>NC_059073.1:131637011-132887011 GCF_020497125.1 Mauremys mutica | reverse complement strand
TGCGGGGACACACAGTGGGGTGAGGGAGGAGTTTGGCCGTTATGGCTGCAGAGTCCCCGTCCCCCCCCTTACCTCATTCTGCCAGGGGATGGAGACGCTGCCCGTGGTGAATTTGGCATAGAAATCACTGTCCGTTTGGTCCAGGTTGACGCCCTTGACGGTGGAGAACTGCTCGATGTCCAGCACGTCCTTGCAGTACACGGCCCGAGGCTGCAGGGCCCACAGAGAGGCTCAGCGAGGGGCAGGGGACTGACCGCCCCCAGCATGCTCCAAGGCCCGCTCCCCTGGTGCTAGTGGACCCTGGGCTGGGGAGGCAGCCCCCTCAGACTCAATGTGCACCCACTGGAGGATCAGCCTCTCACCACTGACCCAGCACTGACTTGTGGTCCTCCCCGCTGGTGCTTGGCCTGTGCCATGTTGCCCGCCCTTCCGCCCCTACCCTGCCCCTCCGGGGCTCTTACATCTGGCACAAACGACGGCTTTATGACCCCGGCCTCCAGGCGCTTGAAGTTGATGGCCCTGAAGAATGGATGCTGCTTCACCTGGGCGGCCCCGTCCTCCCCGCAGCCCAGTCGCTGCTTCGGGTCCTTGGTCAGGAGCTGGGGACACAGGGACCAAGGCCCAGTGGTCACATGGGGGGGTGACACGGACTGAACGCAGCGCAGCGGGCTAGAAAGAGCGGGCAGGCACTGCCCCCACAGCTGGGTGCACAGGAGAGCACTGGGGATGGCACCCGGCCTGGCAGGGAGCTGGGGAGGACAGTGGCACCCCCAGACCTCAATGAGCCCAGAGCCCCATCGTGCCAGGCGCTGTCCCCCATGAGATGGTCCCTGCCTGGTGAGCTCACTCTGCACTGACAAGAGACTCATCACCCTTCATTCACAGAGGGGCTGGGGCTGTGGCCACGCGTCGAACGCAGCAGCAACGTCCTCCCACAGCTGTACTAACCCACCTCCCGGTCGAGGGAAGAATTCGACCCAACGCAGTTTATCCCGGGGGGTGGGTCAGCAGAGCCGTGGGATTTCCTCTCAAGGCTTCCCCTATTCCCCAGAGCTGGAAGCTGGGTAGTGTCTGCAGCTGAGAGCAGCAGCAGGCTCTAGACTGTGGGCCTGTGAGGTCAGGGAGGAATCACATACCCACAAACCTGGCCCTGCCAGCAGGGCCCCCAGCGGAGCAGGCCTGGGCACTCCTGCTGCAGGGCGCCGGCCCCCGCTGCGGACAGACAGGCCTTAAGGGATGGGCACAGGGCACGGCGGCTCCAGCTGCCAACTCACCATCTTGCAGATGGCCTTGGTGCCCTCGGTGAATTTGTCGGAATACAGCTCCTGCTCCTCCTGCACCCGCTTCTCCACCTCCTCCCGCTTCACCCTCTCCTTGCGGGCGCGGAACGGCGACTGCCCCTCGATCATCTCGTAGATCAGGCAGCCCAGCCCCCACCAGTCTGGGCTGAAGGTGTAGCGCTCGTTGTTAATCACCTCCGGAGCTGGCGGGGCGAGAGCAGGGGGCAGCCCTCAAACAAACCCCATTCGGCATCACTCACCAGCTCCCAGCCAGGCCCCGAGGCCAGGCTGCCCACAGGTGGGAGAAGGGCCCTGCCACAGAGCATAGCCGTTCTGCCTAGCAGCTTTCCCCTTGACACCAGCACCTGGCCCAGTGCTCTGGGTTCCAGCCGCCCCCCTGCCCCTGGCAATGGCAGCCCCGACACCTACCCATGTAGCCGACGGTCCCGACGCGGCCACGGATCATCTCGCCCTCCGGAATCTTAATGGCCAGCCCCAGGTCCGAGATCCGGATGTGTCCTGCCGTGGGAGGGAAATCAGAAGGCTCAGTGGTGGGACTGCCCACCACCACCACTCCATCTGGGGTTCCCAGCTCCACGGGCCTGACGCCTCCCTTCAGCAGGCAGCCCTTCGGGACTGAGGCAGCTGCGTGGGCTATTCTAAGGAGATGGGTTTAGGGAAAATCATCCCAGAGGGGAACAGAGGGAGCCACTGACCTCAGGTGCAAGGCAAAGGGGGCAGATCGTCCCCTCCCATCCCAGACCATGGCACCACCTCCACCCCCAGCAACAATGAAATGCAGCCACCTCTGGGGTGAGAGCAGCAGCCTGGGGCTGGGTGGGGAATTCCAACTAGCAGCCCCTAGTGTGGCGCAGACAGAGCCTCCACTTTTAGTCTCACCTGGGAGGCACTGTTCCCCACCCATGTGGTCCCAGACACTGTTCTCAGGGGGGCATCTCAGGCCTGATGCCTAGAGCCTGAAGCCGTCCCCACCACGGCAAGAGTCTGCCCCCTTCACCCTGACACGGACGTGGATTCCCAGGCTGCTCTGTCTCGGGCGCCCCCTCCAGCTGGTGCTCTGCTGAGCCCAGCTCGTGGGGTGAGCTGTACCAGCCGGGGCAGGAGGAAGCCCGGCCCCTGCCCTGGGAGGCAGCTCAGGGCTGGGGCCAGCCTGGGTGGAATACGCAGTGCAAGCCAACGCAGTAAAGAGAGTCAGAGCCAAGCAGCAGCCAGGAGGGGCCAGCTGGGCTCCCACTCCCACCAGCCTGGGAAGGGGCCGTGTAGAGACCGGCAGCTCCCCCTGGGTGTTGCCCACTCACCGTCATCATCCAGCAGGATGTTCTCTGGCTTCAGATCCCTGGGGAGGAGAGACAGGCCCAGCTCAGAACAAGACAACTGGGGCAGCCCAGGCTCGGGTACGTCCACACATGCTCCCTGGTTCTGCTGTGCAGCGCATGCCAGCTGGGGGAGGGCTGGGGGACCCAGTGAGCCACTCGGACACTGCTGGTCAGCGTGGTGTGGGAGCTGGGTCTCACGGCCCAGGCCGTGAGGATGGGCTAGATCCTAGTCAGTGAAGAGGGAGGGCATGGCCCAGCATCTTGTGCCAGGAGCACAGCCCCGAGGCCTGGGGAAAGCCATGGCCGGCAGCGTGCAGAGCCTGAAAGGACAGGCACAAAGCAGCACAGGGAAGGAGAGAGGCCCGGGGCTGGCACACAGAACTCCCCAAGTGCCTGGCCGATCAGCAGGGACCCTGCAGGGAGCGATCCTGCCCAGCCCCTGGCATGCGGAGAGAGGGAGGGACTCACTCAGGGACCATCTCCTCCCTGGGTGAGTAAGTGCTCAGTAGCGGGACAGGGCATGGTCCCGACCCCACAGCCCGGGCACTGCCAGTCTGCCGCCTGGAGGCGGGCACCGCCGCTGTGCAGCTCTCGCGGGGAGCCATGGATGGCCCGAGTCAGGCCTGCTCACCTGTAGACAATGCCCTCCTGGTGCAGGTGCTGCAGCCCGCAGCAGATCTCGGCGGCGTAGAAGATGACACGTTCATCCTCGAAGCCGGGGTTGCCCATGTTGTAGATGTGGAACTTGAGGTCGCCCCCGTTCATGATGGTCAGCACCAGGCAGAGCGCGTCCTTCGTCTCGTAGGCGTAGGCCAGACTGACCTGCGAGAGCGCCCCGCCCCCGCCAGGCAGCATCAGAGCCAGCACCCTGGGCACAACCAGGCCTCAAACAGCTGCCTGTCACCATGGCTGCATCGGGTTGTACAGACCGGAGGGCATAGGGGAGCATGCCAGCTTGGTTCCCCGGCACCCCCCCTTCTGCTTGCTTCACTTCAAACCCAGCCACCCCTTTACAAACACCGCCAGTCCCAACCCACGTGAGGAATAGTGGGGTGATTCCATCCCGCTAACACCCAGCGGGGTCTCTCCAATGGCCAGCTCCAGGGAGAAGGGCTCCTGAACCGTCCCGGAGCCAGAGGAGGGAGCAAGCAGCAGCACCAGGCAGAGCTGGGAGCCCAGCACTCAGGAGAGTGACACTCACCACAAACCTGCTGTTGACTTTCTCCAGGATCTGCTTCTCGTTCAGGGCCATGGCCTCCCCTTTCCGCTTCTTGATCCGCTTCTTCTCCAGCTTCTTGCAGGCGTACATCTTGCCTGTTGCTCGTACCTGGCAGGCACAGACCTGGAGGCACAGACACAGCGCAGCGTGAGGTGGCTGGGAAGGGCGGCGCCTGGTGCTTGGGAGATGGGACTGGACTAGCTGGAGGAGACCCCTGGGCCAAGGCCTGGCATTATCCTTCCAGGCATGACCAAAGCCACATCTCTGTCCAGAGCCATCAGGAGAACAGTCTCGGGCAATGACCCAGCTTTCTGATCCCATCTGGGCAAGAGGGTTTCCCCCAGGGGATCGTGGGGTTTCCTGGCTGGCAGCAAACTGACTTATCTGCTCCAATTGTCTTTACAAAGCTCCACTGTGTCTGGCCTCTCAACTCAGCCAGCCCCCCTGCCACACAAAGCCAGCCCAGGGGCCAGCTGCACGCCCCCATCGGCTAGCCCCAGGCTCCTCCATGGAGGGTGGGGACAGACAATGCCCTTGTGCTCATCCCTCACCACGGGGCTGTACTCACATACTGGCCTCTCAGAGCCTGAATCACCTCATTCCTGGCAGACAGGCCCCTGTCCAGTGCTCCTGGAGCTAGCAGGGCTTGGAGACCAGGGCCTCACCAGCTGGCAGCATTGCCTGGGCTGGTGCTGCCATCAAAGAGGATTACTTTACACAGAGGCTAGAGAGCCTGTGCCACACACCAGGGAAACCAGCCCTTGCCCAGCCCCGAGCCCCCCTCCGGCGGCACAGCCCTACCTCTCCAAAGCCCCCCTTGCCCAGGATCCGGTACTGCCGGAAGGTGTCCTTGGTCACCGACTGCCTGAAATGACAAAGCCGCAAGGCGTGTTTAAGGCCCATGAGACCCCAGCTCAGCTCAGTTGAATGCAGCCCAGAGACAGGCTCGGCCGGGCAGCCCTCACTCACCTTTCCAAGTACTTCCACTGCAGGAACCGGTCGAAATACATGCTGTCCCGATAGTCGGCGAAGGGCGCGCCGCTCAGGTACTCATGCATAGGGCTGGGAGAGAGAAGGGGACGTTAGCTCTGCTCTCCTGGCTGTCCCACTGGAGGACCCCTCTCCAGCCCCACGGATCATGGCCACGCTGTATCATGCGTAGCACTGCTAAAGGCCAGGCCCAGTACTCACTGCAGACAGCTGCTGAAGAGGTCTTTACAGGCACTTTTCTGCAGGTTCTCCATGCACTGGTTCATGAGGGCCTGGCTGATTTCCGGCATGTAGTCTGAAGACTGAGGCAAAAGGAGAGCACGGCAAGTCTGAGTCCTGGCTGACGTCCTCAAGCCCAGCCAGCTCCCCACCTGGGTATTTTCCATCGACCTGATTGATTCTTGGGTAGGAATCCTGGGAGATCCCAAGCTGCCTTGCCCAGCCCTAGGCAGTCCAGGGCCTTACTAGGCTCCTAGTACCTTGTCTAGCCCAGCAAGAGCCGCGAGAGAGAAAGTGCAGCCGAAAGAAACCCTGCTCTACGGCAGGGACGCAGACCTGCATCTTCTCCATGCTGCCAGCAAGGGGCACCCTCCCCTCACAGAGCGAGCATGCAGCTCAGCCGACACACTTCCCTCTGGCCAGCCTCTGCCTGTCTCCTTCCCTTGTGCTCATGCTCTGAGGGCATGCGAGGGACCGGGCACAGACTCACCTCGCTTTTAAAGAACCTTCGGATGATCTCGTCGCCCATCTCCTTGCGCCGCTCATCCGGGGAGAGCTCGTAATCGATCTGGGTGGAGGAGAAAGGGGCGTCAGACTGAGCTGGGCTGGATTCCAGCTCCAGTGGTCATTGCTCTGCAAGGCCTGGTGCATTTCAGCACTGCTCCAGCCTTGGCAATGAGAGGCGCATCCCTCTGCCAGCCCAGGCAGCCCCTTGGCACCCCTGGGTTCGCCACAGCCCAGAGCGGTGATGCCGGACCCAAGTCCCCACGTGCCCACCCCCAGCAATGGGCAAAGCAGGGCTCTGTGCATGGCAGGGCTCTGCCTTTTCACCACCGCACCAACTCCAAGAGGTGAGGGAGCTGTGTTGCTTCCACACCTCTGCCTCCCATTGCCTGGCACTGCTGGGGAGCCTCCCGACAGAGGAAACGCCACTGAGTGCCCGGAGGCACCATGCTTCCCCCTCCAGCTCTTACATCAGGACCTGGCCTTGGAGACCAGACTGGATGGCCTGGGACTCCCCCTCAGCACAGACATGCCAGCCCTCACCTCTCTCCACCCTGTAGGCCACATGCTGCCCTTGATCCCAGGGGAGCTTGCACCAAGCAGGGCCGCCCAGAGTGGGGGGCTAGTGGGGCAATTTGCCCCAGGCCCCGCAGGGGCCCCCACGAGAATATAGTATTCTATAGTATTGCAACTTTTTTTTATGGAAGGGGCCCCCGAAATTGCTTTGCCCCAGGCCTCCTGAATCCTCTGGGCGGCCCTGGCACCAAGCAGGGTCTCCGCAGCTGAAGCAGCCAGCAGCATTACAGAACCGGGCTGCAAAGGGATTTCAGCACCAGGCCCGGTGCTGCCCTGCCCCAGCTATCCCAGGGCTGGCAGGCCTGGCCTGTCCTTTCTCGCCCTTTGTGCTGGAGCTCTGCTGAGACGCTCTCCCCACTGCGTGGCCACAACACCCCTTGCCAGCTCAGGCCTGCCTGCCACGGTCTTGGGACAGGCTCTGTGCAGTGCTCACGCTCCCCAGGTACAGACCCTGCCCCTGTGCTGGGCACCACGGGGGCTGAGGCTGCAGCTCACGGGATCAGCACCTATTTGCTTGCCCTGGCATCATGGCTGGTGCCCCAGATGGCTCCCGGGCAACCTGGGCACCCCTACAGGGCCTGACTGTATTTACCTGCGTGACGTTATTGTCAGCCAGTGTCGACGCCCGTGGGACTCTGCCCCATGCTCAGGGTGACCGGCACTGGGCTAACCCTCCCCTCCCTGCAGTACAGCTCCTTGGACAGGCAGGAAGCCAGCGTGATGGGGTCTGGGGGTGTATAGCCAAATGTTCCCACCCACCAGCCAAACAAAAGGAACAGCTGTGCGGACAGTGGGAGCCATTTATAACCAAACAACGAGCAACAGCCTGCGAAGGCGGGGGAGCCACCGGCCGGAACAGCCTGGACCCGCACACTGCCTTGGGGAGAACTAACATGACACATTGCTCGGGGGGATTCACCTACGCTGCACTGACCCCAGGGCTCTGCTAAGCACTCGCTGCTAGGCCTCCCGGACACAGCTCCAGGAGGAGCAACAGAGGAGAGCTGGCTTTGCTCGTCTTCCCCCTGGGCCAGAACAGCTGCAAAGCAAAGGGGCACAGACCCTGCCTGGACTCGAACACCAGTGCCTGTAAGGCAGCAACGGACTCTGCCATGCCACCCGAGACCCCCCTGTTCTTTCGGTGGCCCACCCTGGTGCTAACACCGACACTAACACGCCTGCAGGGCCTGAACCGGCAGAGAGCAGGGGACGAGCTCCCAGACACAGGAGCAGCCAGGCTTTTTGGCCAACCCTCATTAAAAAGCCAACCACACCAGGAAAAACCTACCCTGGGCCAAGCGCCCGGACAACCTCCCCGACGTCTCCTTCCCGCTTTGCTCCTGTTGGCACGGGGCCCCTGCAAGCCCCTCCCGGCATTCCTCCCCGATTTCCACCTCCCTGCCCACGCTTCCCCATTGGGTGTCGGCGCTTTGCCTTCCTCCAAGAGCCACACTCTGCTGCTATTAAAATCTGACCTGCCGCTCCCTCGGCCAGTGTTTTGGGAACTCGGCCGGGCGCTAGGAGACGGAGGACACAGGAACGACCCCCAGCGGCAGGGATGAGCAGCGGGCGAAGGGTTCGTTCAGAACTCACCTCTCCCATAGGGCAGCAGAGTCAGGTATGACGCTGGCTAATCACCCGGTCCCTTAATAAAGGGGGGCTGGGAAGAGAGCCAATCAGGGGAATAAACGGAGCAGGTGCTCTCAAAACCGTCCCAGGCTTTGGCCGCCTTAAACAGGAAGGACGGAAATAGGCTCTAGAGGGCCGGCATAGCGGGGATGGCTCACGGGTCGCCCTCATTCTCAAGGCTCAAGTGACATCTGTGTTTTCCTTAATAAAAAGGCCACTGGATGACAGCCATGAGAAACAAACAGGCTGGAATGTCCCATGAGGAGCTGCGTAAGCCTCTCCGAGCCAGCCCTGAACAAGAGCGCTGGCTGGGAGCTCTCCTTCCAGGGCAGCTCCGGCAGGACCACTGAGGCCCCGAGAAGCTAGGGAATGGGAGGGGGCCGTAAAGTGACCAGGGACCAAGCTGTTACCAGTCCACTTTGCCGAGACAGGGTACAGTGAGAGCAGGTGGCAGGGACAGCCCCCACTGTTCCCATGACCCAAGGTGTTGTCCATAGCCCCACTTTACAGATGGGGAACTGAGGCACTGATCGGTTAAGTGACAGGACCCAAGATCACACAGTGATTGAGTGGCAGAGTTTGAAATAAAACCCTATGGCTGCACACCTGCGCTAGCCACTGGGCCACATTTCCTTCCAGAGCAGGAAATAGAACCCAGGAGTCCGGACTCCCCGCCCCCTGCTCTAACCTACTAGACCCCAATTTTGCTCCTATAGCTGGGGTCAGCATCCAGCCCTCCTCCTCTCCGCTCTAACTCACTAGACCCCACTCCCCTCCCAGAGCTAGGGACAGAACCCAGGAGTCCCGACTCCCAGCCCCCACTGCTTTAATCCACTAGACCCCACCTCACTGGGGAGGACAACCTGCGAGATCAGCGATTCATCCATGGACACAAGGCAAGTTCAGCAACTCTCAAAGCCACATGTAGCCCCAGGCCATTTCCCTCCCCACCTTTGATACTTCCTGCCAGCAGCCAGCCTCGTAAAGAGAGCAGCCTGCAACAAACCCCAGCACCAACAACAAGCCAGCACAGCCTGCAAGGGCCCCCGGGCATGCAGCCTCAGAGCCAACACACCAAGAAAATCACACTCCGTGAAGAGACACCAGCCCAAGGATGTGCACAGAGACGGCTAGCAATCACGGAGCAAGTCCCCAGGGCCCGCGCTGCAGGGTGGATCCCACGTGCCCTCAGTAATGCCACAACATGACAAGAGCAGAGCCGTGCACAGGGGCTGTGGGGATCACTCACAATTGGAGCTGGATGGCAGCACGCTGCAGGGGGGCCAGATGAGACCCAAGCACCGCCATTTCTCTTTCCTTCAGAATAAAGAGAAGCCTGCCCCTGGGATCGGGGCCTCACAGCACCAGGTAGGCGCAGGCCCTGTCCTGCAGCAGTTCCACAGCACAGCCTCATACACACTGCAGCGTTATACATCGCACGCCTTTCCCCCTTTGCAATATGCCAAACTAGATCAGTGGAGCATCCCGTAGTGCCCAATCCCTGATGCCTTCCAAGGCCGGTGAAACCTCACCCCTCCACCTGTGCTAGCAGCGAGCTGGGAGTGAAAATGCTTTCCTGGTCCCCACAGCCCCCTGGGATCTGACAGGCAAGCTGGGCTCCTTCCATCCCACTCAACACCACCAGCAACAGAGGCTCTGCAGGCCAGGCTAGGTCAGGCCCACAGCAACTGCCGTGGAACCAGTTTGCAAACTGGGGGGGTGCCTGGTCTTTGACAATGGGGTTGCAGAGGCCCAGCGGGGGCAGAATCTGGGCTACAGAGCCTGTATTCCAGCCAGACCGTCAGGGCCAAGAGGGGAGTGTGTGGACGGACAGCTAGAAGAGCCGTTTCACGGCTAGACCGAACCCATTTTATCAGGGCTCCCAAGCACATTTTAGAGAATAGCCTCACATTAAACTTTCCTCAGCAAGTAACCCGACTGCACTAGCTCAACTGCTGCTACAGGAAAGTCCAGCCCTGCCTTGGGGCCAGGAAGAGGGGCTCAGAAATCCAGCTCAGGCCTGGGCGACACACACAGCTGCTCAGGTTTACCTCACAGAACAATTTCAAGCAAAGCAAGTGAAACCGGTGCCAAACCACGTGTGGACAAAAATGTCAATTTAATCTTGTTTCTAACAATTTAGCCTGAAGTGGTAAATTTCCAGGTACCAACTAAACTGAAATACCCCGTTTTAAGCTAGTATTAGTGTGTGCACACTGGGACTTTCCCAGGTTTGACTAAACTGTTTTTTAAACAGACTTGAGTTTACCCCAGTGCGCCGTGTGTGTTTTGACAGCCCCCACACAACTGTAAATCCACCAGTAAAGCAAGCAAACGACACACACCAGGCATTAAAACCCCCTCAGTGCTGCTCCACATCCCCACCTCCTCCGTGCTGGGTTGGGTTTTGGGGTTGCAATTTTTCCACCCACCCATCTCCTCCACCCACTAGGCGCAACGCATTGGCAGAGTTATTTTCTTCTAACCTGACAGAGACCTTATAAGCCAGGCGGGACTTTACGCCACCCCTGACTGTCTTGGGGTCACTTGAAACCCACCAGCAAGGACTCAAAAAAAATTTTTTTTTTCTTGAACCACTGGAAAGAAAAACCACAAGGCAGGTAAGTGTGAGCAGGAGGCAGCCTAACCAGTGCCTCTCTCACCTGGCTTCTCTGGAGCCATCACTGCTGGCCCAATCCCACCTTACAGCTCGCCTCCGCCGTGAGGCCTACACCACACTCAACAATGGCTAAGCAACTGCTGTGCTGGGTCTGCTGCCCGTGACACCGAGAGCAACCACCTCCGTGTCACCTCGTCACCTGGTTAGATGGTAGGGGCTGTAGGGCAGAAACTGCCTGCGTGTGCGTCGCTCCCCGGCGCAACGACCCCCCATCAATCAAAAACACTACTAGAGACTGGAAACTGATTTCTTTTCTGGGACCGTCTGCATGGAGACGGCGCTTTGAGTGCGCTCCCCGAGCTCACGACAGAACTCCAAGCATATAGAGCCACACAGCTCCCCGGTGTGACGCCAGGCTGCATGGCTTGGGAGGTATGCAACAGCAGCACAGACCCGGAGCCCCACCAGGAAGAGAAATCTCACTGTTGTGCAGAGGGGTTAGCCCCTGTTCGCAGGCTTCTTACAGACAAGCAGGGCATTGGGGAGGCTTTCTAGAGCTGTTAGCAGTTGCCGCGGTCATTAGCTTCTCTGTAATTTCCAACATGCCTGGAGGGCCCTGAGCACGCTCTGAACAATGACATGCAGACCGCAAAGGGCTGTGGTGCCCGTAATCCCAGCCAGGAAGCCACACACCCTTTGCATATCGCTGCCAGGGCCAGGCAGGGACATTTCCAAGTGAAATGAGACCAGCGTACGCACAGACATTCAGGCCGATGGAGAGGGGCTGCCCCCACCCGGCCCTAGACACTGCTCTGGCAGCACACAGGGGCCAAGAAGTGGCCAGAAGAGAATTTTCCCAAGTGCAGAAGCATAGGGGGGGCATCTCTATGATGCTGTGCTCAAAATCGCCTTCCCTCCAGGCCGTGCCAAACCAAATCTGACCTCATGACTGCACCAAACAGCATCTGGGAGAGAGCACACAGGACTCAGAACCCACCCGATGCCAGAGAACTGTAGCCCACCCACCAACACCCGCTAGACCAGGGTCAGAGAGCCAGAGACCAGGGGCATCCAGACGCAGCCCTTCCAAGACAGAGCTCTCAAGTTCAGGCGGGGATCCAGAGCCAGGATTGGAGCCCAGGGACTGTCTCTCCCAATCCACAGAGAATGGATGGGGCGGGCCAGAGTCTGTGTAGCTTCTCCAGTTCAGTTTCTACAGCAAGCCCAGACTCAGTGACCCCACATGAGCCTCAAAGGGACTCTTGCTTGCTAACTGAGCCAAGCATTTCCCACTCAGCCAGCTTAGACAACAGCATAAAGCAATACACGAGCTGCCTACAGTGCCCTACAGGACAAAAAGACGCCCATTCTATCAGCTGGGTGGGAGATGGATTCCCCAAGCAGAGGGCCCTTCCCTGTCTATAGCTAACTACATGCATTAGAACCAGGGCAGAGGCTCGTGTCTTAACCAAGAGGCCTAGTTCTCCAGTGTGTTAGCGCAGGAACATTTGTCCTCTCCAGGCATGCAAGAGAATTGTCTGATAAAGTGGCCATCACCCTGGAACACAGTGATGCTTAAACATGGTCAGCCGCTGGCGTTGGAATGCAGGGACTGCTCGTGGTGTGAAAGAGGAGAGACTGCTTCTAAAGCAGTCCAGACTCAAACAATCTGGAGCTTTAGTGACTGAAATCACAGCTGGGTCAAGAACAGGGACAAATTTCACCAAGACTTAAGTAAAAATGTTCTCCTCTCCATTTTTACTGGTGAAATTTGGATGTGAAATTTCATTGAAACATCAGAAGTTACATGCTTCACGTCACAAAATCTAAATCACCTCCTTGAATCGCAATGAACGAGGGGCCAGGACAGACTCTAGGTGTGGAAGGCAGTGCACATACATGTGATGCTGGTCAGGAGAAAATGGCTCTTTCAGCCCACAAGAGAGGCAGGAGAGAAGGAGGGGATTAAAGGGAAGGACAGTGGTGGGAGGAGGAGCTGGAGACAAAAGGGTTTGTATCTGGAGACATGGAAGAGTCCCAGTAGGTACAGGCAGCCTGTGGCTTTGTTACATACCTGTACTTACCAGCAACCACCAGATCAACTTTGGTTGGGGGAGTTTTATTTAATTGACTTAGTTGGCAAGAAAAAAAAATATATTTTTTTAAAATCTTCCATAAGCTCAAAGAGCCTCACACAAACCCAGGACTGTTTTTCAGGCATGTGTTTCCCATTAAACACCCATATGACTGGATCGGCCTTTCTGCCACTCAGATGCATCAAGACTATGCAAAAAAAGAAAAATGCTTAAGTTTTCGTACATCAGCTTGAATTGCTGGCAGGACTGGCTGCTTCCTTCGACACAGAGAGAGATTTTCCCCTGACCCAAACCAAATGGGACTAAGCAAACTCCTCTCAGTCTGAAGGGCAAAAGCTCCCTCAGTTACATAAACAATTTGGTAATGGGAAACACAGATCATTCTAGGAGGCTTACGTTTTCTATTAAACAGCATCTAAAATTGCCTCCTGGCATCAGAAGAGTCTAACAGCAGATGCACATGGATTTCAGATCAGAACTTCAAGTTAGCTAATGAAAAAAGCCCAAATCTTCTGGTGTGACCCAGAGTGAAACCAAGCCCTGCTGGACAGACCATGCTTCCAGAACCAGGAAACCTTCCAGGGGAAAAACAAAAAGCCCTTGAGAACGCCAAGATATGATTTCACTAGGAGGCCTGACTGAAGTTACACGTTATCTGGATGGAATTTTTGCACGGTTGCCTTAGAAAGGGCTGTGAAACGCACTGCCCCCATAGCACTGGTGCTAAGGGTGCACTTTAGCAATTTCATTTTCTCCTGCGTCTAAGAAGCACCTGTCCATCACCACCACCTAACAAGCCAACAACAGGGAAAGAACATAGATGGAAGGCAAGTGACCTTTTCTCCCTCATGGAAACATCCTAGTGAATGCCATAGGAAATCACCACCTCTATGGAGGCTGGTATTTACAAAGCCATTTGAACAGCAAGAGAAGCTTGGAACCCTCCTACAGAATTCAATGGCAGAGATATTCTCTATGGCCCCATTCAACCATAGGTATCTAATTGAAGCACATGAGTCGTCCCAAAGTCCTGCACAACTGGGCCCCCCACAGCTCTGCTGTAGAATTCAATAGGATGGTTCAAAAGATCCTCATTCAATCTTACATCCTATGAGGCTTTAAGAGCAATTTCCAGTCCC
Organism: Mauremys mutica; assembly: GCF_020497125.1. Lineage (NCBI taxonomy): Eukaryota > Metazoa > Chordata > Testudines > Geoemydidae > Mauremys > Mauremys mutica. The sequence goes on along the minus strand of NC_059073.1, from coordinate 132,873,402 downwards.
CGTGAAGCTGTACGGGACGTTTCCATAGGACTGTTCTGATCAGGAGCTATAGGCACAGTGCAGGGTGGGTTTTCTGTCTCGCTGCACATGTTCCTGAGAGACTTCCAGCTCTCAGAGAGATCAGTTATTGGCAGAGCCAATGCTACATGGGAATTCCCACAGCCCGTACCACACACCCCTACATTCACTTTCCCCTTCCCTTCGGAATCCCATTGCTTTCCATTTATTGCATCCCTTCTCACCCCCTGACAGAGCAAACATGGGGCTCCCTACACTCCATATATTGCAGTGTCATCCCATCTGCCAGGGCCGGCTCCAGCTTTTTTGCTACCCCAAGCGGCGACGGGAAAAAAGAGACCGATTGAGCTGCCGCCAAAGAGGAAGACAGGGAGTGAAGGAACCGCCGCCGAAGACCCGAATGTGTCACCCCAATAACGGACAGAGTGCCACCCCTTTCTGTTGGCTGCCCCAGGCACCTGCTTCCTTCGCTGGTGCCTGGAGCCGGTCCTGCCACCTGCAATCGTACAAGACAGACATCCCTCCTGCCATGATCCTCCCAAAACCAGCAGGTTGCTCTGGCTTCAAACTGCACCCGACCCCAGGAGCACCAGAGTCCCTGGGCTGCTGGTGACTAGCGGGGCTCTTACCACAGCATCCAGGAAGTGGATGCAGCGCTGCAGCTCTGGCCGCCTCTCGCAGAACTGACGGAAGAGCAGCCGGCCGATGGGCTGCTTGTCACACAGGCTGCTGTAGTCCCTGTCTGGAAAAGAAAACCAAGGAGGAGATGGGACAGAAGCACGGCTCACGACCATCCGCATCCATACCGGGCCATTCTGGAGACACTGCCTTGTGCCGCGCCCCAGAGATCATCTCGCGGACAGACGAGCCCCAGGGCCACCCAGAGGATTCAGGGGGCCTGGGATGGGGCTGGGTCTTTGGCAGCAATTCAGCGGCAGGTCCCTCTCGGAGGGAAGGGCCTGCCGCCAAATTGCTGCCGAAGAATGAAGCGGTGACGGTAGAGCAGCCTAAGTGCTGCCGATCGCGGCTTCCCACCCCCTCCACTTGCATGCTTGTACTCACTGGGTAGCGCGCCGAGGCTTCGGCAGCACTTCAGCGATGGGTCTTTCACTCGCTCTGAGTCTTCCGCTGCACTGAAGGACCCGCTGCTGAAGACCCGGAGCGAGTGAAGTGCCCGCCGCTGAAGTGCCTCCGAAAACCCAGAGTGGCTCGCAGGGGCCCCTGTGGGGCCCAGGGCAAATTGCCCAACTTGTCCCCGCCTCTGGGCGGCCCTGATGAGCCCTCCCAGCCCATAACCCTCCACAGCTCTGTTCCCAAATGACTGGGTTCTGTGGAGCACTGATGAAGGAGGCGCACAGCTCTGCAGAGAAGCGCTTCTTTAGAGCGCTGCTTCATCAGGCAACAGTGCAACCAGGCCATGGGATGAGAGCCACTGCCCTGCTTTAAAGTACCACTGGCCACTTCCCTGCACACACCTGGATCACCGTTCCAGCTGGTGGACACTGGGTGGTGAAGTGGTAGACGGGGAGCATTGCTGCTGGCCGGTGGGTCACAGAACAGCTGTGATTTCAGCCCAAATCCAGCCGGTAACTCTGCAGGTGAGCCCCTGCGCTGAGGCAGAGCCATAGGGACGTCCATGGGGCTCTTCCCAGACCCGAGGATCCACCCACACAGAGTCACCGGACTTGGCTCATGAACGATATTTGTCTGTTGGCCACTGCGCAGCCTCCCGCTGCGAAGGCTCTGAAAGCAGCCCCTGAAACAGGAAGCTGCTCCCCCAGCCAGCAGGGTTCAGAGCACCTGCATGTCGCTGCCTTGGTTAAAGGAACAGACGGGCAAGAGTTAAACGCTGGTTTGCACAAACCACACCTGTTGCCTTAGCTGAAGTCACTGGAGCGTCCATTGCATAGCATGGCTGGGATTTCTAGGGGACCATCTCCTCAAGACAGTGTGTGCCCCCCTCAGGCAGCCTCCTCCACAACCCCCTTTGCCCCAAACACCTCGGTGGCCCATGATCATGGCCTCTGACCTCCCAGAGGCTCAGGTGCATCTGTATGCTAGGCCAGGCCTTGCTGCAGCTCTCTCCAGAGACTCCCCAGGGCAGAGGGTTCTCATGCATCTCTCCTGCATAGCGTGACAGGGGCCCAGCTCCATGCTGGGTCCAGCTGCACACAACGAATTCCAGGCCAAAGCCCCCAGCAGCTGCAAGTTGTGAGTTCTAGCAAGACAAACATTGCAAATGTCTTTCCCTCCACTCCTCTCCTTTCTCTGAGCTGGAAACCGCCCCCCTGACCTCTGCCTAACCACATTCCCAGGCCATATAAACACACCCCGCTCCTTGGTGTTGCATCCCGAGTCCCAGTGGAAGGAACAGCCAAGCATGCATTAGGGGAAGAGTCACTGACATCTCTGAGGGAGCATGGGAGAAGGACACACTTATCTTGGATTCTGAGAGCGCCTGCCCCAGCACCCTCCCACTCAGCACTGGCTTCCCAAGAACCCTGGTTCCACCAAACTCCGCTGGGTGCTCAGGGGACAGTGTTCCTACACTCACCCTCACAGAGTCAGCAGCAGATCTGCCCTGGGTTCAACAGCTCTGCAAGATGTGAAGTGCCCTCCAGAGGCTGGAGGGGGCCGGGGCTAGTTTTCTCCTCTTGGGCTCAGACCAGATTTTGGGGGAGCCAGGAAAGCACCAAGCGGGCACTGCTGATGTCACCCCCCCATCAGATCCCCATTAATGGAGGGTCTGGCCAATGTGGACACTCACCATCTACCTCCTCCAATCACTCTTTCTGCGTTGGGGGAAGGTTCCAGAGGAGCTGGGGCCAGGCTTCCTGAGTCCTGCCCAGACACCATTCAGACCTGAGCTAGGGGCAGAAAGGGCACTGGTGCCGTGCACAGATTGTCCCAGCCAGGGATGAGGACCAGGTCTGCCCTGACTGTATTACATCCCATCGGCTGCCTTGGATACTGCTGACCACAAGGTTTCACTGGGGACCCAGAGGTTGCTAATGGAGTGAGAGAAACTCCCCACCCCCCCGTTCTAAACATTAGACCCTGCTCCTCTTCCAGTGCTGCAGACAGAACCCAGGCGCCCCAGCACCCAGTTCCCAGGGCTGGGCTTACAACTGGGGGGCAGGCCAGGAAAGGAAGATTCACTGGCACAGCAAGGCTGCGCATTCCCTGGAGCAAATGGCTCCAGAACAGAGCTGACTCAGAGCCGGCAGCCCTCCCAGAGACAAAGAGGCACAGCCCTTCCATCAAGGGCTTATCGCCCCGCTGCCCCCTTGAACTACCAGCAGGTTTGAACCCTGGGCCATGTGGGGTGGGGTGATGCCAGACACACAGGGCTGTGCGATGGTGGTCGGGCGTAAGGGGGCGATGCCGGCACACAGGGCCATGTGACGGGCCAACAGAGGAGTGTGCAGGGTGAACCGATGCCGGACACACAGGGCCATGCGACAGTAGGGGAGTGTACGGGGCGGGGCCGATGCCAGAAACACGGGGCCGTGCAATGGCGGTGGGGAGTGCGATGGCAGGGGGGCAATGCCGGGCCATGCGATGGCAGGGGAGCGTGTGCGGGGGGGAGGGGGCAATGCCAGAAACACGGGGCCGTGCAATGGCGGTGGGGCGTACAATGGCAGGGGGGCAATGCCGGGCCATGCAATGGCAGGGGAGCGTGTGCGGGGGGGAGGGGGCAATGCCAGGAACGCGGGACTGTGCAATGGTGGCGGGGCGTGCCGGGGGTGATACCAGGCACGCAGGATTACCTGCGGATTGCATGTTTGCAAAAAACCGAAGGGGAGAATGATTCCTTCAGCAGCAAACACAGGACAAGCTTCTGCTTCCCATCTCCAACCTGCACGTCCTCTCCTGCACCCTCCGGTGCTCCACCCTCCGGCTCCCAGTGGAGCACTGAGGGCCAGGCTCTGGGCAGCTTTGGCATGCGCCGGGCAGACTCTCCCGAGAAAGCTGCAGCCTGGCTGTGGGCATTGAGCCTTTGGGACTCTGTCATCCCCAGCCCTGAACACCCCCTGCTCATTGTCCCTCCCGAGGCCCTGCATATGGCCCTCGCTCCCACCCTCCCTCACAGCCCTGCTCCCTCCTGCTTAGGGCCCTACCAAATTCACCGTCCATTTTGGTCAATTTCACAGTCATAGGAATTTAAAAATCGTTAATTTCATCATTTCAGCTATTTAAATCTGAAATTTCAGGGTGTTGTAATTGTAGGGGTCCTGACCCAAAAAGGTCACAAGGCTATTGCAAGGGGGGTGGGAGTCACAGTACTGCTACCCTTACTTCTGGGCTGCCGCTGGCGGCAGGAGGCTGCCTTCAGAGCATGGTGCCTGGCCAACAGCCACCGCTCTTCAATAGCCCCACTCTGAAGGCAGCGCAGAAGTAAAGGTGGCAATACTACAACCCCCTAAAATAACCTGGTGACCCCCCTGAAACTCCCTTTTGGGTCAGGACCCCCAATGTGAGAAACACTGGTCTCACCCATGAAATCTGTATAAAAGCAAACAAAAGATCAGATTTCACGATCCGTGACATGTTTTTCATGGCCATGAAGCTTCTGTTGCCTTGGTCCTGGAGCACCCCCCCCCCCCCGGGATGTGCCCCTTCTCGCACCAACCATTCCCCCTCCACAGCAAGAGCCACACCCCAGCCCCTCCTGAGCTGCTCCGCTCAGGTCTCTCCGGTGCCCCGGGGGTGCCAGCTCCTTGGTGCAGGGGACATGTCTCTCTGGGCAGATACAGTGCCCTAGCATATGGCACTGTACACCGTTACGCCGACGCCCGGCCGCCTGCTGCTGCTGCGGGTGGCTGGATGAGCTCTGTGCAGCTAATGGCTCCCCAAGACCCCGAGCCCCGCGGGACCCTGAGACCAGCAGCAGACCCGAGGGAAAGGCCTAACCCCCGCTGCAGACACAGGAAGGGAGCTCTAGGGAGGTGGCACCCTGCTGAGGCTGGCTGTACCCAGGGGGTTGAGTCCCCATGCTCAAGTGCAGCTCCCCCATAGCCCATGCGTGTCGCTGGCAGAGGGCGCCCCAACCCCTGCCAGGGAAGGGCCAGGTTAGTCACTGACACTGGTCAGGGACGTTTGTGCACCAGGGTGCCCGAGTGGAGAGTCGGGTCTGGGACAAGGTGGGGGTGAGGCAGTGTCAGGGAGTACTGCAGCTGTATCTCCTGACACGTAGCCCCCCGGGCCGGGCCTGCCCTGCGGGAGGTGCTGCTTCCCTCCCACCTGCACTTCTGCCACACACAGCGCCCCTCCCCACCCGGGCAAGGGCGGGCGCCTGGGGGTAGTGCCTGGCTGTTCGCAGGTGTCCCCAGCTGTATGCATGGAGCACACCCTCTCTCCAGCAACAGTTAACAGCCCCAGCCTTGATCCTCTTCCTGCCTCTCTGCCCCACCCTCCTCGGGCTCCTGATAAGCATCTCTCCTCTGCACTGGCAGGAAACGATCACAGGCTTTGTTGTCAAGCGCAAGAGCTGCAGCATGGAGCTCCCCATGGGCCCCTGGCATTTCCCACTGCTCTCTCTGTATCCATTACCGTGCCACACTGGCTCTCTCGGCCTCTCTGCTGAACGCAGCTCAGTGTGCCAGCCTGCTCTTCCCCCACGCTCCCCTCCTTCCCCGCCGGCTTGTACCTGCTTATTCGCAGCAGGCACCCAGGCTCTGCGGCAAGCAGGTTTTGCCAGTTCTTGCAACACAATCCCCGCACACCCCTGCACAAGGCTCGTCTCACTGGCCGGCTCCGGGGAGCAGCCGGGCTGGGGCTCGCCGCTTACCCAGGCCTTTCCGAAGGTCGTCACACTGGCTGATGTGTGGGAATCTGAGGATCTCTTTCCATTTCTTACTCCTCCCTTTCCGCTTCCCTCCACCTCCTGCAAGGGACAGAGAAGGGGGCAGGAGAAGGAGAAATTAATCCAGAGACAACAGCCGTTGTCATTAGAGCCTGGACACTAAAGGGAGGGATAGACCCCGAGGGCTCAAGCAGGAGGAACAGCACTCGTGGCATCAGGACAGTGATGCTTCACCTGCCAGCCAAGGACTTCAACGCACCCTTAACCCAGTCCTCACAACCCTCCTGGAGATGTGGGGTAGAATACTCCTCCCCAGGGGAAACTGAGGTGCAGAGAGGGAAGGGACTTGGCCAAGGTGAGGCTCAGAACTGGGCCCTGAACCCAGCTTCAGACATCGGGGGAGAAAGAGAGACAGTGCAGATGATGCCCCTTCTCAGTAGTTTCTACAGGACATTTCACCCCATTAGATCTGCAGTTTTCCCTCCCCGCCATTGCTGGAGCATCAGAATTTGGGAGAACAGGATCAACTTTACTCCAAAAGGCCCCAGCTCACCCTGGGCACCCAGGGCAAGGCAGGGGTGACGCAGAATCAGGGAGCACACGGCCTCCTTTTGACACGGCAGAACGGGGATGATCCAAAGCCAAAGGGAAAGAGACTCCCCGTGACTTCTATGGGGCTTTGTAGCAGGCCTTCAACGTGGAGAGGAGCTTCCTGCTCCCAAGCACAGGGGAGAGCCTGACGGTGCCCTGCGAGGAGCAGCTCCCAGGCCCCATGCCAGTCAACAGGAGCCGCGCCCACTCCTGTGCATGGGCTGGCCTCAGGGTGCTTTGCAAGCTGTTAACCGGTTATTCCCCACCCCAGCCAGGCAGGCAGCTACTGTCACTCCGTGCTACAGGCGGGGCAGAGGAGGATTCAGCCCAAGGAGTCACACACACCCCCATGTCTGGAAGGGAAAGGGCCACACGTCTGTGTGTTAACGCACAAGCGGTTGCACTCCCGGCTCCCAGCCTTGTGCTGGCCTGACCAAAAGACACCAGCCCCGACAGGGTCCATTCATGCACGGTGCTGAGTGCACCCAGGAGCGGCTGAGCATCGTGGGGAGCGCAGCACCTTTCCCGGGGGCTCGGCACCTTGCAGGATTCGGCAGGAAAGAGCCCCGGTTTCCAAGCGCTCAGCAGCCCCCTGGTGCCGCTCATGGTTGAAGTTGCAGAGGAGCCAAGCCTGCACAGCCTGGCCTCCCGCGACTGAACGCGCTGTCCCTCTCCGCTCTGCTGTGTCTGAATGCACCGGCCAGGCCAGTGTCTTGCTATCCCCCCACAGCTAGCGGCAGCACGGTAATACACGCACGTTTGGCTCTTCCCCTCCCAGCAGCACTAATATCGCAGTGCAAACTGTACCCTGACTGCAGGTCCGGGCAGGAGAGGGGCAGCCCCGCCGTCGACCTGGCAGGCAGGCTGCAACATGGGTTTTCTCCACAGGAGCTGAGGCTAGAAGCCAGAGGGGGTTTGCGCTTCCTTCAAGAACAATGCCCCATCCTCCGCGCTAGCTTGCTAATAACCATCTGGTTTCCTTATCTCTTGGGCTGGTTTATTGTTCCCTGCCGGCCGGACTTGCTGGCTGCTATCTGCCCTCATCTGCGTGCAGAGGATGCAGGCCTGACTCTGAAGGAATGAGCTCATGGCCTGGCACGCTTCCCCAGGGGACAGACAACCTGCCCAGCCTCCCTGGCAGCTGCCTGCCCACCACAAGCAATGCATTCCTCACCCCACTGGCATCCCCTCTCTGTCCAAGTCCTGCAGGTCAAGCAGTGGCTCTGGAGAGGAGTATCCAGACCCTGGGAGTATATTCAGTGGGGAGGGGTGGTCTTTTCATTCTACGAATGTACAGCCCCTAGTACAGTAGGACAGAGACTCCCTGGTGCAAATAAATAGTAAGTCTCCAAGATCCAGAGCAGAGCTCTCAACCTGCCAGGGAGCGACATGCACAAACGATCCATCCAGGGAGAGTAAAGTGCTGGGAGATCCCTTCCTACAGCGTCAAGGCAATGGCACTGCAACATCTGTTGTTGCGAATTCCTGGCATTTAAAATAACAGAAGGGAGGGGGAGTGTGTGTGGGGGACACCGCAGGGAACGCTGCGGGATCACCCCAAGTGGGGGAGAACCCTGCAGAGACATCCCTAAGAGATGTTCCCAGCCCGACGCAGCACCCACCATGCCCTGGCAGAGTGCACCCATGTTCATCATGGGGCCCTCCTCGGCAGGGAGAAGCAGCGTTTTGGATTTGTTCGTTATGGAGTGGCTGGACGGCGTGCCAAGGGCAGCAGCCCAGTCCCATCCTGTCATGGGGTTCCCACAGCTATGGCAGCAGGGCCAGGTGCTGCACACACCAGGCTGCTTCAACCAGAGCCTGTGGCACCGGCCTGGGCCTCCCACCCCGACACACCCAGGCTGGGTCCAAGAGGAAGGGAGGCCAGGGCTGCAGAACAGCACAGACGAGCTGGCCGGAGCAGACACCTGCAGCAGGCGGGTTTAACCCAGCCAGGCATCTTACCAGCAGCTCCAGTGCTTTCCTGGGGTAGCTGCCCAGCCACAGGGCAGCCACAGCCCACGTGGGCATCCTGCTCACTCCACACCTGGCTCTCCGACATGTACAAAGGCTGGAGAGCAGAGCCTCGCAGCAGCAGGCAAGGAGCTACCATGGCCCCACCTCACTTTGCTCCTACTGCGCCCATAATACTGCATCCTCCTCTGCTCCCACCAGCAGCACAGCCATGAGAATGGGCCTGCTGGGTGCCCCCTCTCAGGAGGGCAGCCAAGCCCAGCCTCACCCCTGCCCCCAGGGAGAGTGAGCGAGGAGCAGCTGTTGGGAGTTCCCAACCCACAGTGCTCCTTGCAGGAGTGAGACGCCCGCCCCAGACAGAGCAGCCACCCGCAGAGCTGTGCCTGCGAGACTCCAATGCTATCGCCCAACCACTGGCTGCAGACACAGAGCAGGTACCGTGGAACTTGCCTTCGGAGCCTGAGAGCATCAGGGACTGGCGACCCGAATGGCATTGCATACCACTACCCAGAAAGGGCTTGCTCTCCCACTCTGCCCTGCACAGGGCTGGCACATCCAATGCCTAGAGCGCCAGATGCCATGTGGCCTTTGGGACAGGGTGTCCTTTGTACAGGTATGGCATGGCCCTGCCCCGCCAGCAGGCCTCATCCTGCCCTCAAAAGCCCCAAGGGGGCTCAAACACCATGGCCCAGTCAGTCCTTGGCCTTGGCACTGAGTCTGCAAACCAGGGGCGGGTCAATGCCAGCTGTGACATCAACAGGAAGGACTAGGCCAAGAACCCATCTCGCCACCCTCACTTCACACCTGGGCCCTGCACAGCTGGGAGAGGACAGCTCCCAGCCACACACACACACACACACACACACACACACCACCTGCCCCAGGAACAGAGCTGGGTGGGGAAACATGGAAAATTTTCAACCCAAAAAAAACCCTGCAAGTTTTCCAGAAATTTTGCAAAAAAGATTCCCCACCCCCACTCTGCTCACAAGCCAATTCGTGGTTACAACCGACAAAAGCCGGGAACCAAGGCAAACTCCAAGAAGCGGGGAAAGGGAATGAGCTTTGGGGAGCCTTCAGGATCACTGCAGGGTTTCTATGGACTCTTTCTTTCCATAGGCACGCACACATGCCCTTCACTTATGAAGTAATCCCAGTGGGGATCTGACATCAGCATTCATTCCGGCTGCTTAGGGCTGGGTGTCAGCCAATAACAATCTCCACCGTTGACCAGCTGCCATCTAAAGGTCCAGTTACGTCAAGCTGAGCGAACAGGAAGCCAAGACCCCGCTACAATGCTGCTTGACAGAATCCCGGGGTCTCGTCTGCAGACTCCTGGCCAAAGGCCCCAGAGGGACCATGTTTCACCAAGTCCTCTAGGGATTTGGTCCAGCAGAACTTCCTGCCGTAATCAATTCACTTCCTCATGCATGAATAGGCCAAATGTCAGAGAGCTGGAACTGGGCAGCAGAGCAGTCCCAGACCCAGCAGTAAATATGATGCAGGAATTACACCAGCTTCTGCTGCTACACTAATTCGCCTCTCTCTGTTCCCAGCCAACGGGGCTGTACCTGGTAGACACACCGTCTGGAAAGAGTCCCTATCTCTCTGCTCCAATGTGGTTTCAGGAGCTGAGGAAAACAGTGGACTCCACAGCTTCCCAGTTAGCATTTGTGGTGTACTGAAGAGTTCATCCTTGAGCCCTGGGATATTGAGGGAACTCATCTGTTTTCCACCAAAGAGGGAAATCAAAAGGAGCAAAGCCATCTGTGATAGGAAGTCCAGGGCGGCTGCTAGGGGCAGTTTTATCCCACTCAGCTTTTAATGCAGCATATCAGGACATTATTCCTCTTGCGGATACACACAGCAGCTTGGTTATTATCCGAGGTAAACCAAGAGACAGCCAGGCAGCAAACCAGGGCAAGAGGGATAGCTCAGAGTGCCAGAGGGTGACACTGGAGCAGGACTTTGCTGTTCCACCAAATAGGGACAGGAACAAAGTAGCTTTGCTGAACCAACCAAACCAAAAACAACAAATACCCCTAGCCTTTCCTGGGCAGTCATCCGGCCCATTATTTCTAAAGCCTCTTTCTACAGCCTCCGGAAAAGCGAACCCAGCTGCTCCCATGGAGCTGACCCCACGCCAGGGCACCGCGCCATGCTCTGCAACAGGTGTCGAGCAGCATGCAGGACACGGATGCTTTGCAAGAGTCCTGGTCCCATCTTGGGCACCGAGGGTTAGGGATGGAGAGGAGGGACAAGGCCCCGCTTGCTGTCTGGTGACGCTCACTCACACTCTGCTTCTGGGATCGGCAGTCAGGTGCTGGCTGCCAGGAGGATGGTCTCTAATTTGGAAGGGGCGAGGAGCCTGCAGGTGGCTTCTGTTGAGTGTTTAGCACTGGGGGTGGGGGTGTCAGCTGGAGACAGATTCCCTGGCAGCTGCATTCCAAGGACAACTGTGACTAGCTGGGCCGGAACTCTCCCATGAGCAGGAGAAGCCGCTTTCAGATCAGTAACATCCTTGTTGGCTTGATCAAGGGCTTCCCCGAGGAGCCCTTCTGAGTGCGCCAGATCAGCGTGCTCCAAGGAGCGGTGTCTTGCAGGGCGGGTCTCCTCCCTGCTGCAGCAGACACACAGCCAGACCAGCTGCCCGGTGGATTCCAGGCAGAGCATTTTGGCCCAGGGAGCCTAGTGCCAGGGCAGAGACTTCACACCTCAGTTCATGCTGCCGGGGGCCAGCCACCCTGGGCACAGGTCTCACTTGCAGCAGCAGGATGCTGCATCTCCCCCTCAGTCCTGCTTAAAGGGACAGCATCACTCAGTGCTAATGCCACTTGCACCCTTCTGGTGACAGCCCCAAGGGAGCCACTAGCAGACCAGATCCAGATCAGCTCCCATGATCCTCACCAGCACAGACCTGGCACCAGCTTGGCCAGCCGCCTCCTTCGGCAAAGGAGAGCTTCCTGCTGGGACTTGCTGTTGGTACCAGCCTCCCTGAGGGAAGGCCTAGTAAGTCCTGCACATGGAGAGAGCGCGACAAGCACGGGGGCTTTTTGCAAGAGCACTCACATGCTCTGTCCCCAGCTGGTACAGGCAGCTGCCCCACTGCAGTCCAAGGAGCTGGATCCTACACCCAGCCATCAGCTCTTTGAATTGCAACCATGCTGTGCAAAGCCTGGCGGGGGGGTGGGGGGGGAAGGGAGATGTGCTGTAAGGGCACAGGACACTGTTAGCAATGGCCCTGCACTAGCCTTTGCCAGCACTGCCAGTTATTAGGCTGCTGCTAAAATTCAGACAGAGGAGGACTCCGCTGTCCAGGCCAGAGACCCAAGGAAGAGAGAAGTTGCCTTTTGCTTTATCCCTGCAGGGTTCTTAGAAACCGCCTTGGGGCCAGGGGACTCCTGCTCCCTCTGCCCCTCTCTGCTGCCCTTCGGACATCTGGCTAAGGAGAAGACACGCTATGCTAGGCTAGCCTGCTGCTTTCAGGCAAGGTCTCAGCCAGCTGCTGAGAGCTTCCCAGGGCCGGGGGACCCCGTCAGCCAGCACTGGGACCCCAGCCCTGTCTGTCACGGACACGGGCGCCACGAGCCTTCTGGGGCCTGACGGGACCCATGGTGGAATTCCAAGGGCCTGCAAATGCCACTGCTCCAATGTTGCTGTGTACATGACGGTTGCCAGGGCAAAGAGCAGCTGATTTGCTGTCAAGTGGTTGCATGGCAATTAGTGCTCCTTAATGCAGAATCCCTTGATCACGCAGTCCATGTGACCCAGCAACTGGCTTCCTGCTCCCCATAGAGCACTAACCACTGGCCTCCGGAGCGCCTGAGGCCACAACGGATTTCCCCAGCAGCCCAGGTGTCTGAACTCTGCTCAGCCAAGGCAGGGAGCCTGGGGGCCACACAGGTGTGTGTAACGCTGTGCAGCCAGGTGGGGACAGACCCAGAGGTGCAGCCCAGAGACTGCCAGGCCCCACCTTACCAGCAGGGGTTTTCCAAAGCACCCAGAACTCCCCCTGGAGCCAAGGGGAGACATGCCTACTCCTTACCTGGGAGCACGAGGCCCAGGCCGCTCCTCCAGTGCCCGCTAACAGCAAGGCTACACCCTCCCCACAATGTCCCAGTTCCACTGATGCTCCAGGGAAGGAGGGAAGGACTGCAGCATACCCACCTGAAACCAAAGGAGGGATTTTCCTGCCCAGCCCCTCCCCGGATGGCACAACGCCACTGAAGAAGCTGTTTAATATGGATTATTAAAGTGACGAGGCCTTGGATGACCTGGGCTGACTGCCTACTTTCCCGTGTGGATTTATTTATTTATCTTCTTTTATAGACTTCTGTGAGCTAATAATTCTCTAGCCAGGCTGCCTCAGAAATACAAACTCAGCAGGAAAGAGCCAGGGTTCCCCTCCAAACAAGACAAGGCATTCTCTTCTTCATTACTATTGTGGTCGCGACCAACAGCCCCAGCTGCGATCGGGGCCCCATTGTGTTAGGGGCTGTACAGACACATTGTAAGAGAAGCAGAAGAAATTTGCTGCTAGTTTCAGGTTATTGTACGTCACTAGAAATGCAGGTGTTGTGTGTGCGCACCAAGATGTGTTACATCAGCAGGATTCTGCTCCCAAAGAGCTTTTTGGTGGCGTGTCAGCAGCTGCTTAAGAAAATGGGAATCGCTGTCCAGAGGAAACCAGACAGACAACACAGACAGAGCACATTGTTTACTATATGACCGCGTGTCCAAAGAACAAAGACACTATTCCCATGACCAGGCCAGGCCAGGTGAAGTAACATAGATGGCAAGGAGACTTAAGAAGAGCAGGTACATGACAACAGAGCACGACCCTCGAGCACAACCTGGGCGTGGCTCTTAAGAAGAGCCTATGAGCTAAACAAGAACTCTGAGCTGAGTTGCAGGAATCAAAGGAGGGACAAGGCAGTGCCCTTCTCAATTGTACCGGCGGAGAAGGCACCAACCCCAAATTCTCCCCCTTACTCCTAACCCCCTTGGAGTTAAGAAGTTACAGGTCAATACATCAAAGCACTGGCTGTTTTGTTCCCAGTTCCTGGGCCAGTGGAATCAAATTTTGTCCAGCCACGAGGTCATGTTGGCAGCCCGAGGACCACCCTTAATTAGCACAAAGGAGACCAACGCAAAAGTCACAGTCTTCAATGCCACTCCCCAGCTGAAGCAGTGCAAGCTGGGACTTGTAGGTTGCTCCACTGCATTACAGACCAGGGCAGATGCAGGCCAGGTTGCATAGCTCCATGGCTGCTGTTTGCCTAGGAGGCGGAGGCTACTCTCAAAGGGAATGAGACTCTGAAAGATGCTCGCTGCTAGAAGGGGCCTGGGACTCCTGGAGGCTGCTGGCAAATGCCATGTAACATAAGCCAGGGAAGCAGATTGCTGGCACCGCGGAGGACTGAAGCCCCTTTCCCCTCACTGGCTCACGAGACCAGTAACCCCCACACTGTGTCATACAGAAGAGTGGGACAAATGCTGTTCCAGCTCCTATCCAGCAGCTTGTCCCATCTGTCACGGAGCAGCTCCTAGAGCCAAAGACCTGCCCCATCCCCAAACCTGAACTTCCCTGCTGCCAGGGCAGCCTCTGACGCCTTGTTCTGCCCTCGCTAAGAAGAGCGATGGATCCTTGTCCTGCCAGAGGCCACGCTCCCCACCTGCCCCGCACCCAGCTCCCCACGAGGACTCTGCCTGTTCCACATCACCCTGCAGATGTTTGGGTTCGCAGCGATAAAGCCTGTGCCATTAGCTGAGCTGGCTCTAAACACCACAGGCAGCCCCCCACTTGCTGGAATTTCTGCTTGGAATGGCTGAGCAGGGCTCAAAGTCCTATACAGGGTTTGTTCCCTCACAAGCTCAGCCCCCACCCATATTCACACTGTGCCCCCCGCACAAACGCAAGTGGCCGAGGGGGTGCCAAGCAGAACCAAGAGCCGGCGGGCACTGCTCAGGCAGCACGGACGCCCACCTCAGTTTCCCTGTACTCTGTGGGGGCAGTTACCCACGTCCCTGAAGGACTGGGACCTCAGCCTCCTTTTCTGAAGCCCTGGCCAAACCTGGGGTCCCAAGCTCTAGGGGACGTGGGTAACTGCCCCCACAGAGTGCATGTGTGCAAATGCACACTTCAGCCTTGCAGCTTGAGAAGGTGGCCCTGAGTCTCTGTTCCGCGGGAGACTCTCACGCCGGGAGAGGTGTTAGAGAAAGAGGCCCAAGGGCCATGGCCCTTCTCTGCCCCCCTTATGAACAGGAGCTGGCTCCTGCTGCCCCATACAACGGCAGCCCATCACAAGGCGTGTCCCCAGGGCAGCTCTCCTGATTTCTCGTTTAGCACATGGCATGGGGACGGCTCATGCGCTGGCACAGAGCTCCCCAACTCGGACGCCTGGGGATGCACAACACTGTGTCATGTCCTGCAGGATCTCAGCCTAGTTCCTAAAGCAACGGGCACCCCATCCTCGCAGACAAGCCTGTCGTGGTGATCCCCATCGCTGCAGGCTCAGCAGAGACACCAAGGAGCCAATAGCCCATGGAGACACTCTCCTCCCCGGAGGGCTCTCTGGCAGGGAGGTGTGGATGCAACCTGTGGGAGGGAAGTTCTCCTTCCCAGAGCAGCCAGCCTGTTGCCACTTGCTCACGTCTATCACTTAGCCCACCAGGATCCTTCCACTCCATAGGCAAGGTCTCCGCAGCTCCCCTCCGCCTCAGCTCCACCCTTCTCCCCCTGCACAGCCTGGTAGCGCTAGCTCTGCGTACAGCCTCCCACTCGGCATGAATAATCCACTACTAGCTTAACGTGCCAGACTGGGGGGAGGGGGGGGGGTAGGCGTCCCAGCTCCAGGCCCCTGCAAGTTACTCACCAGAGCTTCCATTTCCTCCTTCACACACACCCCCCAGTTCCCTCCTTCTGCAGCCGAGGGGCAGCCCTGGCAGGAGGCAGTGGCTCCCCACTTGCTGAGAGAGATGAAAAGCAAAACTAACAGTCCCTCATGGTCTTAGAGTGCAGGAAATCTGCACAGCAAGGATTGGGGGGGGGGTGCAGCCTCTAGTCCCTTCACCATCATGTGGCCACAGAGGCTGGAGATGGGGGAACCAGCCTCCTAGGCCCCCACTTTGGCTCCAATACCTATCGGCCCACGAGTCTGTTTCTTTACTGCACTTAGCTTTACCCAGCAGCTCTGGACAGAGGTGCTCAGTGGAGACCCCAACTCGCCTGGAGTCATGTGGAAGCCCAGCTCCGCTGCTGCTCCTCAGCAGAGACTCTCCATGGACTGAATTTCCCAGGGCGATGGGACACTGTGGGTACGAATGGGATCGCTGGTCCCAGGCCCAGGCTCCCGGCAGCCTTGGACAGGGAGGCAGAGCGAATCACACCCTGCAAGGGGGAAACACAGACAGCCCAGAACTCCAAATCTGAGCCGCGACCAGGGCGTGCCTGCAGAAGGGAGACCTGGCAGGAGAGAACTAAGAACCCCCCACCACATTTATTAAAATCTCGTAATATTGGGGCCCGGAACCATGGTTTTTTAACGGTCACGGTTGCCGATATTGAACCACTCTCTCAGCCTTGTACAGAGATTCAGAATTTTAGTCCCAGGGTAGGACGACACTAGAACGACTCGGCTGTAGCATCGACACTTCCTCCATCCACAGGAGGAGGGTTCCCATCTGTGTAGTTAACCCACCTCTCCAAGAGGCAGTTGCGAGGTGGATAGAAGAATTCTTCCATGGACCTTGCTGTGCTACACTGGGAGTTAGGTTGGCTTAACTACATCACACCTGGCGCACATTACTTCACAGCCCCAAGCGACATAGCTAGGCCCATCTCATTTTTAAGTGCAGACCAGGCCTAAAGCTGAGGGATTGCTCAGACAAGAGGTTTCCGATTCGGGCAATAACCAGGAGAGGAAAACGATCCCTAAAGCATTTGTGTCTGAAATTCATTAATGATGGGAAAGAGCTTTGACTTGAGACCCCTAACTGGTCTCTCTACTCTACTGGCTTTAGCCAACAGGACGGGAACAGCCCCAAGCCAACGGCAGAGTTGGCCAATAGCTAGTTTGATGTCCAGAGGTGGGCGCCCAACACAGAGGCTGGGAGTGGAGTCGTCGTTGGTTAATAGGTTCTTTAGCTCCAAGTTGCTGTTATGGAGCGAGTCCCCGTTTTATTTATTCCAGACCACTCATTCAGCAAGTCAAGACTAGCTCCTATCACACAGGGCAATATTAACAAGAAGCACCATGGCTGTGAATTCTGGCCTGTGGCTTTCAGCTCTGGTTATCTACCCCCTGGGCGCAGAGGTGGCTTTTCTTTAATTCGAGACAGCAAAGAGCTTTGCATTTGCTGGTTCTTGGAGAGATTTCTCCCTCTTCCACTCCGCACAGGAATTGAAACCCCCAGCCTGTTCCTCCCCTGTGTTTTAATCAAGCTCGATAACAATCTTATTAAGTGCTAGTCGTACTTCATTTCGGTCATCAGCACTAAGCCACGATAAGAATGTAGACGTCTGGCATTCTAATAAAATTACATTCTTCCATGTGTTTTACATTGATTTTAAATGGGAAGGGCGGCCAGTGCCAGGCTTTGCCAAGCTGTCACTGTTTCTTCCTCTTTCCCTTCACTTTTATTTGAGTTTGAATTCTGCGTGGTTGTTGAAAGGTGCCAGGCTGACCTTCCCCTCTGGCCCGTTCAGCCCTCAGCCACCTCCAAGGCCTTGTCGTCACTGCTAAACAAGAGTGTTTTTACCGGAGATAGTAAAACAAGGCGAGGTCAGCACTATCCCCACCTGGGATTGGCCTCACCTAGTTTGTCGTCCCTGTGTTCGGACCTCGGGATACTGCGTGCACTAGTTAGCTACCCAGATGTCAAAGACACTTGTTTTTTATTTTAAGCAGGGAAGACACGGCTTTAGACTGAGGGCCCCACTTAGCGCTACTAGCGAACGGAGTGACACTCTGCCACATTTCACCAGGGATCCACTGAGCGGCTCAGCAGTTAGTTAAAAACAAAAACACCCCATACGCCACATTTCAGCCACTGCCGCTCCAGGCTGGGTTCAGACCGCCAGACAGAGGGGACAGTCTTATCCTCTCCTCTTACCAACAGGACGTTCTGATTGAGCGGGGCAGTGACCCAGGCAGTGACAGTCAGCTGTGCCTGCTGCAAGAAGAGGCAGCGGCAAACCAAGATAATGGAGACGCTTCCATTTTTAAACTTTATAAAGAAAAACCCCACAAATTTAGCAAGAACATAAATAATATGAAGTAACATGAAATGCTCGTTTAGGAGAATAAAACTGAAAATTACCATCGCAATCAGAGAAATCGGTCAACGCCACGCTGTGCCATGAACTCCTCCCCTCTCCAGCTGCACAGTCCAGCTTCATCCCTGCTGTGCTGCGGCGATGCACTGTCCGTTCACTGCTGCACCGACCACCCCTCTTTCCAACAGGTCCACCCGCGAATGACAGCGCCTCGCCGGGAACGCCACTCCGTACCCCAGACAGCACCCTCCCCACCCCCTCCATCCACATCCCAAAAGTCAACCTCACAAGCCATATGCTCTGTGCCCTTCATGGTCCAGCTCCCTCAGCAAAACCTCTTCACTGCAGTGCCAACTCTTTCCACCTCCTTCTTCACGAACCACCTTCCAACGGCTCCCTTCAGGCAGATCCTGGGGCCTTTGCCCAGCTCCCGCTGGCCTCTCTCCCCCCAGCACAGCTGCAGGCCCCACCATTCTCTCTCTAGGTGCTACGGCCACGACCTTGGACCAGAACAAGACTCAGTTCAAGAGCTTCTGATCAGTAGGGCCAGCAAGGGTCACACCAAAGTAGCCCTGGAGATCAGGGCCCTGTTGTGCTGGGCCCTGCACAGACAGTCAGAGAGAGACCCTGGCCCAAAGAGCTCACAACCGAAACAGACAGGGCAGAGGCAGGCTGGGCAGGGGGTTATTACTACCCCTTATTTCAGATGGGAATGAGGCACAGAGACATTAAGTGACTTGCCCAAGGTCAAGCGGTGAGTCTGTGGCAGCGGGAGGGCTTGAGCTGAGTTCTCCCAAGCCCCAGCCCAGTGAGTTGGCCACCTGGCCACCCTCTCACCTTGGAAGCGAGTGGAGGGTCAGTCCCTCTGCTGGATTCCAATACAAAGGCCTGGAAGCGAGTTGCTGAGAGGGGATTGGAAGGTTTGTGTAAGAGTGAGACACCATCCCCCTGACCAGCTATGGAGGAGGGGCAGTGCAGGGGAGCAAGTACCCGACTCAGCCAAGTGCAAGGGATGGGGGACCATACCCAGCACTTACTTGCAGCCCCAGGGGTCCTGGAAAGCTGCTAGGGAGCCCCTTGAGGGAGTCCCCCCAGCTTCAGTCTCACACTAGAGAAGGCTGCATTTCCCCGGTGAGCAATGATGTCTCTCTCCCTCCTCCTGCACAGAGGGGCCAGGCGGCTCGGTTACACCTGTGAAGCACTAGGAAATGCTTGGACGAGGTCCACTGGGCCATCACGAAGCAGAATGGAGCTTGCTGCTGCCTTGCCAAAGGTTAAAAGCAGCCTCCCCATCCCCCTGCACTGTTCATTCCAGTTCCCTCGAAATATTTACATAAGCATTAGTGAATGGATGTAAGCCAATAACCCCCTTGCTTTAACTCTGGCATTTCTCCCCGCACTCTACTGCTGCTCACCTCTCTGGGTAGGAGCAAGCAGAGGCACCTTTCTCAGAGACATGCTCTGGCTGCTGGGCAGGAATCACTGGGTGAAACTCTTTGGCCGTGTGCTCCAGGAAGGAAGCCTGGATGATCCCAACGCTCCCTTCTGGCCTTAGAGCCTATGCAGTGTGAACACACACACGCCCCTCTTCCCAAGTGACAGGTCTCAGTGCTTCCCAGGTCCCTCGCACGCTAAGCCTGCAAACTCAGAGCCCTGGAACCTTTGAGGGGAGCACAGAGCCGCCCTCTGCGGGCCAGCAAGGAGCCCTTTGCACGGCCCAGCCCCTTTGCAGGAGAACCAGCACTCAGCCACACAGAGGGCGCTGTTACAGGACAATATTTGGAAGCCGCTTTCTGGATATAAAATAGACGGCAATGGGGATTGCATGCCAGCCCCTCCCTGAGGTCTGACACACCGAACCCCAGACCCAGCCCAGGTCACACACACCAAACTCCGGCATCACCTGCAAAGGCAGGGAACCTGATGCAAGCCAGGCTGGGGAGGGCAAGCGAACCAAATCCAGACACACCTCAGAGCTCCTGTGCTCCCAGCCCACCCTGCAGTACTCAGGGACTCTGTCTGGGCCCCCGGTATTTCACTGCCTGAGGGCTGGCTCTCCATACAGGTCATCCATGCCCCATACGTGGCAGGCTGGGCTAGTTAGGACAGTGCCTGCCATTAACCACGCTCTATCAGCTGGAAGGCAGCCAGAATTCTTGCTGGGTCCTTTGGCCCATGAAAGGGAAACATAGTAAAGTCAGCCTGATGTGCCAGCATACAATCAATCCAGGTTGTTAACCCATCACACCCTGCAGCAGTGAGAGTGATGCCCAGATGGGGTCACGCGCCCTGCCTGCTCCAAACACACGCCTCCTGGAAATACAGCTCCACTCCCAGAGCAGTAGCCTGCCCTGAATCACAGCCTGCGCAAACTGATAGTCACGTACCTAGGGCCCTGGGCGACCCCTTTCACTTACCCCCAGCTCAGACGTGAGGGGACGGCTTCAGGGCAAACTAACGTCTCGGGGGGAGGGGGGTCAAGGAATCTACTGGGCCAGCACGTCAGCTCTGCTCCTGGGCCAGCAGCTCCATAAGCCAGGATAAGGCGTCTCATGTTGTCAGCCCCAGAGATGGTTCCGTGCTCCCGGATACCAACTGTGGGAGAGCCAGGGTGGGTCAGGCCCGAGAGACCCCACCCTGCAGAGCATTGCTAATGGGCTGCGGTCATGGCAAATGCACACACTTAGCACAGGACACTGAGCAGGGGCACCAAGCCAAGTCTCCCCCACTCCCACATCTCCCCTCTGCACACAACCCCACAGCACCTGGCCGAGTCCCCCATCCAGCCAAGCCATGGTATCAGGCAGGGACACCCTCCCCCAACACACACACACACACACACACACATATATACACGGTACTAGCCTAGATCCCACCCACACACCAGTCACTGGGACAGCCTTCCCCAAACCCCTTGGCATCAGACCCCACACCCAACCCAGTGTCTCCAGCCCCTGAGCTGACCCTCCTGACCCACACAGAGCGGGTCCTGCTCCACTCTGTGCCATGGCTGGTCCCCCTGACTGGCAGACACTGCACTGGGGCAGGCTGCGCTCCTTGGTGTTATTTTTAGCACCTGCAGGCAGGGTGTGCGTTTACAAACGGAAATGCACTATCACCTACCGAATACAGCGCTGGCCATGCGCCAAGCCGGCCGGGATACAGTCAGAGGGTGGCAGAGTTTGGGGACTGGGTTTAAGTGCATTCCAGAGTCCTCCAGGCAATGATCTAACACTTTCCATTCGTCCCAACCGCCTTCCAGATCGCAGTGAGATCTCCCCACCCACCCCGAGTTCCACTTCTGCCCTCACCATGTCTCTCCCGCCCCCTCAGCACTCCCAGGGGAGAAAGACTCACTCGCTCTTTCATTCAGGCTGCTCCGCATCAGCATTGGGCCTGTGTCCCGGTGCAGAGCAAGAATCCCCAGTGTGTGTGCATGAGAGAAGGCAGCGAAGTTTAGGGAGTGCAGGCCACAAAGCCACATTACTCATCTTCTCCCACCCCGGCCCCTAGCTGTTAGCACGAGGGAAGCCAACATCTCCTTAGAAGGCCTGCACTGGAAGGGGGACTCCGGGATACAGCAACAAGAGCTAGAAGAAGGAATCAACCCGCGCCCTGGCCACAGCCTGTGCCTGACAAGCTTCTCTAGTGAGTCAACCCTCCAGCCGCCAGAGTCTGTAACCCATTAGCAAGTCCATGTCGACTAATTGGTTTGCCACAAAACAGGAGGACAAGCCCAGTCACTTTCGCACAACATCGGCCGGGATCCCGTTCTCCTTTCCCGAGGAGGACCCAGCACACAGATAGCAACCAGGTTCAGGGCTGCCTGACACACTCCCTACACAGAGAGCTGGGAACCTCACCCCCCGGCAGCTGGCCAGATGTGTACTGCATTGGAGCCCAAGGAGAGCACAGTTTCTGGAGAGATTCCCAACATGCAGCCTCGTTTAAATCAGGTCAGAAGTACTAAGGCAGCTCTGCTGTGGGTCCCAGCCGAGCCTACACAATGAGTGGTGCAAACAAAAAGCCCAGGGTGATGAGCAGAACCTCCCCAGGCCGCATTATTTGACCTGAACCAGGCCTACTAAAACGCACGCCTGCCTGGAGCGTCCTCCCTGCTGCCCACATCCCCCACTGAGAACTGTGGAGCCCAGGGGGGTCACAGGTGGGAACTGTTTGTGTCTCAATGTAGGCACAACAGGCCCAGCTACTATGGTGGGTGCCCTACAAGAGACTAATAAATCAATCCACCCCAGCGTGGCTCCCGAAGGCTTTCTGGAGCCCTCCTACAACATGCGAGTCCCTACATACACTCTGGCTTCCCAACCCCCATGTCCAGCCCTCTTCGTAACCCCACAGTGCAGCACCCTCATGCACAGCCTCTCGTGAGCTAGCTGAGTACAGCTGCAAACCCCCGACACGGCCCAAAGGGAGAATCTACCCAACCTGGCAAGAACGAGCTCCTGCGGCACCACAGGTGCTGCTTGGCACGGTCAGCTTGCACGAGCCTATCACAAGTCTCACAATATTTTGGGTTTCTCTTGAAGCTCCTGCTCCTGGAGTCATGGGAGGAGGCCAGAATCTCAGCTGTCACTAACGCATGTGAGTTTCCCACCCTCCTGGTTGTGGAGATCCACAAATCTGGAGCACTTGGGTTGGCAAAGCAACCTGCTTTCCCTCAGGCATGCTGGGGACCAGAGGAGCCCAGGCTTGGCTACGCTGGGGGACAGCAAAGGTGGTCAGGCCCAGCTGTGGCATTGTCACTTAGGGGGTGGGGTGAAGTTTGGATTAAAAGCATTGAAAAGAGAACTACAATCCTCTGAGGAAGGGGCCTCGCTGTGCTGCCTACGGGAGGTGGGAGGAATTCGTAGTCGTGCTCAAATATCAGACAGACTGGAGGGATGGGGGTAGGGGGGGCAGATTCATGCCAGTCTCTGGACAGGTCACTAGTACAGCTAAATACAATTACAGAGGAGCCCAGGTTTCACTTGGCCATAGAGAAACTGCCGAGGGCTCACCCCCCTCACCCCAGGTGATACAGCAGGTCAGAGAAAGACACGGGAATTGAACCCAGGAGTTCTGACCCACAAGGTTGTTCTCCATCTTCTGGGCAGGAACATCACCACATGGGTCTCTGGCACCTTCACACCCCAACGCACTTTACAGGCTACCTGTCAGCAGAGAGAGCGACAAGCAGCTGCCTCTCCCCGCTTCCCCAGGGGCACTGGAATGCAGCAGACACCCCAAAGCCAGAGGCTCCTGGACCACCAGAGCACCGCAGTGGGTGGGAGCTGGGTTTGCACTGGCGCTTTAATCCCTAATCTAGAACAAACCCTGGGACACTGGCCATTCCCTGGCCTGGGATCTCCCTGGACACTTTTACAGCCCTTATCGCTGTCGTCACTGAGTATCTCACACTCATTCGTGCAGCTGAGGCTCCGGGACGTAGGGAAGGGTTATCATCTGTTTTCCAGATAAGAAGCTGAGTCATAGGAGAGATTAAGGGTCACACAGCAGAGCCGGAAATAGCACCCAGCTCTCTGTGGAGTGCAATAACCACTAGCCCATCCTACCTAGCCCTTGGCTATGGGGCATGAGAGGCCAGGAGAGACAGGCAGTTCAGTCTCAGGGTCTGTCCTGGTTTTCCTTGCCTTAAAAAGGAATTGCATTCCCCATTAGAAACACAAACCAGCTGCATGTAGCCAGGAGACACAGCGCGACCTGAGCTTCAGCTTGATTTGATTTTGGGGCAGGCAGAGGGAGACTAGAGCAGAGAGATGGCCAGACACGCTGGGGCTTTCCCCGCTGCTTAGGCTGGCTGCCCTCTGCAGCTGGTTTCGCCTGGCCACCCATTAGGTTTGTGCCACTGTTGTCCAGTTTCTAAAGCATTAACTAGTTTGTAGCTCACTTCGGGCTTACAGCAGCCCCGTGCTTTGGAATGGGTCTGTCCCCACCAAGACTCTGCGCAGAATCAAGCAAGGCTGAGAGAAAGCCAGAGACGCACAGAGCCTCAGAATCAGAGCCAAGGGCTGGCAACGTGCAGCCCTGACATCTACCCTGCCTCTGACAGAACCGCTAGTGCTGCTTCTTCCCCGTCCGAGAGGGGAACATCTCCCCTCCACACAGGGAGCTGGATCGAGTATAGATCTGGCCTCTTTGTTCGCTACCCACGAAGAGCAGGTGCATCTCTGGAACCCTGCAGGCTGGAGACTGTCCCTCCTCAAAGATTCCTTCCCCCAGAATCTTTGCCCAGTCGCTGTGCACGGCTAGCAACAGACCAAGCCCTTAGACAACATCACACTGTGTATTTGCCATCTCCTGTCCCGGGGCAGAGGAGGGCCAGCACCCCAGGGGAAAAAGCTGTACTGAATGGCTTGTAATCTAGGACACGGAAAGGTAGTGCATTCATTCAGGACTGATCAAAGCAAAACACTGCACCCTTAGCCTGTGGAATTCATTGCCACAAGACACTGAAGCCAAGAGCTCAGTAGGATTAGAGAGAGAGTTGGACACTGACATAGTCAGATCCCCTATGAAACAATCTTCGAGAGAAGATCAGGTGAAGCCAGAGTCTGACCATCTTTAGGAAACATTGCAAGGCCTTCCTTTAGAGAAAGCCTTTTCAGCATAACACTAACATCTAGCTCTTATATAGCTTTCCATCAGTACAGCAAAATGTGCTCCACAATCTTGTGTATTTATTCTCACAACCCCCTGAGTTAGAGAAGTGCAGGTGGGGAAACTGAGGCACAGACTTGCCCAGGATCACCCAATAGGCCAGTGCAGAGCTGGGAATGGAACCCAGATCCCTACATCCTGTACCACATGGTCTCTTCTCTTTGCAAACTCTTCTCCCCTCCACGTGGCCCATCTGACACCAGGAGGGTCTGGAGCAACCACCCAGTGCCAGGATGGCTCTGGAGATGGCTGCCTCTGCTGGTAGGATCTACTCATGGCAGCAGAGCACAAGGCTGGGGGGATGAGGGGAGGATGGATCAGCCACTGAGGCCCAAGGAGAACTGCAGGCAGGAGATATACATCTTGGTGGAAAGGTATAAGCTAGGATGGAGGAGTTAGACCCACTTCCCTGCATGTTAGCAGCTGGCCTCAGCTCCTCTGTGCTCCGTAAACACTGCCAGGCATGTGAGAGCCCTCCGCTAGCTAGTGCGCACCTCGCAGGCACACAACAAAATGCAGATGGCAACGATGCGACCTACCGGGGGGGGGGGGAGGGGAGGCGAGGGGTAGGTGGGGCTGGGGGAGGGAGCCAGCCCCACACGTAAATAAATGTTCCTTACATGAAGTTTTATTTCTTTCCTGTTAGGGGAAGGACGTGGTTATGACAGAATCTTGGAGGAGGAGGGCAGAGTAATGGCCCAAAGGAAATTATGCACATTCAGAGCTTGGAATTAGCTTTTCCAGCCAAGACTAAGTCCGGCTGTGCCAAGGCAATACCTCAGGGGTCAAGGAAGCCGGAGCTGTGGCAGCCTGATCCCAGTGCCACTCTGTGTGCCAGATCAGGGGAAAGATCAGTTGGGTCGCACCAGAGGGAGCCTGGTGCCCAGGGTGCACTGCAAACAGGATCTTTCTTTAGCATTGCAAGGGGGCTGCAGATAAGCCGAGCCCTCCCCGCGCAGGTCTGCAGATCACTAGGGAAGGTCTGTTCCCAACCATGGGGAAGCATGTCATCAGTCACAGAGCTGAGTAGCACCTTCAGCCGCTGCAAACCCAGTGAGCAACTTCGCTGCTTTGACATCACACACGACAGGCGAGACGTGCTCTCCCCTAGAGCAGTTAGCTCCGGGCATTTTCCTTTAGGCTGTTCTGAAGCTCGGTTGCTGCTTTACCTGGGCAGGTGTGGCAGTTCCCAGCAGCAGAGGGCAGCTCAGTCTGACATGCCACCCCTTGAAGCAGCTGACAACAAAGGCTCCCCTTCACTAGAAACCGCTGTGGCACTTGGATGACGCCCGCTCCAGAGGGCTGGAGGAAGAGTTCCTCTATCCACACTGGGCAGGGGGAGGGAGGAAGGAATCCCCAGATATGCCCCCTTAGAACTTGCCTGCCCCAGAACGTGGGACGTGCGACTCTGCCACACAATGCTGCTCGCACGCCAGGCCCTGTGTTACCACAAGCACTGCCAAAGCCTCTGCGCAGAGGGGTCGCTTGTGCGTGCACAACGCTTGCTGGCTGTGCAGCATGCAGCTATTTGCTAGAAACCCCACGCTAAGATCTCACCGCAGGCGCTGGTGAAACAGAGGCGAGTTCAGCCAGGTTTCCTTAGCTTGCCCCATTGGCCTGTCTGTGTCGCAGCCTACATGGCTTTCCAGTGACACTCCCTCACTCATTGCCACTCCCTGCACACCAGGGCCACAGCAGCAGCCCCACAGGGGTGACTTCAGGACATTGTTCTCCACTCCGAGCTCCTAGCCGCCCACCAGGAGCCTGCAAGGGCCTGGATGACTGATGTGCATTACCCAGCTCAGAACACGCGCTCTGCTCTCGGAAAGGACTCCGCTGAGCGCTCTTGGCCCAGCCTCAGAGCCACCAGTGTAAAACAGACAGGGAGGACCCCACGTGACTCTCCGCGTTCCACAGCACATGTCCTCGTGTGGCGCACTACCCCAGCCATTGGCAGGGTGCGTCACTTTGTTGTTGCGCCAGCTAAAAATCAGAAGAGGCCCCATCTGTTCTGCATGGATATTAAAGGTACCACAAAAACAATACTGGTTTTATTATTGCAGTAACCTCAGCCAGGATCAGGGACCCGTTGCACTGGGCGCTGCACGAACAAACAGGAGACGGTCCCTGCCTCCAACAAGAATGATGGGGAGAGGGGAAGCCTGTGTGCAGATGTAATCTCTCTCCTTGGGCACACGCACACGCAGAGCTAGCTGCATCTCAGCGGAGCATTGTGTAAAACGCGTTGGGATCCTTGGGACAGGAGAGGGGCTAGAGAAGGGCTGCAGTATTATTAGATACTGACAGCAGTGATTGTCGTCAGCAAAGGTTTGTAAGTCACCGCAGGTCTCTTTTCCTTGCAGTCCCACAAAGCCCCACTTCTCAGCTTCTCCTGTAAGAACGACCTACATGGCGCAAACGCCCCACAGGCTTGGGGGGGCTCAGCCCCTCCCTGTTTTACACAGAGATTAAGTGAGCTGCCCAAGGCCCACAGTGGCAGCACTGGGACTAGAACTTAGGAGCCCTTGGCGCCGCCTGCCCAGTGCACTAGGCCAAGCTGTGTCCTTTGGAAGTGAAGAAGAATCAGCAGCCCCAGAAGAGGCTGGAAGTCACAGTGGGACAGTGGTGGTGCACTGGGAGGTGCTGGCTAGAGAGATCATTCAGGGCTTGTTGCATGGCACACGGTCTGTTCTAGGGCTTTCTGGCCTAGGGCAACGCCTCCTGAGTAACACGGCAACCTGCTTCTGTGCCATCAAGGATCGGCTCAAATGACATCTCAAAACAAGGCGAGGAGCCTCGTTAAACAGGTCCGTGTAAACACTGCCATCAAACCTTTAGAGTGTTTGCACAACACCAGGGGCAAGGCCAAAGGACTCCTGACAGCTCTGCGCATTTGCAAAAGGGGATCCAATGCTCCGCTTGCGAGCCCCTGGGTCAGGATTCAGCTGCCAGCCCCCAACATCCCCACCACCTGGGGCAAGTAGCATTTGAGTCTACCCAGGAGTCTGTGAAGGCAGGGAGCCAGTCTGGCAGCATGAGGATTGAGCTACGCATTCTGAATGGAGAAGAGAGCTCCCAAGTCAGGCTGCATGGCCTAGTGGCTAGAGCATAGAGCGGGGCCGGGGGGGTCAGCTACCATTCCCAGTCCAGCTCCAGACTCACAGGGTGCCATTGGGCAAGTCACTGGATGAGGTCTCATTTCTACCTCTGCAAAATAGGAAGACACTCCAGCAGACCCCCAGGGAGCTGGCGAGGATTAACCTGAGTGCTCCAAAGCCCTCAGATGAGAGTAGCTACAGAGGGGGCAGCATTCCCAACCCCTAAAATCCACCTGACAGCCAGCTGGGGAGGGGCCATGCAGCCCACAGCAGGGTCCCACTCATGACCAGCACAGCTGCGCAGAGGTGCTAACAAGCGGTGCACTGCCAGATAGGACCTGCAGCTGTAGGCAGCCCATGGCAACTATCGGCCCTGGCATACACCATGCTTCGATGGGCCCCGCCGCACTGCACACTGGGACCTGCAGTCTGTGGGGCCCCAGCCCATAACAAAGTGTAGGGTAGCTGCAATGCAGTCCTTTCTGTGTAACAGTAAGGGCATCCCACGCATCCCTCCTGGGATCCCACAGCGAGCATGCAGTGCGCAGCTAGTCTCTATAGGACCCGATATCTCGGACGGGCTCAGTGATTCCAGCCCCCTAATGCCTGCAGATCTCAGCCCCACATTCCTCCCCCAGCACCCTGGCCCTCACTCCAGTACTGGCCTCTCCCGACTCCCAGTGGGTTTCCATCCCCTCTCCTGCATGGGAAACACCGACGAGCCGGGCAGGTTACGCCCAGCAATGCCTCTCCCCCAACGGGAAGGTAAACAGCCACAGGTGCCTCTGCCCAGCCGGCCCATCAGCAGTGTTTGCCTTTCGGATGTTTTCCCAAGGCAGGTTTAGGGGCCTGACGCACTTGCTGAGCTTCTCTTCGACTCCACTTCCAGCCCAGCTCCAGCTCCCCCCAGCACCCCCAGGGACCAGGACAAGGGAACAGAGCCCCTCGCCAAAAGGCCTATGCTGGATCTGGCTCAGTGTCGATGGAGCCTCCCAAGGCAAGGGACGAGGCTGGGGCTCGGAGCCAGCCGAGAAGGAGAGATGAGCTTAAATCAAATGGAATTTCGAACAAGGTTGCTGCAGCCAGACCTCCTTCCTGAGCAGAGCACACACCTCAATTAGAGAGGGCCAGGCAACGCTCTGGCGCCCGAGGAGAGGGGAGCTGCTGAAATAGCCGTTTGTAATTGCCTAGCAAGAGTAAACAAGGAATGTCCTGGTGGAGTTAACACACAGGCGCAGCAGCACCAGCCCAGAGCAGCCAAGGTCCTTGGGGCTGAGCCCGGAGGGTTCGGCCACAGGACGCTCGTATGACACCCAGAGCACCTGGGCGGCTGGATAGGCAGAGAATGTGCCAGGCTCCCGGAGACAGTACAAACGCTCCAGAACTTGGGGCAGATTTGGATCCGGATTGGATCTGGGATGGGGCCTCTCATTAACAAATCCACCTGGCCAACGACGCCAGCCTGTCCCCATCTCCCATAGCTGCCTCTGCACCTGCTGCCTCCCCACACAGGG
Organism: Mauremys mutica; assembly: GCF_020497125.1. Lineage (NCBI taxonomy): Eukaryota > Metazoa > Chordata > Testudines > Geoemydidae > Mauremys > Mauremys mutica. The sequence continues at coordinate 132,844,449 of NC_059073.1, read as the reverse complement.
CACCCTCCTGGGCTGGGCAACAAGGCAATGCCCCCGTCAGCACTGAAATTCCTCCCCAAGACCTACTTGTGACAGGCACTTGCAAGGAACTAGCTCCCAGCGGTGAGAGGAAGCTGGGAACACTTACAAACGTGTTATGGCATCAAATGGAGGCCAGTTCTCTGGCCTCTTGCACCATCTCTTCTTGCCTGTGTGGTCTCCTGATGGGAAGAGCTCGCAGTCTAGGCCTCCCTTGTGTCTGTGCAGCACGTAGCATGTTGCGGGCACTAGGAGGAACAGGCAGCATCATCCGCGTAGGCTCTCGCCAGCTGTTTGGACGCTGCCGCAGCCTGGCAGAGCCAGTGCAGCACAGCGCAGCTTTCAGCTTCCTGCGACACAGCGAGTCCTCCCGGGCACTGGGTCTTGCTCCTGTCCAAGCTGAGCCATCCCCACCCCCCACAGCTGCCAACTCATTGTCTTACTGGGGAATGGTGCAACAGGGGAAGTTTTCTTAAAGCCCGGTGCTTATGAGACTATTTCAGCTTTCATTACACAGAAGAAAAAGTAAGTATCTAGACCTGGTTTTTGGCTATAAAAGTTGGGAAATAAAACCAACACAACTCGAGCATGACCTGAAGACTTTAAAAAAAAAAAAAAAAAGCAGCCCCCAAAATGGACCAGAAAATTGATTCATACAGTATTTAAAATCTCGTGATTTTTGGGGCCTGAGTCCTGAACATTTGCAACTGGCAATGCTGCCGCATCCAGCCAGGAGCTCCCTTGCTTTGAGCAATAGAGGAGGAGGGGGAGAAGTTGTGTTCCCCCAACACCCCTTTGTAACCTCCTGGGGTGGGAAGCCCGGCCCCAGAGTGACCCAGTTAAAAGTCCTGGCAGCATCACACACACACAGCTCCGGCTCGCTTATGCAAACCCTCCATCCCACGGAACTCCCTGCTCTCCCAAAACAGGATCCCAGCCCACAACCACCACGAATGTCGCTGGGAATTCCCACAATTGCTCCCTGTCCCCCGCGACACTGGGGTAATCCAGGGTGCATGCACGTCCACCCCAGCAGCCCCTTCTCGCCGCAGAGGTCACTACACAACCTGACCAAACAACTCGCTCCTAGCTCCTCCCTGCCCGGGCGACTTCTCCAACAGGAAACCCATTCAGTCCCGCGACGTCCATAAGAATGTTCCTGGCACGCAACACACGGTGATCCCGCCACGCAGACACGAAGTGAGTGTGGGACAGCTGGCTCTCTTTATTTTCCCTTCTTGCAGTTATAATGAAATCCAGCACCAGGAAGCTCAGTGTGCCGGAAACCACCGTGCAGGGGCAAAGGGGGCTTTTATTTGCCTTCAATAGTATATATTTTTAATGATTTTTTTTAAGAGCCCTTAAGCTAAAATTCCTTGGCCTCCATTAAGCTTGTTGTTCACTCTCTCCAAAGACCACGTCCACGTGTGAGCTCACGCCTGGGAGGTGAGAAGGGAACAAGAGCCATTGTCCTTGCAGGGTGGCTGCATCTCTCGGTACCTCTGCTGCATCAGGCATTTGGGGGTGGGCGGGAGAAATTCCTCCTTGGAATGAGAGCCTCCTGGAAAGCATGCATGGAGCATTGTTGGAAAGTGAAGCGGACTGCAGCTGGGAGCCAGGGCTCTGACAGCTGGCATGCTCCAGGACACAGGACACTCGATGTCAGGCAGCCAGGTTGCTGTGACTGATAACATTCGGCAAGGGAGTTAGCCATGGGGACACAGGCAAGAGCTCTAGCTCGGAGTTAGCACAAGCAGCCCTTGTTGCCACCTACACTGCATTGGGCCCATATTCAAGAAAGCTTTTAGCCTCCTCTCGTTGCAGGCCCCAGTTTTTAATCAAGCCTAACCCAGTGCTGGCAGTCCCTGTACCTGAGCCAAGGGCATAGGCACCTTCTAATCTCCAAGCAGCTGTTTGACAGCACATGGACTTCTGCGCTTGGTAGGGCTATTGCCGCACAACTCCTGGCGTGCTTCCTGTCCCCTGGGGGCTGGAATACTTCGGAATCATTCTGGCTGTTGGGTTTAGCACAGGGGGGCTGGTTGCCTGCGATGTCCAGAAGGTCAGACTTCATGACCTTGTAGTCTCTTCTGGCCTTAAACTCTCTGACGGTGAGAACACAGGACTGGGGGTCAGGACTCCTGGGTTCTATTCTAGCTCTGCCCCTGACGGGCATGGTGAGGACCATGGGCAAATCACTTGGGGCCCCACGTTTCAGACCGGTGTAGCAAAGCTCGACACCTAACCCCACATTGAGGTTCCACAGCAAGTGGGCAGGTTTCCAGACAGGGAAAACCCTAGCTCCTGTTGAAATCAATATGGATTTGGGGGGCTCCTTGTACTCACCCAAGCTGAGCCAGGCTCCCCATCTGTACAATGTAAACAATTCACTCTACGCTCATGAGGGTTTGTTAACCTCAGCCCCATACTCAGAGGGGAGCAGCCTGTTCTTACCGCTCTATGTTTGGGGCTTCCTATGCCCTTGCCTGCAGCATGAAAGGCCTTGAATGTCCCCTTCCTCCCCCTAACTTGTCGGTGCAGGCCAGAAGCCCTCAAAGGCTGACCATAGGAGGCAGGCCTGGCTAGAGCACTGCCCGGTACGAAATCCATGGTAACAGGGAACATCCTTGACGAGAAAGCAGGGGCTGGGGGCACGTTGATCGGCTCTTTGGGCTGGTCTGAATTCAGGGCTGGAGAAAGAGCTGGGAGGTTGAAGTCCTTCATTTAGCTGCAGGGTGAGGACTGTGGTCGCCGACTCTGCTCCTCTGGCACAACGGCACTCTCCACGACGCTCGCCTGGGCAGGAGACAGAATTTGCTCCAGGGCTGGCCTGACACTGTGGAATGAATGTCCGCAAGAACTAACGAGCATCCCAAACCTTCCCCCTTCGGCACCAAGTAGCAAGCACATTTATTTGACTTGCCTTCGGCAGACAGCACCATCGGTGTGTGTATACCGTACAAAACTCCAGAACCAGAGGCTCCCCAGCACACACCTCTCCCCCGGGGCAGAGGAGAAACATGCACCATCGGAGCAGGCTCAGATACCACAGTGAGGCAGGGGGAGAAGAACCTGTGTACAACAGACTAGAATCTGCAGGGCTGATGCAGCAGCTAGCAGCAGTGTGAGATTTCCCCACGCTGGTGAACATGTCTCAACTCCACCCCTACGGGCCACCCTCCGCCTGCCTGGCAAGGAGAGAACAGGGTTCCTCACTCTTCCACCAGCCAAGCCTTGGCCTCTTTGCTGAGTCAGCCAACAAGAGGCCAGCTGTGACTTTTTTGTAACGTGGACACCTGTCCCCTGAGCAGCAGGCAGGGACCTGCGCCATGCATTTCACACCAGACGCAGGGCAGAGACAACAGCTTTTAGCCTCTGTCCCCCGGGCCCAGTTCTGAGCCAGCTGCCTAGCAGTGAAGGGCAATGGAAACCAGAACTGGTCCCCCATTCCTTGTGTCGTGCAGCTCACAGAATTCAGCACAAGTGCATCGAGTGACTTGCGCACTACGCAGTTTGTTTACAGGTCTCAGACCAGGAGCCAGCATCCAATCAAAACCTGAAACCGAGCTCCTCCTGCTCTAGGCAGCGCTCAATGGCTCAGAAAGTGCGGCAGTATTTCCTTGATGCAGGCCCCCAGCAAACGCCTTCTCACATTAAGCATGTGCCTGCCCTCACTCAGGCTGCTGGCTACACAGGGGAGGGACTCTGAAAGGTCTGAGATCATATGGAAGTCGGGCTGCTCCACCATCATTCTCATCCGAGACACCAGCCCACAGCCAGCAGGCAGCTTGAGTCAGAGCAGGAGCTCTGCTTGGCTGCAGCAAGGCATTTCATTCTGCCCCTCTCTTCTGTCTGCGGCAGAGAGACAGAACAGGAGCAGAGCAAGAAGCCTGGGACTGCAGCACCTGGGGCCAGTCAGGGATGGAGCTTGTATGCAATACTATAACGTAAACAACACCACAGCCACTGTGTCAGTCACTCCAACGTCGAGAGCCATTCCAACACCCAACTGGCCTGAGAGTGCCCAGCACAGGGGTACTCTCCCCTTCTCCTAAAGGTAGAAATAATTCCTTCCCAAATGGCAGCATGGCTACATGTTAACAGAGCGTCTCATGTCAGTGCCTCCTCCATTCTCTGCAGCCTCCAGACTTAGGTGACTGGCAGCTTTCTGCAATCAGTAGCCCTTCTACAAAAAACCCATAACCAAGCCAAGTGCTAATCGCTACAAACAGGCAGTTTTGCTTTCGTAGCCACCTTGCTCAGGTCAGGCCAGCACACCAAGCTAAAACCAGAAGGACCATAAAGAAGGGAAGTACATGAACATGGTAGCACTCTCCCTGGCTATCTGACATGCAGCATGGGACCATGTAATGTTGGACCCAGGCTCTGTAGGAGAAGAGAAAGGCAGACACCTCGCAAAGCCTTTGAAATCTTAGGGCATCCCAACTAGGAGTGATACGTTATGTGCCACAGACCACCGTGCATCTTTAGACCAGAGCGTCCTACAAGGGGAGAAGGGATCCTTTCTTTCGACAGATCCAGTACGACCAAGCCAAGGACCAAGCTACAAAACATTAAGGGAACGTTCTCCAAGGAACATTCTCATGGACTTGCTTCCATTAAAGCCAGTTGAGGGGAGAGGGGCTGGTCAGAGGAGGCAGTGGGGCAGGGGTTTGTTGTGGCAAATGGCAGCAAAACAGCCAGAAAATGTACTGCTCCCTAATGATTATGTTTTCATTTAGGGTAATCCCAGAGCAATGGCCTCTTCTGAAAGCAGCACTGATCCAGGACTCCACGTCAGCAGCGCTCACACAGTTCTAAAGGGCACGACTAGCTGAAAACGAACAAACCAACCAAACCCATGCAGCCCCCAATTTGTTCTCTCTAAGCAAGACCAAGCCAGACCAGCTCACACAAGTCAGACACCCCCTCGGATGGGAACATTAAAGCAGTGCTCCTGCTGCTCCTTACGGCACCAGGGATCAAGCGTCTGCCACTGGAAATTAGCTGACAAGTTGGTGACTCATGATACAGAAGAGAATCCAATTCACTGCCCACTCCCAAAGCTTGAGTGATTTCTCCAGGGCTAAGGGGGCAAGAACATGTTTGCGTGGATGCAGGCGCTGATAGGACTGAGTGTACCCACAGAGCAGATGGGAGCAGAGGTGGCACTTTCCTGATTGCGGCGCACGGAGTCTATGTTCGCTCTCTAATTGGAACATTCGGTGACTGTGCAAGCAACATCTGATAACCCTTTATTCAATGGCAGCTGCTAGGCATGCAACCCATTCAAAGCTGGTAGCCACAGGACCCAAAGGAGCAGGGGCAGGGCCATGGCTGGCATAGAGCAGAGATGCACCGTTGGCTTCCATCAGCCCAGGAGCTGGCCCTAGATTTCACTTACTAAAAATAAATGACTTCATTGAAAGGGTCTAAGAAAACCTGTGAAATCAGACAAGTTGTTGAATGTAAAATAAAACTGTTCTCCTAGGAAAGAAGCCCACATACCAAATGGCAAGACATAAGCATTTGGATATCTGTTACATCAACAAACCTGTTCAGAGATAAACCCCCTGCGCTGTCTCAGCCCTGCATGCAGGGAGCTGCCACTCCAATGTCTGCCCTACAGGATCTTTACACGGCCACAAGCCAGGAAGCTTTTCAGAGACAGACCCATCCACCCCTTCCCTCTCCAGTAATGCCAGCTGTTTTAGACCATGATTTCCAACAGGAATCCAAGGGAATTAGGCACCAAATGCCACTGAAAAGCTCTTATTTTCAAATGACGTGTAAGAGTCACAGGCCGGAGTAGCACACACGTTGAAATGGTGCTTTTCATCTCTCAGTAGCACAAAACTCTCCACCAGCTTGCGCTCTCCTCAGTGATCGCCCACCCACTGCTGAAATGGAGCCACTCGTGGAGCAAAATGCAGCTGCTGCTTACCAACACCTGCAACTGATTAAGTAGCAATAACGACCCCTTGTGCCATGCAGGGATTGATACGCCCCTTCCAAAGCTGGGTAAAAGAAGGATCATTATCCCCACTGTAGGGAAGTTACCATTTGAATATCACGAATACCACATGCAGTCCAACTGCAGTCGGAATTTAGGTCGGCGGATGCACGGCCGCTGATTCCAGTTGAGAAGGGCTACTCACCTGGAGCTTTTCAAACAGCCAGAGTGCTGCACCCACTTGGAAACCTCACCCCCTTCTAACTGCCTGGATGCCAGCCGTGACTCCCGACTAGGGCCAAACGAGCCCAGTGGACCTCTTGTGCAGTGGGCCAGGCATGGAGTGGAACACAGGGGAGCTGGGCTCTCTCTCCAGCTCTGCCATTGAGCTGCTGGGTGACCTTGGGTGAGACACTTCCCCTCTCTGGGCCGCTGTCTTCCCTCCCACCCTTGGCCTGTTTTGATTCTAAGCTCTTTGGGGCAGGGACTCTTACTCCGGGTTTGCATCCGCACCAGGCGCAATGGGACCCTGGTCTCCGCTGGGGTCACTTGGCACTGCCATAGCACAAAGTGTTAGAAGAAAACAATAATTTGGAGATGACTGAGAATGCCACAAAATTGTATGGAATTGAGCTGGTAACTGATCCAAGATCACCCTAGTATCTGATCTCCAATCAGAGCTCCTCTTCCCATTCTAAGACTCCCCGAATTTCTGCTTTGCATGCAGCCTAGCTCTCAAAACTCCACCAATGAACAGTCGCAGAGGAGTTCTGATGTATGGAGATTGTATGTTAACTTTTCCTGGTAGCTCCAATCCCACATAATTACAGGATGGGCAGAGGCCTGGAGCCAGGCAGTTCCGGATCTGTCACACTGTTGTAAATCCAGAGTGACTTCACAGAAGTCGGTGAAGTTCCTCTCGGGGAAGCAGTGATTAGAACCTGGCCCTTATTCTTGTAATGTTTGCCTGTGGTGAGCAGGTGTTACTCCCTTCATCTCCATGAGGTCAAACAGAAAGAAAAAAAGAACTGCCTAGTTATTCATGGGGCTACCAAAACTAAGCTCCAGGCCTGATCCCAGTGTGACACTGAGTGACCATCTGGATAAAATATACCACCCCAGTCACTCTAAAACACTCTCACAAATATCGGCTTCGCTTGGCTTCACACAGGCTTGTAGTTGCTTCTTCAACCACTTTCTTAGACCCAGAAAGAGCGTCGCTATTAGTTACAATAGCTCCCTTTGAATCAAGCAGAGTAACACCCTGAAATGCTCTTTGCTCATTTAAATGAGGTGCAGGTTCCTACTGAGAAGCGGTTTGCAGCAATTACCCTCTTCCCTGCCTGAATTGTCAGCAAACCATGCGGCTAGTCCATGGTCACCTATCAGCCCAGATAGCATCACTCTGACAGGAGTCTGACAAGGATTTTTTTCACCCTCTTTTAAATTGGGGTTGTACCTTTTTTCCTTCTTTATGTGGGAGGAAAGAAGTCTGAAAGAGTGATTGGCTTTAAAGTGTTTTTCTTTTCCTGTTTGGTTTTTAACCTTTAAAATATTAGGACTGATAAAGAAAACACCACCTAGCTCTGACAGCACATTTAGTCAGTAGATCTCAAAGCAGTTTACAAAAGAAGATCAGTTTCATTATCCCCATTTTATAGATGGGGAAACAGAGAGTGTGGCAGAGGCACTCTAGTCTCTTGAATCACAGTTCAGGGCTCTCTCTGTTAGACCATACTGCTTGGCTCACTGGGGGTGGGGGGGATTTGTTGTGGGTTTCAGAGGATGTATGTTATGAGCTCTCACACTAACTGAAGGCCAGCAGTGTTAAATCTTAGGAAAGCGTTCCTTTCTCCAATGTGTTGATAAGTTATTGAAGTTAAATATGCACTAACATACATCTGAAGCAAGCCAACAAATCCTTTCCTCTCCCCATTGCTCAATTTCCATGCTTGGCTCTTGCAATGGTCTCCTTTTACTAATTCTCACCACCATAGTCTTCCCATCTAGATGGGACCTGAATTTCTAAGGCTATATAGATATAGATATCAATATAGATCTATCTATATATCTATCTATCTATATATATATATATATATATAAACAAAAAAAACAAAAAAACACCACCCATGCAAAGCGAGAACACAAACCCATCTTCCAGCCTTCCTTCTCCACCCTAAAGCAGCTAAAAAAGGCACAAAGCCCATTTTTAAATCCCTAGTTTGTAACTCATCTTTAAAAAGGGCCCTAAAATGACCACATTTACCTTTCAGCACCAGCTCCCTACAAATCTGCCCCCCTTCTGTTATGCACCACGATCTGTTCGGGGACAGTGGGACCTTAATTCATTTCCCCACCCCCTACAAACCACACACACCAGGGAAATTACCTTTCGCTTTTCATTTAGAACACACACACACCCCGAGAGAAATCATTAACTCAGCAACCGCTTACCAAGTTTGTCTATTTTTGTCCATTTTATAAAGTGTAAAATTAGCAACTTCTTTGTCACCTGACCTACCTGTCACCACTTCAGCTATTCACCCCGAGCAGCCGGGTACATTAAGCTGCAGGCAGCAGAGGAGAGAGAGAAGCTAGCTGTAAAGCCGTTAAGATTTGGGGGGAAAGGAGTTAGCCAACAGGCCCTCTCTGCCCACAGGTCCCCAGGACTGCCCTTGTGGATACAGCAAACTGGTGACAAAGGTGTTCTTCCCCCCCCAGATGTGAAACTCTGAGTTATGCCAGAGAAATCACCTGTGAACAGTTGTTTTGTAACAATGGCTTAGTCTGAGGCACTGGTAGATTGGAGCTGAAGTGGCGTATCTAATTAACAGCTTCTAACACTCTAGTCAAGCTAAAGCCAGGGTACTTTAGTCACAGTCAGGTTAGCGCATGCTAACACTGAGGTATGTGGGGGTATGTGTTCAGGCCACATCTACATGGGAGGTACACCGGTGTACTTAGCTTTTTCCATCAGAAGCTGCCCTGAACCCATCCACAAATTCTCTTGTTTGTGGTTTATCTTGTATCTTGTACCAGAATAGTTAAACCACTTTGGAAGCAGCTTTGCTGTTTCAGTAGGTGTCCTATTGCTTGAAGGTTTGTATGGATGCATCCTCATGCCAATTTGACCACACTGCTTCAGTGAGTCCTCCCACCACTATCCCACACTGCACTGGTTCACATCTGGACTGGCCTCTCTAGTGACCCTGGGCCAGATGTTCCCACTGTTTAAATGCTGCAGGTACACCTCCTAGGAGCATCGATTTGCGACTCAAGCTCATGGCAAGTACATAGATTCATAGTCTTTTATGTCACCCATGCTCCACATTTCCTCATGGCACAGTCTCCTAAGCCATCCCTCATTTAGGGGCCAGTCGAAGGCACAAAGACACAGACCTTGCCCATGCTGGGATTCGCCCAGATTTCAGCCGCTAGTGCAGACAGGCAAAGCGCCGCTATGCTGCAATTACTGGCACAGCTTACCCTAGCTCCCAGCAGGGGTGCGCACCAGGGTAGCTACAACGGTGGTTGGAATATGGACAGCTGCCCAGTGCAATCTCAGGATTTTAAGAAGGGCCGGGCTCATGGTTTGTGAACACTTGAGGTTGGGAATACCGCTGACAGCGCAAAGGGCCCTGAAAGTGCAGTGAAGCCCCAGCAGCCTGTCAGAGCGGTGTAAAGGGGCCCTAGCGTATGAGGATCCTGCCTGAATGGATTCACTCAAGGTGGCTGGGGGGAGGGAAGTCAGGAAATTCTGGCTCCTGAATCGCACAGCCTCTAAAGACTCCACCCAGAACACCAATGGCCCCAGGAAAGCTGTCCCAGATCCCTAAACCCTCCAGAGTTTGCAGCCTCTCCTTTAGCACTGGTCACTGTTGATCAGTAACCGTTTGGCAGACTGAGACGTCCGTTCCAGCTGCACTCCAACCAGCTTGAGACACACTCAGCCCTATCTGCCCTGGGCAAGGGCGAGGCCTTGCCCACAGACTGGCACCTTCAAGTGCCATGGTCCCCGTGAGGAGGAGTGCACGAGTTAGATCAGAGACCCTGCATGGCAGAATAGGCAGGGGGCAGTCAGGTCACTGCGGACTCACCCCCAGCAATGCTGGCGAGCCATTCACAGCCACCCACATGTAGCCAGCTCCACAGAAGGAATCCAAGGCACTAACCTGGTTTTTATAGGCAACAGGACTAGTCATCCCACCACGGCAAGTAGCTTAAACAGAAACAGGATCAGGCACTGCATGTCCACAGAGCGGAATCCCTTTGACCAACACTGGGGCAGAAGGCAGCAGCTGCTCTCTCTCCTAGCGCCCAGCACAGCAGCTCCAGACCAGACTCCTATCTCCAGCTGGAACAGCAGGAGTGGGGACTGGACATATAGGGAGGCAGAATATCCTTGTCTAATTGGCCAGGATTCTAGGGTTATCACCGCCGCATGATCTCTAATGGCTGCACACAGGCAGGGCCTTGACTCTGCCACGCACTCATGTTTCGGTCTCCCCTCAGCACATACAGAAGTGTTTTTCTGGCCCTGAGACAAGGCTCCCCCAATGCTGCCCTTGGGGGGGTCAATTGCCACTGAGGCAGAGAGGTTTTCCCACAGTTGCCATTTTACAGTGTTGGCTGTGAAGACACCAGCTGCTGCTTTATAGTCCTGGAACCAGCAGCTCAGCCTGGAACCGGGATTCCATCTGAGCCCGTAGCTAATGCACAATGGAAAAAAGCCCTGCAACAAGAGCACCTAACACCTTGCTAAATATGCTGCCAGGCCTTTTCCATGGGATATTGATCAAGTCACAGCACTTAAAGGAGACTCAGGATTCCAGAAACACAGGCACGTATTTCAGTATTGTAGCGTTAAACTCTAGTGCATTTTATGGAGGCAGGGATATTTCTACAATGACATTTGGATCAAGTATTTCCAGATGTCATGCTGGCCGGCATGCAGAAGGGACAGGCGAAGTCAGAGCCCTAAACCATCTCTGCCAAGCTTACACTAGCCCAAAGCCGGAGGACCAGTTATTCAGCACTAGGCTCACCCCAACCTCAAATGCACAGGAGTCACAAGCAGGTATTCAGGTTACACTGGGTGTTGAGACAGCCCACCCTCTCCAGTAGCATTTCAGACACTCCACTTCATGACCAAACACACAAAAGGATGTACCCAAGTGACCAGAGAAGAGACAATCCAGCTGCCCAAGGAACAACGATTAGAATCATCACTTTGTTTGATGGTAGCAGTAGAACAACGCCCGAGAAAAATAAATCCCCCCGAACCCTTTTCGTGCCTCGGATCCACCTCTGACTTCAGCTTGGATCCACCTCTGAAGACTTTCAAAGCTGCATTTGGACCCCCAGCACCTGTTTAAATTAAATGGGAACTTGGCAGCTGAATCCCCTAGGTATCTTTGAAAGACCGAGTCCAAATCCACAATAAGCCCATTGGAATAAATCATGACCTAGGGTGTGCAGGGGATTTGAACATTACAATGGCCCTGATCTCCTTGGCACTTGAGACACTTTTGCCATGAACTAGCTACTGTACATTGGTGCTGCTCCTTAGTGGCACGAACTGTTTGCTGCTCTGAGGTGCAGCAGCAGCATCTCATTCGTGCAAATCATTCCTGAAGGATTCCAGTAGCTCAGGTTTCCAGCCTTGGAAGATTGGGAATTGGAAAAAGTAGACTCTGGATTTGTACAAGGTCAGAATGCACGAGGGGACCTCCCACCCACCCCATTCAGGATGACAAGTCAGGGAAAGTAATCGTTATCAAGCCTGAAAGAAAATCGTCTCACTGCACTTGAATAGCAGGACAGGCCGTTGAGTTACTTTCCTGCCTCCATCAGAGAGCAGCTTGTGGTCATCTTGTGCTGAAATTAACACACTATTTCTGTCTGAGCTTTTATAGTTGCTCTGCCTCCTATTAAAACTGTCTTTGTTTCTGATACTAGTAATTTACAAGTCATGCATTCCTGCCTGGTGTTCCCCTGCCTAACAATGAGCTTCCTTGGAAGAAAGAACTAAGACAGGGGTTGGCAACCTTTCAGAAGTGGTGTGCCGAGTCTTCATTTATTCACTCTAATTTAAAGTTTTGTGTGCCAGTAATACATTTTAATGTTTTTAGAAGGTCTTTTTCTATAAGTCTATAATATATAACTAAACTATTGTTGTATGTAAAGTAAATAAGGTTTTTAAAATGTTTAAGAAGCTTAATTTAAAATTAAATTAAAATGCAGAGCCCCCCGGACCAGTGGCCAGGACCCAGGCAGTGTGAGTGCTGCTGAAAATCGGCTCGCGTGCCGCCTTTGGCACACGTGCCATAGGTTGCCTACCCCTGAACTAAGCAGACGGTCTGCGCTACAGTGCTCTGGTGAAGCCAACTCACGCCAGCTCAACTTTGACTTGAGTTAGCATGGGCCAAAAGGAGCTTTAATTTGACATCCGATGGCTTAAGTGAAAAGAGCTGAGGAGCTTAGTTCAGGAGACAGGTGCCCATATACTATACGAGTAGCAAGGCAGCTCACAAAGCACACACCACCATGAATGCGGGTCTTGGCTGGAAGGCAAAGGGCTGAATGAGCCACAGAGTCTGAACTCTCTTCTGTAGAGATGGTTCTCCCAAGCTACAGGCTGAGGCACAATTAGCAAGAAAGCTTCCCCGCCACTTGGCATGTACGAATATAGGAGTGCGTGGCAAGTAGTGTCCATGGGACACTGTTCTCCCACACTGAGTTCACTGATAAGAGAGGGGGCCCTTCAGAAGAACGTGCCTTCCAATAAATGCTGGCTTGCTGTGGGATCATCCTTAAAGCAAGACATTTCCACACTGTAACTTTAAGGGATTTCCTTATTTCACGTCACTCTACGCTGCTGTTTGCTTTTCAGTTATGAAAGTTTAGGAACATAGAGTAAAATTTTCAAGTGAATTAGGAACACAAGTCCCATTTTTAAAAGTGATGTAGGCACTTAGGAGCCTGAGGCCAGGTCTACACTACAGATGGTTGCTGGCATAGGGGTGTGATTTGTGACTGGCATACCTGAACTAGGGGCATTTTCCAGCACAGATGTAGTTACATTAGCAAAAGTGCAGTTTTGCTAGAACAGTGTATTTCACTCAAGGAGTCTGGAATAAGCTATGCTGACAATGCACGAAATGTCGTTGGTATAACCATGTCCTCACTAGCAGCACTTTGCCAGTATAGCTTAGGTAGCTACAGCAGCAAAGCCTTCAAAGTGTAGAACTGGCCTAAGTCTCAGTGAAAGGCAACAGGACTGGCTACTAACTCCCTGTTTGCCTTCTGGAAATGGGACTTTGATGCCTTTGAAAATTTCACCTCCAACATAAAAAAAAAAATACATAAGAGTTTAGCATTACTGGTATCCCGCTGCAATTCCTGCATATTTACCACACTCAAACAATCAGTGACCACTTTACGTTCAGGGTTTAAAGATAAGGAAGGTAAAACCATCTTTGTGGTGCAATGGGTGAAAATAAAGAGATGCCATCTCCCAGGACACCACACCTGGTTAAAATGTACCACGACCAGAATTTCTGTTGTGATGTCTACAGCACAGTCACACAAAATATACCACACACCAGGTCAGCAGCATGACCACTTTTCTCTAGCATAATAAATTAGATCAAATCTCATGAAACAGACCATCTGTAGAATATCAATGAAAGGTCAGGTATAACACAATCTTGGGATTCTCCTGCAACACAGCTTTAGCTTTCTGTGGTAATTAAAAGTCACAACGTGCTTTCAATATTTTTCCTTGTCTGCTTGTCAGAGTTTTGCATCCAGACAGAGCAGCAAACATGCATTTTATGCTTCCTGTTCAAAGACAGAGCCAGAGTCCAAAGCTTAGCTCACACATGTAAATCACATTGCAGTTCTGAGGTGCAGGGAATATGTAAAATGTCCATCCCTAGGCCATAGTCATTACAGAGAAAACTTTAAACAAAAAACAAAAGCCTGGTTTTCAAATGTTTGCTCTGTATATGGCAGGTGAAAACACCAGAGGATGTTTTGTAAATGAAGCTATAAATGGTAAATAGTGCAATTATAAAGCATCTTGTGGAACTACTGAGGAAACCCACTAAATCCCAGTTTCCAGGTCTGTTTCCTACAGCTGCATTTCAGGTTACAAAATATCCTGTTCTCACACCCTCCCCCCCTTCCCGGGCACAGTTTGCTTTCACTCAGTAAAATCAAGCGAGCAGCAGCAATATAGCAGCAGATGCTTCTATCCCTGTTCCCAATTTCCTTCTGTTAGTCACGGTGTCAAGGCATGTTCAGAGACACCCAAATCATACACCCAAAATGACCCAAGTCCCAAGTTATTCTCTTACCTTCTCTGGCTTTCAGCAGGACTGTGTTGGCCACAATATTCTCCAGCTCCATAGCGATCTAGATTTGAATATGTTGCAGGAGGAAGAAGAGGAAAGAGATGGAAAAAGGAAGGAGCAGCTGTGTCCTCGAGAGCAGCCTACGAGGTGGCTAACCCCCCCCCCCCAAAATGAATGTAGCAAACACACACCCCAAAAACCAAACGATCAATCAAAACCCTCCTGTCTTCTTGTAGAGGAGTCACAGAGGCCAGGATCCGGAGTCTTTGGTGGTAAAAAGGCAGCAGCACAAACCCCAAAGGAGGGAAGGACCTTTCCTAGAACGATTGCAATCCAGGATACAGGACTCCCCGCGACTCCTTCCCCTCCACCTCCTCCCCAGCCCGCCCGCACCCCGGGAACGGGATCTCCGGCTCGTGAGAACAGCCCCCTGAACGGAGTTTGAGGGCATGGGGGTCATCAACACCGGGGGAAAAAAAACACCCCCAAGGGAGGATGCTGGGGTCCAGTCCCTTGAGTCCAGGGCAGGTTAGGGGCTCAGGATTTCCCCCACCCCCAGTGTAAATCCAGCTCCCCACGAAGGGGAAGGAGAAGACTGGGATCCTTTATCCCCCAGCAGCAGCAGGAAATAGCATGGAATAGAACAGACTATAGCAATCTGAAACTGACTGGCTACAAAACGTTCCATGGGGGCGGAGCTTAGCACAGCTGACGTTTCATAGGGCGGGGCCAAATGACCAACGCACTAGGATTTATGTAACTCCCCCCTCCCCCCCCAGAAAAAATAAAGCCTGGAATCTCAAATGCACCCTGGGTAACGTAGTTCAACCAGCTCGCTCTCTCTCTCCCCTCCCCCCCCCATTTTCACTTTTGCATCCCCAGTGCTGTGATTTATTATGGGGATAAAAGAGACAGAAACTTCTCCCCCACACACAGCCTGCACGGGCTGGCTCTATGTAGCTAACCACCCCAGGCTGAGAATGGCTTTTCCCCTCGCCTACATTTGTCTGTGGTTTGCATACAGGATGACCCCATTCCAGCCAGGACTGGCTGTCCCAGTGTGGCAGGTGAGGGGAGGTCCCAGCTGTACTGGACACAGTATTGGAGTGTGGGTGGGGGCTGGTGGTGCACACCCAGACCATTGTCACCTGACAATGTACCCGGGCAGGCCCAAAATCTTCTCACCCAGCCTTGCCAGGAAAGAAATGCCCAACTGCCAGATCAGTTCCTCACGTCTAAGGCAGACCATTTTGAAAGGGTGCTTTAGGCAGTGTGCTGTGCAGGGCCAGGAACTTCCATTTGTAGCAACAGGGCCAGCCTGTGGCATCCCCTCACAGCAAGAGAGCGGACAGCACTCCCCTGTAATCAATACTATGGGGAAGTTTCTATTTGTTTTAATGAAGGCAGCTGGACACACAGACAGACCTAGTGACTTTGGCACATTCCCTAGCTCTCAGCCTAACCCAGCTGGTACTGCCTATGAACCCAAAACTGGCTCCTCTTAAGTGGGGGAGTTTAGGAGGCATGGAAAAGGCTACACACCTACCCGTGACACACTGTTCACCTCCACAGGCAGCTCTAAGGTTTTTGCTTGTCCTCTGGAGGCACGATCGCCAAACCAGGACCAATGAGACAGGACTGCTTAGATGGCACAAGAGGATGTAAACAGGGCTGACAAGGGGAAGGGAAGTCATGCTGAATAGGAAGCTTTAGTACGGGTGAAATATATAGAGTGCCATGAAGAAATAGAGGCAGCAGTGAAAACAGAGGTGCCCAGGATAGCTGATTTACTTGGTCTTCTCCACCTTCATTGCCTATGACCCCAGGAATCTCTCAGACAAGATTTGGCATATGGCACACAGTGTAGAAAGGGGTTTGATACGCTCATAAGAGCTCATTTCAAAACCTGCCTATTAAAGAGCCCATGGCATTTTCCCACAGGACTCGAGGTGTTAAATCCCAGCATCTTGGCCAAATTGTAATATCAACTCTTTGCACCTCAGAAGGATGGTGTTAGCCACAATTATAGAGCTATATTTATTTTATTCCCAAAGTGCACCTGAACTGTAGAGCCTTCTGCTAGGTGATATCTGCCATAAACAAATTATATGTAAAGTGAATTCAATAAGAACCAAACTTAATTTAAGCACATTGTTAATCTGTTCTCATGGAACTGGAAAGGACACTTGCAACTTAAAAAGATACATCATCTAAAGCTTTGTGCATTTGGGGAAGTGGTTTGGGTATAACATCAGGTGTGAATCTAAACCAATATAGTTGTACCAGTCTGAACACTCCTAATTTTGAAATAAAAAGTGCCTCTTTTCAGTTTAGCTTGTCTTGTTTCGGAAGAGGTTTAATCTACACAGAAAATGCCACTCTTCTACCACAATAAGTGGGGTGTTATATCCCTATAATCCATGTAGATGAAGCATAAATCCTCAGAAATGTTTCCATAATATATTCCAAACAAAACAGCTATTTATTTGAAAACATTTCCCTGCAGCCTTTGAGACCTAAGCCCAGCAGCACTATAGAACATGCAAATAAAACCTACTTTATGGATTTTTCCTCGGCCAAGATGACAGAATTGCAATAAAATAACCCACAGTGGGTGTGACAACCACGTGATTTTTTGAATTCTCACTGTTCACTATGCAGGTGGATTAATAAACACCTGTAAAGTAATGTATCAAATGCCATAATTTGCCTCATCTTTTCTTCAATTTTCTTCGGCCTCAGTGCATGAAGGCCTGGAGTGCCACAGAATAATTGAGCATCTACAAAACAGGAGGAAAACAATCCTTAGCACTCTCCAAAGCAGGAGCTGTGTTATGCCCATGGAAAGCAATGGTTAGGCCCTACTGGGGGAGGAAAAAAAGGCTACTTCCTCTTTGTAGAATTGTTTCCAGTTACAGCAACTTCACAGGCTGCGGAATTCACTGAAAGTCTCCAAAGCTGGAAGAACTTTTCCCCCACTGGTTAAGCATCGTTTATAATTGATGCAGTCCCTGTTCAGTTTGTGTGTGGTGCATAGCTTATGGTACAGGGCGGCCTCAGTAGTGCTGCCTAAACTCTGAGATGTAGATAAAGAAAATGTTTATTTTTTAAAAGAAATAGCATTTGCTTAAGTAATTTATACCTTTAATATCTCCCATACCTATTTTTTTCCCCTAGAACATTTTCACAGGTTGGACAGTAGCCACAGAGAGTAGTTCAGGTGTTATCTATACAGGCTGATAAGTTACCTGGCTGAACACCTGATGCTGCTGGATTGTTCTAGCACAAGCACTAGGAGAGGGGTACAAAGCAGCAATTACAGTAACTCTCACGGCCAGACTGATTTTAACACAATACCATGAAGTCCTCTCACAGGAAGCTCTGTGCATAGTGCCTATACAGTTCCCAGTGAAGGGGATGAGAATCAGTTTGCATCACACATTTACCTCCATGAATAAAATAAGTCTTCCGGCTCTAACGCCCCTCCAGAGGAAGAGCACATAAGCCTCTGAGAAGCAGCTCAAGGGGGAGGCAATAACTGATCATTTCACTGCACCAGAAGCCAGTTTTACCTTTGTGGAGATCACAGTGAAGAGCCTTACAAGCTGCCCCCAGCAAAACCTTACTCTTGCTGACAAATTACCATTCGCTGCAGGAAGGATGAGGTCTTGTAACATCACTGACATGCTGAGTGATACAGCCTGAGATATCTAAGAGCATTCTGGCCAATTCAGCACCAAGATAGGTGTCCTCTCTGCCATTGCAAGCCCATTCTAGTGCCTGCTCTGGGCACAGCTGAGTAGTTCAGCACAGGAACAGTAGGTGTGTATCATGTAGCAAATCCTGTTCCAGTTTCTTGTAAAGAGGAAAGAAGTAGGGTGGACCGCACAGAGCCAGGTTAGAGGGAGCTAATGGAGAGAGCTAGTGGATTCCTTGTCTTGTCTGTTACAGAGCCTGATTTAATGATGAAGGGATGGTTCATACTTGCAAGGCCAATCAGAGATAGACAGGTTCCAGCTTTCTGCTGATAACCAGGAAGTGCCCCACTCCCACCCCCTCCACTAAGCCAGAAGGAAACATGCTCCAATTTGCATTGGTTCCTCAGCCCTCCCTGGACTTTGACACGAGAAACCCTCTAGGTCAGAAGGGAGTGGTGGGGGCGTAAGATCCCGTTTGTGATCAGCACCATGTTCTGTTTGTTCCATATAGATATAGCCCAAGAAAAGCAGATTCCAGTACAGGTCACTATTGATTACATTGTCAGGATCCAGGTTTTATTTACATGTTGAGGAGCAGTTTCCCCAAAAATCACTTGAAGGGGGAAAAAAAAAGAAAAAGAAAAAAAAAGAAAAAGGTTTCTCTCCATGCACACACACTTTAAACTGCACCATCACATGTGGGTATGTTAAAGGCTAGTTAGACACCTTCATTCTTCATAAACAATGATTTTGTGAAAACAATAACATGATTTTAATAGTGTATCTGTGCCATGGAAAACATAAGCCCAAAATTAAAAAAACAAAAACAAAAAACAGCCTTTCAAACAGACCTACACACCCTCTAGCCAAGTGTGGTCTAAATGCAAAGCGCTCTGCTTGCTTGGACAGAGCAAATTGTCCAATGGGCAGAACACCTAATACTCATCTAGAGTGTCTGCCCGTGGGATTGAAAGACCCCGCTCCTTAAGTGCCTGCACTTTCAGCTTCTCCGATTCCTGCTTGGCTTGCTGTTCCACTCGCTGTTCCTCCAGGATCTCCTCGATCGACACCTGCTGCAAAGGCGTGTCACTCTCCTTCTCCAGGTCCTGCAAAAGAAGCACCATTCAGGGTTGCCAGGAGGGAGCTAGCAGTGAGATCTGTGGCTCTGCTTGCACTGACCACCGGTGACATTACAGAAAGTGCTTAACACAGCACTACCTGGACCACAAGCAGCACATTAACATATTCATGTGTCGAGAATTCATGTGTCCCCAGGCAGCTCCTGCGATGAGCAGCACTTCACAATGCAGATGCATGGGACAGGATACAAGTCCCAGGATTTCCAGCACTGCCCTAGAGCACGGGTCAGCAACCTTCGGCATGCGGCCCATCAGGGTAACGTGCTGGCGGGCCATGAGGTATTTGTTTACACTGACCATCCGCAGACACAGCCCGGAGCTGCGGGAAGCGGAAGCCTGCACGTCCATGCGGCCCCAGCTCCCTAGCTTACACAATCACCTCAGGTCAGAGAGGAGACGTGATCCCAAAGGGGATGGAGGGATTCAGTTTATGAGAAGCAGCAGCTCTCTACTTTCACTCAGTATGAACATTGTGCTGGAGGGCATGAACCCAGTGCACTCAATGTGGTACATCACTGAGGTTTTGTTTTAATTAGTCCTTAGCAGCTTCACAATTAATCTATTACGTTCTGCTCATAACAAAACCAGGAAAGGGTCATTGCTGAGGTCACAGCTTTCGGGATCTGCTCACACTCCAAGAATCTCACTGGGCTTGCTGGATGTCTCAAGTACTCACCCCTCTCCTCTTCTCAATTCAAGGCATTTGATGCAGGACCCACTGTGTGCCTAGTACTGGGGTTAACATTTCCCAAGGAGGGGGAAATGCTGCAGCTGACACTGTCTCCTTAGAACGGAGCACAGGAAAGGGGAAAACAATCAATCCATGCTCCACTTTTGCAGACTGCAAATTGTTGGAGCAACACTGTTCAAGGCTGCCACTGGCTGGGAAGGATCAGATGTATGATTTGTTGATGCTCTGAATAGTCAGGGCAGACCCAAACCAGAGAGGTTTTAGGGAAGACATGACTGTAATCAAAGTCATAAGGGTATGAACAGAAATCTTACACACTTGCACTTTAGGGATGCCTGGGCATATGCTATGGACTCTGAAGAGGGCTTTGTGCTCACGGACCCCAGAGGGCCTGCTAGATATTTCTGGATGGGACAAGCTATCATTGCCCATTGATAGGTTCATTGGCATGCTCTATCAGAGAAGCTGAGCCATGGCAGGATCTGTCTCCCAGGATACATCCGACTCCCCCCACGCCGAGGGCAGATGGGAGCCATCTCAACGTTTCATCCCAGCTCTGGGATGTTGATTCTTAAATGCCCAAATTTCACTTGAGAAAACCACAAAGTGTAAAGAGTACATATGAATTACAATGGAATTTGGGCACCTACTCCTTAAGTTTCCTTGAAGACCCCAACCTGAAATCACAGGCAATGCAGAGCTCTGAGGTGTTGCAAACACCCGTAAAGACAAGGATGCATGTGGGAAATTGCAAAAGGAAATCTGACCTGGAAAAAGGCAAGTTTGTTGGTTTTTCTGGGGGTAAGGGGGAGGGAGATGACAGCTGCTCTGCATAGCACTGACCATGCTGCACCTGGAATACTGCCTTCACGCTAAGACCACTACAGATTCCTCCGCACGCACTCAGTTACCCAAACATATCCTGTGCTGCAGGCTCACTTTACCCTTGGAGCTGGTGGGAAACGTCTCAAAGCTTCTGTGGGTGCCCACTTTCCCACATGGCTCTGATGAACTAACCTGCACCAAAATCTTTGCAGCTAGAGGAAGGCACCATGTTGCTCCTTACAGTACTGAAGGGACAAAAGCTCAGGACCCTCAATCGCAGGGTTGGCCCTTTTGCCTATGTAACAGCACATTCCATGAGCCAGGGTAAAGGGTTACATAATTCCCGCGGTGCTCGCTTCTCTGGCACCGTGTGACCATTTCACAGCACACATATATCATCACTGATACAGACAGGACCCGCACACTGCCAATTGTTGACGAGACCTGGCTCCAGCGTCAGGTTTGTTGGCAACGCTGCTCAGAGTAACTGAGACTACACTCCTGGGCAGCAAGGGAGTCCGCGCTCCAGCAAAGTGCCAGACGAGAGGCTTACTTACTATTTCCCCCAGCAGGACAACGTTCTCGCCTCGCACGACAAAGATGCCTCGAGGGATGTCGCCATATTTTTTGCCCACGTGAATGCGCTCCACCGTCTGGTGTAACACCAAGTTTGCTGCAGTTTTCAAGGGAGGAAGAAAACAGACTCCTTTGTGACTTTGAATGAGGCTACAGTGTCATGGTCCCAACCCAAAGCAGAGGGGCTGCAAATGCACTGCAAAGCCGCCCTAATGCTCATGCTTCAGTAGCATCCAGGATCTCTGAGCATTTCAGCAAAGGGCAGTTGAGTTTCATTCACCATTTCAGTGCACTTGCTCCTGGGGTGAAACCAATTTAGCACAATACTGCATCCATTTGCAGTACTGCATAGCACCTAGAGGCCCCACCTGAGATTGGAGCTTCATTGGGCTACATACTGTCCAGACAGAATGGGAGGCTGTCCCTGCCCTGAAAAGCTTACAGACTAAGTCTTATCTACAAGGGGATTTCTTCTTGATTAACTCCATAAAAGGACACACTATCAGAATTAGCTATTCAAACTCCAGAATAAGAGTGTCCACACAGAGTTAATCAGGAATAGTTAATCTGCTTTAAATTCACATCCTACTTTAATCTGAATTTACTTTCACGTGTGCATGAGACCTTGATAGACAAGACAAGAGCTGGGAGGAGAAACAGGCACAGGGAAGGGAAGCGTCAGTGCCAGAAACAGGAACAGAATGCAGGTCACCTGACATCCAGTCCCTTGGGTTAGGCACCAGACCCCACTGCAAGGGAACTGAAATAGGCCGCCAAGGCTCTGGGCTCAAGACCTACTCTTACAAGAAGCATCACGGCTCTTTAATGAGCACAAGTCTCATGTACCGAAGTCCCACCCAAGAGCACGGCACCACAAGCAGTACAGCACCACGCAGGGCACTAGTCACGAGGGAAGCTAGTCACTGGCTCCACTTCCTGAAACTATGACGTGTCTCGACTGGAGGTTTCCCATCCTAATCCTACTTTTCCTGAAATACTGAACTTCACACTCCACATTTTCAGCGTGAAATGTGACAGAAGTCAGTCAGAATCCAAAAGAGAAAAACGTTGCAAAGTCTCGATATTTTAATTGGTAGATCTATGGATTGCTGTGAAGTTGAAGACACTGGGGTTTGTACAAGCCGTAAGAAAACAAACACTATGCTCCATCTGCAGCAGCAATTAAATGTCACACGGTCCCTGGAGCTGTACTGACTCAATTGTTGATTCTGGGGCAAAGACCAAGATGTTTCATCTTAAGTGGCTATTTAAATTGCAGTTGTCCTAGACTCAATAAAATTGTTCAGTCAACATCCACAGAAAGAGAAAAGGTCAGCATTTGCCAATTAAAAGCAGGCCAAATATATATATAATCTCTCTCTCAGTAAGGGACGATATATTAGCCAACTTCTAAAAGAAGCTTTAACAAACCATAGAAAGTAAGAACATCTTGACATGTTCTTTTAACTTAACCATAGTTTATTAAAGGGTTGTTTTTTGTTTTTTTATTACCAACCAAATGCTGCATATATAAAACCCAGTATCTGGTAAGCTAAATCTTAAACTAGCTTATCTTGAAGAAAACCAGAACCACCATGCATATAAATTCAAGGGGAAAGATTATGCAGATAAGAATGTTTATAATGCCAGCTCTTAACCATGAGGAGTACACACACTTATTTAAAAACCATAACACAAACAAGGTTTAAATTCAGACTTCAAGTCACACCACTTTATACGCCTCAGTGCTTTTAAGCCTTGATTGTTTGGAATTGAGGAAATGTGCAATACTGTTCACAACAGGCACATGACAAGAATTCAGCACTACTATTCTAGATTATGCATCTATTACACCCAACAAGATCACACAGGAAACAAATGAAACAGGAAACTCAGATCCAAACTTGCTGTTTACAATTAAGTCACTGTGTCTTTAACTGAAGCGGAGATTTTCTGTTTCACTGCTTTTGCTCAGAGATCTTGCAGTAAAATGTTCTCCTGGTTGCTCTTTGAAATTACATTTTATCACAGCACCCTCTCAGCCTATGCATTCCTAATCCTTGGCTCCGCCCACCCTTTTGATTATGGATTGCTACGTATCATTAACAGCCATCACTGTATCTAAGCACCATTCGGGTGATCATGCTCCATTTACGTCAACAGAAGGATTCAGGCTCCGTACACGTAACCAAGCCTGGCACTGAATTCTATCCAAAATTTAGCACACACTCTCCACCGCTCCCTCGTTTCAGCCAAACACACAAGCAGGGTCGACTTGGCCAGTTGCCTTCCACATCCCATCTGTAGCAGCCCAGCTTGGAGAGCGACGCAGGGGTGGGAGCCAAGAGGTCCCGGCTCTGGCAGAGCCCTTGGGTGAGTCATGTCCCCTGTGTGTTTCAGTGAAGTGAGGATAAAGATCCTCCCCAGCTAACCTGCACACTGCTGTCATGTCTGCACAGTGCTTTGCCACTGCTGGGCAGACCTACAGACCTTGCATTGCACCCTCAAAGTAGTGAGACGGACTCATCTTGATCTCCATTGGCAGAAAACTCTGCAGCCTTCCACAGAGACTGCCCAGCCCCCTACCCCAAAGAGTTCCACCTTGGGAGCCACTCCAGCTGCAGCACACCTGTCAATTCTCTCTGCCAGGGCTGGACGTGGGGGACCGCATGGACCTAGCTCGTTCAGGGCTTTAAAGATCAGGCGCAACACCCCAAAAAGCTCTTGACTCACAAGCCTGGCAAAGCAGGAATGGGCACGGTGCAAGATGTCATCTCAGCAGTGTGCATCTCCCCCCCTCTCCCCCAGCCACGGAGTCACCTCACGTCCCATGCTGTAGCACTCAGTCGGCTCTAAACTCATTCTAAACCAATGTTGCTAAAGGCCCTGTCCACAATGCAAAAATATCCAGGTGTGGGGAGGATTGAGGCAGAACCATTTTATACCATATCTTTTCCCTTGCCTCTGTGACTGAAGAGCCCGTTATAGTACTAGAGACCATATTTTAGCCTATGAATCTACCCAAGTTAAGAGATGGCTACAGCTTGTATTTTCCAGTCTATACACGGATTAAAATCTGCCACAGCCATGTCATACAGCTTTGTCTACACATGGGCAAGGTAGCATAGATCCTGTTATACCGCTCCTATTACTGGAAAGCTCAAGTACCACAGTAGTTACATTGCTTAAAGCACCAGGGTCCGAACCCTATTGCTTTGCAGTGTAGATGCAGCACCACTTGACATGGGTCCCAGGAGTCAGCTGGAAGTATCCCACAATTCCATGGGACAACTTCCTTAGTCCTCTATCCCAACAATCTGCAATCCACTCTATTGAAAAGGAAAGCCCCCACGTTTGGAAATGCTGGCGGCTCAGGACTCAGCGTTAACCCATTCTCTTCTGATCTCTGATCTGCAAGTATACTGTTAGAGAACCTCCAGGGCTTGCAACAGAGAGCGAATTGATCAAGCCTTTTGCAAAGCGAGCTCCTTGCTAGTACCATGCAGGGTGGGCAGTAAACTTTTCTCACAGTGCACCACGGTTCTAGGGCTGGAGCAGACACAGTTTGTGGGGAGGGGGGAGTGGGAAAGAGGGGCACTAGGGACTCTGGGGCATTGTTACTTTGATTCGTGTCTGCACGTGGATGCCAGAGCATGGGTTAGAAACATCTTAACATGAAGTTAAAATACAATGTAGACACAAACCCAGGGTTCCCTAACACAGGTCAGCTGACTTGAGTCCCACTAACCCTGGGCTTAAATTGCAGTGTAGACAGATCCAAAGAGTCCGCAGAACAGCTAAATTTCTGATATCAGCTGGATATACAGCCCAGACTCACAACCACTGTATCTTCTACATGTTTACACAATGCTGGAACCCATGGATTATTCCCAATCCTTATCAAGTTACTATCTTTATAAGTACTCTCACCCCTCCCCGCAATGTACACCAAGAGCCCCATCCAAGGCATTCCCTCTTTCCTGCCAACGGTATCATTGGGTAGATAATTTTCACCAGCATCATAAATATTTGTGCACCACTTGGCTGTTCTCGACTCTTAAAGCACTGTTTGGGAGGTGTCTGGCTCCCCCTAGCGGTGAACTAAGAAAGTCTTGAAACAATAAAACATTTTAACCGACAACTTGAAAGCAAGAAGCATTTTCAGAGTTATCAAATTCTGACGCAAGATGCATGTCTTTGCAATCGAGAAGGGGTGGCCACATGCCAAAATAGAGCTGGAAAATATCTGAGCACACAGGGAGAATTAAAAGTCAAACACACACAGTGAAATTTCCTCCCTTTTCCCTCTACAGCACTTAGAATAATAGCTGCTTTTAAGTCGGTCAGCAAGCGTCTCCATGGAAACCAATGCTGATTAAAAACAATGAGCATTCCTCACCTCCCTCCACACCTCATGGACTGGGTTTGGCAAATGTAACTTTTCCAAGAATGTTTCTATTTGTCACATGTCAAAGGCTTGTGACGCACATGCATCACACGTGGAATACTAGCTTTCAGCACTGTCTACTGGAGAATTTTAAACAGTGGATTTATAGTAAAGTAGACATTTAAGAAATATAATTAAAGATTTACGTAATGGGACAGAAAACCTGCTGCATGAGACAGAGAGGGCAGGGACTAAGAGTGAGGCCATGTGATCACATACCAAACTGATCGATGCTTCGTAAATATCCTATCAGTGTTCTACCATCTCGAAGGAGGACCAAATGTTTTTCTGGAAGAGATGTTAAATTAGCATTAGTGGTTATAGAAAATATCAAGCACTGGTTACAATCAATACAAAGGCCAAATTCAAAAGAGAGCAACTAAAATGCAGAACAAGAATGTTTTAATCAGCGCTAAATAGCATTAGTCATATTGCGGTAGTGCTTCAGAGCCTATCATGGACCTGTGCCCCTTCATGCTGCGTGCCGTATGGACAGATAACAAAAAGGGTTCTGCTCTGAAGACTTTACAATAGTTTTTATAGCCAGATTTTCTGAGATGCTGGGCATATGCAGCTGCCACTGAAACCAAGGGGAGCTGCCTGCAGGTGAGAGACTGCTGAAAAACCAGGCCAATTGTTTGTAAGTGCCACCCAGATCTGAAATGAAGATATCGAGACTCTCTGCAAAGTCACAGCACTAGAGATTTGGAAACACCAACACCAGGAGATGATTTAAAATGTACATCTACGAAGCACTCGGCACCCTGGAGGATGCTGAAACCCTTCACAAGCTACACACAGCACCACGGAAAGGCAGCCAAGGTGAGATGGAGCGTAGCAGCGGAGAGAGGGGGAAAATACAGGATTTCCCAAAAGAAAGGGAGCCTCAGGCTGCTCAGTTAGCGCTGAGATCATCATTATCAACTTGAACTGACAGGCGAGCCGGGCTAATGGGAGAACCCCGTTATAGTGAGAGCAGTGGGGGAAGAGGAGTCAACCCGAGAGAGAGACGGGGAAGCCCGTACCCCCAGCCCAGCCCAGCCCAGCCCGCTCTGGCTGAGTGCAGCGCTCCAGGGAGGAGCCGAGGGGTCTCCCTCCGTCTCAAGATCTTTTGCAACCTGGAGCCTTTCAAAAAAGGACGTGAAGCTACAGAGCCCGGGAGCTGCAGCGGGGCCCGCGGGGGGGGAGGGGGGACCGTAGCGGGGCCTGGCTAGTCCCGGCAGCGGGACCTGGCCAGGCCCGGTGGTGGGGCCGGGCCTGTAGTGGGGTCCCGGGCGGGTCAGGGGCTGCAGCGAGGCCTAGCCAGGCCCGGGCGGGGGCCGTAGCGGGGCCCGAGCGGAGAGGGGGGTCCGCGGCCCAGGGAGGCGGCCCCACCCCCGGCCGGGCGCCACTCACTGTCGATGTCCTGGATGAGGCTGGCGGTGCCCGGCATGTAGTTCATCCTGCGGCCCCAGCCCGGCGGGTCCCGACCCGCTCCCGCCACCCACCACACGCAGCGGAAGCGCCGCCATTTGCCCCCGGATGGACCCGCCCCGCCCCGCCCCGCCCCGCGGGGTCACCGGCCCCCGCCGCTCCCCACAGGGGCCGGAAGCTGCGTGAGGGGCCGGAGTGAGGGGGCGGGGCCACCCCCCCTTTACCCACAGCCCCGCTCAGCGCTCCCCGGGTAGGGCCCGGCGGGGGCGGGGGCTGTGCTTAGTTAATGCGGGGGACTCGGCGACGACATTGTGTGCCTGTCTCTTTAAGAAGCGGGTGTCTTGTGCACTGCCCCGGGTTTCCACTGATTGGCGATCGGGCGGTGACGGAAGGAAAGTTGACGCTGATTGGCTAAATATTTGGTTGCGTTGTTAGATGCGGAATGCTAGGGCTGGTTGGCTGATATGCACGGCATGGGCGGTACCATCTCAGTGATTGGCTAAGGCTGCAGAGGCTGTAGCTTTGAGATGGCACCTTCAGGGCTATTGGCTGAGGTGGTCACGATGCGGGTAAAGGTTGTATCCTCGGTGGGGATTGGCTGCAGCGGGCGGGCGGGCTTCGCGCAGGCGCGGTAGCGTGGCAGCGAGCCGGTAATGTCTGCCCTGCGGCGGCTGCTCTACGGGCCGGAGGCGGAGCGGGCTCGGCCGGAGCCGGAGCCGCCCCCGGGCCCCTGGGGCATGGAGCCCCGGGCGTGCCCGCAGCACCGCGGGGCTGGCCCGGGGCCGGCCTGGCCCGGGGGCAGCTACTGCCCCGGCGGGGGGAGCGGCTGGGACAGGCCCGGCCGGGGCGGCGGCCCCCAGGTGACTGGGACCCCCTGGGAGTGGAGCGGGATCTGTGGGGGCTGGTCCTGCCCCAGGGCCGGGGGGGGGCTGGAGCGAGACCTGTGGGGGCTGGTCCTGCCCCAGGGCCGGGGGGGGGCTGGAGCGAGATCTGTGGGGGCTGGTCCTGCCCCAGGGCCGGGTGGGGGGGCTGGAGCGAGACCTGTGGGGAGTGGTCCTGCCCGGTGGAGTGAGACCTGTGGGGGGTGGTCCTGCCCCAGGGCCGGGGGGGGCTGGAGCGAGACCTGTGGGGGGTGGTCCTGCCTGGTGGGGTGAGACCTGTGCGGGGTGGTCCTGCCCAGAGGCTGGAAGGGCCCCTAGGAGCTGGGAGGGGAGCGTGGCTGGGGGCATCCCCAGGCATGGTCCCGCCCTAGAGACCAGGGGTGTGGGTGGGTGTCCCTTATGAGCACTCTTGAAGGAAGCTGGGGAAGGATCCTGGGGTTCTGGGGTGCAGATGTCCCAGGTGTTGTGGTCTGTCACTAGCCTGGTGCAGAAGAGATGACTGCTCTGATATGCGGTTAAGCTAAATTGCTGCTGTGTTCCTGAATCCTTTGAACTACTCTAATTGATTACGCATTTCTCTTGCTGTTTCTCTGTACTCAAGCCGACTGCATCTACTCGCCCTTAAGGCCAGCTTGCCACAGTCACACTGGTGCACTAAGTTAGAGGCTTGAGCCTACAGCTACTGGAAAGCACCTCTGTGTAATGCCACCTCAAAGCCCAGAGAGGGAGGAATTCTGGTTTTGGCAGCTAGTCTGGAGCGGCAAGAAGCCTGGAAAGGCTTGTAATTACATTGTGTGAGGATTTGAAAATAGGTGACATCTTAATATGCCTTCAGGCCCTTATAGTGTATGTTAGAGTCACAAACAGCAGACTGTTCATACAGGCTCTTCCTTCCCTGATTTAGTTGGGGATTGGTCCTGCTTTGAGCAGGGAGTTGGACTAGATGATCTCCTGTGGTCCAACCCTGATATTCTATGATTCACAGCACTGCAACATATCTATGAATTCTCTTTGCATTTTTTTATTAGACATTGTCTAATCTTCTGCTAGTTCTAGTGCTATCACTTTTCACCCCTATTGGGCAATGGGTACGCATGAATGCAAATCATGTGCTCTTTCTTAAGTCTGCACTCATCCCCTCCCCTCGCTAACCTCCTCCCCTAAACAACCCATTTTTCATGCAGTTCAAGGCAAAGAGGTAACAGACTGTGGATGTATTTTAATTTGGTCCTTTTAGCAGGTGGGTCACCAGGCTAAAGAGAGTCTCTCTCCTAAGGTATGTGGGTCTAGACATCACTGTGATGGTAGCCAAGTACGTTTCATCTCAGAATCTTTCAGGCAGGCAAAGGGGTGATGAAGTATGGCTGGTGCATTGGAACTATCCCGGGTAGTGGGATCCGGTAACTCACTCTTTATGTGACTTTGGACAGGAAGAACCGTAAAAGGGAAAGAGACATCAGAAAAACAGAATGAGAGCCGAATTTTCCTATCCTAAGCAACATGGAACCAGTGGATCAAATGGTGGTTTCTAGAGTTAACACTGCTTGTTGGACTACAAAGGTTAATTCATCTACTTTAGAGTCTAGAACACACAGGGTTTTATTCATGGTCAAAAGTGAAATTACCCAGAGCATCCAACTTCTGTAAATTGCATGCTGCCAGCACCCTGCCCTGGTCTGAGAGTTGGGGATCACAAGCTTGGGAGCTTGTCCTCCTGTAAGGTGTGAGAGGTATGCTGAGAGCAGAGCTTGCTTGAAGACATGTTAAAACATGCTTTTAGAAGGGGGTTGTCTCTTTCAATTCCTTTCTCTCTACAGAACCCCACAATATGAGCTCAGAGGAACAAAGCAGGTTGGCAATCTCATTGCATCCTGTACAATTAGAGGAGTAACTTCTTCCCAGGGGAACTGTCAAGCTCATTTGTTTAGTAAGGCAATTTAAGATCCCCTGATGGAAGGTGCTAGAGAAGGACTGCGGATTACAGTTCAGTGCTGAAAAGGGTGTCAGATAAGAACAATTTCCTAGCTTTATTGTCACAGTAAGATGTGAACAGTCTGATTCACCCTAAGTACAACCAGGTTCCTGGAAATGAAGATTGCAGCAGTGGCTGTGTTGCTGTGTACAGCTCAGAGCAAGGCTTGTCAGTGTTCCACATCAATTCCTGATGTCAGGCTGATCCTGGCTGCCAGCAGCCAGCTCTCACAATGAAAGGCACCCCTTAAGCTTGAATATAGCAAAGGCAAGGACGGCAGGGGAGAGGAGTATAAAAGTGTTGTTTGCAGCAGTACCTAGCATGAATGTCAGTGAGCACATTCCAAGAGGAGCACATTCATGCTGAGGAGTTAACTGCATCGCTGATAGCAAATGGGCAGCATGAGTTCTTGTGGCTGTTTGTGGCCACTGTATCTTTAATGAGCTTGGGCTGCTGTTCTTTGTTATACACTGGAATGAACTTTTCCCCATTCTTTCCCGAATGGGGAGACTTCTATTCATTACTGTGACCGATATGGCAATTTCCTGGGCAAACCTCACTTAAATGAAATTTAAGTATCTTAGGAGTTGATTGTATAAAAAATGCTAATATTTATGTACAGTATTATTGTGGGATTATATGCAGCTTCTTTCATGGGGGGACAGGATTAATGTAAACCCTGGGAAGTGCTATGAGCTTCAGAGGACTCTTTGGAACAGTGTGCTAGACAAACCAAATTAAGTGGGCTTGCTAGGAAATACTTGGGAGGAGGGGAAGGTGCCTTCTCACCCAATTTTTAGAAGCTGTGCTCTGAGGAGAAGTGCATTGTCTGCTGATCGCCTGTTATATGAGGACAAGCTCAGAATCTCAAACTGGATACAAGACTAACTCTCAGATTTGCAGGCGGGGGAAAGGGGGTGCGCTTGTTCTGAGCAAAAGCTGTTATGAACTTGTGGCCACAGAAAAACTCCTGTGTTGGGGTTGGAAGGACTGTTCATCCGCCAGAAGCCTTGTTGGAGTTAGGGGAGCGTCTCTGGTAAGCTTATTAGCATGCGTGTAGGTTCTTTTATTGTTTTTATATCTTTTCTCTGTAATGATTTTTACTTTAAGAATAAAATCTGCTTGCTTAGAGCTGTGTGGTAACTTCATTTTGGGCAATTACACTGTTTGTAGCCTCTGAGGAGAAAAGTAAAGCAGGCCTGCTTAGGCAGTCCGACTTTGCTGAGGAAATCACAGTGTAGGCAGGGATCTGTGCAGCCTGGAAGTACTCCAGTAAGGGGGGAGAGACGTGTGTCGCTGCTCAAGAGAGGTGATGGCTGGGGAGCCAGATGTCTGAGAGTAGGCGCCCTTGTTGGATCATGGAGGAGGAATAAAGATGCAGTTGCCTTTGGACTGTGACCATTGCTATCCAAAAATGAGTTGTTTTATTTTCCTTCTTAGGAGCAGCCTCCTTATCCTGGATATGGTTCCAACTACTGGAACTCTGCGGTGCAGCCTAGAGCCCCCTACCCAAGTCCGTACCCCACTGGACCTGAGTTACAAAGCCAGGTATAGTAGAAGGGCAACTCTTCTCCTCTTGTTTCTTTTGAAACTGAAAAGTTTGTTTTGTTGGGGTGAGGTTCAAGCCAATACCCCAATACTAAAGGGCTGGTTTCCCTTGAAAAGAAAGGACCCAAGAGTCCCACATAGGCAATATTCCTAAACACTTGGTTCCTTTGCCCTTTTCTCCTGACTGCATTAGCCTGAGGAAATCCCACACACTGATGCGAAAATATTAAATTGGGTTTAAACTGGAAATCGAAACTTTAAACTACTTTAGCATCCATGCCTGAAACTCTTTAGCTAATTGTTGAAGCTCAGTGATGGTGTGGCTGATCTGGTTAGGTCCTGTGATGGTGTTGCTGGTGTAGATATGTGGGCAGAGTTGGCATCGAGGTTTGTGGCATGGATTGGTTCCTGAGTTAGAGTTACTATGGTGCGGTGTGCAGTTACTGGTGAGAATATGCTTCAGGTTGGCAGGTTGTCTGTGGGCGAGGACTGGCCTGCCACCCAAGGCCTGTGAAAGTGTGGGATCATTGTCCAGGATGGGTTGTAGATCCCTGATGATGCATGCGTTGGAGGGGTTTTAGCTGGGGACTGTATGTGATGGCCAGTGGAGTCCTGTTGGTTTCTTTCTTGGGTTTGTCTTGCAGTAGGAGGCTTCTGGGTACACGTCTGGCTCTGTTGATCTGTTTCCTTATTTCCTCGTGCGGGTACTGTAGTTTTGAGAATGCTTGGTGGAGATTTTCTAGGTGTTGGTCTCTGTCTGCGGGGTTAGAGCAGATACGGTTCTACCTCAGTGCTTGGCTGTAGACAATGGATCTTGTGGTGTGTCCGGGATGGAAGCTGGAGGCATGAAGGTAGGCATAGCGGTCGGTAGGTTTTCGGTATAGGGTGATGTTAATGTGACCATCACTTATTAGCACCGTGGTGTCTAGGAAGTGGACCTCCCGTGTAGATTGGTCCAGGCTGAGGTTGATGGAGGGGTGGAAGCTGTTGAAATCGTGGTGGAATTTTTCCAGAGTCTCCTTCCCATGGGTCCAGATGAGGAAGATGTCATCAATGTAGCGTAGGTAGAGAAGGGGTGTGAGTGGACGGGAGCTGAGGAAGCGTTGTTCCAGGTCGGCCATAAAAATATTGGCATATTGTGGGGCCATGCGGGTACCCATAGCGGTGCCACTGATCTGGAGATATCCATTGTCATCAAATTTGAAATAGTTGTGTGTGAGGATAAAGGCACAGAGCTCAGCAACCAGTTGTGCTGTGGCATCATCAGGGATACTGTTCCTGACAGCTTGTATTCCATCAGTGTGTGGGATGTTTGTGTAGAGAGCCTCTACATCCATGGTGGCTAGGATGGTGTTTCCACACCATCACCGGTTCATTCACCTGCACATCCACCAATGTAATATATGCCATCATATGCCAGCAATGCCCCTCTGCTATGTACATCGGCCAAACTGGACAGTCTCTAAGGAAAAGGATAAATAGACACAAATCAGATATTAGGAATGGCAATATACAAAAACCTGTAGGAGAACACTTCAACCTCCCTGGCCACACAATAGCAGATCTTAAGGTGGCCATACTCCAGCAAAAAAACTTTAGGACCAGACTTCTAAGAGAAACTGCTGAGCTTCAGTTCATTTGCAAATTTGACACCATCAGTTTAGGATTAAACAAAGACTGTGAATGGCTTGCCAACTACAGAACCAGTTTCTCCTCCCTTGGTTTTCACACCTCAACTGCTAGAACAGGGCCTCATCCTCCCTGATTGATCTAACCTCGTTATCTTTAGCTTGCTTCTTGCTTGCTTATATTTACCTGCCCCTGGAAATTTCCACTCTTGCATCCCACGAAGTGGGCATTCATCCACGAAAGCTCATGCTGCAAAACGTTTGTTAGTCTATAAGGTGCCTCAGGATTTTTTGGAAATAGTATAAATGCAATGGCAAGTGTGGGTGTGTAGTGCCTTGCACAACGGGCCCTGTATTGCTTAATGCACTACAAATAAAACATATTTCTAATGAGAAATATTGGAATAATAACACTTATTAACACTATTAAAAGATGGCAAACATTTTTGCAGAAAATTTGTCATTTTAATTCCCAGCTTTTGAAAAGGAGCAACTTCATTTATTCAACATTTTACACACAAAAATGGATAGCAATTTCCTCCCCGCCTTCCTTATTCATTGGCAAAATGATGGAAAAAGGTGGGGATAGGAAAAACAAAATGAAAAGTAGTTAAATTTTTCTTCCAGCTAAGAGAATTTTTTGCAAAAAATTCCCTCTTCAAATAGGCCATTTTTTAAAATTGGGATAAATTGTTTGAAAAATGTCAGCCAGCTGTAGTCATTATAAATGACAGGACTTGCATCAGGCATGAGATTATGGAAAGTGTTTAGCAAAGCTCACGATTGGGAATGCACATGTGATGTGCATGTAGGGAAAGAGTCTGGTCCCAGCTGCTAGTTGCATTACAGCCAGCGCAATCTAGGAACTCAATACATTCTCCAATGGAGGGGAAGAGGATGGGAATTTAGTGCTTGAGAACGACTCCTCTGACTTTCCTCCTTTTTAAAGAGATTAACAAAATAAAAGGCCCCAGCTGTGTAGGTAGAGAAATGCCTGCCCAGCAAATTTACCAACAGAGACACTGATAATCTGTAAGAATGGCTGATGCTTTAAATAATTAAAAAGAATCGTCTAATCCTCGGTAGAGGGCAAGCACTATTCATTGTACTCCTGCTTGCCTGTAGAAGAAAAGGAACTGAAGAGCACAGTACTTTTTCTCTGCTCTCGGGTCCCATGACTCACTCTTCTTGGGCTGTTAGTATTATTTATTATTGGTATTATAGTAGTGCCAAGGAGCCTGAGTCAGAGACCAGGAACTCATTGTGTTCTAGCCACATCAGTAAATATTAATTCACCAGATCACATGCTTTAAGATATTTAGTATCTAAATTGCTTGGATGTTTCCAAACAAAATTTTGCTAATGCATAGTTAAGGTTGTTAATTTATTCTCCTGTCCAAAATTATCTTAATTTATTCAAATATTTCTCTTGAGAATGTAACCATTATAAAGTCAGCAACTTCTTAAAGTTCTATTGCTGTGACCGCTTGTGGCCCTCTCTTCCTCTAAAGACGAAATATACTGCGAAGATGAGACAAAACTAACACATGCTCTTTTCAGTGTAGCAGATTTAGGCACAGAGAGGGGTTAGGTTATAAACACTGCTTTTCCACAGAGAGCAACTTTAGCCTCCCACATCTCAGTCCTACACCAGACTCTTCTACCAGCATACCTGGTCAGAACAAAACTGACCGTCTCCAACTGTCATGTGGATGTCGCTGCATTCCATTCCCTCTGTCATTGCTTCCTATGCTCCGTTGCTAAGAGCCTTGGTGTGTCACTGACCACCATTATTACATATGCATGTTGCATCTGACCAAGATGTATGTATTAAGACCAGGGAGAGATTTCAAGGCTGCTGGGAGCCTTCATGATTTTAAAGGCCCCTGTGACCACTAACTGTGGGCACTCCAAAAACAGCTACAAGTTGCCAAAGCTCCAATTTGGGTCAGAGAAACCTGAAGCTAAGAGAGCCCATTTTGAGGGCTGAAAGAAACTTGCATATAACAGCTGAAGGCAGAGTGTACCATCCCCTTTCTCTGGGCAAGAGAAAATACACAATTACTATAGGAAAAATGCCAGATTGAGGGGGAAGGTGCCCCCCAAAACAGCTAGCTGAGAGAGATGTGTACTTGAGGATGCAGGGCTGAAGAGCAAAGGCAAGTTGGAAGGTGCTGCAGCACAGCACCTGCTGCATTTGGAAGAGGTAAAGCAGGGAGACTGTCCATGACAGGGGGAAGTAGTGATGATGGAATAAGATCATCCACTGGAGAGGGACATGGCCACAGCTCCGCAGCCAGAAGAAGAGGTGGTGGTGATGGAAGGAGAAGACTCGCTGAAAGGTTTTGAATCCTCTCCACTGCATTTAGATAGGCATGTTGGAGGAGACAGTCTGATCCAGGGTGTTGCAGCTGCTTGCCCACACTCAAAACAGGATACAGGCTCTCAGGAAAGAGATGATCTGGTGAAGTGGCTCCTCCTCCAGCTTCTGGAAGGGGAGAGGAGGCGCAAGGAGGCAGAGAAAAGGTGTGAGGAGGCAGAAACAAAATTTCAGCAATTTCTCCTGGAGTTGGAAAAGAGAGCTAACAAGTTGGCTCTGAGCTCCCAGGTCAGACCTGGAGAAGCACTCCCCCCTCACGTAACTTCTCCAGACCACACAGAGTCATCGTGCTCATTCTGGATACACATTCAGAGGGTTTATCGGTGGCTGCAAGACCAGTGGCCCCTATGTATGAGTCTGTGTCTCCCAAGGCAAGTTCAAGAGACTCATTGCAGTGATGTAAGTGAGGCTGAGGACTATGCAGAAATGTGTCGGTACAGGTTTAGGGAGTTCAGATTCCAGGAGGCAGAGGGACCCCAGGAGGCTTACACTCAATTATCTGAGCTGTGCCACAAATGGATCCAGCCCAAAAGCAAGAGTGCAGCACTGATTGCTGACATGCTAATCATAGAGCAGTTCCTGGAGATCCTCCGGTTAGGAGGAACAGGCCAGACACTGGGAGTAAGGCTGTGTCCTTGGCAGAGTACTTCCTGGCCATAAAGGAGCATGCTCAGTGCTCAACACTGGTAAGGCCTCCAGAATGTCCTGTGAGGGAGAAATGTAGGGCTGGAAAAGCAGGGAGTGGGATTATGACTTCAACGACCACAAATGCACTTCCTGAAGAGAAACTGGGCAGCTTGCACACATGGTCACATAGCTTACCGCGGCCCTGAGCATGTGCTGCACTGTAGATGGAGGGATGGGGATTGGCTTAGATGCTCTCATCCCTGTGACACATGAGGCAACCCAGGGTTGCCACATTTCTTGCTCCATTGTAGTCTGTTCTATGAGAGCAACATCTATGTCAATAGTTTTCTTCTATGTCATCTGCTGTCCTCTTTTCCATCTTCCATCAAGTGGTGTTCAGTCAAGGGCTTATCTAGGAATATGTTTTTTTTCTAGGGTTGTCAGTCACAGTTAACTCACACGATTAACTCAAAAAAATTAATCTTGATTAAAAAGATTAATCGCAGTTTTAATCGCACTGTTAAACAATAGAATACCAATTGAAATTTATTAAATATTTTGGATGTTTTTCTACATTTTCGTATATATTGTATTCTGTGTTGTAATTGAAATCAAAGTGTATATTTTTGATTACAAATATTTGCACTGTAAAAATTTAATTCACCTCATACTAATACTATAGTGCAATCTCTTTATCGTGAAAGTGCAACTTACAAATGTAGATTTTTTTGTTACATAATTGCACTCAAAAATAAAACAATGGTAAAACTTCAGAGCCTACAAGTCTACTCAGTCCTACTTCTCGTTCAGCCAATCGCTAAAACAAACACATTTGTTTACATTTACAGGAGATAATGCTGCCCTCTTCTTCTTTACAATCTCACCAGAAAGTGAGAACAGGCATTTGCATTGCACTTTTGCAGCCAGCATTGCAAGGTATTTACGTGCCAGATATGCTAAACATTTGTATGACCTTTCATGCTTTGGCCACCATTCCAGAGGACATGCTTTCATGCTGATGTGCGTTAAAAAAATAATGCATTAATTAAATTTGTGACTGAACTCCTTGGGAGAGAATTGTATGTCACCTGCTCTGTTTTACCCACCTTCTGCCATATATTTCATGTTATAGCGGTCTCGGATGATGACCCAGCACATGTTGTTCATTTTAAGAACACTTTTACTGCAGATTTGACCAAACGCAAAGAAGGTACCACTGTGAGATTTCTAAAGATAGTTACGTCACTTAACCCAAGGTATAAGAATCGGAAGCGCCTTCCAAAATCTGAGAGGGGTGAGGTGTGGAGCATGCTTTCAGAAGTCTTAAAAGAGCAGCACTCCGATATAGAAACTACAGAACCTGAACCACCAAAAAAGAGAATCAACCTTCTGCTGGTGGCATCTGACTCAGATGATGAAAATAACATGCGTTGGTCCGCACTGCTCGGATTGTTATCAAGCAGAACCCGTTATCAGCATGGATGTATGGCCCCTGGAATGGTGGTTGAAGCATGAAGGGACATGTGAATCTTTAGCGCATCTGGCATGTAAATATCTTGAAACGCTGCCTACAACAGTGCCATGAGAACACCTGTTCTCACTTTCAGGTTACATTGTAAACAAGAAACAGGCAGCATTATCTCAAACTTGTTTGAGCGATCGGCTGAACAAGAAGTAGGACTGAATGGACTTGCAGGCTCTAAAATTTTATATTTTATTTTTGAATGCAGTTTTTTTTGGTACATAATTCTACATTTGTAAGCTCAACTTTCATGATAAAGAGATTGCACTACAGTACTTGTATTAGGTGAATTGATAAATACTATTATTTTTGTTTTTTACAGTGCAAACACTTGTAATCAAAAATAAATATAAAGTGAGCACTGTACACTTTGAATTCTGTGTTGTAATTGAAATCAATATATTTGAAAATGTAGAAAACATCCAAAAATATTTAAATAAGTGGTATTCTATTGTTTAATCGTGCGATTAATCGCGATTAATTTTTTCCATTGCTTGACAGCCTGTGTCTTTTCACATCTGTACAACATACCCAAACACCTTCAGCCTTATTTCTCAAATCATTGTCCCTACTGTCCGTTGGCCAGTCCTTTGTAACACATCAGCATTACTTACTTTATCCCACCAGTGGACACGAAGTACTCTCTGTAAGCATCTCTTATGTAATGCATTAAAGTGCCTGTTGCCAAGTTTCTGAAGAATATAACCTTGTGAGTATCACAATAACATTGTATAACTTTATCTTGGTTCTTATGTGAATCTCCTTACTTTTCCAAATCCAATATCAGTGTCAAATATGGGGAGTCAGTAATCATGGTGCTTCTGGGATTGACATGACAATACAGCATGACAAACAAGTGTGCTTCTGAGATAGACAATCAGTGCTGATGGCCAGTTCAACCAGGAAGTGGAAGCAAAAATTGGAAAGCCGTGTGGAGCTTTTTTGAAACTGATAAATATGTGGAGAGGTGGTGGTTGTTCAGGGAATCAGGATGTGGGGTAGTAGTTGGAAATCCTTCAATGACTGTAAGTGTTGTATAAAGGCAGGGATCATGAGAACTAGAGAGGGGGTTGCGGAGGGAAGAGGGCTGTTGGTGCTAAGGGGTATTCTGTCACCAGGGTCTGTTGAAATGGAAAGGAATTGACCTCTTTGGTTGTCAGGGTGATAGAAATCAACCTTTTCCAGGGATTCTAGGGCCATGGAGTACCAGAAACAGTTATGTGGATAAGCTTGTAGAGGGCTAATCAGTATACTGGGGCACAAGCTAGGGACCAGAAGTAGTGTGCTGAGCAGCACCCGACAGTTAAATAGTGTTGACCTGCCTTACAGGGATGGTGGAGAGGCTTAATATTTGTAAAGCATTCTTGTCAGCCTCTCATTGGAGTCTCTGTAATTTTTGATAATAAGACATGCTAAGAGGAAGACAATTAAATTTCTACCCTAGATTTTTTTTTTTCCCCAACCCACTAATTTTCAAATGCAAACCCCTTCTCCTACTTTAATGGTAAAACTTTAATCACTCAAGTGAGGAAAGAATTATGGTTCCCACAGCAACAATATTAATATTCCATACTGGTTTGTGCACAGTTGCTATGGAAACCATAACTCTGAATTTCCTGATTTGAGACGAAAATTCCTATTTTACAGTTGCCTAAAACCTATTCCACTCTTCGCCTACACAGCTCTGTTGCCGCTCCTATTCGAGACCTTAGAGCCTTTGGCCACTCATAGAATCACAGAAATGGAGGGCTGGAAGGGCCCTCAGGAAGTTGTCTAATGATCTATCCCCCCAGCCTCCTGTCTTTCTGGGGCAGGATTTAAGTATACCTAGACAGGGGGTTGGGAGTTTAAGGACAGGTTAGACAATGATGGGGATTCCACAACCTCCCTTTCAACCTATTCTAGTACGTAATACTTGGTTAGAAATGTTTTCCTAATATCCAACCTACATCTCCCTTGCTGCTAATTAAGCCGATTACTTCTTGTCCTTCCCTTGATGGACATGGAAAACAATTGCGTGTTGTCCTCTTCGTAATGGCCTTTCACATATCTGAAGAGAGCATATCCTCCCTCAGCCTGCTCAAAATGAAATACGCCCAATTGTTTCAACCTTTCCTTGTCCTTTCCTTTATTCCCCGTCTTGTATTTCTGCATTTCATTTTTTCCTTTCTAGGTGCAGTCCTTTGCACTTCTCTACATTGAATTTTATCTTACTTAGTTCAGACCAGTTTTCAAAGTGATCTTGACAAATTGGCATTCTAATCCTGTCCTCCAAAGTGCTCGCAGCCCCTCTCACATTCAATCCGTGTCCATCTCTCAAATATGTTCTCTGCTTGTTTTTCAGGGACTGGAGTCTCCCTACACAAATGGAGCCTATGGCGCCCCTGGGGCTGCTCCACACTATGCTAATCTGCCACAGTCAAACACCTACTATTCTTCTGGGCACCCTCGGGCCTCCTACCCAGCAGAGTCTCCGAGCATGTACCGACCGCCATCGCCAGCCTCGCTTTGGCATTATCCCCCACCAGACTGCCCCCCGGAAGGTCCCTCTCTCAGGAGGCAGGCCCCAGGATACTCCCCACCACTGGTAAGGAAGCTAGTACAAGAAATACCTGCTTCCTTTGGGAATATGCTTGGAGGTGGTGTGAGTACAACCCAGCTCAGTATTGGATATAGCCCTTCTGGAGCAAAGGTTGGCATATGCTTGCCTAAGGGCAGCCTGCCCCTCCAGCTACCAGCCATTCAGGTCTGAGCCCTAGAAGTGCACTACTTAGCTGCTGCTCCTGGCTCCAGCACGGGAAATGTTTATCCCAAGGCTCATCTCATGCCCCAGGTCTCTCATCTCTTGCAACACAGCCTAGTATTTTGACTGACACTGTGCTGACTTAGACTGCAGCTAAACTACATAAATGGCCAAGAGAGCCAACCATGCCCACTCTTATAAAGATGTGTAACCACTCCCTTGGCCTAGGACTCAGAATTAATAGGCTGACATGTCAGAGCAAAGGTAGCTGGTCTTTGTGGCTCTTAACAAGGAGTGTTTAGTAGGAGTGGAGAAGCACGTCAACATGTATTTTCAATGGCTGAGTGAACATGACTTTGAAGGTACTACCTTCATTTCCCTCTTCCTGCAGACCCCAGGTATGCCTGTCCCGCACTATCCATATGGAGGGGATACCAACCCTGGCATTCCACAGCAAGGGCCACCACCACAACCAAGACCCCAGGATGAATCGTGGGCTTCCTCTGGCATCTATGGAATGCAGCCACGTTACGCCTGGCCTGCTGCTTCGACACCCCAAGGAAGTTCATTTATTTCAGAATCATCTCCATCCTGGTCTGGCAATGGAGCTCCTTCTCCTCATCCTCCAGCTCATGATACAAAGGTAAAGATTTAATGCTTTCAAGATTCTTTGACACTTACTGGTACCTATCTTAACTCAGCCATGTGGGCCACTGCACAGCAGTGCAAAAACCCCGTCCCCAGAAGCGAAGCCTGCTGCTTTTACAGTGCTTCTAGCTCCTGCTG
This sequence comes from Mauremys mutica, assembly GCF_020497125.1. Taxonomy (NCBI): domain Eukaryota; kingdom Metazoa; phylum Chordata; order Testudines; family Geoemydidae; genus Mauremys; species Mauremys mutica. Next base: position 132,803,245 of record NC_059073.1, on the reverse strand, counting down.
GTGCAGGGAAGAAGAGATCTTGCTTGGAAATCCAATACTGTTTGGTATTTACGTACTGCTTTTACAACCTCAGAATGCTGTACAATGCTAAATAATTGTAGAGTGAGTCCGTCAGTCAGGATGAGCTCTCTGACTGCCGGTCTGTGATCACACCACTAGATTACACTGCCTCCCTGAAAAACATGTATTTTTCATCTCTTTGAAGTGCTTCCACCTTTTCACCCTCTGTTAAAGTAATGGGTTCATACTACATAGAAACAAACTAATAAAAACTAGGAATTCTCATAATCATCTTTTAGATCCATTAACTTAAATATCCATAAAGAATATTCAGAGTTATACTTAATGCAAAAAACTAAAAGGAGGTATTGGAGGGGGGATATCAGATCTCATGCTCCAGGTCTTAAAACAGTCTCTCATTAGCAGGGATTAGGATGAGACCTTTATGGGGGGCAGATTATCCCATATCTGCCTGCTGCAGGATTTCTTGCATCTTCCTCTGAAGCATCTGGTACTGGTCACTGAGAGCCAGGAGACTGGGCTAGAAGGACCTGTCCTGATCCACACGCAATTGCTGTGTTCCTGTCCAAGTGAACTCCTGGGCACAGGAATCCTTTACTAGAGACTTCGCTAAAAAATAATGTTGTGAGAATAACAGATTCTGTTCCTTCCTAGTCTCACCATTCTCCTCTTTACAGTTAGAGGCCCTGGCCACACCAGGATCAGCTCTCTGGAAGGTACAACTATGTTGACAAAGTACTTGCTAGCAAGGTTCTAATGTGGATTTTTTTGAATAGCATGGCCATGAATTTGTCATCTGAGAATAGTTATAAAATTGTGTAATACGCTCCCTGGAAACAGAGTATCTCTCATGATCCTTTGAAATACATCCACACTTATCAGAGGAATTGTGCTAGAATCCTGCTAGCAAATATCATTGTTAAACATAGCTGTAGCAGCATAATCCTAACCCGACTATGGGCTATTTCACAGCTGTCGCATTGTCATTCTGCAGACAGAGTTTTGTGAACCAGATGTGGTTCCTCTAACTAGTTTGTTCTTAAATAGGTCAAAGACTTGAGCACTAGCTGTCTTTGAGCATTCCTTTTTGGGCTTGTTTATGGGCAGCAATGCTTATGTAAGAAAGGTATGTGAGTTTCATGTTATTAGGTCACTGTATATTATGACATCATGATGGATGACAGTCTCAAAGTGCAGGCCTCATCCTTAGTAACTTCCATTGCCTGAACCCTTTTTGCACTGCCATCCTGGGCATGCACATCTTCCAAATGAGCAGGGAGGCAGACTGGCCCTGCTGCTCAGAGATCTGCTTGCATTCCCTCTTTGATGCAGGATGTGGGATAAGAAAACTGGTGTTGAAGGAAACAAATTTTGAAACCTCTGCTTGTTTCTGATTTAGGATGCTACTTATGACAAACCAGACCAAGGAGCAAACCACAACAACTACTTTCCAGAAGTCAATCAGCAGCCCTCTGGGACTATGAATGATCATAAGTCAACTCAGTTCAACACCAAACCATCCCATTTCAATTCCAAAGTGCAGTACAGCGCACAGCCCCAAATGTATAATAATGTACCTAGGAAACCACCTTTGAACCAGGATGCAGGTTTTAAACCCAGCGACCAGCCTTTGTCAAACTCCCTGGGAATTCAGCCAGGGATTCAAAGAGTTATGCAAGTTATGGAGGAGGTTGAGCAGTTGGAGCAAGAGGTGGATGAATTTGTAGGAAAAAAGACAGACAAAGCATACCGGCTTCTGGAGGAAATGTTGACCAAGGAGCTGTTGGAACTGGATTCCATAGAGACTCATGGCCAGGACGATGTTCGACAGGCTAGGAAGGAGGCTGTTCATAGAATCCAGGCCATACTGGAAAAACTGGAAAAAAAGGGATTGTGAAAGACCGATGATAACAACTCAAGGCCTGCTATGGACATCCAAAAGCGCTCTGGTTAGGCTTAATTTTCAGCCTGCTTCTAACTACTGTTGACCATGAAAAGCAATAAAGTCTGACTATACTTTAATTTTTTTTTTTAAACCCAACAAATGATAACTTGGCTGTGGACGGATGAAAGAAGGATTGAAACATCAGTCCTGAATTTTCAGGTGGTTGTTCCAGGCCAACGAATGTACAGACAACTATGGAATTCTGACATTGCCAAACAAAGTGCTTTTGCCTCTGTGGGTGTCTACGTGCTTTTCATCAGCAGGAGAGGAAACCATTGTATGGAACAGACTTTTCTGTACTAGGCCAAATGTGTGTCTATAGATGCCACCTGCTGCCCCATGGCTTCTTAAACAGCTGGAATTTCTGTTAGTTACAATGCCTTTGTAACACACAGCAAGTAAAACAGGACTTCAGGCTCTTGGACTACTATTCTTGGGTATTATTTACAGCTTCATCACTCTAGTCATTGAGATTGATGTGTATTGTTCTGTGTCTTTTTGGTGCACGCTGTAGTACTGTCTTGAAATACTGGTGGAAGAGACCATATTAGCAACAAGTCAATATGGCAACTTCACACTGTTTTCTTCTATATAGTGAAGAGCTATTCAGTGATGTTTTATGTGGGGAAGCGGTAATAAGGAACACAATTGGGAGCTTTTGAATTTCGCCTCTTAAAAAGGCAGTGGTGCAAATGAGAGATGGCGGCATGATCCTAGCAAGTGAAACATTTGGAAATTATTTTTCATGGCAAATTGGGGTAAAAATCCACTTTTTAATTGTAATGTCCTTTCACATAATGCAGTTTTGTATTCCACTATAATCTGCATAACTGGTGGTTCTGTACAGTGCACTGTGGAGGGGAGAGGTAAAACATCTGCCTTTAACCGGGGGGCTACCACATCTGAAATTAAGTAGTCATTACTGTGTATGATAAGAGAAACTGGCAAGTTTTAAAAATAATTTTGTACTGATAAGAAGTTGGAAGTGACTTTCTTTAAAGTTTGTGTGAAACTATAAATGGAACCTGTTGTAACCAAAGCACCATACCTGGAATTCTGTCCTTGCAGCAGATCCTCATAAGACAAGGCAGCAAGTGACATGGAAATAGTGATATTCATGATGTTGAAAGGAGGTTGGTGCTACTTTTGAGATGGCTTGGAGCAGACCAGTTATGTGAACCCGTTAGCCTTTTGCTTCTGGAATAATGACCCCATTTTCCTGAAGCCATCCAGCCTGGCATTCTCTGTGCTGCTAGTCAGTGCAGTGGAAGATGTATGTCTGCAGATTCTACATTCTTAGTGCACCTGAATTCTGCTGGAATCAGCTCACCTCTCCAAGCGTTCGGATCCATCCTCATAATCATGCATGTGGTTGGCAGTCTAGAAAATGTACTCTGGGCTAATTCAGAAGAGCAGAGTAATCAGTCCGGGCCAATAAATGTTTTGGATTGGAGGACCGTGTTTAATAGCAATCAATGCCTCCTATCAGGCAGAGACCAACCAGGCCTAGCTAACGCTATTTGGGATATAAAGTTGAATCTGATTCCAAAGAGCAGAAGCTATGCTCTAGTTCGTCACTATATTTTAAGCAGCCTCCAGTTCTATGCTAATATGAGGCGGTGGGGGGGAAGGATCTGGTTACAAGGACTGAATGTCTGCAAGAAGTAATGGTACATCATTCATGAATTAAACAATGGTTGATGCTACCAGTGCTTCTGAGAATTAATGTTATCCTAGTGTAACACCAACAGACCCCAGTCGCTGGGCAGGATCGAATCTGGGACCTTTGAAGCTTAGTGCATGAGCTAAAAGCCAATTGGCTGTTAGCTAAGGCTGTAGAGCAGACTCATTTTATCTCTCTCCAAGTGGTCTTGGTGCCACTAGATAGGACAGAACATCACACCCAGAAGGTGCGTGGGTTACACTAGCACTTCCTCTAACCTGCATGCTTCATGGCAGAATATTTCTTTATATAATGCGTAAGAAGTTTGCCAAGGAACTACCATTGCTGTCACAGTTAGTTATTTTCCCTGGAGGAGCAGAGAGAGAGAAACACCTATTTGTTCTGGGAATTTGTGCTCCTTTCATTTAGTGCACAGTTTAAATACCCTGGTGCTAGGAATGTTAAATCCTTAGTGCAGTTGTTGTTGGGTCCTAGCTGCGTCTCTAGAATGTGCTTAAAATTTTCCCAGAAATTACTGCTTCAGGCTCACAAAAGAAATCTAAGATTTAGCAGAAACTTTGTTTTTGAAAGGGAACATGAGTATCGGTACAAAAGTTCCAGGTAGGAAAAGGCTGCTTTGCTAAGATGAAGTTAGCTAGACAAAAATTGTACCAGAAAAATATTCCATTTGCTGTAACCTTACAAAATTAACAGCACAGCTTAGCTCCTCTTCCTCAGATTCTCTGGTGACCTAGGGTAGCGCAGTCATTGTACAGGCTGAGGAACCTGCAGCCTCCTCACTAGAAGTAAAATGGTCAGAACAGGCTAGTGACTTATGTAAATTAATGTAACTTTGCCGAGCAACTTTTCACAGAAATGTAGGGATGGAAGGGACCTCGAGGTCATCAAGTCCAGCCCCTGCGCTGAGGCAGGACCAAGTAAACCTAGACTTGAGAGGTGTTTGCCTAACCTGTACTTAAAAATCTCCAGTGACGGGGATTCCACAGTGTCCCTCGGAAGCCTATTCCAGTATTTAACCTCTGATAACTACTCTTTAAGTATGGACTTTCAACCACTTATATACCTACCTTATGGTAATTTCACCTAGACCACATTGCCCTAATTTCATTATGAGAATGTCATGGGGGGAGACTGTGTCGAAAGCTTTACTAAAATCAAGGTATCACCTATATTGCTTATCCATTAGGCCAGTAAGCCTGTTAAAGAAGGAAATTAGATGGGGGGTAGCATGCTTTTGTTTGGCATATCCATGCTGACTGTTATCCTTATTAATTGGTTGTTTAATAATTTGTTCCAGTATCTTTCCAGGTATCAAAGTTAAGCTGACTGGCCTAGAATTCCCCAGGGCCTCTTATGTTCCCTTTTTTAAAGGTAGTATTATGTTTGCCCTTTCACCCTCTGGGACATCATCTGTCCTCCATGAGTTCTCAAAGATAATCACTAACCATAACTTTTGTTCCCTCTGACCATAGGCTTTAAAAGCTCTCTTCCATCAGCTAATTAAACACTATATCAATCACTCAAAAGAATCCGACGAAGTGGGTATTCACCCACGAAAGCTCATGCTCCAAAACATCTGTTAGTCTATAAGGTGCCACAGGACTCTCTGCTGCTCTTTCAAAAGAAATGAAGAGTTAAGGCTGAGCTGAAACTTCTTGTGACTGATAAGGATTTAAGATGGTGGCATTATACTTCTTCTTAGGTCTGAGCTTTTGCCTGTGCATCTTGCACCACTCTGACTTTGTTAAATTAACTGTGGGCTTGACCATGTTCTCCTGAGCACCTGCCATCTACACTGTGGAGTTACGCCATGTGGGCTGTTCAGCACAACATCGTTTTCTTTGCAGTGAATCCCTCCCTGTCCTGTGTGTTAACACTCACCTTACAAAAAGGGTTATGCATGCCTGCTGAAATGTCCCCTAAAAATTGATTTTCAAAATAAAAGTCCTCATTGGACATAAGACTACCTGCTTCATTGAGTTATGCAGCTTAGTCTAACAACGTGTGAAGATTAATGTTGATAAGACACAAATGCCACAAGTGCCCCTGTGAGGAAGGTGAATATTATCATTATTTAAGCTTGCAGAGGGCTCAGGGAGCTGGGGCACAATTTGAATAGAGCCCAAAGAATCCCGACTCCCAGTGTGTGCTCTAACCACTCCCTTTTCATGCGTTATTTAGGTTTTTTTAATTGGGGGAAAGATATTCATCTCTGAGTTTCTCAAGTGCAGAAGCATCGTGAAGACATTCTGGGCTCTAAAACATACTGGCTTATGACTAGCTAGAAAACAGAAGTGCCCATTAAGTTACTTAGTGCTAGCGAACGCTTTGAAACTGCTTTCAAGGTGATGACATCATAATGATGACAACATGGAACAGGACACTAAGCTCATCAAGAAGTCAGGGAGTGCAAATCCAAGAGACTTGCAAAGTCAGTCTCATCTCCTGCCACTCTGTACCCTTGTGCCTGTGCTGCAAAAAGGCTCACTCTGAACAGTGCCTGAAAGAGGAGTGATACAGACTTGGTAGCCATATCAGGAGGGAGAACTTCTCTTTTTTTCAGAATGATTTGAACCTGGAGATGAGTGAACAAGAAATGGACAGAGGATTTCTTGTGTTATGATTATTTTAAATGGAGTTAAGCTTAGTGATGGGAGAGGAAGCCTTGCTCTCTCAGAGCCTTGTGTATCCTCCGAGTTCAGCTTTTGGTTTTTTGCTTTTGTTAGGCCCCAATTCAGTATAGTACCTAAGCAGATGTTTGTGCTTTACTGAATAGGGCTAGCTCAGTGGTTTGAGCATTGGCCTGCTAAACCCAGGGTTGTGAGTTCAATCCTTGAAGGGGCCACTTAGGGATCTAGGGCAAAAATCAGTACTTGATCCTGCTAGTGAAGGCAGGGGGCTGGACTCGATGACCTTTCAAAGTCCCTTCCAGTTCTAGGAGATTGGTATATCTCTTATAAATGCATGCTTAAACCATCTGCTTAAGTCTCATTAAAGTCAATGGAACTTAAACATATGATGACTTGCTTTGCCAAATGGAGGGAGGGCCATTGTTATTCGTCTGAATCCAAGTGAAAGCACTTGGTGCATGAAGTTATAGCTCTGAAATGCATACACAGTTATGGAAATAAGACTGGATTGTTTCTCAAGAACAGGCATAGAGGGTTTTTAGAATTGTAGCTGCACCTCAGCCTTTGTGCTGCTTTTCTCTGAGGATACTGTATTCTAAGTGTAAGCTCTATAGCAGTTACTTATTTACAGGTAAGTGACGAAATGAAGCTGTGATTAGATTCAGTAAGAATTTGAGATTCACTGAACTTACTCTTTAGCTTCTGGTTTCCTTTTATTAAAAGCCACATTAAGAACAAAATTGATGTGCCTCCTACAGTCCAATTTTTTTAATAGTGATTTCCAGAATTCTCTCATGTGATATGCACCTGTTAGTCACCAGTCAGCTTTAACTGAAGATTTCTGATAACACAGAGGATCATAGAGCAATCCTGGACTACCTCACCAGCTAATAGATAACATAACAATGTTGTGAGCCAGTGCTGAAGAACAACATGCACATTCAACTGCTTTATAATCCATGGTTCTCTGGACTGGGACAAAGGTTTACTACTGCTGACACGGGGCAAGAATTACATCAGTCTATACTGGGGTAGGCAACCTAGGGCATGCGTGCCGAAGGCGGCATGCAAGCTGATTTTCAGTGGCACTCACACTGCCCAGGTGATGGCCACTGGTCCGAGGGGGGGGCTCTACATTTTAATTTAATTTTAAAAGAAGCTTCTTAAACATTTTTAAAACCTTATTTACTTTACATATAACAATACTTTAGTTATATTATAGACTTATAGAAAGAGACCTTGTAAAAAAGTTAAAATGTATTACTGGCATGCAAAACCTTAAATTTGAGTGAATAAATGAAGACTTGGCACACCACTTCTGAAAGGTTGCTGACCCCTGGTCTATACATTCTGAGGGACCAGTCCAAGAATGTGCCTGGTATTTGGGAGTCAAAGTCAGAGGAGGCTTTTTCTTTTTTAAATTAAAAGGCTGAACCACCAACAAAAATGATAGGTAATGTGGCCTGCAAACCAATATTGGTTGTAATTGCTTGTGTGAATGTGGCTGAATAGATATTGGCTAGCCTTTTAGAAGATGGTGCCCTTTTCTAGGGTTTGTAACCCACCGTGTGTGACTTTACAAAATTCAGTGGAAAGGTTTGGAGGAGGAGGAGTGTAGTATTCAAACTGAAACACAGGTAAGGGGAATGAAAATGTCCTGTTTAAAAAAAGGGCTGAAATGTTAGTTTATCCTTTCAGCAAGCTTAGTTACTGAACAGCTCTGTGGAAAGGCATTATTGGTAGATTACACTCTTAGCCAAATAGCAGCATGCCTTTATCCATCGGCCAGCTGGCAGCTTTCATTTGTTATAGTGGAAGGTGGACAACTGACAGCTCTGGTGCAGATTAAGGTATTCCCTTCTGTTTTCTGGCCTGTAGAAAATTCCAATTGATATAATGACATTCTGCCTGCCTAAATCCCTACTGCAGTTTCTAGCATCCACAACTCTCACAAACTAAGTGGGGTCAAACTGGGTCAGCACTTGGATAGGAGACCTGTGAGGAATACACCAAATTGGCAATGATGGTACAGCAGAAGGTGCTTTTGGATATTGAATGAGTGGCCCACAGAAAATAGGAGTACTGTGCTATAGGAGGTAGCTATCTGTCTTTCAGACAAAATGTAAAACTGTGGTCCTTCCATAGCACTTTTCAAAAAAATTATCCCGTGTCCTTGTCCTACTCTGGTAATTATATTCTGCTGTCTTAAATTCCTCTTCAGTTCAACCGGACTTTATTCTTCATTTCTTGCCTTAAAACTATTTGAGTGCACTCTGTCATGTTGCACAACAGAGGTAAGTTAAGTGATCTCTGTGTATGTGTTTGTAAGGCACTTTGTGATTCTTCTAAATGTAAGACAGTATGGAAATGTACAATCGTTATCACAAGGAATTCAAATAGTGGAACACTCAGTCGAGTGCTGCTGTTAAACCCACAGCCAGCAAGGCCAGAATGGGCTACTAATCTACATGAATCTCTACAGTGATGGTGCCTTTTCTACCCATACAACAAGCTTGTCTCATAAATCCACCCCTGGAAATAGAAACTCAAGTAAAAAGCACTTTGAGTCTCTCTACAAAGACAAAACCCTTCCACTTTACTTTGTTTCAAAAAGCACCATTTGTTTAGAAATATGCACAATCCTATTCATTTTAAGCCACTAGGTTGTATTGATAAGCCACAATGCATGCAAGAGACTTTGAAAAATAAAAGTTAAAGAAATGTCTTATGGCATTGACTGGAGATCACTCTCTGAAGTGCTCATTTGCTTTGGAGGTTGTAGGCGGTTGGCATATAGAGCATGGTACCCTGTGAGGCTGCCATGCAGATTGGTTGTATGAACACAAAGAATCTATGCCATGAGCAAAGTGACTACCTGAAACCCCAAAATCAAGCTTTGCTATGATCTCCTAAATTGCTTTGGCTTCAAAAGCTTGGGCTGGCAGGCACCTTTTGAATTAATCCATGCCACCTGCTACACGTACCCACTAGAGCTGTGGGCATGTGTGCAGATCCCTAGACTGGAACAAGAGGAGGTGCTGAGGATCAGGATTAATATGCACTGGCAAAGTTGTGTGGTAGAATCTTACACTGCACCTTCCTTCTGCTATGCATGACTCTAACCAGTGCTATTCATCACTCACTTTCATGAGTGCAGTTTCCTCACAAATGTAAAAAGCAGCATGCTATAAAGCCAGTCTGCCCAAAGCACATCTCTGGGCCACACGTGGTCCTGGTGAGTGCCTAACATGTCCCACTGATCTATATTGCACACAGGGCTACAACCCTTTCATGTGGCCCTCTCTGTACTAGCTATGCTGCAACACAGCAGCTGGTATGCAGTGAATGGCTTCTCTTTTCTCCTATTGTTAGTGAGTGAATACAGGCAAAGGCAGGAGATGGGGACAGGGGACCCAGCACCAAACCAGAAAGAGCAGAGTGTTTGCCCCCACAAAGGGATTGTATTTCTCATTGTACCAATCAGCTGAGCAAGCCAGCAGAATTAGCAGCCGAAGGTACAGTACTGTGTGATGCAAGAAGGATTAACTGTTCTGGCTCAACTGCAGCAGCCTAGAGCCTCATTTTATAATAAATTGGCAGCCTCCAAGATGAAATGGTTTGTTTTCCTTTGCATGGTGTCCCAGTGAGGTTGATTATTCAGGGCCTTGAGTGTCTTGGTTTGAATATGTGATCACTAGGTTGCGCTTACAGCCAGGCAATGTGTAAACAACCTTTTTGTATTCTCAGACTGGCCCGCTCCCTCTAACTGGATATGTGTGGCACAAGAGAGGGCCAAATTACATTTCATGTGGAAACCACAGTATTTGACTGTCATGATGTGTGGCTGTTAGTTTAGAATTTACATTTAGTAAGAGTGTGTTTTGCTGCTATGTACTAGCCATAGCAGTTTAACCATTGGCATTTACAAATAAAACTAGGGCAGCTTTAAAGTATGTAAAAATGAAAATATACAAACTCTCCCACCTCAGCCCCAAGGAAGTATTTTCCCCAAAAACTGTGTTTAAATGATTGGATAGCTGACAGAGAAATTTCATGCCAGCTGCTATGAAATGGAACAGCTGGGAAATACATTTATATTATTTTTATAATGTTCTATACACAGGCCAAAAATTCTGCAATATGTATTTTACTCTCTTTTTCGCTAGTTCTTTTGAGAGGGGTGCTGGCCAAGGGTTGGTGGAGTAGATATTTATTTATATATGCAATCCTTGATATTTTATCTTGTATATTTTATTTTATGAGATGAGTGCACAAAGCACAGGAAAGGCATTTAAAATGTTTATAAATAGGAATAAGTGAAATACATATTTTATCTAGTTAAATCAAGGTATTCCTAGTATCTGTATCATCCCCCCTGACATCAGCTGTATTGACAGTCACTGTCTGATCCAGCAGTGCTGTATGCTCACTCATGTGTGCGCGCACGCACGCACATCCTCCTGGCTTTCTGTCTCTCTCAGCTGTGTTTAACCAAGAGTGACACTTACATGAAATCCTGCTGGGGACCAGGGCCTTCCTCCTCATCCTCCAGTTTTCTATGGACCCTTCTCCATGAGCTCTTGCGAACAGCAGCCTGGTGCTATCACAGCACGAGATTAGACAGCAGAACAGATCCTGCATGTCCCTACTCTGTACCCATCATCGCTTCTCTTTAGTCCCCCTTCTCTACTCTCTCCTCCCCTGACCCCTCTAGCCCCCACCCTCTGCCCAGCTGTCCCCCGTTTCCCCTCGCCCCCCTCCCCCCGCTCATGGATACTAAAGGAGACTGGAGGGCAGCGCTGGCTCCGGGAGGGGCAACCCCCACCCTGAAAAAAATGCATCCTTGGGGCCAACCCAAGCAAGGCCGCAGGGCAGAGGCAGCGCCAGGCCCCAGGGCTGTGTCGGGGGCACTGGGCACCACTGAGGGGCAGGGCCAGAAGCCACCTGCCCTTTGCCCCCTCTAGACCCCCCCCCTTGGGGGCGTCTAAACACCCTCTTCTCTTTTGGGGCCGGCCTGCCCCCCCCTTGGGGACCTGCCTCCCATCCCCGCCCCCCTCGGGCCTCCCCCCCTTGGGGACCTGCCTCCCATCCCCGCCCCCCTCGGGTCTCCCCCCCTTGGGGACCTGCCTCCCATCCCCGCCCCCTCGGGCCTAGTCCCCCCTTGGGGACCTGCCTCCCATCCCCGCCCCCTCGGGCCTAGTCCCCCCTCGGGCCTGTTCCCCCTCCCCGCGCCCGAGGAGGAGCCAGGCCGGGCCCCGCCCCGGGAGGGCGGGTTCACGCCGCCTCCGCAGCGCCGGGGGCTCGTGGGCCCGGGCCGGGGCAGCCGCGCACCGACAGACGGAGCCGCCCGGCCGGAGGGAGAGACGCTGCGGCCGCGGGGTCAGTGCGGGGCGGGGCCCTGGGTTGAGAGGGGGGCGATGGAGGGAGCGGGTCCGGGGAGGGGAGTGATGCGGCAGCGGGGGGTGATGGGAGGGAAGGGCCCTGGAGGGGGGGCGATGGGGTATAGCGGGGTTGAGGGGGAGCGGGGCCCGGGGAGAGAGCGGGTGATGGGGGGAGCGGGGCCCCTGGGGGGGGGAGTGATGGGGGAAAGGGCCCTGGGAGGGGGTGAGAGGCCGAGTAGTGGGAGCGGGGCCTGGGGACAGAGGGAGGTGATGAGGGGAGCGGGGCCCTGGGGGGGGGGGAATAGGGAGTGATGGGGGAAGGGCCCAGGAGGGGGGCCCGGGGAGTGATGGGGGGGGAAGGGCCTTGGAGGCAGGGTAATGGGGGGGAGCGGGGCCTGGGGGGAAGGGGGACATTTGGTGGAAATGGATGGAATTAGCAGAGAGTGATGGAGAAAAAGGGGGTAGTATTTGCCCATGACAGGGTGCTGATGGGGGCAGTAGTTGCCCAGGTGCCCGAGGAGTTTAATAAGAACGGCCACACTGGGTCAGACCCAAGGTTCCTCTAGCCCAGGATCCTGTCCTCTGACAGTGGCCAGTACCAGGTGCCCCAGAGGGAGTGAACAGAACAGGGAATCATCACCATCACCCATTCCCGGCTTTTGGCAAAAAGAGGCTAGGGACACCATCCCTGCCCACCTCTGGGTGCCAGCTCTCCGTTGTTGTACAGGTTTGCTTTGTATGAGTGTGGTGTTTCCCTCTACACCCCCCTCCTCCCCACACCCACACCTGTGTGGGAAGGAAGCGGGGACCTTTCACATGGGTCCTCTTTTCTGCTGGGCACCGTTGGAGTTGTTGAAATTTGGGAAACTGATTTATATGGGACTTGTTGTGGTCAGATGTTAGAGGTTGGAGTGAGTGAGGTGGTTGCCTTAGGCCCTAGGGAATTTGGCTGATGGGTCTTGCCCACATGTGCAGGGTCTAACTGATCACCATATTTTGGGTGAGGGAGGGATTTTCCCCTTGGGTCAGATTGGCAGAAATTGGGTGGGGGACTATGCCTTACTCTGCAGCATGGGGCAGGGGTCACTTGCTGGTTTGGGCTAGAGTAAATGGTGGATTCTCTGTAACTTGAAGTCTTTAAATCACAATTCAAGGACTTCAGTAATTCAGGCAGAGGTTATGGGCCTACTGCAGGAGTGGGTAGGTGAGGTTCTGTGGCCTGCAATGTGTAGGAGGTCAGACTAGAAGATGATCATGAATGGTCCCTTCTTGCCTCAGGATCCGTGAGAACATCCTATATTTAAAGGGGTGCTGTGATGTTGCAACTCCTACTTAAAAATCACTTGTTCATAGGGATGTCATGAATCACTTCTTAGAATATATAAGGGAAATAATTTCTGCCAGTGTAATTCACCTTCGCTGCTGATGCTCTGTGTTCATCTGTGGGTCTCTTTCAGTGGGACACTGAAATCCATGAAGTTGGTTTCCTTATCATGTAGTCAGTTTCACTGCAGCAGGGTTTGGGGTTCCCAAACTGCAGGGGAGTGTGCATGTTCAAAAACAGCTGTTTCCACTGGAACCTTTTTAGAAGGGTTTGTTTGGTTAAAATTTAAATGAGGAGTCAGATCTGTGAGGGGATTTTGAAAATCGGTTTGGCTTTTTATTATTTATGCTGTTTGTTTAGACTGTTTGCTGTCCCAGAGGGAGAGGGATACAAACTGAGTAGTCAACTTCACCTGCATTTATAGTCAGTTTCACTCTCATGCAGTAGCACAGTGTTGCAATATCTGGGTTACAAGCATTGCACTTTTTGTTAAAGAAAAAAAGTTTGTTGAATTTTTAATTTTATATAAAACCTAAGACAATAGGAGTGTTGTAAAAGTGTATCTTTGCAACCTGATGCTAAAGGTGACTCTATACAAGAGGGGACCCAGTTGTAAGCCTGGGGTCTGAATTTTGATCCAAATTGAACCTCATGGTGTCTTTTCAAATTAAAAGAATAAAAATAGAGATTATTTTTTCTGTGATAAGGAAAAATAGTTTTGAAGTAAAGGTCTGGGTGTTGGGAGACCAGGATCCTAGCCCCAACTCTGTCACCGACTTGCTGTGTAGTTTTGAACACCTCATTTAACCTCTGTCTCTCTGTTTTCACATCTTTAAAATGTGTCTAGCATTTAATTAGCTTCTAGGGTGCTGCAAGAACAAGCTAACTGTTTGTAAATGCCTTTGAGATTCTCAAGTGGAAGAGGTTATAGAAAGTTAAAGGAAATACACTTTGGAAGTAAAGAAAATAAGCAATCGGATAAGAACAGTTAATTCTGGGGTACAAGCAGACACTTGTTCTGGGCCCCTTTCCTATCACTATTAATATCCTTATGTTTCCTGTGCTCCAGTGTTACATAAGTTTCCTGACTAATTTATTTCCACTTCAATTATCACTTTTGTAGTCATGCTTTTTGTGAAGTCAAAATAGGTGTTTCAGTGTATTTGGAAGTGCAAGTAGAATAAAATTGGAAGGATAGGTGGATTTTCAGGTATATGAGACTTTTGCTGTAGCAGCAGGCAAGTTTTCCCCTTTGGATTTCACATGCTGTTAAATCCTGAAACGTTTAATGGAGAAATATCACTATCTTTCTAAAATAGAAAACTCAAGCAGCACAAGTATCAGAAATCAGGGATGTGTGAAGTGCAACTGAACCGTAGTGACAAATCCTAAAGCTCATTGTAAAATATCTTTCTCTAGGCAAGACTCCTGAGCGTTATTCTACGTATGCTGCCTGGTTGTTTTTCATGAGACTCTTGGCTGCATTTGCTATTTTCTAACAGGTTCTCTTATTGTTTCTGCAGCTATTTTATTGCAAAGCCACTGTGGAATCCTCATCTTTCAGACTTTCTGTGGTGGAGTCGGTTGAGCCAAAATTGTATCAGACTTATCTGTTCTGGGGCTTGTCATCTCTGTCTGACATATTATTGTCTTAATCCAAAATGTAAGTTTGTAACAAGTAAGTTATCTCTGCAGCTGGCGGTCTCTCATTTGTAGCAGTTTGCCATTCAGTCTGCCTTATTGTCACAGAAATATGCAGTTCTTGGGAGGGCTATGCCTATGTGTATTTCTCCTTCCAGTGTTAGTAAATAACTGAAGACATTTTAAAAATAAAAATTCAGTGTTTATTCTGTCTCCATCTGTTTGTTTAGACGGTGCAATGTCAGCTGTGGAACAGCAACAGGCAGAACCTTCTCCATCATCCAATTCATCCAGTTCCTTTGAAGTAGTGGAGGCAGATACTGCAAATAAGTATGAGGCAGTTGTTCCTCACTGGTTTTACTGCAAGGTAATAGATTCTAGAGAGAGGTGGATCCCTTTCAGTCGACAAGACTCGGAGAAGTTAGAAGAGGCTCACAACTCAAGTAAGTTGAAAATGCCTTTTTGTCAGAAGCATCTTAGGGGTAAAGGTACATTAGGTTTCAGGATAGGTTCAGAAGGAAGCTGGCAAAATCCCCGCACGTCTAGATTAGAGTGGATGAAGTGGTAGCAAATACGGTCTTGAACTACTCTGCACTAGACTAGATGACCTCATGGGATGGTTCCAACTCCGACATCTCTAATTCTCTAGTTTAAATAACCCTTGTGGTAATATAGCAAACCTTAAATCTACTGAGGTGAGGTGAATTAACAAGAGTGAATCATGGGTTTTGCAAGATGGGGAAATCTGCAAGAGCAATGAGTAGGCTAAGAATTTGAGATGCACTGTACTGATATTGTCTTGGGGCTAGAAGCTCCCACTGAGGGAAGTGTTCTAAACATCTTGTGTAGTTTTTGCTATGGGATTTGAAAGTGTCTTCCCTCTCTGGAATTTTAAATTTATCCACATTCTGTGGAAATACCTCTTCCCTAGAAGGGGGCCTATTCATGTTGTTTAAAAAAAAAGTCGCATCCAAAAGGCTTTAATGTTCAGGCCTCATTAATTTGACACTTACACTGAGTACGCTAGATTTTTTTTTTTTTTAATTTGCATGAGACAGCATTCGTATACGGTAAGTAGGAATTGGTTAGGAAGCAACGCTGGCTAAATTTCACCACAGTGAGACTTTCCGGCAGATCTTACTGTTCTGTGGATTTATTAGTATGAAAAGGGTAGCAACGCAGATTGGAGTGTGGGTGAAGCTCCCAGGTCCAGCATGGCTCAGACACTTATTTATATTATAATAGTGCCCACAGTGTGCTAGGTGCTGTCCATACATATAAAGTGACACCCCTTGCCCTGAAGAGTCTAAGGCTCTGCTTCTGCAATCAGATCTGCATAGGTGCAGAGCCGCAGAAGAGAAGCAGCAAAGGTTGGGGGAGAGGAATAAAGTTTTGTGAGTCTTTTGTCTTCTAGCCCCACCCCCGTTCCAGTGGTTAGACTGAAGGGGGTGATCCTGATTCAAGGTGCCATGTTTTGGCGGCTCATGCAGGTAACAGGCGCTGCCTAAGGCAGTGTACCAGTAATCCAACTAATAGGATCAGACCCTATAGATAGTAGAGCCAGGGCATTTAGGTGACATTTTTGCTCTGAGTAAACGGTGAAATCTCGTGGAAGTTCTCAGTCTGCGCTGGAGGGGATTGCTTAGAGGCCTGTGCCTCCACTTGGAAATGATACGATTTCCTGGTGCCATGAGTTCAGACTCAGGCCTTGACCATTCCAGCGTAGGGAGCTCAAATTCCAGGGAGCTTACTGTATGCAAGTACATGAATGAGACTGAAAATCTGATGTCTTGCCTGGAAGTTAAAGATCCCACAGCATCTCTTTGAAGAGCAGAGGGGTGGCCTGGGACCCCTGTCCAGGACTCTTTCTCTTTGCTGTTGTGGGGCATGCTGTGCACTGATTGGCTGCTATTCCCTTTCTCAGAGGGAGCTGCATCTCCGTGGTACTGTCTGTATACAGTTTTAAGAGCTTTGGGATCATTTGGTCTCAAAGGGGCTAGGGAAATATGAATGAATATAAACATTTAAGGTCTTGCTGCTCTCAGTCACAGTGGGATCGATGTAAACCACTTAGCTTACTGATATCATAAGCTCTTTGGGGCAGGGGACTCTTTTGTTGTGTGTCTGTACAGCACCTAGCACAGTGGGGGCTACCGCAATGCAGACAATAAACTAGCAATTGTTTGTAGCCTAGGGCCTTTCTGATCTCTCCACCCCAGCGTGGAAGCTTTGACTTTCTGGCATGATTGTCCTAGGAGGCCTTTTTAAATGGTGACTCTGTTTGTTTACACAGATCATTGTATGGATTTTCTAGGTAAGCTCCATGCAGAAGCAGCTGATACCCCCATGATTTGCATAGTCTAAAACCTCTTGGTAATGTCCCCTTCTGATCTGTTTACACTTCATGGCGGTCCTTGCATTCCACAGGGAAAGACGACGAACAGCTGGTAGTTCCAACGGAAGGGGGCAGGTATGACGTGCATTTGAAGAAGAGGCTGCACTGTGCCATGTATTGGGAGGAAGAGGTGTCTGAAGTGAGACGCTGCACCTGGTTTTACAAGGGAGACAAGGACAACAAGTATATTCCCTACTCGGAGAGCTTCAGCGAAGAGTTGGAGGTACCAATGTCTCAACTAATAACGCTCAGCCCATCCAGGCTGCTCTTGAGCCCTGCTGGCTTCTGCTTGTGTAACATCCCGAATTCCATGAGGGGTCTTGGCACTGAGTTGTGTCCAAGGACGTGAACTCAAGGGAGACGTTTAGGTGACACTTCAGGTTTGATTAGCACCACTGGAAATACTGTACCTCTCTTCTCTGCAGCCTCGCCCATTGTCTCTCTCCAACATGCTGCGGCTAATGCAATCTCCCCATCCTCATATCCCAGCTCTGCCTCCTTCCTGGCTCTTGCTATACAATTAAACTGCCTGCCCTCATTTTCAGCACAATGCTTGCAGTCCCAGCCCTGGCCTCTCTGCTTCGCTCCTTGTGACCTACATTCCGCCAGATCTCCTTGCCTCGCTACTCACTCCCTCTCTCCTCCTACCTCTTCGTACGCTGCTCCCATGCCTGGGCCATCCTCTGTCTCCCTCTTCATAAAGCATAAAGTCCCTCCTTAAAGCCCACTTCTTGTGGCTTGCTTCCCACAGCCAACCTCCGCTTCAGTGCTACATGCAGCTCTTCTTCTGCCTGACCTTATTTTCCTAGGCAGTAGTCGATTCTTCCAAGCTGCAGACACACTTATTTTTCACTGTCCTTGTCTGCTGTAATGTCTATATTTCTCTAATCTAGACCCTGATCCCACAAATGCTCTCACTTGAGAGTAACTTCACTAGTGCAAATAGATAGTTCCATTGCCTTCAGGGGCACTATTTATGTAACTAAAATTACTTGTGTGTGTGAATTTGCAGGATCAGGTCCATAGTAGTAGACTACAGAAAGAGAGCTGCTATGTGAACTGAAAAGTGCCAGGCCTATTTATGATTTCCTGTGAACATTTAGTATTAATGGCCAGCGACTCTTCCTATGGAAAATGATTTTCCATAAAACTTTAATCTGATATTACTTCAGTAGAGTCTAAAGTGGAAGCTGTTGCCTCTATTAAAACTGGTAACCTAAGGGGTGCCCCCAGCCAACCCTTTGTAAGACAGCATTTAACCCAGGGATAAGACTGTCACCGATCCAGACTCGTGTCTGATTTACCTTCCTTTGATCAACAATATTTTCAAGAGCTACCCTACAATGAGAGGGGAAGAGGCAAACCTCCCAACTAGTGGAGTTCGTGTGGAAATGTTTGTTTGACTTACAACGGTTTCTCTTCTCCCCAGGAAACTTACATGATTGCCATAACTCTGGACGAGTGGAAAAAGAAACTTGAGTCCCCTACTAGAGAAATCATTATATTGCATAACCCAAAGGTAAAACCTGATGATTTACTGTTTGTAGCACAGACAGACTTGTGTTTTCCCCTTTAGTTCTGCTTTCAATGCTGGTCTACACTCAGTTTTTAGAAACCAATATACTTAGTGATACGCTCTCGTCGTGTGGATGCAGTTCTACCTGCATAAAGGTCCTTATAGAGCTACATTTATGCGAATAAGTATTGTGGTGTAAGGTACCTTTATACTGATATCACTGCAGCCATGCCAGAGGGTTGTGCCACTTGAACTGTATCAGAATCTAGCTTAGGTTCGTCTGTTCTGCTGTTAGCATTGTATCTGAGTGACTTGCCCAAGGTCATACAAGCCAGTCTATGGTGAAGCAGGGAATTTAAGGTGGGTTTCCCACTTCCCAGGCTAGCGCCCTAATCACTGACCCATCTTTCCTCAAGTATAAAAATCATGCTGCTAACCAAATAGTTAAATTGGGTCAGTGGCAGAAGACATCATTCCATTCTGCTTTCTAACTGATGCACAGTGGAATACTGGCACCCAGAGACAGCGTGGTGTGGAATATGTACACCTGTCGTTCCCAGGTGTTGTTTATTGTCACAAGGAAAATGCAGTGCAGAATTATGCATAGAACTGTGTATAAAGTAGCTCAAGTGCTGAGATTGCAGAGGAGCAGAACATACAAGTACATTTTAAAGAGTACAGTGAACTCCATCTATCCAGTGTCCATCTGGGTCCTCACTAGTGTAGTGTCTAGCCAGGTTTGTTCTTTGCTCCTTGCAATGGCATAGGTGTGCTCCATCAGTTCCTGGCAGATGTACGATGAGTTACTTATCCCCCTTTATAGGAGATGCTGAACCACAGAGTACTAACACACTTCTCTTCCTGTTTCTAAGCTGATGGTGCACTACCATCCAGTGACAACCTCTGATGACTGGGGCTCAACCCCTACAGAACAAGGTCGACCAAGAACTGTTAAGAGAGGAGTGGAGAACATCTCCGCTGACATCCCCTGCGGTAAGTTAAGGTTCTTTCTTCACATCCGTCAAAGTTGAGGAAAATGTTTCCCAACTCGTTTTCTCAGACCCTATCTGCCTTTTTTTTGTGTGATATGGCTTCAGAGAATTTAAAACATTTTTTTTTGCTTGAGACTTAAATAAGGGCTTAGGATGGGTCATCTCATCTCGCTGACAAATTTCCTTATGTGCTAATTCAAATATTACAGTAGTTTCTATAGCCTGCAACTGAGACCAGGGCCCCACTGTGCTGGGCGCTGCACAGACCTAGAGACAGTCCCTGCCCCAAAGCACCCACAGCCTGAACAAACAGGAAAGGGGGAAGAGGAGTTGCTCAGCACCTGCCCTCTGAAAATCAGGCATCGTCAATTGAGCCCTTCAAATCACTAGTCACTTCTGAAAATCGTGGCTGGTGTACTTCTGTTATTAAAAACATAACCAAACCCACGTCTTCATATGTGCGTATGTATATATCACACAGACATCCATGCTCTCTCTCGTGTACGCTTTACAGAATGTAAATCGTAACTGTGGGCCAAATTTGACACTTTTGAATAGCAATTGAGCTTTGCCACCAAGCTAACCACTTGCCAGCACTAGCTTTTGCTTCTGTCTGTCAAAAGCCTTCATTATCCACCTACAGGCTCTTCTAAAAAGATCTTACGTAAACTAAAGGAGGTGGGAGAGAAGAGTATGAAAATCAAACACTGCCTGATGCCTGCTTTAGTCAGAGAGGCCTCTGCAGAAAGGCCTGCTCCTCCAAGCTGCTGAGCCATACATCTTTAATTAAAGACGTATCTCATTGGTGGCTCAGTGGGGCAACAGTGAAGTACAGTTGAGCGATGGGAACATGTCTTCCTACCTTGATGGTATTGAGAGAGCCTCTTAATCTAATTGGCAAGGGCGACAACAACACGTTATTGTATTTAGGTGTAAGGTCTCTACCTCCGCACAGCCACATGAATTCGTCTCTAAGAAGCTGAGGGTGATTTTTTTATAACTCAGAAGTACATTATCCTCGACACGCAACCTGTCTCACTGAATGGCTGTGGTGACTGGGAGGGGAGAATGTAGGCTTTGGGTTTGACTGCAGAGGCTTCACTTCACCTGCATAGCCTCTCAGTGACGTTTCACAAGGCAGTCTGGTGTGGAGGAACCAGTGCAGCACTGGGAGTTCTAATCCTGGTCATGTGCCCAAATCGCTTCACCTTCCTCAATTTCACTCAGCTGTAAAATGGGGATAATGCCACTTGCCACCCGCCATGTGCATGTATGTTGGTGAGGGTGTGTGGAAATTATCTGATGTGTAGGTAATACTTTAAATATGAAGTACTATACTGACCACTACTATTGCTCGTGACACACAAACCAGGGACCAAACTTTATAATAATCTCAAACCTGGAACTGTCTTAGCATTATCCCTTATCTGACCTCTTGAGGGTTTCACACATCTGCCTCAGGTTGAGATCTCAAAGGAATATTGCTTCAGGTAAACAATTAGCTGCTGTGTAAATGGTTCTCTCTTTCCTCCTCTTAGGGGAGCCTCTGCAAATAGATCACTTGGTTTTTGTAGTTCATGGAATTGGGCCAGCATGTGATATCCGGTTCCGGTCCATCGTCCAATGTGGTAGGTGTGCACAGGAGATGATACCATTTCACATGCATCACTCCTCAGAGAGCGCAAATAAACACAGGTCTGATGGGGAAAACACATGAGGTGCTATCATCACATATTTAAAGAATTTGACAGTAATCTTGGCAAATGGTAAGACAGGAAGATGCGTAGTTTGAATATACGAGCAGTGAAAGCTGGTTATCTGGATAGAGTTGGACAGATCTGAACAATCATTTTTATCAGAATGATCACTGTGTCCTAATCCTTCAAATAGTGAGCTTCCCAAATCAGATACAGATTCTTCAAGTAACTGAATAAATCTGTCCTCTACTCAGTCTATTGTAGGTGGTAATTTTGTCCAGTAAAGTCTAACACAAGTTAATGTCCCATCCAAGGATCTTTAGAAATGTGACAATTTCAGAGAGTGCTTATATTGTCATTGTAACTGCCTGAGTCTTGGAGAGGAGATCTGTTGATAAGCTGTGTGTACCATAAAAGGAAAGTTAAGATGATGTAAATTTCTATAATAAAACCAAAGCTGTTGCATACTTCAGCAATTCGTGGGGTCAGATGTCTTTATTTCTGGTAAAGTGTCCCTTCTTTTTTCATGCAGTCAAGCCTTCTGATACTGCAGTCTGTCTTACAGTATACATCTAATGGAGCTACTTTTAAAAAGGTTACTGTCAGCTTGAAATCAGTCAGTGAACTAACATGAGAGAAGTAATTTAAAACCCAGCCCCTTCCCCTAAGTCTCCGTACTGATATATGAGACTTTTACAGTAGGTTTCATAGCTCTTTAAAAAGTTTCTCTCGCCTCGGTTGCTGTGCGAAAGCTCCAGCAATCAGGGGAAACAGACTTGCGACAGAGCAAATGCTAACATCCAGTTTATGCTTCAGCTGAGAAGTAGAGTTTGTCTGATCCCTCAATTAGTGATCTGCGGTGTTACTTGTAACAACAGTAGGTTAAAAAACTTCAGACTGAGGTGGCCTGTTTTGTCTTAAGCTGACAGTGTCCCTTCAACTCAGCTTGTTCAGCATAGTAAACGCAATAGGCGTTTCCTAGCAAACTGTTTGGTTTTTCTAGGCCTTGATACAGAGCTCATATTCTCTTTCCAGTGAACGACTTCCGTAACGTTTCCTTGAGCATGCTGCAAACCCACTTCAAGAAAGCCCAGGAGCAGCAACAGATTGGCCGGGTAGAGTTCTTGCCTGTGAACTGGCACAGCCCTTTGCATTCCACGGGGGTGGACGTGTAAGTAAATTCTAGCACCTTAGAGGTAAATCTACTGTAGTAACTGAGTGAGTGAAATCTAGGAGTGTCTTGCTCTTTTTGTAAAGTGCCTTGCCTTTGCTGCAGTGGGTGAGAGATGAAAGAGCTTTCAGCGCAGTCTCTGCTGCTGCTACTTTACATCAGGAAACACACAGGTGAACATAAAAAAAGGAACCAGGAACTGTTTGTAGCACCTAATATGAGGATTCCAGCCCTGCTGTCCAGTTTTCTCATGAAGCCAGACTGATGTCTAGTTTAAATTGCAGCACAAGTAGTCTATTGGTATGTAAAGCCAGAAGTTCGGACCAGTGTTTCCAGTTGCTGTAAGAACACAGAGCAGGGGATTTGGGTATCCAACCCCCATTGGGAGTCAATGAGAGTTGATACCCCTTCTGAAGCATACCACTGCACTGGGGAACAGCATGTCAGCTGCACAAGTGGGGAGCAATTTTAAATGCTCCTGGAGCAGGGAAGGTTGGCTCTTTGCATCCATACCTCAGAGAGCCCTGTTCTGTTTCTGAGGAAAGGTGGTTTTGTAGCTCCTTTCTGTTACTATGTTCTGTTAACATTAATTAAGAATTCAAGTGAAATACTCAATGGCATAATTGCCGTGGACTTTGAGAGTCAGGATTTCACCCTGGAAACCTACTAGGAAATAGCTACCGGAGCTGTGGGTGAAATCTCTGTCCCTCATAACAATCCCTTGTTTCATGTTTAGCGATTTGGAGCGAATTACCTTGCCGAGCATCAACCGCCTGCGGCACTTCATAAACGACACCATACTGGATGTTTTCTTCTACAACAGCTCCACCTACTGCCAGACCATAGTGGATACTGTTGCTTCAGAAATGAACCGTCTGTATCGGCTCTTCCTGCAGAGGAACCCTGACTATAAAGGGGGTGTTTCCATCGCGGGCCATAGCTTAGGTAAAGGGTTTAGTCCTGGGTATCCCAGTATTGTGTATAATACTGTAGAATCTATAGAATGTCTGTATGCACATGGCACAGAACCCTGGACTGCAGTTTAGTGCAGAAGTCCCATTTCCATACCATGGGACACTTGAGTGTGGGAGAGGAGGAGGGAAACCCCCCCACCCCCCTTACCAAACAGAGGGATATGGGCATGTAAGTATATTTATTCCAGCATAAGATCTGACCGTTCTGCTCAGAGACTGTGTCTGTGGCTATTTTTTTAGGGTCGCTGATATTGTTTGATCTCCTAACAAATCAGAAAGATTCCTCTGAGGATGAAGATGGCAATAAAGAGGTAAATTCCCCACGGCTTGTGCGTGTTAAGCATCTCATTGATTCAGGATGGAATCTGTGGGCTACATCCACACTCCAGCATTTCCATAACTGCTGCAATGCAAAACACTGCTGTTGTCTCCTGCTTCTGTAGCAGAAGAGCTTTGAATTCTCAATGCTATCCTGCCAGGTGTAGATCTAAACAAAACAAAACAATCCCACACCTACTACCAATATTGTAGCCAGAACATAAAGGAAGGAGGAGACCAGCTCTATAAACATGACCCATGTGGCTGTACTTGCAGGGGTCCCAGATGGGTGCCTATGGACAGGGAGACATTGGGAGAGTGAAAGAAATCCTGAAGAAGCTTGAGCTGTCTGAGTACTACAGTGTCTTTGAGAAGGAGAGAATGGACACGCAAGCACTGGTAAAATAGCTCTCCCAGCAGAGTGGCTACTGTTCTTGTATGTTTCACTGCTTGCCTGCAGATGTATTAAAGTTCACATTTTTCTTCTCTGTGCCCATCACCCTGATATTGGGGCACGTTCACAGAGGTATTTCTTGCATATTTCTTGCCCTCTGGTTAGAGTAAAGCCCACCTGGCCTAATGTACCCTGGCTTTTGATAAGGCTGAGTGACTAATACCTATGCAGGCTCTTGATTCTGCCCGTGCTAGCAGCAGCCCTGGTTTCCTGTGTGTGGCGGATAGGCTGGCGGCATGCTGAACTGTACACTGGAGACAGAAAATGAGACATGGCGGGGAGGCATTTCTGCACTTGAGGCTGAGTTCAGAGATTGCTGCCCCTCTCTCTCTCCAGAGCAGAGTGATTCCCATGCAATCCATGCTCCCTCCCTTCCAGAGGGGCACACTGAAATCACAGCAATTGGCTCCCAGGATCCCCTAATGCTCAGAATGGAATATCCTTTGAGTGCACAGTTTCCTGTACTGTAGTAGTAATGAGCTGTAACTTACTGTCCAGGCTCTGTGTACGGAGAAGGATCTTAAAGACATGGGAATTCCCTTGGGACCAAGAACAAAGATCCTTCATTATGTAAGAACCAAAGACGAAACACAGGTATGTTGGTTTTTTTTTTCCTAGGGGGAATGGTCCAGTCCCAAGTGGCGGCTTGTTTGGAGTCAGGGGGAAGCACTTGTCTGACCATTGTTGCCAGCGCAGCTTCTTATGTATGTTGCACTGGCACAAGGCATGGTGGATGCAGCTGCACGCACTGTTGCTCTGGTCATTTTGGGGTCATGCCTACAAGAATGCTAGCATTTTCTAGACACCGTTGCAGCGGCAGTTGTATTGTGGCCTCTGGGGTGCATCTGCGTGGCAAGTGGAAACCTGCGGCAGTGAGTGTCAGAGCCCGTGTCTAAAAACTGAGTCTTGTGGGGCTTGCACAACAGTGCAGAAAATAGCTGTGTAGATGCTTGGGCTCTGAAATGCACCCTCCTCCCTAGGTTTCAGAGCCTAAGCTCAAAGGTCTACACAGCTGGTTTTGGCCACTGTGGGAGCCCAAAACTGTAGATCTGGGCTCTAAGAATTGTTGCTGTGGGAACTCTGGGAAAGTGGGGCTGTTACTTGGGATTTAGGTATGGAGTGGTCTGCGGTAGCTCCTGCAGCTGGAGCCATGCTGGTCTCTCTCTGGAGGGTGTTTCTGCCAGGGTGGCAGCTGTTCAAGGCTTTGCCGCTGAGCAGAGTGGACATGTCCAGAACACCAGAGCCTAGAACCTCCCACCCTCTTGTGCTGTATGAACAGAGCCATTCCCAAGACATGGTCAATGACCTCAGCATGTCCGCACGGGGTACTGGGGAGCCAGTCAGTGCACTAGCTCAGGCTTGTTCTCAGGTGATGTCTCCTTGGCTCCCCCGTGGCCATGGGCCCACGTGAGCTTGCTGCTGTGTGGAAGCTCACAGAGGACAGCCCTTGCAGTCTCTCCCATTCTTGTTGGTGCAGGATGCTCAGCAGCAGGCCCATGTCCCTGTTGGGAATAACGACAAGAGCGAAGATGCTCCCAAACCTGAGTCAGGGTCATCCCCGCAGCTGGGTGCCCGGAGCAGCAGCATGAATGGTGGGGGGAAGCATCAATATTTGGATGTCGGGCTAGGACAGGTAACAACTCACGTTTGTTGATGTGGCCTGGTAGAGCTGGTGAATGTGTAATATGCAGAACTCAGACTAATGGGGACTGACTTAATGCTCTGGGGAGCATGGCTGCTAATTGAGGGTCACTTCACCATGCTTCTGACAGTCTCTAATTCTGAAGGCAGAGCTACCGTCATGGTGGTCGTCAGGTCCCAGCCCACTGTCCCCTTCTCTCCCCCAGCCTTGCAGGTAATGCATTGGCCTCAGCTGCCTGGAGACTCTTGTAAGTAGCTCAATGCTGGAGCCAGGCTGAGATGCACCCCATGCAGGATGCCATTACCAGGTGCCTCTGAAGTCCTATTTAAGTGGCTCCTAGGCCTCGCGCTGGCCCTCTGCCTGGAGCAGGCTCCTCCCGAGGTGCAGATCTTTCCTGGCCCTGGTTTAGAATCCTGCCACATTCACACCTCTCTGTATGTGTTTGCCCTAAAGATGCAGCCGAGACTCCTGAGCTGGTTCCAGTCTTGTGTGACCGCTTTAACCCTTTTGCTCAGGCAGGATGGAATAACACGTTGGCCAGGATATGTGCCTTCAGTGTAGTGACCAGGAGAGCCTGGCTCTGCCGTTGGCCTGTTGTGTGAGCTTGGGCAAGTCCCTGCCCCTTCAGGGTGTGGAAAGCACAGTGGGGCTCCAATCTCTGGTGGAACCCCTAGGTGCTACTTTGATACAAACAATATCCTCTGGGGGAACTTCCCACATGGCCATCTCTGGTATTGTCTGACGGTGCCAGGGAGGTCAGCGTGGAGTCTAAACACTTCCGTTGTGTCTTAACTCTGTTAGGTCTCAGCAAATTACCCTCAGCTAATCTACAAACCTGACATCTTCTTTGCTTTTGGGTCTCCCATTGGGATGTTTCTCACTGTACGAGGTGTGAAAAGGATTGATCCAAACTACAGCCTTCCTACCTGCAAAGGCTTCTTCAATATCTTCCATCCTGTATGTATGATCAATTGACATAATGCTTGCATGCTAGATCTGCTGTAGCTAGCAGGCTCTTAAACCTACGCACTCTGAGCAGCTCTCACAGCATGGCCCTGGCCCCTTTGCTATCCTGTACAGTGGAATAGCAATGACTTTGCTGTCAGTACAATGCTTAGGGGCTAGGGAAGGAGAGCGCCTTGAGTCTGCATTAGAACTATCTGCTTTAATGGTGTAGCTTCCATTTTGGCCTCATGTTGGGGGCGCCTGGTTTCCCACATGGGGCAGGGGTTAGGTGGGTGTAGAGCTGAAGTCAGTGCTGCTGTTCTCCTTCTGTGCAGTTTGACCCGGTGGCATACAGGATTGAGCCCATGATCATTCCAGACCTGGAGTTCGAGCCCATGCTGCTCCCTCATCACAAGGGCAGGAAGAGAATGCATTTAGGTAAAGCACAGAGCAGGCCTTCCTCATGGCTCGGTGCAGGTCTGTAACACTGTTGCTTTATGCAATGCATGTTACTGCTCAAATGCCTCACCTCAGGCACCTGTGTGTTTCAGAACTGAAAGAGGGCCTGACCCGCATGGGTATGGATCTCAAGAACAACCTGCTGGGGTCACTGAGGATAGCCTGGCAGTCTTTCACCAGATCTCCACTGCTGGCCGTGGAGGCAGCAGCCACTGAAAACGAAGCTGAAACTAGTTTGGAGAAACAGACAGGTGAAAAAAATGAGAAGGGAAGAATTGGTTTCAGGCCCAAGCCCCAGCTCAGTGCTGCTAGTTCTCCTGATGTGGGAAGGAAATAAGGATGCGAATGAATTGTCCAAGAGCAACCTGGACACCTACTCCTGGGTTCTCCTTATTGCCGTGGTCTTCCCATTCTCACTGCCTACCAACCTCACTGTGCCTGATGATAGATGACCTCTGCCTAAGGAGCTTGCACTCCCTTCTGCTGCCTGGGTGGGAGAGGCAGGCCTGGTGCTTGGGGCACAGAATCCCAGTGTGTGAATCTTAATGCCAACAATCTCCTCCCTGCAACCTGCTGCTTTGGTTATAATACGAGGGAGGGATACCAAGTGCAGTCTATACTAACTTAAGCATGTGCCACTGTGCGGTTTGCTTCTCACAGCAGCTGCCTTAAACCCAAGTCCCTTTCCCCTGTTCTTAAGGTAGAACGTAGGCCCTGGAGTTGTGGGAGTTCCATTCCTGCTGCTAGCGTTGGACAGGCTTGGCGTGCTCTTGCTAATAAGGGTCCTGAGGCTATGCTGTTGCTGAATCATGCTATTTTGGTTAAGTCCATTCAGATATGAAGCCCGAAGAGCCTGCTGCTACAGGGAAGGAAGACACCCCTCCTATCAATGTAGGAATGCTAAATGGAGGCCACCGGATTGACTATGTGCTGCAAGAGAAGCCTATAGAGAGTTTTAATGAATATTTATTTGCACTCCAAGGCCATCTCTGCTACTGGTGAGGATCTCCTTGGCCTACTCTTTTCAAATTCTCCCTCTGGTCCCTGGCACCTTCATATTCTTGTAATGTGCATCTTTAAAGCTGGCATGGTGAAAGCAAATAGATTCCAGTCACTTAAAAGGCAAACAAGTTATATATGATTCTTGCCTATAGTAGCCCATGCTTCAGCAATGAAGGGGTTGCCATGTGCTCTCTCTAAGAATGTTAATTACCCTGTATGTGTCGGTGTAGTTCTAACACTCCTTTCTTCCAGGGAGTCCGAAGATACCGTTCTCTTGATTCTGAAAGAGATCTACCAAACACAGGGCATTACATTAGATCAGCCTCTACAATGAAGTCAGATGACCAGCTGCACTGTTCTGGCAACATGATGTAAGTTATGGTGTTTTGGTGAAACTGACAGCCGTTGACAGGTTTACTGTGAAATAACTTCTTGCTTCATTTGGGAATGGGTGTTAAGGATGTAGCTGTCTCACCTAGGAGCATTCCATTTTCCAGCACTGTGCCTTAGACAAGTCCAGTGATACTGTCTGTCAGGTTATGAATGTTCCCAAGGGCTGTAACTAAAACTGAAGAAACTTTTAAAATCTAACTCCTTAGCATTCATGCTCTTCGCTGTGCTTGGGCAGTGAGAACGCTGAGGAACTTGTGCTTTAATGGAGCCGTTCAGCTGAGAGGCCCAGGGATTCTCCCACATGTTCAATCTCACTGGGTCTGGTCAGTGTCCATTTCATAGGTTAAAGCCAGAAGGTCCCACCTCCTCCAAATCACAGCTCAGAGCATTTCATTCAGTGATTCCTGCATCAAGACCTATAACTTGTGGTTAAGCTAGAGGATGTCTTTATAAAAAGATATAATCTTGGTTGAAAGACTCCAAGTGATGGAGGCTCTATCACCTTCTTTGGGAAGCTGTTCCAGTCCATGAACCCTCACTCTTTAAAAATAAATAAATAAATAAACGGGCCTTCTGTTTTGAATGTGTCTAGCTTTTATTCCCAGCCAATGGATCTGGTTATGCTTTACTCTGCTAGCTTAAAGAGCCCTCTAGTATCCACTGTCTCCTCCCCAGGAAGGTACTTGATCACAGTCTACCTCTTAACCTTTTCTTTGATTAAACTACATTGACTGCTCTTACTGCAAGATGTTTTCCAGTCATTGGATCATTCCTAGAGCTCTTCTCTGAACACTCCCAATTTTTCAACATCCTTTTTTAAAGTGTGGACACCACGGCTAGAAAGAATATCCAGTAATGGTCTCACCAGTGTCATTCAGAGACAAAATCATCTCCCTAGGAATAGATCCCATGGTGTTAAGAGAATGAATCTGGATTCTCTCTCTGCCCAATCATGCTCTTTCCTCAGCCTGTAGAACTTCATTATTTACTCAGGAAGGTGTTTAAGTGAACTTAGTACTGGATAAACACTACTGGAGACACAAATCCTGTGTTGCTATGAAACAAGCAGAGGCCTGTGTTAGAACCCTGACTAGGCTGGCACAGCTAATGGCACTTGGGGTGGTGGCAACTTTGTGATGTGACTCGTGTGCATTAGGAAATGGCCTGAGGTGTGCTACTGGCTTATATGGGAGTGGTCTCACCTACATGGAAAATCCTTGTGTGTTCAGGCTTTAATGCTGCATAAACTCTGCTTCCTTGTAAGCTATGTGCCCTTTCCTGTTGCTTCCCTAGATGCACACCAAGTGACTACTCACCTGGAAAGCCCGGAGTTTCCTCTGCCTTCCTATCCTCTGCTGCTACTGTATCCTGCATGCTGCTTCCCACATACCTGCTGCTGCCTGGAGCACTGGGAGATTTTTCTCATTTTGGGGGGAAAAAAATCAAGGCAAAACACTCTTCTCCTAAAATACCCACTGTGGACTTGCCCCTGTGCCCATTGTGACACCCATGGGATCGTTCATGCCAACACCATTCAGCTGACTAGTCTGACCATCTTGTAAGTTACAATACTAGCTGTTCGAAGTATAAATACAGAAGAGAGGTGGTTGGGATCTGGTACTGGAGATTTCAGGGCCTCATATTGAATCCTGGTTAGTGAGCAAATGTGGTGTTTGTGAAAAACGCCTTTAATGCCCTGGGCACATGCCATGCTACAGAAGTAGAACCACAGTAGCTTGGCAGAGTGAGCAAAGAGTGGTGCTACCTCTTGGCCTTTTGAGATGTCATGAGCACAAGAGAGGCACAGCAGTCCAACCTTTTGTGGAAGTGCAGACAGCTGTTAAGTGTTTGGTTTTCTTGCACACTTTCTATCGTGACTGTCTCTATTCCGCACGCCCAGGGTGGGTGGCATGTCAATAATTGTGTGACAGCCTCATCTGCCAAGGTACTACATGCTACTGCTTTGCTTTTAAGTGGCCAGCTCCCCTAAGACACCCGAGCTGAATCATGCCTGTAGAATTATGTTGCAGTGGGTGGCCAAACAGGACTCCTTCATGAGGCTTGCATGTTTCCCTTTGGTGTCCACCCACAGCATGGTCTCACTGTATTAGGGAAAAAAGTGTTTGTTATTGAAGCAGGTGGGAATTGATCTCCTAAGCTCCTTGCTTTATACCAGCTGAAGTCATGACAGGTGTTTGCACCGGATCATGAAGATGTCTGGTTGCTGCTTATTTACTATTAACAGAACTAGCCCAAGGCTTAGGAATAAACCCAAGTAGGCTTCATGTCAATTCAGGCTGCCTAGCCCAGTGCAGTATTTCTAACACAGACCCAGAGCCCTGGGCTATTTGAGGCTGGCACATCAATGAAGGGATGAACTCTGAACCAGCCTGGATTCTGGCTCTAATTCCATTCTCCTTCACAGGCAAAACCCCTCTGCAGTAGGAGTGGGACCTGTCCAAGGAAGAGGGGCTTAAGCCCAGTAACTGCAGCAGGGGGCTGAGGACAGACCAACTCCATGTCCAGTTCCTTAGCAAAGCATTCAATCTAGACTCAGTCAAGACCTCATTAGGAGAAAAAATAGCTGCACTTGAGTGTGGATGAATAGCTATGGTGGTAGAGGCTTTCAGTGCGATTCATGGGCCAAACGTTCTCCTTCACCCCACCCATTCCACACTGCTGAGTTCAAAGTGGCTACATTGGTACAACTGAGGGGAGCATCTGGCATCATCAACCAACCTCTACTATATAAACAGGTGCTGTGACACTAGATCCATGTTCACAAAATATGGGTGACCCTGCTGGTGAAATCATAGCAACCTTTTGTACGCAGCCATGGCTTATGCTGTATTAACCAGGAGCTGCTGAACGATTGCTGTTAGAAGCACTGTACGGGTAACTTATGGGGCAGAGATACTAAAATGATAAATCCCTTGTAACCAAAGATGTACAGGGTAAACAACGGACTAAACTAACCCCTTAGCGTATGGAGTCCCTTGAGCAAGGGAGAGCAAATGCTGTGAGGGTGTGAGATGGTGTCTCTGGGCTGGGGTCTGGAGGTGGCCACTCCCATGTTCCCCCTCCTGTTGTTCAGTGCAATAGGCCTTTTCCCAGTGCAATGAGCTTGTTTGTTTTTCTTCTGTGTATTATTTGCACTATTTAAATGCATTCTGTATACCCCAACCCTGCCCCCTCCAAAAGAACTGAGAAGCTATACTCACACCTGACTGGGCAGTGATGTTCTGCACAGCTAAGCTCCTGGATTCCTATCACATCTCCTGGAGGTATGTAAGAAGGAACTGTTTATAACAGGACACACAGTCATGACCAGCTCTTCAAGTTATGCACTTTGGGTAAAATGTTTAAATGCATTTAAAATTGTTATTTAATGTATTTTTCCAGTCAATACAAAAGTAAATCTATGGTTGCAGTGGTTGTTTGTATGTGAGGGAGAGTTTGAGGGGAGGGTGGAATGTGAGAACCTATTATTTTGGGATCTCACTTCATGGCAAAGTAAAGCTGTTGGCATTTTACAAAAGGCCACTGCAGTGGAGCATTACAGGAGAAAACAGAACTAAGTATGCAGTGGAGCATTACAGGAGAAAACAGAACTAAGTAGCAGCACCAACTAGAAGCACCTCTTTGTTCATAGGCAGGGAGAGCTGCTTCTAAAAATGAGTGTATTGCTGTAAGGATAAGAGGTTTTTCAGCAAAGCCCATGATTCAGCCTCTTGTTCTTCGGAGCAGAGAACATGAAACAAAGGAGATGCCCAATTCTAAAAGTGGCAGAGCTCACCTTGTTACTGTCCTTCAGCTATGTATGAAACAGCCTCAACACTGCCTGCTTACCTCCAGCCAGCAAAAACAGGTGCTTTTGAAGGTTATCTTAAAAGAAAGTAGTGGTAATTTCTTTATAGTTAGACTTGAGAGCTGTAACCCTCAACGGTTGAATAAACCAAACCCTGTGACAGAATACACTTGCTTTACCAGTCAGCCTTTCAACAACTGTGAAGACAAATGTCATTTGCTACTGACTGTCATCTCTCATTGTTATTAATGTACACTGGGGAGGGAGGGAGGAAGCAAACCTTGCCTAGAATTGCTAATAATGGACAGACAAACCTGACCTACTTTATATAAAAAGAGCCAGCTCCATAAAGACGGATGATGTTCTTTAGTACCAAAAAGTAATAGAACTCATTTCACTGAATTAAAATCAGCTTTTTTATTTGACATTAAAAAATCCAGGAAATGACATGATTCAGGTACTATGCTGCTTTTCCTCCCCCAAAAACCACAAGAAGGCTGAGCCCTTGCTCTTGCTCTGAACTATTTTAGGTGTGATTAACAGGATGTACTTCACAGGCCTTAGCTTGGCACAGTCAACAATTCCAGTACTTAATGTTAGGGATACAGTACGTAAGAAATTAACATATTTCCTATGAAACAAGAATGCAAATTGCTGAGTTGGTCCACAGGGAAACATTCTACAAGGAAGGATGCTGCATCCTTTCACCTTTAACAGTTACAGACAGAGCGACGCATCCTACCTACAAAGCAGTGAGCCCATGGACAGTGCTGTACAGACACCATCTCACTGCCCTGGTGCTTCTAGGTTGGAATTAAATATAAAACATCACAGTGCGCGCCCCCAGCTTAGCTGTAATTCTTAACAGTGGGACCATGAGTGACAGCCCCTTATGGTATTAGACAGTCATGCCGGTCAGACAGCTCCCTAGCACTACAGTGCTGATCGTGGCCTTGGGAGGATGTGGGAATACAGGACCGGATTAAAACCGACCAGAGTGCTGAAGACACTGTCCAGCTATCCTCAAGTGAGAGTTAGGGCAGGATTCTGGAAGCAAATGTATTTACAAATGGACTGAAGCAGTCTGTGTAGTGTCCAACAATATGACATGGAGAGATTCCAAAGCCAGCCAGGGTGCCACACCAGGACATCAGCCCAGCATCTGTTGGACCTGCTGTAGGACAGAGCTTTTTCACCAAAACCACACTAGTGTGCCCAGGCTGCAGGGTGGGCCAAGGAGGTGCTGTCTCTAAATACACACAGTAAATGCTGTGTACCCACAACACACCACTGACCGGCTCTTCCTATGTGCATACTGGCCTTTCATAAAATGACATTTTCCATTGGAGAGGGCTGACTTCCCTGCACATTACTACATGGCCCCATGCACCTACAGGATTTCCACCAAGCCTCCCCTCACAGAGAGCCAGTTCTTACTTTAGATGGTGTCGTAGCCAGCCTACTTCCCTCCCTCCTGCAGGCTGGAGTACAGTCACTTACACAGCTTCCTCCAGGGCTCGCCTGAAAGAGGGGAGCATCTCTCAAACAAGAACGGTACGAGCCGAGGCCTGCTGAGCAGGACCACTTACTGCATGTTCAGGGGAGTAATTCCTATTCATCTATCAGCCGCATCCTCCTTGGGTTACTGGGTTACTTCACCAGGTAGGCAGCAAGCGATAGTCCCAAAGCCTGTACTCTTCCCCACGCTGCGGGCTGAAGAGTGGAAGGAATGATTACCCAGGGGCTGGTCCCAGCAAAGTGGATCCCGTCATTATATTTCCAGGTGGAAGCTGGAGCTGGCCAGCTTTTGCTCCTGTGCTGGTGGTAGTTTGGATTTACACTGCAATGGTTTATGGCAGTCTGAGTCAGTCAGGGAAGGGTAATGCTGCCTGTAGCATAGGTATGCAAATGTGAAGCCAATCGCTGAGCCAACCAGCACATCTGTGGGGTGGAAACAAAAGGGTTATTCACCCACAGCTTGCAGCACTGTCTCACTGAACCCCAAGGAGCTATGCTTAGATACCACGACAATCGGCAACGATCCCTGAATATATTTTCCCAGAACAGCTCGAGGCACTGCCCACAGCGGAACTGAACGCCCCAGAAAGTACAATGCCTACCCTCCTCAAGCCTGCTCATGATGCTCCAGTTAGAGCTGCCACTTAATCTTCAGCTCCAGTGCTGAGCATAACACACATTTCACAGTGAGCTCTCTGCCTCCGCTACTTACAGCCCAAAGAGTATGAGAGATAACAACCCTGGAAATGACTTTTTCTTTCACCAACATTCCCGTGTCCCACTTAGAGCTCTGAACATCAGTGCCCCATGCAACCTATCTAGGGTCTTCTCTGGTGCCCATCACCATGGTTACTGAGCATGTCCCAATTACGTAACACTGTTCCCACAGCCCCTGCTCTCCTCTCCCCCAGGCCAGCATGCTCACCTTGCCAGTGGTGCTTGTAATCGCAGGTGCGGGACAGAGCGATGAGGAGAGCGCAGAGCAGTGGTGATAAGAAGGCACAGAGCCGCCAGGATTTTCCACGCCCGCCAGGGGCGAAGCAGTGCAGCTTTCCTGCCAGGTAGAAGGCAGAGAAGGCAAGACCAGCAAAGGCGACTGGGCAAAAGGGGGAAATTCACATCACTCAAGAGCCCCCGCAGACACAGAAACCCCGGC
Organism: Mauremys mutica; assembly: GCF_020497125.1. Lineage (NCBI taxonomy): Eukaryota > Metazoa > Chordata > Testudines > Geoemydidae > Mauremys > Mauremys mutica. The sequence continues at coordinate 132,768,179 of NC_059073.1, read as the reverse complement.
TCAGGAGCCATCCATTGCCAGGAGTGATTTAAGAGGATAAAGGCCCCCTCTGAGCTTGTCCTGAAAGGACACTAGGCAAAAAGCAGGGACAGGGAGCCTGGGCTGAGGAGGAAGTACTGATACCTGGCGCTTGGGAGCTCTGCAAACAGCAGTGAGCTTTGTGCATCGCCATTTTACAGAGGGAAAAGTGAGGCCTGGCAAGAAGTCAATTAACATGCCCCAGGCCACGTGGCAAGGCAGTGGCAAAGTTGATCCCACTTCCCAGGCACCTGCTCACCCTTGTTTGGTTCTCCCATGATGCACTGTAAAGAGGAAACAAACGCTTACAAGAGGAATGCCCACTCGGGAAGCTCTTGCGTCCCTCAGTCACCACGTCCAGGTCACCGGTGCACACCAGCTTGGCGTTTGCCTGTCCATCCGGAAAGCAGCGGAAGAAGAAATCCGGCCGTGGCCTAATGGGCAGAGAAGAAAAGCATGTGACCCTGCACCATGCAGAGGAGGAGACACTTAGCAGCTGGCATAGTTTGACTGGACGCTCCCCAGCTCAGGCTAAAGCACCAGAGGGCATCCTTGCCTGCCTGCTCCAGAATCCCCCCAGTACAGCACAGCCCAGCCCTTCCTGGGGAAGGAAGGTGCTTGGGGTAGAGAATAGGGTATGGAGTCCTGCACCCCAGGTGGCTGGCAGCTCTGGAAGTGAGAGAGCATAGTCATTGCCCTCCAACAGCTGCTCAGCAGCCGGGGGGGGGGGGGGGGAGATGTGTCCCAATCCCAGGCCCTGAGACTGACCAGTAGCCACACCTCAACTGGCAGAGAAGTAAATGTGCTACGATGACTCAATTCCCCACGGAGCCTGGTAGAGACCCTCCAAGAATAGGCTCGTGCATCGGTGAGAGCATGCAGGGAAAGCTCACCCTGCCACTGCTGCTTTGTGGAGAGACACTGTCCCCACACTAAATTCACTGAGGGTGGGTGGTTAAGAGAGTGCCCCCAGCCTGTCCCCGCACTCCCCCCAAAAGGGTCTGGGAAAATATAGCCCGTCTCAGGCAGCGCACTGAACTGCCACGTAAAAGACTGCCTGGCTCTGTGGGCGCAGGGGTTGGCAATTAATGGACTTTCGTACCTTCCCACAACTAGCTTCACAGCATTTGTGAAGACCCCGTTCAGGGCAAGAGCAAGGCTGGCAGCTGGAAGAGAGCAAAGAGCCCATGTCAGCACCAAACATGTTAATATTTAATCAGCCCATACCCGCAACAGTGGTTGGAGAAACTTTGCAGGTGGAGTCGGCCAAGCACCTGATCAGTAGCCTCTATCAGAGGGATGCTTCAGCTGGTGCTGATGCTGCATTGGCCTGTGTGTCTGAGTTGACTTGAGAAGCGGCACTTTCACCTTACATGACACGTGGCACACGGACAGTAGGGAAGAACGTCCCTTGCCCAGCAACACTGAGCATTCCCTGCAGGTGTTTGCCTTAAGGTTGAAGGGAAGGGCTGGAGTCTGAGTCAGACAAGAGGGGACAATGGTCTGGGAGGGGTTAAGCCCACAGAGCTTTTTTAAGAACAATGGGTGAAATCCTGGCCCCATAAAAGCCAATGTTTTGCTACTGACTTCAGTGGAGCCAGGATGTTGCCCAGTACGTGAAAGGCACACAGTGGGAGACAGTCCAGCAAATAGGCCCCAAGCAGGAGGAAGTTCCCAATTCCCTAATGCACCCTGGCCAACATGCTGTGTGTGACCAGCAATGGATTCAAGAGACCCTTCCTCCCCTCAGGCCCACTCTCCATCAGACGGAGGTTCCTGAGCCATAACAAGGAGACGCCCCCACCCTAGGCTGTGACATTAGCCACAGCTCTAAAGAACCACTGTGTGAGTACAATGATGCTCCCTGTGTCCCATGTGCTGGGTGCTGATCTACCCATTGGGCATTACTGCTGCTAGAAGGAAGAACTTGTTTGCCCTCAGTTCAGTGTAATGTTGTTGGTATGACTGTCAGGACGGGACGGGGGGTGGGGGATAAACTCACCCAAAAAGGCCTCCTGCGTGTCTCTGCGGTCAACTTTCATGAAGAATTTTGCCAGAAGGATGAACATCAGGGGACACAAAAATGAAATTAACTGCAACGACACAAGACAGCACAGTAACAACATTGTATGTTTGTTCCTGGAGCTCCCTCAGCTTCCCAACCAAAAATCAATGCATGTGCTGTTAAAGGAGGCTAAAAACCTTCACCTCTAAACCAAAGAGTGCTCCCCCCTTTACTCTTTACAAACCGAAAGCTGATCCCAGCTATTAGCGTCGGTAGCTAATACTGAATAAGCATAGGTACCAGTAGCATGGCTTCCTCTCTGTTGTCTGCCATCCAGCTCTCACTAATGCCCTAATCTGCAGGGGGCAAAATCCATCAATAGGGAGCTCTCCAGATACAAGGACAGCAAAGGTAAAGAAGAACAGCAGCCAAAAATTCTCCCTGTTAAAAAGCTCCAGTCCGTGTAATATCCTTGCCCTGCTGCTGCTTCTATTTAGGTGAGCTCTTAAGGGGGCTTATATTCATATACGTCTGCAAAATGCCTCGTAGGAGCTGTATAAATAATCACACTGACATAGGGGCCTGCAGCCTCAGCTTGCTTTCATACATCACTTCCGCTGTGGCGCTCCCTCGCTGCTGCTCATTCAGACGTTGCTTCCTGAGAACAGTAAGGCCCCTGAGCATGTTTCACTTTCTAGGCGCTTTGCAAATATTAACTAATTAATCCACCAGCTGTATCATCCAAATTGTTTGCTAGGGAGAAAAACAAGAGCAGCTGTCATGAGACAGCAGTTGTTATTGCTGGTATCTCAGGGACAACAGACTCTTGGGAATTGTGTCACAGCACCCAGTGCTCCAGGGAATGCTCTTGTGGTCAGACAGGTCACTTTGGGAGTCTAACATGGCACTTGACCTAAAGGTCAACTCACCAAATCCAAATGCCATTCAAAAGTTTTCTCCTTTAGCATTTCCTACATGCTGTACCTGCCTCTTCAACACAAAGGAACTGTAGTTCTTTGCCCCCAAAGCCACTGACCAATCCAAGAACTGCAGAATCTCACCAGGAATGCCACTTCTGCAAATCAAGGGACACAGCCCATCAACGAAACACTGGCTACCTGAAAGCTGGTGAGTTTACTTTTAACACCATTTTTTAATCTCACGTCCTACCCCTGCACTGGAGTCCAGTTTTTGCGGTTCTATAATCACATTTTCCTATTTTAAAAGTTTTTTCTCCTCCGTTGCTATGTGAAACCCCACACAGAAGCTGTGTCCGGGCAGCACTGTACCTGCAGTCAGCTTCACTATAGGAACTGATACAGAATTAAAATTCTCTCTTCCAGTTATAATGATCTTAAGTGTTACCTGCAGCTGTAGTAGGTAAACAGTTTTCAGAGAGGAGCCTGTTTTTTTCCTGAAGGCATCTCTATAATCCTCTGTGTCACACTTCCATTCTTCTTGAGCTTCATTCAGGTTCTGAGGCATCACAGCACTTAAGCATGTGCTTAACTCTAATCACAAGCTAAAGTGCTTTGCTGGATCAGCACTTCACTGACACCCAGTAACCACTCATCCAATCGATCATCACTTCTCCCTCTTTTCCCATCTCATCTTTCCCCCACCTCCTCTTTCTCTAGGGAGCTACATTCCCTCTTCTTTGGCTTGCTTGTATAGTTATATCTCCTATCTCACATCCAATAAAAACTTTAAATCACCAAAAATTTGGCCCAAAAGGCGAGGTTTTGTTAAAAATAATTTCTTATAAAGCTTAGAAGAGAAACAATTTCACATTTAATAAAATAAAATTCCACTGAAAACAGTTGATTTGAAACAATATTCCCTGGCAGCGTGTGAAATGCAAAGGTCTGCAGCACTGAGAACCTGACAGTAAAAGCGACTGTGAACAAACATGAAACTGATTTTCAGTGTCCAAGCTGAAATGCAAAAAGTGATCTCAGAGCATCAGTAAGGGCAGGTAAATCAGATTTTGAAAATTCTTTCATTTCTAATAATCTAAAATATCATCAGTATCGTAAATTAAGAAGAGTGTTTGTTTCCATGATTTTTTAGCTGATAGCTATTATTTAAATTAAAAAAACTTAAAAAGAGTGTAGTGACCTGGGTGAATACTTACAAACATGAGCTTGGTGGGTACATGGTCTGCTTCTATGTATGGGTTTTTATAAAGCCACATCTCTTCAGGCTGTATGACACGTTGAAATGGAGGCAGTTGTTCCATGATCCTAGAGAAAAAACAAGAGAGTTTGGAGTGCCAGGATTTGGGTAGTTCTAAGGAGGTGGTCAGTTGAGTGACTCCTACTTACTCTCTCAAACAATACAAGAACAAGGAGACACTAATGAAATTAAAAGGCAACAAAGGTTGAAACTGATGAAACACTTTGCATGCACCTATTGCCACAAGGCATTGTTAGAAACACTCAAATCACCCTGCCAGCAGTGATTCTGTTCCATTACCAGAGGATCCCAGAGATTGGTCAAATTAAAAAAGGCACTAGCTATTTACATGACTAATATGAATTCCATTCTCATATATACTAGCTATGATGAAAACATATATGAGATAAAACCATATGCTTCAGGGCACAAGCCAACCACTGACTGCTTGGGGCTAGGAGAAAACTTTCCCAATTAGCAGGTTATTGTATGATTGTCCATGACACATCAGTTACAGGATACAGTCAAAGGCTAGGTACTGAAATAGATGGGTCATTGGTATTCTCAGATATGTCTAATCCTATCTTCCTAACTGCCTAATGAATGAGTAGTCAGGTTGCATCTTGGGCTTGTCTACAAGAGAAAGCTACACGGTTCCAGGGGTAAATTTAAACCAATATAGTTAAACCAATGCAAAAAGCTGTGTGGACACTGATTCTGGTTTAAAGTGGCTTATCTCACAGGAATTGCCAGACTGGATCAGACCCAAGGGTGAGGTCCCTCTAGTCCTGTACCATATCTGTAACAGTGGCCATCACTAGATGCCTCAGACAAAGGTCCAAGAACTCTGCACTAGGTAAATGTGAGATACTCCGTGGTCAGCCTTACGGCTCCTTCTGATCTCTCATAGGGTATATGTCTACACTACAGGATTATTCTGATTTTACAGAAACCGTTTTTTTAAAACAGATTGTATAAAGTCGAGTGCACGCGGCCACACTAAGCACAGTAATTTGGCGGTGTGCGTCCATGTACCAAGGCTAGCGTCGATTTCCAGAGCATTGCACTGTGGGTAGCTATCCCATAGCTATCCCATAGTTCCCGCAGTCTCCCCCGCCCTTGGAATGCTGGGTTGAGATCCCAGTGCCTGATGGGGCAAAAAACATTGTCGCTGGTGCTTCTGGGTACAGCCCCACCCCTCTCTCCGTGCAAGCAGTGGCAGACAACCGTTTCGCGCCTTTTTTCCTGGGTGAACTGTGCAGACGCCATAGCACAGCAAGCAAGGACCCTGCTCAGCTCAAGACGGCAATCATGGATGTTTTAAAGACCTTGTGCATTCTCGTGCAGTCAATGCTGAACTGGGACCTGCAAAGCCAGGGGAGTAGGCGGCGGCTACGGCCGCGCGGCGACGAGAGTGATGACATGGACACAGAATTCTCTCAAACCGCGGGCCCCGGTGCGTTGGAGATCCTGCTGGTAATGGGGCAGGTTCTAGCCATGGAACGCCGATTTTGGGCCCGGGAAACAAGCACAGACTGGTGGGACCGCATAGTGTTGCAGGTGTGGGACGATTCCCAGTGGCTGCGAAACTTTCGCATGCGTAAGGGCACTTTCATGGAACTTTGTGACTTGCTTTCCCCTGCCCTGAAGCGCCAGAATACCAAGATGAGAGCAGCCCTCACAGTTGAGAAGCGAGTGGCAATAGCCCTCTGGAAGCTTGCAACGCCAGACAGCTACCGGTCAGTCGGGAATCAATTTGGAGTGGGCAAATCTACTGTGGGGGCTCCTGTGATGCAAGTAGCCAAAGCAATCATTAAGCTGCTGCTACGAAACGTCGTGACTCTGGGAAATGTGCAGGTCATAGTGGATGGCTTTGCTGCAATGGGATTCCCTAACTGTGGTGGGGTGATAGATGGAACCCATATCCCTATCTTGGCACCGGAGCACCAGGGCACCCACTACATAAACCGCAAGGGGTACTTTTCAATGGTGCTGCAAGCACTGGTGGATCACAAGGGATGTTTCACTAACATCTACGTGGGATGGCCGGGAAGGGTTCATGACCCTCGCGTCTTCAGGAACACTACTCTGTTTAAACGGCTGCAGCAAGGGAATTACTTCCCAGACCAGAAAACAACAGTTGGGGATGTTGAAATGCCTGTCATTATCCTGGGGGACCCAGCCTACCCCTTGATGCCATGGCTCATGAAGCCATACACAGACAGCCTGGACAGTAGTCAGGAGCTGTTCAACTACAGGCTGAGCAAGTGCAGAATGGTGGTAGAATGTGCATTTGGACGTTTAAAGGCGCGCTGGTGCACATTACTGACTCGCTCAGACCTCAGCCAAACCAATGTCCCCATTGTTATTGCTGCTTGCTGTGTGCTCCACAATCTCTGTGAGAGTAAGGGGGAGACCTTTATGGCGGGGTGGGAGGCTAAGGCAAATCACCTGGCGGCTGATTACGCGTAGCCAGACACCAGGGTGATTAGAAGAGCACACCAGGAAGCGGTACGCATTAGAGAAGCTTTGAAAACCAGTTTCATCACTGGCCAGGGTACAGTGTGACTGTTGTGTTTGTTTCTCCTTGATGAAACCCACCACCCCTTGATTGACTCATTCCCTGTAAGCCACCCCCACCCCCTTCAAACACAGCTTGCTTTCTAAGGAAATAAAGTCACTCATTTAAAAATCATGAATTCTTTATTAATTAATTATAAAAAGAGGGAGAGAACTGACAAGGTAGCCCGGGTGGGATTTGGGAGGAGGATAGGAGGGAAGGAAAAGGCCACTAAAAAAATTTCATAATAATGACAGTCTTTTGGTTGGACTGTCCACTGGGGTGGAATGGGCGGGTGCACAGAGCCTCCCCCAACGCGTTCTTACACGTCTGGTGGGTGAGGAGGCTAAGGAGGGTGGTTATACAGGGGCTGCAGCGGCACTCTAAGATTCTGCTGCCTGAAGCTCCACCAGACGCCGGAGCATGTCAGTTTGATCACGCAGCAGCCCCAGCGTTGCATCCCGCCACCGCTGATCTTCCTGCCGCTACCTCTCATCTCGAGCATCTCTCCTGTCCTCACGGTCGTCCCTCCTGTCCTCACAGTCACTGCCATCTTTCCTGTACTTTGATACCACGTCCTTCCACTCATTCACATTCAGATGAGCTCTTTCATTGCGGGTCACTTCCATGATTTCCGAGAACATTTCGTCTTGCGTCTTTTTTTTCCCGCCGCCTTATCTGAGATAGCCTTCGGGATGGAGTAGGGAGGCTTGAAAAATTTGCAGCTGCATGAGGGAGGGAAAAAAGGGAGAGAAATATTTTAAAAGATACATTTTAGAGAACAATGGTCATACTCTTTCACAGTGACCAACACTATTCACCTTACATAGCACATGTGATTTCACTACAAGGTCGCATTTTGCATCTTAATATTGAGTGCCTGCGGCTCTGGTGTTAGAGATCTCACAGACGCAGGTCCGGGCAGCAGAATTTGGCTTGCATGAGGCCATGGTAAGCCATTGTCTTTCGTCTTCTACAGCCTTCATCTATCCAGCGCCCTCCTTTCCCAAATAGCAAGCAACGCCCGTTGAGTGCAGTTTCTTTCCTGTTAACGTGCAGCAGCAGAAACCACCCCCCCATCCAATTCTCTAGGATAATAGCTTTACCCCTCCCCACACCGCGTGGCTGGTATCATGGAAGTTCGCTGCTAGCCACCCTTCCCCCGACTGCGTGGCTGGTAGCAGGGAAGATCCCTGCTAGCCAAATGCGAAAAAGCTCAGCACCAATCACCCACCCCCTTCCCCCTGCTTGGCTACCTGCAAGGAAGGATTTCTTTTAAGCCACAGGCAAACAGCCCAGTAGGAATGGCCATCTCTGTCCCCTTAATTAAATTCCTGAATTTCAACCAGGTTACCATGAACGATATCACTCTCCTGAGGATAACACAGCAAGATAAAGAACGGATGTTGCTTGAATGCCAGCAAACACTGGGACCATACGCTGCTAGGCTTTGTCATGCAATGATACCAGATTACTTGCTACATGCATGGTGTGGTCAAGTGTCCTACCATGGAGGACGGAATAAAGCAGCGCTGCCCAGAAACCTTCTGCAAAGGCTTTTGGAGTACCTCCAGGAGAGGTTCATGGAGATGTCCCTGGAGGATTTCCGCTCCATCCCCAGACATGTTAACAGACTTTTCCAGTAACTGTACTGGCCGCGAATGCATCCCAAGTCCTCAGGGCAAATTAATCATTAAAAAACGCTTGCTTTTAAACCATGTCTTATATTTACAAGGTACACTCACCAGAGGTCCCTTCCATGGCTTCATTGTCTGGGATAGTTGCTTGGGAGGGCTGGGAGGGTAATTCTGTCAGGGTGAGAAAAAGCTCCTGGCTGTTGGGGAGAACGGAGTGCTGTGTGCTCTCTGCAAGCTCGTCCTCCTCTTCCTCCTCCTCATCTTCCCCGTCCGCAGAATCCTCAGCCATGGCTGCGATTACCATCCCCACCTCGGAATCCATGGACAGGGGTGGGGTAGTGGTGGCGGACCCCCCTAGAATTGCATGCAGCTCAGCGTAGAAGCGGCATGTTTTCGGCCCTGCTCCGGACCTTCCGTTTGCTTCTTTGGTTTTCTGGTAGGCTTGTCTGAGCTCCTTAACTTTCACACGGCATGTACTGAGTCCCTGGTGTGGCCTCTCTGCATCATGGCCTTGGAAATTTTTTCAAATGTTTTTTCATTTCGTCTTTTGGAACGGAGTTCTGTTAGCACGGAATCCTCTCCCCATACAGCGATCAGATCCAGTACCTCCCGTGCGGTCCATGCTGGAGCTCTTTTTCGATTCTCTGGAGACTGCATTGTTACCGGTGCTGATGAGCTCCGCGTGGTCACCTGTGCTGGTGAGCTCTCCACGCTGGCCAAACAGGAAATGAAATTCAAAAGTTTGCGGGGCTTTTCCTGTCTACCTGGCCAGTGCATTTGAGTTCAGATGGCTTTCCAGAGCGGTCACAATGGTGCACTGTGGGGGAGGGATAGCTCAGTGGTTTGAGCACTGGCCTGCTAAACCCAGGGTTGTGAGTTCAATCCTTGAGGGGGCCGCTTAAGGATCTGGGGCAAAAATTGGTCCTGCTAGTGAAGGCAGGGGGCTGGACTCGATGACCTTTCAAGGTCCCTTCCAGTTCTAGGAGATTGGTATATCTCCAATTGTTACCTATTACCACTGTGGGATACCGCCCTGAGGCCAATACCCTAATCCAACATGGAAATACCGATTTGAGCGCTACTCCCCTCATCAGGGAGGAGTACAGAAATCGGTTTTAAGAGCCCTTTATATCGATATAAAGGGCTTCGTTGTGTGGACGGGTGCAGGGTTAAATCGGTTTAACGCTGCTAAATTTGATATAAGCGCGTAGTGTAGACCAGGCCATAGTTAGAGATTGGCTTAAACCCTGAAGCACAAGGTTTAATATCCCTGTTTAGCATTAATTATTACTCTGATATTCTTTTCATCCATATAACTATCCAGTCCCTTTCTGACTCTTGCAAAGTTTTTGGTCTCAGTGACAGCCCATGGCAATGAGTCCCACAGCTCAATCATCAGTTCTGTCAGTTTAGCAGGTATAGATGTAAGACATACTGGTCTGTAATTCCCAGGATCCAGAGCCATTCTTAAATATAGACACATTTGTTACCTTCCAGTCTCTACTTTACTCCACAGGTTTAAACCAAAGTGTCATACACCAGTTTAACTATATCAATTTAAGAACCACTAAGTTAAACGGGCAACTTTCCTACACAGTCAAGGCCTCTATCTCCATGAAGGGAACCTCCTCTGTTTTGAAAGTGACGTGAAAGAGGAAACATCACAGCCAAGTCAGCCACACATCTCTGTGCTGAATCCCTCCAGGCTGGCTACACTGGGGGAGAAAATGAGGCATTCCACCCCAGTACAAGTTTAACCTAACCTCTAAAAAATAAAAGCAGGTTCTCTGTAGTTGCCACCCAGTTCCCTGGTTCTGGGGTGTCACAGATACCACTAGGGCTGTCTGACTCCAGACCTTCCCATCATGAAGTCATAGTGCAGCCCAGGCCACCGGTGACAGTAGTTACCATTTGGTAGCCAGTAGCCCAAGTGCAATGAGCGGGTTGGCTCTCAGTCCAGTGTCCAGATGACACAGAAGGATCACATCAACAGAACCGGGAGTGGTGGGAGGCCTGTCCTGGGGGATCCCCGTGTGCGCTAAGGTGGGGGGGGCTGCCCCGGGATCCCTGTGTGCGCTAAGATGGGGGGGGGGCTGTCCTGGGGGATCCCCATGTGTCCTAAGGTGTGGGGGGACACACCCCGGGGTTCCCCCACGCTGTCCCTAACGGGGGTGTTTCCCAGGGGGATCCCCATCTGTGCTACATGTGCAGGGGGGCTACCCCGGGATTCCCCATGTGAGCTAAGGTGGGGGGTTCCCCCGCCCTGTCCCTGCCAGGGGTGTTTCCCAGGGGGATCCCCATCTGCGCTATATAGGGGGGCTCCCCGCCGTATCCCGGACCGGGTGCTTCCCAAGGGGACCCCCCCGCCTGCACGACGTGTCCCCCCGGCCGGGCCCCACTCACAGGAAGGCCCCGACGAGCAGGCACCGCGCGCCCACTTCGGCCACCAGCCGCGGCCCCTCCATGGCCCGGGCGGGGAGCGCGGCGCAGCCGCTCCCTGCAGCCAGACGCGCCAGGGGCCGGGGCCGGCGGCTCCTCCCCGCCCGGGCCTGGCGACGTGGCTGCAGCCGGAGCAGCCCGAGCCCGCCCTCTGCCGTGAGCCGCCCGCTGCTGCGGCCTCGCCCGGCCCCCCGCCGCCAAACGTTACACAAACCCCATCACCGAGCAAGCCAAGCCCTACAGCCACCCAGCGAACCCCCCCGGGAAACACACGGCCCTGGTGCAATGCAGGGAACTCCCATGCTGCCTTTCCAGGGGTTAGACCTGAACTGTCAAAACAGCTTGGCCATTCTGCCCCTCGGAGCTTTTACTAGCTCTTTAGAATGTCTTTCAAAGTAAAATCACGGGGGGGGGGGGAAGGGGGAATTCATGTTTTACTTTTTTAAAGTGTGGGAGAAGAGGGAATTCACCAAATAATCCCTTTTACAAAGGAAGCAAGATTTAAAGATACCCCCAAGGGGAATTGGCAACGCTCATAGGGCAAGCAGTAAACCAAGGGTTCAAAAGCAAAAGATTTAATAAGGAAGCATATTCTGACCGTCAGCCTCTGGGCGGTGTGGTTACCTTTTGGTGCTGAAATCTCTGAGATTAAGCTGCCTCCTCTAAGGTGTCTGTAAAATGTCCAGTACACTTTGGGTGCTACATAAATAAAGACCAACAGGAAACATTTAAGCCACTTGCCAGAGTATCCATAGATCAGTTAAAAAATTTGAAATGGTCGAGATTACCAAACAAAAACCCCTTCCTACTGAACCAGTCCTAGCCCTATAGAAAAGCACCTGCTACAAATAACCAGCAACACTAGAATTCACAGTGGTACTGCATTAGAGTCTTTGGGCTGCCGCTACTTCTGCGATCCCATATGAAGCCCAGTTACTAGTATAAATGTCAACTGACAATATTTTATAAAGGACAATCAATATGTAAGATCACAACCCAGTTGCACATAAATTTAGAAAAGCACAAACATTAAATTACACTAAAGATCTAAGAAATAGATGCTAGATTAATGCTCCAGTTCAACTAGGATGACAGCACCAGAGAACACATATGAAAGAATCAGGCCTTGACTTATTTTTCAAAGCAACCGACTCTGTTGACTCTAGAGGCTTTGAACTATAAATGTAAAAGCTGTTCCTTCTGGTTATACAAAGTTCCTTTTGGTGTGCTTTGTAAAACTGAGCTACAGAATGCTTTCCATAGATTCCAGGCCTTCGCTCCGTGATCATCCATGTTAAAGAGGCTCCGTTATAAATATATAGTGGCTCTCTCTACAGAGATTTTCAAATAGACCACATTTGTAACTTGTTTATTCTCAGTTGAATTCACACATGGGTGTCAATAAATATTTTACATTATATAGGTTTATTGGTCACTTGGCTTGCTGTGTATTTTTGCTGCAGCTAGATAGTTCAGAAGTATCTATGTTCTCTGTCCAGAGATTGAAAGTTACAATATGAAAAAGTTCACATTCTTAATTGGAACATTCAGAACAATTTATTGAAGTCAACCTCAAGCAAAATGTTAAATCAGTGGAATGTCATTAAAAACCTTTCCAAATTAATCCTCACAGAAGCAAAAACACATCTGAATTCCAAAGTATTTGTAAAATAAAAAAGGCAACATCTCAGTAAATATAATGTACAAAAATTATATGATCCTACCATCACAACATTCAGTAAGAAGCTAAAATATTACAGGCAATTCTAAATACACTATAACTAGTTGACAATAAGCTATCTATATACAGGTTAACCAAGCTTTACAGGTTTCACACTATGCAAGAGAACATAGGCCAAACAACAACCCCCCTCCCCAATATTGTATATCTCAAAGTCTATGCGGCAACATCAAGTCATAATACAGTAATGCCCCAGTGGAACATCCCCAGGGAAAATTAACACTACTTTGTTAGTGTCAAGAGCTTCTAGCCAAGTTATAGAAACTCCTAAGATATTGACTTTAGTGAATATTGATGCTTTGCTATTAAAGACTCAAGTGATTTAGTTAAAATAACATTTCACAGAATCTACAAAGTTTGTTACAGATAAACAAAGTCTACAGAAATAACGACTCTACAAAGGTCATTGTTACAGATAAAGATTACATGGAAATGAAAACAGAATCTGTAGGTATCTGTGTTTGTTGTGCAATATCACTTGTGTAGGTACAAATGGGTTAAATTTTAATAGCAACCCCAAATATGCACATACCCTTATAAAAAAAGGACAATCTTATTACTAGCCAGTTGTAATAGTTATTTCATCGTCTTGGTTTTCAGTGGCAACAATTAGTTTGCTTATAAATGAAAAAATATGACACTAGAAATGAGATACGGATCAATATTAATAGGAAGCAAATGTATTTCATCCAGTCTGTTTGTAAATCAAAAGTGAACAAGAATTCCTTAAAATGTCCAGTGCTAGGCATAGACAAATGTTTGGGAGAGGATCAAACATATAGCCATAGTTGCTTTTCAAGCTAGAAGAGACCATTAAAAATGGTAGCTCTCTCACACTCTTGTGCACAAATGCAATCAGTACCACATGACAAACAGTGAATGCATGGCTTTGGCAAATTCATATCTATTTTCCCTTTTTGTTTTTATATTGTCCTAGACGAAGTACAGACAGTTTCAGTTTTATAATCCTCCCACCCTCACTAGGGTAAAAGTACCTGAGTTTGCCACTCAGGAGTAAAATATAATAAGAAACAAGCATTTTTCTCTTTTTCTGAATGACATCTTGAATACATCCAGAATTTCAGGAGTGTATCATAAGTGCAAATGTCTTTTGCTATACAAAAATAAGTGATGTGGGGTGAGGGAGTTGATCCAATATTATAAAGTAAAGGACATCAAAAAGTCAAAAAGTTGCTGGTGTCTCATGCAATATACTTCTCATTAGGAGCATACATAAGTCTGAGACATCTGCTTTGAAAAATCTCTTCATTTTGCCTTGAATACACTGTACACCGGGAGTGGAAAGTAATTTTAAACTCAAGTTAAGGGGGGAGGTAAAGAGACTTTTGATGTCGCATATAAAAAATGTTATCTATGTATAAATAAAATAGCTGTAAAAATAATGAACTGCAGAGCTTCAAGTACATTAAACCCTGAATTCAATGAGGCAGAGGTTTCAATGTTAAAGTGACTACTTCGTACCAGCGGCAGACATTCTCATTCCCCTACCCAACCTCCCTAACCCAACCCAGATAATTTTTTTGTAAAGTTCAGTATATACATATTTTACGTCTAGACGTTCACTTTCTATTATGTCTAGTAAGTGTGTCTGTCCGATTCCACCTGGAAACTAAGATATAACAAGCTTTTAGTGGAAAGGCCAAACAAAACATTCTAACCCTCTCACTCCATGTTAGACTCTCTAAGCCTCTGGTGGTAAATGTAGTGAAGATAAATTCATCCAGAAAAAGTTGCTCTTACAATTAGCTGTCCTGAGCTGCAAATGCCTTCCACACTTACGTCCTACTGACATGACGACAAGCCAATTTTACAAACTATTGGAAAACTGCAGTAATTAATCCTTACCCCATTAGGGCATGGTGCACAGAACCTCTGATCTTAAGTAAGATGCATACTCTATAATAAAAGGGGTCCAGTAAAGTAAACCAGAAACATCTGTGCAGGGCAGCTCAGGTACTGCATTACTGTGTAGCCAGCATAATAATAATATCTAGAGTCAGGTGTCTGCTGAAAGTTTGACCCTATTTTAAAACTTAACAGACAAAAAAATCCAAATGGAGGGGGGAAAAAAATGTGATTGGCACCTCCTTCACTTAAGAAAGGGCTGCCAGATTATTAAGTAGAGCACTTTATTTTCCAGCCAAGAAGTAACAACCAACCTCAGCATTCTCTTCTTTGCAGCAAACTGTAGGACTCTGGACTAAAACTTCCAAACAAACAAAAAACGCCTCTCTAGCATTCTTCCTACAGCTCAATTCAGAGACACTGAGTGTTGAATTCAACAGCCCAAAATACACAGAAATACTGATAAATCAAAATGTCAATATTTACGGTAACAAAATTTCTGCTTTACTACAAAAGTTATGTTATTCTTCCATTCACTTTAAGTAATGTTACAAAAACATGGTTAAAATTTGTTTTCAGCATATTCTGTGTTCTGCATACAAAACCATCACCTAAATAAAGAGAATCCCCAGTTGTCACCAATTTATTTCAACCCCATGGTCTCTTCTTTCACTAAAAAGCTTCCTGATGCTTTGGAAATTCTCCCTCTGTCGCAGTTAGAAAACCAATTCAAGTTTTATATTCATAATTATACACATTTAAAAGCTATCCTTGTCCTCACACCACCCATGTCTCAGCCCAGCTGTTGGCTGCTTTCAGTTACAGTTTTCTTATGTAAAGGATTAGACAAGAGAGGACAATCAGCAAGAACTTTGAAACAGAAGATATAAAGTGACATGGCAGAGGAGTGACAACTGACTCCATGACCCTCACAGCATTATATGATTTGCTAAACTTTCAGAGTACCGTCATATACTTAGTTACGCCCAACATGCTGATATGTCACAGAATATATTTTGATAATTTCACATGGCAATTAATATTTTAAACCACTGTCAGCTCATTGACATCTCAAATGCTTAAGGCATTTTGACATAGCCATTCCTCCCCAGTCAATGACAAGACAGTGTTGACATACTATAGAAGAAAGCACATGGGAACACATCATACAATATTTTAAAAGTTCAGCACTTTCTGGTTTACCATATCCCCAAATCGTCTGATCAACAGAAAACCCAATATTTTATTATGCAATGTAAACAGATCAGGTCTTATGGACACTACCAAGGAAAGAGCTGTGTTTGGAATTTTAGAAAAGGGTGAAAACCTTCTCCATTAAGAGCTTTTTTTTTTTAAGATCACAAACAAAAAAGCTAAGAAAAATAAACTCCTAATTTTTTTTTTTTTTGTAAAAAATACCAAAATATAGCACTGCTTACAAGCAAGATTAGTGTTTTAGACATTCACTTCAGTATTGGCCATAACAGGACAAGTGATCTGCATTTTCCATCAGCACTCTAAACTATAAACTGACCCAAAGATCACATGAGAGATCTATACTATGTAATAAAACAAAAAAACCCAAACAAACTGAGTTTACTGGAAAGGGATCTGTAAATTGTTCCAAGAGGAATAGCTGCCAGGTCAGTGAAGTGGCATTTCAGGTGCTTCAAAGGCTGTAGTGTATTTTGTTAATTTTGCAATTGCACAAAAAAAAGAACAAATCTCACACACACACAAACGGATTAGAAATAATTTGAGAATGCAAAAGGAAACCTGGTACAAAGGCGAGCCACATTCCAAATCCCCATGGTATTATTTTTCACCCCTTTATTAGTCACTTTCTGGAACTGAGATGCCACCATGTACCTGCAGGTCTATGCAGACATTTTCCCAGAGACAATGTTGAATGTTCTTCAGAATGAATAAAGAATTCTCTCTCTGCCATCTGCCAGCCATACCTTGTTATTAATTCCTTCCAGGTGGGGGTGCTCCGGAACACCCAGTGGCAGAAAGTTAGTGTAAAAGTAGCTAGCAATATCAGAACACCAGCCATTGCCTACAAATTAAAGGATTACTGTTGACTATGCTAACTATACTGGGATATACACAGTACTTTGTAAGATTGAGTGCCTTAGTGTAGGCCCAATATATACCCTGTTAATTCAGGAAGTGCTTTTAAAAACTGATTTTTCACTATTCAATAAAAACCAATGAAGATAAATTCAATTGGGAGATTTATCCCCACCCCTGCAAATCTAAACACTCCTGCTCCCCAAAACTCTTTTAAAAACACATCATACACACATGGGGCTGATCCCCTATTCCTTTAAGACTCAAGAACTCCCTCTGAAACCAATGGGAGTTTGAGAGGAAGGTAACAAAGGATCAGGCTCTAAGAAAATCACCATGAAACAAGCACAGACTAAATATCTGATAAATACATCGAAAAGGGCTTAATCCTGCATCCAGTGAAGTCAATGACAAAGCTTGCAATGACTCCAACAAAAGCAGGATCAGGGCTTTCGCTACGATGAATGTAGTGCAATGTTCAGATGACTAAGCTGTCCATGAATCCTCTCCACCCAAAACTGCCCTCCAAATGAAGCGAGGCAGAAAAGTGACCACTGCACAATTAAGCTTTCTATGCTTGCTTTGTCAGCTAAAACCACTCATTTTAACAATGAGGGACCGTGATTGCTTCCCCTCCCCCTTTGTGTTAAAATATCTACTGAAATAAAAAGCACTTCAAGAAAAAAAAAACAGATAATACTCCCAATTTCTTATGTGAAAATCTTTACAACATTATTCATAATAAGTTAAGCATGATGAGATGAAATCCATCTTCTCAAAAGACCTTTAAAGATGACCAACTGGAATGAAGGCATTCACTGTCCACTGCTCTGAAACCCACAACACTCCTCATGGTGTTATGTGAAAGCTGTTTGTAGATTGGGGAGGGTTGGTCCTCTCCCTTTTTTTAATAACTAGACATACACGTTATACCGGACTGTTTTTGCTACTCAATTATTTTTTTAGACACGCTGACTGATCAGGACCAGAATCCGCAACATCCTTTAAAATTAAATAAATAAATATGCTATGTTTTCCTTTACTCAAAGAACATATTTTAACACACTATTCTTTTCAATGTCAAAAGGTTTGCTTTTTTTGATCTTTTTTCCTTAAGAAAGCCAAGATATTTCTGTTTTCCAACAGTAAGAGCTGCTGAAGCACATTCAAGTGTAAGGTAAGAAAAGGACAAGAACAGAAAAAAAAACCCAAAACGGACACGACTGACTGCTTCCGCCTGCCAAGATTAGATGGTCCCTTTCCCAGTTCCAACAAGGCGGCGCTGATGATGAAGACTGAATGTGCCATAGCAGTCTCTTCAAGTTCATCACCTATTTGCCATTTGTTGCTTGTTTGAACAAATTTATTCCTTTGCTTCTTCTCCAGGGTTCTGGGGTTGCAATTTGCATTTGATCTTGCTCCAATACTCTGGTGCCACAGGAGATTTGGGGTTATGTTCGGAGCAGCAGAGACGGCCATCCAATGCTGATGCCACTAGGGCTCCCTTCTCATGATCTTTACAGAATGAACGAGGGCAAAACTCGCAGAATGAAATTGCAGGATTGCTACAGATGTCACACTGGTGCCACGGACATTCCCACTTTCCTGAAGATGGAAGAAGGAAGGGAGAGAAAGGAAAGAGATAGGAAATTGAAGTTAGTCTTTATCTGCGATAGATATTTGAATTGGTCTTTGTCATTCCGTGTAGTATAGAGTCATTCAACTCTGCATAAAAAGTACTTCCCAAAAGCCAGTTTTTATTAAAGTTCCTGCATCTGTCTTTCACAAGTATTGGATTGGAAGCAGTTATTGTTGACAAATTTACATTTTTGAGCCTCGGGTTGACTGTAAGCAAAACATTACTGCACTGTAGAGCCAAATGTAACCAGATCCACCTGCCTTGGCATCAGAACACACTGTGTACTTGCAAGATAGAGCACTGAATTCTATGCACATCTGACTTGTGAAATTCACTGTTTTCTGGATCTGAACATAGTAATTATTTGGATACACTGACTGAAATGGGTATCCTAGATCAATCTTTACAACAGAATCACACTGCACTATATTGTTAAAAACACAGAAAGGCTGAGTTCTGAGTTATAAATGAGAAGGTGCCTCAGACAAGAGTGGGATACGGCAATGCCATATTTAAGTACAAGCAAACAGAGACCATCAGAAAAACATGCAGGCATGTATTAGCATAACCACATGCCCAACTGTCAGGTTGTAAAATTAGACTGAGCATGTCAAAAAGGAAAGTTAATAGCTTCTCCTTTCCCTCACACTGAAATTATGCTATATTCCTTTAAACTGCGTTGCCATAGAGAAAACAGGAAGCACTTTCCTTCTTCAGGACATAACGCACTGCATCCACAGCATGCCCAGACTCTTAGCCCAGAGAATAAGAACAGCACCAAGACAGGACTCCAGATCTCTAGCATCGCTGTGTCTGCCTCCACCAGGCCAGGTAAAAAAAAAAAAAAAATCTTACTTCTTGAAGTCGTTCACCAGCATTTTCCTGCTGATCAAATGTAATAAATTATGTCGCTAGTAAAGAAAATTTGGAGGGAAGCTTTCTGTACTTCCATATATTGCTGTCCTGAAAAGGCACATCTCAGACTGAACTCCATTCATAGCACAAAATCTTCCACTTAATTCAGTCTTGGACTAATAATGTGAGCCTCCAGTTAATTTGATCAAGGCCTCTAGAAATAGATAGTTTAAAAACCAGGATAAAGTGTTTTTGTTTTGTTTTTAAATACAATTTGCTATTGTTGGTTATCACTGGATAATTTGAGCCTAGGCTACACAGAGCTGCCTTTTTAATTAATAAGGAAAAAGACAAAAAATAAAGAGACCCAAAGAAAACCCACATGATTAGAAGATAAGAGATTTAGAGAGCCCGTTAAAATTTAAGTACTACCATGTGCTGTGCATAGCTGTTGTCATAAGCATTACCATGGGATATGAACTTGGGAGCCATATGAGACCAAGACTGACTAATTATTTCAATCAAACTAAAATAAGCAAACGTGATCCAAACAGGAGAAAGGCTCTGCAATTAAATCATAGCTTTGTAACTGTTCGTCTCCACACAGATCTTTCTTTAGAAATATTGCTACCCAAGGAGATTTCTCAATACAGAAGAGCATTTCAAAAGCAAACCTGTCACATTTACTGTAGGGGGACATCACAGTTTGGATTAAGCTACAACTTTATATGCAGCATGATATCCATGAAGCAAGCAAAGAGTCTGGTGGCCATGCGAAACCACTTACCAAATGGTGGCTGAGTCAGGTTAAGGCATAGGAGGTGGTACGCTTTGGGGCAGTCCTTTTTGTCACACATGACTAGTTCTCCTCCATCTCCACACTGGAAACAGTTGTCCTCATGCATCTGCTTCTGCTCTGTTTTTATTTTTCGTTTCTTCTGCTTTAGCTTGGCATTCTTTGCCTTCTCTTCATTCGCTGTTGCAAACGCCGTCTGGCCATTAAAAGGAAAAAAGTCACAGCAGTAACGATTTTAATCAATAACAGTCACTTTAAAAAGCCACATGGCCCCCCAAAAGTCAACTGTGGGTTATTATTTCTGCAAATCATGCTCAACGAAGTCTAGTCTAC
Source organism: Mauremys mutica (assembly GCF_020497125.1). Classification (NCBI taxonomy): domain Eukaryota; kingdom Metazoa; phylum Chordata; order Testudines; family Geoemydidae; genus Mauremys; species Mauremys mutica. The sequence goes on along the minus strand of NC_059073.1, from coordinate 132,748,042 downwards.
CCAGTGACTCCCATCTCCATCTCCCCTGCCACACACGTTTGAAACAAGTTAGAATGTTGCCAGATTACTATTAGTGAGCTGTAATATGATGGTAATAGCCAAAGGCCTAAGGAGGATTGGTCCCTACTGCAGTAGGATTTGTATTCCTCAGACAGCTTGTGCATAATAGCTATGTGAGCAGAAACTTCTCTGCCCCTACAGAGATAGTCAGCTTCTTATGAAGTAGCTGACTAAGGTCAGCACTCTGGGCTGGGACCAGAATGAAGCACATCTGCGAGACAAGTTTCCAGATCCTCAAACAAGCAGGGGAATTTCACAATGCTTTCCATATAGGAAGGGCAAATACAGAAGTAAAACATGTGACAAGATTTTTTTTTATTTTTTTTTTTAAAGTCAGGCACCCTAAACATGATGGGACTATTCCATGCCACGTCTGGGTAGCATGCTGGCTCTTCCATCCTGGAGATGGGTACATTTACAGTAGTACAAACTTGTAAAGCCTTTGGGGGAAACCTTCAAGGTACTAAGATATTACATTAAATGAAACTCTCCTCCCACAAAAAGAGCTTTCAATACAAGTGCGTTGAGCTCAATTTTTATTTCTGTACAACTAACCTTCGGCCGTACTCCTAGGAAGCCACTGCAGTTTTCTGCTCCACAATGGCATTCAGTCCTGCCATTGCCCAGACAGTCTAAATTATAATTAAATGTTAACTCCATCCCTGAAATTTAAAGAAAAACTATTCACACACAACATGGCAATTCAGCTTTAGCATTTTCTCCCTTCATATTAACACCACTGTTTTTAAAAGGGCAAAGTTACAAGATCACAATATTTATAACTACATCAAAAATATTGAGATAAAACACACTCATGAAGCAACAGCGAGAGACGTTGTAAATAGCAAGGCAGAACAAATGATCCAGAATCCGTGTTCTGAGGACAACAGCTCAGTTTTGTTCTATTCTAAAAACCAAATGATGATTCAACAACCAATAACTTCATGGTTGTGGAACTATAAGTCTTATGAGCCTGGTTACAAACCTAGCATTGAAATAATTTCTTTTTAAAACACTCTTTTCTAGGTGGAATATACTCACATAGAAGCCCCACATAGTCTTTTTCCTGTACTGATATTGTGTCCATTTTCCCATTTGGATAAATACTGATTACTGTTCTTTTTAGTTTTTCTGAAAAGGAACAAAGCCTCCTTCCTCTGCTTTGTTTATACAGTGCCAGCATAGCTTTGGACCAGACAGGAGCACTGCACATTGTTTTTCTACAAATCACACAGAAACATTGGCTAGTCTATCATTTTAATCTCAGTTTAAAGTGGTAGATTGGTTACAAAATGTTTAGCATCTGGAGGCTGTTCCAGATCTGATGTTAGGGAATGGATCTGAAATTGGGGGTCTATTATAGCTGAAAAGGTCTATGCAGACATGGCAAAAAGAGTTAACATTGAATTTTCCTGTGTTTTCAAGTATTAGGTGAAGCCCGTGATATTTTTGTGTTTGTGATAAAGCAAGTTTCATCTTTAATATTCTGCATTTCATCATAAGTTGCTCCTAATGAGGCTATGCATATGAAGAGCTAGAACTTCTTGATCGTGCATTTTCTTTGTCCCAATGGGTAAGTTAGTAATTGTAAATGCCAATGTGACCAAGTAACTTCAGAAGGGGGAAAAAGTGGGTGAGCTGGCAACTGATTTCCATTTTAGGAGAGGGCACATGCAGGATGGAGGCTTCTTTTTACCTGCAGGAATATCACAGAGAGCAAAGAGTCCAACTCTAACATCCCCATTCACTGTCCATTTCTGTGTTTCACAGTTTGGATTACAACTGTGGTTCATAAAACGAGAATAATTCCCCTTTGGACCAGCATCTATTATCCGGTCCTTCAATAAAGAGACAAAAAACACAGATTTAGGATCAAACAAAAGTCTTCCTTTGACAAGTCAAGTAATGACGAATGCAGATAATATATTTAGACAGGCACTTGATAAATGAGTTATAATGGATATTGGCTTTTCCTGGAAGTAACTTTTACCTAAAGCTCCTCAACGCTTAATGCAGGGTAAAATGAATGGCTTATGGTACTGCTAAGAAGCTCTGGATCCTTCCATCTCTGGTTCAACCCCAATCTTGGTCAACAGAGACTTAAGTGAGTTACCTTTCAAATACAACTGTTTGGTGACTGATCAGAAATATGTTGGAATTGCAATGCAATTCTATCAGACAGGTGTGTCCACATTCCACTCCGACTGACAGGCTTGTTGGCAGTATCAGCAGACACACTATGGACTGAACAGACCATGGGAATTCATTTTCCCACTCCCCACAGAAGCCCCACTAAGTCAAGGCTGAGGCACAATGGTCCATGAAGTACACGCTGTATGAAAAGAGGATGTTACTCTCTGGGACCTTTCACCTGCACCAAATGCATTACATTTTAGCTAGAAGTGAAAGAAAATGTAATTCTTGTGCTTTAAACATGGACCCTGATCCTACGATCCCAGATCTTAAGGCCTAGTCCCTTAAGCAGCAGTATATTTTATATTGTAGAGATATGGTGCTTTACCTTTGTAACAGTTAACATATAAAAATTGGTTATGCTGTTCTCATGGGCACGTTTGATCCGCAATCGGCATTCTTCTTCATCAATTAATTCACCAACATATTCGTTTACAAATTCACCCTGCAAAGTCAACCAAAGAAACCCATGCTTATTGCCTGCTATCTGTATAGTTAAAGAGAGAGGAAGCATAGAAAAATGGGATGGGAAGCCCTTGTCCATTGCAAGGTCTAGGTAGGGTGGCTCCTTAGGATAATCAAAGTACTGAGAACTGGTTAAAATAAAAGTACTACGCAACAGTGACCAGTACAGAAAAATACATATGCACACAAGTTTAGATTAAGTTATAGAACTGTGCTTCAAAATGGAAGCATCACAACTAGAATTTTTAATAAAGCAGCAATTAAAAATAGTTATGCGGTTCTGAAGAACACATTTGATTAATGAGTTGTATCTTTCTTGGTCAATTGCATATAGCCTGTTCAAGGCTCTGCTTGTACTTCTGTCCTTTTTTAAAAAAGATCTGTGTGGTCAGTCTATAGAAAATGAGCACATATTTATAACAATATATTCAAACACCCATGAGAAAACACCACTTGGACACTACATTTATTATACATTAAGTATAAGGCAATAGCAAAACCAGAATTAAGACTGCTTCTCCATGCACTGGTCCTAGTCATAGCACCACAGCTTAGGATGACCAGATGTCCCGATTTTATATGGACAGTCCCGATATTTGGGGCTTTGTCTTATATAGGTGCCTATTACCTCCTCCTCCCCTCCCGTCCCGATTTTTCACACTTGCTGTCTGGTCACCCTAGCAAAGCTACAAGATTCTACATTATTTAGAGGTTCACTGGCAGTATTTTAAGTCACACGCTTTCTTTTCTTTTTTTTAAAATTCCAGACTAACATATAGATGCCCACAGAATATCAACCTGATATGACAACACAACTTACTGTAACTGCTAAACATTTTCACTGCATAGCATTTCAACAATTCATTTTAACAGGACTTTTAACAGTCAATAACAAACAAGAAAAGTTTGTAATAAAGTTTTAATGTAGAACAGATATTACAAAACTGGCTTAAATAATTAAACCACTAAAAACAAGTTAAAAGTGAGCCTTCAGGCTGACTGCGTATTCCCAGCTTTCACATGATGGACTTTGAAATGGCCAGGAAATGATGATACCTTGATACAAGGGAGTTAACACTTAGCACATTGAGGGTCATTTTATTGTAACAGTCTCAACAGTTCTAGTGCTTAAACATTTCCAAAAGTAGCTCTTTGAGATGCTCAAATTTAAGTGTCAAACAAGAGTCTGAGCAGTTTCAAGGGTTTTTTTTGTTTTTGTTTTTTTTTTAAATAAAATAGTACCAACATGTTACAGACTGTGGCGTCAGTCTGACAAAAGTCTATAAGCGCTAATTGCTCTCGTAGCTGGTTGTGGGAACGGCTCCAGAGAGACCAGAATCATGTCTGTCACATTTTGGAGCTTTGAAGGGGAAAAGGCTGTACTGCAGCAGGAGATCATCAGGATAACATTTTCAAAAGCACTTAAGTCATTCCTGGAAATGGGATTTAGACTCCAATGAACACAGGCCCCTAAGTTACTTGGACAAATCTGTCATCTCTGGGATGAAATTTTCAAAAGTGCCTCTCTCTTTTCCCCACCAAATTCCTTTTCGTTTAGACTGCGTGTTTTGGAACAAATGGTTTAATCAAGTGCCCAGAAGAGTTTTTCTAATGGAGCCACTGACAGAATTTTTAGTAGAGCTCCTACAGGACACAAATACATTGTTTCATACTTAGTATGTGAAGAAAATTCACAGAAAATCCACCATAAAAATGCTATGAATATTTACCATGTACTTGGTGCAGAAAGAAACTGAAGAGAGTTAAAATGTATTCTCGGTCAATTTACTCTGGTTTCCTCTAGTTACTTGTAAATTATTTAAGTACCCATGAGTAGAACTGTCCCAAGTCCAATCAAAGGTTTATAGTTTCAGCTGAAGCAATGGTTAAAAACACAGATTTGAAACTGGTTTGTTCAAACACCTCTGATATTGCCACAGGTAAGTGAATACTTGACTCATCCATTTAGGCCCTGCACAACATTTCTCTATGCCAAATTTCTATGTACAGTAAACTAAGTTACTAAACAAATACAAGGTAGAGACCCTAATTAGAACTGACAAAAGCAAAGAATTCACAGTTAAAAGTTGCTACTATGCTTTTGCCCAAGCCCATTTGCCAGGGTACTGCCGCGTCACTTCAGACTACTAGATAATCCTCTACTATCCACATGTAATATTTAAGCAGCATATAACTTAAGGATGAAAAACAATTCAGAATCTCTTTGCTTTTGTCTAACTGTTGAGATTACATTATGGAGCAAAACACAGCATCATCCAACAGTGCACAAATCATGTCCAGCTACAATCCAAAACGTCACATCAGAATCCCGTCTGGACAGCAGTCAGCTTCATTTAACAGAGAATCGCAGTGAAGACCTTACATCGAGTTTAAGTCCACCAGAACTGTGGAATGTGCCTTCGCTATGAGAAGTTCCAGAATACCTTCTTTAGCAAGATGTGTGCAAATTCAAAGTGAAGAAAATATGAAGCCAATTGAAAGCAAAATTGTGCTCTGAAGTGAACTCTGAGGATGCAGGTCAAATGATAAAAACAACAACTTGTCCTGAAGTCTTAATTGTCCATTCCATCTGCAGCCATAGCTGGATCTTCCATTCTTCAGGTGGGCTCAGCCTCCTCCTTGTTCAGAAACAACGAAGCCTGCATGAGTAAGAGCAAAACATACATCTGTCCATCAAATCCAATCCTCTGCCTGGCAAGTTAAAGCAGCCGTGAAATCCAGGCCCATCATCCTCATGCTTGCCTCGAAGTACAGCAAGACTGCAATCCAGTGTAAGATTTTGTTTTTCCATATCAACTGTTGCACATCCCACCTGAATCCCAGTGGATAATCCCAGACTGGTGTCCCCAGGAATACAGTGTGCAGCGATACAGTGTAAAGGAAAACCAAAATGATCCATTTCCAGTATCTTTATCACATAGTCAAGAAAGGTACTTTCATCCCCCACCCCACCCATCACTGCTACCCCACCGGCTACCACTCCTCTAAGGACTCCAATCATTGTAACATTTATGTCAATCCTCAAAATTTCCTGAAGCTAATCAGTTCTTGGTGCTTTCAGTTATAACAACTGCACCATGTCCATCAATAGAAATCTCTGTATCTTCATTATTCTTCTCTGCCTTCTTGAACTTTAAACAAGAACTTAAGCGTGTTGTCCAATGTAGCCTGATCACCACAAGCCTTTTATTAATCCCCTCCGAGTTCTTCTGAAATAAATCCAGTCTGTAGAGTTGAGTGTCAAGGAGGCTATGTCAGCTCCCTGGTGACCAGACGTTTGTAAGAGCAATGTTGCATCCCCTCCCACGCCCAATCCAGACAATCTGCTATTGGGATCTGCAGAGTGATCATCTTACCATGTAAGAGCTTAAAAGAAAAGGCAAAAGAAAGTACAGAAAGCTACCTTGACGTAACCCCTCGGAAAGAGGCTGACCACCTTAGGTTGCCCCATCTCCCATCCTTTGAGTTATTTCATATCATGAAGTGTGATTAATTTCATTTGCTGTGTTAACTCTGGGGTTGAGGGAAAGAGAAAATAATGGAGGTGTGTTTTATTTTTTATTCCCATCTCTCTAAGACTTTAGCATCTTCAAAAGCCAGGCTTGGTCAAAAGAGCATCTGAAACCATCTAAAAAACTATTTTTTCCCTCTCCCTCCATGCTCAGAAGTCAATATGAGAACTTAGGTACATCACTACCTTCTAGAAGAAGTACTGATAGTCCTCATCTCCTGCCCATCACCAGTGAAATTTATAATCAGTTGAATCTGACTCTTACTCTACAAGAAAGCATTGTAATGGCAAAAAACCACCTCTGCCAGATGTCTCATATTCCATGAAGTTGGATTTACTATCATTTCTTCCATTTGAGGAAGTTTCATGCCTTGTAAATTTAAAGAAACAATTGTGTGTGCAGGATGAATTCACTTGAAAGTATTAACTTTTTGATTTTTTTTGTTCAAGGTACAAACAATAAAAGAGGAGCAGCACTCTCCTCAAATACTCTCTTTAATGGCTCAGTATTTGTCCTAAATTCTACCTTTTTAATGTTCCTTTTTGTCCTGAGACCCCAGCCACGTCGATCTGTTTTTATGATTTCAGCATCTGGATAGAGTCTTTTGGTGAAGCACTGGTTCTGACAGCGCTCTCCTGCTGGGCACACTTGGGGATGACACTCATACTGTAGCATCCTGTTCAGACACTCTTCTGACTCTAGGCCACAGGGGTTCTCATCAGATGGCTTGCAATTACAGCGAGGGATTTCTGACAAATCAGCAACTTGAATCTGAACTTTCCCTATTACCTTGTTGGACTGTGGAACAAAAACAAAACAAAAAAAGACAAGGGATAAATTTGGATTTATGGCCATACACACAGAATTTAGATCAGAACCACTTAAATCAAGGCCCATGGCAGTCAAGGTATTTCAAAATGTAGGCAAAAACAACAGCTATTACACACACGCTACTAACATCAGGAACAGCTGTATTTTTTCTGTTCCTCTCTAAAAGCAGGTGTGTCAACTAAGAAAAGGCAACAAGGCAAAAATACTTCTCTGCAATCTAGGAATTTCAGAGGTTGCATCTGGCACTGCTCCACCACTAACAATCAAGCATCTCAGGTGTTCAGAGAAACCAGCAATGAGGTAAGTAGCACAGAACGTGGGACAAGACTGTTTCAGACTGTATAGTACATGTATTAGTATGACAACTCTTTTGAGGCATACAAAAATATGCTGAATTCCCAAGAATTTAAACTATTATAAAGTACAATCAAATAGATAAGCGCACAACCTGGAGTAGTGTGCCCCCAAGGTTGCTGGCAAAAAAAAATCTAGATCATCTTTTTAGTATCCAGATTTGGAGATTAAGTTCTCATACTAACAGTTTGTTATTTTTTAATACTAATATAATTTCTTAATGGCAAGTAAGCCCCAAGATTCATTTGAGATGGGTGGGATCCACTTGCAATTATCAAAGTCCTTTGTCTTCAGTAAAACTGACAAACTCAAAGTCCCTTTAACTAATGCTTACACCTTCCTTATAACAATGAAAGGACCTATGGTATTAAACGAAGCAGGCCAGAAGAGATCTTTGAAGAATGGTAGACTGATTATCTGAATTTTCTTCTAAGCAACAATTTGCTTCCCTGTTTAAATCTATAGCTCATTCACACAAAGGAGAGGACTCACTTTAATATGTTTGTAAGGTGGGGGTTTTCTTGAATTCCTTTCAATCTCTAGTGCTTCTTTGCTTTCTCTTTGTGCTTTCAGTTCCTGGAAGCGTTTTGCAGCTTCTTCAAGTGCTGTGCAAGGGAGTCCAAAATGGGGAGGAATTAGTATTGGCTGCTGCTGCTGAGAGACATTTTTGAAAAGCTAGGAATTAGAAATCTACAAAGAACAAGCGAACAATGAAATGTTACACTATGGCATGAATGAGTTTTAAACCAGGTAGTTTTCAGTACATATTTAAACATTATGGGGTGGCCATCTGCATCAGAGCCCAGGTTCCACCTCATAACTTCTTTCCAAGTTAAGTGGGGAAGAATTGGGGTTGCCTACAAACAGCACAGAGAGGCAGGAAGTTAGATGCTAATAATATTTTAACCTCTATCCAATGGCACTATACAAAGTTTGCAGCTTAACACAGACACAAAACTAGCCACATAATTCTCATGCAAGTTAAGTGACAATGTAGAAACAAACATGGAAGTTTTGTTATAAACCACTATAAACTTTGTTTAATTTTACCTTTCTTGAAGGTCTTGTTAATACTAGTTTGTCCCTCAGCAAAGCTTTTATCTCCTTCAACATAAGGGAAAACTCTGCCCTGGTGCACCCAATAGTAGTCATGTGAACCAAAGAAAAATACTGGGAAGTCCCCAATATCATGTTTGAGGCCCTGTATGTTGAGAGGCACAGACCTGGGATTGCAGATCTCTGCTGGCCACCACCTGAAAATTAGAAAAGAGAAAAAACTCATACGCTATGAAACAAAGGCAAATTGCTTGGCTTCTCAGTCTGGGAATTCCAGTTCAAGTAGTAAAAGCTACATTTAGTTCCTAAGAAATGTGACTGCAGTGGGTCCTATCCCATTCTCCTTACACAAGCAAAACTGCCTTTGATTTTACTTGGGAAGCTCCACAAAAAGATCTCCATCTTTACAGTTCTTATGCTCCCAAATCTGGGGTATGGCTTTGGGCCTTGTGTAGTATATGAATTTTGGGACTAGCTATCTGATGAGAGAATCTTTAACACAACTGTCCAGCTGTACTTTACAATATTTTTACTGAAAAACAAATAATTGATAAGGCTATTTTAAAAATATAATTTGAACAGTTACAATCAAACCAAAATTTAAATGTTTGCCAGACATTCAACTTGTTTAGATCCACCGTTTAATGAAAGACTTTTAAAGTTTTGTTTTTTTAAAATGAGGTTTTACAAATCCTGGTATGAGAAGAAAAAACACTGTCACTTAATTTTTCCCCATGGAAACTTTTTTAAAGGAATGTGGGGGAAGAGAGTTAATCCTCTTGCGGTACTGGAAATCCAAACAGCAACATTCTGTTAATGCATAAGAACCAGAAAGTAAACTGGCCAGCATCATTTCACTGCCCAAGTGAGCAAAGTGAAAGCAATAAACAGCACTAGTGATGAAAGAGTAATTTGGATTTTTAAAATTCTGTTTAAACATCAGGCATTCCCTTTCACAGACTAAAAATTAGACAAACAACATGAAAACTCCAGAACATAATGTAAGAATGGCCATACTGGGTCAGGCCAGTGGTCCACCTAGCCCAGTGTCCTGTCTTCTGACGATGGCTGGTGCCAGATACTTCAGAAAGAATGTGCAGAACAAGGCAATTATCGAGTGACCCCATCCCAGCATCCACTCCCAGCTTCTGGCCATCAGAGGTTTAGGGACACGCAGAGCAGGGGGCTGCATCCCTGACCACCTTGGATAATAGCTATTAATGGACCTATCCTTCATTAACTTATCTAATTCTTTTTTTAAACCAGTTATACTTTTGGCCTTCACAACATCCCCTGGCAATGAATTCCACAGGTTGACTGTGCATTGGGTGAAGAATTATTTCTTTATGTCTGTTTTTTAACTTGCTACTATTAATTTTGTTGGGTGACCTCTTGCTCTAGTGTTACATGACGGGGTAAATAATACTTCCTTATTCACATTCTTCACACCAATCACGATTTTATCAACCTCTATCATATCCCTCCTTAGTCATCTCTTTTCTAAGTTGAACAGTCCTGGTCTTCTTACTCTCTCCTCATACGGAATCTGTTCCATATCCTTAATTATTTTTGTTGTCCTTCTCTGTACTTTTTTCAATTCTAATAAATATTTTCTGAGATGGAGTGACCCAAGCTACACACTATTCAACAGGTAGGCATACCATGGACTGATATAGTGGCATTATAATATTTTCTGTGTTATCTCTGTTCTAATGGTTCCTAACATTGTTAGCTTTTTTGACTGCTGCTGCACACTGAGCAGATGTTTTCAGATAACTATCCATAGTGACTCCAAGATCTCTTTCTGGAGTGATAATAGCTAATTTAGACCCCAACATTTTGTATATATACCATGAACCAAATAAAAGCATAGTTGTCTCTGGCTATGTTCACTGAACTGCTTAGGTTACAATTAACTAATACCATTTGTAGTGTGATTTGACAATTTCAAGTAAATGGAGTTAGAAACCAAAGATGAAGCTATGGGCCAATAGTGGGACCAATTCTGAATATTTTCACACAGCAATTCAACCTGGAACAGAATATGAACACTGTAAAAATAAAAACAAAAAACCATCAAAAAAACCTACTTTTAGTCTCATTTTCTTATGCTCCATTTGTCCACTGAAGTCAAGGCTTAATCACAAGATCATATTTAAATAACCAATGACATGGATGCATTTCTAGTTTTAAGTTTATCCTGCTGAACATGTGTAGCCAACCTATGCTAAAATACTAATGTGTTGAACTTAAAGGTAACAAGGAAAGATAAGACTCCACATTGTTTAAAAATAAATTATTATATACAGATATTTAATGTGTACGTCAGCAACCTGAAGCATATATTCCAACACTTTCAACCTCTGAGGAACTTGGACCCCTTTTGGCTTGATTCTAGGAAGAGCCAGAACTGGAGATCTGAAGATTCAAATAGTGAATATGACACTATGTCTACAAGATCTCAAATAGGGAAGGGGGTTTGTAAATTCAACTATTATGGGAAAGACAGCCCTATGCTCTGAGCAACTGTAGCAAGAGACAGGCCTTTAATTGACTGTACAATAGTTAGTCTTGGACATATTTCACTGATTTGTAACAATTCCTTGGTAGTTTTGTTGTACTTGTGAAAGTCTGGAAATAAAAATTAAAAGCAAGATTGTCCCTTACAATAAAAAATGGGATTCTAAAAAAGTCCTCCATGGACAACTTGAAACTGCAGTGCCAAAGGCTATCTGATGTACTTGTTCTTTGGAGGTGTTCTATAGCCAGATCTACATAAGAGGCAGAAAGCCACAGAGGCAGCAAAAAGTGTACCTGAGATTAAAATCCCTGGCAACCTCCCGGCCTTCCTGGTCTTGGGAGACAGAGGACTTTTTATCACCTCCACCACTGTCTGTTAGACTTGCAGCATTTTATTGATCGCATTTATTCGGAGGCACAGCTGGGGACTTGCAAGAGAGAGGATCAACCACCATCTGCATTCCTGCAGAGGCCTTTCATGAATGATCTCTAAACATAAAAAACAAACTAGGGAGTTTTGATGCCCTAGGTATTTCCTGATCTTCCCCATCTGCAGGGCACATTTAGGGAACCCACAGATAGAGCTTGAGTAAGTATTCACCTTAATGCCTAAAAATACATGAGTAGAATTTAATTAAAAAGCCATACAACATCTGACACCCTGTTAGATACAGTGTACACTTTTGGCTCTTGTTTACTAAAACTGGGCTGCTCTGGTTGTTTACCTGCATAGCTGCAGGATATAATAAAAACTTAACCTAAAACAAAAACTTTAAATAGTTTCCAGTTATATTCAGTGAACTTGCCTGTAATTTCCAAGCTTGACCCAAACGATCTGCTTGTAACGTAGTTTCTTGCCAGCTTTACAGTCATTGCAATTCCAACATCCTTCTGGCATCTCTATGTTGAGACATTCAGGGTGGAAGGACGCTGGACAGGACTCGCAGCACAGTAACTTCCCACCTTGAAACAAAAACTCACTCATTTTACAGAAATAAGGGTTTGAGGCTTGGGAGAGTAATTTTTTTTTTAATATTATTTAATTAAATGCATGAAACTTGGATTTGCCTCACACCAAACATATGGCAAAAGGAAGGGATCAAGTCAAAGTTACAATGCTGGATTAAAAATAAGTATTTTTTGTATTATATATGTCTCTTCTCTTTATATGAAATCATAATTCCTGACTGCATCACAAATTGGAACAAGAAAGCCAATGAATTAAAAAAATGTAGGTTAAATCGGGCAAGTTGGCATTACATCAGACCCCCGTAAGAGAAACAGTCTTGAAAACTGTATAGCATTTTTTTTTTTTGGTAATCCAGATGGTCTGGCAGTGGCCAATATCTTTTCTTGACAATTAGACAAATTTTGCACTTTTTTGGAATACTTTTTAAACCAACATTGTCATGACTAAATCCCTTAGCAATCAGTTAGTGTGCATAAAAATCAGCCTATAGGTTGATCAATCTTTTTCTGCTTTCAAAGTTACAAGAGAAAAAAACATTAGAATTGTAATTATAAATCTGTGCATACTCTTCAAAATGAAGGTTTACCAGTGTGAGCACTATAAATTTATTTATATAATGCAGAATGAGATATTACAGAAATATTTCCTCCTCCCCCAGAGTTCCCTTTGAACACAAAGGGAATCTGATCTAAGAATGTGGTAAGCATTACTTTTAAAAAAAAATTTAGACAAAAAAGATTCTTTTTTGGTTGGCTTGTTTTCTAGCAGGTGTGTTTATTGTGGGCACTCACGGCACATCTAAACCATTGGCAATACACAAAGAAGCTCATACAATAAACACATTTGCTACAACCTAGATAGAAATGTAATGAACTTTTTAGTCCCAGGGTAAAAAGACTGGGAGAGATTTAAAACAGCATTTTAAGCAATTATCATAATATCTGAAGTTTGAATTTTTACTTTCAAATATTCATCAGAAAATCTTGTCCACCTATAGACTTTCAAAACGGTCATTGATTGATCATAATATATTGCAAAAAGCATTCCTTAAACAATCAGTGACAAAATCACTTACTATATTTCCTCTGCTAAACATGTAATAAAATCCAAGCATTTGGACTTTCATGAGCTCCCACCCGATGATCAAGTGTTCATTTTTTAAACAATTTTTGTAAGTGTTGTTTCAGAGGAAATACAGACCCAGCATAAATTACTGAAATAATATCCAACATGGTAAAATGCCAAGAGATGCGAAAACCAAACAAAAATCAAAAACAAAAAACTCTCAGAGCTAAGCAAGAAAACTTTGCTCTTAGGATGCATTAGTAAGATATTGCTCAAGCTAAGCATAGAGGGCTCAAAATAATTTTTGTGGTCAGAAGTTACACAAAATAAAAGCTATCTACATCTAGCAATGATCTAATTTTAAAATGACTGACTGGGAACAATTTCTGAACACCCTTTGGGAAATCAAATTTTTGTGGGGCTAGAGTATGACCTCTGAATCTTACAGACACATACAGCTGGATCTGTTTCCATAAATTCCTTTAAAAGCAATAGCATTACCAGCATAAAGCAATAAATTTTTATGCCTGAAAAAGCTTCTGTCCTAATACTATTGTAACTGCCCACCTGCCTGCCTTTCTTGACAGGGAAGAATCCCTGTTTGCTCGAGATGCAGCACCTTCTGCCACTCCAATAAGAAGCATTGTTCCAGGAAGTGAGCAGTCAGTCACATGAGGAGAGAAAGGAGCATCAGTCGGCCTGCACTAACAGAAATGAAATACAAGGCCTCTGGATTGTAACAAAAATGCACAGGCAAAAAGCCATCTGCCTTCCTAAGTCTTTGGTCTTCCAATGGAATGCCAATATACCAACAAACATTCAAATGGATAAATTCTCTATTCTGACTGTTGCAGGCTCTAAGCAGGCTTCAAAATAGACTTCCTCAGATAAACAATTTAAGAAGTTTTAAAAGTCATTGAGCTGGCACTGAACTACAACAATATTACACTTTATTCACACCCCCCCTCCCAGTATTATAATTATGTAGATTACTCCAATTTTATGGAGACTACCTAGTGGCAGACACATGATTTAACCTTTTGTGGAGAGGGAGAATTTAGTTATATTAATTATTTTAAGCCCTTTTATTGTAATAAATATTTTGCCAACGACATGAACACACACCCACAATAATCAATGAGTGAAATTTACTAAAAGCAACAGGTGGTGCTCAACAAGCAAACATTTTTTGTTTGATTTAAAAAAGAAAAGAAAAAACAGGAAAAGCGAAAGTAAACTGAAGAGAAAGAAACTATTCGGTTACCTTTCTCACATTTCTTTTTGGAAGCTGACGAAGGAGGAGGAATCATAGGTAATTTCATCAACTCAGCACGATTTGATTCATTCAGTAGGTAGTGGGACTTATAGGCATATGAACTGAACAGGGGGTCTGAATGATCCTGCACTACCAGCCCTATATGAAACAAACAGAAAGAGATGAGTTGCAATGAAACTACCCATGATTCCATAAAGGAGAAAATAAAATAAATCAAATCAACACCTATTATGCATATATGTGTTATAAGTTTGAAAGAAAAGATAATATGAAGAAAAAGAAAAGTGTGACAGAAAAGGTTTCTATATCTACTAAAAGAAGAGGTTATGTGTCAGACTGAATCTGAGTGTAAGGAAAACTGAAGAGTAAACAAAAACCATTTCTAAATGAAATTTTACTTGTGCAGTAGTTTTAACTTGCACACTTTATTAAAAAAAAAGCACCAGAGAAGTACCTGCTGCTAATTCCCTATGAGCCATCCTGCCAGCCAAATTACAAAATAACGTGACTATATCACTGCATCAGAAACAGTACTGCCAATAGGGGCTATACATTGGAGAAATACAGATGGTATATGCAAGTCCCCATATGTTCAATAATTCCACAGCCACGTAACTCGCCACTTGCCATAGACTTGGGCTCCAGGATCTCTTTTAAAAAAAATTTACATTGTGTTTCTTGCCCTTACAGTTGTGGAGAAAACACCAAAAGATGTGTGCCAAACGTGAGACAACACACAGTGAGTCTGCAGGGCACCTGAAACAATAGATGTGAGGAGTGGCTTGCCCTACTTATCTCAAGAAAAGCTCCATGGACTCTGCATTTCCACGGCTATGGAATTTTGCCACTATCACTTGACATTTTGTTTTCTGTCTCCCTGCATTTGCCCCCTGCTCTCCAACAGCACAGCAGTTAAGGTCTGGGAAGATGAAGTGCTGAAGCCAGCTACAAGTTCCTCCCTGCCAGGGGGAGGAGATTCTGAACTGGGCTGCCTAGACAGTATTGCAGGAGCTGATGCAAGGGGAATGGAGCCACTCGGGTAGCATAGCCAAAAAAACAACCCTCATTCTCAAAAATAATCAACAAATTTCAAGTTAAATGAGTATTTCCACTATGAGACATAGAACTGCTTGTGTGGGGCAAAGGGGATTGGAAATGAAGGGTATTTCCATGGTGATAAAATAGACTAATACAGGTGTGTCATTTGGTCCCATTGTTGAAGAGTACACCAGGCCCTGGCTATATGTAGCTACTAGGTAAGTTTTATATATATTCTGCTAGTGTTTTGATTTTCCCACTTTTTAAGACTGCATTGGGTCTAAATACACAACTCTCTCTTCCTAATACTATTTAGCATGTTAAGTGATAGGTATCACTGTTTGCACATGCAATAAGTAACAGAACATTTGGAGGACATTTAATTCCTGAATTCTTCCTCACAAGGGATTCTCACATTGCGCCCACCACCCAGAGAATTTGACCAATTCCTACTCCATGCCACCATCCTGATCAAAGGTGACTGGAAGGAAATCCATTTTGAGCCAGCAATATTGCTGAATGGGTTGATGAAGGTGCGCCTTGCACTTCAATCTTTCCACTGGCAGAGCACAATGCCTCCCAATGTCAGCTATCCTGGACAAAAACAAATCTATATCAAATATTCTCCAAGAGTTGCCATATCCCTACCATAATACAAAGCGGTTTCATTTAGTGTCCAGTTATTTTGTATTTTTTTAAATTTTCAATACACATACTGAGTACACAGGAGTGCCAATGTATTTTAATTTCCATCTGCATGGTGCTGAAAGATTATTTCTACTACTATAAGGAGGTGCACCCTTATGTTCAGTTCAGGTTCCAGTCACAAGGCTTGTAAGTAGTTCAATTCAGATAATAAATTAGATGTGAAACATATACAAAGCATGTAACTGTCAAAACAAACTGGTGACAGAAAAAAAAATACTTTTTCTGTAACTTACATAACTTACTTTAGAAAGTGACAGAAATGCCAGATCTGCAACTCCATTCTCTGGTGCAATCACAATAAGAGTAAGAAGAAATCCCTTTTCATACTAGTAGGCAATCAATATTCAGATTTGGAAGCCTAGCACCAAATTCTGCTTTCAGTTGTGCATGTCTCCCACTGACTCTTGATGGATGCCAAATGCATGCATGAAACTTCACACCTGTAGGGGACTTACCTAACAGACCCAGTCAGTGGGTAAGTCTACACTACGGGATTATTCCGAATTTACATAAACCGGTTTAGCAAAACAGATTGTATAAAATCGAGTGTGCGCGGCCACACTAAACACATTAAATCGGTGGTGTGCGTCCACGGTCCGAGGCTAGCGTCGATTTCTGGAGCATTGCACTGTGGGTAGCTATTCCGTAGCTATCCCATAGTTCCCGCAGCCTCCCCCGCCCCTTGGAATTTCCGGGTTGAGATCCCAGTGCCTGATGGGGCAAAAATCATTCTCGCGGGTGGTTCTGGGTAAATGTCGTCAGTCACTCCTTCCTCTGGGAAAGCAACGGCAGACAAGCATTTTGCGCCTTTTTTCCCTGGATTGCCCTGGCAGACGCCATAGCATGGCAATCATGGAGCCTGTTTTGCCTTTTGTGACTGTCACCGTATGTGTACTAGATGCCGCTGACAGAGGCGATTCAGCAGCGCTATACAGCAGCATGCATTTGCTTTTGCATGACAGCAGAGATGGTTATCAGCCTTACTGTACCATCTACCATGCCATAAATTGGCAATAAGATGATCATGGTTACCAGTCCTTTTGCACTGCACCATCTGCTGCTGTCATAAGTGCCCCTGGCTGAGATCAGCCGGGGGCGCAAAAGCCAAAATTGGGAATGACTCCCTGAGTCAATCCCTCCTTTTTGGTATCTAAAAATAGAATCAGTCCTGCCTAGAATATGGGGCAAGTGTACTAGAGAACCAGTGTATCATAGAACCAGAGAGCACAGCTGATCTGTGTCAGAACCCGCAGAAATTATGAGCTGTATGCTATTCACAGGGGGTCCTCCTGCAACAACCCCACCTGTTGATTCCGTTCTCCCCCAGCCTTCCTGGGCTACCGTAGCAGTGTCCCCCCACTTGTGTGATGAAGTAATAAAGAATGCAGGAATAAGAGACAGTGACTTGTTAGTGAGAAATAAGTGGAAGGCAGCCTCCAGCTGCTATGATAGTCCAGACAGTGCAGTGTGGGGGAGAGGAGCCCAGCATCCCGCTGCTAGTCCAGGGACAATTGAATCTTTTCTTTACACATGAAGGGTGGGGGCTGATGGAGCTCAGCCCCCTGTTGCTATGAAGACAGTTACCAGCCATACTGCACCATCTACCAGAAAAAATCAGGAGTTTTTTTACACAGGCGCCCATGGTCGACCTCACTGGATGCTAGTCGGCATGGTTACCAGTCCTTTTGCACTGCCCCATGTGCCAAAAGGCTGATGATGACGATGGATATCAGCCATATTGCACCATCAGCCACCCATGGCGGTGGGGGAGTGAGGATGCTGGTGTTGACTGCTGCAGCATTGCGTCTATCTGCAGCATTCAGTAAAGATAGGGTGACATGTAAAAGAGTCAAGAGGATTGTTTTCCCTTTCACTTCTGGGGGTGGTTGGGGGGGCGTAAATTGCCACGCTATGCCCTGAACCACCGCGGACACTGTGTTTGACCCCAAAAGCATTTGGAGCTCAGCCAGGAATGCAAATACTTTTTGGAGACTGCAGGAACTGTGGGATTGCTTGAGTCCTCCAGTCCCCGCTCCCTCCCTCCATGAGTGTCCATTTGATTCTTTGGCTTTCCGTTACGCTTGTCACGCAGCAGTGCGCTGAGTCCCTGCTATGGCGTCTGTTTGGAGGATTTTTAAAAATGATTTTGAATTTCGTCTTCTGTAACGGAGCGCTGATAGAACAGATTTGCCTGCCCTTACAGCGATCACATCCGCATGGTCCATGCTGGAGCTCTTTTTTTATTTTTATTTTTAACTGCATTGACACACGTGCTGATCGGAGCTCCACGCTGGGCAAACAGGAAATATTCAAAAGTTCGCGGGGCTTTTCCTGTCTACCTGGCCACTGCATCCGAGTTCAGATTGCTGTCCAGAGCAGTCAGTGGTGCACTGTGGGATACCACCCGGAGGCCAATACCGTCGATCTGCGGCCACACTAACCCTAATCCGATATGGTAATTCCGATACTAGCGCTACTCCTCTCATTAGGGAGGAGTACAGCAACCGGTTTAAAGAGCCCTTTATATCGATATAAAGGGCCTCTTAGTGTGGACGGGTGTGGCGTTAAATCGGTTTTACGCTCCTTAAACCGGTTTAAACGCGTAGTGTAGACCAGGCCAGTGACTGTCTTTATTTTGTATGTGTATACTGCTGAGCACATGGTCAGCACCTTAAAAAATAATCCCGGAGAGCTTCATTTTCATAAATGGAGATGAATACATTTCTGACAAAGTTTTACAGGTTTATAAAGAGATGGGAGGGGAGGTGTAGAACACAAGAGCAGAGAGATACTCAGCTTTCAGGAGCCAGTTCCATATATGCTGTGGTCCTTCACAGAAACAAATACTGCATGCTACCGGATAGCTAATTATCCTGGTATTGTAACTTAAAAATGCTGTTTGGTATATTGTAATATTACAAACACACTACAGCTGCTCTAGAAATGTTTGAGTTCCTCCGTTCTAGAAGCCTATCATGGAATTAAACTCAGATCTCATTACAATCACAGCCTTTCATAAACTGAGACTATCAATATCTAAACTCACTCATGTAAGTAAACTTGTTCCAAACAATGGATATAGCCCTATGACCTGCCCCATCATTGAAAAAGCTACAACAGTAGGTGAAGAGGCAGTGTCCCAGAGTATGGAATCCCTCATGTAAGTCTTTATAGTGTCAGGCTGAGGCCATTGCTGACCCTTTTAAAGAGCAATTTCTAATCTGATCTCTCATCAACCAACAATGATTCAGTCACCAATTCTCAGCTGATTCTTCATGAGTAGGCTATAGGCTCCTGCATCTGAGACCAAAGTCAAAGTGTTTTCACACAACTAGCATAAATTCTGAAGCTCTGGACAGTTTTGTTTTACATCTCTCTGCCCTGCTTACAGTAGAATCCATTCAAGAGCTTTACTAATTCTATGCTGAAAAGATAGAGAAGACAAGCAATTTTTCCTGCGTACCTGGACATAATTGTTAGCTAGAATATTAATATGAAATGAGTGAGATTTGTTTGACATAGGTGTTCAAATTAATGTTTAAAACAAAAGTACCTATATGAGTGGTTCTGTTCACATATACAAATGGGTTTTGCTAGTTATAATTCAGAGATCTGAAAATAGGATTTTTGTTTTTAGATTGTGCACTTGTACACATGAAAATGAAGTCAGAATCAAAATAAAACTTAAAGTAGGACAAAACACCTATACAGATATCTACAACTCAGCAATAAAAGAATAAAGATACATGCAACATCCATAAGTTTGTCTGCATGTGTGTATGGTTACGCAACACCAGCGTGATTCACGTTGCATATTTCCTTTTAGAAATGCCCCAAAGCACTGAAAAGGCTCATTAAAGGAAAAGCACTGAACCACGTTGCAAACACTGTTTCACACACTTCGAGAGCCCCTCCCAGGCTCAGCAGTCTAAGACTTACTGTTTCCCTCTGAACCTCCGGATGCCATTTCTCTGGAAAAAATTAGATGTATTTAAAAAAGAAAGAACTTTGTTTTACCTTGGAACCTCTGTGACAGCTCCATTTCCTGTACTGTAATTAGAACCAGGAAAAAAAATCCAACTCTGAGACCCCTCTTTCTTTCCTTTTCTCTAGATTCTGTAGCTAATAATCTGCTCTCGCTCATACAAAACCATCTTTACCACACAAACTACACCTCTAATTGCATAAGCTGGATACAAGCAAGCGGATTCAGGATTTATCATGTATTTACACTCCTTTACTATTGACTGTCAAGCTGTTGAAAGACATGATGCAGTATGAACTTTTTGAAGTATTACATATCACGTGTTTTTACATTTTTTTATATATATACATATATATATATATACATACACACACACACACACACACAAACATACACACACACACACACACACACACACAAACATACACACACACACACATAAAATTACAAACAAAAACTCTATGCATCTAAATTTCACATCCCAAAAAGAACATGGTAGAGATATTTTTGCACTGGGCTTTTTGACCAAAGTAAAATAAAGCACTGCAATATTTAGTCCTACCTTCTGGCAGAAGTTAAAATAAATAAAGTGACTGACAGACTTCTGGGGCTTCCAAAAAAAAAAAAAAATAGCTGCAGCATATGGAAAACTGTATTTTTATTGTAGTTAGATTTTAACTGATTTAGGTGGTAATTCCTGTAATATTTTTCTAAAAAAAAATATTTCTCAAATGGGTGTGGGATGTCAAAACAGGTATTTTCTAGCTTATGAATAAACCGCATCCACCCACCTAAAAGATGCTCCATTATTTTCAATTTATAGGAGGTTGAAAGCAACCCCTCTTGCTGAAGCAACAGAAAATCAATGTTTACTGATTTGACTTGCAACTGCTGGAACTGGGGACTCAACATCCACTTTCTTCTCAACTGGCAGCACAGTATGCCTTCTCAGTGCTTCAAAATTGTGTCTGAACACCGAACACACCCGAACAAAATTGTATTAAAAAACTCTAGCATGAGAAATAAATGAATATCATGTGTACTATCCCAGCAGTCAAAAAGAAAGCTTTGAAGCCAATGGAGAGCCCCAAGAGAAAAAAATAATTGTGTAAAATATCCCAGCTTTATCATGTAACTGTAGTAATGACCACACCAGACATATAAACTGAAGGGGGGAAAAGAAGTAGTGCTCACCTCTTGCACAAACGAAACAAAAGCCTACATTTACAGCTGATGAAGAGTGATTCCTTTTGGAATGGTTGCTACAGATGAGAATGTGAGATGACACAAACAAGCTTCCTGCAGCAATACAGCCATCTCCTGAGTGATAGGCAACTGGACATCTCAAACATCTCACCATGCGTCCTGTTTAATATAAATGCAGAAAAATGCACCATGTCACAATGGAATTAGGATAGGGCAGAAGACATCACAGACTGTGATACAAGTTTGGTTTTAGTTTAACCAGGGTATTAGACATTAACGTCTTCAAAAAAGCAACATGCTGTTTCACTCTGTTAACTCTTAACGTTGGATGCAGAGCTTCCAAGTGAAGACAAGACCCGTTTGGCTCTAACTACTCTAAAACTGCTTTGTTTGCTTGACCATTTTAGTTCACTTCTAAAGGAAAGGACCTCTTTGGAACAGAACTTCTGTTCTACAGTCCATTGCTATCTGTCTAAGAGTACTTCAGCTTTGTACATCTGACCTTTAACTTGCAGCAAACTCCAGAAGTCCAACAGCCAAATAAGTTCAAATGACACAGAAGCTATTCCAGGTGTCCTTAGCACTACTTCTCAAGATGCTGGCTGTTTCACATTACCCCACCAAGACTGACTTGTTTCACAGCGAACCCACTGTATTAATGATCAAACTGATAATGAATCCGTTCATAATAAATTTATGTCCCATCCCTCCATACTGTATCACATTATGAGTGTAAAGTATCACAATCATCTTCATTTTCTGCTACATGTCTCAATGTCAGGTATTTTACAGTTTCCTGCTTCTATCCAAATCCAGCTGTGCTCTCACCTTTACTTGCTTTGTGGATATCCTTATCCATTGAGCAGGCAGTACAGCAATGTTGCGGGCAACGGAATCCTCGTGACTCAAAGACTGCAGTGGCAAACTTACGAACACAGGCTTCATGATAAAATTTACCACAAGCATTGACTGAACAGCGCTTCACATCTTTACCAGGAAGCTTGCAGGAAAAGCATGTGTGCTGTCCTTTTAAGAAAAGGAATAAAACAAACCTCAGCATGAATGCTATCAGTCATTTCCTTAGAGGAAAATTTGGCAGAGGAGGAAAAACTCTGAAGTTAATGCAATTCCACTGGTGTAAGCAGAATATCTCCCTCTCACTACAAAATAACAGATTACTACTACTGCACATTTATTAAGGCCCCGATCAGGATGAGAGCCCCATTGTGCTGGGTGCAGGATGAACAAACAGGAAGACATAACCCTATCACTGAAATACTAATTTTCCTTTTAAAAGCACTTGCTAAGTGGAGAGGGAAGGAAGTTAGCACTGAACTTTATTTACTATAGAACATCTCTGCCTCAGTTTGTTCAGCCCACCCTATGATTACTGAAGCTTCTTCCAATCACTGTAATCCATCAGGCTCCTACACCAACATTTTCCCCCCATCACTCAAACACAGTAATGCATTTACCATTTTTACACTCCATGCAGATGAACTTCCCATCAGGTATTGATTTCAGTCCCAGGCATTCCATATGGAAGACTCTACAGCACTCTGCTTCACATGACACCAGAGACTCACCAGAGCTTTCACAGATCTTAAACAAGCAAATAGCTAGTCAGAGAACAAAGCTGTTGACGGATGATTAAATTCAAGTGACTAACAGAACCAAAGCAAGGGAAATTAACCAGTTGAAATCTCTACATACTATGACACTACAGCTTCCTGGTTTTTGAACATGGCAGGAGAGTTGGCTGAAGCCACTGCCATAACTAGCAACAGTAAGGGCACTGGAAGCCTTCGCCAGCCATTGAATGTGTTCCCTCTAACAAGGTGCACCCATCCTTTTTGCATCAGCTTAGCAGGGTTATTTTGTGGTGCTTTCAGGCTTCTCTTAGCCACTGCTGACAAACATGCTTTCCCCTCCCAGCCATATATAGAATCTCAAGCAATTGGCAAGACAATTGCAACATTCTCCCTCAGATGCAGACCTTGCCAGTTAGCCAGGCCTATGTCTTATGTAGACTAGCATACTGTAATATTCTCATTTTGTCTTACTCTGAAAGCCTGTCTGGAATCTTCAAATAGGGCAGAACCGAGCAACTTGCTTGCTTGGTGATATTACCCAGTGCAGGTTGTATTGTATTGTCTATGGACTCAGGCTCATCAACCTGCAGAATGCCATTTCCATTTTTTTGTAGTGGAAAAAAAAAATCACCTCTGGAGCATTAAACGTACAAGGGCTGGGTCATTTCATCATTTTTCAGGATGTTCAATGTCAAATTATGAGATTTGGTCAAAATACAATAGCATAATTTAAAAAGAGTTTCCTACTAGACCAGATTAAAATCAGAAGCAGACAGCACATCTTTAGCATATATTTGTTTATAATACCACCATGCACTTTCCACCTACCTGACAAACAGTATCCTTCTTATTTGTTCCAGTGCCTCTTCTTGATAAGCTAGAGTCTACTGATTGTACATCAGAAGCATCTGCAGTAGCTGATGGGCTGTCTGAATGCTTTCCAAAGCTACCCTATAAAGAAATCAATCCACAACCATTTTTAAATAAGCGACTTTAAAAGGCTAACTATGGCATGGAAAAAAATTAAGTCAGCGCTGATTTTAAAAAATGCTTTTAATATACATTAAAAGACCATTTGAAAGTTATCTGAAAGCTCGTGAACCTCAATATATAGTGACAAACAATTTACTGCCCATTTAGTAGATATCCTTTTTCAGCACTGGACCAGCATGGGAAAATATACAAGATGCTTATGTCCCCCACAACCGACCATTGAAATATTTTTCTCACCATTGCCATAACATTCTATCAGACTTTTTAAAGAGCAAAACAATTCAGTTATCTGAATCTGACTATTGAGTTACTTGCTTATTCAAAACTGCAGCCATCAATAATGCAACGTTTCTGTCAAACATACTGAAATGTATATCTGTGTGCAAATACCACACATTTACCTGCAGATCATTAAGTCCTCTTGAATCAGAGTCAGATGTGTCTCTGTATGCTGAACTAGTCAGTTCTACATCCGTTGAGGCCCGACTCCTTTTCTTTAGAGGTTTACAAGAATCTGAAATCTCGCTGGCACCTTAACACAAGACACTGACATTAATCCTAAAATATTGTTTTCATTTTCTTTTTAAATCACATGGAGAAAAATGACAGAGACATGAAACATGAAGCTACCAGGCAGGACTTTACAAGCATCTCACTTACTCTAAGATTTTTAAGTTCAGAACTTTACCACTAAACATTTCAGTGCTCCAGGGTAAAAAGTAATTCAGCCAATAGCATTCAAATACCATTAAACTAAACAAAACCTTTTGTCAAACTGCTGGATAGTTCATGTATTGGCACAACCTACTGAACTATCACCATTTAGGGAATGGCTACATTTGCAGATGTAGAGTACTGAGAGTTAAACCCGCCTTCGTAGACCGCAGTAGGGAAAGCGCTGCAGGTCTGTCCACACTGACAGCTTCAAGCGCACTGGCGTGGCCACATTTGTGGCACTTGCAGCAGCATTGGGAGCAGTGCATTATGGGCAGCTATCCCAGCATGCAAGTGACTAACATGCTTTTCAAGTGTGTGTGGGGAGGGGGGCAGGTGGAGTGTGACAGGGAGTGTGTTGTGTGTATGTGGGGGGGGGGAGAGTGTATCGGCATGCTGTCTTGTAAGTTCAGATCCCCTCCCCCTGCCTCTCTCTCACTCACTCAAAGCAAACAGTAAATGTTTGCTTTTTCTTGGAGCTGATAAGCAACCGGCTTCTCCAAAACAGAGCTTTGAAAGGGCATTTCCGCATTCCTGCAGCCAATTATTTCACAACAATGACAAGAGTGGCAACTTGACTTAAGGGGATTATGGGACGTTTCTGGAGGCTGATCACAGCGCAGTAATGCAACACCTCGTTGACACTGGCGCCACGGCGCTCCAGCGGGGGCGCAGCAAACGTTATTCCACTCACCAAGGTGGAGTACCAGCAGCGCTGTAGCTGCAGAGTCAGAGCGCTCTACATGCCTTGCCAGTGTGGATGGGGAGTGAGCTAGGGTGCCCGGGGCTCCTTTATTGTGCTGTAACTTGCAAGTGTAGCCAAGGCCTTAGGTAGAGATAAACTCCAACAGGTAACATCACATCATTTATCTTATAAATATGTCTATGTTCAGACACCCTCATTTTTTTTTTTAAAATAAGAATCATGTAGTGAAAACATTAAAGCAGACCAAGCATACACTCTATTCTCCCAACTATTATTACAAAAAGAAGGCTATAATTCAGAGGAACGAAGGTAGATCAATACAATGGAGTCACTAACAAACATCTGTGAATTGCGTGCACACACAGACTGAAAGTCATCAGTGAAATATAATGAATGACCTGTAAATGGGGTACTTATAATTAACGTTTTTATTCAGCCAAACTCACCTTTCTGTAATCCAGTCTTCACTGCTGTCTGTGGAACCATTTCTACCTGTTTGGACAGGAAAATCTATAGTTAACAGAGGAATTTTTTCCCCTAGTATAAAAAAGAAAAAAACATCCAAGTTTAACTGATTAGCATATCTGAACTCAGATGTAGTCTGGCAGTCGCCTTCTTAGTGTAAGCCTTCTGTCCTGCTGGGATTGAATCCTAGCTGCCTAGGCTGAATACCAGGTGATAAGGCAGCCATATGTTCAATAGCAAGGTCCTTTCCAATCATTCCCTTTGTGCTTGAAGACAACAGGAAAACTTTATCCATGTCCAGCAGGCAGGAGAGGGGTTCATTCCTGTAGCCAACCCTGATGCTGTTGTAAAACCCCACACCTGTTAAGGTAAACTTGTACTTATACAGGTCTGACACTCAGGTTAGTGAGACACTTAATGTATTGCCGTTTTAAGGCACTTCCATCAAGCATGCACTCTTGAGCTTCTGGGGATATGGACCTTCTCTCTGTATAGAGTGCTGCAAGGCCCATAAAGGTGGGGATGAGGACTCCATATAGAGCATTGCAGAGCTCTATACAGCTGGAAACTCATATTAGTACAAACTTAAGTAGACAAGTTTGTGATCTTCCAAAAGCATGTCATGTTCTTGGTCCTACATCAGAAGGATGAAATTAGAATTTTTTCTGCCAATATACATATAATACATGTGAGAATTTGGTGATAAAAAGCATAATTAAAGGAAGAAAGTTGTTTCCTAAGGTCCTGGTTTTAGGCTAAGAATTGCAGGCTTTTATTTCTTTGCAATGTGGTTAACAAAGCATAGAGAAACACATTTAGTAAATATTTAAGGATTAATCTAATTTTTTTTAAAAAATATTTTATTTTGTTGTACAATAGGTAAAAAC
Source organism: Mauremys mutica (assembly GCF_020497125.1). Classification (NCBI taxonomy): domain Eukaryota; kingdom Metazoa; phylum Chordata; order Testudines; family Geoemydidae; genus Mauremys; species Mauremys mutica. The sequence goes on along the minus strand of NC_059073.1, from coordinate 132,721,425 downwards.
ATACAATAGAAGGATTTGTATAGGATACAGTTCGTAATACAAATATAAAATCTAAACAATCACTTGTATTTCTCTATTTCTCACTGTAACAGTAGCATTAACATTTTGTTTTTCCCATTTGTATTCATTCCAGTTATAAATTTAAACCAAGCGGTTGCAGATTGAATTTGGGAATCGGTCACAAGAAAACTTGACTTTGGGTAACAAATATTGTTGCATAATTGTAAGAAGTTAGTAAGACTTATTTTGAATATAATTTAATACATTCAAAGTTATGTGCATTACAGTGCATCTTTGATTATTTTATTACGTTTTAGTCACATACTTTGCCTGAGAAAAGCAATTTAATGTACTATGTTGCCTTAATTAGCTACACAGTATAAGCAAGCAAAGCTAACCTGGAACCACAATGTTCCTATTGTTGGTTCTTATACCTTTGTTAAATTAAGGAGAATTTGTAAATGCAAAAGGATTTATTTAGAAATAGGGAAATCACAACTTCTCACATCAAGAAGTTAAAGGGCCTATGTGTCAGCTATTTTACATCCAACATTTAGGTTGCCTTTTAAAAAAAAAGTTTCAGTGACAAAAATTTTTAGAGTGAAAATTTCTTCTGTCGCTTTGGCAACCCAAACACAAAAGTGTCATACTAGTGCATCAGAACCAAAATATGAAACTTAAAAAAAAAAAATAGACAAGACCTATTTTCATCCTTTAAGATGATTGAAGTGCAATAAAACAGAGTGTAACGGGCAAAGAATAAATTAGGGTTTTTTAAAATATCCACTTTACTTTAATGAATTTAAAAAAAACCTTTAACCTGTGTCCCTTTTTTAAAAAAGCCCATTGGAAAAACCTGAATTAAACATTTGTTATACAAAAGACTCAGGTTTCAACGGTGGGTGCCCTTAAGGTTTAAATAGGGAAAATTTGATAGTAAGGAAAAGAACCAACAACTCTGATAAACTTGTTTAAATAAGTGTATTGAGTTAAATATTTAAGTATGTCACCTTCTCAACTTGCCTACTCATCTCCACTCAGAACTTTTTTTTTTAAATAAAGCAACAACATTTGTCTGTCTGGCGTTCAGATTAAAAGAGTGCCCCTGTACATGTTAGTTCTACTTAAGGGGGAGAAAAAAAAATCTAAGATCTGTTTTTTTGTTTACGTCTGCCAACATAAGAGTCAGATTATTCATCTTTAAAATAGATCATTCTTAAGAGTCCATTTTCAAAAGTGATCAGATAAATCAGAAACTTTGAAAAACAAAACCTCAATACAAACCAGCAGCTAAACCAAGAGTAAAAGGAAGGAACCTGGTGGCAATTCCATCAAATAGATATTATTAAAACATAAAATCATTTTGCTCACAACAGAAATCTCAAAGTTAACATGTCAGGTTCATTAGGAGTCTTGCGTCATTGAGTTCCCATTATCCAAGCCTGAACTGATACTGTGAAGATGCCAGTAGCAGAGTCACAGCAATAATGATACTGACAGGGGGATTTCATGAAGGATAGTCCAAAAAGGAAACTCGATGGGCAAAATGGAGAAAAATAAAAAGGCACCAATATAAGCCACAACATTTATGAATACAAAATATATTTTAACTCTCTACATGGAGGAAGCCAACCTGCTCCTTTTTGATCTTCTTCTTTGGCACAACTTCAGTGGATTTCTCAGACTCTGAGCGGGTTCGAATCGATCTTCTCTGTTGCTTCTTTTCTACAGAACCTGAGAAAGAAAAAGGATTCTATTACATGATTCCTTCTATTTCAGCTTAGTGTGATATGTTCAGTACCAAGTCAATGGCTGTAGTAATGAAAGCAAAACTTTTTTTGCTTTTTTGAAATTTAACAGATTTTTTAAAAACAGTCAGTTCAAAGGTTTTTTTGCAAGCTGGAGCCCTGATTGCAGACAATACATCTAATGGAGAGAGGCTTGGGTTCAGAAAAGACACCAATAAAAGGGTGAAGGGAAAGGCTGGAATCCACATGTTTGGAATAGGGTGACAATTTGTCATGGCATGTTATTTTCAGAGCCTCAGGTCTGATCGTTTTTTAATTAACTAGTTTGCCTTTCACTTTTTTTGGAAGGTATCCATAACTCTGAAAACCTCATTACCTAAAATGTCTCGGTATTCTACAGATTCAGGACTTAGATTCCAAACTTTCACTCTCCAAAACGTGGTTCTCGGGGCCTTTGACTTTATGGCCAGGTGGATAAACTGATTTATCAAATATCAGAACTCTAGATATTAGTACAAGTTTAGTCAAAAGCTAGGCTACCATAATTGCAATAAATTAAAAAACTGACAACTTTAGATAAGGATTTCAGGATGCTGAGAAAAAAAAATTGAAAACAAATGATGGTCAATGGACAGGATGCTATTCTAGCAGACAAAAACTAAAGAATATGTTTCTTAAATTTATGCCCTGGAAAGCAAGCTCAGATTAATGGGTGATTAGGATACTTGAAGACACCAGAACACAGGCTACTTTTAAAAAAAAATGGCAAGGGCAAAGGAATATTCTGTGTTGCAACACTGCTCCTGTTGAGGAACATCTGCACAGAATTTGTGCAATGTGCAATTCTTGAAACAAAGCACACAATTAAAGGTGTAAGACTGACAGAGAAGTCCAAAGTTCAAAAATTCTATTTTAGCATAAGTTACAGTCTTGTTCTTCTGCATCAGCTGTTTTCAACCTAACAGGATAGAAATTAAATATATTTTTTATAATTTAAAAAAATGATTATTATTTAGAAGAATAAAAAATACGGATCTGGATTCATGTTGGAGGCCATAAGTGTCTGTGTTGCTTCCATTGATAATATAGTATATAGCTAGAAAAAGAGGCAGGCTGTAACCAAAGGCTGGAAATTGTTCCAAAGGACTCTAGAAGCATGGAACTTCACCTTTCCCTTATGCACTTAGATTAATATTTATTTAGTGAGGTTTCATGTGATGTGCAATTACTCAGGATTATCTATTGTTAATCTTGCTTTCTCGTTATTTAGAAAATTGTGCATTTAAATTGGTGCAATGGAAGTGGATAGGAACAAACGGCAAATACAAATGGTTTTAAAGATTTTATTTTTAAAAAGGGACACATTTTAGAACGTTACATGTTTTGGTGGAGAATCTTAGTGCCCCTCAGGTTTGAAGTAATTTAACTTTTGGGTCCTAGAGAGTGTTCCCATATTGGGATTTAGAAGGCAAGAGTATACCTCAAATTTTACTGTGTATTAAAGTTGCTCTGATTGGCCCAAGGCACCTGATCTGCAGCCCCTCCTGTGTCACCTCTATGTTCAGCAGGCATGCCTTGTACTATCCATGAAAAAGGTTCACTAATTTTGGACAAGTCTGACTAGGAAAGTTCAGCTAATCAGTTTTCTTCTTTCTTCTCTATGCTCAACACAGCAGAAGGAGTTATGTTGTGATGGAAGACCTGTATCAGAGAAGATAGTGCTGTTGGAGACCAGTGCCACTTCGTATTGGATGCTAGTGGTATGCTCAAGTAGTGCAATATGCACTCCTTGTTCCCCATTCCCCAAAGGTTCAGCGCATCACCTCCACAATACTCTTATCCCACTTCTGTGCAATTTATGAACAAGAGCTAGGTTCAGGCTGGTTTCTAATCAGCAGTGCACCTCACTAGCTACCAAGTCATTGGGTCAGTTTTGTTTCCATTTATACCTCCAGTCTCCCCTTTAAACAGAATTCTCAAGGTAGTTCTCTTATCAGATTCCAGGTTACAGAAACAGATTTTCCCCAGTATTATGGAATTCTGTACATCTCACGGTGGCTTATCCATCAGGGCTCCCAGAGTCATTCTGTAAAATACTTTACCGTAAAGGTATTCTGAAGTTCCGGTGACCTTAAATTTGAAAAAAGGACTTCCAGTTATGTTCCATGAGAGGGGGCCAATAATTGTCTGGACTTTGGAAATGGCTTTGAAAGTGACTGTTTGGAGTGTATACTGAAGTAATGCTCATGCACTGTATGGGGTGTTATCAGGTGATGTTTTACGTATCCAAAAAACCTGAGAAAACGAAAAAAAAGAGGCTCAGAATTCTCACCCTCCCTATGCCCTAAGAGCCACTGCGAATTGTGGAGGTGATGCCCTTCGTTTCCAGGGGAGGGAAACAAAACAGAGAGCACCTCCTCTGTTGTTGGGCAATTAACAAAGTAGCAATAGTTTGGAAAAAGCTGCCAGAATCATAGCAATTATAAGCTGGAGAGGCAATGACTCTTGTCAACAGCAGATGAAACCCCATCTTGCTCACACCAGGGTAAAAAAAAATCCGAAAGTGCTCATCTTGCATTTGAAAGTCCTCAGGCACAGTCTGCTGTGAAAACCCAGGGGATAGCAGATTTAAAGTAACACTACATAAGAATTATATATGCCGAGGAGCTGAACTGTGTGGGCTGGGGAGAGTGTTCCAATATATGCAGAATGGTGTGAGGTTTTTTTGTTTTGAAAAAAGAGCTAACTACACTAGGACCAGGTCCTTTGCACAGCTACATAACTAAAGCCAAGGTGACATTGAATAATGTTACAAGATAAAAAAATCTATTAGAAAGAGTAGTCAGTTTTATGGCACCTAAGCTGAATCCAATACCCTCCTTTTCTGGTTCCAGACTGAAGACAACTGTTCATCCTGCTGTTGAGTATTAAAATGAATGCACTCTGATCCCACCCCAAACTTACTTTTTACGTATTCATTATTAAACTAGGTCTTCTCCACAATCTATACTATGATTACAAACATACACCTCTACCTCGATATAATGCGACCCGATACAACACGAATTCGGATATAATGCGGTAAAGCAGTGCTCCGGGGGGAGCGGGGCTGCGCTTTCCGGTGGATCAAAACAAGTTCGATATAACACGGTTTCACCTATAACACGGTAAGATTTTTTGGCTCCCGAGGACAGCGTTATATCGAGGCAGAGGTGTACGTCCAAACACATAATATCTCTGATGTGTTTTCCACATCGGAGATAAAGACCATTTGGCTGAAATACTAAAACCACTACAATAGGAGGAAGGACTTGAAAATGGAGTTCAATTTAGAATGTTTCTCTCCCCCATCGTCTTCCACCCTAGCTCTTTCTATAGTATGTCTTATCAATTTGCTCCCAGAGACTTTCTGCTGGGATTAGCCCATCCCCACTGAAAGAAGAGCCAAACCCATAGCCATTTCTGAAGTCTCAGCATCAATAATCATTGCTTTTCTTCTCCAAGGTAAAAGTTACTCATTCAATTTAAATTCTCACTCCTCTCTCCCTGCATGTTATTAAGTTCAGTTTCTTCAGAGAATTTGCCTTAGGCTTTCTCTTTCCTATTCTAAGCCTCTAGATACTCTTGATTGCTTCACACTCTTCTCTCTTAAAGACACAATACTTTTTCACGTACACAGTGCCTAATAAGATAGTGCTCAAAGTGCTTCAGAAAGGTAAGCATTATCCCATTTTACCAAGGGGATTAATTGAAGCACTGAGACATTAATTATCTTGTACAAGGTCACACAAGAAAACAGTAAAGTTGGGAATAGAATTTACTCCTGATTCATAAAGCCTGGCTCTAACTACAAGACTCTGCTGATTTTGGCCTCATTTGCTTTGGTCCTAATTGCTACTTTTGAAATTTGATGCCAAAAGCCATTGTAATGGTTTGCTAACACAGAACCATTTTACTGCCTCCCAACTCAGTGAACTATTACATTACCCATCGTTCCCTATCTTTTCTCCACCATCATAGCCATCCAATAGATATGTTGACTTGTTTCAGACTGGCCAAGTCCAAGATTCTAACCCATCACTTCCAAGATTCTAACTGGCTTAGCTAAGGGCAGTTCACCCATCACTTAAATTCTTACAGCCATAAAGATCACCCCCCCCCACAAGTATCTGCACCCATTGTGCATTACATGTGCCACACTTGCAGCAATAATTATGTAAAGAGAAATATGTTCATAATGATTTTCTAATTGCTGAGGGAACCTGACTTTTGCATCCTGTTTAAATGCTCATTTGTTAAGATTTAGTCAAGGAGTCCCAACCTTTGCCTACCTGTTGACCCAGAAGTTGTTTCGGGTGAGGATGCATTTTGCGCAGTGGCTCTCTCATTTTTCTGGCTTGATGTAGAAATAAGTTTGTCTTGTCCCTTGACACTTATTTCAGTTTTGTTACCAACTCCCTTTTAAAGAACATGAATAAAGTTAGTGATTACCTGATCAGACTACCATGCAAATAAATTCAATAACCACAAAGTCTATTAGGAAATCACTTACAACTTCGAATTCAAGAATGCACGCCACAATGTTGAGCATTACCATGAGGGAGAGCAATTTAGAAACAGTGAGGGAAACCGCCTAAGACAGTCTCCAATTATCCCCCCTCAAATAAATATACTGCATGAACCAGTCTCTCACTAAACAGCACTAGTGGGTTTTTTGTTGTTGTAGGTATTTCTAATGTAGAAGGGCTCCATTATATAAATTTAAAAGTACATAAATGTCCTCAAGGAAGACAAGGCAAAAGAGTAAGGCAGACAATTAGCCCCAGTACTGCTACTTATACTGACTGAGGGGTTGCTAATAATCTGCATGAGACTAAAAGGTAAAAGCTATTTTAAAAAATGTCTTTACCACACAGGATTATTTATTTTTTTGCTTTTAACTCACTATTTACGCACCATCTTGTAATCCCACCTGTTGCAAACAGGCGTCAAAGTTGTAGATCCAATTTAACCCAGAAGTGCTGAGCAGCTCAATTCTGATTTAAAGTGGGACACTATAATTAAACAAGTGGCTTGTTGTAGCTATTGATTTCAAAAGTTCTCAGCAATTGCTTGATGGTTTTGTAGAAACTTCTGTCACTAAAACCAAAGAGTAACCCTCCACCCCCCCTTTCTTAAAAAAACAAAGAAAACAAAAAAAAACCCAGACTCTTGGTTGTACTAGCCCTTGTAGCTAGTAAAGTTTAAAGAGGTTTCTATTTAGAGGGGCTGCTGATAAAAAGCAGGGCCTGACAGATTTAATATAGTATCCAATAAAAGCGCCTGCATGGACCATCACATTTTGAAAGTTAGAGGACACTTAAGTTTGAGCCCTATACTAAATATCATGGGTATGTGTTATTTATAGACAAAGGAGTTGGTAACAAATAAGTGTGTACCTTGGTAGAGTAAACAAACTGATCGATGAATTTTCCATCCCCAGCAGCATTCTGTAGGGCAAAAACTTGTTCAATTTTAACAACTGGAGACATGTTACATTTCTGAAGATCCAAACTCCCTTTATGCATGGTTATTGAAGCTGGTAAGGATTTTCTGGCTGCAGCTGTTTTCCAGGCTATTTTCACAGGCGGTGGCTCCTCTTCTTCCACACTTGACTGCCTCCTTTGACTTTGCCTTCGCACCTCAGTATTTGATAATGAGGGGGATGCCGATACCACCTTGGTCTGTTCTGTCTGAGCGTTCAATGCTGGTTTAGGCCGACGATTCTTTTTAGTCTCTGATTTAGGGGCAGCAGTCTTTTTGGCTTTGGACAAAGCCTCCTCTGGCTCCTTGTCTATATAAATGAAGGTATACTGTTCTATCCTTTCTTCCCGAGTCATTTTCAATGCTTTCTCTGCATGGGCAATACCAATATCCCACTGAGCACGCTCTCTTTGTGGCCTTGGCTTACGAATCTTTAAAACAAAGACAAAAAGAGAACTCTATTACATTTATTTATTTAGCTTCCTGGCTACATTAAAATAAATGTTCAACTAAAATGTGGTCCTGCTCTTCAAAATGACCCTATGTAAGCCATTCCAAAGTACCTGATTTATCTCAGATTGAAGGTGACTGTTTTTTTCAGTTTACAAGATATTTCTGGGGACCACCACCAAGATTGCAAACTCACACTGGAATTGACAGTCAAACTGGATTCTTACTGGGCCATACTTCACCAATGAAAGTTGTGAATCAGATTCTGCTCTGAGTAACCCCACTAAAGACAACGGAAGGCAAAGTTTAATCCACAATTCTGTAGATACGTGAACCAGAAGATAATCCAATTCACCCACTTATTTTAATCCTGTTTCTTCCTCTGAACCTCCCATTCCCTGTTCATTACTACTATTAATTAACTTAAAATACCTACTACTTAAGAAGCCCACTAAAATACAGTGATAAGTCTGGTGGCCTGGCCAATAGTTCCCTTCTCTATTAAACAAATACAGTAGATTTTGCTTAAGGGCAATTCTGGTATTGGCAACTTCCAGTGAATGGCAACATAAGGCTGGGAACCAATCCCATCACAGTAACATCAATGTTGATAGGATTTGGATATTAGCAACAACATGCTGCTTATTAGCAAAATTTTTTGGAAGAAAGGAACCATCTGCAGGCATGTTTGTAAGGCTACACACCTACAAGGAAATGCCAGGATGTGCGGAACACACTCTGCAGGCACGTTTGTGAGGCTGCAGCCGGGAGAGAAAGTGCTAGTACATGCCTCCTCTGGCTAAAGTCTCACAAACCTGCCTGCAGCCAATGCTCAGCATGTCCCAGTGTTTCCTTCTGGGGCCGCAGCCCAGCAAAACTGAATGCAGACAGGGACCACATAGGAAGGGGCAGGAGAGAGGAGAGGCTGTGGGCATGGCAATAGCAGGGAGGGGGCTGCAGCCCAGATGCACGGTACCTCTCCTTGCCTTCTCCAGGATCCCTGCCAGGGGGCCGCACTGGTACATTCTGAGACCCAATCCAGGAAAGAGTGCAGGAAGAGGTACTGTGTAGCTTCATGGGTCCCAACACCCCCGCTCCCTGCAGAAAGCTCCAGCATCAGGGCTGCAGCCTCCTTCACTGCTGCTATTCTCCCTGCAAGCAGGTTTGTAGGGTGCAGTCAGGGAAGTCACCTCCCAGCATTTCCTTCTCTGGCTGCTGTCTTGCAAACCTGCCTTCCACTTATTAGCAATTATCAGATAATAGCAACTTTTTGCTGGGAACTGAGGGACTGCTAATAAGCAGAATCTAGATAACACAGAAATGTATGGGATACTGAGAACATAAAAATTGCTATTTAAAATGTGCACTGCTTTCTAAGGAATATATTAATAACGGAAACACTGAAAATCTGTGATCTAATATTTATTCTGAAGTTACACACACACACACAGTCCAGAAAGGCACTACAACCATGAAAGTTACTGAGATAAAGGGGATAAAACAAGCTCAGATAACAGCTTATCCATAAGGAGGACATAAGGGCATGTGGAAACATTTAACTATCTTTGTGAAGAATGATTACTTAGTCACAGGTGGAATGCATACAGTACTTTATTTTTCCAACATTCTAATATGCACCCATCTACAATAGGTTTCAGGATGGGTCCTCTTTGTAAGTTTAGGTTTTACTTTGATAGACATTGTGGATAACATACTCTGAATGTAGTGCTGAACATACCTTCTGTTTCTCAGAGTGATTGCTGGCTTGCTTAGTAGCCTCTGCCAATAATTGTTCATATTGTTTATGTCCTTTATACTCTCGAACCCGCTTCTCATGCACCCATGCCCTCTCAGGCTGGTTGCTAAAAAACTGAACATGGTATTCACGGGCACCTGAAATTAAAACACACTCTAGTAAGCAGAACTAACAACAGAAGTCAGTTCATGTGTTTACTTGGATATATTAGCCTAACATTCTTACTCCACTCCACTAATTCAATTCTTGCAGACGAAAGTTCTCCTTAGCTCTATAGAAGCTAGAAAGTAAAATGCATGCAGATCCATTTCTTATACATCAGATATGGTTTTATAAAAGTGCCTAAATAAGATTATGCAGTCAGACTAGAAGCTAAACAAGGGCTACTAAGTCAATTTGTGGGGGGCCTACTCTGACATCCTAGCCATCTAGTTTTTTAATTTGCTTGGAACTCATCTCTGTTACACAGAAACATTCAACAAAACTAACTTTCTATGAGAAATTTAAGTTGCACATTTATGTATTTTAACAACTTTGCAGAACACTTTAGAAAGTAAAGGAGGCGTTGTCCCTGCCTTCAGATTACAGTCTAAGGGTGGCAGCACGTGGTCCTCACACTGAGCAGTATCACTGGTATCAGTAGGACTACTTGTAAGGATACTAACCCAACAAGAGTTAAAGTGGCAGAATCTCTCTCTAAACTAAGTAAACACACACGGTCTGAGAGCATACATGCATTTGTTTATTCATATTGCTAACTGAAGAATCATGCAACATTATGTGCAACTGAAGTTTTCCTATTTAACAGACTGAATGCTTATTCCCATTTGCAAGTCCATAAGGGCCAGATCTTCCAGATGGAACCAAGGGAAGCTAAGCCAGATCAATGAAGTAGCTATGGCAATCTTGGGTTTTTTTAATCATTCAAAATTTAATTTTCAAAATATCCAGATGTCAATTACCCCCAAAAAATGCCACTTAGTGGACAACTTGTTTTTCTTTAAATTCACTCCAAAATATCTTCATCAGTTATTGTTTTTATATAAGCATTTGTATATTTGTTCTAAAACAAATATTAGGGGAAAAAAAGATAAATCAAAATTAATCCTTTACTCAGTTGCGTACTTTCCTCTAATGTGTCTTTTTAAATGAACAGTTGAATATATTTATAAACGAAAATCAAGAGAATTCTGCATTTCTTAATTGCACTAGGTGAACTACAACAGAAGAGACCTGTTTGTGTCACATTGAGAGAGTTAAATAAAGTTAGTTTTTTGGCTCATCGTTGCTAACTTCACTCTGGGAGCCCTCTCCCAACTGGTATAAGTTGTCAGTTGTATTTCATAGCAATATTTTTAATTAAGGAGCAATTACTGATGCAGTATCTAACATGTCCGCTCAATGGTTCTCCTTCTTTACCTCTTGTATTAATTTTGGTATGAACTTCAAGCTGTGGATCACTTGAAACCATGCAAGGCCACCAAGGATAAGTTCCCACCTTGGACCAGACTAGATCGCCAACCTGAAACTTGATGTCAGTTGTAACTTGCGTTGGAAGAGATGGTGAGAACTGCTGGACCTATAAAGAAGATAACAGTCATATCAGCTGCAGAAGAAAACAATTTAATACCACTCACTAATGCACAATGATTCAGAAGGTGTTTTGGTTTGGATTTTTTTTTTTTAATTTCTTCATCAATTTAGTTTTTCCTCTCTTTCTTCTTTCAGCTGGCACTGATGGTCAAATGCAACCATGACAACAGGGGACACTCAGACTCCAACTGAATGGTTCACTGAGGATGAGCAATGATTGATAATCAAGACATTCTAAAGGGGAGATATCCCCACAGAAAGTTTCTGCTGAGTAAACCAATTACAAATGTCATTTTGGTGTTGCTTTATTCTGTCATCATATACAAATAGGGTGAGCACTGGCCACAATAATAATTATATAGCCATTTCCAATAACAGTGACTGATTTATCTGATAATAAACTATACAATGTTCACACTGTAATGAGACAGCAAGACAATTTCTATAATACTAAGAGTCCAAGATTTGTTAATTTATATAAGTACTAACCGGGGTTTCCTCCAACAGTGTATCTTCTCTTGGTCTTTCTGATAGCACACTAAGCCTCTCATTTGGTCTCTAAGAAAAGGGTAACAATAAGGAGAGAACAGGAAAATAAAAGTAAACAGGATAAGGGGGATGGTAAAACAGAAGAACACATCACAGAGAATAGGAGCAGGAGAAAATTAGCAGAGAGGAAAAAAAACACCATCATAAAATCAGAAAACATGACAAACTCTTTATGACTAACCTATGTTCAGTTTTAAAATACTCATCTCTCCCACACTACTTAATATATTTTCATTATAGCAGCACCCAACCAGATCAGGGTCTCATTGTGTGAGGTGCTGTACAATTTACAATAAAGAAGTCACTGTCCCACAGAGCCAACAATCTAAACTGAGATACAACTCAGAGGAAATAAGGAAGGGAGGAAAGGAAACAGAGCAACATACAGCTACACACTGTGAATTGGTTATATGAATGGACTGCAGTATTAAAGTTATTTATTGGTTTAAAAATCCCAAGAAACATGAATGATATTAGTTGGCAGTTCACTTTAGACATTATAGCATAGGCAGGTTTGTAGGAAGGATCTGAAAGAGAACAGGGTAGTGGCTTTACAGGTTAATATGAGGAGGCCAGGCACTCCATGCTTAAGGAATAGCATGGAGGAAGGAAGGAAAAGGAGATAAAGGTACAATAGGAACTAGCATTGCCAGAGGAGTAGATAGGATAAGGCACATGATGTAACAACAGGTAAGTAGATAGCAGCTAGGCCAGGGATGGGCAAACTATGGCCCGCGGGCCGGATCCGGCCCTTCAGGGCTTTGGATCCAGCCCGCAGGATTACCCCTAGTGGTGCTGCGGGCCCGGCGCTGCTCTCAGAAGCAGCCCCCGGGCCGGGAGCCAAAGGGCTCCATGTGCGCACGCAGAGCCCTCTGGCCCCCCCCACCCAGGGGCCGCAGCACTTCCTGGAGTGGCGTGGGGACAGGGCAGGCATGCAGGGAGCCTGCCCTGGCCCTGGTGTGCGCCACTGCCACCCCGGAGCCACTTTAGGTAAGCGGCACCGGGCTGGAGCTCAAACCCCTCCTGCCCCCTGCCCCCCAACTTCCTGCCCTAAGCCCTCTGCCTGTACCTCGCACCCCTCCTGCACCCAACTCCCTGCCCTGAGCCCCTTTCTGCACTCCTGTGCATTCCAACCACCTGCCCTGAGCTCCCTGCTGCACCCTGCACCCCGTGCACCCCAACTCCCAGCCCTGAGCCCCATCCTGCACTCCGTACCCCTCCTGTACCCCAACCCCCTTCCCTGAGCCCCCTCTTACACTCTGCACCCCTTCTCTGCCCCAATCCCTTGTCCTGAGCCCCTTCCTCCACATCCCGCACTCCACCCGCCCTGCCCCGGCCCTGCATACAATTTCCTCACCCAGATGTGGCCCTCGCCCCAAAAAGTTTGCCCACCCCTGAGCTAGGCTGTAAAGGGCCTCAAGTGTAAGGACCCATAGCTTGTGTTTAACATGGTGGAAAAGCAGCAGTCAATGGAGACACTCAAAGGGAAAGACAGTGGACATACATGGGAAGGATGCGTGTGACAAAGCATTCAGTCAGAAACTCTAATGTACCATTCAGATAGATTATAATTAGTCCACTTAAAATGAAGATCTGTTCCCTTGAAATTACACATTAGCTCCATGATAATCATAAATACGTGCTTCACACTGAAAAGTCTAAAAAATGTTCACTTAAAACACACTGTCTAGTACCTGCCAATTAGAGCTCTCAACATGTGGTACTTTAGATACATAGAAATGTTAGTACTTAGTTTTAAAGTGGTACACAAGAGTTATTCTCTACAGGTTGTCTAACCTCAACCAAATAAATACGCATAGCCTACAAATTCTTCCTTGCTACGCCAACCTGTTAATGGCAAATATACCTACATCTTCTGCCTGTGATTTCTACTACAATGAGCTGACAAACTATTTCTGCCCAAACAATTGCGCTAGTCACACAAAATATAGTCTGAACAAAAGATTGCATACTTCTCACTTAGTTTCCTAGAAGCAAATTCTAACCAGTTGTTTGATTTTAGACTCAAAATTTTTGTTTTTAAACAAAAATTAAAGCATAGAGTTCAATGTTTTCATTTTGATAAAGTTTTAATTACATATTAATTTTATTTTAAATGTAAACATTCCCCTGAAGAGTTTGGGTTGCACTGGATTTCTACATTAGAAGCAGGAAGTAAAGGACTACAAATCACTCTTGTTTCAATACCCAAACTGAATAAAAAGCAAAAAGTAAACTTTTAAAAATTAATTCAAATTTTCATTATTCAGCGGTGTTATTTGAAATACGGGTATTACCTTTTAAAAAACTTTAGCTTGACAGTGTCCCTTGAAAGGGAAGCATAAGATAGAAAGCGGGCAAATTTAAAATAATTCCAGTTCCTGGTAGACAAAGTTCTATACTACACTAGTTACCACCTCTTGCAGGTCAATACCTTTGAGTACCAGTAAAACCCCATATACCCATTATAGGGATATAGCGCCTTTAAAACCAGACTCCAAGAGTTTGGTGAATTTTAGCTGCCAGATAGAGCACATGACTGAAGGAGGGTCAAGTGAACTAGGCCTGCCTGTGGGATTATATAAGGCAATGATTTTGGTTCAGTCTGGGGGATACCTGGGAAGATGCTCTTCATGGTTGCCAGGCAGCAGGTCTGTATCAAAAAAAGTTCCCCACACAGAGAAAACTGGGACAGAAGCAAGATTCAAGAGAGGCCCTGCTATGGAAGCATGGCAAACCTATGATACAACATTGACTAAGGCCTGATGCAAAAGTGACTGTTAATGCTAGGGAAAGGGCAAGAAAGGAAGCCCAGATACAAGGGTGAATACTTTGCTGAATTATATTAACAAACCAGATTAAAAGTAGTTTGATCTCCTTTGAAACACAGTTGTCCAGCATTTGATCTAAGAAGGGAAACTGAGGCACAGCAGCATGCAGAGGCAGAGCTGTTACAGCAACTGTGTGAAACCACCCAAACTGGCAGTTTCAGCGGAGGCAGCAAGGATTAAATAAACTGCCATGAAGACTAACTTTTCCCCTTCATATGGGCCAGGGAGGGCAGGTGTGAGGCACACTAGCAAGGGATGATATGTAGAGGGAACTTGAACTGCTGCTGCCCATGCTATATTTTTGGCTAATGGTTTGTCAGCCAGACACCTTCCACAAGCACCAAAACTGGCTTAAACAACAGATCTCCAAAAGCAAGAGAAACACATACAAACAATCCAAGTAACTGTATTCTGTTAGACAGCTTGTTCCAAGTTCGCAATAGCATTAGTCACTCATTAAAGTCATACTGAGCTTCATTAGTGACAACTACATGGATCAAAACGCAGAAATTCAAAACCTTAATTGATAAGTAACCTCCAGAAGATGTAATCAACAACAAACAAAGAAAATACAGACAAATAAATATAAGCTTTGAAATATAGTTTACATTGGCAGTAAAAACATTTCACACACAAGACTTTACAGGACTAAACACTGATTTTAAATTTAGTCAAAATGGACCTACTGCAGTTCTCATTTGCCAAAAGTGCAAACATAAGGTGGTTAAGCCTATGAACCACTGCATGGGAGACCTGTGTTTGGGAAAAGCCCACATTCAAGTGTCTAAAGCCATCTTTTCTGCTGTAGAAAGGAAATAGTCACTGAAAATGCACTACTGAAACACAACCAAAAGGGTTAAAACAATGCCCTTTAGACTAGATACAGGAGTTACTTGAGGACTGGAGTCTTGTGGGGGACTGTATTGAAAAGGAAGGCTTTCTGGCTGCTGAGAGGCCCTGACTGCCTCTGACTCCACTTCTTCAGAAGTCCCCATCCTAGGCAACCTGCAGCTATATAAAACTATTATAAAATACAGAAATGAACGTGATATGATGGGGCCAAACCAGCCTACTTACAGTGATGGAAAGAGGTGGGGACATGTCATGGACATGGAAATTGCCATACTAGACCACAGCACTGACCATATAGCATAGTATCCTGTCTTCAACAGCTGCCAGTACCAGATGCTTCATAGGAAGGTGCAAAAAAAAAAAAAAAAAAAAAAAACCCTGCAGTTTGACAATTCCCATATTCCTGACATGTCTCACCTTCTCTCTTCTGACAGCCACTCTCAAACTAGGAAAAAATAAGAAAAGGACAACAGCAGCACATGGCCGGCAGGAACATTTAGCTGGAAAGTGGTCATGTTGTCATGCACACTGTGTGCTCTTAAGGGTGGAGGTAGAAGTCCAAGTGTTCATGGGGAGGCTCATTTTATTGAACGTGGAGGCAGAGAAAGGCTGCAGGTACTGAAAACCACCACACTTGTCCTCAGTGTACTAGGGGTTTACTTACAATACTATTATTTCTGTGCAGTGTACACATACATATTGCAAAATTAAATCTTGGCATCCCCTGCACCTAGCAAAAAGCATTATGGACACTGATACAGAATTCTCTCAATCAGTGTGGGCTAACAGGCAACTGACATTTCTAATTTGCATGCACACTAGTACACTAATTTTTGCTAGTACGTGCACGAGATACAACCACCTCTTCACTTATTTAGAATCATACAATCCACCATATTTATTAAAATTTATTTCAATGGCAACTGTCAGTTAAAGCATGTGGTTTAAGTGTTGTATAGACAGCAGTATACTTGGATAGTTATAACATGTTTTTAGGTGCCTCTTAGAAATAAGAAACATTACCACTACGTTTCTATGAACGCTAACGATGAATACTTCAAATACCACAAAACCCCAGTAAATCACATTTTGAAAAAAGAGAATTCAAGAATCTTTTGATAGTACACTTTTATGGGCAGGGACTGCGTCTTCCTCTGTGTTTGGAAAGCACCCAATTTTGAGCACTACTGCAATCCAAATAATACTACTCATAATTCTTTCCACTACTCCTCTCAGATACATAAGCTTTGCATTTGAGCTGTAGTAGACACTTGCTAAACAATTCTGATCATTGCATAGTGTGTCAGGCAGTGAACTACAGGCTCACAATGCCTTTTAAGTACATAAACAACTAATAAGAAATATAAAGCTGCAAAAAAGGAATTCCCTGTTAATAATCACAAAAAGATGAAACTGTTATTCCACTTACATTTTGTTCCTCTGGTTCTAGTTTTGGAATTTTGTGTGACTTGCGTTCTTCTGATCGTGAAGAGTCATGCTTGCTACTTTTTTTCCTTTTCTCCTTTCTCCCTTCATGTTTCATCTTACCATACTCTCTTGCCTGTACTTCATTCAAAAGGTCCCCACACAGAGAGGACTCGAACAATTCCCTGCCATTCTGGATAGTTTTGGTTATTTTTAATTTGATTTCTGGTGAACCAGTCTTCTTTGGAATCACCGTTTGTGGTACTGAAGGAGGTGGTGGTGGTGGGGGTTGTGGAGGGGAAGGTTTTTCCAGAACTTCATGCGGCCTCATGTTAGAGTTTTCCATTTGGTAATACTCTGGGGGACTAAAGTTTCTAACTGCACCAAAGCCATTGGCTGAACCATTGGGATACTGACTGTATGTCTGGTATTTGGCTTGAGGTTCATACATATTGATTGTTGGTGGATAGCCATTAGTGATCGGTGGAAGATCCTCTGTCGTTGGAGTAGGGTACTGAAAGCCTTGCTGCAGGGCAGTTTCATATGGTGTCTGACCACCATCTTCAGCGATGTCACTGCTGGCATCAAAGGCATCCTCCTGGCGGATGTTGGCTGAGTCAATGAGCTGAGGTGGTTGCTGAATTGTGTTTCCCATGATCCCTTGCATGAAAGAGAAAGAGAAATCCATTGTTCTGCTCCAGCATCCTTAGCTTTCCCTTTCTCTCATAGGGCCTAAAAGTAAAGGGAGAAAAAATAAGTAATCAATGTAAATCAAAGGAAAAGAATTAAACAACTGAAACAATTAAGAAGAAATAGAGCTACCAAGAATATGAACAATTTTCATACCTCCACTTTCACTAGACACCCTCTTATACAGTCAACATTACCCTGCACACAGAGTACCCCCAATGCACCCGACTCTTCACCAGCGATGTAACACCCTGACTGTTCTGTTCTCTGCATGGGAAAATCAAGACTGAAGTGTGTCAAATTATGTGGTAGTTTTCTAATGTTAACAATAATCTACTAGGAATTTGTATGGGTTTGCCCAATTTATTTACATTCAAATTGTAATCAAATTCAGAACTCATGCACACAGATGATCAGGGTGATCAATAATGTATAATACCCAGATAGGGTTCCAAAGATGAAAAGCTACTTTGCAAACAAGCCTCACACACCTATTTTCAGTAAAACAATAAATAAATAATTTAATCCCATTATTTGTCATATCCACCTAGAAGTTTGAAAATGGAAATTATCTCTCACCAAACATTTGTAGTGGAACTAAAATAAGAACAGTCCTTTGTATACCAACTTCCATAACACAGTCCACACATTTCTGTGCACAGGCTTTTTGACTTAACTGCTTCTCTTCAGCCAGCAGAGGAGAATGACTAATTTTTTCCAAGAGTTACATGTATTTCTCGGCAATGGTCATTTCTCAAGATATTTGAAACAGAAGAAATTGTCAGCTGCAGGAGTTTTAAACACAGGTCAAACTGTGGGCCCAAACTAAGTCAGTGTTAGAATAATGGTTCTAAATACTGTATCAGACCAGAAAAAGCCAACACAAATCATTAGAAGGCTGAAACTGTGATGCTTATTCAACTTTGCAGAAGTGCCTATCCAAGGCTCCAGGTACGATACAACCATTATAAATTCAACAGGCAGGAAGGGTCGTAGAAAGACCTCCCAAATCCACCAATGTAAGTTTCTTCTCTTCCTTCTCCTTAAAAATCTTATTCAAACTTTCCCTCTCCCCAGCAAAGCCTGTGAAAACAGATGAGCACTGATACATGCCCTCGAAGTTACCAGGCCCTGGCTGCTGGCTTTTTTAAATACACAGTAGCACAATTATAGCAAATAGATGCTAATTATTCCACTCCAGCTGGTGAGAAAACCCAAAGAGCTCTACCCAATGGAAGGAGCATTTTTCTATGCCATTAGACTTTAAACAACACGTGGTAACAATTGATTTCAGGACTGAGGTGGTTAAACCAAGGCAGGTATCTTGCCATGAAAATGTTCACCTCGGCGCCACCCAATGTAGGCCACATTCCTCTCCCAGATGCCTCCTGCCCTCCTAGTCTTTGGAACCACACACCAGAGGGGAGAAATTCCTCCCTGAAGAGACAGGAAGGAAATTCAGCAACCATCTAAGCCAAATTCAGAACAAGCCAACCCTCGGCTTCCTTTGGAGTACCTACATCGACCTGCCCATGTCTGTCACGTAGTAGTAATAACGCTACCTTTACCGCTGCAGTATCTGAGGTCCTGGAAATTTTTACTGTATCTCATAAGACTTGAGACAGTTTTACAGCCACTTCAAACACAGAGGGAAAAAAGTTCAATGAAATATTACATGCTCCCAAATTAGCCTTCTTCCCTATTTAAGAAATTTAAACCATTTTAATGCTTAGTTGGAGGAACTGGCTTAATGGGATACACCTCATGTTTGAAATATTGGCTTGCTACCCAGTAAGGTCATTTTAGCCCTTTCAAGATAAATAAATGGAGTATCACAATGAGTGCATTTTTGTGTTGTGAGGATGGAGGTCCCGAATGCTCTTTCATACAAGATTTTTTTCTGGTCTGTAATTACATTAAAGATCCCATGACATACATTTCACAATAAGGATCTGCCCACTTCCTTGCCTGAGTTTCATTCTCATCCTCCCAAAGCAACATATCCAGATATCTTATTCAATATTTTCCATGTCTGAATTTAAAACTAAAACAAAACAAAACCTTCCTCCTCAGGAACTAGTAGAGATGTAACGAAAAAGCAACTACAAGAAAATGTAACTTCTCCAATTACATAGCAAAAATGTACTAGGCAACTCCACATTCACAGATTATATTGATTTTTCCCATGCTCAGTTTTACTTCATGGTGATATTAGCCAAAGCCTCATGGGATCCAACTACAAGTGGCCTTATGGGATCTAACTACAAGTGTCTTGTTTGGCTCAGGTCTCAAGACAATTCAACCCCCTCAGGGTCAGGTCAGCTCCCCCACCTCCTGCCCATGGGGTCGGCATGGCGACTACAAGTCCCATTCCTGCCAGACGCCACCACCTCATTGTGCTGCAGCATGATATTCCTGGGGAAACTGTGCGCAACTGCAGCACAGCAGAAAAATCCCCCCTCCGCAGTATCCCTTTACTTCCTTCAGGGCCGGCTCTACCATTTTTGCCACCTCAAGCAAAAAAAAAAAAAAAAAGCCGCGTGGACTGTGCCACCCCAAGAATGGACGAATACCGCCCCTTAGCATGTGCCGCCCCAGGCTTTCCTTGCAGAAAATGGTTTATGTGGGGAAGCAAAGAGAAGCTGCACCAGCGATCACTCAGCCCTACCCACAGCTCAGATGCATCTCTTCAGGCAGCCAGGGGAAGAGGTAAATCACTGGGGGGGAAGAGGGGGCTGGGGATGACCTGGCCACCCAGGGACGGTAGTCCCAGCGGGAGGTGGGGGAGAGAACAGAGGGAGTTCCCCCTCCCTCTTCCCTGCATGGAGCAGCTGGGGATGGGTCAGATCAAGCTACAGAAACATCCCCTAGCTGCAGGAAACTGCACCATGTGTGGGTTTCTTTGTTTTTTCCAGGTGCGGGGGGGGGGAGAAAGGGGGTGCAGGGTGGGTCTGGATGCACAGGGGTTGGGAGGACAGGGGGAGCAGCTCCCTGTACAGTGACCCCTCCCCCCATCTGCACACCTGGAACACTGCCCCACCAAGCTCCAGCCAAATCAGGAGCCCTCCGCACCCACAACCCCACACCACTAAGTTCCAACCAGCTGCACCCTGACCCTCCACCCCACCCAACCCCACTTCCCCTCAACACTGAGCCCTAACTACCATCACCTCACCCCCGCTTGCAGAGTCCCATTTCCCCTGCACCCAGAACCCCACACCGAGCCCCTGTGCACCCAGATCCCCCCACCACCACCCTGCACTCAGTCCCCCCCCACACCTAGATTGCGCCACACAGAACCCTGGTACTCTTGAGGGAATTCTGCTGCGAAAAATTTAAAATTCTGCATATTTTAATTGTCAAAACAACACAATATAATCACACCATTTTCAATTATTTTGGTAATTTATTTCAAAATACTTGTCAGCAAATAATTGAAAATGATGCGATTATATTGTGTTATTTTGACAAATAAAATATGCAGAATTTAAAAATATTGGGCACAGAATATTTAATTTTTTAGTGCAGAATTCCCTCAGGAGTAAAAATAAGCATGCTGATGACTCAACTGCCTCTCACTGTGCAGCATGTCAAGGCAGCAGGGGCCGGCAGGGGTGGTGCACACAGCCACCTATCACTGCATCACACATGTCTCACAAGCCCCTGGTGCCCTTCTGCAACCCTCTGAGGGTCACGATGCACAATTTGGAGATGCTGCTCTAGCTCAAACAGATATTATAGGTGTGATGCTGGAATAACTGGGAGAACTTCTATGGCCTGTGTTATGCAGGTCTATGAATAGGCTATGAATCTATGAAACAGTTCACTATACAAATTCGGTTAACATTCTTATGGAAAGTTAAGTCAAATGTTCCTATACTGGGGTTTGTGAAGATGTTCTAGAGGTGAGTGGAGAGAGTTGCTAGTTTATCCTGTGATGTTTGTACATATGCATAATATTAGTTGACAAGGGTTGCAGTTACAACAGATAAGAGATGACAAAGCTTGAGCCAATCACTATCTGATGAGGATTAGGAAGAAACTTCCCTTATGGGCAGGTTTTAACTATCCACTAAGGAATTTCTATTTTCCTAGACTAGCTGGGACCTGTAGTAATTCCTGTGTCCCTAACACATCTAATACCACACTCATGCCTATGTTCACACCCACTTTGACAAAAATTACTTTCTGGGGTAGCTTCCAGTTAGAGTTCTAGAAAGATTAACTACCTGCTAAAAACATACTCATTAACATTTTTCCTTAACAGACACTGATTCACCAACTTCCTCTTAGGGTATGGCTACACTGGCACTTTGTCGGCAAAACTTTTGTCCTTCGTGGATGTTAAAAAACACACACACCCAAACGACAAAAGTTTTATAGACGAAAAGTGCTGGTGCGAACAGCGCTTTGTCTGCAGGAAAGCCACTGCCACTCATAGGAGGTGGAAGGTTTTTTTTGTCAGCAGGAGAGCTGTCTCCTGCCGACAAACAGCAGCTACACAGCCCGGTGGCAGTGGCACAGCAGTGTCGCTAAAAGCTGCGTAGTGTAGCCATAGCCTTAGTGTGGTCTAGCGGCAGCAAGCAACTAAAGCAGGTGCTGGCTCATTTCCAAGAGCTAAATGGCATTAAAAGTCAACTAATAATACGTTAAATATTATACTAATATTAACTTCAGCAATTGCTTACATGGAAAAATATCATACAGATATTAAGGAAAGCTAATCCATAAAACACTGTATTCAAATGTGATGTTCACTATGAAAAAATTGAGGATAACTAAATTAAAATATGCTTAGTTTTCTTTTTGATTTTTACTGCTACAGAAGTCAGGCTGGCAGGCCATGCTCACTTAATCCTAGGCAGAGATTGCTAACCGAGGTAGAGGCATTTAAGACCTAGGCCACAAAAGAAATTGCGCTGATTTAACTAAACCTATTTCTAAATTGTGCAGCCTCCTTGTGTGGACCTCTGAAACTGGTTGAAGAGTGGCTGATATTATTAAATTCAGTAACAAATCTTTAGCAACCATGAACCTATCATCCTCCAGAGATGGAGCATCACCCTGTAGATTTTGCCCTAAAGATGTAAATATACCAGCTAATAGGTATCTGTGTGTCCCTAGATTCCCCTTCTGTAACATCACAAGTGGTTTCTGTGGAAATTATTATATTCCAACAGTTGTGTAACTGTGGGTGAGGAAAAAGCCAATTAACTTTTAACACAGAATATTTGTTTGAAGTTCATCAGCTCTCATCCAAACTCATTTCTAAATAATTTCTTTGTTTGTACAGTGCCTAGAACAATGGTACCTTTGGCCCTGATTGGGGTCCTTAGGCATTACCACAATGGAAATTTACAAAAATGCTTACCACATTTTTCTATGCGGCACCAACTGCTCTTTAAAGGCTTCACTGACATTGGGCAAATCATTTAACCTCTGTTCCTCAGTTTCTCCATCTTAAAGTGGGTGCTGCAAGACTTGCAGTAATTCACTGATGTTCATAAAGTGTTTTGAGATCCTTAGCTTGAAGGCATAAAGGTGCAAAATATTCTTTTAAGTTTCTATGCCAAAGAAGAAAAGTTCAGCCATGCAGTGTTGACTTCATTCCAACAGCTACCAAATCTTATGTTTTACAGTCAAGCAAGGAGGCCAGCTACTCATTTTCTTCACTGTACTGAACAATTTCTGTAACGTTCAAGTGACTCACACTGCAAGGGAAGAACCAAAGTGCATACCACTGTTACCAAAACAAAGAAAACTTATCCAGCTAATACTACCCGATTTTGATTTATAGCCCTCAAAGACTATTATCTCTACTCTTTAAATCAGCAATGACCACATTAAAGGTGATTTGTATTTAGAAAATTACCTTGCTTCTGTTCATCCCTTAATTTTCCTCTAGTGAAGTAAAGGACTTTTTAAAGACTTTTCTTCAATTATCTCTAATAGTAATAAAGACCAAGAATTTTTGGATGAAGAGTCAGTCAGGAAGAGAGACTGAAATTTCTCTTTGATGATACAATGTCTTATAAATTACATGATTGGCTAGCCATAGTATTCTCTAGACAGTGATCTAAGAAAATACCTGCTCTGGAGCATCCAATAGGAATTTTGAGCCTCACTCTGACATTTTGGCCACATTTTAATCCTACCTAAGGATCTCAGTAAAATTAAGCTACAGCATCAGCTTGACACGTGTATAAGACATATCAGTAAACAACTATACATAATTCACAACCAGTCAACTCACTTGGTTCAGGAGTCACTAAGCACTACATTAACATGAATAAAAGGTCTTTTCTCCCTTAAAAAGCATTATACTAACTTTCAATGCTAGGAAATCAGAGCAAAAATAGGGATATAAAACACTGGAGAGAGGTTTACACTACAAACTGCAACATACTTGTATGAATAAAAAACATGAGGCAAGCAATTTTTCATCTCTCTCTTACAAGGATATTTGACGTTTAGAAATTGGGATTTAAAGGCATCTATATTCTGCATAGTATTTTAGTAGTATAATCTTTCTAGTACAAAGGAGAAAAACCAACTAACATTTAATCTACGGGAACACTGCAAGATTATGCCAATCAGATCGTGTCCAACTGATTAAACACATTTCATTAGGCCAATGGTACATTTAGATTGCACAACAGTCTCTTTGATCATGAGGTCACCAATTTTAATCCAGCCTATACAAGTATCAGCATCTTTTGAAAATTACAAACTGATGGCTTTCAGTGATTTAAATGAAATCATTTAGTGAGTAGTTGGCATTAATTAGATTCCTGTTACCACTCTCAGCAGAATCCAAGAACGGCATGGACAATGGATACTGAACCCTCACATGTGGCCCCTGCAGGTCAGAGCTCATACACTTTGGCAGGGAAAACTTTGCATTGCTACTTGGTTTACTGCGGGGTAGGCAACCTATGGCATGCGTGCCAAAGGCGGCACGTGAGCTGATTTTCAGTGGCACTCACACTGCCCGGGTCCTGGTCACTGGTCCGGGGGGCTCTTCATTTTAATTTAATTTTAAAAGAAGCTTAAACATTTTAAAAACCTTATTTACTTTACATACAACAATAGTTTAGTTATATATTATAGACTTACAGAAAGAGACCTTCTAAAAACGTTAAAATGTGTTACTGGCACGCGAAACCTTAAATTAGAGTAAATAAATGAAGACTCCACTTCTGAAAGGTTGCCGACCCCTGGTTTACTGTATCAGCTCCATGGTTAAACAGGATTCAGTCCCCAGAGCAGCCAACAGAGCAGATTTCACAATAATTAAATTTCAAAGAAAAAGTGTTTTTTAAAGACAGCATAACAGGATGTGGAGTGTTGGGTTTTTTTGTTTGGATACATTAACCTACAATTACATCTACTAATTTAGAAGTTAATGGTAGAAGTCTTAAGTTTTTCAAAAGCTTTCAAATAATCCCTTTTTGTGCGTTCATCTACATGAAATAGACCTTGATTTTATTATGCACTCTGGCTATTTGGGACAACTTATTCATCTGGTGTATTACCTTCCAGTACAGAGTGCCGCAGTAGGGACTTTTGCTTAACAGAAAGACTACATTGCAATGGTCTTCTATGCCCAACTCTTCTCCTCCCACAGAGCTTACACATCAGTAGCTCCCTCCTCCAGAGTCTTTGAATTCATCATCACTATAGTTAATACCCACACACTTTCCTATCCCCTCTCCTTTGCAAAACTTTAGTGGGTGCTTTCAAAATGAATATAGTAATATAAAGCAGCATCTGGATTATATTACACTGAAGAAATAACCCCTGGGGCTAGTCAAATGCTAGAATAATGTGAGACCATAAATGGAGGACTCCATCTCAAATCTTAACCCTAAAATAGGATTACTTTTGAAAGATTAGATTCCACCCCTGATGCAAACAGTACCGTATTTCTCCTAAGCAGCGCTCTGGCTGTCACAGAAATGGCACTGAAGGGCTAAAAAGGAGGTTGGACATAACTCACCCAAGTAGAAGAACAATCTCTAAAAGAGCTGGAAGTGAGGATGATCAGCAGTCTGAGTGAGGCTTATAAGTTTTTATTTTATGCAAGTTAGGTCTCTTGGATCTCCAACTGCTGCTGTTGTATTAACTCAGAGTCCACCTCCTGCAAGTACAGGATTCAATATCCAGATAAAGGATGTAATAAACAATAAATTGATACTACACTGGATCTCAGCCAAAGGATCAAGAAGAATGTAGCTAAATTATTTAAGGCTTCTTAACAGGAAACAGTTTTTGGCGCTATTGGAGGGGAAAAAAAACAGTTTGAACAAAGATCGTGACATCTGCAAAACTGCAACAGGAATAGTTTTTCATTGCCTACAGGGGGCAGAAAGAAAAAAAAAATATTATTCTCCAGAATTATGTACTATATTCTGCACCTGTCTTTTCCCTGCACTACCTTTCTGGGGCCTAAGGCAATGTAAACAGAACTTGTCAGTGACACTGAAACTAGAGACAAAATTTTCAAAACTACAATAATGTACAAATAGGAACAGTATTTAAACAAATTAAATAAGTTTTTCCTCTTTGGAAAATGAAAACAGTATAATCTAAAGTGATTAGGCTAGATCTCATGAGAAATGTTACCCTAATTTAATGGCAAATACGCTTAACTTCCTACCCCAAACTCTTATATAGTATTGCTGTGGCATCAAGAAGTGGCTGCAATTTCAGCAATGGCTGAAGTTATTCATACACAGATACGTTTATAAAGTGCTTTGGAATCTTTTGGGAAAAAGCTTTTCTCACTGAATCACTATTACATTTATCTAAGGCATTTTTAGGACCTAAATCACAAGTCTCAGACTACGACATACCTGTTTGGTGCTTGGATACTAGTTACATGCAGTATAATACGCTACATAATTATTGTATCTCTAAGATTTCCACAGAGATGTTACTAGACTCAGTAGTAGATGTTGCTGATCCAATTTCCTGTCTTTGATAATTACTGAAAGACTTTTGCAAAAAGGAGAGCCTTGTTGGCTTCTTTGAGAACATCAGGCTTGGGCTATATAATTTACTAATATCCCATGTAGCCTCATTAAAACTATGGATATTAGCTAGTCTCAAAAGAATGTTCACCTGCGAATGGACCAGGTTAGTAAGGGTACCTTATTACATTTTAACATGCTTTGAAATATCTTGAGAAAGAGCAGCATTATTTATTACAGAAATGTATGAAGATGCCAATCACTGCATCTGAGCACCACCACAAACTTACATTCTATTCTTACCTTCCACTTTACTAAAAATCCATTAACGATATCTTTCATAGATGACCGTAAAAATACAGCTTCCCTCAAGTGTAGAGACTTTTTATTGTTATATTCAAGCTTTCAC
This sequence comes from Mauremys mutica, assembly GCF_020497125.1. NCBI lineage: Eukaryota > Metazoa > Chordata > Testudines > Geoemydidae > Mauremys > Mauremys mutica. The sequence continues at coordinate 132,694,627 of NC_059073.1, read as the reverse complement.
TTTTGAACACTACGGATATAGGATGAATTAGAATAGGTGACCTAGTGGTCAAAGGGCTGAAAATTAACAATATAAGACAACATGTAGCTTTAAATGTTCAAATTTTCTACTGAAACTAGCTTTAAGGGAGGGGAAAAGGAAACAACATTCCCCTGCAACCCATATAACTCCAGCATCTTGCTAAGACAGCCAAAAATGAAATTGTTTAGAAAGTGAAATGCACAAGGTAAATATATGGTTAAGAACTAATTAAAGGTAAATCAGATTTTTTTAAATGTCACTTTTAGTACATTACAGTGACAACAACAACAAAATGTGTTTACAACATTTTAATCTGAATGTGTATAATTGTAAACCATATTGTTGTAAATGCTATCTGAATTTCTGACAATACGAAGCTAAACAAAAATAGAATATAGTGAAATCACAACCAAGTCAGGAATCTGCATTACAACTTGATTGGCTTCTCTAGACTGGTGCATGAAATAGAGAAATATGCCAACAGAATATTTATTTAAAAAAAAAAAATACAAATACAAACAAGCATTCACAGTTCTCCAAGTATGACCTAGGAAGACTGCAGTTATCACCCAGCCAGGAAAGGTTCAGCAGCATTAGGGACGAAGAGATCTCATTTTCTAGATGAGATCTCCCAATGTCAACAGTGCCCCTCCTCTTTCCCTCACCATCACACACTTACTATATCACAGGAATACAGAGTAAAGTCCCCAAAATCTGAGCAGAAAGGACCAATCAACATGATATGCTGACACCAGAATTCCACAGCTACAGGTATTATGAATAAATTGGGTTTACCTATCCACAGGCAAACTGCAGAAGCCAACACAACATTCACAAAAAAACTGTTACATCTAATATTTGTTCAAATACAAATTCAGAATGTTAACAAGAATGACTGAGACCCATAGTTTCAGTGCATTTCCCTGGCAATAATGACCAGCCAGAGGAGCTCCTGACTGAGAATGAAGCATAAGCCCATTAATTTGCACCTGATACTTTATCACCATGCAGTACCTGAGTTGAGAATACCACCACTTTTGTTGAAGGTGTTAGCAGCAAAAAGTTTAAAATTAATTTCCATAATACATTTGATTGACTTAATTTTTACTGTCCACTGTTGCAATGTACTACTGTGGGACTATCTAAAATTGTATGTTATACGGTTTGTGGAGGTTCACACAATGCTCTGTAGGGCATTCCACAGACATGTAAAGAAACTACTTTTAAAACTGATACTTTACTATTGGCTCATCAGTAAAGGTAAAGAGAGAAACGAGAAACTAACTGGAATCAAATTTTTACATTAATTATAGTTAAACATGAGGTTAGTGAACAGTGCCACTGCTTGGCAAGGCTGGGCTGGACTTTCCAATTATAGCAATTGCCTGGAAAACCAAAGTTCTGGGATATAGCCTCAAAATAATGATAGCACATTAGCTAGGCAGGCCCCATTAACAGAAGCAGGAGTTGCAGCACTAACCCACATCTGAAGAAGTGAGGTTTTTTTACCCACAAAAGCTTATGCCCAAATAAATCTGCTAGTCTTTAAGGTGCCACCAGACTCCTTGTTGTTTTCACTAATCCACAGAGATTCCAGGTTCTGTTTATTTTCTAAAGCCTGAAAAAGCTGTCAAAGTTATGCACAAAGACTTCATTACTTACTTTTATCTTTTGTGCATATTTTTTTCTAAAACATGGAGCAATCTGGTTTTTCCTTACATATGACGACACTTTAATTATGCAGTCCTGGTCATATCAAAAATCTTAACCTATGAAGCTGCCAATTTCAACTCTTGTTTGTTTGTTGTATGTGTCATAAACAAAGAGATTGCATTGCTGTGGCAGGCTACTTTGCCAATTTGTTGCAACATAGAGAAATCTTTAAAGCATCCAAATAACAGTAACTATGTGGCTATTGTTTGAAAATGTACAACTACTTGGTATTGTGAATAGGAAATTAATGCAATAATCCTTGAACTTCAAAGAAACTTCTGACCATAGCAGAGCAGATTTTGTATTTATACTGCAGGAACTTTTTATAGGTGTGAAGAGACTCTTAGGTGTGCCACACTAATATGAATGTAAAACAATTCAAACAGTAACTGGCCAGTCTAATAATTTATGTAAATAATCATTATTTTTTATACAAAAAGTTTGCTAGGATGTCCAGAACAGGACAACATAAAGCTGAGTGTTTTGAGTATGAATACTGAATCCAGTAACAAAAATTAATTCTGGTGTTTGTATCTGAACTGCAGATAGCCTCAACTCCATAAGACAATACTAAATTCCATCAGACAATTTTTTTCAACTGGTTCCTGGCATACCTGTATACTCTACAATTTTCATTACAGAAAAACACTGACAGTTTTCACAGAAGCATCAATACCATATGTATGTACTGAATTTTATCTAAAAAATAATTTAACTTCAAACAAATTTTGAATGTAATTTTAACATTTTGAAAGGAAGAATAAAGCTAGTGTACATAATAAAACATCTTTTAAAATAATATAAGTCATTTTGGCTCACAGCAAAAGTAGTCATTGTAAACAAAGTAATAAAAACAGAACTAAGATGCACTTGATAAATGAAATGATAAAAGAGTCTTCAATCCTGCACTGGGATACACTAGCAGACCTCTGTCCCTGTGATAGCAAGGCGCGGATGTAGGATGGGGCCTTACTGACTTGATTCCTTTTCATCCTTTTAACATACCTAGTGAGTTTGACTATCCTCCCTGTGCAACCTTTTCATGGGCTGCTGAGGTTTGTTTTTTGTTTTGTCAAGGGGAAAGATGTTTCCCACTGTTACAGAAAGTAATCTCTAGGATAACAATATTGAAAATCTCAAGCATTCAAAACTCATGAGCGAGGCACCACAAATCAAGATAGTGATTTAAAAATCAAGAGATTAGTTTAAAAAAAATAAATCTGGAGTACTCTTTATTTGCTCTTTAGTTTTGGAGACTCTAGGGTTCCGTTAGGTCATGTTTTCAAGCTTTTCTCCGAAACCACAAGAGCAAAATTCTTGGCTTTGATTTTTTTTTAAAGTGGGATTTTTACATAATCACATGAATCCAGGAGCTAGGGCTTTAACAAAACACCAAATATCATACGACTCACAATAAGTCTGCAAGAGTTGGCAATGCTTGGACAACATTAATGCATACAAACTATACAAAGTACTGCTTTGAACTTTAAAAGCACACATGGCAGCAGAGCTCAAAAGTAACTCCACATACAAAGGAGTCCAAAATTATTCCATACTATATTAATGAAAAGCACCTTGTCATTTAGATGCACAAACCCTCCTCTCAGTCCATATTTTCATTTGGTGTCTGTTCTCCTTTGGAGCCAATATCACCTTTTGAAGTGGTTCAAAGGACACCCACATTTAATTATTGAAACATTTATTGCACATCTGCACTATGAACTACTTGAAGATGTAAACAATAACTAGGAAGTTATATCACTTACTATGTCATTGTTTGGTCCAACATGCAAGGTGTGAGAGTTTCAGTCCACTGGAATTATTCACTCTTAAAATCTAACAATAATACAATTCTAACCGACATAATTTAAGATCCTAAAACTGTGCACCAGTGAAATGTGTTGAGAAAAACCACCAGTAAAGAGATTGATGTTACACTGAATCCACAGCCAGTTACAGAATGAGAGAAGAGGTACGCTGTAATGTGTTACTTTAAAAGATATCCATAAATTCTACATAAAATGGCTAGCTATTTACAAATGTGCAGTACCTGAAAACTCCTTGTAAAGATCTCTTGCTGTCAAAACTAAATTGGCAAGTATGTGGTTCAACCTACATTTTTTTTAAAAGGATAAAAATAAGATTACTTGAATTGAGATTACTGTGATAGAGCCCCTAATTACAGCACAGTGACCTGAAGTCTCTTTACTCATATTTGGTGCTTTGATAAGATTACAAATACAAAACATGCCTGCTTCACACTCATTTGATTGCTGGGCTCAAATCTGGATAACCTAATGAGTTGTCTGCTATACATAAAAGCAAGTATCTACATTTTAAGTGGATAAAAAAGGGGGAGGCCTAGTTATTTGTCTAAGAACATATTCCTGCAATCCACATTTTTCACATTTACAGCAAAAAATACTCCCTATTTGCTAGATTTAAAATGTAGTCAATGGATACGGTATCAAATACCTTTAAATGCATTCCACAATGCCTTCTACCAACAGCCCTAGATCAAATAAAATGGCCAATGCAATTTCCTTGTTTACTTCAAGAAATTGCAAAAGATATTTCAGTTACATCTGCCGTTTATAAAATAAATAAAACTTTCCACATATTTCTGTTTTTAATTCTTCTATAACATTAGAGGAAATGTCAGGCAGTATAATCTCTCTGCAGATTTGAGTTGAAAAGGGTTAATTTCTGCACCGCAGTCCCCCGGCATGTCCTGTTTGCAACCGGGAGGAGGAGGGAAGGAAAATGTCGCTTTCCCCACTTTGCTGGCTAGGGTAGATTTCAGAGAGATAAGAAGATAAGATAAGGAAGAGAGTAAAAAGCCAGGAATGGGGGGGCTGAGCAACCAGGAAGGGGATCCAAAGCAGGTTTTGGAGGGGGAATTTATTTACACTGCAGTGTCTAGCAGCAAACATGGCTGCCTCTGCCCCTTTAAATCCAAGCGGACCTCCTCTAGCTCTACCACCACCAAAACATCAAATTATCCCCATGTCTCTCTTTATTGCCCCTACTTCCCACCTACACAAAATAAAGACACCCTCTCTCTCCAACAACAAGAGAATATCATTGCAATAAACAGCTTCCAGTCCTAATGCATGGAATACATACATATTCTAGAGAGAAACAATAGGTTCCCTCTCACCGTTTCCCATACCCCCACCCAAAAAAAAACACCAGCCCCTTCCCCACTACAAATCAGCGTATGTCTCTAAAGACTCATTCATCATCCCCATTTCCCATACTCAAGAACCACCCGAAACCCCATGCAATATCCCGGCGCTTCTCACACACGTCCCAGATCCCCCAACCCATTACTCACCATGTAGAAATACCACCCCAGTCCACCTTACCTTCCAGCTCTCTGTACCACTAGTCCCCTAGACCCTGGCACCCCCATCCCATGTCCCCTAAACCCCACCCCCTCACCTCCATACTTTCCTACCCCCACCCCTCAGCCCCCCGCTCCCACCCGTCGCTGCCCCACAGCCCCCCACTCTTCTCACCCCCACCGCCTCTCACCGTCAGTCTGTTCCATTCTAACTCCCCCCGCCGTGTCCGACCGAGCCCAGCGGAGACACAAAGAGCAGGAGCCGGGCCGGGCTCGGAGCGGGGGGAGAAACAGGACCCCGCAGCAGGCCGCGCTGGATCCCCGGCCTCGATTTCCGCGCCACCGGGTCCCAGTTCCACGGGCTCCGCCCCGGGAGGCGCCCGTGCCCCGGGCGGTGGGGGAGCCGCAGCGCCGCGGGGAGACCAGAGAGAGGCGCTGGGGGGGGGGGGCGGTGAGGGCGGCCGCTGGCGGCGGGGGAGGGGGGCGCTGGGTCTCTCTGTGTCCCGGTCTCAGGCCGGCCCCGCTCACTCTCCCGCTCCCTCCCCCTCCTCCCCACGCACACAAAGCTCGGCTCCACAGGCCGCGGCAGCCACCGCCAAAAGAGACGCGCCCCCATTGGCTGCCGGCTCTGCGCCAGGCGCGAGGCATGCTGGGGACTGTAGTCCTGAACGGAGCTGGCCCCAAGGGAGCTGCCGCTGGGGCACGTTTAATGCAAGGGGGTTGGAAGGCCAGGCATGCCGGAGGCATGGATCTAGATACACTGCACAAAGCCTACGACCATACACGATCTCAGAGGGGCCTGGATGCAATTGTAATGCACCAGGCTTTAGATACACTGCACAGGGCTGGGAAACATGCACAGAGGATGCTGGACATGTTTAACCAGCATTTTTAATACCACGATGTTTGCATACTCTAGGGATGGGTGCTATAAAAATGCCTAACTAGGCATTGCATTTAAAGCTTTCTGTGTCTTGGGAACATACAAATCTTGAGCTATATTGGATGCCTATGGTTTTCACTGAAGACCTATTAATAGGGTTCTAAATGCCATATATGTTAAATACAGGGATTTAAGTGGAATTAACAAGATCTTGGAGCATGCAAACACTGCAAGGTACTGAATACATATTTGATTAAACGATTTTAGATACAATACTCAAGGTCTGACAACATAGAAACACAGAGCTGGTGGATGTGTGGTTAATCTGTGTATCAAAGCATGATTCTACAGGAGTATTTCCATGCTACAGTAATGGGCATTATAGAAATGCCTCAGATATAAAGACAGATTTAAATTAAATGCACATGGTCTCATGACATGAAAACACTGAGATATGCTAACACATTTAATCCAATTGGAATTAAATGCTTTGCAAATTGAAGGAATTCACATTTAATTCATAGGTCTGGGAACATGAGGTGCTCTGATACTATTGTTTTCAGTGCAGTATAAAGAGCTAACTAGACGGATGTCCAATGAGATGTGTTGGCTGCATTTTAATACAAAAAGATTTAAATACAATGTATCAGGCCTGAAACTACACAAGCTACAATGGGCAGAGGAGATGGTGGGTACTAATAGTCCAGATCTGTCTTGTATTTAATAAGCAGTGGAAATGTACACTGGTTATATATTTAGGATAGCACCCACTGCTAGGTACTGGATAGAATGGCATTTTTTTAATGCAAAAGGTTTAAATGAAATGCATAAGGCACACACACATGCAAACACTGATAGGTACTGATGCATTTTGTTGCCAATCTTGAACATGCAACTCTATTGGAGTGGGGAGGGGGACAACTGTTAGGTGCTCAGATTGGCCAAGCTGTGCAATTCATTTGCATGTTTGTTATGCAACCAGCGTAGCATTGGCTGAGATGTGCTGGATGCATTTAATTACTGATGTATTGCATAAGGCCTGGGAAAAAGAAAATTCTGCTGGAGAGCTTACAGGGTCTCTCCCTCAGAATCTAGTTTTAGCTGCTGAGGTTTCGCATCTGGGTTAAATGAATAGAGAGCGAGAATGCTGTCATGTGCAGTAGTTTCTAGTCTCATTTTGTCTGAAAATATATGTATTAAAATGTTTGCAATTAATTCCCCTCCTCCACAAATCCAAAGTGATTCCTGTTCAAAGAAAATACAAAACTGATCCACTCATAATAAATCTCTATCCTGCAACTAACAAATTTAAGTTTCACCTTACAGGCAACAACAACAAAAAAAAAGGGGTGGGGGGGAGTGGAAAGCAAGAAAACCACCTGAGAGAATGAGAAAGATACAAGATGGAAAGGTAACGCAATGCCTGTTACCAGAAAAATCAGACAGTGAAGCAAGATGAATGAACTGGAAAAAGAGACACATGATCTAACATGAAAGAGGAAGCTGAAGCGATGTGGGTTTTACGAGTCACTGAACAAAGGCTGAGTAATGGTCTCAAAATTTACTGCATTTCCTATTGCCCAAAGGCTGCAGGCTTCAGCCCACAAAAATATGAGAGTTCTCGAGTCTAGGCTTTTGGAAAAAAATACACTGTAATAAGGCACGTTTACAAATGATTCTCCTCCTACCTAATACAATCAGCCATCAAAAATGGAGTTGACCTAGAAAAGACTTCCTTCCTCCCCTTCCCTTCTGTAAATTCTGCAGCACTAGGTTGATGGACTCACAGCTGAATTAGTCATTAAAAAGGATGAGAATTTACGTTTTGTTTATTTTTTTTATTTAGTATTAAGTGCTTTTTAGGCAACTAACCAGCACACTTACAGGAAATCTTGTTTTCCTCTATCTCCTAATACAGTGTTTTCTTTCCCTGTTCATCTTTTATTGTTGTTGATATGCTTGCATTAATCCAGCAAAGGCCTTTAACAGCATTTGTTGGTCAGGAAAATGCTTAGAGCAACGGACTGAAATCCAGACCAGGTAAGCACACTTACAGAAATGTACCTGTTTTTCTTCATAGGCAAGGTTGTCTACTGAGTAGTTTGTGTTGTGAGACAGTATTGTCTAGTGGTTAGAACAGGTGACTAGCAGATAGGATTCCCAGTTTCTGTAACTCTCTCTGCCAATGACTTTCTATAGGTTCTTGGGCAAGTCACTTTGCCTCTCTATAAAAGACAGATGATATAGCCCTAACTCACAGGGGAACTGTGAGACTTAATATTGTAACATACTTGAACTCCATTGATGAAGGTGCGTAGCATCATATCTTTATTCTTCACAGAAGTACAGTGGATTGTAAGGATTATTTAATATTTGTACAGTATTGCCTAGAGGCATCAAGCTTGATGCACCACTGTGCTAGTCACTGTACACATTTATAGCAAGTAACAGTCCCTGTCCCACATGTTCTTACAGGAAGGAGTGACACAGCCAGAGCTGTGAATCTTTCAGTGCTATGGGGACTCTGAACAACAGGCTGGAAACTCAGAACATTTGAGGACTATTCAGTCCTTAAATGGGCATAACCAACCCAAATGTAAGAGTCTTACTTAGCACTGCTGATTCTTTTCTATTCTTGTGGTGGCTCCATATACTGGACTGAAAGGGGCTTTCCTTTCCAGTCAATCCCCTGAAGAACTGCAAGGACCTAAAAATTATAGCCCACTGGCTGGGTGACCAAGCAAGCAAAGCCATATACCTGGGTTTGTTGGGACGGAAGTGCTCCTGCAATCAAAGGCTGTATTTAGATTTTTTAAACAACCTGATCATTGTAACTAACAATATCTGCATCTTAGCATAAAGAGCAGAGCAAATTTCTGCTCTCAGGGCCTGATCTGAAGTCCCATTAAGTGAATGGAAAATTCACATTGATTTAAATGGGCTTTGGTTCAGTCTCTCAGATTTTTAAGATCAGTTTCCACTGATTTCAGATACATGTATGTCTAAGGACAGACTTTGTCCCTAGATAGGAGTAGTGAAATCAGGAAGGAATTCATGCACATATCCACCCACAACTCCATACTGAAAACCCTGCGCAATGAAAGGCATGATGGGTGTTTTCACTTCTCTGAACCTTCAGAGCTAGTGTAGCAGATTAAAATCCACTATTCGGATGGTGTAGCGAACAAGGGACGCCTACTTGATCACTTCAGAGTGCAGGATTATTTATGTTTGGCTGCTCAATCAGTCTCAGTATCATATTGTTGTTGTACTTTGTACAATAACTATTGTACATTAATTCGGCAGAATATCTCTTCCAGCAAAAACACCTTCCTCTATGTGAGACAGGAAGAATGCTTAGTCACTTCCTTCTTTATTCCATCAAGATTTGTTCTACTACAGAAGGTTTTAATGTAAAGCCTTAGTATTAAAAGGCCTATACCAACATAATGCTTCAAGATTTTTTGTGGGGAGAGGAGTAAGACATGGATCGGTATTTTTTAATCTAAAATGTCTGGAGAACTGGCCTTCGCAGACATGTCTTTACCAGTTGAGAGAGAATAAACACAGACATAAAGAGACCTCTAGTGGCTAAACTACGGTACTTTCTTCCTACCTCTATTTTTTAAACCATTTGTTTGGACACTAGCAGGTAAATTTGTTTAGTGGATTAATAGCAGTTTGCATTTCAGATTATGTTCTAATATTTACTACGTCATCCTTATACATGCAGAACAGATTCAGAGTAACCTCCCTAGTTCTGTCATCTGCTAAGGAGGAGATTCTCTCCAAGTGCCTCCTTGATTTATAGAATTTGGGGAGCCCTTAAAATTTGTCTTGAGATTCCTTTGATTCCTGATATCACACAAACCTATTATGGGGGATACAACCTAAAAGAACATCTATTTTAATGTATATTTTTTCTTCTCACACCCTCCCTTCATATAATTTATAATGTGCTATATGTAGACATCAAGTGCAATAATTTAAACATAGATCGTTCAAATATAGGCAATACATTGCTATATAAAATTAAAGAAAACTGTATGATGCTTTTGGTGTTTTGTTAAACACTAAAAAATAAATCGTTGGTCCCCATTACCTTTTCACCTCTGAAAATCCTGCACGTGGACCATGTCGTAGAAATGAAAAACATTTTGTACTGAATATAACATTTATATATATATATAACATTTAGCTTAATTAAACATTTTAAATGTCAGCATTAATTTGCTTGACATGACTTTTCTCACCTTTAAAGCAATGATTTTGAAAACTTTAAGCCAAGACTTTGTAGGATCCAGCAGGAGCCAGCATAGAACAGAAAAATCACTTCCTCCCAGGACTTTGTCTTCATACATGTCTGTAAAGCTCATCTCTCACACACTTGGCACTATGTAAATAAGTCAACATAACAATAGGTAAAGAGATGCACACACAGGAGTTCCTCTGTTTTAATGCTTGTTCATCACAGGGAGATACTTTTTCAGAGGAAGCTCCTGAATGAATGAGTTAATGTTTGTAAGGCACCTTGAAAATATAATGGTCAAAAATAATAACAGTAATAATAAATAACAAAGTTGAGCAGAAAACAAAACTTCAACATTTTTTTCGTGTTTTTCACAGAAATTTTGTTTTGATGGAAACTTCCCAGACTCCTCTAACCATGACTATTACATGTAGCCTGTGGAGTTTTCATGAGCACGTATGAATGGGAACTTGCAACATACTAATATTGAGAGGTGGGAGTGTGTGCCAAGGCACATTTCTTGAGAGCTTTTGCAAATGTGTAGGATTTGGGGGTGAGGCAGTTTGTGTTTCTATATCATAAAGGTGGGGACTTTTGTGCTCATTTTGTGGCATGGGGACATGCAGAGGGTCAGGGAGTGGAACAGAGGGGGGAGAGGGTAGGGGGAAATAGACTGGTATAGCAGAAGGCTCTGTAGAGCAGACAACAAGCAGAGGGGCAGCAGTGAGTAGGTCCTGCAGGGTTCAAGACAGGCATAGACTCATAGATTTTGAGGACAGAAGGAACCATCGTGATCATCTAAGCCTGACCTCTGCACATTGGAGGCCACAGGATGTCACGCACCCACTTCTGTATTAGACCCCTAACCTCTGGCTGAGATACTGAAGTCCGTGAATCTTGATTTAAAGACTTCAAGTTACAGAGAATCCACCATTTACTCTTGTTCAAACCACCATGTGACATGGGCCCCAGGCTACAGAGGAAGGGGAAAAAAACCCCATCGTCTCAGCCAATCTGACCCAGGGGAAAATCCCTTCCCAACCCCCAAGAGGGCGATCGCTTGGACCATGAGTATGTGGGTGAGACTCACCAGCCACACCCCTGGGAATGAATTCTCTGCAGTCCAGTGGGGCTGTGGCAGCCGAGGCCTCTCCCCAGCAGTCGGGGCGGAGAGCAGGGAAGGAGCACAGTGCAATGGGCTCCAGCACCTGTCAGAGCCAGAGATTGGGGGGGGGGGGTTAAGGGGAGGAGTGGGGCTGAGGCCCCTGCAGCTTGAAGTGTAACCAAAACCTAGCCTCTGTCATAGCCCTGTGAGTGATGTCACACCTGTCTCCACGGTAACAAGCAATGGAGTCATCCTGACATCACACAGCATCCCTTCCCCATGGAAAAGGCAGAGCCTGGAGCCCACCAGCAGCAGGCCCAGGCTCAATGGAGGGGTGGGGGGGGGACAGTTCGGAGGAAGGGGCGGGCACATCCGGTCAGGCCCCGCCCCCACTCCGAGCTGTACGCTCCCATTGGCTGGCTCACGACCGGCCCCCTCCTACTGAGTCCCGCGCTAGCGTTGGCTACCTCCGAAGGGGCGGAGTCTGGGAGGGGAACGGAACCATCGAGCTAGGGAGTAGAGCGGCCGTCTGCTTCCGGCCGCGGGGGGCGATGGGAAGGGCCTGGGCGGACTGAGGCAGCTGGAGGGGGGGCGGAGCGGAGCCCCGAGAAGGAGGTGAGCGGGCCTGGTAGCCACGGGGGCCTCGGCCCACGGCTCCCCTAGCCCGCGCCCCGCCAGCCCTTCGGCCCTAGCTCCCTGCGGTCACCTCCGAGCCCGTCACAGGGCTGGGCCCCCTCCCCCCTCAGGGGCACCCCGGCCCTGGGGTCCCCCAGCCCGCAGGCAGGGGCCCCTCGCTGCGCCTGGCAGGGGAGCCGGCCGGGCCGGGCCGCGGGGAGGTGGGGGTTACAAAAACGGGAGGGGCCGGACTCCCCAGCCGAGAGGGAGGAGCCGAGCCGAGCCGAGCCGGGCCGGGGGGTGGGGCGGGGAATAGAGCAAAGGGATGGGAAGCAGAAGCAGGACTCCTGGGTTCTTTCCCCTAGTTCTGTCAATGAGGCCGTTTAGACAAGTCACTTCGTGGTGTATAAGGTGGGAATCATATTTGTGCTCTGGGATCCTCCCGGGAAAGGTACAATGTAGAGCCAAAGGGTCGTGAAGTTTGCTGGACTGAATGCCTGCTCCGCTATGCCTCTGCCAGGGGAAGCTCACTCACCACTCCTGTAGTTCTGGGAAAGCAATGAGTGAGCTGTCCAGCAGTGTGCATGTTAGTGAGGTGCTGTCAGATTACTCTTCCCCACTGCACCTTGTTATGGTGACAGCATGGAATGTTAATTCAGTGAAAAGTCTGATCTGCTATGTCTTGGCCAGGGCTTGCTGAAGATTACAGAGAGCACTGATATCTTTTCCCACATCTTTGAAGTAGTGGGAGGGTATGGGTATATCTACCATGAATAGAAGGCAGTTGTCATCAGTCTTAGCACTGCTCTAATTGAGTGAATCTAAAGGTAAACTAACTCTTTCCATGTAAATATTGTTGTTCATCTGCTCTTTTGTATCAGAACATACAATTGATAATTCCCGGGCAACATGGCGTTCTACAGCTGTAACATAGTCCTTGCAATAGCCAGGTCAAGGTAAGAAATGAAGGCTTATTTTTAAATTGTATTTTACTATTTAAGATTCTTGGTTTGTTCTAGTACTTTTGCATCTTTAGTTCTCTGAAGTATATTCAAATGGTAGCCACTTCTGTGTAAAACATCCCAGTAAAGCTTTGTCTGATAAGAGCTTGATAACACTGTTGCCATAGTGATGGTTAATTTCTTCAGGTGATTGATGCTTTGTTTTAGTGCTGGGGTGTGGTAAGAAGTGTATGCAGCAATTAATTTTTCGTTCAAAACAGGCTTGCTGTTGTAAATGAGGCTACATGAGGTGAAACCAAATATTTAATCTTAGTTTGAGAGAGAGTTCAGTCTCTTTATATTCCAAGTACTGAATTGATTTTGTGGTTAGTTAAATGTCAGAATGAAATGGAGGGATTTGATTAGAAAGGCTCTGGTAGTTGCCATAGCACATACTAATATGAGAAGTCTTATTCCTGTTATACAAGATAAGATTAAAAATCATAATGTAAAACCTCCTTCCCTGGTGTTTAACATGCTGTGCCTCTTTGCAGGACTTTGGAGCTGTGCTCCGGCTCCGGAGCAAGCTCCAGGCAAAACCCTGCAGCGCCACTGCTCCGGAGCTGCTCCGGGCTCCGCTCCAAAGCCCTGCCTCTTTGTGATACCAGGGGCATCCCACTGGGGCTATAGATAACATAAGAAAATATGAGGAATGTTCCAGGAAGTAGCCCTGGCTGTGGTGGTGTGATGGGGATAAGGGTTTTGTTTTGTTTTTTTCCCTTGGGCTGTGATTGGGTAAAATTCTTCTGTCATAACCATTAATCCAATGGTGCTTATAAGAAATGGACTGAAATACTAAGTTGCTCCTTTGAGAGGACAGCTCACCAGCTAGAATAATGCAAAAACTTTAAGTGTTTCATCCCTAGCTAAAATCTGCTCCCAAAAACTGGGCAAGTCTTTAAGAAGATTCTGGGTGATTAATTTGAAGCTAAGAACATAAATTCAAATGAAATGGTTAACTTTGGTAATTAACTACAGCAGAGAATTACATGCTTAAAGTAACTAGCTTCTCTTCGGTTTCAGAGGCCCTCATCTTCTTGTGCACTCCAGCTGTTCTCCATATTCCTCATCAGTTGCATTTGTCCAACTAGTGGATTCTCATTTAAACCGAATTTATATGAAAGACTCTGAAAACCAGCAGTTACTGTACTGCACACAGCTGGCCTCTGGACTACGAACTAAAGCAGTGCGAACGCTGCACACCTCTACTTACTGGCATCAAGAGCTCCAAGATAAATCTCAGCTGCACCAAAGGACAATAAACCAGGACACTGAGCATGCTAAAACTCTGCCAGACCAAAGCACAGAGACTGGTGTGGGGAAAAAGTCTTTACGCCAAAGAATTGTGGATGAACTGAAACATTATTACAATGGATTCCACTTGCTTTGGATTGACACAAAGGTCGCTGCTAGGATGGTATGGAGGCTGCTACATGGTCAGGTTCTCACTAGACGAGAGAGGCGAAGGGTGAGTATGAACTACCTTGCACAAACATGTTGGTGCTAATTTGCTAAGCTGATGTGTCGAAAATCTTAAGGTAACCAAAGAAACCGATCTGTTCAGTTTCCAAACTTTCTTTGAATAAAGGTCAAATATGGACGTCTGTTTAAACCTTTCTTGTGAATTTAATGCCTGTAAAAGGGTAATAGCTCAACAGCCCAGGAGACTGAAATCCTCTGTGCATTTTTCATAACTAGTGCAGCACAAGCAGTGGCAACACTGGTCCCCTGAGTTCTGCCAAGGACCCTCATCCCTATCCTGGAGAGGACTTCTCTGAAAGGAGAGGAACATTCAATCTCTGTGGCCCATCAGTTTCTGCAAGACTTTGAACAACTACTCTGGCCACTTTTAAAGTACCACAGCAATCATCCCCCTTGTCCAAAGTACACAGATGCAGTCTTAAAACCACTATAAATTCCTTTGATACAGAGGCCATGTGATAAGTCCTAAGTTTAGATACCATGCTGATAAGCACCTGGGTTATCTAAATGAATAGTAATTCTTGCACTAAGATCGCCTGTAGAAAGCCTTCATTAATTGGGCCCAAAATAGGTATTCTTTGGTGCCTGTAAAATGAAAAATAACTCCTGCGATGCCTTTCTACAGCTACTGAGGACATGTGCTGATCTCTTCCGGCTGGTTCCCTTCTTGGTGTTCATCATTGTGCCCTTCATGGAGTTCCTGTTACCTGTATTTCTGAAACTCTTTCCTGAAATGTTGCCCTCAACTTTTGAGACGGAATCAAAAAAGGTTTGTGTACTGGGCTGTTGAGAAAGCAGACTGCTTCAATAATTCGGACTCCATTAACTAGAATTGTGGATGGCAACTCTAGAAGTATATTGGGATATCAACTAGCCTGAGCCATACTGCTAGAATCTGACTAAACAGCATGCCACGATTAATTTGTTCTTCAGTACTCATCATGGAGTAGTGAGGCTAAGCAAGTGTAGGAAGATTGGTCTAGTCAGTAGATAGAGCACTCAGGAGACCTGGGTTCAGTTCCTTGCTCAGACTTCTTCTATGACCTTGGCCAAGTCACTTAATCTACCCTGTGTCTCTGTTTGTTTTTCTTTTCTTTAAGGGGATAATACTATGAGGATAAAATCCATGAATGATTGTGAGGCACTCAGATATTAGAGTGATTAGGGTCAGAGAAGTGGATAAATAGAAGGGGTCTGCAGCAAGGTTACTTGATAACTGATTGAAGACAGGAAGGAGTAGTACAAGAGAACTGAAGGGTTTAACAAGTATTGTGCCCAGAGTGGGCTGTCTTTATCTCTCTTTCCTGTCTCCTCTCCCAATTTCTCTTTCTTCCATCCTTAATAGTTTGGAGGTATTTATTTTTTTTCCCCCTTCCAGTTCAGAGTAATCTTTCAGACTAAGTATCAGAGGGGTAGCCGTGTTAGTCTGGATCTGAAAGAAGTGACAGAGTCCTGTGGCACCTTATAGACTAACAGGTGTATTGGAGCATAAGCTTTTGTGGGTTGCATCCAACGAAGTGGGTATGCACCCACGAAAGCTTATGCTCCAATACATCTGTTAGTCTATAAGGTATCACAGGACTCTGTCACTTCTTTCAGACTAAATGATAGGCCCTGAAATAGAACCCTTAACTATGTTTGGTTAGATAGCCACAGAAAATGAAGGGTCTGCATAGGGTCATTTTAATCAGGTGCCCCTTATCACTCAAAGGCAGAGCCAGTAAATCAAACATGCTGAGAGTGTGAAGGCAGGAGTTAAATACTGTTAGGTTTTCACTTAACCAAAATGTTGATGGATCCTTAAGAAAGGAGGAGATTAACTTGGGCCAAAATGCTAGTGTCAGATGTGTGAACAGTTTCCATTGACTTTCATGGGTATTTCCCATATTTCCAAGGGCAGAATTTGACCTTTACTCTTCAACCAAAACCACCTGAAACCATAAAGGCTAGTTCTGCGTAGCACATTAGCCCTATCAACTTCTCAGCTCTCATCACTATCATACAACTGGGGTATTCTCTCCACTGCTAGCTCACTTCCTTTGCAGCTGATAATATCTGAAATCTGGGTCACTTATTTCTTGCCGTAGTGTCTGATACTAACTAATCAAAACGTCTTTGTTACCACATGGACAACTGTTGATTAGCACCCACAAATATAAATCAGTTCAGCCTTGCCTCTCTGTGCACCTGGGTCAAACACTCTTACTCAAAGTGGATTCACACATGCAGAGCTACAGCAGAGTCTGACAATTGCTCTCTTATTGATCAGTCAGTACGTGGCATGCGGAGTGACCTTGTTCACTCTTTATACTTAGTGGCTCCAACCAGAACAAGGTAGACTTTAAAAGAGGGACGCAAACCTATATATATCACCTTTTGGGGTGTGTTTTTTTTTTTCCTCTCTTCACTGATCCATGTTTGGTTTCTCTGTATTAAAATCATTTTCCTAGCAATTAGTGAAGCAGAGTGACTGGCAGAATGGGGTTCACATTACCAGGTTTTGCTGAAATTTCAGCATTACTGGTATATGTGCAAATTGTCCCCTGTCCACGTGGTCCAGTGCGGTGTGCTTCCTACAAGTATGATCAAGCCAATATTAGAGATACTTTAATGGCCTAGTAAATACACTCTTCTAACCTCAAACCATGTGGATTTTAAGCACAGTTTGGATGCAAAAGAAAGTTACAATAACAATGACACAATCTTTGTTATAACTGAGCTTATTAATATTAACCATAGGATTCTTGGCGGTTTATTATCAGGTCATCCTAGCTCAAAATCTAGGCTTACTCTTGTTTTCACACACAATATAACAGAACTTATATTTCTGTGAAGACTATTCAGTAAAAAAAACTTGTATTTACAGCATCCGTCTAGTAAGCGGGATTGAAACTGATGCATGTACTTTAGTTATCCAAGCCAAAGTGCCGAGTAGTCAGCAGCAATGATGAAAAGTAAGTTAGGTTTTGTGAGGTGCAGGGGTAATTAACCCAAGGCCTGAGGTAACAAAAGGAAGGAAATTTATCCCAACCTTCTCTTTCCTGGAGTTCAATCTGAGCCTCTAACTACTTTTTGTTTCCTACATTAAGGAAGAAAAACAGAAAAAGAAACTAAGCGCCACGTTAGAGCTTGCAAAATTCCTGCAGGAGACTATTGCTGAGATGGCCAAAAGGAACAAAGCAAATACGGGAGAGGCCACCAAGCAGTTCTCTTCCTATGTGCAACAGGTACAGCAAACAGTAAAATAAGATGGAGGGGCTAGAAAAGGTATCTGCAGTCCTGTGTAGCAGGGCGGCACGGTGGGTAGATACAACTTTGAAGGGTCTTGTGCTGGGAGATAAGGAAAATCTGACACAAAAATCTGCAAAGCAATCTTGCAAACTAGATTAACAGATTATATTCTCACCCACCTTCCTGTGTGTGTGAAATGTTTTGTAACCTGTACAGAAACAATCATGATATTGCTGTTACAGTTCACAGAATGGTTTAACTGCACTAGCAAACTTATCTGACAAGCCCAGGATTAGAGAAGCTGCAATTCCTTGATTGCAAGTTTCAGTGGGTGGTGATGGTCTGTTTGTTTTAAAACAAATGGTAAATGGAGAAAGAAAGTTGTTCCTGTCCATCTATCTGTAAGAAAGCTGCAGATGTTGTGCTCACTGTTGAAACTTGAAAGCTGGCAGAGCCTTGCTACCACGCATGTAAAAATGCTGAGGGATATTGGTAAACTGATTGCCCTTTCGTGGGCACTGCCTTAGGGAACCTGTGTCCAGATAAGTTACTGTCTTATCTTAATTCTCATTTTAACTAGCAGACAAGTTCTTCAAGTGGCCATTCTCAGAGCGCATTAGAAATAGTATTCTATTTTCAGAGCCTAGGTTTGAACAATAGGTTAGTGGCCACCAGCAAAAAGCGCTAAAGTGAAATGATTTGGAGGGAGTGTTAGAGTGAGGACTGGATTCAGGATGCCTAGTTTCTGTTTCCGGCACTGCCAGTGGCTTTTTGAGGTATATTCCTGTCTGATGCCTTGGCTTTGTTGCGCAGGTTCGTCATGCTGGCCACCAGCCCAGCACCCAAGAGATCGTGCGCTTCTCCAAGCTCTTTGAGGATGAGCTGACCCTTGAACACTTAGAACGGCCACAGCTGGTAGCCCTCTGCAAACTGCTCGAACTACAGCCCATTGGCACCAATAACCTACTCCGCTTCCAGCTTTTGATGCAGCTCAGGTCTATAAAAGCAGATGATGAAGTAAGAGACTAAAACAAATAGCACAGATGCAGTGTGATCTGATGGTTAGTACAGGAGACCTGGGTTCTAGTTCTGATTCTGCCAGTCACTTCCTTTCTCTGAGCTGCAGTTTGCCTATCTGATATTCTAGGTATGCTGCTGCCCACATTAACAGGGAGAGGGGTGATCTTACTATTTGTAAGAGGAGGATTATCCCATGAGAGACTCTAAGGAAGTAGAGTGTTGGCAGGTCAGCCCTCCAGTACCTTCTATCAGCTCTACCAAGGAGCATCTCAGAGGAAACTCTCTGGCTGTTAAGAATTAAGAAGGTGGCCTCCTAGGATCTCAGTAGCCTGTAGCAATGAATGATTGCGGAGCCCATCTCTTATACTACTTCAATTTTATCATACTTGGTTCTATAGAAACTTTGGGCCATTTCTATTACGTAACTAGCAATCTGAATTTAGAGTGCACTGATGCCAAACTCATTCCTGTTGCTGTCCGAGCTTGGGAGCATGATAAATGAGGAAATCTGGCACTACCATGAGACTCAAATGAAGTATCTGGAGGCTTTTTGTTAATTAGTTATGTCACAGCATAATTTCTAAGTGGTTCCTGGCTACCTTTGACTTAAGCATATGGAACGATAGGTCCATTTTTACAAATAAAGGCCCAATCCTGAAAATCCTTATGCATGTGAGCTACTTTACCCTGTGAGTGGTTGCATTTCAGTTCAGTAGGGCCACACACAAGAGTGCAGTTACTCATATGTAAGTAAGTGTTTAGAGGATCAGGCCCAAGGTTATCCCATGCCTTTAACTGTGTTCGGCATGCAGCTAGGCAGTCACAGACGGGATGTCTGCTGAATCCCAGTTTTGGTATCAGTAGGTTTTCCTTTGTTTATTCTCTACTCCCCTCCAATGCAAGCAGCATCTCTTCGGTACCAGACTTCATGAATAAACTAGGGTTTGGGCTTCTGGAGGCCTGGATGTGAATGTTCCTTTTCCTTTCAGATGATTGCTAAGGAAGGTGTTAATGTGCTAAGTGTATCCGAACTGCAGAGTGCATGCAGGGCCAGAGGAATGCGATCACTGGGTCTCACAGAGGAACAGCTGAAAGAACAACTCAGTCAGGCAAGTAGGGCCTTGCCTGCTACTAAAGTCTTGGAACATTGCAGCCAGAGTTTATATTTTACTTAAAGGGACCATGTCAGATGTTCAGTCTTCAAATAAACTGGTTTTGACAGATGGTTGGCCTTGCCCTGAAGATTCATGCCACTGTTTTGTTGTTGATACTCATTTGCATAACTGAACTGTAAAACACAAAACATACCACTTATGCTAAGGCCCAGTTGAAAAAGATGGTGGCTGATGAGCACCAAGTGCAAATACCTGTCAGGAACAGGACACAGGAACCGAGGGGATTACTTAAACCACTAGAGCAGCAAAGGCCTTGCCTATTTAAAATAGGGCAGTGCTGGAATGGGGCAGATAATGAGACATGGTAACTTGTCTGTATAGGGATTCACAGATTCCAAGGTGAGCAGGGACCATTTGTGATCTGACTTCCTACAAAACACAGGCCAAAGACCGTCCCTGCAATAATTCCTAGAGCAGATATCTTTGAAAAATATCTGATCTTGATTTTTAAATTGCCAGTATTGGTGGCAGCTATTTACATGTGGCACTCCCCTCCTCCCATCCCTGGGACTCCGTATTGGGGCCTTATTCTGCCTGGGGTCAGGGCCACATTTGCTGCAGGTGCTGTATTTTGGATAAAACGTGAGGTAGAAGCTTGAACACTTAATTTACTTATGGCAGTCTTTCAAAAGTAGGGATGTTAACACCAGTCTTGCAGTCAACTTCTATGTAAGTAACTAGTCTAGCTTGTTAGACTTTTTCTCCAGCTTCAGCTGGATGCAGGAATCTTCACTGCCCTTTGAAACTGTTTATTCCTACTGAGAGCTAGTAAATAGCTGTTGCCTTTCACCTCTAGAGGTAGGCAACTTGAACCTCTATTAGCTTAATCTGTCATATGATCTGGAGTCCTTCAGAATGAAGGGTGCTCTACAATGCTAGAGAATTCACCTCAGTGAATTGGTGTTTAAACAGTTGATTTCTGAACCAGTTCTAAATAACCCTCTTTTCCCTCCTCTCCCCCCATGTTCTACAGTGGCTAGATCTACATCTAAAGGAGAATGTTCCTCCTTCTCTGCTGCTGCTTTCTCGCGCCTTGTACTTGATAGATGTGAAGCCGAAACCTATTCAGGTGTCGCAGAGTGAGGTGAGTGGGCTGAATAGCAGTTAGCCTGAGGACATGGTCCCATTTAACAAAACAAGCTCATAAGGATCACAAATGAAGGATTCAGTTACTCACCAAGCCTCAGTCACACACCGCGCATGTCCTGCCATACAGTCTACTAGATACCTGTCTAAAACAGCAGGCTCACCATGATGAATAGTTGGTGCCAGCTTGGTGTCCTCAAGCCAAATGGGACATTTCCCAGCTGCCTTTTGTAGAGACAATGTATCTGAATTTTTACGGCTGTCTTGGCTTCCAGCATGCTGACTAGTTTACTAACAGATGAACAGACTCTGATTGTGGTAAAACATCTAATGTTTTTTGGCTCCCATCCCAAATGAAAGACTTGGGGGAGCAGCTTAGATATTAGAAACAATAGTAAGTGCACTGTCACTTTAGAAAATGCATGTATGAATAGCACTTACAAGCCCCAGTCATGGACCCAGACCCCATTCTGCTAGGTGCTCTATAAACCCAAAACAAAAAAAAGAGTCCTGCCACAAAGAGATTACAAGGTAAGTATAAGAGGAGACAACAGATGAATGCTGATGGGCAGGGCACAGGGAAACAATGAGACAATATTGGTCAGCCTGATAGGCAGTGGTCTCAGCACAGCAGCAGTCTAGCTGTTTTTAGTAGTCCAGTACTTCCTCTAATGGCATGTTACATTCATAGACTTGGTTTTGGGTTTAATATAACTTCCAAGCTGCCAAACTTTAATTTTGATCTTTGAGGTGAAAATACCTGCCTGGTGTATTTGAAGTGTCTAAATAACTGACACGGGGCTTGATTTGCAAAGGTGCTGAGCACTCACTGCTTCAGTTGACTTCAGGTGGAGTTGAGGAGTACTTAGCATCACTGAAAATCTATCCAGGGACTCAGTCTTCCTATATCTCTACAGTTCCTGGCACGCTTTAGGCGCTCTTGCAGTATAAATAATTGTGTGAAGCATATACCTATTATACAAATTGGACAGATTTCTACCCAGACAGATGTGTCAAATGCATAGGTGAGTTCCTTTTTTGCTTGCATTTTTCTTATTCATGTTCTAGAAAAGCAGACTTGGATTGAGATTGAACCTGAACAATGCAAGACACATGGTTCTAAATAACTAAACTTTTGCCCAGATACTTACTGGCCTGGAGTCTGTGTAAAATATGAACAGCAATTTTGAGCTTTTTTTTTTTTTTCCTTAGGTTCGGGTTAGTGACGCTGCTGCAGAAACACCAGTTCTTGAACATAAAGAAACCTTAGTGGATTCTGCACCCATTGTGCAAGGAAGAAAGGTTAGAAAATGACTCTTTACAAATGAGTATCAGATTTATATGAAATGCTGCAGGTTTGGGAAGTACGAGTGTGAACATACCTTAGCAAAGTATGGAAGCAGGTGGCCTTTTAGTCCGGCATCCTTAGCTAGTATCTCTGAATAGTGCACTGGAATAGAAACTCTTGGGATAGGCAAGTTTTTCTGTCTGTCACACTGTTGCAACAGCAGTGCTTCCTTTGCCAAGGAAGGAGAGGATGTTGAAAAGGCAGAGGAAGCTGCAGTGGCATCACTTCTTGCACAAGTGCTGGAAACACTGCTGACTGTTCAAAACAAAATCACCCCCACCAACTTCCAGCAGGAGAGCACTTCTGAGATCCTTAGTTATTCAAACTCCTTTTCTGTAAACTAGACAGTCACATGCTGCTACTTCTGCTTGCATGTCACCTGTGAGAGAGGATGGTTAAATTCTGAATCACGTTATAAGCTCCTCCCCAGGAGACTTTTTCCTGAGGTTGTTAGCCACAAGAATTGGAGGAGTTGGGGGCAGATTAGCATGTGAAACTCTGCATGCAGCCAGGCAAGCCAGTTCAGGAAGGTCTGATCACCAAAGTTGCAATGAGTGACTTAGTGTGATACCAGGGGGTCAAATAGCAATAATAACTGAAGTTCAGAAAGGGAAAGCTTAAGTTTAAAAAAAATAGAAAGATTTCCTAATAGATATTGGCTATGGAATAGTCTCCCAAGTGAAGAAATGGAATCTCCAGCATCTAACATTAAAATTAAAGTGCATCGCAGGGAACTACTGTGTTCTGGCAGGGAAGTGGTCTGTCTGGGGCCCAAGTAGACCTCTTCCATGTTCTGATATAATTCTGTGATTGTTAAAACATCTTTTATATTTTTCTCTTGAAGGGAGAAGAATTTATATCACAGGCATCCGAGAAGTTACCAGTCCCTGGAGTATCTGTCAAGCCACCTCCAGGAGAGGTGAGCTCTGAGGCAGACCTAGGCCAGGTTTTTTGGGTTTAACTAAGGAAGTTCTAGATTGAGCCTTTTAAAAGACCTTAAGAACTGCAGAGAGCTTGCCCATTCCTTCTACAATGGGAAATCCATGCACCCTTAACTTCTATCTAGCTGTCTGAATATGGGATTAGGAACCTAACATTAGGCACCTAAGTTTGTTAATTTTGGTCTGAGTTTTTTCAGTAAAAGGAAGAATAATGTTCTTTAGCCTAACTGGAGAAATCTGAAACAAGACCAGCAAACACATAGTATTTTAATAGGTAAACACAAGCTGTCTGCCAAACCACTCTTTTCCCACATCAATAATTACTAATGGATTTGGGTTCATTTAATGGAAGATGCATCTCAACACCCTAAACTGCTTTGAAAATCTTAGTCTTTATTGAATGTTAATGAACACATTTGGACTGCAATTGGGTTTTTTTTAAGCCTATAATTTTCTCTTACCCCAGACCAAAATGGAGGCATCTCAGAGCAGCAAGGCCAGTGCCAATGGAGTCTAGCCCTGCACCAGCAAGGACCATGGATCAAGGGCACCGACAGAGGAAGACTCCATTCCTCATCTAACCCAATGACTGGGTGAGCAGTGTGTTGGCAGGCTCCCTCCCACACCAAGGCTTTCAGGAGTGCCCAGGGGGCCTCATCAATCAATTCCAGATTGTTTTATTAGCAGCGAGGCCATATAAAGGACACATCCCATTTAAAATACCCTCTATAAATTGTTATATTGTAAATATGTAAATACGTCTATTAAAATGCTCTAAGCTGTAACTTATCCCATGGCTGTATGTCCTACAGTTAGGATTTGTGCTCTTTAGTAAGGCAGCATTTTATTTTTATGAAGGGCTGGAGAGCAGACATGGACTGGGTTTGGTGCTTCAGTAAAAATATCCCTCATCCACACTGTGGAACCCTGTGCAGGAGCTTTGCCATGCAGACAGGGCTTGGCTTGACTGCTGAAGCAATTTGTATAGACCACAAGCCCTTGATTATCATGGTAATCTCCATTTGTTAGCTAATATCTTGTGATCAGACTGGCTCATCTAGCAGTTACAATTAAACTAACATCAGTTGCTGTCAGGTTTTCACTGAGGAGAATAAACAGTGCGCTGGAAGAGAAAAGAGGAAAGGCCTGCAGTATCTTCAGTGGGGAGACTGAGAGAATAACAGTTGAGAGAGGTTTTGCTGCTCTGTTTTCCTTGTTTAAAGAGGGCATACTCCATTGCATGCTGTGCCTACTTTCTGCCCACAGTTGGCAGCAGCATGGAGTCTGCCAGGGTCCCAAACACCATTCTAGCACAAACATGCCTTTTACGTGGCAACATCTTGCTAGGGAATGTGCAGAATGGCAATGACCTGAGTTTTCAAATTAAACTGTTTTGTTGTTTTAAAATGAAGTCTGAGATCAGACTTGTCTTTTAAAATCTAATCATCTGATTCTTAAAACTACCCAATGACGAGTACTGGTGGAATACTTTTTAAAAACAATTCTTTGTATATTTCAGTGGTAACTATCTTCCTGGTAGATTGTATAGGAAGAGATTGAAAAGTGGGGTTTTTTTTATGATTTAATTTTGGCCTCCTGTACCTGTAAATGGTTAAAATTTGCTCATTTTATGGATATTGAACCTGGATATTTCTGATTACTGTAAAATTAAAAGCGGACGTGGATGCTGAGTAGAATGTGAGTCAGCCTGAGTCATTAGAACCATCACCTGGCTAAAGCAACAATCAGCTCAGTTAGGCATTATCAGCATGTTACAATTAATTACGCCAAGGTCTTTTTTGTAAAGCAGAACCAACTCTGGTGGGGGCCATATTACAATTGTACTGTATTCTTGGTTAGTAAACCCCATGTACCTGGGTGATACAAATCTCTGCTTTGCTAATGCAAGTGTTCTATGAAGATGAACAGCTGTGGTGTCTTGCTAGTGGTAACAGAAAACCAGTGTAATTCTAATAAATACCCTGCTGCTCCAGCATCAACCTCTCCTTTGGTTATTTTAGTAAGAATATCTGGCTGATGGTCATCATTGCACTTTGTTAAACAAGGGCAGAGGAACCTTTAGCCGCTTGCTTGTGTCTTTGATAATGAGAACTGGCAAGGATCATTTGAACTAGAGACCCCACACTACATCTGCAGAAAAACTCCCTTCCCAAAAACTAAACTATTGGCTGTTTCTCCTTTCTTCCCCTCATCACTCCCAAGGCATAGGTGGGCTCAAGTCACTAAAATAGTTGTGGTGTTGGTCATCCTGAAGTCAGTGTACATAGCAGTGAAAGAGGGCTGGTGACTTCTGTAGTGGGGGCAGAATGTGATATTGGATCTAATGTTCTCTTTCCAACTTTCTCAAATTCAGACTTGTGGTACAACAGGAAGAAGCTCTGTTAAAACCCTGGTTACAATTGGGGGGGCGGGAAATCAATGAATTAATAAGGTAAACAACTCTGTGCCACTCAACGTCTGGTTCCCTAATAAATGGGGAAATAAATAAAAGTGCTGTCGTGGGGACAGGCATTGGAATGATGGCATCTGATGGATCCTGTAAGGACTGGTCTGCCAGGACATGGGGGAGACCCTGCTCTAATAAGTTAATGCTGAGTCTCTTGTGCACAGCAATGCACTCTAGGCACTGAACTTAGCATATAATGGTTGTTTTGGTGGAACGCAATTTTCTTGGAGAAGCTACTTTTCACAGATCGGAGAATATGGGAATAATCGACTTGCATGATTGCTCCCTGTTGTTGGAGGATGTAACCCTGGAGGGTGGGGAAAGGAGATTGGCTGAACTCAAGCAAACCTTTGGTAATGTCACCTAAGTTACAGATCTTAGATGTGCTCACAAATGGCATTACACAGTAGCAGCAGCCCAATAGTAAATAGATGAGTAATGTAGCTAATGCTAATATAATTTCAGTGAGCTGAGCTCCATCTGCTGGTAGTCAATACACACAGCAATTATATTACTATTGATAATTTCTTCCAGCTCTGCTATGCTGCCTGAAACCCCTCTTGCCCACGATCAATAGCTTACATCACTATTATCAAGGAACATGTGCCCTCCAGCGTGATGCTGAAGGGCCATGTAGTAATTAGGCCATACATGAGTCGCACAAAACTATCATGATCAATGTTTCTGCAAAGTCTCCAGGCTGGAAACTATCCCTGACCTCTAACCAAACTGAGCACTATACTAATTAATTTCATAATTAATTAAATGGAAATGTGCCTCCTCTTAGAAGTCTTTGTTTTATTTTAAATCTTTAATAGACCATCCCTCTTCAACCCTAACACAAGAGTTTGGGCTGCTGGGTAAGTACATAAATGGGAGGATTCCTTTGTTAGCCAGACCTGGAAACCTGTCTTGTGCTTCTTAGTCAGTGTACAAAGCATTAAGGTCATTGATAAAGCCAGAGCTCAGCATGCATAGTGATCATGCTCTACTGACAATCCCATAATAACTAAAATAATGATTAGCAACAGTTAACATTCAGTATTTAAAATGATCATTATTTAGTCTTCCGAATCAATGCCCACTGAATGAACCCACAGTTCTTCATCACTACTCATAGTTTGGGTATAAGTGAAAATCTCATAATAAAAAGGATGTATGGGAAATGGTTGGCTTCTGCGAAAGTAGAAAATAGAACAATTTAGGGGCTGCTTGGAGGCTGTTAATTATTCATCTTCTCCTCCCTCCCCCAAACCCCCTTTTCTTCAAGAGAAAATTTACTGTTTGTGTAAAAACTTGAAAGCTGGTGGTTGGTGACTTTTCAGCTTATGTTTCCAGACCTGGTTAATCCATGTTTGTTAATCCATACTTACAGCTGTGTACCCAAAAGTTAAAGTGGTAACAACCAGGCTTATAACTTGTATGTACCATCAGTTTGTTTATCTGGGGCTTTTTAATTTGAATACAAATAGTATATTTTCCATTTTGCAAACTAAGTTGTCTCCGCACCCTTAATGCTAGGAGCAGAGATAGTTTGCATACTGTGGAACAACAGAGTCATGAACTGACTGGTCAACCACACACCTCATTTGGAACCGGAAGTACACTGGCAGGCAGCAGCAGAGACAAAAAAACCAAAATTGTACAGTACTGCGTTAAACCAACTACTAAAAAAAGGGAAGCTTAAAAAAAATGACAAGGTAAGGAAACTGTTTTGGTGCTTGTTTCATTTAAGATCGTTAAAGGCAGCACTTTTCTTCTGCATAGTAAAGTTTCAAAGCTGTATTAAGTCTATGTTCAGTTGTAAACTTTTGAAAGAAGAACCACAACATTTTGTTCTGAGTTACAAATGTAACTCTAGTCCCAAGGTGTTTGTAATTCTGAAGTTCTACTTTATTTCTAATGCCTGGTGCATCACACTACTGCACCCCAGCTCCACCCAAACCCTGTAAGGATCAGCTTGGCTCTTTGCAGGACAGAACAAGAAGGGCACTATGCAATCCACAAGGGGCTTGCATTTGTCCAAACAAACATTTGCCCAGAGGGGAGCAAAGGTGGAAGTTCCAGCTAAGGAGAAAGAGGAGGGTGTGGTGAGAACAAGGCTAATTTCCCAGCAGCAAAGTAGACTTTGGGCAGAAGACAAAGGGTCATGAGGCAGGGAGATCTGTAGGGCTTTGAAGGGGAGGGCAGGGCAGTTGAAGCAGGAATCCATTCAGAAAGCTTTTTAATGGACCTTATACACATACAGTATGTAGCATCCTCTCTGACTGCTGCCATGTTAAGGGCTAGCCTGGCCAGTGACCAGGAGAGCTGGGGTGGGACCTAGCTTATTGGAATAAAGCCAGCCAGGATTCCCCACAGAAAGCTGAGAGGGAGGAAAGACTTCTCATTACTACCACAGAGCTTCCTAGGGGCTGATGTACGCCCTGCTGCTACTGGAGGGAGGGGGCAGGGGAAAGGGAAAGATCAGACTAATCAGGTTCCTGCCCCGGGACTCCTGCACCACCCACCAGAGTGCGAGTGTGTGTGTGTGTGCACCTGAGCCTAGGGGAGGGAGGGAACTCTATTCTCTTCTACACAGTGGTGCAAGAGGTGTAAGGCTTCTTTTCACACACACACACACTCTCTCTCTCTCTCTCTCTCTCCAGATGAGTCAAGTGACATTAGTGGGAGCAGGAATGTTCAAAGAGTCTGCATTGAAACCACTGCCTCTCCGGTTCCTGAAAAATCAGCACACAGATCATAGGCGCCAACTTCATGGCTGGAGCACCCACGGGGAAAAACTAGTGGGTGCTCTGCACCCACCGGCAGCCAAGCTCCCTGCCCCAGCTCACCTCCTCTTCTGCCTCCTCCCCTGAGTGCGCCGTGTCCCCACTCCTCTGCCTACCTCCCAGCGCTTGCCGCAGCCAGACAGCTGGTTGGTGACGTAGCAAGCTCCAGGAGGGAGGGGGGAGGAGTGGGAACAGGGTGCACTCAGGGGAGGAGGCAGGGAGGAGGAGGGGCCAGGGTGGGGATTTGGGGAAGGAGTCAGAATAGGGGCAGGGAGGGGGTGGAGTTGGGGAAGGGACTTTGGGGAAGGGGTTGGAATGGGGGCAGAGCAGGGGGCGGGGCTGGGGGTCGAGCACCCACCAGCACAAATAGGAGTCAGCACCTATGACATGGATGAATTTATTCCCAGACACTTCAGGAGCCAGCTCGCAACTTGGGGTGACAAACTAAAACCAGACAAGACTAATGATGACAACCACAGTCCCATGAGCAGCACATGGCTGCTTAAACACCCCTCTTAAATCCATACTCAGCAAATTCAAACGCTTTCCATGCCCTGTTGTACTTAAGTTGATATAGCCTTCGGAAGCACAGGGAGTCTAAAGCGAACGTCGTGGCAATGGGAAAGAGTGGAAAAACCCATGCTGTAGCAGTTCACTGCGTCGCACTAAGGAGAAAGCCCTTGCACATCAGTGAGTAAGTGAGTAATGGTGACTTTGGACTCTTACAAAGTTGTCTTTGGTGAGTTTGTTTGGAAAAGAAGAGTTCACAATAATTTCAGAGTGCACTAGCAAATATTAGGTAGCATGTTTTCTAAGAGTGCTAAGGAGGTCGCAGTTATTCACAAACTTACCAGTGTTGTCTGTGCCATTAAATCTTTAGGGAGGAGGAGAATGGGGATTCCGTGGAATGAGCCAGATCCTACCTACGCTGCATCAATGAAAGTCCCAGCCCTACGTTTGGATGGGCATGTTTCACAGCCATTACCACTTTCCTCCATCAGGGAGCAGCGAAACACAATTTTTGTACAATTCCCTCCTCCCCCGTTGGTTTCTTACATATTGTTTTTGGAAGGCTCCTCTCAGACACACATACCCCATCTCTCTCTGGCCCTTACGCAGCCCCCCGGCCCATAGTATGTGATGACCTCACACCACCCCAGCGAGGTAGGGAGGTGCTATTCTAAGGCCCAGCTCCAAAGATGATTTCAGTGGATGTTGGGACCCTAAATACCTTTGAGAATCTCAGCCTAAATACCTTGCCCAAGGTCACACAGAGGCTGTAGCAGAAGAGGGACTTGAACCCAGCGCTCTGGAGTTCCAGCAGTGCCTGAATCACTGGACTATCTGTCCAGCCTAAAACAGCTTTAGCCTTGTTCCCTCTCAACAGCCTCCGCTCCCTCTGTGCTGCAGAAATGCCACCCCCAGAGTCTCTGCAGACTCTCAGCCACTGTCTGGTCTGGACTTGAGCTGTTTCATGGCCTAATAGGTGTCTGGGTTTGGGGAGACAACTCAGTCTCTAGCAAGGAGAGTCTCCCACCCAGATAAATCTGACAAACAGAATGTTTACGCACTTACAGAGAGATGTGGGACTGGGACAAACCCGAAAGATGGGCAAGAAAAATGGATGTCACCTCTCCTTCACCACAGATGTCCGGTTGTAGCCACCAATGATACTGCATAAAGAGAAGAGAGTTTGCGCTGGCCTGTTGCAGAAGGCCAAGTGCATTTCAAAATAACTTTATGACAACCTGTAAATTCTAGGAGTGTAAGGGATGCACTCATGTCCTGGGTTTGCCGTGTGCAGCACAATACACCAGTTCCAAGGGTGAGTGAGAAAGGAGCGTAAATGTTATACATGGGCTCAGGCCACAAGCTTCAGATACAAGTTTTACCCCCTTCCTCCCCAGAAATGTGCCTGGGGGGGGGGGGGAAAGGTGATTGTATTTATGAGGTGTAGCAAAGCCCATGATAAATTGCCCCTGCTGCCCCCCTGTGAGAAATTGGGAGTCAGGTCCAGGTCTGATTTTGATTCACCCTCCCACATCTGAAGTTTGAGCCTGTCCACATGGCAGGGGCAGGCAGGTTGGTTCTATTCGATCTCTAGTCAATGTTAAAAATGACTCAAATCCCTCTAGTGCTGCAGTCAGGGAACACAAGAAACATGTCAGTGCTGCCCTGGGGGGTGGATTACCAACATTCACAGGAAAACCCTGTCCATCAATGTAAGACGCATCTCCACTATGGCACCACGGTGACATAGCTGTGCCTCTGGGGGTGGCCAAAGCACTGGAGGGGTTGTCAGGACTTTTCCCCAGCCCTGGCCACCTGACTGGAGTTGCTAGTTGAAAAGCAGAGATGCTGCTCAAGAGCAATTTGCAGACAGACAGACAGTGCCCATACTATTCGTCTTACCATTTGTAGGGTTCTTACCATTTGTAGGGTTCCAGCTGTGGCTCCCCTCCAGGACAAAAGCCACGTGCACACTACGCACTGCTGGACTTTGCTATTTTAAAGAGCTGGCAGCAACCCTACAATAACAAAAGAACACACACACACACACACTCTCTCTCTCTCTCATTGTTGCAAGCAACCCTACAATAACAAACCCATGTTTGTGCGCCAGGGAGGGGAAGAATTTGGTTGAGACATCATTTTCCAGAGGTAATTAAATCCAGCGAGAGGGAATGTTACCCAGAAATGAACATTCTCTTGACAGGGCCCTTTTGAAGGCAGTCGTCCTGGTTAAAAAGCTGCCCTAAGAAGTTCAAATTCACAGAATCAGCCGATCGTTAGTGTGTGCTGTAATGAAGAGCTGTCGAAACCAACGAGACTTCAAAGGGTTCTGTTTGCTCCATACCGGCAGCAGCAGCTGAAGCTTCAAAGCCCGGGCCCCAGTGCTGCATCCAGACCTGTTCCAGCCAAGTAGAAATGAACAACAAAATTACTTGAACTTCCGAACTCTGAGGCTGGCTCCTTTCAACCCTGCATTTTGCAATCCCGGCTGAGTGCCGTCCAGCTGAGCTGTGGGCGGGTGAGGGTAGCGCTCCGTGCACAGCTCCCAGAAGAACACTGCCTAATAACCAGCTAAGCCACCCACACATCCTCTCTCTCTGGAGGTCTTCAGTCCCTTTGAAAAAGGGGAAGGGCCCAAGGCCATGTTGCTATATGCCAGGAAAGATCCCAAACCAGCCCCTGCCAGCTCCGGAAGGGGCCAGGGCCAAGGCACAGACTTCCAGACTCCAGCCAAGGACAGCAACAAAACAGTTTGGAAGTGGACCCCCGCCAACGGAGTTCCGAGTTACAGCCTGGTACCCTGTGCGCTTAGAGGATGCTTTGTAGGTTAACCCGGAACAGACCTGGCTTCTCCTAGCCATGCAGCTTTGCAGGGTACAAGTCTTTAGGCTGCACTGCAAATGACGCTTTTGTATATTCTACCTCCTGGTCAACCCCCTACTGAGCCGCTGCACAGCGGCCACCTCTAGCAGGTGGCGTCCCCTCTGTTACACAATCCCCAGTGAGGCTTTTATAGACACAATCCACGTTCTTCTGTCCTCCCTCAGGACACGCACTCCCTTGCACAGAACAAACGTGAGACTTCATGGTTTCATCCACAGGGTGTCCCATCTCATTTTCAGCCTGTTTCTTTGCTGTTTAGCTATAGGCAGAAGCATGGCTGGTGCAGCAAACCTCTGAGCCCAGCCTCTGCAGTCTGGGTCTGTTCTTCTGGCCCAGGAGCATAGGGACAGAAAAAGCAAAAGCCAATACAAAGAACACAGCAGCTTTTATTGCAGACCTTTCCCCTCCCGCCCTATGGCACCTGGGGGTGGCACTGCTAGCACAGTAGCTCAGCATTGCAGTGTTACAAATATTTCACAAGTTCCACTTGCTAATGGAGAGGAGCTGGCTCCCAGTGCTGGGGTAGGGGTGCCAGCTGGTCCCCATCTGCAGCCCACAGCAAGGGGGGAAGAAGTAGCTTGGGTCACTCTGAACCAATGTTATTAGCCCGGAGATTGCCCGGGAGACAGAGCTGAGCACTAGGGAGACTGGAAAGAATTACAAGACATGAAAATAAAGCCCAGAACAGAACTCCTGACAGCTGGGCCCAGAGAGCGTCGCCTGCAGCCCTGGTGGTCAGTGGTTGGGAAGAGCTGGCCGTGAGAACACACAGCACCTTCCAAACTCAATTGACAGGCTTGTCCCCTGGACTCTGTGTCCAGAGCAAGAGTGGCTGGCCAGGCATGGGCTGTTCGGTTAGTTTGTAGGTAATTTGCACAAAGCCTCTTCCCCAACACCCGCCAGAGAGGATCAGCGTGTTCTGGAGCAGAGTTAATCTTGTTCCGTGGCTCATTCCACCCCGGGCATCTTTCATGAGCGAGAGAGAGATGGCAAACACATAATGCCAAGGCCATAGGCCCTGAGCTCATTGCATTTGTGGGCCCAGCGTGAACCCAGGTCACCAGGGGATGAAAGGAAACGAACACAACTTTGTTACAGACTACCACCCCAGGGAGCGCTCTGATGATCAAGCTTACAGCTCTGCCAACCTCAAAGAGTTAAAAACCATGAGTCAGGGCCCCAAAAAATCATGTGACTGGCTTAAAAATCATGAGAGTTTACAGGAGTAATAAAAGTGGTGTCTTTGTATTTGGGCTTGGAGCCTTACGATTCACATTGTCACGCTTTCCTCCATGCCCATATAGAAGCTAGAAAGATACTTTACCAAAAAAAAGACAGAAAGAAAGAAAAATCTGAGATGCTCATGTAATAGCATGACTCCAGGAGCAGGGCCTTTAAGAAAACCTTCCATAACCACAAGACTCAGAGCGGGCAACACTTCAGAAGGGGGGCTGAGAGCAGCACTGGGTAGCTGTCAGACCAGAATATTTCCATCCATTCTATGACGGCAAACTGGTCAGCCAGGGAAAACTGCAGCACACACTCCTCAGGCATGCACAGGAGTTACAGGAGCTGAACAGAGCAGGCATTTCTGAGCCCAGGAAAAAGATGCTGTAAGTTTTAGGCCTGGGATTTAGGAGGTTAGAAGAGGAGCACTGTGCAGGAGAACGGGCCCTCTCCCCTGGAATAAGTATGGACAGAACAATACACTCCCCAGCTGGAAGATCAGGCAATGCAGCAGCAGTTTGTAAAACAGCCATTTTAGGGTTACAGCTGCTTGTCTGTGCCAAATTTAAAGGGACAGTCCCCAGAAAGGCATGCTGGGAGAGAACATCCCATCTGGGCCTGTCTTAATAACACCCCATGCGCTGTGTCCCCAGAGAGCCCCATCTGATACCTGTGGCTGCAGCCCCTCCCCAGAAGTGTAGTGGTGGGTAAAGGGAGCTCAGACACTTCTCACTGGAGAGAGATGAATGATTAAGCAGGACCACAGCTGAGCAATGCTGAGCACCTCCAGTCCTGCAGAGATAGAACCCCCTTTGCACTTGCTGCTTCTCTCTGTTCGGTCCTGTTCCTTGGCACAGCCCCACTGATCCCCGGGGATCGCCTTGCTCTTGAATGGAGATGCTCCAGTGACACCGTCTCCACCAAGTCCTGCTCCCCACAGGCCTGTAGCTACATGCCGAATGAATTCCCAGGGCAGGAGCATTCTCTGCCATCTTCTCCTGTGCTCAGTGGCCTTTAAAGGCCAGCAGTTTGTTATTCTTAGATACCACGGCGATGAGTTTCCTGGAAAGACCTTAAATAGATTTGGGTTTATTGTGCATGGAGCTGGCTGTGGTTATTAGCAACAGCCCATGCCACTGTAAACATTTTCACATATGCTTCAGAAAGAAAAGATATTTAATCTTTCTTCTGCCAGGGCACCAGTGAACTCACAGCTCCTATGATTGAGAACCCAGGGCAGCCCTTCTCTTCCATTGTGCTGCTGGGTGGGGAGCAGCCTTTCTAAGAGCTTACCTTTGATGTTCAACTCCTCCCCTGCAGCTCTGTGACATCCGAAGCCGTTTTCATAATTTCTAATGCCCAGACTTCAGCAAAAGGGCCCAGCAGGGACTTGGGAGTGGTGTTTTTGCTGGAATGAGCCAGAGATGCAAGGAGTCGAGACTGTAACTGGAAAGGGTGCCTCTGTTCTGCTCACGGTCTTATGTGTTGGTCCCTATAATCCCAGGAAAGGGGAAGGCAAGCGGCTGCTAAATGTGGGAGGAGCGAACTGAGTGAAAGTCTGTGCCATAAATGGGACTGTTTGGAATCCAAGATGTCACCAGAAATTAAATGATTATTCTTTGTGTTGTGGTAGCACCAAAGAACCCCAGTCATGGACCAGAGTTCCATTGTGCTAGGCGCTGCACAAACCTGCCCCAAAGATCTTACGATCTAAGAGTAAGACAAGTGACAGTAGGTGGATGCAGGCAGACAGACAGGGAGGACACACACAGACGCTACTGGTCAGCATGAGAAGCAGTGGTCACAGTACATCCCATTCTCAAGTTTTTTCTAAGCATCGGGAGAGAGGAGAGTTCAAGGAAGGATTTGAAGGCTGATGAGGTAGCTTTGCAGATGTTTGCAGGCTGCTCCTCCCACGCATGCAGGGCAGCATAGGGGAAAGCAGGAAGGTGATTGTTGGAAACGTTAACAAATGGGCGATGAAGGCTGGGCCCATGGGCGGAGATGAGCTGGGAGTTGACACTGGGAGCGTATAGAGGTGATGGGCAGGGAAATGGAAGGGTGGGTTTTGGCCTGTGCTTGGCCTTCTCTTGCTCTGCTCTCTGAATTGATTCTGATTGCAAGATGGGCCTTGCTCTATTTTCCAGAGTGATGCTGTCACTACAAGCCTTGGATGGAGGTGAAGTGACGTGTCACTGGCTCTCTCTGTCAGGGGGATTGATACACCCCAGGATGTTACCTGAGGATCGAGCTGCACTCAGCTGAGCTCCCCAGTGAGAGCCACAATGGCTGCACAACAGTCTGGGCTAAATTAACCTCCCTCCCCCCAGACTAACAGCTGCTTCCCATATGAATTATCATTATTAGCACCTGTGTTTATTATGGTGGAGCCAAAGGACCGTCTGAAGCTCCCGCTGTGGAGATGGGGGGACCAGGGCACTGTGTGTGGTTCTAGGTTAGGTCGGTCTGCCAGTAAGGCAGGATGTTATGCCCAACTAGCAAACTCCAGTGCCAGGGTCTAAGCAGGCATGCCCGACTTTGGGCGCATACAGCCAGGAAATCCACCTCAATAAGCAGGACAAAGCATTCAGCTCCGCTACAGCAAAGCATCCTGCAGACATATCAATCTGCACTGATGGCAGGTAATTTATGACTCTTGTGACAATACCCAATAAAGCCGCTGAAAGAAATAAAGCCACTGACACTGTTCAGAAGCCATTACTGTCCCTCTGCCTGTAACGCAGCAGCAGGGGGACAATCAGTCTGGACCAGACACATTATATGGATAGAAGAAATGTGTTCTGCTCAGGCCCCTTATTTAGGAAAACCTGAGTGGCAAACAAACTGGCAGATATGCAGCACCAGGATAGATGGACCCCAGCGCTCTGCCCAGCCGGCCAATCCTCGTGTTTTAACACCCGAACATTCCAGCAGGGGGTTGAGGTGACACGAGCTCTGCACCCAGCAGCAGCCCCTCGGGGACTTCGAGCCTTGTACATGATGCTGCTTAGCATTATCCTCAACATCTGGGACAGATATTGAACTTAGTTACTCTGAGGCCAGCCTACCGGAGGCCATGGCTCTGGAGGAAGACTTCTTGGATGGAGATCAGTATCTGACACAGTGTTTGAATAGCCCATGGACTGAAAGTCCTTTTGCCACACTGACACTTGTAGTTAGTAAAAGTCTTTAATTTTCTTACTTAAATAAAAATCCACCAGACTCTTATTTGGGCAGCACTTTATCTAAAGAGAAACAGGGCTTAGGATGTTCCTTGTGCTGCTAGACCTTTCTGGTCAGATCTGCCTCTTGTTTAAATCAGCCAACCTAAGCCTGCAAAGAGAGTGCTGAAAGGGCAATTATCTGGTCAAATTACCTTAAACTTTCGTAGCCAGTGACTAAGTGCACTTAGGAAAGAATTGAGTTCAGAAGCTGGAACAGACACAGATCTCGAATACTAGTCTGGAGAACCTGCCTTTTCCCATTATCCTATATTAGATTGTAGAAGATATTCTCTTAAGATACATTTAAAGACTATCAGAGAGAACAGCTTTCAAGGGAACATTATCCACTTGCAGGAAATTAAGGGCATTATCTGAGTAATTTTCTGCCTACTTCTTGCAGTAAAACTAGAAAAGCACCCAACAATCTGAAACTGAACTCCAAGCTCGTCAACATTCTTAAAATATTACAGCCTGTCAGAATAATGTCTTCCTTGTTCCCAGCTATGTGGCACAGATTGGACAATGCACTCTGGAGGCAGAGAGTCCAAACAGCCCGAGAGAATTGTACAGGCTTTGAAGGCAGTTGTAAAATAATTTCCTATTTTTCGTTGTGCTAAAATGTGCTGCATCCAAGTTGAAGATACAGTGAATAGTGATGGAATCTATTTAATCGACAGCTCTGAGCGCTAGCCCAGAGACCAAAATAAGACTTTGTTCCTGTCAGCCTTGCAGAACCAACACAGCTACGGGAGAGGGAGCTGGCTTGTGTACCAGCAGAATTTCTAGCTAACTTCCAAACTGTTGGGTTATCTCTGCCCTGCATTGACATTTGTGCAACTTCATTGCCTGAGACGCCTCTAGTTCTGGCATGAGACATGAGAAAAATACCCAGCTTGACTCTCAGATCCCTGGGGGAGCTTGCAGGGCTGGCAGGTAGGAGAAAAATAATTGGTTTACTTTTACATTGAGCAGATTTGTTCTGAACATGGAGATCCATTAACTCTAGATTCCCACAGTGTCATTTTGGTAGAATCACTCTTCAGAGTACAACTGCACGTAAGAGGCCTGGTTTTCAGAGTTGTTGAGCATGTTATGAGACTGCTCCACATCTGAATATAGGTAAATAGCTAATGGATGAGGTACTGTCATGAGCCAAGCTTGTTATGGGTTGAGTTAAAGTCCCAACTGAGATTGATAGGTGTGAACTCCCCCTTCAATTAACATGACTGCAAGCATAAACCTCCTCCAAAAAAACAAAAGGTGTGAGTGAACCCAACCAGGGACTTTTAGATGAGTCATGTTTTGGGTAGGGGTTTGGTTGGGAAGGGAGATCATACGAGACAAGAACAGGGAGGGAGGGAGGAGCAAAAAAGCCAAGCCAGAGCATAGTGGGACCCTGGATAAAAGATGGTACGGCAGCAGGCAGCTGTAGTTAGTAATATTGACACTATACACCCCAGAATTTAGGATTTTGTAGAAACTCAACACCAAGAGAAATGTTGCCATGGAAACTAAAGAAAGAAAGAACATTCTCCTGCTGGGTTTGCCACCCTACCACGGCAGCATCCTGGCAACTCCTGTGTGATCAGAAAAAGAAGCTGGTGAGAGGCCGCAGACAAGACGTGATCGGACGAGGCGATTCCCATTGCCCAGCCTGACAGGCAGAGAGTAAACACAGAGTGGGAAGGGTAAAAAGGAAACGCAAGCTTTGAGGCAGCCAATCAGGTTTAATATTCAGTTATTAGCAACACAGGCAAGCAACCCTGTTTTTAACAGAGATCAGTTTTTATCGGACAGTGACCCTGGAAGACCCCACCCCATTAAGGAAACGCATGTAGATTCAGACAGGTTTGTTTGTTAAATAAGAATAATCCTGAGCTCTTACATAGCGCTTGTCACCAGCAGACCTCACAGCGCTGTACACAAGAGGTCATTATCAATACCTAGGGTGACCAGATGTCCTGATTTTATAGGAACAGTCCCAATTTTTGGGTCTTTTTCTTATATAGGCTCCTATTACCTCCCACCCCCGTCCCGATTTTTCACACTTGCTGTCTGGTCACCCTGTCAATACCTCATTTTATAGACGCGCTCAGTGCCCCTGCAATGGGGGCACTCAGCCTTTAAAGTTTCAGAGTAGCAGCTGTGTTAGTCTGTATCCGCAAAAAGAACAGGAGTACTTGTGGCACCTTAAAGACTAACAAATTTATTTTAGCATGAGCTTTCGTGAGCTGCAGCTCACTTCTTCGGATGCAAGACACTCCTTTAAAGTGTCTCTCAGGAAGAGACCACACCAAAAACCTTCAGGGAGGAGCGGGTGCCGTTTACTGAGGGCCCAGCACTTCCCACCATTGCTGGCTTTGAACAAATTTCCTTTCCTTTTGCTGAGGACCATTGGCACGTGGTGCGACACAGCACATCAGTAACCGGGGTTGAGCAGTTCTGCTTCCCTCCCATCGCTGCTAAGGACCCCACCACTTTGATCCTCCTTCTCACTTGGCTGCTGCCTGTGGAAAGCCAGGGATTCCTTCACATGGTCTCCCTTCTCCCCAGCCAAGACAGAAAATCATGGCTTTTCAGTTATATTCATGCTCCTGCAGAGACGGTTCCAAAATCCCCATTTATGCCTATCTGGTTCTTCTCAGTTTTCTTGCTGTTTCAGTCCAGCAGAGGTGGCTGTTTCCCCTCTAGTCACTGACCCCTGGCCAGCCCTTTTAGCTCCTACCCTGCCACATGGGCTCTTCATTCACCCTGCACATGGTTGCTAGATGGTAAGAAAAATAATGCTCAGGCTGGTCCTGCTGACTGGCTGGGAGGATGCTTGGCTGGAAGGTTTCATACCTTCCAGCTTGCGCAAGGATGCTGCAGCAGATTCTTGCTTCCACATAACCTGCTCAGCCAGCTAAGAGTCAAAGTAGTGTTTCCATTTCTGGGAGGTCCCAGGGATGTGTATTGCAAGCCCTGACAGCTTAGCTGACAGGGTGGGAAAATGCTGGATCATTAGCAAAGAAATCCTTTCTCCCAAGTGTTCATCAGGCATTGGAGTAAAACAGGAGTTAACAAAAACAAAACAGAGTCTTAAAAGGTGTAACTGTCTAGGGATTTATACATTTCCTGCCTGGAAATCCATCCTGTCATGATTGGACTCTTGTGATGTCATCATCTCACTAATTTTCTAGGCACCACAGACTTTTCCAGGCTAGACACGACCTACCTTCTAATGTAAAAAAACATGCAGCCTTCCTCCTTTGGAGTGGCAAAGCCTTTTCTGGCTTTATTTACTTGTCAAAAAGTAGAACACCAGCCTCTTTTTTCCCTTTTGCAGGGCATGGGGTAGCTGTGGGCCACCCCGGCACTAAGCCCTCAGAGGAGAGGAACTAGACTGAACAGCCAGGATGAGGTTAGGAATCTGAGGTGCAAGGTATTCAGGCATGTGTGTGATGTGACCATGAGGTTAAGTGCTGGGCCCAGAACCTCCTGGTTCTGCCAGTACCTCGGCTCATGCCCAAAATGAGTTTATGCAGCCTGATGGGATCCCATTATTGGACAGACATAAGAAAAAAGAATGTCCGCATTTTGGGTACATGACCCACCGAGAGAGAGAAGGAAACTAACTAAATAGAGCCTCATAAATTATAAGATTTCGTTCTGCAGCAATGGCAAATTAAACTGTTCAGAAAGCCAAGCCAGTGTGTGCTTTGGCTCCAAGATAACTTTTCCAGCCTGTGGACTCTGGTGCCAAACACCTTCTGGTCTGCTCTTATTTTCAGAGATCCTGCTCCTTTCAGGGTTATCCTTCTCTAGGGGCATTCCTCATGTTATCAGTTCTTGTTTGGTTCGTCTTTGCTTTTCAGTGCAGGGGGAGGAAGGGGGAGAATAGGAACCAGAATTGGCAGCAAGCAGGGCCCTGCAAGTCTGTCCTGTGAATCCAAGCTGCAGGCAGGGAAGCCAGGCGGGCTTCTAAAGGAACTCAAACAAATTTACTAACCTCTGCTTTGGAGGGCAGAGGTACCCCATTATAGTCCAATCTCTATTGTTACTCAGCTTTCTGACCCACTTTTCTAAGCTCTTGGTGGGGGTAGGGCAGGGGCATATTATAGTTTTGCGCCAATCGATGGAAAGAGAGAATACTGCAGGATCAGGACATGGTAAAATGCCTCTTCTGGATTTCATCCCCCAATCCCAGAGCCAGATTCTGATCTCAGGCTTTGTCTTGGCTAGGAAGCGTGGTCAAGTTCCGCTCCTGCCTACGCTAGAACGTGCCCAGCTAACATCAAGCTCGGGCGTCCTCCTAGAGCTACACTAGGAAAAGAGTCAAGTTTAGTCAGGGCTTAGCTAGCACTGTTAGCTAAGCCTGACCTA
The DNA here is from genome assembly GCF_020497125.1 of Mauremys mutica. Lineage (NCBI taxonomy): Eukaryota > Metazoa > Chordata > Testudines > Geoemydidae > Mauremys > Mauremys mutica. Next base: position 132,653,964 of record NC_059073.1, on the reverse strand, counting down.
ACCGTGACTCCTTAATCCTCGTCACGACAAAGCCTCAGTGTAAAGAGCTACCTGGCTTTACGTCAGTGCAACCAAGACCAGAAGCTGGCCCCAGTGTTTAGGCACGGCCTCATCGCAATGCTGGGCCGGAGACAGGGCAACGCTGGAATGACATGCACGTGCAGAGAGCCCCTGATGCTCTGGAAAGCAAACGCTGCACAGCTTGCCTCTGGTTTCCTAGTTTATACTGTGCACGCCTAGACACACACACACACACACGCACGCACGCACACACACACACACACACACACACACACCCCTTACACCTTACGTTTGGCTCCGAAGGCTAAGCATCTGGTTTGTCAGTCAAACTCTAAGCCACCTCTGCTAGTTGTCTCTTTCTGTATGCTGCTGTTTCCCACAGCGAGCCATCAGGCCTGGAAGCTGGTTGCAGCAGGACTGGTTGTCTGGGGATAACAGGCTTGTCTAGGCCTGGGCTGTGACTTTACGAAGCCTATTGTGGATCTTGCATTTGGGGCCAGTCCCATCAGAGGCACAGTGATGCCCAGCACTCTGAGCCCTTCCCTTGGGAACGTGAGACTCCCTGTTTCTCTGACACACAAAGGCGCTGCGAAGCTGCCACTGTGCAGCAACCTGCTGAGACAGTGATTACCAGAGAATTTTTGCAGCAGCTGTATTAGCCTCCCCTCCGTCCCCCATCTCCTTCCCTCCCGGCTAGCTTAGTGGTGTGGAGAAAGCGAAAGCTGTCCAGGAGAAGCTGGGATGGGCGGAGGCAGGAAGAATCTACTCGGGTTTGGTCTGTAAGGAGGAGCTGGTTTGAGACAGGAGGCGGAGGAGTTGGGGGGAATGGCAGTGAGTGGCACACCAGCCCTGAGAGGAGAGGGGTCTCAGACAAGTGGCTGGTCCAGGGAGTTGATAATGGATCTCTCCTTCTTGGCCATGGGGTACAATGCAGCCAAGTTCACTGACCAGAGATAGTTACCATCTGCTGCCTGTTTAGACCCCTTGGCTGAAATGAGCCGGGTGCGTCTCACTCCTGTTTCTTGACATCCCCCTTCACACTTCACAGTGGCTGGCAGGCTCTGCCGAGGACGCAGCCCGGGCCGAGCCATGGAGCCTGAACTCCCCTCTCGCCCCTCGCAGTGGACGCGGCATTCACCGGGGAAGCTGCCACTCGTGCCTGTTCCATATCTGTTCTGTCCTCCAGCCAGGCAGCCAATCGGGCCCTTCAGCGTTCCTGAATTCCAACAGCAACGCAAGGAGGTGGGTGGCTCTGTATGTCCGTGAGCCCTTTGGGGTTAGTTTGCTTGTGTCACTAGCTACAGAGACACATGCAATTGCCTGCCATGCATGTGGGGGCCTCATCTTTCAGGCTAGTTGACTCTCCCTCCCTCCACGTACAACTCCACTATGGCAGCCCTTCTGCTGCTCAGCTGCATCCCCAGCAACAGGGCTCCTCTACTAGGCCACTGGCCATTATTTGCAATGATTCGCTGCGTTTTTGTTAGCCAGTGAAGTTCGCTCTAAATCAGCCCCATTGGTTTGCCTCAAGCCTCCATCCCCTCCTGGATGGGCAGTGGGGATAGTTATGGCTAGCTGCTCCTTTGCAGTGCGAGCCCTGCTTTGGCAGCTCTGTATAAAGCCGGGACTTGCCTTTGCTAATGGCCCTAGCCTGTGTGTTCCTTGCTGGGCGGGATGGGGAGGGGATAGATTTTATTGATGTTCTTGCTACAAGATTGCACATGATTAACTCAGTCTCTTAGCGACTTCATCATCATTCCCAGTGTGTTCATTAGTTATTAGTATGTAGATGGCCATGTCAGAGCAGCTTCCAGCTGAGTTCAGCTCATGCAGACTCCTTGGCACTCACCTGAGAGATACTTGTCACGGAGTGTGAGGGAGTCCAGCCCTGCACCCCTCTTCCTGGAACTCACAGTGACTCTCAGCCAGCCAGTAAAACAGAAGGTTTATTGGACAACAGGAATGCAGGATACAGCAGAGCTTGGAAATATGGCCAGGACCCCTCAAACTGGCCCTTCTGGGGGTGCAAGGAGCTTAGTTCCCAGCTTGGGATTCCCTGCACTGCACCCCCCAGCCCCAAACCAAAACTGACTCAACCCTCTCCAGCTGGCTCCCTGCCTTTGTCTAGCTTCCCGGGCCAAGGTGTTGACCTCCCCTCCCCCCTGCCTAGCTCAGGTTACAGGCTCAGGTATTGTCCATCACCCAAAGTCCTCTTCGGCTCTCCCATCCCCCATGCAGACAGTCCCTACTCCATCACATCTCTCCCCCCTTCGAGACTGAACTGAGCGGGGTCACTCTGCCCAGTGACCTGGGGAAGTTCAGGGCCCCCTCTCCGGGACAGCGTGTCCGCTATCAGGTTGGCGCTTCCCTTCACGTGGACCACGTCCATGTCATAGTCCTGCAGGAGCAGGCTCCACCTCAGGATCTTGGTGTTGGCTCCTTTCATCTGGTGCAGCCAGGTCAGGGGAGAGTGGTCGGTGTACATGGTGAAGTGGCACCCAAAGAGATATGGCTCTAGTTTCTTAAGGGCCCACACCATGGCCAGGCATTCCTTCTCGATGGCCGCGTAGTTCTGCTCCCGGGGTAGCAACTTCTTGCTCAGGTACACGATGGGGTGTCTCTCCCCCTTTTCATTCTCCTGCATTAACACCGCCCCCAGTCCCGTGTCTGAGGTATCGGTGAACACCATAAAGGGCTTGTCAAAGTCTGGGTTTGCCAGAACTGGGCCACTAACCAGAGCCTTCTTCAGCGCCCGGAGAGCCTGCTGGCACTGCTCAGTCCAGACCACCTTGTCTGGTTTTCCCTTTTTGCACAGCTCAGTGATGGGGGCGGCTATGGTGCTAAAGTGGGGCACAAACCTTCGATAGTATCCCGCCATCCCAATAAAGGCCTGGACCTGCTTTTTGGTTTGGGGAGCGGGCCAGTCTCTGATCACCTCCACCTTGGCTGGTTCCGGCTTTAGGCAGCCACTCCCCACCCGATGGCCCAGGTAAGATACTTCAGCCATCCCCACCTTGCACTTCTCAGCCTTTACGGTTAACCCAGCCTCTCGGAGTCGTTTCAACACTTGTCTAACCTGGGACACGTGGTCCTCCCAGGTCTGGCTGAAGACACAGATGTCGTCAATATACGCCACGGCAAAACTCTCCATCCCCCTCAGTAGCTGATCCACCAGGCGTTGGAAGGTGGCCGGCGCTCCCTTGAGGCCGAAGGATAGGGTCAGAAACTCGTAGAGCCCCAGAGGGGTGATAAAGGCCGATTTCAGCCTGGCATCTGCGTCCAGCGGCACTTGCCAGTAGCCCTTTGTAAGATCCATGGTGGTGAGGTACCGAGCGCCTCCCAACTTGTCTAGGAGCTCGTCAGGCCTGGGCATGGGGTAGGCATCAGATACGGTGATGGCACTGAGCTTTCGATAGTCCACACAGAACCGGATCGACCCGTCCTTCTTGGGGACCAGCACCACTGGTGAGGCCCAAGGGCTGGAAGACGGCTGGATCACCCCCAAAGCCAGCATGTCCCTGACCTCTCTTTCTAGATCCTGGGCAGTTTTTCCGGTGACCCGAAAAGGGGAGCATCTTATAGGGGGATGTGACCCGGTCTCCACCCGGTGGACAGTCAAATTAGTGCATCCAGGCTGGCTGGAAAACAGCTGTCGGTACAGATGCAGCACCGCTCTGATCTCAGCCTGCTGGGCCAGGGTCAGCTGATCAGAGAGGGGAATCGCCTCCAGGGGGGAACCAGCTTTTGTCCCAGGGAATAGATCCACTAAAGGGTCATCTCCCTACTCCTCCCAATGTCCACACACGGCCAACACCACATTCCCCCTGTCATAGTATGGCTTCATCATATTCACATGGTACACCCGGTGGTGGTGCGCCCGGTTCGACAGCTCCACCACATAGTTTACCTCATTTAGTTGCTTGACAACCTTGAAGGGCCCTTCCCAGGCGGCCTGGAGTTTGTTCTTTCTCACGGGGATGAGAACCATCACTTGATCCCCGGTGGCGAAGGTGAGGGCCCGCGCTGTGCGGTCATACCAGACCTTCTGCTTCCTCTGGGCTCAGGCCAGATTCTCCCTGGCCAGGCCCATGAGCTCGGCAAGTCTTTCCCGGAAGGTCAGGACATACTTCACCACCGACTCTCCATCGGGAGCGGCCTTCCCCTCCCATTCGTCTCTCATCAGGTCCAGGGGCCCCCTTACCCGCCTTCCATATAACAGTTCGAAAGGCGAAAACCCAGTAGATTCCTGGGGTACCTCCCAGTACGCGAACAGCAGGTGAGGTAAGTACTTGTCCCAGTCATGCGGGTGCTGGTTCATAAATGTTTTTAGCATCATCTTTAGCGTCCCGTTGAACCTTTCCACCAGCCTGTTGGACTGGGGGTGATACGCTGAGGCCCAGTTGTGCCGGACCCCACATTTCTCCCACAGGGACTGGAGTAGGGTTGACATGAAGTTGGACCCCTGGTCCGTTAAGACTTCCTTGGGGAACCCCACCCGGCTGAAAATGGTCAGCAGCGCATCTGCCACGGTGTCTGCTTCGATAGAGGACAAGGCCACCGCCTCGGGGTAGCGAGTGGCGAAATCTACCACCACCAGGATGTATTTCTTCCCTGACCGAGTCGTCTTGCTGAGAGGTCCCACTATGTCCATGGCCACCTTCTGGAAAGGTTCTTCTATGATGGGTAAAGGCCTCAAAGCTGCTTTCCCCTTGTCCCGGGCCTTCCCCACCCTCTGGCAGGGGTCACAGGATTGGCAGTACTGTCGGACATGGGTAAAGACCCCAGGCCAGTAAAAGTTCTGTAGCAGCCTCTGCCTGGTGCGCCGGATTCCCTGGTGCCCTGCGAGGGGGATGTCATGGGCCAGGTACACTAGCTTGTGGCGAAACTTCTGGGGAACCACCAGCTGCCTCCTGATCCCCCATGACTCCACTTCCCCTGGGGGAGCCCATTCTCGGTACAGGAACCCCTTCTCCCACAGGAACCTCTCCTTGCAACCTCTCCTCATGGTCTGTAACGCACTGAGGTTAGCCTGGTCCCTTGGCCTCCGCAAGGAGGGATCTTTCTGCAACTCGGCCTGGAACTCAGCAGCTGGGACAGGGATGGGGACCTGCTCTCTCTCACTGGCTGGGTCTGAGCCGTGTCCCTGGGCGTTCCCTCCCCACCAGGTTAGGGTCCTGCGTCTCGGGCAGAGTACCTTCCCCGTTGTCAGGGTGCAGTGCCCTGCGCCGACTCTGACTACGGGTCACGACCAGGGCACCCCAGGCATTGCTTGGCCAGTCCTCGAGGTCCCCCCCCATTAACACCTCCGTGGGCAAATGTGGGTGTACCCCCATGTCCTTGGGGCCCTCCTTGGCCCCCCACTTCAGGTGCACCCTCGCCACAGGCACCTTGAATGGGGTCCCGCCCACGCCCAGCAGGGTCAGGTAGGTGTTGGGCACCATCTGATCTGAGGCCACCACCCCGGGCCGGGCCAGCATCACCTCTGCGCCCGTGTCCCAGTACCCAGTGACCTTCCTCCCATCTACCTCCAGGGAAACAAGGCACTGTCTCCGGAGGGGCAGCCCCGTGCCCACCCTGTAAACCAAAAACCCGGAGTCTGGAGCATCCAGCCCCCCAGAGGAGCTGACCTGGGGCCCTCTTCCCTCCTTCATAGGTGGTACACTGCCAGCCCCCCTTTCCTGGGAATGTTGCCCCTCATCCGACTGGGTCTTTACCCAGTCAACCCTCTGCGGGTTGGGTCTGCTCAGTCTGTCCCTGAGCTTGGGGCATTGGGCCCGTATGTGGCCTCGTTGGCCACAGTGATAGCAGCCCATGTCTCGTGGGTCCCCTCGAGTGGGTCGGATGGACCTAACGCTGAATGTTCCCCTTTGGTGGGGGTTCTCCATAGGCCCCCGCTGGGAGGTCCCATGGTGACTTTCTCTCTGCGTTGAGGCAGGCCTGCTCCTTCGAGTCTCCTCCCTGTTATCCCCTGCCCGACTGTCCACAAATTGGTCGGCCAGCTGGCCTGCGTGCTACAGGTTCTCTGGCTTCTGGTCCATCAACCACAGCCATAGGTCGGGTGGGCACTGCGCATACAGGTGCTCCAGTATGAATAGGTCAAGCAGGTTCTCTTTAGTTTGTGCCCCAGCTGTCCACTTGCGGGCATACCCCTTCGCCCGGTTGACCAGTTGTAGGTATTTGACCTCACGGGTTTTATGCTGACTCCGGAACCTCTTCCGGTACATCTCAGGAGTCAGCCCAAACTCGCGGAGCAGGGCCTGTTTGAACAGTTCGTAGTCCCCTGCCTCCGCCCCTTTCATTCAGCTGTACACCTCCACGGCGGTGGAGTCAAGTAAGGGGGTGAGAAACGGGATCCTGTCTGCAGGGTCAACCTTGTGCAGCTCACAGGCATTCTCAAAGGCCATCAGGAAGGTATCTATGTCCTCCCGCTCCTTACGCCGGGCCAGGAAGTACTTATCAAAGCTCTTTGTAGGCTTGGGTCCCCCCTCACTCACCGCAGCCGGGGCCCCGCTGCTCCTCAGCCGGGCCAGTTCCAGCTCATGCTGGCACTGGTTCTCCTCGTGCTTACGCTGGTTCTCCCGCTCCTTCAGTTCTTGCCTCCTTAACTCGAGCGCCTCCCTGTCATATTCCAGCCACATCTGTTCCAGGGACGGGGAGCTCCGCCGGGATGATCCCCTACTGGCCGCCGGGGTCAGGGTGCCCTCGGTATTCACTGGGCTTCCCCTAACTCCTCCCCTAGGTATAGGTGGGCAGGGTCTCGGGGTGTCCTCGGCAGCAGTCTGGCCCCTTCCAGCCATGTCAGGCCCCGAGGCCCACGCTGCGTCCGCTGGGCGGCTTCCCTCAGGGACCGAGCTTGGTTCACCCAAGCGATCCTTCTCCTCCAGCTGGGCAATTAGCTGTCCCTTGGTGGACCTCCCAGTGCGCAGCCCCCTGTGCCTGCACAGCTCCACCAGGTCTTTCTTAAGGTGCTTAGCATACATCTTCCTGCTGGCCACTCGCCAGCCTGTGCTCTCAGCTTCCCACCGGTTCCAGGGAGACCCCTCGTGCACCAGCCCGTCTTCAGGTCACCCCCTCTCTGCCAGGGTCGAGCTGCAGACTCCTCCGCCCCTGGGACTGCTCCTGCACTCCCCCGGGGAACCCTGTTACTGCAAAGTCCTTCGCTCTGGTCACACACTCCCAGGGGTTAATCGCCTCCTGAAATCACCCCTTTGTTTTACTGCTCCCCAGTCACTTACTGAAGGAAGCGCCGTCCACGGGGTGCAGCACATCCCACCACTGCCACCAGTTGTCATGGAGTGTGGGGGAGTCCGGCCCTGCACCCCTCTTCTTGGGACTCACAGTGACTCTCAGCCAGCCAGTAAAACAGAAGGTTTATTGGACAACAGGAATGCAGGATACAGCAGAGCTTGGAAGTATGGCCAGGACCCCTCAAACTGGCCCTTCTGGGGGTGCAGGGAGCTTAGTTTCCAGCTTGGGATTCCCTGCACTGCACCCTCCAGCCCCAAACCGAAACTGACTCAACCCTCTCCAGCCGGCTCCCTGCCTTTGTCTAGCTTCCCGGGCCAAGGTGTTGACCTCCCCTCCCCCCTGCCTAACTCAGGTTACAGGCTCAGGTATTGTCCATCACCCAAAGTCCTCCCCGGCTCTCCCATCCCCTGTGCAGACAGTCCCTACTCCATCACAATACTGCATATGGCCCATGAGGGCCTCAGCTGACATCTGCGCCAGGGCAGCATGCAGGGGGCGTGCACCATGCATCCGCTTGTCTGGTACCAGCCTGCTAGCACTGCTTCAGCTCGCCTGCGCCCACGAGCGCACTGCATCTATCCAGAGAGAACTGGGTTTGTGACACTGTGCTGGCCCTGCCTGCTCACAGCCATGGAAGCAGCAGGCAGAGCAGAGGGAGGGGACAATGGGCTGATGTTGCCAGCGTAAATATCACCATCTTGACTAATGGCCATTGATGGACCTATCCTACAGGAACGTATCTAATTCTCTTTTGATCCCATTTATATGTTTGGCCTTCCCAACATCCCCCGGCAACAGGTTCCACAGGTCGACTGTGTTGTGTGAAGAAATACTTCCTTTCATTTGTTTTAAGCCTGCTGCCTGTTAATTTCATTGGGTGTCCCCTGGTTCTTGTGTTATGTGAACAGGTTAATAACTCTTCCCTATTCACTTTCTCCACACCAGTCATGATTTTATAGACTGCTATCATATCCCCCCTTAGTCGTCCCTTTTCCAAGCTGAACAGTCCAAGTCTTTTTAATCTCTCATATATGGAAGCTGTTCCATACCCCGAATCATGTTTGTCATCCTTCTCTGTACCTTTTCCAATTCTAATACATCTTTGTTGAAATGGGGTGATGAGACCTGCATGCAGTATCTTTATATAGTGCAGTGTGATATTTACTGTCTTAGTATCCATCCCTTTCCTAATACTTCCCCACATTCCGATACCATATTCTGGCCACATTCTCATACTCTCCCTCTTACTGAGTAGTACCTTACTCCACAAACAGTCCCAGTTGGGCCACTGGGAATAAGGTGCCGCCCCGTCTGAGTAGGCCCCAGACTCGGGCCCTTTGCCTGCAGTGCCAGTATTGGGGGATGTTAGAGATCTAGCGTGTTTTAAAGGTGGGTGATGTTTTACATGGGTCACTACAAGCCCCAGGGGGATGGATAAACACCCTGGCAGATGGGGGAGTTGCACAGATATCAACTTACCAAGCAGCCCTGCCCATACTGTCCCTTTCTAGCCCTTCACATTTTATATCCCTTGTGCCTTGGCACTCAAGCTCCATCTCATGGCACAGCAATGTCTGTCTCCTCCTAGCCATCTTTCCTTGGCACTCTCCATCCTTCCCTCGGGGTAGTGCATGGGTGTGTTACAAGGGAGTGATCGCCTAGACTATTATAGCTGTGAGTATCCACACCGGCGTTTCTGCAGGTTTTTCTAGAGCTTTGGTAATGTAGGAAAATGTGTTTCATCCATCACCCATCCTTGTTCCTTGCTGGATCAGCATTTTTATAATTGATTAGCATTCTGACAGAAAGGAATTGATTTAGCGAGGCCCACACAAGGTTGGGATTTATAGCTCTTTGTATTAATAAAGCATCACGTTCCTAGCAGGCTTTTGTTTCTGTTACGAATTCATAATGACATGATGAAAGAGGGACTGGGGTTTACAGCAGCTTAAAATAAACTCAGAATGAGGGCTCTGTAGCCAAGAAGTTCTGAGAAAAAGAACTGGGAAAGACATAAAGAATGAGGAACAGGGGAAAATACGAGAGAATTTGCTTAGCATTCTAAAGCAAACCTATGGAACACTCAGTGGAACAGTCCTTTTCCAGCCAAGGAAAGGAGCAGATGTCACTGAGCCAAATGTAGCCCATGCACCAGCCAAAAGCTGTGTCTACCTTCTCGTTAGTCACTATTCATTGCTCCTCTCTGGGGCCCCGACCCAGCGGAGCACTTCGGCATGTGCAGTGGCACACCCAGTGATTTCAATGGGATTGTACATGTGCTCGAAGTTAAGCACTTGATTCTGTACCTTGCTGGATGGGAGCCTGAGGGATTGTCAGAGGGTGAGGCTCAGCCCTGCAGACTGCCAAACAAGTCTTTGTCCTCATGAGCCTGCCATCTACGGGCAGGAGTGAGAACAATACATTCCTCAGCCAGCAGCTGCAGCACCACAAACAGGACCCTGCCCTCAGAGGTGGGTGGGGTGCAGAGGGCAGTGGAACTCAACCAATCCTGTTTCCAGGCAAATATCCTTAGGAGAGATGGGTCTGACCTGTAACCACCTCTCAAACGTGGGGGAACTCCCCGTTGGGATCCCAAAGCCCACCCAATGGGTGGGAGGCTGAACAGCAACAGAAGGGCTTGAAACTAAAAAGGAAACGTTCCCCAGAGTCTCTCAGGTGGGGTCGGTGGCTCTTCACTCACCCAGGTTCTGCACTGTTCGGCCACCATGTCCCAGGCAGTGAGAGGGCTGGTTCTCATTAAATGAGCTGGGCAAAGACCAGGGAAGTGTTCTGGGCCATCGGCTCCCCTCGGAGGAGGATGAGCTGCAAGCATCATGGGCAGGCGGGCGTTTGGCTGCCCCCTTTGGCACAGACAGGCTGGAGCGTCTTTCAAAATGCCAGAGATGTTCATTCCAAAATGTTCCCCCCCTGCTTGTCATGGTGTCACATTCCCCGCTCTGCAGGATCTGTGAATTCCTGAGTAACAGACAGGGCCGCCCAGAGGATTCCGGGGGCCCGGGGTCTTCGGCGGCGGGGGGGCCCTTCCGTTCCGGGACCCGCCGCCAAAGTGCCCCGAAGACCCGCGGCGGGAGCCCCCCGCCACCGAATTACCGCCGAAGCGGGACCGCCGCCGAAGCGCAGCCCGGTCTTCGGCGGTAATTCGGTGGCGGGGGGGGGGTCCCCGCCGCGGGCCTGCCGGGCACTGAGGCGGCGGGTCCCGGAACAGCCGGGCCCCCCCCGCCGCCGAAGACCGGGCTGCGCTTCGGCGGCGGCGGGTCCCGGTCCCGCCCCCGGCCCCGACGGTCCCGCTCCTCCCCCCCGCACCCGCCCCGCCCCGGTCCCGGCCCCAGCCCCAGCCCCAGCCCCAGCCCCAGCCTCTTACCGAGTGCGTCTCCGGCGGGGCCTGAGCTCCATCCCGCTCAGAGCCGCGTGGTGAGGGGGCGGGGCTGTGAGCTCCACGCCGAGCGGAGGCAGCTGCCCCGCCCCTCCCCACGGCGCTCTGAGCGGGGCGGGGCTCAGGCCCCGTTGGAGCTCCCAGCCCCGCCCCCTCACCACGCGGCTCTGAGCGGGACGGAGCTCAGGCCCCGCCAGAGACGTGCTCGGTAAGAGGCTGGGGCTGGGGACGGGGCGGGACCGTCTCTGAGCGGGGCGGGGCTCAGGGGCCCCGCCGGAGACACTGAGGCTCCAGGAGAGGGGCGGAGGCGGGAGCCTCCGCTCTTCTCTTGGGGGCCCCTGCGGAGCCCGGGGCCCGGGGCAAATTGCCCTCTTTGCCCCCCCCTCTGGGCGGCCCTGCTAACAGACTCCTCGGCCATGCTCCAGGGCAGCTCCCTGTCACCGCCTGGCATCCAAACCTCCTTGGACTGACAGCAGTGGTCTCTCTCCTCATGCTGAGATGAGCTGTGCCGGATGAGCAGACCCCATCAGCTGGCAGCACTGCCCAAGAGCATGATCCTGCTGAAATCCCGAGTTCTGGGGAAACTTCCTCTGCATAACAATTGGTTTCTTGAAGTGCTGCTGGCCCCTCTGCGGAGAGTTCTCTCTGCCAGATAGTCCTCTGAAATCTTTGTCCTGCCCTGGCTGTGTTCCCCCTCAACACTGTCCTGGGGGAGGTTTCCATGGAAACTGGGAGCCTTTGTTACTTATTTCCCCACCTGACTTCTTTATCTTCCTCAGAATGACACAGTGGGTAGCCCTAGATACTGATGAAGTCACAGTCTGGCCTCGGGGTTTAGGCCCATCCCATAGAAAGACTGGGAGCTAGTCTGTGCCATTTGGACTAGACTGAAGATTTTGGGGCTTGGGTTAGAGACAGAAAAAGCTGTTCCGAGTCAGCATAGGCCATTTGTCATCACCGAGTACCCTGGGAATCTCAGATATCACTGCTGGCAAACACTGGACTGTGATTAGTGGTCACTGTACCTGTGTATGGAGAGCAAGGGGTTAATTATTTTAGCTCATGGGATAATTTTGCTGTTGCAGTCAGTGAAATTGAATTTAATAGGCAGGTAGCTCACTGGACTCTATAGGATGTAGCAGGACATGTTAATACAGGCCGTCACTGGTGCCTAAGGGGTTGATTCCTAGCTTGCGGTTGAGCCACTTGATACAGGGTCCTAGAGATGCAATAGAAATGATAGGTACTTGGCACATGGCCATTCTGACACTGACCACTGCACTGATCTGTTCTGGTTATTAGGTATGACTTAGATATGCCTCTCCGGCTCCCACTGATGACTCCAAAAACACTTAAAAAGAAAGGAGATCAAAACCCTCAAACGAATCTAAACCAAGGCAGGAATGACACTTGGATGAGAAGTCTCTGCACAATGAATTTTGAGTTCTCACACAACTCATGGGTGGCTCTTTGTGCTTCCGAATGGAAGAGAATGCACCAAGATGATGATGCTTATTGCTCCTTCCATCATCTCACTCCCTCCTCGTCCCTTTCATCTAATGCTGCATCTCCTCAGAATCCTAGAGTCCGAGCTCTTCATTGCTTGTTTGTACAGCGCCCTGCACAATGGGGCCCTGACCCTGACTGGGGTCCCTAGGTGCTACCATCACACAGATACTAGATGATTATAATCAGCTCATTTTTGGCCTATCGATTACAGCATCTAACAAACAACTACGAAACTTCCCTGCAGACCAGAGTTAATAGCCCACCCTTAGTCAGACTGGGGATCATTATTATGACAGCACGTAACGGGCCGCCGCTGAGATCGGGTCCCCATTGTGCTGGGTGCTGCTCAGCGAGAGAAGCTCCGTGCCCAAAAGAGGGGAAATGACACCTAGGTCACCCAGCAGCATCACTGGGAATAGGATCTAGGTCTCTGGAGTGCCAGTCTTGTGTCCTAGCCACTGGGCCACCCTGCCTTTCTCTCCATCAACCTGTCATGCTTTGAATTTCCCGGTGGCTAGCAGTTTGCCCTAAGTTTGGTGATCATGTCACAGCCTGTGAATGGTGCATGTTTGGTCAGCTGTTCGCTCGCCCTGGCTCCGAGTCACAGGCAAGTTACATGCACCGCATTCCGGTTATTTTAGCCAAACAGAAATCCTTCAAACAACTGCAAGCGCCATATGGGTTAGAAAGACGGGAAGTTTGTATTGTCTTAGCTAAGCTATTTCTGTTACAAAGTCATAAGGACTGGAGCCAGTCAAGACTAGAATTATCCGTAGTAGAGAAAGCAAAGTCCCTCTGTAAGACATTGCAAGATAATCAGTTCTTGGCTATTCTAGCTCACTGCCTAAGTCCTGCTTGAAGAGAAGCCAGGGAAATAGTGCCCAATGAGTCCAAAGATCACTTTAAGGGCTGAGCAACTGAAGCTATCTGTGACTTCCCTTGGAGTCATAAGGGCTCAGCACCTCTGAAAAACAACCCCTAAAAAGAGCTTAGCCCCTAATCTGGGCCAGATTCACAGGACAGCTCAGCTCATCGGAAGCTGAAAATGTAGCTATCAGTGTCACAATGGGAGCTACCAGGTGCTGACTGACACACACTTGTGAAGACCTGGTGGCCCCAATTCCAAGTGCTGAATTCTGCAGAGACTGGCCCTGAGCTCTTTTGGAAACATGGCTGTAAATGTTTGCGCCTGAGCTGTAGGTCCAGGAGCCCCATCTGCCCCACCACGAAGGATTCAGACACCAGGCTGGCTTCTAACAGCAGCCTGGCCCTTCCCAAGAGCTCTGACAGACACATTTTTAGCTACTGGCCGGCATAAAGACTAGCCTTGGTTAACCCCTTTTCACTCTTTTCCCAAGCAGTTTTGATGGCCGCTGCTCGGTGTTTGTAACTGGGGCTTACCCAATCACAGGCTGGTCGATACCAGCAGCAATCACCTTTGTTACCGCACCAGAAAATGCAACAGAAGCCAAAGAGAAAAGCCTCTGTCTCCTGATCGTCCCATAAGGCACCATGCACGTGTGTTGGCGGTGATATGGAAGCAGGCTATTTTCTCCAAAGCTGATCTGCGCCTGTCATAGGGACATCAGGAAAGCACTTTGTTATCTACAACATGCTAGTCCCCCAGCCCTTTGTGCAGGAACACAGTGTAAAGTAGGCCTCAGTTACTAAGGACAAGGGAGAAAATAAGCTGTAAAACTCACTAAAGTGTAGCAGGAGGAACAAAAGATGTGGTGAAAGACAACAAGCAGAGAGGGAAGAAATTAACAAAATCTGTTGTACACAAGCAGCATGTGAACAAAGTACGATACGTAGAGGGACCGGTTCTGAAAAGAACCTTACCAATCACAGAGCGTGTGATATGACATAGAATGGAAGATGCAGGCATCAGTATACAGTTAATTATGACTATTAAGTAACCAACATTCATATTCTTTGGATTTGTGGTATAACCCTCTATCCACCCCCTACCTTTGAGCCCGATCAACTCACGAGTAGTGTGATTGTTTGCCAATAAAATAGAACCTGAGTCCTTGGGATCCCTGGCACACAGCAATTTGTTATCTCCAGCCTGTCTAAGCCTGAGGAAACTGCAATCAAGAAAAAAAAAACCATCTACGTCCTTTTGTGCCACCGGCCCATGCTTTCACAGCAATGCTCACTGCCCTGCCCAGGGAGTGGTAGCCTGGTGCTCTGCTGGGACAGACCGAGAGGGGACAGAAAAAGAACACAAATCATCGAAACCATCATGTCCCTAGAGCACTGGCCAATGTATTCCCACAAAGGGTTTTGCCACCCCCATGGTAACGCACGTGCCTTACTCTAGAGACCACAGCCAAGACCAGGGGCCCAGTGCACTAGGAACTGTATTCATGCCTTATATCCATACTGAAAATCAAGATCAAGCGAGCTTTTGCCCTTCTGCTGCATAGGAGGTTTCTGTCCTCCCTGAGCTCACCTCAGGACACCTGCATTACGGTTTGACAGGTGTACCGCCCCAGTACCCACCTGACACTGTCCCCAGAGCAGGTCACGCCCAGCACATGCTGGATTTGGAGCCAGAAGCGAGCGCCCCTTGGGGCTTGCCCCCCTGTCTCACCGGGTAAGTGAAAACACACATGAATAGAACAGCCCTAAGCCGCAAAGCTGAGTCTAAGGAGACCAGGGTGGGAGGGGACCAGGCACAGAGAGGAGAAGTGACTTGCCCTAGGTCAGACAGCAGGTGAGTGGCAAACTGGGAATTGAATCTGTCCCCCAGTTCCCAGGCTAGTGCCCTATGCACCAGACCATCCTGGGCTCCCCGCCAGTCTGCATTAGCACCCGACTAGTGGGGGGTCCCCATAGCCTGGTGCTCGTATGAACAGTCAGGAGTTACCGCCTGGCTCCTGGCCTTCTTCCTGCTGCTCCATTCACCTGTCCTGGTGCACGAGTTTCCTTGCCACCCAGCAGACAGAAAAGCAAGAGGTAGCGTTAACGCCAGGGCCGGCTTTAGCAAGTGCAGGGCCTGATTCGTGGGGCTTGTATTCACCAGATGGTGCCCCGAGTCTTCAGGGGTACTTCGGATTGTCACACTCCGGCCGGGATAGCGAGACTCGCCGCGGGACTTGCCACGCTCCAGCTGGGGTCGCGGGGCCGTGGGATTTGCCGCGCTCTGGCTGTGGTAGCGGGGCTGCGGGATTTGCCGCGCTCCGGACGGGGGAGCGGGGCCATGGGACTTGCCGCGCTCAGGCTGGGCGCGGAGCCTGATTCGGGGGAATTGGCCTAAAGCCGGCCCTGGTTAACGCTGTGACGCCAGGAGGGCTGGCAAGCCCCAGTAATCCCCCCGGCAAAGCTGCTGGGCTGGGGGAGAGGCAGCTCTGCCTCTCGCTGTAGGGGAGCTGCAGCCCCAGATGATGTAGTCTGCTGAGGACTCCTACTTCAGTGCAAGCCAGGAGCCCATGGCCCACAGTGACCCTGTCGCCTCCTTGGGTCTTGTCCAGCTCACTCCTCTTTGCACCTGGCCCTTGGACACAGCTGCAATCACTCATTAGCCTGAGCACATCCTGGGCCTGCCTCCAGCCTCTGCTAACAAATTCCAGGGTCCATTGCAATGCAGTGTTAAGCCACAGGCCCTTCTGCTGCTGCAGGACCCAACCTCCAGAAGCACGGCCAGAGGCCTGCTGCCAGGCAGCACTTCTGGATCCTCAAGGATGGGCTCTGCTGAAGGGTCTAGGAGCCCCCGGGCTCCCTGTGGTCAGCTGGGGAAATCCTGCCTTGCCAGGAGGATCCCAGGGAGTGGGCGTGAGTTCCTGCAGCTCGACCCTCCCTTCCTGTCATAGAGGGAGAGTTGTGAGGCTCTGTGAGTGTGTCTAGGCCCCACTTGGCAGCAGAGACCCACAGCCGGCAGTCGAATAGAGCACTCCCCCTCCCCGCCTCACACAGGCTCCGGCACCTCGCCGCTCAAGGGAGCTGGAGCGCAGCTAAAGCAGGGCCAAAATGGGAGGGGGCACCCCTATGGCTTTGCAAAAGATAATGGGGAGGGGGGACCTGAGAAGAGAGGCAGCGGTAGGTGTGGGAGACAGGCTCACCTAATGGTCAGAGCACATGCCTGTGAGTCAGGAGCTCAGTCAGCCCCAGATGTTGAGCTCGGTGGAGTGATGCTTTAGCCGCCGTCTGCCCGCATTCCCCACCTGCGATGTGGGGAAATGACACTGCTGCACGTCTGGAAAGTGCCCCGAGATCCTCTGGTGACAAGGGGCTGTGAAATGTCAGGAGTGTTGCAATTCTCTCCCCAGCTGGTGTAAACCAGCATCTCTCAATTGACTTAGCTGGCACAGCTCCACTGTTCGAAGGTCATTGGCACCTCCCTACTATCCGTGCCAGGGCACATGGCATCCACAATTACCTTTCTTTATCACATGACCGGCTAATGATTGGTTTATTAAAATGCTTTAAGAGCACAGCTTTGGGGGAGCAGAGCACCCAGTGGGCATTAGAAATACCAACACTAACTGGATTCTGATCAGTTATTGAAGTACCTTTAAGACATTGTTAGCGGAGCTCCTGGGACAACGTTGGTATGAACGAATGCATTGCTGAAGATCCTGGCATTCCCGGGCGTGGAGCAGCAATTGCACATGGTATGCAGAGTGTCTGCCACTGGGTAGAACCCTGGCCAGAGCTCAAATGCACCCTGGGGCTCCAAGCGCACCCTGCCAACCAGCTGCTCCTCAACGCTCTTGGCTTGTGCTGAGGTGGTGCGAAGCATTTCCTAAAGCTTTCAGTCCTTGGCATCCTCTATTGATTCTCTCCCACGTCGGCGCCAGGAGCCTTGGGCTGTGATTGGTCCACAGCTGCATTCAGACTGAGGTCCGAACGCATGTGGCACAGGGGCACGTCCCCAAAGGGGCAGGGATGGTTTGTTAAAATAGCATTGCTGAGGACTGGCTAGTGCCAGAGTTTGAGGTCGTGGGCAGCATCATGCAGTGGCCTCTGCCTGGGACAATAAACTCCACCCATTGCAGCTTTGCATTCATTGCAAAGCCTCTGATAACATGGGGGGCCTGCAGACCAGGCCAGTACCATCCGACCCCTGCTTGCTGGTCTGTGCGACATGCACTGGGTGTCTCACACCACTTCCTAGTGGACGGTCACTTCTGGGACGTGGACTCCCATTGCTATATGGTTGGCAGCCTGAGCACAGAGGCTAAGGACTGCATGGACCATGGAGACTGAAGTCCCCTCTCCCATCCCAGAGAGCAAAGTCAGCACTTGGACTCAGACCCCGTGTGAGCAGCATGGGCCTGCTTGACATCATTTAGTTTTCCAGGGCTTGATTAGCTTTTGTGTGATATGTTCTCACCTGTGCAAGCTTCATGCCAGCGTGTGTGATGGGGCAGCCCAACTGCGGAGTACCCAGGGGAGGGTCAGGCTCCATTCTGATCTGCCTGGGAAGCAGCTGGGCTTTGGCAGGAGCTGGAATTACCTGCAGCTGTCATGTTTCATAGCTGATGTTTTGTCTGGATGAAATTGAGCTGATAGTTTGCATCTGATGGAGTCCTGCGCTTGAGCTGTCAATCTGAGTGATGTACAGTGGGAGAGCCTCCTGAATAACACTCGCAGCCCCTGCGCTGCCAAGCTCCTGCTTCAAAAGGGCTTGATTGTTCTTTGCATGTGGTGGAGAATTAGGGAGTCCCACAGCCTGGTCACCCAGGCCAGGGTTCTTGCAGCAGCTGGGATGGATCCATCGATACTGCTGTCACACACACGGCAGCACGGCTCCAAAAAGTCACGTTGCCCTTCACTGTGCATGCGCTCAGACAAAGACCTGCACTCACAGGCACCCGTACATCCAGGGGCACATGTGCATTGCTCATATGTGCATTGCACACACCCACACACTGACATGCTAACGTGCATTGTATAGACACACTGACATGCTAACGTGCATTATACACAGACACTCTGACACAGTAACATGCATTATACGGACACACACTGACACGCTAATGTGCATTGTACACAGGCACACAGAGTGCACTTTTTGCCCATGTTATAATCTGTAGCAAAGCCAGTTGCAGAAGGTGAAGTGAACAATGAAGGGGCTATCACCCCTAAGCAGAAATCTAAGCTCTCCTCTTTCATTATGCGCCAGCCTGGGGTCAGTTTCACCTTGGAGGCGTGTCGGCAAAGCCTCCCTCATCCAGGGCAGGCAGCTCTCAGCTCCTGTGGGCTGACTGCCATCCATTAGCACTGGGCTGGGGCTGCAGCCTCACTCCAGCCCAGCTTCCTGCATTATCTGTATCAGCAGCCCTCTGGCTCTCCGGGGCCGAATGATTTCCTCTGAGGAAGTAATTTATGGCTGGAACGCAGCCCTGGCTCAGCCTCTCTGATCGCACTCGGGCCCCGAGTGCAGGGGCCCTGGAGCGTCTTCCACGGCGTCATCAGGGCTCCTGCGAGGCAGAGGTGACGACCCAAGGCTGGGGGTTGTCATGGGGGCTCTGCAGGCGGAGGAGAGAGCCTGCAGAGTCACACACACGTTTCACTGACTTAGAAAAACAAGCACACGAGTTGTGGTCACAACTCCCCTGCTGGCCACGCGGCAGCTCAGCCCTCAGAACCCCAAGAGAATTCTTAGGCCCTTTAGTGTGGTACAGATGTTTATCAGCACACACGTGGCATTTACTGTCCATTAACACTTAGCATGCAGCAGTCACCCGACTGGGAGAGCTGTCCTGGTCCAAGCTGCGTCTGATGTGTCCCCTCTGACACAGGATGTGGCTTCCCATCCCACATTTAATGCAATTCTTGGACACTGGAGGCAAATTCTCCTAGTCAGACCTGGCTGCCAGATTACCTGGTTTCACCCCCTTCAGCCTGGTGTGTGGGAAGCAACCCCACACCGACCTTGTATGAACATGCCTGGCCCCTCCACCTTGCAGGAGATCCCCTTGTCCTGCAGTTGCTACATATGGCTGACCGGATGGGCAGGGGGCACAGGGAGGTTGACCCCTCCCCCGAAGACTGAGCAAAGTGTTTGGCCAGGTAGAAGCAAACACAGGCTGTTTTGAAGGGCTCCTCCACACTGGAATGAGCCAACGACAAGCACAGCAATCTTTGATCGTGAGGTGGTGGCTTGTTTGTAGCCAGGCCTGCGGGGCTCACTCAGTTAGGGAGAAATGCACATGGGAGCGCAGCTTGTCATTTCCCTCAGGCTGGATCAATGCAGGGGGTCACAAACACGGGCTGGAAGGAAGGGGCTGAAATACGCAAAGAACACTCTGTGCAGAGGCCCAGCAGGAACAGGCACATCCCGCATTGCCAGTGATGGGCGTGTTGGGTGCACACGGAATGCCAGACCCGTGCACTTGTCCCTGTGCGTGCTCGGGTGCTGAGGGACTGGGCGGCTGTGTTGGGTGGCTACTCCTGTCCCTCTCGTGAGTACTGGGACTGCCTCCTCTTGATTACTAAGCCAAACAGCAGCTTTTATGAGAAGCACATGCATAGACCTGGCCTAAATCAAGAGTGCCAGTACAGGGCCTTTGGGAGGTCACAATTATCAAACAATTTCTGGTGAATTACATGCTCCCACATCAGCAGGTCATTCCCCCTACCTCCCTGCTCTTCCTCCAGAACAGCTGCTAGGAGCAAGCTCGATATTTGTTTGGGTTACTGCAAACCCTAGAGTTAACTAAACAAACTGGAGTGTGGGTGGCCAGGGCTGCAATGGAGATGGATTGCCTTCTGGGCCCAGCTCCCTCGCTCTGATCTAGTTAGGCTACCCTAGCTCAGATGGCTGGGATGGAAAGCTTAAGTGACTTAGCCGGCTTTAACAGCATCACACAAATGGCAGAACGACAAGACTTCAGCTCTCTATTGGGCCGAGGGGGCACACAGGGATGGAAAGGCCCAAGGGATGAATAGCTCGGGCTTTGCTCCTGTCTCGCCAGTTAAATTGTTCTCCTAGAATTAGATTCTGGATCCTGAGTGTCAAGGTAAAATTACAAGCAAGATTTCCTAACGTAATTGGCAGCGAGACAATGTGCAATTCAGAGCTGAGTAAACCAGCAAGACCCTGGGCCAGGGCCAAGAGATTGTCTGGGCCCAGTGCGGACAGAGGGCTTTAAAAGGAGAGAGAGAGAAAATCTGTGAGATTGAAAGAAAGAAACCAGAATGTACAGTTCTGGGCAGAGTAACCCCTCTCCCCCCAGTGAAAAGCACGTCCTGCCATCCGCTCAGATAATCCACCCAGACAGCTACTCCAATTCACTGTTGCAGTCATTTTTCAAGGCAATTATGTACGACTCCTAAACTCAATTGCAATGACAAAGGCAGGTCAGCCACACTGGCTTCCTGTTAACAATGCAGAGGGGAGAGGGATGGGCTGCAGCTACCTCACCTGAAACTCAGGGAGAGGGAGGGCTTAAATATCCCAGTACCAAAGTGAGGACATTGTGAGCCACCAGCCCGTCCTTGGGCATCCATTGTAAGTTCTTGCCCTGCGACGAGCTGCAGGAGAATGTACCCCAGGCAGCTGGCTCACTGGGGTTCTGCACCCCTGTGCCAAAGACATTTAAAACTAGGCAGGACAAAGCCCTGGGGAACAAGCTGTAGGGTCAGTCCTGGCCTCGGGCCATGGCTTAACTGGGGCACAATCGGGTCCTTCCAGCTGAGTCCCAGTTACTGCTGACTCCATACTCTGTCCCAGGGCCCAGCATTTCAGCAGGGAGAGCCCATTGCTCAGGACGGAGGCTGCCATTGAGCAGAAGGGGGTGCTGAGGCCTGCCGGGAGGTTTCGGAAGGGCTGTCTGCAGCCATTAAGTGTTGCGTTCCTGACCTGCACCGTCTGCATCTCTGAACACAGTCTGCGTAGCCAAGCCCCTGTGCCAGGAAGATGACTCACTGAGCATGGCAGGGCTCTGAGCTCTGACTAATGGTCACCTCCAAAGGGCCCCAGGAGGTAAGTCCTGCTGACAAGAAAGTGTAACACACAACAGGTTAATTCCACACCTTCCTCCTTGCCCATCACCTGGCACTGGGAAGGGGATGGGCCAGAGGTCCTGAGCCTCTCCTAATTCTCTGCTCTTCCATGCCCAATCCAGAGCTAAGTGACCCAGCCAGAGACTGCCTGGGTCCAGTGTGACTGCAGTATTTGCCACACACCATCGCAGTGCAGGAGTTGTCATGGAGGGCCTTGGGGGGCAAGGTGAAGGCCAAGAGAAGCCATCCCATGAAAGGTACAGTGTGTGCTCTGAGGATGGTGTCCAGGGTGCCGAGTGCTCCCAGGCCCCTGGTTTGGAGAAATACGGAGGCCGTGGAGGTAAGGTTGCTGCATATGGAAACAGGCTCCATTACGCACAGCCTGGGGCTACACTGACACGTGTTTAAAGTCTGTGTAAACACAAGCGGTGCTGGGACACTGGCTCCCTGAGAAGACTCTGGTCTCACGTTCACTTGCAGGAGACTGAGTGTTTCCCCTACGAGAGTTACACCGTTCTCTGGAGCAGGGAGCTGCACTCTTGAGGGGTCTCATCCCCTCGCTCCAACAGGGGCTCTGTGGTGCCACCGGAGCTGCTGGACCCTTTGCCCTGGAGGGTAAGGCTGAGCTGCCCGAGATCTGGGTTCAGCTCCCTGGGTGACCTCTGCCTCAGGTTCCAGGCCCTAGCCCGCCAGGGGAGTGGGCAGGTGGGAGGGCTCAGCTTGGATAAAAGCTTGTCACTAAATAAACCCACCAGCCCAAATGCGGGGCGGAGAGAGGGCTCCCGCTGCTCCTGTCCCCTGGCTCAGGTCACTGCAGCTCGCTTGCACCTTGTCCCTTCCCCTGCACCATGGCACAAACACTGAGTGCTGCGGCTGCTCTGTTGGTGGGGGGCGGCGGGGGAGGGGGAGCCCAAAGAAAATCGCAAGCAGGTCCCCTGCCCGGGTCCAGCCCCGCTGAGCCCAGGGAACTGGCTGTTTGCCTGTGGGCATGTGGAAAGCAGGCGGGACGCAGGCTGGGCCCAGCTTCCTGCTCATGAAGCGTCTTAGCAGTGGCACCCGAAGGTCAGAGAGGATTAGGGTCAGGGATGGGGTGACGGGATGTGGAAGTGCTGCCCATTGATCTTCAGTGAGAGGCCAATCAGCTGTGGGCAGGGCTGCCTCCTCCTCCTCCACTTTGGAAGTGAAAATGCAACTGAAGCAGGCCAGCCGCTGTGCTAGACGAGCCGGGGCAGGTAGGCAGCAGCAGAACCCCTGCAGCCGGGGCCCGGACAGCAGGGAACTGTTCTGCAAGCTGGGAGTGGACTGCAGCCCTTCCAAAGACGTTGGACTTGGGGGGGTAGAGCAGAGAACTGGGACTCAGGGTGCTCAAGTTCCATTTCCAGCTCTGGCCCCGATTCCACCCAGGCTCTAGGGCCAGTCACTTGAAGAGCCTGTGCTTCGACTGTGCCCTCGCTGCAGTGGCTGGAAGAGTTCGTACATGCCCCGTAGGGGGTGTCGTGAGGCTTTATGGCCTTAAAGTGATTGGAGAGCCTGGGGTGAAGGGCCCTGCACAAGGGCAAAGCCTTTTTAATGGAAAAGCTCATCAGCCCCTCGGTGATAACAGCAGGGCTGGTAAGAGTGCTCCACAGCCAGCTGGTTCATCCAGCTGTGGACGGCCAGCCCAGATGGGCTCCCCGAACAGGCTCTCCTGCCACCTGGGGAATTATCTGCAGGGGAGACCCCATTTACACTCTTAGCCTCCGGAGTCCTGGGACTTCATGACAACAGGCACATGAGGCACCCGGGTTCTGTTTCCTCACACCCCACTTGTGCCATGGCTTACAAGAAACTAGCTGGCGACCAATGGGTTGGTTGAGGGGCAGCTAGGGAGAGCTGGTTTGGTAAAAGTAGAACGCATGTAAAAACTGCATTGAGTTGGTTGCATCTATCTCCCCCCACTCTTCACACATCTCTTCTTATTCACAATGCAGAGCGGACAAGGGATTTTTAACAGTGAGGGTAATTAGCCATTGCGACAATTTACCAACAGAGTGCAGCAGATTCTCCATCATTTGTAGTCTTTCAATCGAGATTGGATGTCTTTCAACAAATCCCTCTCTAGCTCAACCACCAGATATGGGCTAGATCAGGGGTAGGCAACCTATGGCACGCGTGCCAAAGGCAGCACGCGAGCTGATTTTCAGTGGCACTCACACTACCCGGGTCCTGGCCACCGGTCTGGGGGGACTCTGCATTTTAATTTAATTTTAAAAGAAGCTTCTTAAAATATTTTAAAAACCGTATTTACTTTACATACAACAATGGTTTAGTTATATATTATAGACTTATAGAAAGAGACCTTCTAAAAACGTTAAAATGTATTACTGGCACACAAAACCTTAATTAGAGTGAATAAATGAAGACTCGGCACAGCACTTCTGAAAGGTTGCCAACCCCTGGGCTAGATGCAGAAATCACGGGGTGAGGTTCTCTGGCCTGTGTGCTGCAGGAGGTCATACCAGATGGTTGCCATGTTCTCCCTCTGGCCTTAAAATCTCTATTCTCGGGGTACGTTTGCTTTTGGAGCTGGAGGCGTGAATTCCAGCTGGAGGAGACATACCTGCACTAGATCTGATTGAGCTAGTGCACTAAACATAGAGTGTAGCCACGGCAGTGTGAGTAGCGGGAGCAGCTAGCCACCCCCAGTATGTGCCTAGCATCTTGGGTGGAATTGTGTCCAGCTGGCTAGCCCAGCTCGCAGTGCTGCTGCTACACTCTGCTTTTAGCACGCTAGCTCCATCAAAGCTAGCATGGGTGTGTCTCCTGCAGGTCCAGCACAGGCTCCAGCTCCAAGCATAGATGTACCCTGAGAAGCCTCAGCCGTAAAGACCAAACCTCAGGTACCAAGGGCCTGCCAGACAAAAGGAGGGATCAGCGCCGCTTCCCCTTTCGATGTGTGTTTGTTAAAGTTGAATTAATAGTGAAAACACCATTTTTCAGCCTGGAGAAATAGCCAGCCCTCTCAGATTGATGGGGCAGGGATCAAAGAAGCTATTCAGTGCCTGCAAATCAGGTGGTTATTCCCCCTGCTCAGCTTTTAGTGCAAGCTAGTGGCACTGCTGAAGTCAGTCCTCTATTAACATATTTAATTGCCCTCTTGGTAACCTCTGGTGAATGATCTGGTGATGGTGACAGCAGCAGGTTCTGATGATGTAAACACAACTTACATCTCCAAATCGCCTGCCAAGCAGCTCCGATGGAGAACGATGATTTATGCACATCTCCGCCTGCTGTTCTCGTCCCCCTGCAGCTCTGAGAGCTGTACGGTGTAATCTAGCACTGAGCCAGACATAAATCACTTGATTAAAAGCTCTAACTAATTTAAAGGGGGATGGAGCTGATCAATTTAATTTACACAAGAAAATAGCAACAAACGGATGCTTTGAAAGGGGCTAGTGAATCACAAGGGAAACAGAATGGGTATGAAAAGGGGGCGAGAGAGACAGCTTGGAGCCACCAGGCAGGCCAGGAAAAGTTCAATGAGAGCTGCTCACATGCCCCTTGGGTCGGGCACCTGATAAAGGGGCTAACACACCTCCTGCATCAGAACTGAAGACTCAAGCTGACAAGCAGCATGCTTGGCCAGAAGGTGAAACCATCCACATGGAGCAGTACCAGAGTTCAGAGCACCAGCAGGATTCGTTTTCAACATACAGGTCCCTAGGTTTGCTTCGCTGGCAGCACAAACCTGTACTACAGCAAGCACTTCCCATGGAATGCACCTCACCCTGGCAGGAGCACACTGCAGTTAGATTATGCACAGCCTACCACTCGGGCAGAGTTTCTTACTCTAGAGCCAGGGCTGGACTCCATGGTTGAATGTTTGCTAAAGGCAGGCAGCCCAGGCAGCCAGTCTGGCCAGTCTCTTCCAGGGGCCTGAGGACGTGACAACGTGGCCAACACACCAGGGATTGAACCAGGCCCTCCAGCACTAAACACATGAGGTGCTACCACTGGAGAGAAAGAGCCAAGTCCCTACAACTGTGACCTGTAACAGACACCTTCTATGGTCTGTGATCAGCTGGGCCGGAGGGACTGTAATGTGCTCACCACGGGGGAAGGAATGCATCTTCCAAAACCTCCTTTTGCAGCCCCACGCTGGGCATGTGCTGCTGAAGGGACAGGATTAGCTATGAAGGTGAGGCCACACCTGGAGTATTGTGTCTAGTTTTGGTTCCCCCCCACTACAGAAAGGATGTGGACAAATTGGAAAGAGTCCAGCAGAGGGCAACGAAAATGATCAGGGGGCTGGGGCACATGGCTTATGAGGAGAGGCTGAGGGAACGGGGGTTATTTAGTCTGCAGAAGAGAAGAGTGAGGGGGGATTTGATAGCAGCCTTCAACTACCTGAAGGGGGATTCCAAAGAGGATGGAGATCAGCTGTTCTCAGTGGTAGCAGATGACAGAACAGGGAGTAATGGTCTCAAGTTGCAGTGGGGGGTGGGGTCTAGGTTGGATATTAGGAAAAACTATTTCACTAGTAGGGTGGTGAAGCACTGGAATGGGTTACCTAGGGAGGTGGTGGAATCTCCTTCCTTAGAGGTTTTTAAGGTCAGGCTTGACAAAGCCCTGGCTGGGATGATTTAGTTGGTGTTGGTCCTGCTTTGAGCAGGGGGTTGGATTAGATGACCTCCTGCGGTCTCTTCGAACCCTAATAGTCTATGATTCTATGAAATAGGCTTTTTTCTCCATCCTCAGCAGGGTGCGGTGGGTTTGGCTTTAGTGGGTCATTCATTGGATGGAAAAGATCTTGAAATCTCCTCCAAGGCAGCCAGTTGAGCCAGGACAGTGGAGCCTCCTTCAGCTCCTGTTTGCTGGGGGTTCCTTAGGAATTGGAGCTGAATTCCACAGCCCTGGCCAGCCACTTTAAACATTAAACTGTGATTCATGTAACAATTTGAGACAAACATTGCTAAATAAAGACGCTTTGCGCCCTCCTCCACCCCTGTATCCTGTTCGGCGAGATGGAGACACCTTGCCATTTGTACAGCACCAATGGTTTGCGAGGGGATTTATGGACAAGTATCTGAGTCAGGGGTCGGCAACCTTTCAGAAGTGGTGTGCCGAGTCTTCATTTATTCACTCTAATTTAAGGTTTCGTGTGCCAGTAATACATTTTAACGTTTTTAGAAGGTCTCTTTCTATAAGTCTATAATATATAAGTAAACTATTGTTGTATGTAAAGTAAATAAGGTTTTTAAAATGTTTAAGAAGCTTCTTTTAAAATTAAATTAAAATGCAGAGTCCCCCAGACCGGTGGCCAGGACCCGGGCAGTGTGAGTGCCACTGAAAATCAGCTCGCGTGCCGCCTTTGGCACATGTGCCATAGGTTGCCTAACCCTGATCTGAGTGATGGTCCCTGTCCAAGGAGCTTATGGTGGAGACCAAGTGGGGAAGTGTAGGGAGCCCAACCTCTGCCGAGCCCAGTTCTAACCACCCAGAATGCCAGGACTGTGGTCTCTGTCAGGCTGACACCTTTCACCAGCTCTCAGCCCACGCCCACCCTGGGGCAGCCCCTGCCCCAAAAAGCATCGCCCTTCTGAGCCCAGCTGTCTTATTCTTTCCATCCACCCCAGCAGCCCCTTGTCCTGGGCTCTGTTTGCAAGCGCCTTATCGCATTTCAGCCTTTCAGCTGGGGAGGGTGAGCTCAGCTTTTGAGCTGGAGAAAGCACTCTGAATTTTCCAGCTCTGCGTGATCACCCGCCTGGTCCCAGCTGATGCGGCGAGTGACTCATGACTCAGCAATGCTGCGCTGAACCTGATGACACCAGTTCTGCGGGCGGCCAGATGTGAATGGCAGGCACTGAGGAAGCCCAGGCCCCATTTTAAGGCCGTTTTCTAGGTTTTATCACCTCAAGACTCTCAACAGCTGAAATGCATTTCTCAGGTGCTGAACAATTTCTCAAGGCAGTGGGGTCAACTTTAAATCCAAACAGGCTGTGGTAACGCTGCGCGAATCAGGGCTGGCACCGTATTCATCCTCACAGGAGAAGGCAAAGCAAGAGGCAGGGAAATCTCAAGAATAGAAGCAGCTTGATTATCGAAGCAGCTGGAATTTAAAGAAGCGTCACAGGAGAGGTTTGGGCCCCCTCGAACTGGAATCTAGGCTGGATTTGGAGTGTCTGCCAGCAACTTTTCAGCCTGTGTACAAACACTAGCCCCAATTCTTCCCTCCAGTCCCAGTGGCTTCAGGAGAGCTGGCTATGGAGCAGGGAGCCCTGAACTCAATCCCCATTCAAATGACAGCCTTAGCATGGAGGAAGGCCATCGTGGATTTCCACAGCTCACCAATGTACCGCCAAACTTGCAAAAGTGTCCTCTGCTCCCAGAGAAGTCAGTAGAGTGACGGTGTCTTTCTATCCCCCAACCACGTTGGTTGTGTCACATTCACCACAATCTGCAACCTCAGCAGATAAGCCAGTGAATACATAGAGCAATGCGATAGCCATTTCCCAGTGCTGACCTAGCCAAAGGTTTTTCTGACTGGCTGGGGGAGGAAGAGCTTACCCCTGCCTGGGACAAAATGGCAGAGGGTGAGCACAACACCTTGGACAGAACGCCAGGACTATCAAGTGGAGCCAGGACTGCAGGATGCTCTGGAGTAACTCCCATCAGGTGTCACACATGCATACCCCCAAAGGGCAAGTTATTGTGTCCCTCGTTCATCACATGGCGTGTAGTGCCAGCCTGGTGCTAGCCAGGCCTCCCTCGGAGACTCCATCCTTCCCAGTCTGCCTGGCAAAGCTAGAAAATGCTCCTCTGCTCCTGGCAGAAAACTTGTCTACAGAGGAATATTCTGGAAAAGTGAGATTTGTCCCCAGCTGCCGGGACACAGCATCTTCTCCGAGCAGGATGCCTGCCAGAGGAAAGCTCCCTTTGGAACATGCTATAGATTCATTCAATCAGTCCCTCTCTGCACTACGCACAGATGACATGGGCACTGCCCAGGGAGCTACCATGGGAACCCAAATATACTAACTGCGTTGCCTAGGAGTTAACTCTTCTCTGCTGTCATCCCTTCACTCCAGAATCTCTTTCCCTACCACGCTGCCCTTTCCTTTTTGTCCTCTAGTGAACTTCTCCTAACTTTGCCTCCACTGCTGACCTTCACTTGGCTTATTTGGCTTCTCTTCCAACTTGGTGCATCAGCTCGCTCACAGGGGCAATCCCACCAGGAGGGAGGTTTGGAGGTGAGAGAGAATGGGGTCATTGGGGTGGAAGTAGGGGGAAAGGGTTAGAGGTGGAGAGCAGGTGAGAGCCCTCAACCCAGTCAGGATTTACCCAGGACGATACGAAAGACTCATCCCTGCTGAATGTGACTGCCAAGTCGTGGTTTACCTTGTGGACCTGAGCACTCAGCCCCATTAATGGAGTTTATCCTCCCAACACGCCTGTCAGTTAATGTGACTCCTTATTCCTAGGGGAGGAAGAATGGTCCAGTGGCCAGGCCCATTTCCTGGTGTAGAGGACCCCAGAGTGAGAAGGTCACAGATCACCCATCTTCCCTGTGCAAAAGTCAGAAAGGCCTTGAAGAGGAGGCTGGAGGTTGGCAAATACATGCCGGCATTCATGCAGCTGTGCTTGGACAGGAACATGACAGAGCAGAGATTGGGGGTGGGGGGTGGGGTTCGTCCAACATCAATGTGTGTTTATGTTCTGTTTCCAATGTCCACACAATACTAAAACCATGCAGGTAAAAGGGAACTGATTTGAGTGACCAGCTGAGGCTGCTTGGAGCCCAATCTGTGGCTCAGTCCGGGGAGGGGAGCACAGAGCTCAGTAAGTCAGAGGCTTGTGCCTGAGGTTCTGGCAGGGACGTAGTTAAAATTCCACGCTCAATTGGTCACATTTTAGTATTTAAACTCAAGCCCAGCTGTCCTGAGGATGAAGTTATTTCATAAGAGGAAGGCAGCACATATGGCTGTTGCCAAAACATCTGGTTACAGCCCATGGCTAATTCCTTCATTTGCTGCAGCAAGTCTAGCATCGAACTCTCTGACGGAGGAAAAACAAAAGGAAATAAAATTAATCCCTTGTGAAGAGCTCCAAGGCCCTGGGATGAAAACCCAGGAGGAGTGCAAAAATGGACAAAGCCTCCCACTGCTCCTGTAGAGAGACACTGTGTTAGCCCTGTTTTACAAAGGGTAAACTGAGGCAGGGAGACTAAAGGGTCCTGACAGACCCAGGAATGGAACCCAGGAGTTATGACCCATGTTCTGTTTGGTGTAGATTTGTCAATTGACAGAGATTTTGTTTTGGAATGGTGGGGTGCAAGAGGGGCTTTATAGCTAGAAAACGCGTGTGAATAACGCAGGTCCCCACCCTACCTGGTCAGATCTGGTCTCAATGGCAGGGGTGAGGGCTCACCAGAACAGCAGAGGGACTCTCCCTCCTTTCTGGTGCACCAGAAGAGCACTGATTTAATCTTCTTGTAAATGGGGCTATAACCATGTCTCACACCGTGTGAGAGGCCGGGGCAGATGACGGGAGAAGACAGAGCTTTTTTCTGCAGTACCATGGAACTTCAACCCAAGGGGAACTGTCTAGACACAGGTAGGCAATATTTTCCATCAAAATATTTTTTGGATTAAACGTGTTTTTCTGACCAAGATGAACAATGGCTACCTTGTTATGGTTTTCCAATGAATGAAGCAATGAAAAAAAATTCTGGGGAAATTTTGAAAAAACAATTTTTTAACAAAAAGTTTCCCCACAAAAAAACAACTAGTAATTTTTGACCCCACATTAGAATTTTTCCTCCTAAAACTGGCACACAACATGTAAGCCAAAGTATAAAATCACTAGACTGTTCCCAATGGCCTGGGGAACAATCAAGGGTGAAATCATCTTAAGCCAATGCCTACCAGTCACCCACACACAGGCTGGGAGAATGAGGGTCACCTGTCTCCGCCCTGGATTTCTCCAGTTGGTTCAAAGTTAGGTTAACTTTCTGCCCCTACCCCAAGGGAAAATTGCCTTCTGCAGAGTTGGGCAGTGATCCCACAGCATAGGCTCAGCCAGTCAGGGACACAGAAAAGAAACCATGCTGAAACTCAGGACACACCACAAAGAGCAAAGCTAGAGGATTCACAATGATCCAGCAAGGGGAAAAGTTACCAAGAAGATACTTGTTTATGCAGATAGTCAATGAACACACAACTGGGCAATGGGCTTTTGGCATGAGGTCCTAATGTGAACTCCGCCCCAAGCTGGACTCGAGTATCTTTGTGGCTTACCCTCATAGCAGTTCGCACCATGTCTCCTGCTGCCTAGGAGTAACCCAGCCATCTCCTGACAAAAGGTTTTATGTGCAATACTCAAAGTCACCAGGCAGATGTTGATAGTTCTCAAGCAGCCACTGTCCAGTGTTTTTCAAACCCTCGTTGAGCTGCATTCCAATGGCAGAGCAAGGGGCCACTGCCAGGCTGGCTGCTGCTAGGCCAAGCGGAGCCCTAAGCTGAACAGAAGTGCTGTAGAAATCCGTTGGTATCTACTATGCTCCAGTAGTGCCCACAGGCCCAATCAGGCTCATGGCTCGGCTGGGCGCTGTACACACAGACGAGGATACATTCCTTGCCCCAAAATACTAATTTTAACCCGCTTACTACATGTTCCTTTAAGATTGAACATTGTTTTCTGTTGGCTCAGGTCAGAGCTGCCTCTCTGCTGACCCCCAGCCAACACCAAAGCAGGAGGCGGCAGCTACCGAGTCCTTGGCTGAGCGATTATGTCACCCAGAAGGCCAGCAGCAGAACCCATGTGTCCTGTGGCCTAGCCACAAAGCCTTCTCCCAAAGGACCCGATGCAGCATCCTCCATTAGGACCTTCCAGAACCCTGAAGCCTTTGCTCCATGCTCTCCTGGCTGTCTGAGAACCAGGGAATGCTGGGAAGGTCCCATATCAGGCTGAATTGCTCAGAGCAGCCATACAGATTCCCTCCCTCCCTCCCTCTTCCCCGCCCTCTCCCAATTTAATTTCTCCCAAAGCCAGGTAAAGAAGGTGGCCGTATATACTCAAGAGTACTTGAAATCCAAAGGAGCAACCTTTTCACCTGGTCGCAATGCCAATAGTAGCTGTGTCTGTACCCGTCCCCTCCCTCCTGCCCCACATCCCTGCTCACAGGAATTAGAGAGCGCACAAGCCGTCCAAGAGACGCCTCCCACCAGAGCTGGTATAAACTGCAAGGCTGTATCAAACCTCTTGGTTAAAGTCTTTAATAATTACAAGAATTCCAGATTCATTACAGAAGAGCTTAGAACAATAATATTTCTCCGTACAAAGGCAAAATAAACTTTTCAAGTAATAGCATCCTGGCTCTGGAGTTTGAAATGCCTGTGAGGAGGGAAGGGCTCCTGCTCCTGGGTGTCTGCCACAGCACGAAGGCACCCTTCCCCCGGAGGAACTGCTCCAGGTGGCGAGAGGGTGGGGAATCTGGACTCGGCCTTCAGTGCCTGCAGCTAAGAGGGTGAGTTTGCTAACATGGGTAATGTGGAGTTCAATGAAGAGCAGGGTCTGGCACAAGGAGAAGCCAATTAAGGATGTGGCCTCGTGTAAGAAAAACCCCAACAAAAATGCACTATTCCCTTCTGCAGCCCAAGCTAAGCAGCCCAGGTTTATCTCCATGCTAACCACGGCTGGGGTTTCCAATACAAGGCAGGGCTGGGGTTTCTAAGAACTGAAAGTGTCACTGGAAAAAGAGTGTTCAAAGACACACAAAACCACTGGCCGACCTTCCTTGCTGAGCATCTGCAAGGAACCTGCCCCGGAACAAGGACAAGGACACCTCTTATTCTGCTTTGGAAGGGAGCTTCCTTTGGCCTTCCACTGGAAAGAAAGAATCTACAGTGCTCCTCCCTGCAGATCTCCTCATCCGCACCGTGCAGCTGTACCAGGTGCGTTTAAGGCACTCAAGGAGTTCATTCGAGGAAGCAGAGCACCTCGCCACTCCACGGTGGAGGAGAGACAGGGGCTCACCAGCCCCTGCACTCGTCACTCTAGACCAAGGGCTGCAATCAGAGTGGGTGGCAGGAGCAACGAGGAGCGGATTCAGAGACAGGGATGGGAAGAGATTGAAGCAGGCTTGGAGTGTGGCTGGAATGTACATTGCAAAGCAGGATCGGAGGTGGCTAAACACGACTGATGCTGGCTCAGTATTCCCTGCTCTCTCCACGCAAGGCACACAGCAGGGAACCAACTCAGCTATGACAAAGGCCTCCCCGACTCAGGTATGGGGTGTGGGTTATTCATGCTTCCGACAAACGCCTATGGCTATTGCTGGGAAAGGCGCTTTGCCCCTCCCCACACGGGCAGAGTCCCAGCTCTGTCACTGGCAGTGTCCTAAGCCCTCTGTTTAAAATACAGATCACAGTGGCTCTCCAGCACGTCACTATGACACACTCACGCACCAATATGGTGATCCGAGTGCTTCACAAGCTGTGCCCAAGTCCAGAAGGGCCCCTCAGATCCAGAACCCAGCACCAGATGCCAACAGAGGGATTTACATGGGGGTCGAGGAGTGAGAAGGCAGAAAAGGCCATTTATACAATGACAACATATTCCCGAAAGGCAGCAAACATTGTCATTAATATTATTATTATTACTGTTTAATACAACCCCATATAAAACTGAAGCAGCAGCAATTTTTATTGAGGGACCTAAACTGAAATAGGTTTAGAACATAATTTAAAAAAATAAAAACAGCAAAAGTAGCAAAATATATGAACTTTTTTTTTTTATAGCAACTGATCTCTACCAGCCACTAGTAACTTACTACCAAACTGGTATATCTCTGGTAACAACCCTTTTAAAAAGACATGTAAATATATATTCATATTTATACATATTTGTAGCTATGTACACAAGATTTCTTTTTGTTTGTTTGTTTTTAGCACTGGTATATTTGGCTGCTTCCTCCACTATCAGTACTGAGCCGGGGTATATGCTGCGTCTGGCCACTTCCAACGTACCATGTGTTTGGTCAGCAAAGCAAATTAAGTATTGGAATTAATAAGCCATTGGCCAGTCTTCAAACCATCTCACATAGCAATAACCACCCAGCTAGGGTTCCCGCAGCATCCCAGGCAGAGATGCTTCCGACGCATTATGATTTCCCAGCCTGCACTTCTTCACTGCTGGTGGAGCTGCACTCAGTACTGGCATTAGCTTATTGAACTGTCGAAGTTTGGATCGTGTGGGTTTGCAAGTATAAAAGAACACAAAGATAGCCCAGGTTTCCATGTCCTCCTCCTTGGGAATGTCAGTCTGTCAATCGCTTGCAAAGAAGGGAATGCACATTATTGACTGGCTCCAGGAGAGGGAGCCCGCAGCTGGTTCTCCGTCTGGCCACTGGCCAAAGAGTGGGGTTCAGTTTTAGTCCACTGGAACTATTCAAGCACAGATTGCATGGAAGGGAAATAAAAAACAAACCTTTGAGGTGCAGACAGTTCACAGCTTACGTGGCTGGTAAAGCTGGCATGAGACATTGGTGGATTTGGTGACGGGAGATGTGTCTAGAAATCCTTTACGCAATAGCTAAAAGTGATGGATGGCTGCACAGACAGCTTCCTGGCAGCAGGCTGGATAGCAGAGATGCATGCAAACACACACGCACACACACAGAGTTTTCAGTCTGTTGCATGGAAGTCCCAGACTCAGCGTCGTTTAAGTCCACCGTTGGCGTGCTGATGCGGGTACTTGGGAAGACAAGGTTCGTCTGGAAGGGGATCATGGGAAAAAACTGAGTCCTCCCCCGAGGAACAAGTGGAGCTGCGGGTGTCTGGGAAACTGGGAGAATACTGGTCCAGCGGCATGGAAAGATCCAGGTATTCCTGGAGGGGACAAAATCCCAGGGACACAGCTCAGACCAAGAATCTGGAACCCAGGTTAGAAGAGGCCATGCAATGAGCACACTACACTAAAGAAACAAGCAGAGCCGCGCCAGGACACGCGAGGGAACCTTTGCCCTAGTGGGCAGGGGAGGCTTGGGCATAGAACTCCCAACGATACCCACAGGCACCAGCAAGCATGCTGCATGGAGCCAACAACTCCAGCTCGCTCACTTCTGGACTGAGGGTGCCAAGTGGGGGTAGATGATGCAGAGACTCTGAATTTGAAAGTCTCCCTGTAAAGAGGGCTATGGGAGAGTTTTATTCTGGAAAAGGCATAGAATCATAGCACTGGAAGGGACCTCGCGAGGTCATCTAGTCCAGTCCCCTGCACTCATGGCAGGACTAAGGATTATCTAGACCATCCCTGACACGTGTTTGTCTAATCTACTCTTTATTCCAGTGCTTAACCACTCTGACAGTTAGAAAGTTTTTCCTAATGTCCAACCTAACCCTCCCTTGCTACAATTTAAGCCCATTGCTTCTTGTCTTGCCCTCAGGGGTTAAGAAGAACAATTTTTCTCCCTCCTCCTTGTAACAACCTTTTATGTACTCGAAAACTGTTATCATGTCCCCTCTCACTCTTCTCTTCTCCAGACTAAACAAATCCAGTTTTTTCAATCTTCCCTCATAGGTCATGTTTTCTAGACCTCTAATCATTTTTGTTGCTCTTCTCTGGACTTTCTCCAATTTGTCTACATCGTTTCTGAAATGTGGCACCCAGAACTGGACACAATACTCCAGCTGAAGCTTAATCAGCGCAGAGTAGAGCGGAAGACTCATATTTAGCTTGTGATCCACTATAACCCCCAGATCCCTTTCCGCAGTATTCCATCCCAGGCAGTCATTTCCCATTTTGTGTGTGTGCAACTGATTGTTCCTTCCTAAGTGGAGCACTTTGCATTTGTCCTTATTGAATTTTATCCTATTTACTTCAGACCATTTCTCCAGTTTGTCCAGATTGTTTTGAATTATAATCCTATCCTCCAAAGAATTTGCAACGCTTTCCAGCTTGGTATCATCCGCAAACTTTAGAAGTGTACTCTCTATACCATTATCTAAAACATTGATGAAGATATTGACCAGAACCATACCCAGACCTGATCCATGCAGGACCCCACTTGATATGCTCTTCCAGCATGACTGTGAACTACTGATAACTACTCTCTGGGAATGGTTTTCCAACCAGTTTTGCACCCACCTTATAGTAGCTCCATCTAGGTTGCATTTCTCTAGTTTGTTTATGAGACGGTAACGTGAGACAGTATCAAAAGCTTTACTAAAGACAAGATATATCACATCTACTGCTCCCCCCTAGCCACAAGGCTTGTTACCCTGTCAAAGAAAGCTATCAGGTTGGTTTGACATGATTTGTTCTTGACAAATGCATGCTGACTGTTACTTATCACCTTATTATCTTCTAGGCGTTTGCAAATTGATTGCTTAATTATTTGCTCCATGTGTTACCTGGTTGGAGGTCATGGCCACGATCCTATCCAAGTCTTCTACCAGCTGCTTAAAGGTGGGTCTCTGGGATGGGACTGCGTGCCAGCAATCTCGCATCATCATGTATCTGGAAACAGAGGAGTAGGAGGAGACTGAACAAGCGTCCTGGGGACAATTCCTAGCTGGCTAGTCTGTCTGCTAGAGCCCAGGGCACAGAACAGCAGCCCCAAACCTGAGTGACACGGAGCAGGGCGCAACCAGCCCACCACAAAGCTGCAGCCCTCAGGACTTCTGGTCCCTCACACAGATCAAAACGGAGGGCAGCACATGGGGAGCTGCTGTCTCCTTGGGGACTCTGTGGGCCACCCAGGCTGCAGTGAGCCAGGGCAGAATCAGAGATGTTAGTGTTAATCCTTTTCATTAAAAGAAGATGATCCCCCCCACACATCCCAGGCTGGGCACCCTGGGAAGGACACTGTGGCTTGTTCTAAGAGGAGGATATAACTAAAGGCTAAGTTCGTCCCTGCTCTGGGGTCAAGCTGGGATTCTCTCTTGCAAGATGTTGATTATTGCAAACAGATTTAGCTGAGATTTCTGCAGGGCTGGGAACTGCTGGGAAAATAACTCGGAACATCTGCCATTGCCCATAACGTGCCCCTGCCACTCAGCTCTCGGCGGTGCTGCTTGCACTGCTGAGGAGGCTGACTTTTAATATGGGCTCTGCCGATCTCCGCAATAAAACCTGTGGCTGTTTTGCTGAGCTCTGGCTTTGCTGCAGCCCCAGGATCCTTGGGCTGGAGGAAGGGACATAAAACAAATGGGTGAAAGTCCAGCAAGGAGCAGTATAGAAAGGACCCAGGTTAGGAAGAGGAGCTGGAACAAGCCGGGCAGGTGCAGGGCTGAGGAGAGTGCTCCGTCCCCAGATCCGCCAACAAACATCGCACAGAGGATGGGAAGAGCTGAAGTTGCAGCAGGAGAAATGTAGGTTTTACAGGAGGAAGAAAAGCAGCGAGCTGTGAACAGGCTGGGGATGGCACAGGCTGCCATACGAGGGGAAGGAATGGCCATCGCTGGAGACACTCGAAGCTGAGATGAGAAGTCAGGGAGGGGACTTCCGCCATCAGCACGTTCCTGGAGGCTCATCTTCTAACTCTGAGTTCTGGAAAAGATTCCCCTCCTCTCCTCCTCATTTTTCCAAGGCTGTTTATTTCAAGGACATCTCCAGCTAACGAACCACCAGCCCATGTGACTAGCAATAAGGATGCTGGGCCGAAAGCTGTTTCTGCACTGGGGCAGCCAGGGGAACCAAGTTAATCTAAATCAAAACCCTGCAGCAGCCCAGAGCCTCTCCTTCCTCAGAACCACGCAGCTCAGAGTTCTGGTCTGAATCAAGAACCCAAGGCTTGCCAGTGGGCTCTAAGGGCTTGTGTACACACGGGGAGTTAGTCCCAATTATTCCAAACTAGCTTAATCCACTTCCCCAGCAGATTAAGCTAATTCACAATGAGGCACTCGAATTCCTGAATAAGGGTGTCCACACATGGAGTTAATCTGGGAACAGTTAATCTGCTTTAAATTCACACCCTACTTTATTCTGGATTAACTGTCATGTGCTGACAATCCCTAAATCAATTTCCCCTGACACTCATCTGTCAGTGAAGGTCCTGGCACAAAGCAGGGGAGGGGACAGGTAACATCAGTCAGGACTCTGCACCTCCTTCCCCACCCGAGCTTTGCTCCCTGGCAGAGAGCTGCACTTACAGCTCATTGGTGCAGTTGCTGGGCTTGTCCATTCTGTGGCCTTCTTTCAACAACTTGAAGAGCTCCTCAACGGGCACCCCGGGGTACGGCGAGCCACCCAGCGTGAAGATCTCCCACAGCAGCACGCCAAAGGACCACCTGCTCCAGACACAAAAACAGTATCGAAAAGGCACAGCTCCCACCACACCACCACCTTGCAACCCATCCCTCTGCCTGACACATAGCTCCTCTGGGCAGCTGCAGACACAGAGAGGGGAGAACGCCTGTGCCAGGAGTGTGCATCACTAGCTCACAAGAACAACATCAGAGCTACCCACTGAGAACACAACCCACTGGGTCCACCCAGCGCAGCGGAAGTAAGTCACAGTCCTAGTGCACTACGCCTTGCCCCTTGTTAGGACACCAAGGCCATGGTCTGCATAAGTGATTAGTGATTTGGGGTGTCCAATCTGACATATCTTAAAGGGACCTGTTCTTCAGAAAACGCTGAGCACCCACGCTGTGAAAATCTGGCCCCTGCAAGATGTCTCAGGCTGGGCATCCAAAAATGGCTGGGCTCTTGTGAAAAACCTTAGCCCAAGTACCAAATTCAGCTTCCAGTTCCACTAGCGCAAGCGGGCTGGCTTTGACAGCCTCACAGCAGGCAGCTGAGAGCAGAATGTAGCCTCCAAATGTTCGGCGTCGGAAGGCATCGGACAGGAGAGAGTTTAAAAGCTTTCGATGACTTAAAAGATCTTCGCAGGAAAGTGAAGAACTGGGATTGGCAGCTCTAATTCAGTGGCATTTGGAAGACAAACAAGCCCTGCTGCCAGATCATTTAGACTCAAAACATCGTGTCTGCTTATGACAATTATTGTTTCATTAGATTAAGATGAATCACATCTGGGACTTTTCACCTTTGGGAAAATACTCAACACAAAGGAGGCTTATGGAGAGGCTGCTTGGCAGGCCGATGGCTACATATGAAGGGGAGACATGCAGACAGAGTCCCACCACGATGTGATACAGCAGGTGTGCTGAGAGAGCAGTGTGGATGGGTCATCGATATGGAGCTTCATTCGGAGTCCAGCTGCACATCTGTGTTTGCAGTGGAGAACGCTCAGCATGTTGGAGAGAGGCAGGTGTTATCCATGAGAGTGGGGAGAGGAAAAACAGTTCCCTGGAACAGTGATTTTGATATAGCCCCTCCCACAACCCAGATGGCCCTAATCTAGCCTTTCATTTGAATTGTGCCTATGCACACATAGCCATGCAAGGACCATGCTGCAACACAGAGACCTCCTCATGGCTGGCAGGAGCGGTGGGGTACTCACACGTCGCTCTGATGGGTGTATATTCGGTCGAACAAAGCCTCCGGTGCCATCCACTTCACTGGTAAGCGACCCTGGAATGCAGGAAAGCCCCCACCTGAATTCAGCCTCCAGAGGAAAAGCAGGCGTGATGCAGTTACAGGGGGGGAGGCTAACATATTGTACAGAGACACCCAGCCTCAGTACATGGCACCCTGGGCAACGCCAGCAAGGGAGTCATGACACCGACGCTGGGCAAGTCTCTTTGGCAAAGAGGGTCCTTCGTCCTGGGTAAAAGGGACAGACGATGTCTAGTGCTCCATCCCCGAGGGCTTTACAGACAATCACCCACCACCAAAATGCAGCCTCCTCCGGGGCGGAAATGGCAGCTGTCTAACCCCTTTCTCCTAACTGGTTAGTGCCGTCACTCTTGTGAGAAAGGCCAGGGAGCATTCCATGATCACACGTGTTTGGGAGCTTGGCACCAGGAGGAGAAACTCTGGGTCTTCTCTCTCCCAGCCGCAAGACTTCATCTGCCTTGGGAACATAGAACAGCCTTCTCATTGCCATGGCAACTGAGCTGTGTGGGAGGCAGAGGGCGAGGAGAGAGGGCAGGCTGTGGGGAGAATGAAGGGAGCAGAGGGCACGTTGCCCACCAGGCAGACGTCATTCTGCTATTACAGTACCAAGGAGAATCTCTCTCTATGTATACGGCAGCCCATGCTCGGAGCTCGGGACTCTGGTACAGACACCGCCCTAGAAAGTGTCCAGCAAAGCTATAAATATTGGCAGAGGCCTCAGGAAAAACCTGCTAGCTCTAAAGTGGAGCTTCAGCACATTCCCCTTCCCCCAATGCACCACTCACATTAGTCGTCTTCTTGTAATAATCTATGTGGTGGATGTCCCGGGCCAGGCCGAAGTCTGCGATCTTCATCACGTTGTCTTCTGTCACCAGGACGTTCCTGGCAGCCAGGTCTCTGTGGATGCACTGAAGAGAATGGAGATCCCGTTAGGCCGGGGGGTTCCTCTGCTGCATTGGCTGGCGTGTTAGCAAAGACACTGCCTTGCACTGAACTACCCGCCAGCCTTCAAAGAGCCACAGCCATGATCCCAGAGCACAAAACACGGTCAGCAAGGGGGGAGCCAGGTGCCAAGCCCTACTCCCTCCCTGGCCAAGGCAAGGTGGGAATCTCTAGAGACTCTTTCTCTTACTACTGATGTACGTGCAGCGGGCCGGGGCTCCTCCACCATTGTTAGAGTGATCTTTCAAGCATTATAAACGCGTCCTGATTCCAGACAGAATGCAGGTAACGGAGGTTTCATTTCAGTAATTACCTCCTTTGCTCCAGCCTCACTTCCGCTCCAGCTAGGAGTGTATTGCTTGGCTTTTAATTTACAACATGCTGGGGAAAGAGGCCAGATCCGCAGCCCTGAACAGCTAAGATTGCTGCTTGTTCACAGAGCCCGGACAGATGGTAGGATGACATTCACAGGCCCCAGGTAAAGTCCTTGGCTCTGTTTGGGGACAGGCCTCTAGAGGGAGAAGGGAGTTCAGTCTTCATGGCTCCCTCGGCCTTTCAGTGGCAAAGGGGCCAGTTAGTGACAGCTGCAGGGGTGAGTCTGGGGATCCTGGGATCGAGAGCCCCAAACTCATTTGACTCAGACCAGCCAAGCATCACCTGAATTTTCAGTCACAGGGGCTGTTTTCATCACTTGGGGTGAATTCAGACTAGGAACCCAGGGCCTCCATTGACTGGGTCAGGCCCGTAGAGGTGCCCAATCACCACTCCTCTGCGCTCCCCAGGCTCTGAGAGGGACGGGGGTTCTACGAGTGCTCCCCCAGGGACGGAGCTCGCAACCACTGCTCACCTTTTTGGATGCCAGGTATTCCATCCCCCTGGCCACCTGGTACGCGCAGGACACCAGGTCCTTAAAGGAGAGCTGCTCCTCAGGGAGGTGGGTCGGGTTGTAGCAGTATTCCATGCCAGGGGGCCGCCGGGCCTGCAGGTACTCCCGCAGGTTGCCTTTGGACGCATACTCCACGATTACATAGAGTGGACCTAAGGCAAACAGGAGGGGACAAAGCCGAGCGTCTCACCTTTGGGCTTGGATGCACAGGACACGTGGCTGCATGGGCATTTAAGCTGTGTATTGTGCACATGCACAAGCCCTTCAGAACCCCATGACTGCGAAGTGTCTGTCTGAGGGGTGCCTGTGGGCTTGGGCAGGGGTTTCAAACAGGGGAACCCTGCAGGAGCTGACCCACAGCAAGGAATCAAGGTCTCTGCTCAGAACAGAGCTCAGGCATCTTGCGTGCGTACGTACACACCCCCATGTCTCCAGCGCACACTCACACACGTACACATACCACTTCTTTGGCAAGTCAGAAGCTGCTCCTCTGACGTGTGAGGGGAAGAACTGGCCCTGCTCCTGCTCTGTAGTGAGCCAGCCGCACTCCAAGCCAGAAAATCACACAACAAAAACAAACCCAGGCCCACATACAGGCTGGGTGT
This sequence comes from Mauremys mutica, assembly GCF_020497125.1. Lineage (NCBI taxonomy): Eukaryota > Metazoa > Chordata > Testudines > Geoemydidae > Mauremys > Mauremys mutica. The sequence goes on along the minus strand of NC_059073.1, from coordinate 132,612,902 downwards.
GACGTGACTCATCCAACCCCCGGGCTCCGTGACCAGCTCCAGCCATGTGAAAACAAACTGCCCTGCTCCACTCTTCCTCACCGCCGATATCAAGTGAGCTGTGTGCGTGCGCATATGCACAACCGTGCCTGCACAAATACCTCACAGAGGCTTTCAGGCATGGCGTGCCTTCTGTTCCTTCAGGCTCAAACACAGAGAGACTCTAGAAATGGCCAGACAACTCTGACCCCACTAGTGTTTGCCAGGAGAGGTCCCTCCTTGCCAGCCACACACTCCCCCTGGTCTTCATCTGAAGAGTCATACTGGGTCAGACCAAAGGTCCATCTAGCCCAGTAGCCTGTCTTCCGATAGTGGCCAATGCCAGGTGCCCCAGAGGGAATGAACAGAACAGTTAATCATCAAGTGATCCATCCCTGTCGCCCATTCCCAGCTTCTGGCAAACAGGCTAGGGACACCATCCCTGCCATTCACTGGGCACTAGCCCATTCAGACAGCTCTGGGATGGCCAACCATTTTCAAAACTCATCTGGATTAAAGTCCCTGTATCCTTCCACCTCTACAACCTCACCCTGGAGGCCCACGCTACCCCCAGCATTCTTGCTGTCCTAGCAGAGAAGCAGTTTGCTGGAGTCTCAGCCATGCACAGAAAACTTACCATCCTGAGTGCAGGCTCCCAGGAGGTTGATGATGTTCTTGTGCTTGCCAATCATTTTCATCATCTCCATCTCAGATATCAGGTCAGATAAATCCTTCTCCGTAGCATCAGCTTAAAGCACAAAGAAAGGCACAGGTCATGTTTGTTCAGGCTGGGTTAAGCTAAAGCGAGGCCTAGAACTAAGTCTGCAGCAGCATCCGTTAGGTAGCTTTAGATTTACAGACTTGGTTTTCTCTGTCCTCCTCCTTGGCAGAGATGCAGAGCGCTTGCACTGTGTACGTACAGGCGTATCTCACGGTAGCCCCATCAGAACAATTTCGTCTCTGAAGTGCTGCAGTATTCACAGCTAAACCAGCATTCTCAGGTTCATCTCCCTTTCCAGGACTGGGAGGGTTTGAGGAGTTGGGTATTTCTCCCCAGCCACCTCCCAGGTGGAGTGGCAGAGATGGAGCTCAAATGAGAAAGGCGCTCAGATAGCAGTGACAAGCATGGCATAGATTAACGAGGTAGATCAGATAGAGTGAAATCTGTACAAGAGACTTTCCATTCTCCGGCCTTAAGGGACCACCCACAGCATCCCCATACACACAGTATAATTCTTCTCCACCTTTATTTACAGGCCCCTTCCACGAAGCAACCAGTTTTTATTGCCCCTTTTGTCACTCAAAACAGAGATTGCTGGAGAAGCTATTACATTGTGCAGGGTGATTCCATCAGAGCAGCCGCTGGGGAGCACCAGACTCTTGCTGGGCAGCACGTGCTGCTGCAGGGCTGAACTGCCGACGGTCTGGATAAACGAATGCTGGCTCGAGGAGAGAGCAAACTGGGTGTGAAAGGCTATTCCTTGGCTGTACAAGGAAGTGCTGTGCAGGCCTTGGCCATGGCTACGCTCCGGGCCTCAAGCTATCGCTCTGGGACAGCCGCTGGGAGCGCAGAGTCAGAAGCTCTTCTTGAAAAAAACCCAACCGCTGCTGCTAATGATAAACTTGCTCAGTTGGGGCCTAATCCAACAACTCCCATTGGTTTCAAGGGGAGACAGAGGAGGCCCTTCTGGAACACAGGGCTGGATCAGGCCAGGCCTCCAGCAAACATGCACAGTCCCCCTGCCTCCCCACCCCAAGGCACATTTCCCAAAGTCAGCAGGATTGATGCTAGCCTGAACTGAGACTGACTCAGAGAGGCAGCTGCAAAGCTGGGAAAAACCCTGCGGTGCCTATGGCCGCTACTTACACTTCAGCATCTTGACTGCCACCTTAGTCACTCGGTTTGGTTTGTCCTTGTCCAGGCCGATGGCTTCAGCAAGAACCACCTGCCCAAAGCAGCCTTCACCCAGAGGCTTACCCAGGATGAGCCTAGATGAGAGGAGAGAAGAAGGTAAAACAGAGGAGGAAGGATGCAGCTCATGTCTGCAGAGAGAGAGATACACTCACACAGAACAGGACACAAGAGGTAACTCTGCAGAAAGAATGCAGCTCCTATCTGCAGGCAGGCAGACACAATGTGACCCAGGGGGTGTCTTGACGTTTCTGTGGCCACTTGCTTATGACGGCATCGCTCCCCAACTAGCAACATTCAGCATAAAGTCCCCCTGCCTGTTCCCCTTTGGATCACACTGGTTATTTGAAACAATACGCCCTGGGTACGGGCAGGGCATCGAGACATACCCCAGGTGCAGCACAGAGCCAGGTGGTAACATGCTTGGGGAAGAGGGTTGCCTGAGAGACAGCTACTAGCATAATATACAACGCTGTGTCAGACTGGCCAGCGTGGCATCCAATCCAGCTGCAAAGAGAAAGTTCCCGCCAGTCTCCTGGCACAGAGCCAGTCTCCAGGACTGTTGGGCAGCTCTGAAGCATCATGCTCTGCTTGGTTCCAAGCTAATGGGACCCTGGTGAATTCCAGGCGCTGGGCCTGTTTGGACCCCCCACGCCAAGTTGTCCTGGTAGGGCTCAAAGACCCTGCCTCCCATCCAGGAGCAGACACCACACAGCCCTGGCCAAACGTTCACTTTTTGTCCAAAGTAGCAAAAATCTAGAGATTTAACTGCTCCCAACTGTGGTTTTCCTTCCTCAGACATCATCCCAGGAGAGCTGGCACTTTCCAAGGTGTCAGCTTCCAACAGGGAGCAGTTAGACAGCAACCTCCAGATCCACGCCATGCCCCCCAGCAGCCTCCCCCGTCCCGGTGGCAGAGTTGCAGGCATAAGACAGAGTGCCTTTGGAAAACCGCGGCTGCACTGAGGCAAAGGGGAAAGTCCCACCCTGAAGGCAAGTTCCTGATGGGAATGCGTGGGACTGGGAGAGGACGTTGTGTGGGTGACACTGCCCCAGTGTCTTCAGCACAGACTCCAGCAAGGCTTTAAGCAGGAACGCACGTAATGCCCTTTGCAGGCTGGAGGAGCCTATCTGCGAGCTAAGGAGCCCAGCATAGCTCAGGGCGCATGGATTTTTTTTTGCATATCAGGATGTGTTCTAATGGAGAGTTATACAATTAGAAAACAGCAGCTTCAGGAGAAGCTTGTAATCAATGCAGTGCAGCTAAGGCTGCTGGAGAGAGATCGATTCATGTTCCAGGAAGACCTCACCTTCTGTAGATTTGAGTGTGGGGGTTGATCTCTCCGCAGGGCTGGGAATATTCTGAGCACCTGCAGTGGCTGGGGGAGTGAGAGGGGCGGAGGTTTCACGGAGGGGGTTATCACACAGGAAGGTGCAAACCTAGCAGTCATTTCTCTTGGGTATTTGAAGCCCATTTCAGACGTGACACAGCAGAACAGGCACATGGAGATGTGCAATCCTCCCTGCTGCTGGTCTGGAAGCAGCAAGGGTAGGAGGGAGATGCACATGGGTCCCTGGGAGCATATGCTCACCATGAGGGCAACGCTCCCAAATGGCTGTTTCAGGGAGGAACACATCAGCCATGAGTCCTCCTCCCTATTAGCATAATTAAGGGACATGATGTTCTAAGGGCCTGATCCAGCTCCTGCTGACCCCAGCAGGAGCCTTTCCTTTGACTTCAGTAGCATTTGGATCAGGCTGTGGAGGAACTGCAATCAGAGGCAGGAGCCAGATAGCTACAGAAAGGCCGGGGTCGCCTCTCTGTGGAGCCTGGCGTGAGAGGGTGCATCACCTGTCCCTGGGGAGCTCCCACCGAGGGTCTTCGGGAAGCTCGTATTCCGAGACGCCTGCCAGCATTGGGGTACCACTGGAGGAGAGCCGCGAGGGCCTGACAAGCATCACCCCCGAGTTCATGGAGGAACTGGAGTCTGCAGACACCTGCAATGGGAGAGCCAAGGGACAGTGGGTTACCTTCAGGAAGCACCTGGGGTGGGGACATGCTTGGTTCTGGTAAGGAGAGGAGCTGCCGACCAAAGTGCTTTAGTTACCTGCTGGAGGTGGAGGAAGCCCTCTCTCCCGGGTACTGAATCTGCTGCAGCATGCAGGGGCCTGGCCCTTCTCTAGGCACCTCAAAGTGCTTTACAAATACCAGTTACGCCTCACAATCCCCCTGGGAGGAGGTTGGAATTGTTATCCCCAAGTTACAGATGCTGTGACTTGCCTGAGGTGGCAGAGCCAGGGACAGAAGCCAGGAGTCCTGGCTCCCACTTCCCTGCTCTACCCAACTACTCCTTTTGCCGTAGAATGGACATGGACACAGACGCAGATCCCTTTCCCCTCTTCCCCAGGTGCAGCAGAAGGGACAGGAACATCAGCGCTCAGACCAACTGAGTCACCCCTGATCTTGTGCCCTGTACTGCACCATCCGAACTGGTCTGATTCCTGGGCTTGGTCGCCCATTTCCTAGTGCTGGAGGAGCAGCACGCTCAGCCCCTGGAGGTAACGGGCTCTCCCTGCTCTGCAGCAAACCCCTTCAGCTGATCTAGGTGAGGGCTTAGCAGGGAGCTTCAGACTTGATTACAAGGTGTTTGCTTGTGACACGGGACTGAGGAAAAGACCAAGGACACCCTCCAAAAAGCTAACCCAGTGTAGAACCCCCCCAGTTTGCACGCCAGAGGAAGAACACGGCGTTCTACACAGATCTAGCTGCTATCCTGGCCCCCCTAGCATTACTCCAACATGGAGTGGGACTAAATTATTTCTAATTAACTTCCTCTAGGCTGTGTTGATATCGTAAAATCTACGGCCCATGGAGCCCTTCCAGCCACTCAGTGTGTAGGCCACGTTCCCCCCGTCAAATATTAAATTGCCATAAACCCTTCCAGATCCCCCCATCACCCTACTGACCTGCCGTAAACGCCAAGAGAAGAGGGGAAGGTTCACAGAGGCGCCTGTTCAGGGTTGCTCCCATCCCCCATATACAGAGAAGGGCCCCTCCCGCCCCACTCCCAGATCCTAGGACCTCCTTGATTGTAGCAAGGAACAAAGGAATAAGCACAGAAGTACAGGAACAAGAGGCATTTTGAAGTGCAGCTTCCCATGCCTTTGTGGCTGGGCCCCCACGGGGGCCTCGGGTTGGACAGCCCCAAGTCACTGTTTCTAACAGGACAGGAATTATTCTTATTTGGTGCAGTGCTAAAGGGCCTGTTCGCTCGAGAGGTGAGGGCTTGCCTGTGCCAGGGGGCCCCAGGTTCAAGCCCCGCAGGTGAGCCGGCTCCAGAGACAGGTTGTGCATGCTCTAGTGAACTGGAACCAGATCTGACGTGGCACATCTTGGCAGCCACGTTTAAACAGCCTGCTGATAACAACCCTTCTACACCCTTTCCATCCACAGACCTCTATGTGCCTTATAACAGAGGGGACGCACCATGAGCCTCAGAGTGCAGGTAAGGAAACTGAGGCAGAGGGGGCAGGGGACTTGCCCAAGGTCACAGAGCAGGTTAATGACCAAGCTGGAAATAAAAGCCCCGGCTCTTCATCCTGTGCCTTTTCCACTAGCACATGTTGTGGCAAAGATGGGACACAACACTAGGGGAGAACAGATATTTTTGGGCTAGGGGAATTTTTTTTTAAAACCATCATTACAGTCTGCCCACTTGCCCCCACCCCTGTGCCCATCTCATGCCGCCCCCCTCCCCACGCTGGCTTTTCTGACTCATTCTTCTTCCCTTTCCGGCCCAAGCTAAGAAATTCCACACTGCTGCATGGACACACTTCCCCAGGGACCATAATTAACCAGGCCCCGGAGATCCTGCTCAGGTGCGGCACTGGGAATGGCAGCTCTCTGGATCGCAACAGTCTGGCTGGACCAGGGGAAGATCTGTCATCCGACCACACCAACCAGGCTTACTCCTGGGGAAGGGAGAACTGGGCCCAACCAGAGGCATGGCCGGGAGATTTGGACATGGGTCAAGTGAAGACGTTAAGTGGACAGCTGATGGAGAGCTATGGGATAGGAAAGCGTGTCTCTCACCCACAGAAGCTGAGCCAATAAAAGATACTACCCCACGCGCCTTGTCTCTCTAGTGAGCGGCATGCCTGAGAGTGTATATGAGGGGTGGTTGTCTGTTGACTTAGAGAATTGGGGGGTTTAAAGAGGTTTTGAAGCTTAGAAACATGGCAAGAGATCAGCTTGGCGTTTAACCCAATCCACCTGCAACCCTCTTAGCAAGCCCACCCACACCCCCTACTCTGAGGCTTTGCTTTGCAAGCAATCCAGATTGCACTTCAGTCCCCGCCGCTCAAATAACATGTTCCCCTCCCCTTCGTTCCTCCTCCTGACCCCCAGAGAGAGAGGATCCTCCCCTGGCTGTTAGTGCCACTGGCCTGCGCTAGCTCAGACAGGATGGGCGGTCAGGGTAGCATTGCTGGGCAGGCAGCAGGGGCTCTGAGGAAAGGCAGTATGTGCAAACAAACCCCCTATCTACTTTCTGTTACCTGTCTACGCAGCGGGATGCTCTTGGCCAGCTTGTGCACGGCCAGCTGGCTGTTGAAGTCGGTCTTCTTGGTGGTGCTCTTCATCTTGTAGATGATGACGGTCACCACCATGCAGGAGATGAGAAAGGCCCCCGTGCAGTAAATGATGATCTCCAGGTACAGCGGCGAGGTCATCATGGCTGGCCTGTCTTCAATAGCTGGGTCAGTGTGAACAAGGCATTAGTACGGCAAATCCTTCGCGGGGCGGTGTGTTAGAACAGGGGGAGCGATGCCCACCCACAGAGATTGGGATGGGCCATTCCTCCCCTCCCGACCCAGAGAGGCTCTAAGCACAGCTGAGTCCAAACCAGGCAAACCTCCTGGCTCCAGCTATCTTGGGGTCTGAACCCTGTCTAAACAGAACAGGACACACAGCCCAACGTACAACAGGGACCAGCCGAGGCCAGTCACCTTCTCAATGCCCCAGCATTCCTGTGCACACGAGTGACCATGTGGTGTTCTCGAGCCACCTCGCCACGCTGGTCCTCAGCCAACCAGAGCTTGGAGAGAGACGAGGAACGAGCACAAACCTTTATGTAAAAGGGCACGTTTCCCCTCCCCCCCAGCCCCACCCCACCATAAGCAGATGTTGGCTGGTGGGAAAGAAGCAGCTGAGGGAACTTGAGACCAAATGGCCAGGCAATGCAGCCCCTCCGCCCAGAAAGGTCACAAATGCACGTGTCTGAGAGTGTAGTAGCGAGAGGAGGCAGGGCTGTAACCTCCTCTAAGGAGCTGGGATTAAATGAGAATTACAAACATACATAAAAGTGGGTAGATATATTGGGCTGAGAACTTCTGGGACCTCCCTTGGGTCCCTGGCTAGTGGCTGGAGACTGGGTCAGGGGCAGTCAGGGCAGGAGTCAGAATCAGAGTCTGAATGCCAGAGCCATGGGTCGAGGCAGGTCGGGAATCAGAACCAGATGATCTGGAATCAGGGAAGGCAGGAGCAGGGCTACGAGTGAGGCTGGGACAGGACTGGAACAAGGCCGGGTGCAGGGCACAATCTAGGCTGGAGCAGGGCTTGGAGTATGGCAAGCACAGAAAGGCAGAGAATCCACAGGCATCCGCATTGAGCAGCGTGCTGCTGAGCTTAGAAACAGGCCTGCTAGCTTCCTCGGCCCTGTGGCCGGCCCCTGCCTGATGTGGCCCAGCTGTGCTCATTAGGCCATCACAAGACTGAGCAGGCGCAGCTGCAGAGCCCTCCCTCTTCCCCCCCCCTCCCATAGTTAGGGGAGCAAGAGGCTGTGCTGGGCGTCCAGGGATCCTTCTGGGGATGGTATCGACTTCATTTTAACCCATGCAGGCATTGCAAAGCAGCATGTACAGAGGGGCATGGCCCAGGCCTGGCTTGGGGACACCCCCTTTCCGTTCGTGGTGGGTAAGAGCAGGAAGGGATTCGGGGACATGCACCTTTGAGGATTTTCCTACCCAGTCTGAACTGGGACTGTAGATTTCTAGGGGAAGTTACCAGGAACAACGCTGGGACAGGCCAAAATAAAACACTGTCCTTGTAAGACTGCAAACAGTTTGAACAGGAGTCACAGGCATTAAAAAAAACTACCACAGGGGCTTGGGTTGTTTTCTTTTTTGAAATGGTCCCTAGCAGCCCCTTAAAGAGAGTTTCGTTTCATCAGGAGACAAAACCTGCCCCCTCCCCCAGGGACTGAACTGCAGCAGGACCCCTCTTTCCTAGCAAAGCCCCGGCTGAGTCGCAGCGAGAGTGGTGGAAGTTCAGGAACAGTTTCGGCGCAGTTGCAGCCAGGTGGTGCGTATTACGCGCGGCACCACAGCCGGGTCGGTGAGGACACTGGAGTTGCAGTTCATTAAGACACAAGTCCCTCCAGCCCAGCCCTCCCCCCCAAGAAAAGCAGAGAGCCTCAGAGAAGGCATTAGAGGGAGTCCAAGTCTTTTGTGTTATACCCCACTGCAGAGAAGCAGCCACCATCTCCTGTTCAGATCCCAGAACTCTGAACGGGGCAGGTCTGACAAGGGAGAAGTGGCTGATAACGGAGAAAGTTTTTGTATGAAAAGCACCACCAGGCGCACCCCAAAAACTTCCTGCAGCTGCCGGTTATCAGGCCTTGTCAGGGAAAGGGAAGCAGCATGCACAGGGCATGGCTGAGCCAGACCCATGCCAGGGCAGGAGCACAACCTGCCCGCAGAGGGCTCATGCAGAGGAAATAGCACCCGTCACTGCAACCCCAGCACCCAGGGGCCAGGTTCCTCCTCAGGGCAAGGCCAGGCCTACTGATGCTCAAACTGCCACAGGGGGTCAGTGTGGGGGGCGGGAAAGGGGGAGACAGCAGCATGAGGCATGGAGGCTGCAGCTGACCCACCACTTTCCCCAATTTATTATTGGTTAACTTAGTTCTATTTGTGAGGGCTCGGGGGACAAAGGGGACCAGGAACCTCCTTCATGGTCCTCTTCTTTCACCTCACTATCAAAGGCCCAGCGCTTCCACTCACGATGGCTTTAGAACCAGTCCGTGCTGCCCTGGGGCTGGCGAGAAGGGCCTGAGAGCTCCTCTGCCTCCATAGGCTGCAATCCCCGCTCCCAAACTCCCTCCAGGTGCTGCCATGTGGCACTGTGACACCGCCACCCAGGACACCCGCTGCATCCCCTCTTCCACTGAAACCAAGGGCAGCTGCTTGGGAGCCAGAGGCCTGGGGGGTTCCTAGAAACACTGTTATCGCCCTGGGCTAAGGCATCGGCACTTTGGTCAGCCGGTGTGGGGACACAGGGAATGGGAAACACTGGCATTGCCTGAGAGGACAGAACCGGCCTGTTCTAGTCGGACTAAACTACTGGTTACACGTAAATCAGAGATATGCATTGCCTCGGCCAGGGAGAGAGCGGGTGGGCATGGCCACCAATTCTGAACTGTCCCAAGGTGGGGAGCGGCAGGGCCCTGGCACCAAGCAGAGAGGGCACACGCTTCTGCCAGCTCCAGCATGGGAGACAGCATTAAATTACCTCCTTGCTTTGGATTCTCACCAGCAGGAGCCGCTCAGGGAGGTGCAGCATCAGACACCCTGGGGACGGGTTGAGTCCTAACTTGTCACCAGGGCACAGTGGCTGAGAGCACTGCCCTTGCTGGGTGTCTAGCTGGGTGACTGGCAGGCTCCGTGCTTTCCTCAGGTGGGGAGGAAAGGGAAAGCCCAGGCTCTCTCCCGGGCTGCAATGCATAGTTCATCAGATATGGAAATGAGGTGGGGAAAGGACAGCAGAAAGAGGAGTATGTACCTTCGAGAACTGTCAACCATGCAGAGTGATGGGAGATCCCAATAGAATTACCCGCCAAACATGTATACTCCCCAGCATCCTCAAATGAGACATTCCTTAAGTGAAGGACTTCCATTTCTTTGTCTGTTGTGTTAACTCCAGCCGTCTAGAAGAAAACAAATGGAAGCAAAAAACGGACAAGCAAACGACATGAGATCTTCTAGGAACCAAGGTGGAGGAGGGGGGAGGAACGTGCCCTGGTGTCTCATTTGCCAGACCCCCGGGTAGCAGAGAGAGACCACTGTAGACCTGTTAAAGAGACCCTTAGGACGACCTTTGATCCAGGCTGACCTAAGGAGATGTTTGTTAAAACCCTTCACCAAACTGAATTTCCTGCCCATCTGAACATGCTGGTGATGGGCTGCATGGAAAAATGGACCTCAGGAAGAAGGGGCCGGCTTAGTTTCATGCGACAAAACTGCACAAGGGGAGGCGATGGGATTGCAGAGAAACATGATGGAAGACAACATAGCTGAAGGAGTGGGTTTTGGGTAGGGAGGTGACAGATTGTGAGATGGAGGGGAGAACACAACACTGTATTGTCACAGTCAGATCTGGTGCATAGATCGAGGTTTCAAAGCAAGGAGACATGAGCAAAATATGGCTGAATCACGTCTTTATTTTGGAGGGGATCTAACTCAGCAAAGATCTCAAGCCCAGATGCGCTGGAAAAGACGCAGCTGGAGCGAGAAGTGACAGCTTGTGTTTCACCGGGAAGATGCTGAGATGGTTTAGATGCACCTATCCAATGTGTTTTGCTAATACAGTGAGAGCGCGCAGGGGAGAAACATCCAGGAGGGGAAGGCGGGCAAGCGACACAGAGCACAAAACTAAACTGGCCACTGCGAGTATTTTTCCATGGCTTGTGGCACCAGAAATATAGCAGAAACAAGAGAGCCCAGAGTTTTGTTTTCCACCACTAGGGACTGACTGTCCAAGTAAGATCCCAGTTGGTGTTCTTCAGTTTACCTTTTGCCATGGGTCTGGTGACAGTGAGCCACGCAGACTGGTTAGCCTCGCCAATATAATTGGAAACCTTACAAATATACTCCCCGCTCTCGGCCTCTGTCACATTATACAGGGTCAGCACCTCCGCATCAGAGCTATTAATTCCTGAATGCTAGAACAAACCAACAACACAGGAGTCACATTGACACAGTTGGACATTGCAGCCCCAAGATCAACATAAATCATATCATCAGTGCCTTGCCCAGAAGCCGAATCAAGGAGCGACTAGCGCAAGTCCTCTGTGCCCCATCTCCCATATCAAGCAGTGGTGGTGTCTGTTTGCAGCAGTGCAAGGGTCTGATAACAAGCCAGACACACACAGCCCGGAGGTACCTATAGGTTTAACGAAGAAGGGCTTGTGCACTGAAACAGCTGACCGATGCACTGGCTTATGACAATTTGGTGACCAGTGCAGGAAGTCAGCAACAGCACAACCTTTCTCCCCTGAGCTCACCTGAGCTATTATCTTGCTTTCTACATTGAATTAACACACAGGCACCCCCAGAGCTTTCTACATTGAATTAACACACAGGCACCCCCAGAGCTCTCAGATGAATGAACATGCCCTGCTTTACAAGGAACAGATTCAGGGTGGGGTACCAAGGTGGCCATGAAACCACTGGATAAAGGGCACAGTGAGTTGCTTTAAGAGGTGGCACAGACTGGTGTTAGGTACAACACAGCAGAGAGATGTGTGCAAGGCAGGGTTGCATCAGCTGCTTCTGCTCTCTGCTGTGCAGCAACTTGGCTCTCTTGAAGTGGGATTCCAAGCCTGTGGTGGAGGCTAAGGGAGCCGGGCTCACCTGAGCTATTATCTTGCTTTCTACATTCGCTATTTTAAAAATAACAATTCACGGAATAGGAGTGACCCTCCCCCAGCCCGCTGCATCTCTGAGCATGCAGATCCAAGGGCCACTGAATGCTTCACTGACAGTCTGTTCCTGGGCCAGTTAAGACAACCCCACTCTCTGCTCCCCACATCACTCTACACCAATGTATTTAGTCCAACTTGGTGCTTCGGGGAGGGCATCTCTCATCCGCATTCTGCTGAAAAGACCAGCACCTTCCTGTCCTACCCACCCACTATCTTCTGCTCCAGGCTTTGCAGGGAGGAAAGAACAGGAGAAGGCTCTGAATGTCCCATCGTCTTGGCTCAGCTGGTCAGGAGACTGGTATCTAACCCAGTCTGAATGGTAGCAAACATCATCCCTCTGCCATGTTCCTGATATGCCAGTTCCATCCCAAATGGCTTCCTCCCCCAATTCATCTCTACCTCCCGGCTCATCCTGCAAAGGAAACCAAACGGGCCCACCCAGAATGAGACGTTACCTTCAGGATCTGCACGTAGGGTAAGTTATCGGGTCCAATCTTGCTGCCATTGACCTCTATGTGCTTCAGCCACTGGATGTGGGGCTGTGGGTCGCTGTAAACTTTGCACACAAACTCCACATTGCTGCCGAGGGCCACGGTCTTGTTAGCGGGCAGCCCAGCTTGGAGGATGGGCCGGTGAGGTGATCTCTCTGCAAGACATGGCAAGAGAGGGGATGGTCTCACAAAACCAGGGCGCCAAGTCCAGCGGGCTACTAAAGAGCAGCTCTGGGTGACCTGGACATCGCTCTCAATCTCACACACATACACTTTGCTAGAGAAATTATCTTTTCTTGGCTACATTTTTTACAATGCTGCTTGCAACCCTGTAGATTCTATTACTTGATGAGGACTCATGGCTGGGATTCTACATAAAAAGACTAGTCTTAGCACATCATTGGCTACGTCTCTGTCCACCCCCTGTCCCAAACTTGCATCCCACCCCCACCCCCACGCAACGCACTCCTCCCAGAGCCTGCTCGAGAGCTCAGATAGGGGAGGGCACCTCCTGAGTGACAGCACAGCAGTGGGGGCATAGAGTATTTAGCATCACTCCCTCTTTTGCTTCCTCTCCCGCCGCCTGAGAAGAGCTTGCTGCCCACTGGACTGGGCCCATAGGGATCTAGTTAATTATCAGGCGGGTTTGACCTGGTGTCTGGCTATTGGTGGAAGCAGGCCATTTAAATCTACCTAGGTAGCTACTTTTTGACACCTCTTCTGTGTGTGCAAAGTGAGAGGAGGCAGAAGTAGAAGTGCCAGAGATCCCTGAAGTCCACTCAACTTTGCTATTGATTTTACATGGAAGGTGGTCAGATGCCCAGGTGATGGATGGCAGTATAAAACCGTAAGACAGACAGACAGACAGACCACGGCAACAGGACAAGAGGCCAGCCCAGAGCCCTGGGAGCAGCATGACCCATAACCTCACTCTATGGGCCAACAATACAAGTGAGGCAACACAGAGCTACTGAAAACACAGGCCTACCCCCAGCCTCCAGAACAAAACCGCCACGCTCGGCCAGAGCACGAAGTAGGCCCTAACCCAAGCCCGTATGCGGGCAGGGACACAGTCCCAGTCCCTTGCTCTCTCTCGTGCTGCTCAGGGTCAGAAAGCAAGCAAGCATGAACAAGACAGATGTGGATTCGAAGCGAACTCAGCTTCCCAGAAACAAAGAGAGTTAGGCACATGGCAGCAGCAGGGAAAGGCCCTGCCGCCAGCCACTGCCTTCGCATCTTCACTCGGGAGGTGACAACACAGGGATTAAGGGGTTATTTTTTCATGGCGAGTGGCTGGAGCCAAGATCTTTTTCATCCCAGCCAGTCACTTATTAAAAATACGAAGGGAAAGCTTCACCGGCTGCCTTCCTCTTTAATCCCTCTCACTAAGGAACCTTGACGAGCGGCCCCCTGTATCCTAAAATCATACTCCAGTTCCCGAAGTAAATATCACAGGACCGGCGCAGCCCCTGCCAAGAGCTCCCCTCTGCTTGCACTCACATCCGCCTTGAATTACACTGCACACTTTCTGCAGTGCCTCACCACTGCCCCCTCTGACGATGCGAGCAGGCCTCAGCCTGTTTCCTGTCCCGAACACCACTTGAGGCCTAGCTGGAGGTTTACAGCCAGGGCTGATCACTGAGGCGGGAGTTAGGAAGAGGCCAAGCGACAGTTGGTTTCTCTGACAAGGGGGGAAAGAAAGGACAAAGCTGATGATTTAGAACCCCAGCTCTGGTGGGAGCTGTCAAGGACAGGCCCGTGCCTCTAACCAATGCAGCAGCCACCCTAGCAGGTGCCTAGAGATGCTGCAGGTAGCACCTGGAAGCCAGCCTGGCTCACTGTGGCTCCCTCCACACTTGAATTTCCACCTGGGAAGGGTGCAAAGGGAAGAGTTGTTTTAATTCATAGTGAACTCCCATTCTGCCCTCTGATCTCTTGCAATTGCCATTCTGCCTGGTGCCAGAGAGGAGGGGAGGCGGGCACAGCTTCCCAAGGGCAGGAGAACGAGGCTGGCAGGGAATACAGGTGTATCTCGGAAGGAGATACGTACCACGTACGGACACTGTGCGGAGGTAATGGTGGCCTCTGTTCAGTGAAGCTTCTTGGAAGAAAGGGGATGGAGGAGACTATGGGCCTGATTGCAATGGGATACAAGGTAAATGCTGGTAAACCATTGCAGCAAGTGGGAGTGCGGACACTGTAGGGATTCGAGGCCTGCTCTCCTATGCACACTTTGCTTTCACCACCCATCCTCTAGCGCGCAAAGCACACTCACTAACATGCAGCTCCTACCACCACAGATATTCCCTCTGACTCTAGCCCTTTGCCTGCAAACCAAGTCTGCATCAGAGCCCAGGCTTTGCCTCTCCTCCAGCAAGGGAACAGCAGCACAAAGGAGATGAAATACATCAAGCACTAGCAGTTCTGAGCAGCAAGAGCTGTGGTGGCTGATTTTATGATTCCGTGTTCGCTCATTGCCTTGATAGCCAGGCCCGCAAGGAACAGTCCCTCCAATGGAGCAGCACTGGCAGTGCCATCACATGTGTCCCCTTGAAAGCAGAAGGTGGGCAAAGGATTAGCTTTGGACCAGACAGGAGTGAGAAGATGACAGGATCTGCCTGGAGTCTGGCTGGTGATATTCCAGCTGAGATCTCACTGCACTCAGTGCTGGGTGTCTGGGATTTCCTGCCACTTGCCACCTGGCTGGAATCGGGTCCCTTTTCCCATATGTAGCCAGGATGAAATGGAAGTGCCGCTATGCTGCATTGTAGGTGTCAGTGCATGGGGCCGGGCCTGGATACTTGGTGACCAAGCCTTCCTGAGCTGGGGCATTGCACGGAAGGATTCACATGGGGCTCCTAGGGGCAGGGCTGGCCACTAACCTCCAAAGGGATTTCCAACAACAGGGGCCCCAAAAGTCCCTTATGAAACCAAACTAAAAAAGCCACCCACCCAGTTCTGACTAGTGACTTTCGGCGCAGAGGGCAGTTCCATTCCATCAGTCTTACAACAAAAGGGCAAAGGGAAATCAAGCAGGGAGGAGACCTTTCCTTCCCAAGGATGGACAAGAGGGCATCGCAACCCCACACAGATGACTCTCCCCCCAATGCCCTCCTGGGCCTGAAGCCAAGCAAAGGATCAGGCGAAAGGCCAGACCGAGAGAACCCCTGGTTTGCTCCTGGGGCCAGCAGAAGCCGGAGGAAATGCCGCTGCTCCAGAGAACAGCCACCGGTGCACTGTGTGGTGAATGGGGCGGATCACCCTCCCCAGCATGAACAGAAACCGAGCGTTTGCCAAGTGGGGAGGGGGCACAGACAGGTGAAATTCTTGTCAGGGAACGTGGGGGAGGGGGATAAACATGGCTACCTATTCATCCGAGGTCAAAGGTCAAACAAACCCAATGAGGACCTAGCCGATTAACAAAGAGGCTGCCACTGCGGTGAGTGAGCATTAAGAAACCCCTTTGTTCCCACTGCTGACTATTCCCTTCAGTTTGCTCAGTGTAATCAAATTAAATCACATTTTTAATGGTTCATTTACTGGCATTTAGAGCAGCTCCACATGTGCAACTGCACAGACCAGCCTTCCCAGCTGGGAATTAAGGCTCATATGGTGATTAAAAAAAAAAAAAAAAAAAAAAGGTTCTGTCTGGACGACAAAATTATTTTAACTAAAATTTAAAAAAACAAAACTAAAAACCAAACCAGCAGCTCTGAGGCCAGGCCATCCCTCCCATCCCCCAAGGGAGACAAGCTGAGCTCTCGGGAGACAGAAGAGATGAGTCTGATTATAGTTGGGGCAAGTGACAATTAAAAGGGGGAAGCAGAGTCCATCCAACTGTTTAGGTGCTTATGTAGCTCCTGGCAGTGCAGTATCTGAGTGCCACCGAGTAACAACAATTCCACAAACAAGCTCTCTTGCCCACCTGCCGGTTTAGAAACTGGGGGAGGTCGCTGATTGAATTGTAATGCAAGGGAGCAGACCCATACAGGCAAGGAGCTTGTGGAGGGGAAGCTGAGCTGACGAAAAGGACTTTGCATTTGGTTCAGAGCACTGCGAGGCCCGCAGGTTCTTCTTCACCCTGATGGGAGCCCTCACTGGAGGCGTTTGGGTGCCTTCCTGGATTAGTCAGACTGGGGTTTGCATTCCCCTCCCAGAGGTAAGACAGCCACTGGGAGCTCGCTGACTGTGACACTGTGCTCGGGTATAACTCACCGCCAGGCTGCAACACCCCAGCCTCCTTTGGGGAAGTGAACATAACAACATAAGAACAGCCACACTGGGTCAGACCTAAGGTCCATCCAGCCCAGTATCCTGTCTACCGACAGAGGCCAATGCCAGGTGCCCCAGAGGGAGTGAACCTAACAGGCAATGATCAAGTGATCTCTCTCCTGCCATCCGTCTCCATCCTCTGACAAACAGAGGCTAGGGACACCATTCCTTACCCATCCTGGCTAATAGCCATTAATGGACTTAACCTCCATGAATTTATCCAGTTCTCTTTTAAACCCTGTTATAGTCCTAGCCTTCACAACCTCCTCAGGCAAGGAGTTCCACAGGTTGACTGTGCACTGTGTGAAGAACAACTTCCTTTTATTTGTTTTAAACCTGCTGCACATTAATTTCATTTGGTGGCCCCTAGTTCTTATATTATGGGAACAAGTAAATAACTTTTCCTTATTCACTTTCTCCACACCACTCATGATTTTATAGACCTCTATCATATCCCCCCTTAGTCTCCTCTTTTCCAAGCTGAAAAGTCCTAGCCTCTTTAATCTCTCCTCATATGGGACCCGTTCCAAACCCCTAATCATTTTAGTTGCCCTTTTCTGAATCTTTTCTAATGCCAGTATATCTTTTTTGAGATGAGGAGACCACATCTGTATGCAGTATTCAAGATGTGGGCATAGCATGGATATTCTCCGTCTTATTCTCTATTCCTTTTTTAATGATTCCTAACATCCTGTTTGCTTTTTTGACTGCATGGATGTCTTCAGAGAACTGTCCATGATGACTCCAAGATCTCTTTCCTGAATACCGGTAGTTGTAGCTAAATTAGCCCTCATCATACTGTATGTATAGTTGAGGTTATTTTTTCCAATGTGCATTTATCCACATTAAATTTAATTTGCCATTTTGTTGCCCAATCACTTAGTTTTGTGAGATCTTTTTGAAGTTCTTCACAGTCTGCTTCGGTCTTAACTATCTTGAGCAGTTTAGTATCATCTGCAAACTTTGCCACCTCACAGTTTCCCCCTTTCTCCAGATCATTTATGAATAAGTTGAATAAGATTGGTCCTAGGACTGAGCCTTGGGGAACACCACTAGTTACCCCTCTCCATTCTGAAAATTTACCATTTATTGCTACCCTTTGTTCCCTGTCTTTTAACCAGTTCTCAATCCATGAAAGGACCTTCCCTCTTATCCCATGACAACTTAATTTACGTAAGAGCCTTTGGTGGGGACCTTGTCAAAGGCTTTCTGGAAATCTAAGTACACTATGTCCACTGGATCCCCCTTGTCCACATGTTTGTTGACCCACAAGATCCAACCTCTTCTTGGCCTGCAGCCGGCTGGAAAGGACTCGCTCCAGTGTCTCAGGCTAAGCAGCAGTGCAGAACTCCACCCCACCCCAGGACTGCCCTCCAGTGTCCGGTTGGGATAGCAGCTCAAGTCCTGACATGGGCCCAAAGAGGAGACAGCAACCAGCTGACACCTCACCTGAGAGGTGGGCTGAAATCTGACAACGGTCACCGATTCCAAACGCCACATACAGCGAGGTGCCTAGAGCTAATTATAGAGCTTTGAGCAATTCCTTTCCACAGGGATGTGCTAAGGTTTCTCTTGTCCTGGACCCAGAACTCCTTTCTCCCAACTGGGGCCTCAGTCCCAGAGCTCAGGTTCCCAGCATTGCCACTGTTTCCCCAGTCTTCGAGTCAGCCTCCGCAATCCCCACCCAGAGCCCTACAAGAGCATCCCTGGGCTGCAGAATGTCATGTGCACGGCTACAGCGGAAGGGGAGCCGAATCGTTCCGGTGGCCAACAAGCTGTTGAAAAGGCAGGCAGCCTGCTTGCCAGAGAGGCGCTGCTGAACAGAATAGGACCTCAAGGGAGCCCCGTCCTCTGCACAGCCATGACCCCTTGTGCTACATTTATGGTTTGCATCACTGGTTTCCCAGGGACATACGTTTCCAATTTCCCTTCTTAACCCTCTGCCCAGCTCAGCCTTTCTCACCCACTACATCGAGCTGGTAAGTGTGGTTGATGCTCCCATATTTGTTCTCCACGATGCAGGTGTAGTTGCCTTTATCAGACGGCACCACTGAGTCCATGATGATGCTCCAGGTTGCGTAGCGGACCTAAGGAGGCAGGAGACACGACAAAGCCAGTTCAATGTGGTTATCGGCACAGAGCTTTATCATCTGCCTACTCCAAATGGTGTGGGGAGGAATTAGGGGCCCCAGACCATGCCAGGGCTGCGTTTGATAGAACACATGCCCTCTAATTCCAGAGCACGTCAAAGCCATCTCTGACCCCTGGGCCTCGTGTTCTAGGCAGGCCATAAATTTCGGCTCAAGGTCACCTTTACCCATTGCTACAGGGGACGGTAATCACTCCCAGCTGTCCCAGGACAGACGCAACACAGAGCCATCTGCATCTGGAAACATGATGTCAATGGAGTTTGATGGGCTGGCATTGACTGCAGGAAACCCCTCTCCAGACAGCCTCAACCTGCTCTCCCGCCCGCAGCGTCATGGGAGCAGAATCTCACCGCTCCAAACTGTCCCGCGTCTCCCAGAACAGACTGCCCTGGCCTGTGCTACTCCCATGTCACCCGGATAAGTGCTCCTCCCTAGCCAGTCCCCACTCCCACGCAGGAATCAATTCCCAGTTCAGCAGACTGGACAGAGCCTGGGTATCGGGGCACATCCCTGAGTCACCCCCCCGCAGCCCCCTGACTTTATCCCCTTTTGTGGGCACTCCTCTTCCCACCCTCGCCCCCAGGGCCAGCATCTCCACACCTGACTGCAGGGAGCTCTCTGTCACATGAGCCCCTGAGTGGAAACAGGGATTAAAAAGCATGCAGGTGAGCAAGGGTCCTCCTGCTGATGTTCCCAGGGGGCTTCATGAGACTGTAGGCCAGACTCTACCCCATGCAATTCACAACACTGCAGCAAGCTCTGAACAGCTCAGCATGCTCCAGGCAGGGTAGCTGAGACACATGCACTGTTGCAATTGCAGTATCTTGGAGCAGCAAAACTGTTTCCTGTCCTCCCAGCCCCAAAGCATCCCAGATCTCGGCTGTTTGGCTTGGAGAGGGTGAGAGGTGACAAGAAGGAGTTTTACTGTGGATGTACCATGCTGGACTAGCGTCTCCGCTACCGTTTCCTGGGCCCTGGAAGCTGAGCTCCCTCTACTCAACATGGCCACGTTCACTCCTGAATAAAACCACCTTTGTCACTGCTGGATGAAAGCAGGATCCCAAGAGGCAGCTTCTCCTATTGAGGCCTTCTCTGATACCAGCTTCATGCTGGTGCTGCTGCATTCCTGGCTCCAAGCTGGATTCCAGCCCCATTATCCCACCTCCCCATCTGGGCATTGCATTGTGTGCCCAGGCCTTCACCTTCCAATTACAGCCACTGTGCCATTGTCAGAGTCAGCTCACAGAAACAGTCCGGGGCAGCAGGAGCTTCCCACAGCACAAGGACACAACGCAGAGCATTTGGGTGTCAATGAACTGAGCCCTATGCGCCTCTCTAGCCTCTCCAGGCACTGTCACTGCAGAAATGCCATATGGTAGCAGAGTGATTTAGGGTGGCATTTGGGGAATGGAGAAGCATTTTCTGCCTGTGCTTATTGAAAAACTGGCTTGCCCTGGGAGAAGGTGCTGGCTGGCCTCGGTTCTGTCCTGAAGCCTTTCTGGTTACAACTGTTGTGAGTCACAATTTATACAGTTGTGTCTTTTGCCCCCAGGTAGTCACGGACTTCATGTGAACAGCACCACTGAAAGGCAGCCGGCACTAGCCTAAGAGGGCAGGGTCCGGGGAGACCAGCCAGGAGATGAAGCACCACCCCATTGCTATGGAAAGTGACCAGGCATCTAGCATTCAAAGTCATTTACAAGAGACACTTCCCTCCCCTGCACCATGAACAGCCCAGGGATCAAAACCTCCTGGCACGATGGGACTTTCTCCAAAAGGTGCAAGGCTGAGTCGGCCCTGCTGGGATTTGAACTTTGGAAGCCCAGTTGCTTCAACAGTGATGCATGAGAGGAAGACTGCCCTTGGGTTAAGGACACTGGAGGGGAGCTCAGAAAGCTGGGATTCTTATTCCCAGCTCTGGGTGATCTTGGGCTACCCTATGCCTCAGTTTTCCATCTGTAAAAAGGGCTACGAGTACTTTCTTTCTCTCACCCTGTGTCTCGTCTATTTAAATGGTCGGGAAGGGCAGGAGCACCCTTACTATGTGCATGTATGGGCAGCACTTGGCACAGTGGGGCCCCGATCTCAGAAATAATAATAATGACAAACCTAATATAGGAGGAACTGGGAGGGAAGGGTGGTGTCACCGATGAAGGGGTTTTCCTCGGAGTCCCATGAGCTCCAGGAGGGTCGGACTGAAAGCGTACAATTCCAGGGTGTTACAAGGATGAAATCTTACTAACAAATGCCAAGGAGACTCTCCTGGTATTCATGCCATGCCCGTTC
This sequence comes from Mauremys mutica, assembly GCF_020497125.1. Lineage (NCBI taxonomy): Eukaryota > Metazoa > Chordata > Testudines > Geoemydidae > Mauremys > Mauremys mutica. The sequence goes on along the minus strand of NC_059073.1, from coordinate 132,592,013 downwards.
CCTGCCTGAAAGGCCAGTCTCCCGCTCACCTTTGATTCCTTAGGACCAGCCAGGGGACTCTTTGAGCAGATAGCACCGCCCCAGCATGTAATAAAGTGAGCTTAGCAGTGTCATGATGTGGCTGATTTCCTGGGGTTTGTGCCAGCGCCTTGCTGGACCCTAATGGGACATGGGCCAATAGCTGGATTTCATTTGCACAATCATGTGCGTGAGTCAGTGGCCAGTGAATAATCAAACTGCTAGCTGGAGGGGAGCGCAGAGCAGAGGGCTGACTCAGAGAGTCTCTCTCGCAGGAGAGGGCAAGGTCTCCTGGGAGACCTGAGGCTCCTATCCCAAGCACAGGGAAACACACTACTTGAGGTTGCAGCTGCTGCCACCAGGTTACCATATTGGCCACACAACGTCTCTGCGGCTGGGAAATCACCTCCCACAACAGATCTCCGGCTTATCTGTTTCCTTCCCTGCAGCCCCAAACAGGGAGCTCCCACTGTGCTCTGGAGGAGCTGACACAGGTGGGAATCCTTGTCTCCAGCAGAGAAAGGCTAATTCAATAGCACACAAAGCCATCCAGCTGCTCTAGAAGTTTTTCAAGGCCCAATACATGGGCCAACTCAGCCAGGCAAAACCAAAATGTGGTTGCTACAAATGACTAAGGAAAACGAGAGTGCATCAATGGAGCCTGATTTCACTTTAACAGGAAAGAGTAATTATCATCTGAAAATGACACAGAACCTTCTTCAAATTGCTTTGATTCAGGAGGAATGAGGGTAATTATTTGATGCATGAATCATGGATTGTGTCTCATTAAAGCCACTATTGATTCCTCCTGAGAGACCTTGACCAACACTTCAGTTTTAAAAAGAGAAGGAAAAAAGGACAGTTCTTCCCTCTGGCTACTTCGGGAGGAGTATTATGGATGCAGGAGTCTATGCAGTGGAGCTGTGGTGGCAGCTCTGAATCATTCAGCACTGAAACACGTTGTTCTCCGGGCAACCAAAGGAGGAGCGTCAAAACCAGGCAGCAGAACGCCCACACCCACTGCCAGAAAGCCTTTCCCTTCTCCAGCCACTCACGGTAGCTTTAAAGATGACAGGGAAATGCTCCCCTAGCAATCACAGGGTAAGCTGTGCCCTCCAATATTGTACAATAGCGACTGCTAGAAAGAAATCAGAGCAAAAAGTGCTCTCTCTCTTTTGGCTGTCGGACTCCAGCACTGGCCATCCAGGGAGCCTGCATAGCGCTCCCAGGTCCTCTCCTGCTTTGATTTGAACTCAGAGCCCCAAACAACAGCTTTGTTACAAGGGAAAGGAAACAGTGAGATACCAGCCCCACACTCCTTGGAGAGCTCCAGAGTCCAAGGCTCCATTCATCTGCTTCAGTTCACTCCCAGACAGCACATCCCTAGCAAACAACAAACCTGCATCGGAGCCAAGTGGCCTGTCCTGCTCTTCCTAAGGGAGCCAAGTATCCAGGAGTGAATTATGGCCCGAGAGCTGGGCCTGGTAGACTTTCCCAAGAAACCTGTCAGCCTGGGGCCCCTACTGCTTCTGCTGGCCATATTGTTGCCCTGTAATAAAATCATCCCCTGCAGCAACTGGGCTTGTCCTATAACAGCCCTGCTGTGGGAAGAGCCCAGAGAATTCCCTGGAGTATCACAAATGAGGGGGAGAATCTGATGCAGTTTGTGTGCAGATCAATACATCAGGGGAGCAAAAAACCCCAATGTCAAAGCTGGGCAAGAGAGACTCATTTTGGCCCTTCTTCCATCTCCATCCCTGATAACGCATACTAGCGCAAGCTTGACCCATCAGCAGGTCACCCTCACAGGTCTGTTTTGTAACCTGAATGTTACAGGGGCCCATCTGTCCCTGCTGGGAGACTGCAGCCCAAAGGAGCAGCCTTCCCGGTGCATGCTAATCTGCAACACCCAATCACTTTCCCCCCCAAAGCAATGGTTTCAGTCTAGGTTCTTATCTGACTTCTCTTCCTGTAGCTTGGGAGGTGCCAAGATACATTTAGAGATGCAGCCTCACCATACCCCTGGGAGATGGAGAAGGTTTGTTACCCCCATTTCACAGGTAGGGGAACTGAGGAACAGAGAGGTTACGTGACTTGCCCAAGGTAACACGGGGAGCCTGTAACAGAGACAGAGAGTTGAACCCAGAGCTCCAGAGGCCCAGTCCAGTGCCTCCACCACATGTCCATCTTTCCTCCTCCTCAATGCACTTTTCAATAAGACTTATTTGTACCAGAAGCCCAGCACTCACAACCCAACCAGCATCACCCCAGCACCACTCCCACAATGCTCCACCCTGAAACAACAACCGAGCACACACATATATTCCCCCTTGCAGTGACAGTCCAGTGCACAGGCAGCCCCGTGCTCACAAAGTATTCTACATCACCACCGCCCTGCACAAAGCTTATTCACAAGCAACCCTACAATAACAAACCTATGCACACATATCCAGTGGGGACAGAATCCAATACATTTTCAAGAAGGAGGCGTTTTGTATTCAGGTTCCCAAGGGATTATTATAAACAGCAAAGGGGAGACAAATCATTTTAGAAAGTTAGAGAAATGTCTCCCTGGGACCATTGCCCCCCACTTTATAATCCTGCAGGCTGTTGAGCGACCGGCATTGAGAGACCTTCCCCTCCCAACCTACCTGGACATACAAGAGAGATGCTGCTGCTTTATCCAGAACAGGATACATGGGCCCAATCCTCAGCAGGTGTAGGGTAGCAGAACTCCATTGCAGGCAATGGAGCTGTGCGGCAGGCAGTGAAATGAGGCCAGTTTACCCCAGCTGAGAACCTGGCCCTAAAGAGAAAGGCTGACCCTAGAAGAACAAGAGCCCCCGGGGGGACATTCAGGACTGCCCACTTTTGTGCAGCTCTTTTCACCATGATACTGGGAGCCTGGGGCTGGAACTTGGTGCCTATTCACTGCAGTGGTAGGTGCACTAAGAATGCCCAAGACCCAAATGCTCCTGGGCACTGCCTGGCAGAGCCCGTTAGCTTCAGTCAGAGAAAATCCCACAGCCTCCGTGCTCCAGACCAATCCATACCCCCTATCTGCACAGCACCCCCATTCCTGCTCACCTTGTATCCACCGATGCGGTGGTCGGGCTTGAACTCCTTGCCGTTCTTCAGCCAGCGCAGCGTGGGGCTGGGCGTCCCGCTCGACGGGCACTTGAACTTCACCGTTTTGGCAGCTGGGACAGCATGGAGCTTCTTCTCCATCTTCTCGGGGTATGTCCAGTAGGGAGCCACAGCCACTGGGCAGAGAGAGGCGAGTCAGCATGGGGGAGGACTCTGGCACACTGGCACTGGGACCTCACAACGGGCCATATGGGCTTGGAACTTCCCCTGCAGGCTGCACAATGCCCCCAGTGCAATGGGGCACACTGAGAAAGATGCCGTCCCTCTGCCCCAGCCCCGGCTCCTGGCTTAGGGAAAGAACAGACTCTGGTGGCTGCAAAGGGGTTTGTTGTAAAAATGGCTGTGAAGGAGAGGAGGGGCCAACACAGCCAAAGGGAGAGCCAGGGAGGTTCAAGAGCTGTCACCTGCACTAGTATCAGTTCTTTCTAGAGCCCCTCTCAGCTGGATGAGCAGCCGGGCCCCGTTAACAGGCCACCGGCTGTCTGCAGTGCAACCCGGGCCCCAGCCAGCAGCCTGTCCCAGGGCGAGATCGTGGCTCCAGTTGCCTACAAAGTCTTTGATCACTTGTGTCACACGGTCACCGGAGACGCCTGTCCTGCACCCGGGGATACGCTCCCTTCCAGCCCCAATTATGCTATTCAGATGGGACCAGGACTCCTCCGTGGCTGGATTTGCCTTGTGAGCTTGGAGGCAGAATCTGCAGCTGCTAATCTGAGCGTGATTGCAGTAGGAGGGTTTGGTGGACAGGGAAGGGGCAGGACACGTTTCAGGCAAGGGAAGGAGACACACAGTATTTTAGCAGCACCCTTATCGAAACTCAGGCCTTGTCTACCTGGGGAAACTTACTGGCATAATTATACTGGGATAATTAGACCACTATAGTTAGGGCACTATAACTCCCCCAGTGGACACTCATTCTGGAAAATTATACCAGTGAGTTATACCAGAATAACTCCAGCAGGAGCCTTCTCCCAGTATAATTATGCCAGTCCATTTCCCCAGGTAGACACACCCCTAAGTGGGATATTGGCAACACCAGGAAGCTAGAGGTTTACCTGGCCTGCCCAGTTGGTGGGTCTCTGCCCTCCCACAGCCCTTGCGTTCTCCAGGTGGGACTGACTGGAGCAGGAGTGACTTCCCAGAACAAGCTGCTGGCCTTTTGTCAGGCTCTGAGTGTTATGTAGATGTATGCGCATGGCTCCAAGCCAGCCGCTCATGTGCACAAGGCCAGCTCCTTCAGAGGCATTCACACGCTGACACCCTTTTTGTCTCATGCAACTCCAGCAGCCCAGGTGACCTTGACATTTCCAAAGCGGATAATGGTCTGGGTGAATGAATGACAAGCTGAAGCCTGGAGGCAGGAGCGTTTCCTCCCAGCCGCTACATCTGCAGGCAGGGGCAGTGAGGGCACTTTGGGAAACACAGGTGAGCAGAGGATAACAGCATGCAGCTCACAGCTGTTCGCTATGGCTGCTGGCAGCCTGGGCCATCACCTGCTAGGCCCTGGCAGTGCTGGGCGAGGCCCCGCCAATGGGCTAGGCCTCTCATAAAAACTCTTAAGTTGCTTTAGTGAATGACAAAAAATAAAAAGGAGACACCACCCCATGAAATGCGGCGCCCAAGGTTTTGGGGCCAAGACCCTTCCTCCCCGGAGAGTTAGCAGCCGGGGGAGGGCAGTGTCTGCCTGAGGCTGTGTTAGGTATCAAATCGTGTCTCATGCGTACGGTTCGGTTTGGTGTTATCTGCCTCCTTCTCCTCCGAGGAGGAGTCGTCATCGTCATCGTCATCCTCAGCGGATGGAAGAGCGTCTGCAAGAGAAGAGAGGGCCGGGTTTCAGTTTTGCTTCCAGCTGCCTCACTTACCATCCTGCAGGAAGAAGAACCAAGCAGAGCTGCACAGGGCCACTCCCTTCCCGGGTGTGGCTTTTACCCTTCCTCCCCCTTGTCCTGCACAAGGGGAGCTATTCATTGGGCTGCCTAGGAGCCATTTACCCCCCTTGTCTAAGCAGCAAAGGGGGTTCCCACTAATACAAACACAGCCCCAGAGCAAATTGCAGAATAGCTCCGATGGGCAGAATTAAAAGGCACAGTTTAGGTATGTAACAGCTCCCCATTCCCCCCTGCCCGGGGACAATGGGAAGGGAGGGCTTCCCGGAATGCCCCTCCTGGACAGATGCTCACTGGTACATTCCACACGCTGGGGACCAGCAAGTCATGGCAGCGCGATTTGCTGCCCGCGCTGTGTCATCACATGAAGGGGGCAGAGGAGAGCTCTGCAGTCACCAGGGGTGGGTCAGACTTGTCAGGCTTCTCGCTGGTCCATGCCATTTGGCAGGCTTTCACCTCACGTAGCAGTGGGGTTCCAACACCAGGCACTGAGGAACATGTGGACAGGGGAAGCCAGGAGGGTCAAAACAAGCCATCCCTTCGGTCCTGGGAGGGACTTGAGTACATGGGTTCTGGGGCCAGGGGAGAGGGAGCGGAGAACTCTGGTCGACTACTTGGAAGGAATCTGCCCCCTCACTCAGACCTGTGCTCCTTTGCACTCAGGGAGAAATGGAGGAAGTCTGGCCCCGGCCTGGCCCCTGCATCTCTCTCCTTGGCCTTGCAACCGCAGCCCAGAACAGCCCTGCCCGAGACAGGACCAGGGGCTGAGAGTTCCCACCCACCCACGCACAACCAACGGCCCACGGTCTCGGCAGCAAACCTGGCCTAACTCCCTGGCGCAGGCCCTAGACGCCGCGGTGTGTATCACCATGCAGGAGACCCGGTGCTCTGCAGCAGCCGCATTTCAGTTAGAACAAGGGGATTTTACATCAGCTAAGGAGGACAGGAAGTGGCGCGATCAGTGCTAGGAGCCTGGCCCTGCCGATTTTCATACTGAATTCATACAATGTAATGTCACATTTCTGCTTTCAGTGTGCCATGCACCGTGGCATTGGCAATACAGCACTACATCGGCAGAAAGGGAGCTGGGGGACGAAGCAGAAGAGTGGGATTAGCTGGGGGTTTCAGCCCCCAGGGAGGGGGGTTGAGGTAGTGGCATAAGCACTAGCTGGATGTGTCTGCTACAATGATCAGCAGGGAAATGGTTAACAGCATTGACATTGAAATTGACACTGAGATGCACAGCAGCTCGCCCCCCTTGGAGCTATCAGTTCAGTCTGTCTGCAGGCTCAGGCAGACAATGCTATAGCAGTTACGGTCAGGTCACGTTTCTAAGCATTTCTCTTAACCCAACGGCTGGAGACACAATGTACCTTTGCATAAGAGCTGAGGTTCTGCAGGCGCGTAAGTACAGACTGCCTGGGCCCCTCCCTATACGGCAGCTCAGCTTCCTAACCACCATCAGGCACTCCAATTCCAACACCACGAGACATGCTAGTTCTAGCCACTCTGCCACCAATTCCCACCCAGCTCCTCTTCACCGGCTATCGTATTTATCTGGCACCATGGTACCTCGACACTGCCCAGCCCGACTAGTAATTAATCTAGATCTGAGCCTGGCTAATGCTTGTAAGCATGTCTGAAGCTGTTTTCCAAACAGGGTGATGGGCAGGCATGGCTGGGACACTGCATCCACACCCAACATGGGGAGAGGCTAAGAAAGCACAATACAGATTCTCTAGGGGGAGTAAATCTATAAGAAGTTTTTAGTTAGTGAGGTTGTTAGAAAACCACCTGCCTCCCTCGACAGTCACTGAAATCAGCCTGAAGTGTGGCTAGCTACCACCCTGCTGGAAAATGCTGTGCCGGACCATGGCTATTGCTAGCATGGCTGCGTGCTCAGGATGGATGGGGCCAAAACAGCTGAGAGAGCTTTAATGACAGGCTCTGCAGGGCCGGGCCGCCCGCGCCCAGTCCTCTGGATGGTAAAAGGGCTGTGATCTAGTCACCTATCCGACAGTTCTACCTCCCTTTGTACTGGAGACACCTGCCAGCAGGGAGCAGCAAACTGGGCCGGAATAGCCCTCACAGGAAGTCAAAGGCTGGGCCCCGGGTCACTCTGTAGGCAGGTCTCAGCATTGCTGAGAAATTCTCATTTGATTCCTAAATGCCCAGTTACCCACCTCCTCCCTTCTCTCCTGCACCGTCCCTGCTCTGCTTGCTGACTGCTTGGGAACAGCTGCTAATGCTCCCAGCCTTCCTCTCCAGAACACCGCCCGATTGTTCCAGGGTCGGCAATAAAACCCAACGGCTGTTGGTTGTCTGGAGGACGGACTCCCATTTGCCTCCCTGGCGTTCCCCTCCGCAAGCGGTGTCCTGATGAACCCTGCACACCAGACCCCATGGTGACCCCGCGAGACATGGCAGAGCACTCAGAGCAGCCAGCAAAACATGCAGCTGGCCCAGTAAAACCTAGCTGGCTTTTCCTGCCCCTGGCCTGAGACAACCCCATGGCAGTTTTCTCCATACTTTCCATGGCTCAGAACAGCTACGTGACCTGGCTACAGTGGGCCACGGTCGTGAGACAGACTCACAGGTGCACTCTGCCCTCTCAGCCTGCAAGACGGGGTTTGCAAACCCACTCACAACTCCCCAGGCATTTCTTAGTAGCTAACCTGACCCTAGGGGCTTGCCTCCCATGTCCAGCCAGCCCAGCAACTGCTCTGAATCCCCCCATATACACCCTGCTGTGCAACACCTTTGCTCCAAACCATTCCAGGCAGCCTCCTGCAGCAAGCACTGAAAAGAGTCCTTGGGTGGGTGTAACACATTTCCATTACCCTGGTGCTTGTATCCCCAATCATACCACTCCAGGATCAGCCCCAGGGGAACAGCTGCTGCGGCATGACTCAAAGAAGCTGCCACATTCCACATCTGCCCATCCCCGCTGAGGCAGCCAGCACAGCCAGTGACAGGAGGGGGACGAGATGTCCAACACGCTATGAATGTGCATCCAGGACGTATGGACGTGCGGTGCCGCGGCACATAGAACGCATCAGCTTATTCCTAGAACTGCTCCAGGACACACAGCAGGGAAGGTGAACGGGGATGCTCTGGTGCGGGCTGCACACCAAGCCTTTGTAAAGCTTTGGGGTTCCCCGACCAGTGCCCCACAGATCACAACAGCCCAGCAGCTACCAGAAGAAAGATAAGACCATCTGCAGGTGTGTGCACACAAGGTTTACATCCCGTTCCCATACAGGTAATCTGCTTCCTGCCCTACAGCCTGGCAGCTGGGTCCCCCTTCCCTTTGTGCCCAGCCCCAGGGCTGCTACGAACCTGAGACATTAACGGAGAAGTAGGTGGTCTCACTCCCTGAGGGGCTGTTGGTCATGCAGGCATAGAGCCCTGAGTCCTCAGGCACAGCGTCCCTGACCTCTACCTCCTCCCCAGTGATGCGCGTCCGGTTGTTCTCTGACAGCTGGACCCCGTCTCGCACCCAGTTGATGCTCTGGACATCGTCCCGTAGCCGGCAGCGCAATTGGAGGAGGTCGCCAGGGTGAGCCGAATGCGACTCCACTTCAATTTTCGCTTTGGGCAGAACTGGAAGAGTTAGGAGAGAGAGAAAGAAAATAGAGACAAAACGAAACCACGCTGAGAACGGACGTTTATTGGGATTTGCGCGTCCCGCAGGGAGTCTCCTGCGTCACCCTCCTGCAGCGACTCTGCAGGCCAACCCCTGCTCTGGGACGCAGGTCTCAGCTTTCCACACATGGCGGTTTGGAGAAGCAGTGTCGGGGCACAGTGTGACGGGCCGCTGCCGTTTAATCCAGCTGCGATGATGGGTGCAGGAAGCAGCTACGACAGCTGCGACAGGGTGCCATACTTGCCAGGCAGATGGCTGCATCCGGTGGGGACGTGCCGGTGACTTGAAGACGGCATGGTGCGAAGGACAATTCAGCTCACCTACCTGTCAGCCTGAAAAGGACAGCAGCTAGCAGGCCAGCCACGCAGCCCACAGAGCAGGGGGGAGAGGGGAAGAAGAGGCAGAGGTTAAAAGCAACTGCAGCAGGATTAAGCATTTCACCTTCATTTTATAGCCCAGACATTAACAAGGAAGTTGAGGCTGTTCATGCGCCCTTTGACCTTTTACCAAGCATCACTCAGCCCAGCCCCTTAGGATAAAAAAATACTTTGGCCAAGGTTTTCAGAAGGGAATTTGAGATGTCTCAAAGGGGCCTGGTTTTCAGAGAGTGGATGCTGGGCGCTTTCTGAAAATCAGGCCCCTTTAAGGGGGGTGTTCAGCTGGTCACTCAAAATTGCAACTCACTTCTGAAAATCTTGGCTTGTGCATGACTCTCTCCCCTGCCCCCCTCCTCCCTCCAGTAGCTGAACCCTCCAGAGAGAGAGCACATGCAGAGGCTGCCCTTGGGAGCACCACGCTCTGCCCAATCTCTCCCTTCCTGCAAAGCTCAGAGATGGCAGCCAGCAAAGCAGGCCAGGTTTCATGCTGCATGATTATCACTTCGCTTAAAGCATTTTAAGGAAGGGGGAGAAGGAGGAGGATCAATTGAGGGAACTGCATTAAGGCAGAGGCTAAGTGGTAAATGCTTTCGTAACAGCAGTGTCCTGGCTGGGCCGGGTCAGCTCAGGTGAGCCTCCAGTTGAACAGGTGCTGGCTGGAGTATTCCAAGTTTCCAACTCTATTAAGATGGGAGAATTGCAGCTGCCATCAAATGCAACATTTGGTTTAGCAGTACAAAGATCCTTTCTCTTCATTCCAAGACTCTCCGACTCTACTTGATCTGTTGTCTCCCAACTACATTAGAGCCTGTCTGAGCACATGTGGGCTGGGAGGCTGGGCCTCGGGCACTGCCTTTTAAACTCTCTGTCTTGCAGGGTCCCTGTTCCAGGATTCCTCTCCGGTTCCCGCTATAGAGAACACCCGATACAAAGGTGTAGCTGAGGAGCAAGGCTGCAACCTCCGAGTGTGTGAGAACAAACAGAGCCCTCCAGAGATTTCACATGCAAACCAACTACTCTGCACCTCCTGGCTCCAAGCAAAGCTACTTGAGATGAGTCCAGTCTGGAAGCAGCTCATGTGAGGCTCCCTGAATTCTACCTACCTATCATTTGAAAGCAGTGTCAGCTGAAATACACAGAGACCCACTTGTGCACTCTCCCAGACCCCAAACTCCGCCTTGGGGAGCAGAGTCTCAGGGGGAGACATTGCTTCTAAAGACACTAGTCGCCTACAGGGTGAAATGTCATGATGGCTTCCTGCAGAGAAGTCTTTACCCCTGCAGAGGTTCAATCCCTCTCCCCACAGCTGCTCAAGGCATCACGGCTGGAAGGACTTGGGAGTTGCAGGGCCAGGAACAAAGGGGGAAGGAGGCAGGGTGTCATAGGAGATACCCACCCTCCGATGCCAAACAAATCACTGCTTTAGCTTGGTGCAATACCTGGCACTGCCAGGGAGAGCAGGGCACTGCGAAAGTCAGGGTGTCTCTCTGGGGCATGGCCTAGGTGTCCATGGCTCCATAGGCTTGGTTCAGCTCACATCCAATGTCGGAAAGGACGAGAGCACGCCCCTCCCACCTGCTCCCATCCCCATCAGCCCTGTTTGGGCTCCAATTCAATTTGGAGGCTTTCTCCACCAGCATGATATTGAATCCAAGAGCAAAACATCAATTGGATTTCCTCCGTGTGTGTCAGACTTTCCACATCCTCCCCAATGCCTGAGTGGCATTACATACCCCCAGCCCCAGCGCTAAGCTAATTTATCAGTGCACTCATCCATCAAACAGACAAGAGCTTTCTGGTGGATACTGCTAGAAACACACAGCAGTGCCCCTTCCCCTCCCCGAGAGAGGAACTCATAAAGAGCCACCAGTGGGAGCGCTCTGCGCATTGGCATTATCCCAGCATCATGCTCAGAAAGCCACTTGTTCACAGAGCTGCAGACTCGGGCTACAGCATCTGACCCCTACAAGCATGACTCCATCTGCTCCACACAGGTAAGTCATATGCAACAGATAACTTACCTGCCCAGAACCCCTGGAGCTGAGCACTTCATACCCTGCAGCCATCAAACACACACGCACACACACACACACACAAAACACAACTCCAGCAATGTAAGCACAAAACAACACTGAAAGAAGCTTGCCGAGGTATTGATTGCTAAGTGCACTTTTCTTCCCAGGCTGCCCTGAGGAGTTATCCTGAAATGCAACATGGTTTTGCCCCATCCACAAAGTTACACCAGTTTAACTTAAATAAGTTTTTAAACTATCAAGCTGGTGTCACTCCTTGTGTGTACACTTATTTCAGTTTAGCTTAAATGAACTTCTAATTACTTTAGCTAACACCCCCGCCCCCACAAAGAGGCTTGCATTGGTTTAAAATCACACCTTTAAACAGTGCAACTTCAGGGCACAGACTATATTTATGTACAGCACCTTGGACAACAAGGACCTAGTCTCTTAAGCACAACTGTAATACAAATAATATTCTAGTATTAAAAAAAAGGAAAGATCCATTTAGAGGAACTTTGCTTTTCTCTGCCATAGATCCTGTCTTGTTTTTGTTGTTGTTGTTGTTGTTTTAGGCATTTATTTCTTAAACATATGAGATGCTTTGGGGGAAAATGTTTAAGAGAAAACAGCCAAAATGTTTTCATGATTTAAAAAAAAATTTGACTGGTTAGTCGGAGGAAAATTCACCGTCTGCCCTGCAGTGCTGTCAACTCAAACCACCAAGGGCAGGGTGCCAATTGCCTCAGAAGTTTATCAATAACACAAATAAAAAGCTTTTTGATATGGGAGTTTTAGACTGACAGCAACCCTTTAAGTAATCTGGGAAAGCAGTCTCGCTTTCCTTGATCTTGTACAACCTCATGAAATGTGCATTTCTAGTAGCTCTGGCATTTTCTGTTTCAAATTATTAGTCACAGGCACCTTACAAAGCGGATTTCCATCCCATCTATGTACTCAGACACCAAAGGACTCTGCAGTGTAATGTTGTTCTGCTCCCTCCTTTCCAACTGTAACAAACAACAACAGACCAACAACAAAAGAAATCACTCCAGAAAATGATACCATCTCACGAAAATGCCTCACTCCATCGCATCAAACATAAACTGCTTGTCCTCACTTTCAAGGCCATTTACAGTCATCCCCCCCACCTGTCCTCTCTCACTCTCTACTGAGACGTCTACTCCTGCCTCTGATCAGCTCACGAGTCCAGGCTCCATTGCCCACTTGCTAAACTTTCAAACAAGCAGCCTTGTGCTCTCTTCCACTCTGCCCCGGATGCTTATAAGTTGCTCCCCAAAGCTACCTCACGATCCACCTTTAAATGCCTCCTTGAAACCTCCTTTCCCGAAATGCCAAGGCTGAGGGTGAGCTGAGACCACAGTCCATCACGTTGACCTGTACCCCTGTTGGTCCATGTGATTGGTCAGCTCTGGTCTCAGATTGCAAACTCTTTGGGGCAGGGACTGTCCTTTTGTTCTGTGTTTGTGTTTGTACAGCGCCCGGCACAGTGGGTCCATGGCCAGGGGTCCTACATGTGACAGTAACACTAATAAGAAGACAACACTTTCCCCTGTTATGTTTTTTGCCCCGAAACTGTGTTAGCATCTGTTCTCCAAGTGGGGTGAGCAGGGTACAGTTTAAATCATATCCATCTCAGGCAGTTATTTCGTACAGAAACGGATCACCTGGGGAAGGCTTGTGTCCTGTGTTCTATGTCTCCCACTGAAGCCACAGAGGAGCTGTGAGCACTCATCCCCTCTGCAAGCCAGGCCACCTTGCTTTGGTTTTGTGCCTTGCTTATTGCTGACATTACTTAGACTGTGAGGTTTTGCTTTGTCTGTGCTAGCACTTGAGTCTAAGCCCAGCCACTGCTCCCTGCATCCAGGGATATGAGGGAGTCAAAAGCTTTTATACGAATCAGACTTTGAAGTTTGGAGTCACACCCAGAAGTGCCATGGACTGCTCCAATATTGCCAACCGCAGTTATTGTGCAATTATCTGATCGCTGTACGTGCGGGGAGATTTAGAACAGGGATTATTAGACCCTTCAGATTCCCAGTTCATGTTGGAGGTGTCCTCTTCCATTAAACAAACTCTGGGCCCATAAAAAGCGACTTTAGCCAGGAAGAAAATATTCCTGTTCACCAGGCCAGAGCTAGTACAAATCCTCTGCACTGTGTTTGTGCTGGAGACCAGGGCAAGGCATTGCCTATAAAACTGGCCTGGAAAGAATTTCAAGAAAGCTTGCCAGCAATTCTGTGCTAGTCTAGGATAGTCTGCAAATCCTTACACGTCTCAGCTGGACCTACAGGACTGGTGAGAAGATTGCTTGGGGTGTAGGAGGAAGAATTTGGGGGAGAACAAAACTTCAGGACAATTTACAATCAATCAGCTTTATCTAATATCCTGGGGCATTTGCATGCAGAACCCGGGTATGCTATTTTTCACACGGGTGTTTGATGCATGAACACGGACACAGGGCTGACGAGGGACCGGTTTCTCTCCAGGCAGGGATCCCTATGGCGGGTTCAAGGGGCAGAGGCTGCTTTTTTATTTTCAGGCTCTTGTTTTTCTTTTCCTCTGGGAGGGGCTAGAACTGGGGGAGGTTAGCCATTAGCATGGGAGTGGGGGCTAGATCTTGTTTCTAAGTCAACAAAGCCCCTCCCCCCATCTCCTTAAAGTCAAAGGCTGTTTTACATTAACTCCATGAGCACGCAGGCTCAAAGTGCAGAGGTGCTGGACGGGACGGGCAGGGGTTCTCTCTGAGCTGGAGCTGATGAGCGAGGGGAGTCCGGAGGCAAGGCAGCCGGCTGGTAACCCAGGTACATCTCTGCACTTAGGAGCAGAGCTGAACACGAGGCCCGGTGGCAACGCTTGGAAAATGAATTCACAGGCTAATGAGCATGCCTAAGGTAGCTAACCCCCATGGAAGGAGAAGAGCTGGGTTAGAAACCCAGCATCCAGATAATCTAGCAAGGTCATGCGCTTTCATTGAAGGTACAAGGTGGGGTAAGAGTTCTGGCATCAGGGTAGCTTAATTTTGATGGCAGCTTATTCACTCATGTCCCTGTCACTAGCTCTGGAAGTGCAGCCTGGGTGCAGCAGCTAATCCAAGAGGTAGATGCAATTGCTTTGGACAAGCCTGTGGCATCCCAGCAGATTGCCTGCCTTGCTGAAAACAACAGCAGGTCGGCCCTTCAGGGGCAGACGGATGGAGTGCCTTTAAAAGGAGGCAGGCACTGGTGGCTTAGGCCTGCGCTTTGTGTATGCTCTAGAGAGCAAGAGGCACTCTACAGCCTCCAGGCTAGGGTGGAGGAGTGGTCGGGGTACGGGAGGACAGCCTTTCAAACTGGGAATCGCTGGAGTATGTCACACGGGGATGTCTGGCTGCCTGGTGCTCAGAAGCTTTGGGTGACCCCGCAGCCCCTTGAAGGGGGCACGGAGCAGCAGCAGACTTGGGTCCAACTCAGGGGACAGACAGATGCTTTTGGCACTGGTTGACAGAAAGTTGGAAACACATTTGATTGGCCTTCTGCTCTATCCCCTGCAGTCCCACCCCTGCTGTAAGCTGGGCAAAAAACACCCCCCCTAAAGCTTTCCCTGACTAAGAACCATTCCTCTAAGAGGCTGGTGATTGGGCCCTAGGCAGCAAGCAATCAGCAGGAGCTGAATTACAGGAGCCGGCAGCCCATGAGAACATTTGGCTCACAATTCCCACAGAAGTCTCTGTGCCCATAGCTCCGCACCCCCTCCCCTTGGGAGAGGCCTGCCTGCCTGCTATGTGAGCTGTGATGCTGGTTTGTCCTTGGTGCATGTTAATTAAGGTGAGCCTGTTTGATCACTGGGCTCTGTCGGGCTGAAATGTCTCTTTCATACACACTACTACTTTGTAACTTAAAACAAGCTAACAGGTGCAGCTCCTCCAGAGGGGGACAAAGCCGCCGACTGCTAAACTGCGCTATGCGCTGTTCAGCTTCTCCTCCGGCACAAGAGCAATCCCAGAACAAGCAGCCCACTCTAGCAAGGGCTTAATAAACCAGATGAACTCTCCACTATTCTTCCCAGACCTTTGTCTTTCTCCCTTTGTGCAAGGAGGCACTGAACAGGCAACCTGGGCAGCTCCCGGCAGCAGAGAAGGAGTCCCCCTGTAACGGACCCAATGGTAGTCACTCATGCACCACAACTCAGGGCAAGAGGCAGTGCTCCCCTGCCCCAGATGTTCGGGAAGAGCTTGGGGGAACAGAAGGAATATCAGAATTAAAAAACATTTTAAACTACGTAGGTCTGCAGTGTGGCATTCCTCCCCCTCTTTGCCTAGGTGGGGGCAGGAAAAGTGGGCATTCTTTGCCCTCAGGAGAGTGGGGAGACCTGGAGGTACTATTGTGAAACACCAGTCAGAGAAAAGCTACCCACCCCCCATTCATCAGGTCTCTCTGAGCTGGGCAGTGCAATGCGTGGACTCAGGGGCACCGCATGGGCCTCAGCTCTCAAGCACCAGCTGTTTGCCATAACAACTCCACTTACCGTTGACACTTCCTAGCCTGAGGTCTGGGAGTCCAGGGATTTGTCAAGACACTTCCTGAACATCAATGTCCCTTCAGGAAAGAAACCCAGGCCACCTGTGTCCCAGAAGAGCCACAGCCTGCAACCCTCACACCATGACTGCATGGTTAACACACAGCCAGCCATATCCCTTTTAGCTCTCCCACAAGCTAAGCAAAGACTGGCTTGGTCACAAACCTTGAATGGGAGATGGCCTAGGAGCTGCAGGAAGTGGTGCTGGCAATTTGGTAAGTAAGAATGAGTCCTCATTGACACAATGCCCCTCCATGGTGTTGGCAGGCATGGCGCTGCTGCTGTTCAAAGGAGATGCCAAGCCACAGTCCTCCTGGCCGATGGCTCTTTCTGTAAGTGTGGGCGTTACCCCTGCTCTCCTAGCCAAACTCCATGATTGGCAAATAAATTCTGCCTCCTTAAATTGCCCTGTAGTTTCAGTCAGATGCAGTGCTTTGCACTTCCTGTCCTACAATCCCTGTGCAGGGTTAATGTGCACTGGTAAGCTGCTGATGCCTTATGCCCCAGAGGGGAATCAACCAGGTCCTTCCCCATCTCATAGGCTCCGTTAACTCCTTTAGGAGTGCTTGGGAGAGCCTTGGCTGAAAAGGCACGAACTATAAGACTCCAAATGTACTGTCACCCAAACTGCTACCTGAAGTACCCAGCCGTGAGCTGCATTTCCTAGATTCCAAAGCCAGAAGGGACCACTGTGATCACCCAGTCTGACCAGGTCATAGAACGTCCCCCAAATAATTCCTAGGACAGAGCTTTTAGAAAAAACATCCAACTGCCAGGGATGGAGAATCCGCCACTGCCCCTGGTAAATTGTTCCACTGGTTCATTACTCGCACCATTAAAAATGTGCACTTTATTTACAGTCTGAATTTGTCCAGCTTCAGCTTCCAGCTATTGGATCATGTTCTATGTTTCTAGACTTAAGAGCCCTTTATTAAATGTTTGCTGCCCAAGTAGCTACTCTCAAGCTGTGATCAAGTCACCCCGAACCTTCTCTTTGTTAAGCTAAATAGATGGAGCTCCTTGAGACTATCACTATAAGGCAGGTTTTCTAATCCTTTAATCATTCTTGTGGCTCTTCTCTGAACCCTCTCCGATTTAACAACATCCTCCTCGAATTGTGGGCACCAGAACTGGACACAGGATTCCAGCAGTGGTCACACCAGGGCTAAATATAAAGGTGAAATTTAAAATAAGTTTTTTCATGAAAAAGCTGCCCGCTGTGAGATTATTGACTGTAATGGTACAAATCCAACCACATGGTAGCCCTTCAATGGGCTAGACCAAAATAGAGATCCTTGACATTCAACTTTTTCTTTTTTGAATTCCAAGTCTGAGAATGTACCGTATTGTTCCGAGTATAGGCCGCTCCTGATTATAAGCCGCACCCTTAAAGTTTGGTGCTATTTTAAAAAAATTAAATTTTTAACTTTTTTTAACTTAAAGAAAATCCCAGCCGCCGCGGGGAATCAGAGGGCTCCGGGCTGCCCGCTGGGGCGGGGAGCCCAGAGCCCTTTCAATCCCAGCCGCGGTGTGGAATCAGAGCGCTCTGGGCACCCGCCGCGGCGGGGAGCCCAGAGCCCTTTAAATCCCAGCCGCGGCCGGGACTCAGAGGGCTCTAGGCTGCCCGCTGCGGCGGGGAGCCCAGAGCTCTTTAAATCCCAGCCGCGGCCGGGACTCAGAGGGCTCTAGGCTGCCCGCTGCGGCGGGGAGCCCAGAGCTCTTTAAATCCCAGCCGCGGCGGGGAATCAGAGCGCTCTGGGCTGCCCGCCGCGGCGGGGAGCCCAGAGCCCTTTAAATCCCAGCCGCGGCCGGGACTCAGAGGGCTCTAGGCTGCCCGCTGCGGCGGGGAGCCCAGAGCTCTTTAAATCCCAGCCGCGGCGGGGAATCAGAGGGCTCCGGGCTGCCTGCCGCGGCGGGCAGCCCAGAGCGCTCTGATTCCCCGCCCCTGCTGAGATTGAAAGTATTTTTATTGGGTTTTTTTTGGCAAGATCCCGCTTATAGGCCGCACCCCTAGTTTAAAGACTTAAATTAGGGGGGAAAAGTGCGGCCTATACTCGGGACAATACGGTAACTTGAGTTTCTGGAGGGAGGGTGCCTCATTCCTGGGCTCGGGGCTGCGAGTGGGGGAGGGACAGCCTGTGGGGAAACCTGACATCCCTGGCTGGAGGAGGGGCAATTCTGGCCCAGGTGGAATGTGTAACTGCTTTGAAACAAGTTTGAAAGGTATCTGCATGATGTAACGTCCCCAGCTCTCCGCGGCTTTTATTACTTTGAATGGGAACTAAGAACGGAGTTTAGTCTGGCAAGTTCAAGCCAGATGGTAAATGTCACTAAGTTCATATAGCTGTCATTAGCTTTCCAAAGAGCTGTCCTCTTTCAGCGGGGAGGGTGAAGGGGAGGAGAGAGAAATAATTTCATAGCAAGTAAAATGTTCATTGCCCCCAATCTTAAGAAGAACAAGAGGAGAAAACTCTTCAGCAGGTTAAAGAGGCCAGAGCCGGGGGAGACACACAGGCTAGGAGAGTTGAGGGAAGGGAGCAGCGCAGATTAACCTTTAGCCCTTCAGTATTCAGCCAGACTCTCAATCCAGCTCTTTTTAAATTTTTTTTTAAAAAGGATTTTGCATGCAAATGACCCTGGGCCAGACTAGGCCATCAGAATGGAGAAGTTCTGCATTCAGCCCTCACAAACCGGTGCAAACTGCTGTGTTTGCCAGAGTGATTGCAATAAAGCAGCCAACAAAGAGATGCAGGGAACAATAAAGAACTGAATGGCTTAGATCAGCAGGTCCTCTCGCCGGTTGCCATGGAGACCCCCACCAGGGCTTACTAAAGGTATTTCCTGAAGAAAAAGTGCACACATGCCCAACAGCTCTGCTAATCCCAACAGGAAGTGCTTACCAGGGGAGGTGGGGATTGGCTTCTCTCTGATTTCAAAAGTTTCTCTCTCTTTATTTTATTTTTTTCGCAGTTCCTTAAGGCTGCCTGTGGGCATGCTGAGGTGTGTGGGGGTGTCCAAGCACAGGTTCACAACACACTTCCCAAACACTCCCTCCTCCCCTCCAAGTTTCTGTTGTTATGATTGCCAATAGATCCCTGGCTGCAGTACTGCAGCGGGGCGGGGGGGGGACGGACGGCTGCCGTTCTCCCATCCCCCTCCACACGACATCTTTCAATTCCAAACTCTTGGGCCATCACCTAGGCCCTGGCCCCTGCCAAAGTGTGACGAGGAGAAACAGTTTCCGTTGTGCACAGCACAACCACAGGAACTACTGTCGCTCACAAGAGAAGCCACCTGTAGCTTGAAAGCTGAGGCCTGTTCTCGTAGGGGTGGGGGAGGGAAATACACAGGCCCCATTGACAGCAGCCCTGCTCTGTGCAAAGCAATGGCTCTGTGTGGGATGCACATGTGGCTCAAATGTAATACTGAAGCGGAGGAGCATGTAACCCAAGTCACTGCTCTGTGGTGCTGCACCCTGCAGTGATGCGATTAGCGTCCCTTGACTCCGGGTGGTGTCAGAGAGGCGGTGGGAAAAGCTGTGAGGAGCTGGCAGCGGGGAAGCTTGTCCCTTGTGGCAGTGCGCGGGCAGAGTTACACCTTTAGAGTTATCTACACTAAGCCCTTCTCCCCTCCCCGGGCAAACGCACAGGCAATGCCAGCATGGGGCTTTATGGTAGTGCAGACCTCTCCCAGGGCTGCCTCTCAGCCCCAGCAAGCCTGGCAGTGCCTCCCCGGTTCTGCTGCGCAGCAAAGGCAGAGTCAGGCAGGTGCCCAGAGGTCTCCTGCTCAGCTGGCACAAGCTGGTGAGACTCCACTGACTGCACCTGGGATCCTGCAGCAGTGCCAGGTGCTAGGGGTTTGGAGTCTGTGTGAACCCAGGCATGCTGAGGGCTCTGGCACCAAACCCCTTTCCAGTGGGGACTCTGGTCCCCAGCGTTTGGTCAGTCTGAACGGCCTCCCTGTGTCCTGGCGACACAGCGAGGGGAGGTGCAACCTGAGCTGGTATTGAGCGCACCTCCGAACTCTCCTGATGCCTGGGATGGGAGTCGCCCCTCTGCACCTTCTCACCCCTGCTCCAGAGACGATCACTTTGCCAAGACTCTCCAGCCCTGCTCTGCCCAACACCAGCACAGCCTTAGCGGCTCACTGAATTCCCAAATCTCGCCCAGCTTTGGGGGTGGGGGATGGGAAACATGTCAACCTCCCCCGCCCCCAAAATCACAGGGGAAAACCCAGTGTCCCCTTCTGTAACCAGCCAGGTCATGCAAGGAACTAGCGGAGGGTGGAATAGCTGAGATTCCTCCTGACGCCTCTCTGCAGCCCCAGCCCTGCCAGGTGCCATGCTGCCTTGCCCACCCTCACATGGCCTCCCTACTTCCCACACTGCAGTGTGAACCCAAAGGACTGCTGCCTGGCCAGGCTGGAAGGAAGGAAGGAATGCAGCCCCTCCCCCATCAGTCTCCACCTCCCTTGGACAACATTGCTGGGGAGAGGCGCTGCAGCCCCCTGAGCCCACCAGAGAGCCTTTGGTTTACCCAGGCTGATGCTGAGCTGGACTGGGACACTTCAGCCATCACTCTTCCTGAAGTGAGGGCTCCATTCACCGCCTGGAGCTTCTGTCTCCTGGAGACCACGAGCCCCTGGGTCCCAGGGATGGAACCTCACGAGGAATCAAAACCAAACTGGCTCCCTCTTAAGAGGAGGAGAGACACATGCCCAGTGTGGAGATGGTGATTAGTAACCAGGGTGGGAGGATATTCGACCCTGAGCACGTTTAACTCTGGCGCCATGGCAGCTCATTCCTCTCCACAGCAGGGGAAAGCCCTCTGGGATGTATCCATTATCTCTGGAAAC
This sequence comes from Mauremys mutica, assembly GCF_020497125.1. Classification (NCBI taxonomy): domain Eukaryota; kingdom Metazoa; phylum Chordata; order Testudines; family Geoemydidae; genus Mauremys; species Mauremys mutica. The sequence goes on along the minus strand of NC_059073.1, from coordinate 132,571,495 downwards.
CAGTTGAAAAATGAAAAGACCCTGTCTATGCAACCCCAAACAGCAGAAACAACTTCACATCTTTTCCTGTTGCAGCACCTTCCCCACCCACGGCCTCACAGCAATTCATGGATGTTCATTCACTCAGCCTGGTGATGTCCCAGGCAAGGATTGGTCTCACCCACCTCTGGGGAGAAATGTGGCAGCTGTTCGCACATTAGGCCCAGAAGAAGAGAGTTTGATGGAAGTCTATAAACATTCATAAAATCAACGTGCCTCATAACAGTGGTGCCTCCACAATCCCTGGGGGAAGGAAGTTAATACACTTGTCCTCCTGGGATTCCTACATTTTGTATGAGATGAAGCAGCATTTAATTAACAGGCATCTCAGTGTCTTTGCAAAGCCAGCCGGAATAAACCTGTACCATTCCCCTGGGATGCGAGCATCCTCCTCCAGATCCCTCCAGCCACTGGGACCCTTTTGAGAAGGAAGCTACTCAAAATAAAAGCTTGCACTGAGCTCTGAGACTGACACAGCAATCACTGGATGCGCCGCTTTCATTCCTCTCCCCTTTGTGCACTTGCTATGGTCCTGGCAAGCAGGAGCAGCATTAAAGATCCCTGAGATGGATCCTTTTAGGGCAATAATTCATGGCTTTTCTGTGAAACATTAACTCCGGGCCTAAAGCTTTACCTGGTGGGAACTGGAAATGTACAGCACTGGAGGGGGTGTCCCAGTGAGGCCTTTGTTCTCCTGATGTTTATATTGGGGAAAGGGATGCAGCAACGTGTCCCACCGGCACTGCACGGGTAGGTGGGGATCCGGTGTCAGGAATGTTGCTGAAGGAGGGATGCCAGCCCTCCTGAGACACCGCAGAGACCTTGAAGACCTGCCTGTTCCCAGCAACCCAGTGTCCGTGAAACATCTGGCACCAGAAAGGCCCCAGCTCTCCCCTCCTCAGTAGGGTGTGAATGCAGAAGTCACCCAGCCTGCTGACACCTGAGGGACATTCAGAAGGGAAGGAACCATGCAACTGGCACTTGCAAATGCTGGAACTTTACATAACAAACAGACGGGAGCAGTTTCCCAAAGCACCTGGGCAGGCTTAAAAAGGGAGTAATTCACGGCTGATCATTAAGACAAGAGGCCTGTGGAAGGGAGATAGGCAGGGGGGAAATTTCACCATGTGGAGCCCATGCAACCAAGGCAGAGATAGGATTTCATCCAGGCTTCAGAATCTAGCAAACCCACCCCAAATCCCTGGGTCCCATCACCAGCTGAACAATGGAATTAGGCCAGAGGAACAGGCCAAGCAGTAACCAAGGAAGGGGAGGGAGGTGGAAATCAGTGATTAAAAACCCTTGAGGCAATTCCACTCCACTTCCAAATGCAGGGCACCCTCTCCACTTACAGCTCCGTCCCTGGGCTTTGCTCAGACTGCAGGGAAAGCAGGGAACTAGAACTTCTTTCCGGGCTCTCCTGGGAGTGGGGAGGATGCTCTGCTATTTGCTGTTACAATTTATAATGGTTTAAAATTAATTGCTCATAGCAGGTGCCTTTTGGTCCATGACACACACCATGAATCTCCTCCCTTGCATCTCTGACTCACTGCACCTTGTGGGCAGAGAGAAGCTGGGGCACTGACTCACAGCCACAGGCGCCCGGTTGCAAAGCACTAGGAGTCTGGGAGGAGGAGCTGAGTGAACTCCCTGGAAACCCTCCAGCCCAACACAGTTTATGTTTTATATTCTCAGTTCCTTGGGAGCACAAGAGACACCACCTGCGCTAAGTTCATTAACAAGCTTGCCCAGGCTTCCCCTCTCACCAGCTCTGGCCAGGCCGCATTGGGACGGGGCACTGAAAGGCAGAGTGCCTTCAGCAGTACTGCTCTGCGATTCGGGATGGGTTTGCTAGGAGAGCAGGACCCTTCATCTTTTATCAGGACTCTCCATTCCTTCTTTCTCAGTGAAGTGCTGGATTGGCAGCCCGGAGAAGAGAGGGTGGGGTCCGGGCTGAGGGTAGGGAGGAGAGAGTCCAGGACAGGAGCTGGGGAAGCAGGTGAAAGCTGTTTCCCAGAGTCTGTCTCCTGGGTGCTCATTATTCTTGTATTTCTCTACCTGTTTCAACGTGGTGAGCAGAGGGGTTAGACACAGCCCAGATACTAACTGGATTTCACTGCCTCTTAAATGCTTTGATTTCAGGCAAATCCCATAAGATGCCAGCTGTCCCCCCATTAAAATTGGAGAGGGGGGCACAGTTTGACCCCAGAGAGGAGAACATGGTGAACTGTGTGCCCTGGAGGGAGCAGGCCTTCTCTGGGATGCCGGTAACTGCTGAGATAGCTGGGAGTGTCCCTTCCCAATACATCTTCTCCTGTTCATTTCCAGTGCATTAAAGTGCTTCCCCTGTCTCTGTGCAGCCTACGGAGTGGATGGCTGCGGTACCCCAGCCCCTCTGAGGGGTCCGCTGTCATCAGTCCAAGTGCAGGAGGCTTTGCTGCAGGGCAGAGGAACTTTTTCTGTTGTTTGTAAGACTCCAGTGAGGAGCTGCTGGGATAAACCTGATCCCTCTGCCTCCCTCAGGGGAACTGCGTGTTGTAAAAACAGTGCCCCAGCTGCTAAATATGATCTCTGACCTCGGGCCGTGCACTGCACAATAATAGCTCCCCCCACTCATCTTCTTCCCCCGGCGCTCAGCAATTAATCACAGCACCAGACACAAACCATCACTCGCTACATCCTGCTTCGACTGGCCTCCTGGACCTGCTGGCTGAGCTCTGCTGGGCTCAGAGACACCTCCCCGCCCAGACCTTGGGGCTAAGGGGAACCCAACTAGCTACCACAGTCAGAAAGAGCAGCCAGGAGAGCTAGAAGTCACTTTTCTCTGCCCCAGGGCATATCTAGGGCAACTCCAGAAAGTCCCTGGTGCGCCCTGCGATTCACACCAGTGTGAGAGAGGAGAGCGTGACTCACGGCCATGCGAAGACGTTCCTGCCAGGTTCTAGGGCAATTCTGCACCAACAGAAACATCCCCAACTGCTCTGGAGCAACTTGCCAGCCCCTGAAGGGAGACAGCCCTGGGCAGGCCCATAAGCCACTCTGCAGGAGTCTCACTTGCCTCCAGCCAGTCAGTGCCAGCCACTCCCTCTGTGAACATCCAGTGTCCTGTGAAATTCCTTCCAGCTTGTTGACTTTGGGGCTCTGGCTGGCAGGGTGGGAGTGGAGCTAATGGGAAAGAAATGCAGAGGGAGCACAACAGGGAGAGCCAAAACCCTACCCAGAAAGCACTGCAGGCAGACGGGGGCAGATGAACTCCACTGGCACCATCCCAGAACATGCGATGCCACAGTCTCTGTGGGGAAGGGGCTTGCTGGTACTGGTTACGGTTCCCGTTGCATGCGCTGTGGAGCTGCCCCATCATGCTGCAGACAGCCAGGTGACTACGGTTCCCATTGGTGCTGGTTTGCCCCAGAGCTGTCCCTCACCTAAGCCCCAATACATCCAGGTCACTCATTGATGGAGCTAGAACTGCAGAGTTAAGGAACAGGGATTACGGGAAACGTATCTGTGGAGGTGCCACCACCCACAGCAAGGGCTTCATCTGCCTCACTGCCTGGAGATTATCCATGGCCTCTGTGCTGTGAGCTGAGGGTTCAAGGGTGATCTTGCCCCCACCCCACCAAAAACACCCCCGGGCAGGGCGTGGGGAAGAGCGAAGGAGCGGTAACTCTGTGCTCAGGCAGCTTTCCAGGGAAGAGCCAGACAACAAGGCTGAAAGATTGGCTTCCTCTCCCACTGCCCACTGGCAGACACCAGTGAGATAAAGCTCCCCGCCCCCCTTCAAGAGACCCCTTGCAGGTGGAGCTGGGGGAGCTTAGCCTTTTAGCCAGCTGGGCTAGTGTCTGCAGTAGAAAATGGACACGCCTTCCCTCCTTGCGGCCAAGGGGAGAGGGGATACAATGGACGTGCTGGCCACAGGGCACTCATGCTGCCCCAGTTCTAGTGGTGGACACAATGCCCTGCAAAGCCCACAGCATTGGTCCAGCTGGATTTAAAGTGACCAGCCAGCTGGACACTGAGAGCCAATGCTGCAGTGAGCCAGCAGCTCCAAGCACTTTGCACAGTCAGCTCTCTCAGCAACGGGTGGCACAGGTATCCAGCGCTTATGGGGGAGCTGAGGCCCATCGCTGAACTCCTCTCCATGGGCTGGCATGCGGGGCAATGCACAGGGCCTCCGGGGGTGAGGGGAATAGGGTGACCAGACAGCAAGTGTGAAAAATCGGGACTGGCGGTGGGGGGTAATAGGAGCCTATATAAGAAAAAGACCCAAAAATCAGGACTGTCCCTATAAAAGGGGGTCACCTGTCCCTGGTCACCCTAGAGGGGAAAGGGAAGCGTGATTCTTTGCAAAGCTCAGCTCACATGCTACTAGCAGAATCTCTGCCCTAAGGAAAGCACAAACCCTGAGAGGGATATTAAGGGGAAAATACTGGTTACGGTTCTAAAATACTAAGGGAAAAAACACCCCAAAATATCCCTAGGGAAAGGCAAAACAATAGCCCCCTGTGGGCATGCTCAAGAGAGGATGGATGGGCAGGAGGATCAGGCACTGGACTGGGACTCTGGAGATCTGGGTCCTGTTCTTGGGTCTTTGCTTCTGAATTGGACAGTGCTTGATACCACAGTGACAGGCACAGTACAAAACCCCTGGGAGTGAGGGAGGAGCTTTAGGCATACGCTGGACACACGGATTAGACAGACTTCAGACCGGGAGTGTAAATGGTGGAGGAGGACACCAGTACATTGGGAAAAATAAACCTCTGTGTGTTTCTGCAGGTTTTCATTTAACGTGAAGACAAAGACAGGCTTTGTGAGGGAGACCGAGTCTGCTCATGGAAGTACCTGGACTTTCCCCTTTAGCTAGATGTTTTACCACCTCCAAATTTAGGGAACTATAAAAGGCAGTAAGTGCCCATTAAGATTTTATTTGCTGCATATTTTTCAATAACTGGCAGGAGCTCTGACAAAGGCAGAATTTTACCAGACTCAACGAGGAGGAGGGTTGGAGACTTAAAAACCTCTCTCCTGCTATAGCAGAAGCTGCTCTCCCAGCGCCAGCCCTGGGGATTATTACATCTCCAAAGAGGGAGTGTCGATGCTTCTAAAACAGATGTAAACTGAAACCTTATAAACATAAAAACAGAGTCCAGAAAAGCTGCTGCCTTTGCAATGAATGGGACCCAAGTGCAGTCACTCGCTGCTCCCCAGGTGGCACCTACCAGGTCCGCAAAACACTGCACTGGCTAAAAAAGAAACAATTCAGTTGCCTGCCTGTCACCCATTTTCTCACCATTAACACTCGCTGTTTGCCATGGGCCTGGCACACCCTGGCCTGCCCAGCTGCTTCCTGCAGGGCGAGAGGACAGTGGCTGTGGGGCTGGCAACCCGGCACATGGCCTGTGGGCACAGGAAGGAAAGAGAGTGGAAGAGTCTCCTCCTGCAGCAGGCTCAGCCAGCTCTACCCACCAGCGCCCACAGCCTGGGCAGCTGCTTCAAAAACACAAACTAAAAAAGGAGAAAATGATCGGGACCCATTTTCCTTCCTGGCCTGTTAGTGGAGAACCGGGTAGCTGCCGCCGCGGCCTTGCACGGGACAGCAGCAGTGAGACCCCACTGGATCCAAAGCGTTCCACAGACTTACTGAGCTCAGCCTCAGCTCCGCTGGGCGCTAGGCAGGGATCCTTGTGTCCGGCTTCCAGACACACAGAGGGGAAGGGACCTGCCCAGCACTAAACACTGACCCAGGGAAGGAGCTGGGGATAGAACCCAGGGACCTGCTGTTGTTCAAATGGGTGCCTAAAGTTAGGTTCCCAAGTCCTCCTTTGGCACCTAAATAAGCAGCCTGGTTATCCATAACACTGAGCACTCAGCAGCTCCCGCTGCAGCCACGATTTGCCTACCTGTGCCCGAGAGCTATCCTACACTGCCGGAATGCACCTCCCTGGTTAGACCCCGGAAGTGACACCAGCCTGGGGGAGAGCGGGCTTTCCAAACAATCTGCTCAGGCTGTACAAACCCCTTCCTGGCAGAGAGCAGTGGATAAGGCAGGTAAAATGTATGTACATGCGGATCTTACTGACCCTCTCCTGTCGGTTATTTGAGCAGGACCAGGCTAGGTACAACCACTTCCCAACGTGGAGTCCACATGGACAGAGAATGGTTTTCTCTGTGAACAGCCCCCTAGTGGGTGCCAAATGACAGACTGCCCCCAGCAGGGTTCCTCACTATGGCTGTGTTAACGAAGCTGTGCAGGTGGTTCTGGGAAAGGCTAAAGTTCTGTGCCCATTTGCTAGTCGCTTGCTCTGACTAAACTGCAGCTCAAGAGCATCTGAAGACAACGGAGTAGACTGGGGCAGGGGAAGGGGAATCTGCCCTGGAACCCTCATTAAGCTATCAGAAGTTAAGGAGCTCATCTCCCAGCCTCCTGCCGTACCCTCATAATGCAACAGCCAGCCTGATTCCCAACACAGCCCGGTCACTCCAAACCCAGCAAGCTACATCCCATGTACCGTCACGGTCGCCACGCCCCATGGAATCAGGCACACGGCTTGTCTCTGAGACTAAGGAGAGCCAGTTCTGCGCCACCCTTCACACGCCTGGGGGAGTTTCAATCATATTCCAAAGCTCTCTAGGAAACGTCTCCGGGGACATGAGGCTTTCTAAGCAGAACCCTGTTTATTCAAGACAAGTGCATATTGGAGAAAAAAAAAAGAAGCAAAGGAAGTTAAAATGCCAAGAGGAGAGCTCAAAGTTTGCCACGTTTTGTGGCACCTCTGGGCTCTGTGCTGAGGCAGGAAGGGTGGCCTCTGGCTCCAGAGCCAGTTACTACTGTCTGGAAGGCAGTATGGGGATGGGAGTGCCAGGATGTGGGCTCTTGGCTTGCATCACCCTGTAGGGAAAGGTTGAGGACATTACCATGCACGACTGTTGTCAGCATCTCTCTCTGTGGCATTCTACAGCTCCCATCACTGGGATATATTGGTGCCGAAATCGGAATGCTAGCCAGTGCACCACGGCTGTTCATGCTTTAAGCTGGGATTGGCAAAGCAGCCAAAGGGGGTTAGGCACCCAAATCCCATTGAAATCCAGTGAGAAAATCCCAGCCTTATTCACCAACACAGCTCACTTGCGGGTACCATACACGTCATGTCGTCCTGACCATTCCAGCATTGCTGTGTTCCCCTAGGGAGCAGGAGGGCTGGATACTCTCCCACAAACAGCAGCCACCATCTGGTTACAGCCCCATTCCTCCCCTCCCGGCCATCAGCCGCAGACAGACAAACCCACCAATCACTGCCGAGAAACATCAGCACTGGGAGTTCTGCTCTTTATCCTGGGGCATGTGGGGAACAATCAGCCCCCATGGTAGGCACAGGAAATGGATGCCAAGCACACAATACCTTGGGGTTTTGGGGGGAGGAACAATGAGGCCTAAACACAGAAGTGCCCCACAGAACATTCTTGTGTAGTTCACGCCAAGACACAGTACGTCAGAAAGCCTGTGCGGTGGTGACTGGTCTGTTTCTTCTCTGCTTCACCGTGGGGAAAACCGAGGCTTTGAAATGCTATAGCGTTACTCGATGTTTGGGGGCTGCCTGCAGTGCCCAGGCTGGCATTCGTCCAGGCCCGTTAATATGTGGCCATTACACCTCAACATGCCACCGGGTTACAGAAAATTACAGGGGTAGAAGGGAAACAAAAGCCTCCCAGCCTAGCCAGGGAGAGGCAGGTTCCCATGGGTCTCGTTCACAGCTCCTGGCAAAGAGCAGGGGAGGGGCTGTGAGTGGTCACAGCAGAGTTGCCTGTGAGCCAAACCCATTAGATGCCCTTTAGTAACAAATGGTGATTAGCGACAAGCGGGAAGCTCTAGTTTGGGGGACCTGGTTGGTCTCTAGCCCCAGGAAAATGCCACTTCGGTTGTGGGAAGCCCATGCTGCAGCAGCCGGCCGAGTCAGCGCTCGCTCTGCTATCACCCAGTGAGAGTGCTGGCAAAGCTTGGGAGCCCTGAACAACCACCAGAGCCTGGGCCCTAGGCAGCATCAGGGGCTTCTGCAAAAGCCAGGAACTCAGCCAAGCCGGCTGACACATAACACACAAACAAGCGACGGGCAATGTTCCCCAGTTCCCCAACATCTCCAACATCTGCTCCTTTTCGGAACACTGCTTTCATCACGCACACTAATGGTCAGTAGAGACCAGACCGAGCACCAGGACCCAGACCAGAGCTCTAATGCAGTTCTCAGCGGAGGGCAGGCTAGTACATTCCCCTGCTGAACTCAGAGGGGCCACGACAACAAGTCAGGGAGCCATTTACCAAACACAGACTCTCTGACATTCAATGCGGACTCCCCAGCATCCTTCAAAACAACTAGCCAAGGCAAGGCCGGTACCTGTCTCGTTAGATAATGGGAGAGGTCACCACACTGATCTCAACTACAGCTCATCAGAATGAGGGAAATGATTGCCATGAAACAGAATCAGCTCTCCCGCAGACAAGGGGGAACCCCTATCAGCTTTGAAACAACCTGGTCAACATTTTTCATTGCACACATTTTTTTTCCAGATGAAAAATGGCCTTTTTTCAAAAAGTTTCTTGTAGCAGGGTGGTCCCCTGCTCCTGTCCTGAAGGGCTTGAAACAGCCCAGGAGAGGGCTGTGGCTGGGGCAAGAAGCCTGGGCTGATTGGGGAAAGTAGGCTCAGCTGTGGCCATGCCCCAATCAGGCCCAGCTGGCCCCTATAAGAGGCGGTGAGCCAGAAGCCCAGGGAGTCTCCCTCCGCTTGTAGAGGGAGAAGGGCCTGGCTGCAGGGAGCTAGCGACAGGGTACTTGAGTGGAGCAGGGCTGGGGAAAGGCAGAGGAGCTGGGGAGCTCCAGCTTGGAAAGCCCCAGGCTTTGGCCTAGCAGAAGGCCAACGGGTACTGGGGGTTGCAGAGGGCAGCCCAGGGGTAGGCCAAGGCAGCAGGTCCAAACCCAACCTTGCCAGTGATGAGTAGGCTGATACTGCAGTCTGCCCCAGGGCGTGGGGGCTAGATGATGACTGGCAGTAGTTGTATACTGAGGCGAGGTGGGGATAGTGGGTGGGGGTTTCCCAGGGAGGGGAGACCCTGAGAGAAAAGGGGTTACTGCCAGGGAGCAGCACCCTAGATAATGGGGTACTGGGTCCTGGGAGTGACACAGGGGCCAGAGGACAGGCGGATCACCGGCCTGCAGAGGGCGCTCCTGGCTGGCAGTGAGCTAGTTCCCAGAAGTGACCAGCAGGAGGCGCCGCAGGGGTGAGTCCGCTCGTCTACATTTCTTTTGAATTTTAACCCATTCTAAGAAACGTTCCCTTATTTTGTTTGTTCTGAATGGTGACGTTCCTTTGGCAATACTTCCCGTTTCCCAGCCAGCACCAGCTGGCGGCTGCTGAGACGTTTTTGCAGCTTCTCGGCTCAGGTAAGCCTGTCTTCCCTTAGCACAAGCCCAAACTGTTCACTGCAACAGCCAACATACACACTGATCGTGTTCCGACTGCAGGACTTCAAAACAGGCTGTGCTTGTTTCATAAGAAAGTCAGAGACACCCAATATCTTATAACCATTCAGGAGCAGCAACTCAAAGAAAGGGGGCTGAGAACAGACGTGCCTCTTATCCCAGCAACCTGCCCTTAAAAGGGCTCTTTCTGTCACATTTCTATTCACTAGCAGCAGGAGCTCTTGACTCCGGCCAGAGAGACTCTAGACGTGAGAGGAGAAGACGGGTGTGGTTCCTCTTACCTTGCTCTGGCAGGGTTGGTGCTGGCCTTGCAGTGCAGAGCGTGGCTGTGACCAGCACAGCCCAAAAGAGGAGGCACCTCCAGGTAAACATCCCAGTTCTACAGCTACTGGTTGGCAACTGGGCTCCAGAACTCCATGGGGACTCCCGTCTCGACTGCCGGCTTGCTAGCTGGGGCTCGCTTAATCTTCTCTTCCAAACTTCCAGTCCCTTCAAACTGCCAACCAGGAAACAAGAAGAGTTAGAGCAGAAGTAACTCCGGCCCCTGCGCAGTGACAAGCAAAGAACATGGGAAATCCTCTCTCAAACAGCCCCAGACATGGATTTTTTTTAAAAAACCTGTGTGTGTTAAAATCAATGGGGATAAGTCGCTGCTATTTCTAGCCCTCTCTTTGATTTAAAATATGAGTGTTTGCAGCTCTTTTTGTCAGTGGGTGATATATGCTACAAAAGAGAACAGCTCCACCGCACAGTAATATAAGTCACTCTGTGTGTGTGACCTTCACAGCTAATCTATAAACAGTGACGTTTCAGTCTGGACTCCACTGGGAACCTAGGGGCTGGCTGCACTTCCAAATTTGGGTGCCTAACGTGAAGCACCCAAAGCCATGTTTCAGCACCTCAAAGCAGCCACCCAGTTCTGAGAAGTGCCTTTCCCCTGGGCTGCGATAAGGCTGCAGGGGCTCCGCACCAGAGCTGCTCAGGAATTTTTTAACGAAAAATGCCAGTTTGCCAAAACCAAAACTGTTCCCAGAAAGGTGGGGTCTGGACAAACCTCCCGACTCAAACATTGAAAAAAGGTCCAAAAAACCTGTCAAAATGTCCAGTTTCAGCATTTGCTAACTGAAAAGTTTTGGTTTTTCATTTTTCATTGCTTATTTTGAAGCACACAAGTTTTAAAAGGCCTGCCTACGTCACAGTCTCGCCAGATCTTTTGCTTCTATAGCATCTCTCATCTCAAAGCAATTCAGGCGCTTCAGAAACTTACCCAACTATATCTGCACCCATCATTGGGGTGCAAGACAAGTGACCCCACCAGCACCACCCAGCAGTAACACAATGAAAGCAGATATTCCCATGCAATTACATGTGTGCTGGAGCAGGGCTTGAAGAAAAACAGAATAGGAACTGTCCTTCAATAGTCTCCAGCTCTAATCAGGGACATAACCGGGCGGGGAGGGGAGGGATGTGTGCGCAAGCGCACAAACACACGTAACACAACAGAACCAAATTTATTTGGATAAGAGGATAAACTCCTCTTATCCAAAGCTTCCCATTAGCCAAAACCAAACAAACTTTGCATCCCCGCTTCTATTCAGGCGAAAGAGATTCTGCTGCATACAGCTCTGTGAACACAGGTTTTGCAGGACGACCCATCAAGGCCCTTCAATTCACCCCCGACTGATGTGCACTCTCCCAATAAATGGCATTTGATCTCCACTGAGTGACATGCCTAGCTTGTTGTGAAGAAGCAGAGAGCTTCAGGATCTGACTTCCATGGTTTTGTCTCCAGCTCACTGGAATTGGAAAACCAGATTTCTGGAACCAGCGGGTTAATTTGCATCTATTAGCATTTTTGCTCCTAACCTAAGGTTACCATGTGGAGAAGATCTCTCACCTAGCAGCATGGAGATGGGCAGGACAGTCTGGACAGATAAGACCTAAAAAACACATTTTAATTCTAAAAATGAAACACACACATAAACCCACCAAATTGAAACCAATAGTTGGGGCCAAGACTGAAGACACCAGGGGAAGTGGAAATTTGCCTAGATAAAGCTGAGCGCAGCCGTGCTGCATCTGGGCAGCTGTGAAGCTGTGTGGCTTGACACAGGTTCAGTCCCTCCCATGAACGAGAGCAGCTCCCGGTGAGGTCAGTGAGGGCTGGGCCAAGGGCTGCGTTTGGCTGCAGATTGTATCCCTTGTGACTGAGAGTGAATTGGGAGCATTCAATGGCTGAGTCCACCGCCCCCACTCCCCTTAAGTGAGTGGAGGCTGAGAGCCCCACAGCCCCCACCTCTGCTCAGTTAAGAATTAGCCTGTAGCTGGTGGTGTCAATAGCTTTCAAAGAGGTGGCTCACTAAGGGAGAATAGCCAAAGGCAGCCCACGGAGCTCCCAAACATCCCTCATCCTTAATGCACGGAGGCTGACCATTCCCAGCTTGTAATGCCCCATCCTGAGATAGGGTGACCAGACAGAAGTGTAAAAAATCGAGACGGGGAGGGGGGAAATAGGTGCCTATATAAGAAAAAGCCCCCAAAATCGGGACTGTCCCTATAAAATCGAGACATCTGGTCACCCTGTCCTGAGATGAGCAGCCTGGCTGCAGTGCATTCTGGGACCTGTAGTCTCCATGGGGTGCACCACACCAGTTTAAGCATTTGGGGTGCCAGCACTCAGGTTCCTGGCCCATTGCCATGCCCTCTACTCAGCCCTGCCCGCCATGCCAAGTCTTCCTGCAGGCAGCTCAGAGACCCATGACTGGGCCCCACCCTAGTCTCCAAAGCACAGACCCACTCAGCCATCCCTGGCCAACACAGTCCACAATGGGGTTAAAACAGGGCTAAGCCCTGCCTTCTAAGCGCCACCCTTGATTTTGCAATGGCATAAAAGACAACGTCCTCTCACTGCTCAGTCATTAATGGTCCCAGGGGCACTGTGACAGAACTAGCATGTTAGAGACCTACCCAGCTAATTACACTCTGCCTCCAGAACCGCCCCTCTGCATTTTAGTTGGCCATAAGATTCTTCACTTCCTAAAACATCAGGTCATTCTACTGTGCTTGGTTAAACAGCAACTGTGTTCTGGCCCCGGATGCAGCTGCCATTCAGCAGTGGGTCAAATTGCCTCTCTGTATCTTACCTACCATCTTGGTGGATGGGAATGTGAGACTTCATTCATGATTGCAAAGTGATTCAAGATCTGGGGCTGGGATGTGCTGTTGATGTAGAACGCTGCGTTATTATCAGGATGATGATATCGATGCTCTTCTGAAGGCAGTGGAAAATAATCTGAATGGAAGCTGAAGTTTACCTAGCTGAACTTTAAAAGGATTCTTCCGCCTGGGGCTCTCTGCTTTTGTGCCACCCAAACCCTGAGAACAGCTCCCAAAGGCAGTCCTGCTTTGCAAAGTGGCTAAGGTTTGGGGGCAGTGTATTGATAAAGGCGCCTGGACAGCAAACACCGGCTTTATCTCCACACACCGGCGTGCTCAGGCGCCAGGCAGCAAGTCTTAAAATAGTCTATTGAATGTTAACAATTTACCCGGGGTTGGGAGAGGGAGGGGATTCTTTGTGGAAAAAGAAGTCTTTGGTATTTCTGGAAATTATTTTCCGTCTCCAAGTGGTTTTGTTTATCGAGCGCACATGCTGCCCGGAACATGTCCTAATGTGGAATGTCCTTGCGAAGGCCTCTTCTGAGCACAGTGCTTTGCCAGGGCCCGCGCAGGGAGAAGGTAGCACAGCTTGAAGCAGCAGCTCATGCAAAGTGAGTCAGTGCTGGCATAAAGCCCCACAAAATTCTTCCCCAATATACCTCAGAGATGGCTCATTTCAGCTGAGTCAAGGGGGGCTGCTTCCTGCTCAGCTAACCAGGACCAAATACTTTCATGGAAAATCACAAGGATCAGTCACTAGCAGTGATCTGTCCCCTGGCTGATGCTGGAAAAAGTGACAGGCAAAAAGTAAAAATGTGGATCAGAGAATGGGAAGGGAAGTGCCCCACTGACGCTCCATTTCCACTGAGTAGAAAAGCGTTGTTGGAAAGAAGCAGTGCCCCAGTAGAGCAGAGGCAGGAAAGCAGGGAGATAGAAGAAGAGGAACCTCTTTCACTGGGGCTTAACCAAACATCCCATCTAATGCAATCAAAATCAGCACTGAAAAGCAATTAGGCAGCCAGAGCGGAGGAGTTTACAGGGAGGGGCAAGACTGGGACTTAACAGCCTGGCACTTTCCTTTTTAAAGCTAAAACGCCCCCTATTGGAAGGGCTTGTCCTGAGTTTCCAGGCCCATCACCAGCAGGAACAGAGCTTTGCTACAGAAGTGTCTCTATTCTGTTGACAGGTCCCTCCGCATCTGAATGGCTCTTCTGCCTTGCCCCACCCTCACATCCCCAATTTCCGTTCTATGCCGAGGCCCTGGGCACATGAGGTGAGGAAGCCGGGAGAGCATTTGTACCTATACAAACAAAGATGTTGGGTTTGCACAACTTTTCTATAAATCTGAACAGAAAATGGTTCATTCCCAAGGGCTGGAACGCAAACAGGGCTGCCCGTCAGCTCCTTCCAGCGTGCAAAACCTAGTGCTCCCCACGGTTCTATGCCCCTATCCTCCCCAGGGCATGCTGCAGAGTTTTTATTTTTATGGGGAAGATTTCAACAACTAAAAATGGAAATGCTAAGAGAGAAACCACACCTAAGTGCCCTTTAGAGACCTGGCTGCAGAGGCTACAATTATAACTGGCCCAATTACACCCACACTTCTATTTAAAACGGTGGACAGATCGCGTGTGCATCCATGTGCCCTCCCACACCAGGATGCCCTCACTAAGGCAGAATCAGACACCGAGCATGCACCCAGTTACCTGTGCACACCCTCCCCGGCAGAATCACACACACTGCGCATTCGCACACGTCCACTCAGAGTCACATGCCGGTAATGCGGCTCAGACATCCTCTCACTACTTGGAGGCCCCACAAAGGCATGATCTACTCCCACATCCTTTGCTCACATATACACAACAGATGGGCAAACTTCAAAAGGTTCCTAGCTTAGACCTAGCTGTCTAGTTTTCTACAATGCTGCCCCTCACCATGGTACCTGAGAAAGCATCCAAGCACCCAGAGTTTTATCCAACCTTCTCAAATCATCCAAACGAAGCTGGAAATCTCAAGAGAGCGGGCTCAGCACACAAAGGGAACTTCAATCCTTGGCTGCAAACCCAGAGAAAACGTGCATTTCTTTTGGACATTTCAGGGCTATGGAGGATTCTGACTTTACCCAATCCTGTTTGCTCACCTTTAGGGCATGTGCCCATGGTTCCAAAGGAAAGAGTCGGAAGGTATCCAATCAAGGCCTGCACTCTGCTCACAGACCCTCTAGCTGCATACTATTTGCCGTAAGGGAATCGAGCGGTATTTTACCCATGCATACACTAACCGTCACCATGCCCCACTGTCTCCCAGAGACACGCCAGTTTCCAGGCCATTCAGTCAGGGAATCTAGTGATCAAAATTTAATGTAGCAGATAAAACCCAAGGCTGCTTCTGGACTCGACAGGGATGCAACTTCTAACTCAACTCCCAGGTCAGCGTGTCATCAAACTCCCGCGGGCTGGGCTCAA
The DNA here is from genome assembly GCF_020497125.1 of Mauremys mutica. Taxonomy (NCBI): domain Eukaryota; kingdom Metazoa; phylum Chordata; order Testudines; family Geoemydidae; genus Mauremys; species Mauremys mutica. Next base: position 132,556,362 of record NC_059073.1, on the reverse strand, counting down.
CCCAGCCACTATGGTAGGGTTGCGTTTGGTCTAACCAAACCTGGAACTTGCCCACTGGGGGCCTAAAAAGGATAATCAAATTGTCACTGGAAGAGACAAATCCAAGAACTCATGTGCTGGGACCAGGCTGAGCTGGAAGGGTCACCAAGCACCAGAAAGGGGCCTCAGCATGTGCCTGCTGCAGATCAGCACAAGGGTGGCGTGGGAGGATCCTCTCCAAAGGGCTGTAGCCAGCTCCCTTCTCTGCTCACTGTGGTTTTTCAGTCACTGCTCCTACTAGTAGTTCTAAAGCCACATGCTCTTTGTAAAGCAGTGTGGAGGGGCTGTGAGGGGAGCAACTTAGGTTTGCCAACTTTCTAATCGCAGAAAACCAAACACCCTTGCCCCACCCCCGAGGCCCCACCCCTGCTCACTCCATCCCCCCTCCATCCATTGCTCGCTCTCCCCCATCCTCACTCGCTCATTTTCACCAGGCTGGGGTTGCAGGAGGGGGTGAGGGCTCCAGCTGGGGGTGGGGGCTCTGGGGTGAGGCCAGGGAGGAGTTTGGGGTGCAAGAGGGGGCTCCGGGCTGTGGCCGAGGGATTCGGAGTGCGGGAGGGAGCTCTGGGCTGGGGCGGGGGTTGGGGCACAGGAGGGAGTGCGGGGTGAAGGGTCCAGGAGAGAGTTTGGATGTGGGAGGGGGCTCAGGGCTGGGGGTTGAGATGCAGGCAGCCTCCGGGCGGCACTTACTTCAGGCAGCTCCCGGCAAGAGTCCGGCCTGTCCCTCCAGTTCCTAGGTGGAAGCATGGCCAGAGGGCTCTGCTGTGTGCCGCCCCCATCCGCAGGCACCGCCCCTGCAGGTCCCATTGGCCACAATTCCCGGCCAATGGGAACTGCGGAGCGGGCACTGGGGGCAGAGCATGGAGCCCCCGTGGCCACTCGTAAGCCTATGAGCCAGAGGGACATGCCGGCCGCTTCCCTGGAGCCACACAGAGCCAGGTAGGGAGTCTGCCAGCCCCACCAACTGGACTTTTAACGTCCTGGTCAGCGGTGCTGACAGGAGCCACCAGGGTCCCTTTTCGACCGGGTGTTGTGGTCGAAAACTGGATGCCTGGCAACCCTAGGGAGCATGGGGGTAATAACGGGTTGCTGGATATTTCAATATCTGACACGTGAGATTCAGTTTTGTGTCAGTACCTGAAACCAAGCCGGTCTGGAGGGGCGAGCGTGCTGGGGGAAGGAAATGCTCAACAGTAGAAAGGGAAGGCTGATGGGATGGCATGGGTGGGTTCTGCTCTCACTGTGGCTTTAATGGAGTCCGTCCCCAGTTCAGGTCACAAGGGGAAAGCCACAGGGCTAGACGTTTTATACCCAGCCGCTCCCTTTGAAAGCAATGGGGACTCTTCCTTCCCCAGCCAGAACCATGGGAGCTGCTGGGTGCTGAGCCATACTGAAAACCGGGACCATAATGTGGGCATGAATCAAAACCAGAAGCTTCACTCAAAGACTCTGACTGGCCAGCAGCTCAGTGCTGAGCACCACCATGGCAGCTACCTTTGGTCAGAGTCCTGGCTCCAGAATCGCCCTCCACAGGCCAGCAGGAACCGGCAGTGGTGTCAAGGGCTCTGGGCAATATCTTAATGCACCTAACGGTGACCCCCACACCCAGCAGAAGATCAGGGGCCAGTGCCTCCGAAGTGAATCCCCTCCCATCTCCCCCTGGAAGGATGACAGCTGCAAAGGGGAGACCTCACAACAGAAGATAGAAAGCACGGACCAACTGGCTGTGATGCGGAAGCGGGGTCTCCCATCCCCAGGAGAACAGTGTGGCAGGGACATGGTTGAGGTACCGGGTGCAAAGTTCACCCCCCCAAGGCAAGCAGGTGACTGGATAATCACTCACCAAACACTGGAAGTAAGCATGTAACCCAGCTTGAAAATATGCGTAGCCTTAGGGGAAACTGCATATTTTTCACTTGAGTCTCAAGATAAATAAATCCTCAACCTCACAGCAAACTAAGGAAGCGTCACAAAGTGCTGGGACCAAATTAATCCCCCGCCCGCATCCCTCCTCGCCCCAGACTGCACTCAGGCCAGGAACTGAGTATTTGCTGAAATAAAGAGCAAATCATTCTAATAGCATCTGGGGAGAAAACAGTAATGCTTAAAGCAGACACAGACTTGGAAAAATACATGCTCGAGTGTGCAGCATACGGCACTTAACCCTTCCATGCAGTAACCTTCTTCCAAGTCACATGTACATTTCCAGGAGCACATTGCAAGGGCTCACAACTTAGGGGCTTCAGCAATATGGAAGGGATTATAAAAAGCGTATTCCTAATGAGTAAACTAAGATCTCAGTCAGAAGCCACTTTAAGACTTTCCTGAATTTGCTCCAGGCACCAAGTCTGATGCAGCCATCTAGCAAAAATCTAACTGATTGCCTTTCCTCACCTTGGTGGAAATATGGGATCAGGACGGAGTAGGGAGGGAACAGTTTCACAACACTGGGATATCTTTAGCATTTCAGAAGTGACCCCGAGCAGGGGTGCTGTCTAATGGACAGGAGAGGGGACTGAGAGTCAGGATGCCTGCCCAGCTGGCCCTCAGCCTCTGTTCCCTGCTCTGCTGCCAACCTGCCCACAGCAAAATCTGAAGCCAACATTTTCAGAAGTAGCCTCAGTTTTGGGATCTCAGTGAGAGATGTCTGGGGCCTGGTTTCCAGAGTTGTGCAGAGCTGCGGGTTTTCAGTGACCTCAGCTGGGCTTGTGGGTCTGAAGAGAATCAGGCCCCGGGGATCTCAAGTTGGGTACTCAGAATCAAAGGGCTCTTTAGAAGATATGGGCTGTACTCTCTCTAGGCCCCATTCGGTGAAACAGGTATGATCATATTTACCTGCTCGACAAGAGAGTCATGATTGCAAAATGCATGCAGCTCCCCAGCTGAAAGGTTGCTAGAGAAGGGGAAAGGATGAACTCACTCAATTCCAGCAGATATTTTCCTACTAGAGATAAGACAAACACCCACAAAAGAGAAGGAAGACGACCTCCAAGGCCTGGAAAGCAAAGGAGGAAGCTGAATTACCAAGGACTAGAGCCTTTGTGAGCTGATCAAACCCCAACTGTCCTTTTCAGCAGGCTGGAAGCTATAATGCTATGAGAACACACATCATGAATGCAGCACACTGGGACTGCACACAAAACGGGTTCTACTTCAGGTTAAATTTTTAAACAGCTAAATACACAAGATTCTGGAGGGAACAATAAAGTCACCAGCTCTCTTGAAAGCATGAAGGGTTCCCTTCCCAGCTTGAGCAGAGCAGCCTGGTTCCTTATTTTAAAGCAGAATCGGAGTCATGAATACGGTGGAGATTTGTAGTTCCCGTGGACAAGAGCTGATGGTGCAGAGCATGGGAAGAACCTCGCTCTGTCCTTTACCATTCCAGGGCAGAGACTATCTTGATTTATTTTAATCCTCTCCAAGCAAGACAATGGGAAGGCACCAGTGCATGCCAGCCACCCCTGAGATTAAGGGAGGAAGTGCTCATGTGTGGGGAAAATGGCCACTAGCCAAAGAACTATGTGAGGACCTGTTCTCCTGATCCCTCACCAAAGCCAAGATTTGGCAGGATACCCTCTCTCTCTTCTCCCCCAGCCCCACCACCCCCACATTGTGATTTGCACAGAGAACTTGTTAGAGCTGCAAGAATAGCGAAGGAGAAACTCCGCATCTGCCTGACTAGGAAAGCAAATTTTGACTGTCCTATATATTCAGGACTCTGAAAAACAAACCCCTTCCACGCACACACGTTAGTAGTGCAAACAGGCCAACCGAGTACATTTTAAGGTTCAAGTCACCAAAAGGAAACCATATATTCAACTGTAAAATTGCAGCTTCCCAGTACCAATTTGTGGCATGCTAGTTACCTAACTCATCCAATCAGAGAACAGAAACATAGCTATGTGACTTCAGTACCTAACACAGTACAAACTGCTTATTCACGATTGAATATAAAATTCAGATTTTGAGCCGCATTGGTTTGATACATAAGTCAAGTGGTTTTGTTTGCATTCCTTGACTGGATGATTTATACAACTAACCGACACAGTATAAATTGCAAGCATCACAATTGACTATAACATTCAAATTTTGCACGGTGTTGGTTAATTATATATGTCGTCCAATCAGAGAACACAAACAATATCACAGAAGCAAACCAGCCACCACAATGCAAATACGAAGCATTTACAACCTGATTATTTTCTGAAGAAATTTGTGAATAACTTGGAATAAAGAAAAATTATAGAATCTCATCATCCACTCATCATGAATTTGTGAATAAAAAGTCAAAATTTGTTGAATATATTATCTGCAGTATTCCCAACTCAAGCATTTTAAAATTATGAGTCAAAATCATGAGATTTTAAAAAATAATAAACTTTGGGTTCTTCTGATTTTCCTTGGTTTTGGACCAGTAAGGCTAGACACTTACTTAAAAAAACTCCCAAAGCAGATATTCCCATGCAATTGCATGTGTGCTGGAGCAGGGCTTGAAGAAAAACACCAAATATCATGAACCGTGCTGAAATGGTGAGAGTTGGCAGCATTATTTTAATTTGTTAAGAGTATTCACTCAGCTCCAGAAAAGTTCAAAGATCTTAAAATGTGGTTTCAAAAATGCCAAACGGTTTGTTCATACTCTCACAGCAAAGGCAAGTGCAAAGCTTTCCCATGGGGCAAGTTCTCTGTATGAAGGGCCTGTCTGTATCAGGGATTTTTACACCAGCATAGCTACTCTGGTGTGGTACATCTCACTTCAGGGCTCAAACTCTCACTTTACACCGGCACCTCTTCACTGGAGGTTTGCACCAGCATGACAATCCTTTCTATAGACATACAGACAAACCCCTTGTCGGAAGTTAGGGGAAAGGCCCCTATCATTCAGGGGTGCTGGAATAATTTGTATAGTTGGAGTGCTGAGAGCCACTGAACCAAACTGTAAATCCTATGTGTGATGGAAACCAATTCAAGCCAGGGGGTGCAGCAGCACCCCCAGCACCCCTAGTTCCAGTAGCTATCATTTTATAAGTGCATTTTAAAATGAAATGTCGCCCATTTGGAGTAGACAGAAAAGCAGCAGCACTATCAAGGGGACATCCAGGAATTCCTTGTAGTTTTGTTTCTGAACGAGAGACTGACTGTTTTGGTAGTTGAGGGATGGAAACTGTAGATTCAGTGTCCCAACCTGGGGCACATAGGATCCATTAAAGAAGGCCAGGCCTCAAGAAAACAAATTCACTCAAGATCAGCCCCCAGATACAGCTATATGCAGAGCTTGGGGAGTCTCAATGAAGAATTTACTTCTGGCCATTTCTCATTCATGACCAAGGATAAACAGAGGGCCTCATTTAGCTTTGTGCAGCTCAATGCGTTATAGGAGGGAGGGCAGAGCACAGCCAACATTTTTTTAGACTCGCTAACAAACTGTCTAACATAAGGGGCGATATCTACAACAGGACCAACGTAATGAGATACTCCAGCCAGTGCCTCCCCATAGGGCCAATACAGGCTCCAACAAACTTCCGCTTTAGCAAGAAGAACTATGTCAATAAGACATCAATAGGCATGAGGAGCCCGGGCGGGCATCTGCATTACAGGGCATTAGCACACTGCATGCCAGCAAATGTAATTCAAATAGGAGGGATATCGCTGGGGTGTCAAATGATTAGCAGGGCTGGAAAATTACACAGCAGTGTTCTATGGGGATGCTTTTATATCATCCCCAAATACGGAATAGTAAATCAATGTTGGGGAAGCTGTCGGCTAAATTGTCTAGGTGTGCCAGGTATTAAAAAAACTTTCCTCAGACATTCAACTACGCACAGTACATCTGCTAAGGAACAGTAAGGAAGCATTTAGCTTAACTGCCATGTCTAGAGAAAGTGCTATTCCATTACAGAGACAAAATCAACAGGCTTGAAACCAGAGGGAATATTTTCAATGCAAAAGAGATTTTCCTCCCCCACTAAACTTTGTACCTTAAGAAGCTTTTTTGGCTCAGAAAACCCTCCTCTTTTAAAAGGCAGGCCTTGTTTTATGTGTTAAGGCAGCGCTCTTAAGGTCCCAGCGAGAAAACAGTTCCTTAAATCCCAAGAATCTCGCAGCAAGCCGAACCCCTAAAACTGGCCTCACTCGCTCTCCTCAGACCGCAAGGTTATAATGGGAGAATGGAAAAAAGCAATGCAGGACTGGCGGGTAGTAATACAATGCAGGCTCCTTCGGGGAGCATGTGGGGAGAGCAGCCCATCCAGTGAAGGTCTAGAACGCCCGGTTGCAATGCTCTGAATCTGCCCACACCATCCCAGGAGGCAGCTGCTGTTGGGTTTTGTTCAATTTGGACAGGAATTTCTTAGCCCCTTGCCTATGTTCTCTGAACTAGCCAGGCAGCGGCATGCCTGCCATTAAGCTCGCAATAATCAATATGAGAAACATTTACCGGGTGCCAACCATCCAGAGAGTTCACACAAGGTCAAGAAACAACCCCCCCCCTCCATTTCCAGTCACAGGCTCTCCAGGGCTCCTCAAAAACCAGCCAGTGGCCTGAACCCCGGTGGCACCTGCCCTACAAGAACGCTGAAGCCACCTTTCCCCGTGGCCTAGAGACGAGTAAATCCCTCCCTGCAAACTCCAGCACGGGGCAGTCTCTGATGCCCTGCTGCAGAAATGGAGAATTCAGCCCCATGCTCCGGGTGTCCCTAACCTCTGACTGCCAGAAGCTGGGACTGGATGGCAGGGGGTGGATCACGCCATAAATTGCCCTGCTCTGTTCGTCCCCTCTGAAGCACCTGGCCCCAGCCACCGCGGGCAGACAGGATCCTGAGCTAGAGGGACCCTTGGCCCGCCCTAGCATGGCCGCTCTTATGTTCCTCCCCTCACCCCAGCACAGTGACTTCAGTGGCTCTCCTGTTCCATCAGGAAGGAGAGCGTGTCCCCGGGGTTTGCTCTGCCCATGGGACTCAGCAGTTCGCTCTCCTTGGGGAGGTCTGGTGGCCCGGCCAGGCACAGCACCAAGAAGTGCCCCCAACTCCCCACGGGTGAATCCTGCCGGGGCTCCCTGCGGCCGGTGCATCGCTGGAGGACAGACAAGGAGGCGCAGGGCCCGATCCTGCAGGCGCCCGCGCGCACCGGCAACTTTGCTCAGGGCTGGGGCTGGGTTGCTCCCAGGATCGGGCCCGTGCGAGGGACGCGGCGAACTCTGCCCAACACAGAGCGGGAGGCTGCTGCGGGCTCCCAGCGCCCCGGGCACCTGGCACCGCAGGCCGGGACGGGGCCGGAACCAGCCCCCGCCACTGCTGAGCAGGGTCTGGCGGCTCCCTCCCGGGGCCCCATGCCCCAGGCTGGCTGGCGCGGGGACGGGAAGCAGTGGGGTGCATTCCAGCCTCCATCCCAGCCCCCCGGCGGACACTGACCCTCCCGCGGGCCAAGCCCAGGCTGCCCTGGGCGCTCTCCGCAGCGTTTCGGCGCCAGGCCCCCAGCCCCGAGCTGGGGCGCCCCACCCCCCGACCCACTCCGGCCTCACTCAGCAGCCCTGCCCCCACGGGGCCAGACCCCGGAGGCGCCCCCCCCTTCCCACTCCCCCCAGGAGCGAGTCCCAAAGTTTGGGGAAAGTTTTCCCGCAGCTGCGATGGCGCCTCCCAGGCAAGGGGGGGCGGGTGGGGGGCCGCGTGGGACGCCCCCCTCCCCCAGCTACTCACCGGTCCGGCTGGGCACAGTCCGCGGGGTCCAGTGGGGGAGCGGCCGCCCCAGGTGGGGCCGGACCCGCTCGTTGCCCCCGAAGCTGCCGCAGAGACACAATCCCCCGGCGGCGCCGGCTGTTGGGAACAATAGGCGCAGAGCCCTGGCCGGGGCTGGAGGCGCGCAGACCTCCCGAGCCGCCCCAGCTCACAGCCCCGGCTCCATCTCGCCAAGGGGGCCCCCGCGCGCTGTAGATCCGGGAAGGGGCTCGGCCCCCGGGGAAGACACAAGTGGCCCCGAGTCCCCTAGACTCCGCCGATCCCGGGGGCTGGAAGCCCAGGTGCCCGGACGAGCTGCGGTGGATGCGCTGGGCTCCCCGGGTTCCCTCCGTGCGCTCCGGAGTGATGCGCCTCCCTCCTCCGGCTGCTGCCCGGTGCCCAGTCCCACACTACGCGCTGCAGAGCAGGGCTGAGCCCCTCCCTCCCCGCCAGCCCCTCCTCCGTCCTCCACCCCCCTCCTTCCCAGCTCCTCCTCCTCGCTTCGCTCAGCCCCTCCCGCTCCGCCTCGTCCCCGGCCCTGTCACCTCTCCGTGCCACTGCCCGCTCTCCGTGTTCCCACGCCTCCCGCCCCAGCCCTCCTCTCCCCCGCCAGCAACCTGCCGGGCTCACTCCCCCGGGCTGGCCTGTCCCGGGTGGGGCAGCGTCCCTGCCTCCGCGGGAGAAGGAACCTCAGGCTCCGGATTCCCGGGATAGACAGGAGCGGCAAGGGCTCGGGACTTTGCCCGGGACCGGGAGGCTCTTCCGAGCGCGCTGGATGGGCGAACAAGCCCCTCGGTACTTGGCTCGTGCAGTGAGCTCTGAGCCCCCGAAATGCGGCTCCTCCTTCCGCACGGAGCTCATGGCAAAATCTTGGCTGTGGGGCACAGGGGCTGGGGAACGTCCCTTCTTCTCCTGCAGAGCTGGGGTTTGGCCTCCTCTCTGGTTTACATTTGATGTGCGTGTTCCCGTCCAAATAAACGCACGTGGTTTCTAAAGGCTGGTTCCAAACTGTGCAGTTTATTGTGTAGGGTGTGTTTCATATCCTGATTATTTCTGTGTGTTATGGTAGCTCTCAGAGTCCCTCAGATCAGGATCCGGGACCCCATTGGGCTAGGCTGTAGTACAGATATGTAGTAAAAATAGCCAGTCTTTGCCCTGACGCGCTTACAATCTAAGGCCCCGATCCTGCAATGAGTTTCATGGAGCTAGAGTGACCAGACAGCAAATGTGAAAAATCGGGATGGGAGTGTGTGTGTGTTTGGGGGGGGGGGGTAATAGGAGCCTATATAAGAAAAAAGACCCCAAAATCGGGACATCTGGTCACCCTACGTGGAGCAGCCAAGACTCAGTCAATGGGCACTGCCTGACACAGGCTGCCGGACATACAACAAATAAAATAACCAAGCAACAGACATGCAACGTGTCAGAAGACCAGAACTGGTCAGGAATCAGTGTTGCCAACTCTTGCTGCATAATCATCTCCTGATATTTGGTGTGATTGTTAAAGCCCCACCTGCCAGGATCAAGTGAGAATCTTAGATTTCTTTCTTTCTTTCAGTAAATTCCTAGCCCTCATGGTTGCAGGGTAAACCTGAACTACCTGTGAGATAAAGCCTCCGGGAAACCAGGTGGCAAAACCCCAAAACCCCAAAACCCAGCATTGCTGATTTTACTTATCAAATCTCAGAATTTTTAAGACAATTTATGATTATTTAGGGCTTGACTCACGATTTTTGAACAGTCGGGGTTGGTGATATTGTCTCTCCCCTCCAACACACACACTCGCATCCCCACTATTTGTTAATTCATGCAAACTGCCTAAAGCTTTCTGGAGTTAAGAAACAAACAATAACAAAAAGAGAGAGAATTCAGAGGCAAAGGCTAGGGAAAAGTCTGATTTTATTGTGAATATTTGTTTTCCAGAAGAAAGACCTGAATTAGAATCATGCCCCTCTGTCTTTTCTGGGAGAAATGGGCTAGCAGAGTTCCTCTTTCCTATGTTTGATACTTCCAGCTCACAAATATCTTAGTATGGTTTTATTATGTACCACCTAAGACCAGGATCCTCTGATTTTATTTGTGTGGTCAGACCCTTATGCCCTGAGTGTTCTGCATGGATCTGACCAGAGGATCAGGACCTAAATCCTCAAGTTTCAGAATTTGCTTTGATTTGCAAGAGTTGCCTGATGGCTTCCATTTAGATTTTTCTGCCTTTTGCTCCTTATAGACAAAAATATACCGAACTGCTATTATCTGGGAGTTCTGGTGATTTGAACAAACTATTTGAGGTTTGCTCTCTTGGCATATTTGTTTCCATCAAAAGCTATAGGTAAATGTCTTTCTTAGTTATTGCACAGATAGCTAATGTTTATTCCCCTTATATATACGTGGCCTGGCTTGTGCAAGTGATGAGCACTCACAGTTCTTTCTGAAAATCAAGCCTGTATCTTCCATTCTTATGGGCTTGGAAAGGATTGTCAGATCCAAATCATATGTGCCACAAACCACTGAACAGTCCAAAAAACAACTGACAGCTGAAATCATTCCCCCCATCTGTCTCATGTCAACACTTCAGCAAGGTCTAGGGGAGAAACATGGTGAAAGTTCTAAGCTGTGAAGCACTTGGGAAAATCTCTGCAGGCACAGGCAACAGTCCAACCTTTGGATTTTCCGGGAGGCCTCAGTCACCAGCTCTGCCAGGAGGTAGCTGTAGCTGGAGTAGCATGCTGGGTCTATTGTCATGCAAATTAATCTGCCAAAAACCCTACTTGGCTTCAGAATTCTTAGGCCCAGTAACCCTCCCCACTAAGCAGCTTCTAAAAAGAGAGAGGGCTATCCCCAGGCTAGGTTCACCTAGGATAACGCAGACTTGCACAAGGAGGTTTGATTTAGATTCAGGGAGCCTAAACAGTGAGGTAGTCCTGGAAAAGACTCTAGTGCAGTATAGGCCAGAATGAAGACATCTCCTGGCTCACTGTGGAAGAGCTGGAAGAGACAATGTGTAAATGATTAAGTTATAAAGTGGAACAAGACAGGCTGAAGTATACCCATCAATCACCACAGCTATATCTGAACCAAATGCTAGGTGTCCATCTTTGGAACGAGGGCAGTCCATTGCCAGCTAAGGCAACTGCTTACTTTTGATGCCAATGGCTATTTAATAGGTTTTTCCAGGGGCGATCAATAAATATTGGTTGATGCCTGGAGTGGAGAGAAGGTAATATTCCTCCCAAGACTCTCCTATCCATGCAGAATGTTGCAACTGATCGCGTCCATTAGGGAGGAGGGCTTGTGCAGGGAATAGTTTATAAAAAATATGCTGTAGCTCAGTCACAAGACATGGGCTAGATACAGGAATCACTGGGCAAGGTTCTTTGCCCAGTGTTCTGCAGAAGGGCAGATTAGATGATCACAATGGTCCCTTCTGGCTTTAAATTCAGTGACTCCATGAAAGGGCTATGGTGGGGAGCTATGACGCAGTTCCCCCTTCTGATCCCAATGTACCTGTGATTTGGTGTCTCTGGCTTGCTGCCTTTCGGAGAGCTCCATACTATGTCTCAGCTCACAGTTCCTCTCTGATCTCAGTGAAATACACACCCAGACAGTGAGCCTGGTTATAAACAGGCTGGTGAGCAGGAGGGATTTGTTGTTTGTTTTGGTTTCAAAGCTGCATTTTGTTATCCTCATTTTGTCTGTTTCTGTTTGGCTCCAGATGTATTCTTTTAAGGCGGATAATTGTGAAGAATGCAGTCTAGGTTAGCCGCCAAAGCAGCAGCACTGAAGGAAGAAAATATATTAGAGCAGGGAGACTGCTAGCCAAGCAGGGAAGACGAGAGCTCTTTACAACAAGAAGGGAGGAGAGTGGAGGCCCAGGGGCCTCCTGCAGTTTGGTTCTGCAGCATAGGACTGCCGGACCCTAACGGATGAAAGAGTTTGGGTAAATTAGGGTAAGTCCACTCTGCAATAAAAACCCCATGGCACGGAGTCTCAGAGCCTGGGTCAGTTGACTGGGGCTGCGGGGCTAAGAACAGCAGTGTAGACATTTGGGCTTGGGCTGGAGTCCGGGGTTCTGAGACCCTCCCTCTCCCAGGGTTTCAGAACAGCTAGGCGGCAATTTGAGCCCCACTGCATCAGCTGACACAGGCCAGCCAGGGGTGTTTTCTTGCAGTGTAGACATACCCTTACAGCCAGGATCCTTCCTCCTGCAGCCTCTGCCCCCCAAATCCCTAGGAATTAAATACCTCATCAGTTCTGGCATGGCAGTTGTGTTAAAGTGCCCTCCTAGCTAGACTGGTGATGAGGGCCATGATAGGTTCAGTGCAGGTAGCCAAAGAGCTCAGCATGCTGGAGCTGGAGTTCAGGGTGTAGCCCAGTGGGCCAGCTTACCTCTATTATAGTCACTACTTTGCATTATATTCTGCTTTATTATAGTCAGAGGTAATGCAAGGAACCTACAGGCTTGTATTCCGTAAGACATTGGCTTCAGCAGTTAGCATGAGGCTTGAGGCCTATGAACTTGGCATAGATAAACGTAGGTAACCCATACGTTTTGGGGAACTGGAAGTAGAGTGTAAGGGGGAATTTTATCCATAATGACGTCAACCAACCACAGAAACATAAACTGACACCAGCTTCTGGAAGGTTTTGGATGGATCATCTGACTGCAAGAGCTCCATGGCAATGAATTAACGTATATGATAATGAGTTAAAATCATAAATATACTAACCTATAGAAGAAGGGCACCTTAACATTGATAAGGGGAGGAAATACAAATAAGGAAGAGGGGAGAAGCCTCTGCTGAATATGCATTAGACATAGTAACATCAGCATAACATATTATAAAAGGGGCATCCCAACCTGGGGCAGTAGGAAAGAGAGATGTAGCCCTTGGGAGGAGCCAGAATGACAACCACTGGTGAAGATGAGGAGGGTGACGGTGATAAGGAAGATGATGGCTAACATTTCAGGTTGTTCTGCAAGGGATGTGTGAGTGCAGATGTTCAGACGTACGTTCTGTATTATCTCTATCCACCTTACTGAGTGAGAGTGTGCGTGACTTTGCTAAATGCATTAATAAATGATTTATTTGTGTGTGTAAAAGAGTTCCTATAGTGTGTGTTGCCCCTGTGCACATCAGGGTTCCCAACTATAGAATAATTTTAACAATACTGGGCCTGATCTTGGGACAAGAACCTGCCAACCCATCATAGGGATGATTTAGTTGGGGATTGGTCCTGCTTTGAGCAGGTGATTGGACTAGATGACCTCCTGAGGTCCCTTCCAACCCTGATATTCTATGAAAGTGATAACTGTGGATTTTTATTCATAATCTATAGCTCAGGCTACAAGGGAGTGCTCCTCCAGGTCTACAAGGCTCAGCCACCTGGAGACCTGCCCTGAAGAGTGGGTGGGCAGGACTCCAGTGGTGGGGGTGCCAACAGAGAACATTGTCCCAGGCAGGGGGTTCTGACTTGTATTTTACTGTTGTCTTTTTGCAGCAGCAGCCCTAGTGGCCTGCCAAGTCAAGGGTTCTGCTGAGCTTTTGTCCTGTCCCTAATAATGTCAGCCCTGGCAGGGCTCTGCCTGCATTTCAGCTTTAACACTTCTCTGTGACAGAGAGCCGGGGAGGGCTCACACCTCTGTTGCTATTATTTCTCTGGAAGGAGATGGTTTTCTGCCTGGCTGGATTAACGAGGCAGCAGCCTGGGGGTGGGGGCGGGATGATGAGGAAATTTGGGGGGTTCAGTTAAAGACTTTTGGAACCTGCTGAAAACATGAACAAGATTCCGACCCTGCTGGGCAGCTCCAGGCCAGGGGTTTGCTCCCAGTGCTGGCACCAGCCGGGATGGAGTCACTTACCCATCATCGCTGGCTCAAAAGCAGGAGATAGATAGAGCTGTTACCATCTGCTGGCCTGGGGGTGAAGTGAGATGGCCTCCATGGGGACAGGGGAACAGATGTCCCGATTTTATAGGGACAGCCCTGATATTCAGGCCTTTGTCTTATATAGGTGCCCATCACCCCTCACCTCTGTCCTGCTTTTCACACTGGCTGTCTGGTCACCCTACCCGGGGACCACGGACGTCTCTCAGTCCTGGCCCTTGTTGGCAGCCTCTGCTGGGCATGAGCAGGTTGTGGAGCTCCCCTCTGGCCCCAGGGCTAGGTTGAATTGTGCTGGTGGAGGCTGCTGCCCAGACCTCTCCTGCTGTGGGCAAGAGAAGCTGGGCTGGTGCCTTCCAGCCCGGGAGCACCCGTGGAATTGGCGCCTGTGCCTGCAGCCTCTGACATGGCAGAGATGTTGGGGTTTTTACAAATCTTCACACACCCTCTGCCAATAAAATAAAAATAAAATTCCTCATGTTTGCACCTGTGCTTCCCATTGAAATCAGTGTGAGTTGGGCACCGGGGTGTTTTTGAAAATCCCACTTGGCACCTCTCTGCATCCTTAAGTGCCTTTGAAAATGTGTCCCTAGGTGTCTAAGTCAGTTCTGAAAATGGGACTTAGGCTCCTAAATCATGTGGGTGCTTTGGGAAATTGAAGCCTTTGGGCCTCAGATTCAGCTGGGGTCCTCTGGAGTCTTTCCATTGGCTCCACTGGGCTTTGGGTCAAGTGCTTGTCAGGGTTTGATGCAGGATTGGCTCAGGTGCACATGGCCAGATGAGATGGGAAGGTGATTTGCTTTGGTAGCTACAACATAAGATGGACCACTGCTCTGATCCAGGATCACTCCTGTGCCCTACACTCACTCCTCGAGGGGGGAAGGGAAATTAACTGCCTAGCTGCACAGACCTCAAGAGAAATCGTGAAACTCATGAAGTCAGGGCCTTGTTTCCATTTGGGAGGCTAAAGATCAACCAATTCCAGTGTGACAGGCCCCCTAGAGAAACCTGTTAGGTTGTGCAGGAGTCGTTTGCACAGCAGAGAGGGAAGAGGTGGTACCTGTCAGATCACAATTTCTGCATACAGTGAGGGAAGGAGGCTTTGTAGAGGGGAGCCCAGGTCGAAGGGGTCCTGACGAATAACGCAGAGCATATGCCCATGAGGCACTGTGAACCCCCTTGCCCAGGGTAACTAGCATCTTCAATGCAGTGCAACGTTTAGTACACTCAGGGCAACTTCAGAAACCCTTGTCAGCTTCCCTACTATTTGCACACAGACGGGAGGAGGAGCTGCTTTCGGAGCTGCTTTCGTCCCAGTTGAAGTCTCCAGAATGCTGCTTCTGCTGCTGATGAATTCCTTGGCTCCCTTCTCTGGGGCTGCCCTGAAAGTGCCCTCTCCATCCTGGCTAGGGTGACCAGACAGCAAATGTGAAAAATCGGGATGGGGGTGGGGGGTAATAGGAGCCTATAAAAGAAAAAGACCCCAAAATTGTGACTGTCCCTATAAAATTGGGACATGATCTGGTCACCCTAATCCTGGTTGTGTGGGGCTGCGGCAGGCAGGGACTGCTGTGCTGGGTGATCAAGAGCTCTCTTGCTAATAGGGCTGCTTAGGAAAGTGGCAGGGAGGTGCATGAAGAGACATTCCTTTGGCCTGTTGGGAGGAGGGAGGGACACCACGGAGCTGCCTTGAAAGGAGAAAAGAGGCAGAGAAAGAGAGAGGCTGGCACTTTGCAGGGTTTTGTTTTGCTGGCAGAAGGAACAATGGAGTTTAGGAGCCCATCTGGGGATGGGCTTTACAGACAAAGGCCTGCCTCTCTTCCCCACTCCTGCGTGGCTGCCTCTCTGCAATCATTTTTCCATTATACAGTGTGAAAGATTCTGAAGATCAGGGCTGAAATGCTGCTAAACCTCACC
The DNA here is from genome assembly GCF_020497125.1 of Mauremys mutica. NCBI lineage: Eukaryota > Metazoa > Chordata > Testudines > Geoemydidae > Mauremys > Mauremys mutica. The sequence goes on along the minus strand of NC_059073.1, from coordinate 132,540,813 downwards.
CAGTATGCATGGGCAAACACACACTCACACACACAAGCACAAACATGCACTCACACAGACACACACAGCTAGTATATTTTGTCCTTTGTTTTGCAGTGTAAAATGGGCTCGAGGAAAAGTTATTCCTCGCATTTCAAAATTAGTGTCTCCCTCCCTTCAAATTGTTCCCCGGGGATCTTGGAAACGAACGCCTTAGCGGACTATTCTGCCACTCCCCTACTCCTCTCTCTGTCCTCCATTGCACATGGACATACTGGTTTGTTATTGTAGGGTTGCTTGTGAGCGCAACCAATGAACAGTAAGGAAGGTGGGGACTGACAGGGTGTGGGCAGATGATCTGTATGTTTACTGTCATTCTAGCCAGTGTACAGATTACAGCAAGGAAATCCTGAGGGGTTCAGCCTCAATCTGTGAACTTGAAGGGGTTTTGCACTGGGGTCAAAACCCCTATAAGCAGAACTCTTCACCCCTGCAGCAGAGCACAAAGGATTTGGTTAAAGCACTGGCTTCTGGGATAGGTGGTTATATGAGAATCGCAGCTTTCTTCTCTTTTTCAGGGTAAATTTCTAGCCATCCTGATTGCAGAGAAAAGCCTGAAAATGTGAAGTCTAGAGGTAATTAAAAATAATGCAACATGTACTATTATGTAAAACTCTCATAATTTCAATCTCATGATTATTGGGGCCTGACTCATTAGTTTGGAATGCTCAGGGTTGGCAACACTGACATCGAGGCTTCTTGCAGGGTTCTCTGCAGGTGGAGGATGCTGATTGGTATATTTTGAGCTAGGTCCTTGTCTTACTCTATCTTCTGAAAAGCATCCAGCACATTTTGGAGCACTCACTAAATAATAACAATAACTAACAATAATGTAGGTCTGGATCCATGCCAGATTTAACTGTGTGCACAGTGACTACTCCCATCAATGGTTATGGGGCGACTCACAGCATGTGGAGTTTCAGCAAGTGTGTAAATCTTTGCAGGATTGAGGCCTCGGATTGCATACTCCTCAGGGCAGGGACCATCTTTATATCGTGTGGGTGCATACAGCACCTAGCAATAATTATTACATTATTTAACTGCCTACTCATTATTAATCATGTAATTTATTAAATTAATCAGACTAATTGATTATTATTACCTCACCCATGTACTCAGCGCTGTGTGAGACACAGAGTGAGCTAGTCCCAGGCTGGAAGATTTCATACCCTAAGCCTGCACTAGTCAGCCCAGTACAGCTGCTCCTCCTTCCCAGCTTCCTTATATTAGGAACCCACAGCTCTGAAGGTGGAGAGCCATAAAAGATTCAGTCTGCAGCTGGGTGAGGATGAGAACTGCAGGACAATAGAGCTGTTTTTTCCTGACCTTACATTGCCTAGTTAAAGATCTGCAGCCCCCTCGAAGGGGGCTCTCTGCAGTCCCTAATTCAGAATTTAAAAAACAAAAGCCAGCGACTCTCGTTTAGGTTTGGAGAGGGGGTGGCAGCAGGGAATAAAAGCTGAAGGACAAAGAGCTGCCCCTGAAAGCTCTGACTGACAAAGACGTTGTCAGCTTCTGCTCTCCCTGAAAAGGCCAGAGCACATCAGGGTGCGGAGCTGTCCAGAGACATCTGGCCAGCTTGGGGAATTGCAAGCTCCTTGCAGCCAGGGAAAGGCAAGGATGCCCTGCAGCCCTCCAGTGTGTGTGTGAGGCCTGGTCTACACTACGTGTTTAAACCGAATTTAGCAGCATTAAACCGATTTAACCCTGCACCCGTCCACACAATGAGGCCCTTTATATCGATATAAAGGGCTCTTAAAACCGATATCTGTACTCCTCCCCGACGAGGGGAGTAGCGCTCAAATCGGTATTGCCATGTCGGATTAGGGTTAGTGTGGCCGCAAATCGACGGTATTGGCCTCCAGGAGCTATCCCACAGTGCACCATTGTGACCGCTCTGGAAAGCCATCTGAACTCCGATGCACTGGCCAGGTAGACAGGAAAAGCCCCGCGAAATTTTGAATTTCATTTCCTGTTTGGCCAGCGTGGAGAGCTCACCAGCACAGGTGACCACGCAAAGCTCACCAGCACAGGTAACAATGCAGTCACCTGAGAATCGAAAAAGAGCTCCAGCATGGACCGCACGGGAGGTACTGGATCTGATCGCCGTATGGGGAGAGGATTCCGTGCTAACAGAACTCCGTTCCAAAAGACGAAATGAAAAAACATTTGAAAAAATTTCCAAGGCCATGATGCAGAAAGGCCACACCAGGGACTCAGTACAGTGCCGTGTGAAAGTTAAGGAGCTCAGACAAGCCTACCAGAAAACCAAAGAAGCAAACGGAAAGTCTGGGCAGGGCCAAAAACATGACGCTTCTACGCTGAGCTGCATGCAATTCTAGGGGGGTCCGCCCCCACTACCCCACCCCGTCTGTGGATTCCGATGTGGGGGTGGTAATCGCAGCCATGGCTGAGGATTCTGTGGACGGGGAAGATGAGGAAGAGGAAGAGGAGGAAGAGCTTGTAGAGAGCACACAGCACTCCGTTCTCCCCAACAGCCAGGAGCTTTTTCTCACCCTGACAGAAGTACCCTCCCAAGCCACTATCCCAGACAATGAAGCCATGGAAGGGACCTCTGGTGAGTGTACCTTGTAAATATAAGACATGGTTTAAAAGCAAGCGTTTTTTAATGATTAATTTGCCCTGAGGACTTGGGATGCATTCGCGGCCAGTACAGTTACTGGAAAAGTCTGTTAACATGTCTGGGGATGGAGCGGAAATCCTCCAGGGACATCTCCATGAAGCTCTCCTGGAGGTACTCCAAAAGCCTTTGCAAAAGGTTTCTGGGCAGGGCAGCCTTATTCCGTCCTCCATGGTAGGACACTTGACCATGCCATGAATGTAGCAAGTAATCTGGTATCATTTCATGACAAAGTCTAGCTGCGTATGGTCCCAGTGTTTGCTGGCATTCAAGCAACATCCGTTCTTTATCTCGCTGTGTTATCCTCAGGAGAGTGATACCGTTCATGGTAACCTGGTTGAAATTCAGGAATTTAAGTAAGGGAACAGAAATGGCCATTCCTACTGGGCTGTTTGCCTGTGGCTTAAAATAAATCCTTCCCTGCAGGTAGCCAAGCGGGGGAAAGGAGGGGAGGGGGCGCGATTGGTGCTGAGCTTTTCCGCGTTTGGCTAGCAGGGATCTTTCTTGCTACCAGCCACATGGTTTGGGGGGAGGGGGAAAGGGGGATGTTTAGCAGTGATCTTCCATGATACCAGCCACGCGGTTGGGGTGGGGAAAGAGGGTGTTTAGCAGTGATCTTCCATGATACCAGCCACGGGGTGGTTTCTGCTGCTGCACGTTAACAGGAAAGAAGCAGCACTCAACGGGCTTTTCTTGCTATTTGGGAAAGGAGGGCGCTGGATAGATGAAGGCTGCAGAAGACGAAAGACAATGGCTTACCATGGCCGCATGCAAGCCGAATTCTGATGCCTGGACCTGCGTCTGTGAGATCTCTAACACCAGAGCCGCAGGCACTCAATATTAAGATGCAAAATGTGACCTTGTAGTGAAAACACATGTGCTATGTAAGGTGAATAGTGTTGTCACCATGAAAGAGTATGACCATTGTTCTCTAAAATGTATCTTTTTAAATACTTCTCTCACTTTTTTCCCTCCCTCATGCAGCTGCAAATTTTTCAAGCCTCCCTACTCCGTCCCAAAGGCTATCTCAGATAAGGCGGCGGAAAAAAAAGACGCGAGAACAAATGTTTTCGGAAATCATGGAAGTGACCCGCAATGAAAGAGCTCATCTGAATGAGTGGAAGGACGTGGTAGTAAAGTACAGGAAAGATGCCAGTGACCATGAGGACAGGAGGGACCAACGTGAGGACAGGAGAGACAAACGTGAGGACAGGAGGGACGCTCGAGATGAGAGGTGGCGGCAGGAAGATCAGCGGTGGCGGGATGCAACTCTGGGGCTGCTGCGTGATCAAACTGACATGCTCCGGCGTATGGTGGAGCTTCAGGAACGGCAGCAGGATCACAAAGTGCCACTGCAGCCCCTGTGTAACCACCCTCCCCCCTCACCATGTTCCTTAGCCTCCTCACCCGGCAGGAGGCGTTGGGGGAGGCTCCGTGCACCCGCCCACTCCACCCCAGTGGACAGCCCAACCAAAAGGCTGTCATTATTATGAAATTTTTTTAGTGGCCTTTTCCTTCCCTACTATTCTCCTCCCAAACCCCACCCAGGCTACCTTGTCAGTTCTCTCCCTCTTTTTAAAATTAAGTAATAAAGAATACATGATTTTTAAACGAGAGTGACTTTATTTCCTTAGAAAGCAAGCTGTGATCGAAGGGGGGGTGGGGGAGGTGGCTTACAGGGAATGAGTCAATCGAGTGTGGGGGGTCATCAAGGAGAAACAAACACAACAGTCAGACTGTACCCTGGCCAGTGATGAAACTGGTTTTCAAAGCTTCTCTAATGCGCACCGCTTCCTGGTGTGCTCTTCTAATCGCCCTGGTGTCTGGCTTCGCATAATCAGCGGCCAGGTGATTTGCTTCAGCCTCCCACCCTGCCATAAAGGTCTCCCCCTTACTCTCACAGAGATTGTGGAGCACACAGCAAGCAGCAATAACAATGGGGACATTGGTTTGGCTGAGGTCTGAGCGAGTCAGTAACGTGCGCCAGCGCGCCTTTAAACGTCCAAATGCACATTCTACCACCATTCTGCACTTGCTCAGCCTGTAGTTGAACAGCTCCTGACTACTGTCCAGGCTGCCTGTGTATGGCTTCATGAGCCATGGCATCAAGGGGTAGGCTAGGTCCCCCAGGATAACGACAGGCATTTCAACATCCCCAACTGTTATTTTCTGGTCTGGGAAGTAATTCCCTTGCTGCAGCTGTTTAAACAGAGTAGTGTTCCTGAAGACGCGAGCGTCATGAACCCTTCCTAGCCATCCCACGTGGATGTTGGTGAAACGTCCCTTGTGATCCACCAGTGCTTGCAGCACCATTGAAAAGTACCCCTTGCGGTTTACGTACTGGGTGCCCTGGCGCTCCGGTGCCAAGATAGGGATATGGGTTCCATCTATCACCCCACCACAGTTAGGGAATCCCATTGCAGCAAAGCCATCCACTATGACCTGCACATTTCCCAGAGTCACAACCTTTCGTAGCAGCAGCTTAATGATTGCTTTGGCTACTTGCATCACAGCAGCCCCCACAGTAGATTTGCCCACTCCAAATTGATTCCCGACTGACCGGTAGCTGTCTGGCGTTGCAAGCTTCCAGAGGGCTATCGCCACTCGCTTCTCAACTGTGAGGGCTGCTCTCATCTTGGTATTCTGGTGCTTCAGGGCAGGGGAAAGCAAGTCACAAAGTTCCATGAAAGTGCCCTTACGCATGCAAAAGTTTCGCAGCCACTGGGAATCGTCCCACACCTGCAACACTATGCGGTCCCACCAGTCTGTGCTTGTTTCCCGGGCCCAAAATCGGCATTCAATGGCTAGAACCTGCCCCATTACCATCAGGATCTCCAAAGCGCAAGGGCCCGCGGTTTGAGAGAATTCTGTGTCCATGTCCTCATCACTCTCGTCGCCGCGCTGCCGTAGCCGACGCCTCCTCGCCTGGCTTTACAGGTCCCGGTTCAGCATTGACTGCACGAGAATGTGCGAGGTGTTTAAAACATCCATGATTGCCGTCTTGAGCTCAGCAGGGTCCATGCTTGCCGTGCTATGGCGTCTGCACAGTTCACCCAGGAAAAAAGGCGTGAAACGGTTGTCTGCTGCTTTCACGGAGGGAGGGGTAAGACTGTACCCAGAAGCACCAGCGGCAATGTTTTTTGCCCCATCAGGCACTGGGATCTGAACCCAGAATTCCAATGGGCGGGGGAGACTGCGGGAACTATGGGATAGCTACCCACAATGCAATGCTCCGGAAATTGACGCTAGCCTTGGTACATGGACGCACACCGCTGAATTAATGTGCTTAGTGTGGCCGTGTGCACTCGACTTTATACAATCTGTTTTACACAACCGGTTTATGTAAAATCGGAATAATCCCGTAGTGTAGACGTACCCTAAGATAGTCCATGTGCAAGTGTGTGTGTGCATGTTTGTCTCTGTGCATGTGCATATGTGTGGCTGCATGTGCAGCGTTTGGCGTGCATCCTTGCAAGTGTACAAATGTATCTGTATCGGAATACCCATGTGGCTCTCTCTGTGTGTACATAAAGCTAATAAACAAAAGTAGGGAAAGGAAGACACTAGCTAGTGGACAGCTCAGCAGTGTGGGGGAGAGTCTGGTTTCATACTGAGAGCAGGAGACTGGCCATCGGAGTCCTGATTCCTCACTGACTCACTGTGTGACTATGACCAAGTCAGATAACCTCTCTGTGCCTCAGTTTCCCCATCTGTAAAATCGGGCTCGGACGCCTCTTCATCACCAGCTTTGCCAATGGACATTTGTAAAGTGTTCAGAGACTGCCCCCTACCCAGTTGCCCTGTATCCTTATAACTTGGTGATTTGCCGTGTCTCCTTGAACTAGAACATCTGAGTCACTAGCATGTGATTGAGTGAAGCTGTCCCAAGGTTAACGGATTTCAGAGCCAAGTTCCCTGGCAGAGCCGGGAGTTTAGAGCAAGGCAGGATTTTGTATAAACCAACAGCAAGTCAAACATATTTTGAAAGAAGAATGCTGGGTCCCTAAGCCAGCAATCAACGAGAACAGAACCCTAACCCCTCCTTCCCCGGGGGAACAGAGAAGCTGCAGAGACTGACAAGGAGAAGCACAAGCCACTGACTTCCCTCGGGAGACGTGGCATTTGATAGTCAGCAACACCAAGAATAAAACATTAGCTGCTGGGCATGATTTAGAAACTAATGGCAGCGGTTTCCAGAAAGAGCCCTCTGCTGCCTCTACGCTCTAACTCAATAAAGCAATATGAGTGGGTCTGGATAGCTGTGCTCCAGGCTCTCCTGCAATCATTTGCACTTCAGGGGCTGCTGGGAGCCCACTGTCTAAGTGGCCCCTTCTGGGATCTCCAAGACCCAGAGCCATGCACTGAACAGGAGGCTGCAGTACTCTACAGCTATGATCCCTGATACAGCCACTTGCCTGAGTGTTAGAGAGCAGGGGCCACGACAGAGTTATGTAAAGCCTTTGAAAGAAAAGCAGCTATCTCCAAACAAGTCACCTCCAAGCAGCACTGACCCCTACCTCATAGGACTCCTGGGCAGGCATGCTGCAGGACGGGGTACTCCCAGCTTGGAGCTATCTCTTGGAATTAGTGCTGGTACTTTGCCTGTTTTGGGCACCATGGTCCGGGGCAGGTACCTGGAGCACTGGCTGCATTTGAAAGCACGCTCTACTCTTCTGGAGTGTGGCATTTCCTTGTCACTCTGCCAAGCTTTCAGGGCAATGCAGCAGGTGTCTGAGGCAGCGGCATGTCTGTGTTGTACATCATGTCACTGGTATGTTACGCTGCAGGAGGGAGTGACAGCCTGGCATGTGATGTAGCTGTGCCAGGGCAAACCCTTTGTGTTGGCAAGACCTAGGCTCTGGATTCTTGATTTGTGCTGCTGCTGTGTTGCTTCCAAACCCACAACCTCACACTGACATTTGCTCTGTATTGAGCATCGACCAAAACCCATTCTTTTCCCCTTGGCTGCATCTCAAAAGCATAACAACATCCCCCAGCTGCTGCCACTTAGCTGTTTATCTGCTGGTAATTAAGGGAAACCGATCCATCAGATGCCATCTCCACTGAGCAGCGAGGGCATCATTTTGCCCGCCCATGGGAGAAGAGATGGAGAAGCCCAGCCAGTGTACCCACATGATTCACTGTGGTTAACCCACAGACCCAGCATTGAGAGGACTGGCCATTTTGGCAGCTGGGAGACTAGGAAATGGATTTAGTGGGCCCTGTCAATGATGCCAAACCCAGGAAGCAGAAACGGAGGGGATAGGAGGCAAAACCACTGAAGGAACAGAACATACACTGAGATCTAAGGCTTGTGACTAGCAATAACAATACCTGAGGGATGAGCAATGAACCAAATCTCTTTGCTACCACAATGAGCACCCCAGAATCAGCTAACGGCACTGTATGTATCAGCTGTGGATTCGAATTCAAGACCCCCAGTTAGCATGGGGGCCTTTGCTAGACTCCCTGGCCCTGAGTCTGTTCTCAGTCACACTGCTGTCAGTGTGGAGTGAGAGCACTGACTTTGGAGCACCCCAGAGCATAACCCAGAGCAGGGTGTGGTCCCTGTCTCTAACCCAGGGTGTCTCTAACCCGCCTCTCTGCAGAGTGAGTCACTTATCTGGGCTGATCCACAAGTGATCGGTGGCTCAAACACTTTCTGATTCATCCAGAGACACATCTGGCTCACACACGGCCCAGAGAAGCCACAGAAGTTAGGAGACATTGCCTTCCAGGCTGTGGATGGAGGGCAGGAGCCTGGTTGGCTCAGGACCCTGAGTCCTCCGATCAGTGAGTGGAAACAGCAGCTCTGGCATGACTCCAGTCAGAGGAGACCAATCTCCCTCGCCACCACCTCTGGTGAGGAAAACTGCCTCTCACCCTCATGCAAACTCCCACCTATTTGGCCTTCGCCCTCAGGACAGGGCCCCCAATGCTGTGCTGGGGAAGCAGCAACTATTTTTCATTACTCTGCTCTGATGGACACTGGGGGTAGGGATGGGTGAAGTGTCTCTGGAAAACTTAGACATCCCCTCCCCTTGGCTACCTGAACCAGCACATGGATTCAATAAGCCCCCATCAATCCCGAAGGCTTTGCTTGGAGCTCCCTCTGCCCAGAAAGAGAGAGACGGTTGGAATTTTTCTTCTCCAGTGGAGCAGTTTTCCATTGGAAAATGCTGTGTCAAGGAAACTGAAAAGTTTTGCAGGCATGTAGCGATTTCATTGACATTTTCATGGGAAATTATCAAAATGCTTCATTTCATTTTGATACATAATATAATATAATATAATATAATAATATAATATTATATAAATGTCAAAATGATAAAGTCCAATGAAGTGTTCCGCCCTTAACCTTTTGGTAAGGTTGAAACAAAATACTTTGGAATATTTTGTTTCATGAAAAATTCCAAGATATCAACTTTTCATCCCATCTTGGGATGAGCCTGAATTTTGAAATCACAGACTGTGCTCCACTAAGGAAATCTCTCCCTCTCCCCCCGCCCCCTTTGTCTTCTTAGCTTCTCTGTCCCTCTACGACTGTTATTTATGGTTGTACCATCGGCCAGATCAAGCTGGATGAGGCTGTTCAAGGTGATGAGGAGCAGGGCTGAGGCAGGAATGACACCCCACTTGGCCAGAGAGGTGAGGGCAGCTCATTGTATATCCCAGATCCTTAGCAATGGACCTCTTCAAAGCGCTTAGTTAAGGAGAGTGGAAGGAAGTTCAGGGAGCAGACGTGCAAATGCCCCCACCATAGGAGAGAGGTCGGCTACCCTGCAATTGTCAAATACCAAGGAGCTCCTTAAGACATCACATGATATTTTATTGTCTGCAGAAAACAATGGGGTGAGACAGTTACACTGTGCTCTTTGCAGCCAGACCAGCAGTTAATGTACTTCTCCCTGGCTTGAGGGACCTAGAGGGGAGCCACTCGTTACCCTGCTGTTTTCTCCTCCCGAGCTCAGTGTGCATGATCCATAAAGGCAGTGACAAGGTGTGAAGGGACTCATCGGGGGCAGCCAGGGTGGGTAAGAGGAGCTGGTTTGGTGACCCCTGCGATCCATGTTCTCCAGCGGCTGTTGTGCAAGGCAAACCTGCAGTCCACTTTGTTTATTCTGCAGAAGTCTCTGCACCTCAGATCAAGCACATGCATAACGTGTTGTGACAAGGTGACACCAAGCTCAGGTTTGCATGGCGAATCCTGAGAGGGAGGGATGGGGATGAGACCTGCCTGCCCCGGTGAGTGGTTCTTTTTTCCAGACCTGGATCAGTCCCCAGTGAGACTCTGCATCGAATTCACAAGGAGAACTGTACTCCTCAAAGCGGAGGTGACAGCGGCCGGCAGGAGGCCGCTGTGGTTCAGGGTGTTCCTCTGAATGATCCCAGCATCTCAAGTCTGCGGAGCCAGGTGGAAATCTCATGCAAATTGGCTTTCTAGTGAGCTCCCTGGAACTGCCACTTTCGCCCCTGTCCAGATCTGCCTTCCTCATTGCATTTGGGTCTGTTCAGCACCTGCCCCAGGCAGAAACCAAGAGAAACAAGCATTCCCCTGAAAGTTTCACAGCTGCATAGCAGCTCCGGGGGACGGTTAGGTTTTATCACCCTGCGCTTGCAACTAGAAATCTACCCCAGACTGTTACACATAGTTATCCACAGCCTCTGGTGCTACCTTTAGAGCTCACTAGCAGGAAAGACCCAGATTGCAGCACTAGTCACGCCCCTTGTGATGGTGAGTGAATTCAGGTACAAGCCATCAGTGCTGCTGCTTGACCTTAGGAGCCAAGCTAGATTGGCCTCCAAGTTTCAGCTGAAATCTCCACTGCGCCGTGTTACCTGAGTGACGGCTCAGGTGCTTCGGTCACTTCGGAAGGTGGAGAAAGCCTGTGTTGGAGGCAGATGGAAATGGTTGCCTGTTGAAGCCATCATATAAAAACAAGGACTGCTTGGGAATAACCTTCCCTGGGAGCTTTCCCCAAATATACAGCGCTTCTGAGTGGGGCTCCAGCACCTGGGGAATGGCTGGGTTCCTCCTTCGGCTTCTTTAGTGACTGTCATGCCAGCGAAAAGCACTGAGTTGGCAGCCCAGCGTGGTGGTCCCCTCAGAGTCCCCCTGAGACCCCAGAGCATGTGCAGGCAATGGCAGGGTAAGTGCCCACCCCTTGCCTACACACACATCCCTGCTACCACTGGGCCTCAGTCTGTCCTGGAGGGTTGTTGGCAGGGACATCAGAGGAGGCTGTGCCACTGTCCTGCTCAGTAACAGACTGAGGGGCTGGCAGTCAGGGACTGAGGGAGATATACAGAGAGAGGCCATGCCCAGAAGAGACACATTAGCCTTGCACAAGTGACCTGCTGCAGCTCCCCATGGCTGGCGGCTGGCACGTGGGGCAGAGTTTCAAAGGAGCTTGGCTCCCATTTCGGCATGGAAGTAAGGGCCAGTTTTCCAGAAGCGCCCAGCACCCGCCATTCACCCATCGCATGGAACTCTATAAAAAATCCAGTTATTAATGGTGGTGCCTAAATGGGCACCAGTCTCTTCTGCAAACCTGCCCCTTGGGGACTCCTGGGTGAGAGGCACACGCCTGGAACCTTTGCGGAACTGTCGGATGTGGGATTGCCGGTCACTCCCTGATTGTCCTGCCTCCAGATTATTCTCCCAGAATTCTGATGTAAAGTATCTCAGATCTTACAATGAGATTGCATGAGAACTGAGGTGCGTGGCGTCCAGGACCTGCTGGGATCCACGCAATCTGTGTGAACATCTCAGTGACTTCCAGCCCTCGGAACTAGAGCTGGCACCAGGAGCCGGGCAGCTCTCCCACGAACCGCCATCTGACTGTAATTTACTGTAACAGATAATCAGCTCTGAGGGGCCTGAACACTTGTCTCAACTCCCCAGCCCTCGGGCCACAGAGAGTCTCTTTAATTTGCTCCGAGGTTAACAGTGCACCCTTGGAAATACGCTTGGTGGAACACTTCCTTGGGGACAATTATTCACTGCAGTGTATTTTCTCCATGAGGCACATTTGACTTCTGGCCTCTGATTGATTTGCAGAAGGGAATTAATTTTGTTTGCTTGACATCCCCTTCTCTCTCTCTCATCTGGAAACTGAGCCTGATGCACGAGTGTCATGCCATTCCAGTTGCTCCTGTCTCTTGGAGGGGCTGTAATGTTTCATAAGCACTCAGTAGAGACGCCCAGCACTTTTCATTAGCTGCACTAACACTCCACTCATCTGGACACTGCTCAGGCCTCTGGAAGCACCTCGCTCACACTGGGCATGCACAGAGACTTAACAAGAAGGCAGATTCCAGGGATTTGTTTGCATGGAGGGGCACCATGCTCTGCGCATAGTCCCACCGAATTCAGGGGGGAGTAAGGCACTACTCAGGAGGAGTCTGAGTAGCGGAATCTGGACAGGTGCTGCTCTCTAGCTGTCTCTGATCAATCCAATGTCGGGAGGTGCTAAATCAACCCCTGCAGGACACGGCTCCCAGCCTTGGGAGCTGTAATAGTGTTTCTAGGGCACTTCTCTTATTCCTTCTTCTGCTCCTGGGGCTCAGACATCACACGGCTCAACAGTAACCACAGGGCACATTCCAACGCCACTAACAGCTCTGTCTATTCCAACGCCACTAACAGCTCTGAGTCTTGATGCGGTGAGCGCCACACGAATGGAGACTGTCACCTGTCACTGCTAGTGAGGGAAAAGCAGGTGGTTCCTTCACCAAAGAGCCTGTCTGTCCCCCCGCCGAGCACTGACTGCTCTGTGCACATGCAGGGGCCTGCCCCCATTCAGAAGGACCCAAAGGATCTTTGGCATTCACGTTGGTGCAGGGCAGGCAGCAGGGCCGGTGCAGGGATGTTTCGCACCCTAGGTGAAACTTCCACCTTGCGCCCTCCCCCGTCCCCAAACCACCGCTCTGAGGCACCCTCCCCCCCGCGGCAGCTTCCCGCCTCTGCCCTGAGGCACCCCCCCCATGGTAGCTCCCCACCCCGCACCAGCTCACCCCTGCCCCGCCTCCTCCCCGAGCACGCCGTCGCTGCTCCACTTCTCCTGCCTCCCAGGCTTGCAGCGCCTAAGCTTACTTGCTGCAGGTGGCCCTCCCTGCACTCCCCTGCCCCAGCTCTCTCCGCCTAAATGCTGGCGGCGACTGGGGCGGCTGAAGATCCGGCCGCCGCAGTCACTGCCAAAGAAAATGCCGCCCCCCAAATCCTAGTGCCCTAGGCAACCGCCTAGGTCGCCTAAATGGTTGCACCGGCCCTGACAGCCAGACGCCTCCTGAGCTCTCCGTGGCAGCAAGTCAGGCATGCAGGCTTCTGTCTAGGTCCTTGTATGGCCCCCACCACCGTGGTATCACAGCACCTCACCAGCAGTCACCTCTGTGTGGAAGCAAAGGATCATCCCCCCATGACAGATGGAAGCTGAGACAGGGCGGGACTGAGTGACTCACCCACGGTCCCAGAGGGAGTCTGCGTCTGAGCCAGCAACTGAACCCAGGTCTCCAGAGTCCCAGTCTAGTGCTCTGCCCACTATCCCAGCTCCAATGTTCTCCATAAATTTTTGAGCTGGCCAAGTCCCCAGCTGACAGCGTGGGCTCCTGGGTGAGATCAGTCAGCGGAGGATTCCAGGCTGTCATGGATGAGTGATGATGGCCTAATGGGCCAGGTCCCCAGCTGATGCAGCTAGGTTGACTTCAGTGGAGCTATGCCGATTTACATCAGTTGAGGCTCCAGCCCTAGATTTCAACAGCCTGTCAATCAAGTGAATCCCAAGGCACTTTACAGACTGTATGAACTGATTGTTCAAGTTATGGAGCAAGTTTTGCACTGACTCTTAAGTCCATGGAGTTGGAGGGTATGTAGCTCAGCACAGAATTCACCTCTTTGTCTGCAGGGATCCCTTTACTCACCACTAAAACACAGCCAGCTTTGAGGCTGAACACAACTGCGCGTTAGGACAGGAATTGAAGAATACGGGTGGTGGAACTCAAGGAGGCAGAACGTAGTCACCTGGACTGGATTTTGTCCAGGACACCAGCAGTAACACTCTATCCTTATGAGACTTACGTGATTGAGACCTTGGGTTTACGTCCCATCCAAGGGACAGCACCTCCAGCAGCATCGCATCCCTTAGGCACCCTACTGCAGAACCGGCTCAGGGGGAAGAAAGCTCCCTACTGAATCAGCACTTCCTACAGCACCTTTATGTTCTTTGGAGGACTCCCATCAGAGACTACAGCCGGACTCTGCTTCACTTGTGAGAACACAGATGGTCCCTGCCCTATGTGACCTGGCTGCCCGGGAACCGCGGGCGGCACTGGATTCTGCAGTATGAATGGGGTATGTAGCTAGGGGACTGAAGGTTAGTAGGTGCTGCCTGAGCTACAAGAGCAATACACACCACACTGGCTCCTGTCCCTTGCCTTGGGTCACATCAGCAGCTCCGTCGGGATAGTAGCAGGTGCCCGTAGCCCTGTGGCTTCCCTGCTTGCTTTCCCCCTGTCAATGATATAAGATAACCGTCCTCAGGGTTTGATCTGTAAAAAGACTCCCATTGACTTTGGTGGGCTTTGGATCAGGCCCTTGCAGATAAAGGTAGTTGGGTTAACAGCAGTGACCTCCTCTTGCTATCCTGCCCCAAGCACCTGGCTCTCCTAGGGGTCCTGCTCAGCGTGCAGGCGATGGGGCAGCAGATGGGCTTCGGAACAAACTGTTCAGCTGCAGCAGTGGAGCTAGCAGGCTTGTTGCGGGGCGCAGGTTACCTCTTCTCAACAGTGCCAGCAAAATGGTCTCTTGCTGCAAGGGCCGTGCCAGGCCTCCTCACCACCTGCTGTCTGCTGCCCCTGGGGAGGCTGCAGGCCCACTGGGGGAAACGCAGGCCTCCCAGAGCCACGTCGCAGGCCAGAGAAATGTTTTGGGGTAGCAGGGAAACAAACTTCACTTTCTTGCGGGGGGCAGATTATCCCACATCTGCCCGCTGTGTGGTTCTCACGCCCTTCTCTGAGGCATCTGGTTCTGGCCACTGTCACAGACTAGACCAGGGTAGAGGGACCGTGGCTCTGATCCAGTGTGGCCATTCCCATGCTCTATAAAGTGGGGCAAAGAAGGCCATTTGGGCCAGCCAGGCTTGCCCCCTCCTGCTCCCGCGCCCTGCGCTTTCATGGCCAGACTCCTCCCCCTGCTCTTCTCTTCACACCCCGTGTTTTCCTGCCCACCACGCCATTCCCACAAAGGCCTGGTCTACACCTAAAGCGTAGCTTGCCCTAGCTAGGTCTCCCCCCCGAGAGACGAAGTTAAGCCTTGATATAGGGTATAGGTTGACAGAAGGATTCTTCCATCAGTCTAGCTCTCACCGCTCGAGGGGGTGGAATAATCACAACAACAGGACCCCCCTGTGTCGCTGCAGTACGTGTCTGCAGCGCCGTGGCTGGAGCGTCTGTCCTGTAGACAAACCCTTGCTCTGAACCTCACCTCACATTCAAAGCTCTACAGCGATGGTGCCCTGACTGCCTCCTTTGAGGCATCTGCTCTGCGGCTGAGTTGCTCTGAAAGCCACTGAGCTGCCGCCTGCCGACTGTGCTTTGCGATGCATGAGGGAGAGAGAGACCTGCCCTGGCTGGGGGAGAACTGCTGAGATTTAAATGGAAAGAGCCTTTCCTCTGGGGAGGATGGGGATATCTAGAGGGATGTTAGTTAGGTGGGAGGGGCTGCACTGGAACAAGTGCTGTATACTAGGCTCTAAGGGGCAGAGCGCACAGCTGATCCTGGGACTCCTTCCCAGAAGAAGCCTGTCTAACTGCAGGAGAATTAACTGGTTTCTACCCTGCCTCGCTCATGATCAGACTCCCCAGCTAAGTTCAGACTCCGGGATCTTTTCTTGCATTACGTGATGGTATCAGGAGCAAAAAGAACCCGGATGTTTCCCTGGTCTCAGGTGCAATTCTCCCCCGGCCACAAGCAGGAAAAGGCTCCATGCGCTGGATTATAAATAGAGTGCATTTGCTCTGGAAATGAGCAACGCACAAACACAGGCTCCCACTTTGATTAACTCGGAAGCTTTTATGCAAAGCTGCCTTCTCCCGTTTCCCGCGGCACTGGGACTTGCTAATACAGAGCAGGCATTAATAAAAGCTGAGCTGGAAAGGAACTTGCCACACTGCTCCTGGGGGGCCAGGGGAATAAGCTGATGAAGCCGACCAAAGTCATTCAGACTAAACACCCTCTGAATTTTCGAGGTTGGATAGACTGGCCCGTGGCCTGGGATTTTCCAGCCCTGGGACATTTCTCTCTCCTTATCTTAATGAATGACCCCGTAGCAGGGTGGTTACCTGCTCCTGCCCTTCGAGGTGGAAAACAGCCTAGGAGAGGGCTGTGGCTGGGGCAAGAAACCTGGGCTGATTGGGGAAGGTAGGCTCAGCTGTGGCCAAGCCCCAATCAGGCCCAGCTGGCCCCTATAAAAGGTTGTGAGCCAGAGGCCCAGGGAGAGACTACGTCTACACTACCCGCCGTATCGGCGGGTAGCGATCGATTTTTCAGGGATCGATATATCGCGTCTCATCTAGACGCGATATATCGATCCCCGAACGCGCTTATATCGATTCCGGAACTCCACCACCGCGAATGGCGGTGGCGGCGTCGATATGGAGAGCCCCGGAGATCGATCCCGCGCCGTGAGGACGGGTAAGTTATCGATATAAGATACTTCGACTTCAGCTACGTTATTCACGTAGCTGAAGTTGCGTATCTTATATCGATTTTTCCCCTTAGTGTAGACCAGCCCTTAGTCTCTCTCTAGCTGTAGAGGGAGATGGACCTGGTTGCAGAGACCAGACCAGACCGGGGCAGGGGCAGGGGCAGGGGTGCTCCAGCCTGGAAAGCCCCAGGCTGTGGCCTAGCACAAGGTCAAGGGGTACTAAGGGGTGCAGAGGGCAGCCCAGGGGTAGGCCAAGGCAGCAGGTTCAAACCCAACTTTGCCAGTGATGAGTAGGCTGATACTGCAGTCTGCCCCAGGGCATGGGGGCTAGATGATGACTGGCAGTAGCCGTATACTGAGGTGGGGATAGTGGGTTGGGGGTCCCTGGGAAGGGGTGACCCAAAGAGAAAGGGGTTACTGCCAGGGGGAAGCACCCCAGATAAAGGGGCACGGGGGCCAAGAGGCAGCGGATCACCGGCCTGCAGAGGGTGCTCTGGAGGCTGGAGAGCTAATTCCTGGAACAGACCAGCCGGAGGTGCCGCAGGGGTGAGTCCACACACCTCTACAGACCCTCTGGAGGGACACAGGTAACGGGAGACTTTGCATCAGAGCTTTTCAGTGGTTAACTCAGGGGACAGAAAGAACAAAGTTTTCCTGAAGGTGCCCAGTGCACAGCAGCTTCAGGGCTCTCAGGCTACCTGGGGGGTCGTTCAAACTATGCTGACTGAGACTTGAGATGTGCCCGTGAAAGGTGTTGCTAAGAGTTCTCACTGAAAGCCAGGTAATCTAGTAAACTGCAGTCCGGTGCATCCTGAGGCAGCTCTCAGACACTACCACCAAACAAGCCAGGAGTCGCGGAGTTCACTTGGGTTCAAAGTGAGAATCAGAAGAGCTAATGCTGGCTCTGCCACCTACTCACTGTGTGACCTTGGGCACATCCTTTCCCCTCTTTGTGCCTCGGTTTCACCAGCTGCTGGGGGGATATAACTTGGCCAGTGGTGAGATGCTGTGAGCTGTGCATGTGGCAATCACGACAGAAGCGCACAGTGCTGTTTCAGGCCTGCCTCCAGTTCTCAGGTGATGAAGCGTAGCCAGTGGGTGTCTTTCCATTGACTCCCATGGCTGTGGAACAGTCCCAAATGCTTATCCCAGAACTGTCAAGGAAAGCAGGACCCATGAGCATGGGACCAGATCCCAGTTCCCTAACAACCAGGGCCGGCTCTGGACCCCAGCGCGGCAAGCACGCGCGTGGGGTGGCCCTTTCCCGGGGGGGCGGCAGGCTGGGCCGGCGGACCTGCTGCAGTCATGCCTGCGGGAGGTCCACCGGAGCCCCGGGATGACCGGACCTGCCGCAGGCATGACTGCGGAGGGGGCGCTCGTCCCGCAGCTCCAGTGGACCTCCCGCAGGCAGGGCCGGCTCTAGACCCCAGCGTGGCAAGCACGCGCGTGGGGCGGCCTTTTCCCGGGGGGGCTGCAGGCTGGGCCGGCGGACCTGCCGCAGTCATGCCTGCGGGAGGTCCACCGGAGCCCTGGGATGACCGGACCTGCCGCAGGCATGACTGTGGACAGTTCGCTGGTTCCGTGGCTCGGCTGGACCTCCCGCAGGCATGACTGCCGGACCTGCGAACCGTCCGCCGCCGCGGGAGGTCCAGCCGAGCCGCGCGGCCAGCGGACCCTCCGCAGTCATGCCCGCGGGAGGTCTGCTGCTCCCGCGGCTCCGGGGCGCCTCCCGGGCATGACTGCTTGGGGCGGCCAAAAACGTAGAGCCGCCCCTGCCCGCAGGCATGACTGCGGACGGTTCACTGGTCCTGCGGCTCCGCTGGACCTCCCGCAGGCATGCCTGTGGCAGCTCAAGCGGAGCCGCCGGACCTGCGAACCGTCCGCAGCTGCGGGAGGTCCAGCCGAGCCGCGCGACCAGCGGACCCTCTGCAGTCATGCCCGCGGGAGGTCCGCTGCTCCCGCGGCTCCGGGGCGCCTCTCGCGCATGACTGCTTGGGGCGGCCAAAAAGGTAGAGCCGCCCCTGCTAACAACTATTGATGCAGTGATCAAGTGTGGCCGCCAGGCCATGCCCAGCCCATTAGGCCTGCAGCTGCCCTCCTCTCTAGTGCAGAGCTGAGCTGTGCAGAAAGTCCCTGCAGGTCTCGGCCTCCCTGGGCATCCCTGGAAGGTGCAGGCCAGCCACCATCACATGCAGCTGTCCCATTCTATTACTCTGACCCGGACTTGCCGGCTGCACTCAGTTCTCTCTGGGACTCTCCGCTGGGAAAGGCAGCACAATGCTTGTCCCAGGCTGGCAGCAAGCTGGGATGGCAGGGTTTGTTGTTCTGACCAAACATCTTTTTTCTCCTTGTGATATTAGGCTGCTTTTATCTGCCGTTTGCTCAACCAGCTTGGGGAAGCTTCTTCCCAGATCGTTTAGAACCGATTCCCTCTTGGCCTTGTCTTTAAAGAGCAGCAGGTTTGCAGAACTGTGTTTACTGGGCTAGATAGAATTTGGACTAAGCCACTCGGATTCTTTTAGAACTGCAAAACTTGCCAAGAGAAAAGAAAAACCCGGGCTGCTCAGAGCGATCCCTTCCACTCGAGGAAGCCAAGGGACATCTAATACTCCGAGAATCCTGCCCACTCCTGCAGCCATGCTCCCTTTGGCTCCACATTCCCAGAGGCTTGGCATTAGCAGGGCTGGCTGCTGTTCTGCTCGGGAGGGGCCCTGGACCTGTTGTTTATCTCTGGAATCCAGAGGATCTAAACTTTCTGCTTTCTTGTCGCTGCAGAGATTCCACCACGCAGATAATCTGATAATAGCATTTTCTGCACACTGTCTTTTAGAAGTTCCATGGCAGCTTCTTTCATCAGGAGAAAGACTATAATTATGTGTCATTACCCATGGGCTATGGTTTCTCTCCCACTACCTAGAGCTGGGTTTCTTTCTTTCTTTCTTTCTTTCTTTCTTTCTTTCTTTCTTTCTTTCTTTCTTTCTTTCTTTCTTTCTTTCAAGCAACCCTCTGATATTTACAGTGAAAAGCCACAACTGAGTAACAAAAACACCAGGAAGGAGATCATTCTCCTTTAAGGGCCTAAAATGAAAGCAGGGCCGACTCTACAGTTTTCGCTGCCCCAAGCAGCACGCCGAATTGCTGCCGTGGACGGCGGGGGTAGTCTGTGTGCCCTTAGGGTGGCAGGCGTGTTTCCGCGGCAGCGGCAATTCAGCAGCAGCTTCTATGTTTAGCTGTCTGCAGCGGCAATTCGGCTTGCTGCTTGGGGGTGTCGGGGACTCGAACCCCAACAGCGAAGTTCGTTGTCTGACCGCAGAGAGACCAGGCAACACCAGCAAGGTCCGATCAAAAGTTCTTTATTGATAAGTGCACGTATCAGTAAAGAACAGCTCGTATCCGAAAAGAACCAGCCCCCCCTTTACAGCTTAGTATTAGCTTATATAGACAGTTTTATTACGTCATAAATTATTCACTTCACACAACCCATATCCCACCCCCCTTTGGTTAGTAACAAACCCTAATAACAAAGCACATCTGTCTTTCTTTATAATGTAAGCAAGTTGTGATGCCCCAGCAACTTTCTTATCAGCATAGTTGCCAAGCACCAGACACTGGAAGACAGGAGTTAACGCAGCTGGTAACTTGAGGAATGCACCTCCCTTTCGTATCTCACTTTTTCCCAGGGCTTTATGAAACATGCTGACTTCAGTCAGATTGACATAACTGGTTTTTGTGCTACATCTTTATTCAGGCCTAACAATCCCCCCTTTGTCCCTAGAGGACCAACGGGACTCTTGGGACAACAAATGATCGCTTGGCAGGGCAGAACCGGGTTACGGTTTCTTCAGTTGCAGACGAAGCTTCAAATCGCCTTCAGGGGTAACAGTTCATTGGTCTGGGGCACTGACTATAAATCAGTTAGGTATACCAAGGGGTCTAATGTCCCAGATGTCTCGGTAAATAATTCAGTCCCACACGCCTCCTCCCCATGGACCCGGCAGGATCTGGTATGTGGGAGCCCACACCCACCCTAACCGGTCCAAATGCTTGGAAGGAGCACTGTGAATGTCCACACTTCCATCCAGAAAGTGTCCAAGTATGTCTTCATGACCACAGATCAGATGGTACTCCTGTGTGTCTGTAAGGGCAGTGGGCCAAGTCCAGTGCTCAGGATCAATTTAAACATACTAGATCCCACTGCAATGCCTTTCCAGCCTCAGTGATATTTAGTACCATCTCTGTCAGTAACTTCTGGGTCACAGAACTAAGGGTGGAAATGACATGTAACTCACCAACTCCAGCCTGTACTTAAGATAGCTGAGCATCAAAAATAAGTCTAGTGGCCTTTTCTAGTTGGCCCAATTTCTCATGATTTTCTTGGCCTTTAAGAATATTCCAAATGGCAGTGTACCATTGGCCCCTAGACCACAGGGATTTGGTCAATTCTCTTTCTTTCCAGAGGAAATAACCCAGGCCCTCTGTTGTGCTAATCTAATGGCAGCCCCTTGTGAGCAATCTGGGTATGTAAAAGCGATCTGAAAACTGGATAAGGACAATGCTATTCAAAATGCAATGAGGGAGGGCAATACATGCTGAAGGATTTATCCAAAACACAGGGCGCAGCCTGTAGAATAAACCCCAAAATCCAATTAATACCACAGTTCCAAATATAAGTCCCACAAATTTAGTCCTGCCAGTGTGTAATTCTTTGTTTCGTCACCAGGGTCAGTTCTCAATGTTCTTTTTGGTCAGGAATTCCTGGACTTTGGCAATGTCAGTGGAGTGAGTGTTTTTTTCTTCTTTCCCAAAACAGATGTAGTTTAGCATTCTACAGGGAAGAGATGATGAGTACATCACCCTGTAACGGTTTTGCTTCTTTTAGAAAAATTCAAAGGCACAATAGATTTGTCCGTGGACAAGGGAGAGGTTCAACCAGCACGTTACCTTGTCCTTTTGCCATGCTGTTCAGAAGCACAATAGAACTAGAAAAAAAAATAGGCTTATCAGTAGGAGAATTCTTCTGAGGTGGAGGGGTCTTTTTGCAGAGAGAATCCTGGGTCCAAACAGTCAGTCTTTGGCACTTCACAGCGGTGTTGGTAGTCAGCAGGACTCAATACGGGCCTTTCCAGCATGGAGCCAAGGCAGTCTTTCGTTGAAGGATCTTTATGTAGACCCAGTCTCCTGGTTCCAAGGGGTGGGAGGGCTGCTAGGATCTTTGGGTTGTTTCTTCTTTACCTGTGAGAAAAGAAACCTAACACATTGCATTAGTGTCTTTGCAGAGTTTACAAATTTTATAGCTGCATGGGCAAATTTAAGTCCCCCCCTTGTTCCTTTTGAGGGTTAGCCAAGTCTTAGCTGTGAGGAGTGTCCTTGAACAATGTCAGTGTCAGCTTTAAACTGAGCATGTTATCTATTTTTTTTTTTCAGTCAACTTGTTTTTTTTTTTTTTCGCTTCCCTTCTCAGCTTTTTTTTTTTTTTAACCTACAAAAAAAACTTTCATGTTTTACGTATACACCTGGTGTTAACAATGAACACATACACATTGCTGTTATACAGTACATTAGTCTTATCTAATATATGCCACATATACCCTTTAACTAAAATAACCTTATTAGAGAGCTTTAAAACAACAAACCAGGACAAGCACACCCACTTTGATGAGTTCATTCAATACAAACTCTAGTCCAATAGCTTCCCACCATCCCCAGCCCTCTGGCTAGAAGTCTGAGGTAGCCAGAAGGATCCCATGTACAATATGGGGAGTGGGTTAACTTTCCATGCCCTTGCTTTCAAAGACTGTTAATATGCAAATTTCAATAACAATTGTCAATTAAAAGTTTTGGCCAATGTAGTATCTTTCTCTTACTTAAGAAAATGTATAAGACTTTAGTATATCACATTTTTCTGATGTATCCAAACACTTTGTATTCTAAGTTGAACAAAACAAATATCTGCATTTTAATCCAACACTGCTGCTTGATTTTAAATCAGACCATCCCATAAAAATATTAAACACATCAATTTTGGCCACAAGACAACACCACAAGACAGAACATAGAACACAAAACACAATTTTTACTGTGCCAGCAAATCATGGTACGTTGAATGCTGTTCAGCCGGCATCAGTGTTCTCTGATTATCTGAAAGACAAAACAGAAGTCTACCTCTTCTGGGCAGGCAATCATTACTAAAAATATACAAATACTCTTGTTGATTTTAGGCAAAACAAGGGAATTACCCCATATTAATTAGATAATTTGCATTAATACAGATGCTTGCTGGCTCACTTTTTACTTGTAACTCCTGCTTGTAAACACTGAAAGAAAACATCATCACTCACAGTGCTCTTAGAGCCTAATACAATTTTAATGACATAGCACTGGATACATTCTTCAGCTAATTTAACAAAATTGTTCATAGCCAAATGATTGCAATCTAATAATTTATTTGCCTGAATTTATTTACAAACATTTCAAAGACACCAAGAACTTTTTACTTTAGTACATTTACAAAATTCAACTGCTGTTCCCTCCAGCAACTATAGAGTTAACTTTTCACTGTGCCTTAAATCACTTGCTTGTCCTTTCAACAACCACTTACCAACTCAGATCACCATTCCAAATATTCTTCTGAGTATATGAACCCCTATGCGTATACTTACTTACCCTGTTCTTGTTTTTTTCACTACACTCTAAAAGTTTCCAACCTGTTCTCCAAGCTCTCTGTCTGTTGCCTGGCCGCCTGGGCCCGATCCTTTTTTTTTTTTTTTTTCCTGAACCGTTTCTTTCCATGGGTACCAACGCATTCCACTACCAGTTAGCTAGGAGGGTGGGCTTTTTAAGTAGCCCCCACCCTTCTGGTCCTTTCCCTAAAACATTTCTACTCACAAAACTACTCGAGTCCTCCCCTGTGAGGCTTGCCACCTGGGCAAAACACATGGCCCACTGGCGTTGAACTATTTAATTTCCTCTTGTAGCAAACACACTGCTGTTACGACATATGCTGAGCACAAATGGTTAAATTTTAACAAGTCCCTGAAGGACTGGTACTTGCTTAGCCAGGGCTTCCTTTTCTAACTGGAAATCCTGTCTCAAGGCCTGCAACTTGCCCTGGCGCAGGTTTGAGTTGCCGCCAGGTTCATGATCCATGCTCTTAATTGCTCAATTCTAGTTATCAAGTACACATCTCGGCCCTTTTCTCCAACTACTCTATTGCCCAGTCCTGCTACGACTGGGGGCAGATCCACCTGCCACCCTTCCGGTCAACCAGGGTGGAGAGAAAAATGCTAAACCCCTCTCCAGTTCTCAGACTTACTGCAGCTGAGAGTAGGCTCACCTTTAATCATGCAATCCTCAACATATAACACCAAAAGTACCAAACAAAAGAAACACAAAACAAAGGTAAAACAGATAGATGGTGTAAATTCTATAGGGCTCCCCTATTCTCAATTGCTCACCAAACTGTGACAAATTTGTTACCAATTCATCTACTGCAGGACGTTGGGGGAACACACCATATAATCAAATTTTAAAGCTTAATTAAAAATAATAAAACAACAATGAAGAGTGTTGGGAACGCTCCCACATTACTCAGGAAGAACATGAATACTTTAACCCTTAAGCCACTTTAATACTCACACATGTCCAAACTGGCCACGTCTGTATAACGTTCAGAGAAGGGGAATAGGCAGACGGGAGATTATCCTGTATACAGCTTGTCCAGAATTTCCAACATGCTTCTGCTCTTGGGAGAGCTGTTTTTTACACCCTGGAATCTCCTGCAGTGTCTCTTTTAGAGAGTTCAGTTCAGATTCCAGCCCGTGGCTTCTCCAGTTTCACCAAGGCAAGCTGAATTTCAAATTAACCCGTTCCTAGACAAATTGCTCACACTGTGTCAGAGGCTTTACTTTGGTGATTAAAAGCTCCTTTGAGATATATGATCTTATCTAGATTGAAGGTACCTTCTAATGGGCATTGTTTAGATAGATTTTCACGCGTGTAAAGATTCCAATTCTTTAAATACCTGCAGGTTTTAAGACCATAATGTACGTACATGTAACATGCTGGGGTACCCTTAGGGGGTGAGGTGGAATATTTAGACTGTCCCTCCCCCATTTTCCACACACACACACACACACACCAAGGCCATTATTTCCTATTACCACGATGCATCATATCTTGCTGCACAGTCAATAAATTCAGATGGCGTGAGCCCAAGAGAGACAGACGTCCCCACGGACAGTCTTCCTCCCAGTGTGGCTCTGGGGCATATGCTGGGGGATTTTTACAAGAGCTCTCCATACAGCTTTAAACATACAGCTCCAAAAGCTACCTGGTTCCAGAAATCTTCTTTCAATCTTTAAGTATTAGAGACAATGGGGCGTCCCCCAGGCACTTACTGCCAAATTGTTCCATTTTGTAAGGGGACTCTAACCCCTCTTTCCCGCGTCAAGGTAAAGGGACTCTAACCCCCACCTCCCGCGTCGAGCGCTCACTTACCTCTCCAGGGGACTCGAACACCTGGACTGGGACTCAAACCCAGGCTGGGACTCTAACCCAGACTACTTGGATCCTGTGCAAACCTGGACTGGGACTCTAACCCAGACCTAAGTTGTCAGGGACTCTAACCCCGACAATCTGCACTGGGACTCTAACCCAGGCAACCTTAACCCTACTCAACGGGTAGGTGGATGTTGCTGGATTTCTACGAGCTTCAGCTGGTTCACAGAACTCGCCTTATCGCCGACGCAGAGATCAGATTACCAGGCAAGGCTCCTCTAAATCAGAGGATGCGCGCTGCGTTGCCTCAGAGTCTGATCCCCCGCCGGAGAGTCAGACAAAGTCCCGACCGGAGTCGCCAAAGATGTCGGGGACTCGAACCCCAACAGCGAAGTTCGTTGTCTGACCGCAGAGAGACCAGGCAACACCAGCAAGGTCCGATCAAAAGTTCTTTATTGATAAGTGCACGTATCAGTAAAGAACAGCTCGTATCCGAAAAGAACCAGCCCCCCCTTTACAGCTTAGTATTAGCTTATATAGACAGTTTTATTACGTCATAAATTATTCACTTCACACAACCCATATCCCACCCCCCTTTGGTTAGTAACAAACCCTAATAACAAAGCACATCTGTCTTTCTTTATAATGTAAGCAAGTTGTGATGCCCCAGCAACTTTCTTATCAGCATAGTTGCCAAGCACCAGACACTGGAAGACAGGAGTTAACGCAGCTGGTAACTTGAGGAATGCACCTCCCTTTCGTATCTCACTTTTTCCCAGGGCTTTATGAAACATGCTGACTTCAGTCAGATTGACATAACTGGTTTTTGTGCTACATCTTTATTCAGGCCTAACAGGGGCAAAACAACAGGGACTGCAGCCCCTTGCAGATTGCCGCCCCAAGCACCAGGTTGGAATGCTGGTGCCTGGAGCCGGCCCTGAATGAAAGCAACACAAAGCAAACAGAACAGCTCTGAAGCCTGACAAGGAGGGAACGTGACCCTTTGTGCCTAGGAATTGGTTTCAATATTACTGGGCCTTTGGGATGCTCTTCAGGCTCCAGGTTAGACAGGAACCTAGTGGATCACTTCCCTGGATCTTCTGCCATATGTGATGGATTGCACTGTGCAGTGTGTTTTGTATGCAGAACAGCCTGCCAGCAGGGGCAGCCCCAGGCTATCGGAGAGGGAGGCTGGGAAATGGACTGATGGAACCACTCAGGGATGCAGATTCTTCATGGGGCAGCCATGTTACATCCACCTTCTTGCCTCAGATTCAGGCTCCTAATCCTGGTCTTTAAATCCTGCCCCTGCCTGACGCTCACTACTCATTTCCACGAACCTGCCTCTGTGGCTTTTAACGTTACTGATGTGGAGGGGTGTCCCCTGGACAACATGCTCCCACCAGCCGGCAGAGTGTCTGGGCAAGCCTTGTGGCAGGGGGTATGGGCCTGATCCAAAACCCACAGAGACTTCAGTGAGCTCTGAATCAGGCCCCTAGGAGTAGAAAAGTTCTGGAGCCGTTTGTGCCACTTGCTGCTGGGCTCCCACTGTTTGGAAACCTGATGCCAACATTCAGCTCTCGAGGTCTCCTGGACTCAGGAACCTGATGGGGCCCATTGCAGCACCCGCCCATTTGCTCTGCTGCTGGTGCTGTGCTGCTCCTGCAATGAGTTTGCAGATCAATGGGTTACGAGCGAGATGCCGCTCTCCACTCGGTGCTGCCCAGTGTTCGGGGGAGGTCATTGGGTTTTCCAGGGGCCGGGGCTGCAGAATGGAGCGTAATGTGCTGGCAAGAAGCAGTGAATGCTTGTCTCCGCCAGGAAGCTACTGGAGAGCACTGCCAGAGCAGAAGCAAAGTTCGCTGAGGAGTGCAGAGACCTGTCGGTCCCACAGGATGGGGCTGAGGTTACTGGGCTAAGTTAATGGCAGGTAAATTTAAAGTAGCTCAGGGAGATGACGTGAGCCGCAGGAAGACAGAGTTCAGTGCCTGGAGTCTAAAAGGGGCTGGATAATAGGAGGTTTATGGAGCATGAGCTATGAGCAATCGAACCTCCAGGACTGGCCCAGGGCTCAGAAAGGATGTTCCCTCCCACCCCCATCTGGTGCATTGTATAACAGCACCTTAGCTGCCATCTGTGTAACAGAGCTGACAAGCAAAAAGCACTGGAGAAGGACGGATAGAGGGAGGGTGCATGGGGGGGGCGTGTGAGTGGAGCGGGAGCATCCTCATAACATGAGTCTTCTGCTGTGGCTGGAAAACATTCACAGCTCCCTGGTACTGCCCAGATGGGAACTCCGGTGGGCCCTGCCAGGCTTGGATTAGCCATTGTCCCCTGCTGCGCCCTCTCTCCTGGCTTAGCTGCACCCCTGCAGCGTTACAGGAGCCGCCAGGTGAGCTGTGGAACCTTGCGCTGCAGATGGAGGCAGCTGACAAGAGAAGGAGGAAGCTGCATGGACTCCTCCTCCCAATGGCTCTGTAGCAGGGTGGACCCTGCTCCTGCCCAGAGGGGCTTGAAAAGCTGCCTGCCAGGGCTTGAGAGGGGTGGCTCTGGAAGCTGGGCTGAGTAAGGAAGTGTCCGCAGCTGGGGCCACGCCCCAAACTGAAGCCCTGGGGCTTATAAGAAGGCAGGGAAGCCAGAGCCCAGACAGTCTCTCTCTGCCTTCAGAGAGGGATGGGCCTGGCTGCTTATGAGCAGAGCTAAAGTACCTGGGTGAAGCAGGGCTGGGAACAGGCTGGGGAGCTCGAGCCAGAAAAACCCCAGGCTGCAGCCTAGCGGTAGGCCACAGGTACTGGGGGTTGCAAGGGGCGACCCAGGGGTAGGAAGAGCACCAGGTCCAAACCCCTTTGCCTGTGATAAGAAGGCGGATACTGCAGTCTGTCCCAGGAGCTGGGGCTAGAGCACGACTGGGCAGTAGCCATTCTGAGGCGAAGCGGGGAAAGCAGGGTGGGGGTTCCCCGGGGAGGGGGAAACCCAGTTAAAGGGGCACCGGGATCCTGGGAGGGACACGGGGCTGAGAGGAAAACAGGCGGACCACCGGCCAGCAGAGGGCGCTCCGGGCTGAAAAAGAGCTAATTCCCCGGAAAAACCAGCGGGAGGCGCCGCGGCAGTGAGTAGCCCGTTTACAGGCTCTCACTACCTGGCAGGGATGGAGGAGTGTGGGCAGGTCTCGCGTACCATCCATTCTCATCGACCAGGTGGGAGGTAGCGGTGAAGAGTGGGCAGTAGAGCACACAGGGTCCCATTGGGAATGAAAAGGGAAGTGACCCTGCTGTCAGCAGCCTGGCTCCTAGGACAGGAGCAGTGACAGCCTGGCATCACCCAGGGACATGCCCTGTGTCCATGGCTCCCTATAGCGTGTGTCAAACTTGGTAGCATGATGCAGAGTATCGGCCCAGTGTGACTATACAGGAGAACTGAGTCCAGGGCAGCAGAGCTTAGGTAGGGGATGTAGAAGAGGGGGTGGGGAACACGGTCCTGTCTCAGCTCAGGAATGATCACCAGATGCATTCTTGCTGCAAAGAGGATCAGAAATGAAAATGATGGCAGTGAAAAGAGCTGACTCAAGCAGGGCAGCAGCAGCCTGGGGACCTGCCGCTTGCTGGCACCTTCTGGTTTCCCTTCTGCTGCTTCATTACTGAGCCACTTGCGTTTGCTGCAAAGGCTCCTGGCCCACTGGGGATTCTGCAGGGCCCTGATATTCTCAAGCAGAGGCCAATCGACCTGACCTCTTCCCCCTCCCCCACCCCTGGCAAATGTAGATTTCAATGCACATTAGCCACTGGCAAAAGAGAAGCTGATCCCAAGGGCATGGAGGTCGCCAGGCAGCTCCAGCTTTAAGCCTCCTCGCCACTGATTGTAGAGCCCCGCTGGTAACTAATAAGTAAGGGGACATTTGGGTTTGGAAGCCAGGAGCCTAGTGCTGGACACGTTGGCAGTGAAATGGGGGAGTCTGACCAGGATCCCCAGAGCCCTGGTGTGTCCCTGGTGGACAAGGCCGTGGTATGAGAGCTACTGCCCAGCATCAGAGTTCAGCGCCGGGCCTCCAGTCAGAGATGAGCCCTAAAAATCAGGGTGGATTTGATTTAAATCACTAGTCAGGAAGGCTCGATTTAATCGTGGTTTTCTACATAAAAGTGCATTCTTGTTGGTTGTTATAAGTAACCTTAATACATATACTTCACAACTCAGAGATAGATGTAGGTTTCATTTTTAGAAGTTGCACACTATACGTTTTTAAATAGTGATTTTATTTTGAAAACTTTTCAAGTGAGTTTTACAGCTATATCAGAAAAGGAATGATTGTTTGGTTATTTCATTTACCAAAGGTAATTGAAGCAGATATTTATGAGGTCATTGGGAGGTGAACTATCTCCAATTCAACAGGTTAATCATTAATATTCGGAGGATTTTCTTGCCATGCTGTATTAGGAGGAGAACATCACCAGACAGACGTTTACATTGTTTTATTTAAGTAAAGCAACAACGTTATGTATTCTGGATTTTTTTCAAAACCAAACATAATATTTTAACAAAACAAGCATATGTCCCTTGCTTCTCACATTTATCTCCAGACTTCTTCTCCTTGTCCAGATCTGTTCCACCCCCAACAATCTTCTATTCATTGAACTTTTTGAAACTTTGCACTTCTAGAGAGAGGTAAGGGATTGACTCTGTGTACACAAATTTTTCTTCGACAGGGTTGAGGTCTGTTATTTCTTACCTCTATATATTTATTTTAAAACATTTTTGCTGTTAACAAGCATGTTATCTCTGGAGACACAAATCCACAGTTTGCAAACTGCAAAACTAAGCATCTCTGATGGTATCTTTTAGACTGAGCCCCATTGGGTAGATAGAAAGATTAACCTAAGTAATCTATACAGAAGCCCCTGGAACCCCATAAAATTGGGTCCCTAATCCATGAACTATTGGAACTCATTTACAAAACTTTTCTTAAACATTACATGAATATATTGTCTCATACTATAGAATTAGAGTTTATAACCCCTATTCCATGATGAGATATCTTTGCGCTATAATGTATCTTAATTAAAACTATCTTTATTTCTCAAAAAGCATTTTTCCAAAAAAAATCCAATTTAAATTAAAAAAAATCCGATTTTTTTTTTAAATCATTGATTTTTATTCACCCTGCTGAAACCCGAGGCACAGGAGGGAAGATGGAATCGAAAGACAGAGGGGAAGTGGGAGAGAGAGCGAGAGAAAACAATGGAAGCAGCCAGGGCTTAATTTGTGCCAGGGCTTGCCAAGTCAGAGCCCCAGCACCTCTGGGCCTGGTGGTTCAGAGCCCGGCACCTCTGGGCCTGGCACATCAGTTATGAAAGTAAAAAAATTGCTTGAGCCCCAGCCCCTCTTTCATTACAAATTAAGCCCAGGATCAGGGCACTTCATGGAAGGGGGTGGTGGGACCTCATGCTGCACTGTCACATCCCCATTGCTCACACTTACTCTGCTGCTCTGGCTTAGCCCTGTCCCGCTCCCCCCTCAGCCTTGCCTTGTCCTCCACTCCTTTCCTTCATCACGGGCAGAGCTCCGTTCTGTCCCACTTCCCCAGGGTTCGCCGGCTCTCCCTGCACTGGCACTCCGGTCAGTCTCTCTCGCTGTCTATGTCCCCTTTAAGAGGGAACTTATCAGGCACATCTGTAAATATTTTGGTTGCTGATTTTCTCCGGGTTCCCAGTACTGGCTGCCTGGCCCATTTGACAATGGGAGTTTTCTCCCAGTCACAGCCTCCCTTCCTGTCTAGACAGCGCTGAAGAGCCCACTGTATTTAGAGAGGAGAGCAGAGAGTTTGCCCGTTTGTTTTGCCAAACCCACATGACCCTGGTGAGGCTGGAACGAAGATGCCTCCCACACGCGAAGCAAACTGCAGCTGTCGACTAAACCTGCCCCCTCCCGTCTGGCATCTGCTTTGATATGTCACCTGCGCCTGCCGCCCACCTCAGCCTCCTGTGTCCCCACCCAGACCCTGCCCCATTCTTGTCACTTAGGGGCCAGATCCTGACCAGTGCTGTGCTGAGCCCCACTGAATGCATGCTCCTGCTGGCGCAGTGGGTGATGGGAAGGCAGGGGAACATTGTTAATGCTGCAGGTCAGCTCCCAAATCAGTGAGAACTCTGGGTGCTCAGCACCTCCCCGGACTGGGCCCGGGAACTGGCCTCACTCTTTGTTCCAAATATCGCATGGCTATTTGCCTCCTCTACTGCTGAATGCCAGGCCAATTGCCCCACTCTGCAGGATCCCGGACAGCTGCTGCTGCATAAAGCCTTTCCTACAATGTGCTTTGCAGAGTTTGAGGTTTCCATCCTCTGTCCTGCACCCTGGGAGTCAATGGGAACTTTGCCACCGGTTTCAATGGAAGCAGGATTGAGCCCTAGATGAGTGCACAGTTGATATGGGTCTGAACTAAACCCCCTGTCTCTGGGCACCCCATGCAGCCCATTCTGGTTCTGAATTTTATGGCTTGATTTGAGGGACAGAGAAATGGGGAAGCAAGTCGGGTTTCCAGGTGGGATTCGGACCACAGTGGAGAATCGATGAGGTGGAGCCAGAGCTGGAAAAAGAGTTAGGCCAGGGTGCATGAAGATGGGGTTTGGCAAATCAATTTCACTAGTTTGGGGGTTTGCAAAATGAGGGTGAGTGGAAATTTTAGCTGATTTTTCTCCCTAAGGAGAATGCCATGAAAACTAACACCCCACTAGCTCCAGGGGCAGCCTGTCCTGTATGGTGGGATGGACGGGGCTGGGGCTGTATGGGGGAATGGAAGGTGCCTGTTACAGGGTGGCTGACCCATTTAAATGAAGCAGGTCCGGCTCCCCTGTGCCAGAACAGGTGCTGCCAGTTAGCGGGTGGGGCAGCATGTGCAGCTATAAAGGATCAGGACGAGTCAGAGAGGAGGAGATCTGTGAAGAAAGCTGAAGGAGATATGTGGTGGAAAAGTGAGAGCAGCATAGGGTTTTGCTAGTTGACCTCCCTGAGACAGGGCTGAAGGCAGGTGAGCAGCAGAGGGGCTTATCCACTGATGTCTCTGAGCTGGAACCAGAGGCCCAGAGAGGGCTGAGGGCCAGGGGGACAGTGGGGGCCTGTCTGAGAGGGAACAGGGGGCATGAGGGATGCTCTCCAGGGGAGGATGAACTGCCAGTGGTGAGGCCGGTGCTGTTCCTGTTGGGAAGGGCTGGGTTGGCTGCTCTCTGACTGCAGATGAGCCCGGGGGAGAGCTGCTGGAGTGTGGTTCATGCTATGCCAACGGACCAGATGCTGTGCGATGTTCAGGATAACGTGCAGGGGGTGACAAATGGACAATGCCTGGGGATTTCGTTATGGATTCTTTGCACTCGTTTTTGTTTTGTAATAAACCAGTCCCAAGGCGGGGCGTGTCTGAGGCCAGAGAGCCCATTGTGGAGTCCTCAGGGGCCAAGAGGGGGAATGGCAACACTGGCATTAGGGTGCCCAGCTGCAAAGTGGGGGCTTGGGGCTGGGGGGTTGTCCAGCCTGTCATCCCGAAAGCAAGACTGGCAGGGTGTGCCCAGGTTACAGCAGTGGAGGGGTTGTTGATTTTGCTATTAGCGTGTGTCTTTCTCTCTTCCTCCGCCCTCTTTGCAAGTGTCTCTTTGCTTTTCTTCTTTCCCGCCCCTTGAGGCGCAGTTTAGCCTGCCCCTTACAGCAGCAGAGCCCCTGGAGGTCTGCCCATCGCGGGGGATGGCCCCTCCTTCCCAGCCGCTCTAGAGACAAGGGGTCCCTATCAGACCAGCTGGCAGACACTGCTGTGATATGTGGCATCTCACAGCCAACAGCTGAGGAACTCAGCCATGGCAGATGCTGCTGGGGAGCTCGGTGATTTATTTCCAACACACTGGGGAAGAATGTCTCCCTCACAGGCTCCCACTCCCCTCTACCAGCCACGCAGACGAGTCTGCATCCTGGGCCCGTTGCTGGGGAGACTCTCCCAGCCATACCCCCGACTCCGGAGCTGCTTTCCTCAGAGTGGGACCCACTGTGCCACTGGACGCTCTCTTTCCTGGCTCGCAGCCTGCCGCTGGGTGCCCTGCTGCCACCTGGCTTCCTTCCAGTAGCTGGAGTCAGAGCATTTCAGGGAGGGCTGGCTTTAGGGCGATTCCCAGGAATCAGGCCCCATGACTAAGAGGGCCCCGCAGCGTCCGGAAGAGGGGCCCCACACCCTCCGCCAAAGTGCCACCGGCAACAGCGGCAACCGATTGAGCTGCCGCCTGAATTGCCGCCGTCTTCGGCAGCATTTCGGCAGCAGCTCTTTCGAATCGGGCCCTGCACGTCCTAAAGCCGGCCCTGATTTCAGGTGTCATGCTCCAGGGAGTGTGCGTTCCCTTATCCAAAGTAACCCAAGCCACAGCCCAGGAACAGGCCCTGCAGCAAGTGCCCAGGGCTGGCTGCACCTGGGAATGACAGAGGAGCTGCTGTCTGTCACTCGATAGCCAGGCCAGCCCGCACAGGAATGCTGCACGTTTCTTTTGGTGACCGTAGCCTTGACTTATCATCAGGGCTGCCTTTCCTGAGAGGCCGGCAGGCCCGGCGTAATGAGCCCGGTGTTCCAGGGATCACATTTCCCATTGACACAGGAATGTAAACTCCGGGGAACAGGCGTAACCCGCCTGTGGTGATGGTAACACAAGGAGCAGAGCTGGCTGCTTGGGAAATGTTCCGCATCCTGGAAGGTGGTGGAGCCTGTTCGGACTTGCTCTGAAGGGGACAAGGGTTAGTTCCTGCTGCCTCTGGCCTTCAGAGCACCCCGAGGAGACGTCGTCTGAGGGAATGGAATCCGAGCTAAGAGTGCTGCCTGCCTGACCCTGCATTGTGAGCTTTCTAGGGCAGAGACTCTCGATAGCGCCCCATACAATGGGGCCTTGATCTTCACTGGGCCCTGGGTGCTCCCATAATGTCACTGGAGATAGGGTGGAGTGCTCCATCCCCTCAGCCCAGGGGCCTCCGCTTTCCAAGCCCTAGCTTCCCTTTTAGCCCAATGGCTCCTGCAGAGCAGGTTCAGCCAGAGATTGGGGACGTGGTGGGCAGGACTCGTCCCTACCCTGCTCCTCAGCTCAGCCCACGCTGGCTCTCAGCACTAAGAGACAGGATTTCCCTGGTCCCACACCAGGACACAGAGCCAGGCTGACACTGCCTAAGGATGGGGATGGGGACAAGGCCTTACAGAAGCTCTCTCTCACTCTCTGTGGAAAGTGGCTCAGTGGGAGACTGCTGCATCTGTCTGCCAGCCCAGCCTTGCACTGGGGACACGGCTTATCACAGGCTTCAGAAGCCCAAGTTTGCAGCTGTGAATTATTTCCTGCTAATTTCTTTTAATTTGCGAGGGAGCATGTACCAGGGACACTGCCCTATTCAGCCTCTTTGATCAGAGGGAGACAGCAAGGCCAGACACACCGCACTAGGTGCTGGGTTTCACAACTTGTGCATCTTAACCATCACCATGCAGAGACGTTTGGGAGACTGAGACTGGCTGCGTCCTACCCTGGCCTGGTCTCCTTTCCAGTGCTCCGGATCCCCTGTCTCCTGCTCAACACGCACTCGTCTCTCATGGTGAAAAGTAGCTAGTTATCCACAGAGGGAAACTAGAATCAGGCATGTCAAGGAGGCTGCATGAGGCTGGAACCAAGGTCATTGTCCTCCCCATCAACGGCAAGCAGCTACATCCCTCTGGGAGGGAGTAGAGTGGGCAAGGCTTAGAGAGAGAATGTCCCGTAATGAAAGAAAGAGGGAGCTGGATGTGCAGGGGAGTCCAGGGAGAGCCACTCAAGTTATGTCTCAGCTTTGAGCTGGGGTGAGACATACCCGTGCTAGCTTTCTAAAAACCATGTCGCTGCGGCAGCGCGAGTGGCCGCAGGGGGTAGCCATCCCGAGCACCTACCGATGCAAGGCATGTTAGCGGGGTGGCTAGCCACTCCTTCCAGCCCAGCTCCACTCTCAGAGCTAGCACCGGTAGGTCTCCTTGTCTGGCAATCACCCCGCCAGCTCCCAGTGTAGACGCACCCTGCAATGCAGCCATTTGTAACATGGAGGCATTGCAGCTCCCAGCATGCAATCTGCTCATCCTG
Organism: Mauremys mutica; assembly: GCF_020497125.1. Taxonomy (NCBI): domain Eukaryota; kingdom Metazoa; phylum Chordata; order Testudines; family Geoemydidae; genus Mauremys; species Mauremys mutica. Next base: position 132,505,831 of record NC_059073.1, on the reverse strand, counting down.
TTCGGCTCTAGGTGGAGGATTCCCATGGACTGCATCAGGACAGCTGTGATATGCTGCCCTGTGTGCAAACCAGGTGTGACGCTCCGGCTGCTTGCCAAGCTACCCATGCAGTCCCTGGATTTCCAAGTCAGTGACGCAGCTGGGGGTTTGCAGGAAGCTCAGTCCAGCAGTGAGCCCCTTCTGCTGAGAGGAGGCCGCATCTCAGAGCTGCGTGACACTGAGTGCCTGGCACGGTCCGCAAAGGGGATGGGATTGAAGAGACTAACCCAGGTGCTGAAGTGGCTGGGCTTTTCTCCAACATAGACAACTGGACTAGAGTGTCGCCCAGACAGTAGCTAGGGGCCCAGAGATGTTACAGTGACTAGTGCTTTGTGTTTATGATCCAAATTAATAGGGTTTTTTTTTTTTTACAATAGCACCTATAATGAGCTAGGCACTGTATGAACATCAAGACAGGTAGATTAGAGCTACTTACATTGACCCCTGTTGATTCATTCCTTTGTGCTTAGTCTGCAAAGCCAGGAGACACCAGTGCTGGACTCCCTCTTCAATATCTGGCTTTCAAATATTTCTCATTCCATTTGCTGCTGGTATATGGTTTCCAAGAGTCTTTGTAAAGCCGATTCTAACTATTTGGTGCAGACAGACGGAGCAGCGTGGTCCAGCAGGTGAAATGCAATATACACTCAACTGCACTTGTCCGCTTCCTCCCAGCAAAGGTTTAGAAAATGGGCCCTGCAGAAGGTTTCCCATTTGCTCAGTTCAAGATCCCAAATGCAGAGATGTTTGCTAGAAAGAGCTGGAGCAGAATTCCAGGGGAACGACAGCCTATGTGGAGAACGGCTACAGGGTTGTTTAATACGGGCCGGGGGGAAGCATATGGGAAAGAGATAATGAGAAGGCAGCCAGCGCTGACTGAGCTCTTTACTGTTCACTAATCTCACAGGGACTTAGGGAGCTAATAGAATGATTTTACTGTAATGGATCCTCATGTCCTCAGCAGGAAGTGGCATCTGCCCAGCCCAGCAGCACACCCCTCTCCTATGGCATCCAGTGTGGTGCCAGCTCCTCAGCATATCACACACCTGTCTCCTCCACCTTCACAGCAGTGGCTAGTCAGAGAGGCACCTAGGCTGGCTCACCCTCCTCACTCCAGCTGCTTTTCCAGGCCTCCACTTTGCAATAGGGAGCAATGGGAGACAAGCAGTGGAACCGGTGCACTGTGACCTGCCAGCTCCCTGCAGATCAGCAGCCAGTGGTTTGGGAATCATGGGACTAGATGACAAAAGCTACTGCCCATGCTGATGAACTGAGCATGGGAGTCTGATCTGAATCATTGGCCAGGGGTGGGGTGAATCTTTTGGCTGACTGACATCAGAGAGGGGAGACTTAGAAGGAGGGAGCCACTGGCTTCTGCAGTGGCAGGGGCTCTGTGCAAGCCAAGTTAGAGGAGCAGAAGCCAAGCTAGGCTTCCAGGAAGCTCCCCTGACAGATTTATAGGAACGATGCTCTTTTCACAGGAGTTCACGCTGAAAACGATCCACAGATGCTCTTCTCAGGGTCTCCCGCAATGAGCCCAGATTTACTGCCGCTGTCTAGCGCAGGAATAATGAGCCCTGTACAGCAGCTGCTCTCGCGGGGCAGGAGGTGGCCGTCTTGGGGCACATTTTCCATTACTCTGGAGCTACGTAACTGGAAACACATTCCTGGGTCAAAGCCTCCTCCCGCACACATGGTGTGACCCTGCTGAACTCCAGCAGAATGGACCTGAGGGGCTGACTCCCAGGTAAGTGAGGAGGGAATCTACCCACTCTGCTTATTAGCAGTGCAAGGAGGTGTTGGATAGTTACAGTGAACTGATGGGGCTGAAATGTTACCGTCTTCAAACGCCCCCTTCTTCCTGTCCCTGGCAGGCAGCATAATATGGTCTTTGTGCAAAGCACGGCCCTGTTCCCACGTCCCAGGTCAGAGAACTTTCCTGTTATCCCCAAGGGTAGGTGGCTGGAGAAGAACTGGCTAGAGACCTCCGGCTGGCAGGTGTGTTGAGTGCCGCTGCTTGCATGTTAAGGGCTGATCGCAGCCTACAAAAGTGTTTTCTGACCTTTAGAAATTTGACGTGGTGCCCACCTAGCAGATCTCAGGCACAACAGCGATGCCTCTTCATTCCCTATGTTAGTGGCAAACAAGTGGCATTCCCCATTACTTACTGGACTCAAGGCATGGCCAGCCTCTACTCCTAGAGCAGCTGCCATAAAACGACCCCTTTCCTTTGGAAATCCAGCTCTGTGGGAAACCAGGGTGAGGCTGACAGCCCCTGAGAACTCCCATCCGCTGCTCCAACCTCTAAGGGGGCTGCTGGATGCTGAGAGCCCACCCATAACAGAGGTCCCCTTTCTAGTGCTGCTCTTTGTGCCTCAGGCACAGTGCAGGGGGTGGACGTGATGACCTCTGGAGGTCCCTTCCAGCTGTACATTTCTGGGATTCTGTGTTACACCCGCTGCTCACACTGAAACCCTGTTTGTGGGGTGAGGTGCTGCTTTCTGGACAGGCTACAGAACTGAGCCCCCGAGGAGAAGAACTGTCAGCATTTTAGGACAGGGCAATTGTGCGGCCAGGCTCTTCAAAGGGGGTTTCTCTAACCACCCGCGATGTAGACATGGTCAGCTTCAGACTATCGCCTATCCTTGGCATGTGCCCGCTGACTGACTTCGACGGCAGGCTATCGGCTCTTCACTGGGCTGGTGACAATGCTGTGAAATGGCTGGGCACACTGCGCATACAGCGCGAGAGAGCAGTTTTTCAACCCTTTGCATCTTCTGAGCTCTGCACAGACATTAAGATATGAATCCCCATAATAGACTGAGAGCTAGGTTAGTTTTATTTCCCTATGGCAGGTGGGGAGACTGAGGTACAGAGCGATGACGTGACCTGCCCAAGGACATTCAAGGAGACAATAACAGAGCGGGGATGGGAACCCAGGAGTTCTTGTTGCCCAGTCCAGTGCTCAATCCACTATACCACGAATAAACAACGTTGAGGGGGAAAAGGTTGGTCCAGTGACTACGGTGCTCGTCTGGGACTTGGGCGACCCAGGTTTAATTCCTTGCTCTGCTACAGACTTCCTATATGGCCTTGGACAAGTCACTTAGCCTCTCTGTGCCCCAGCTCCCATCTGTGCAACAGGGATACACCACTGCCTTGCCACACAGGGGTGTGTGAGCATAAATACATGAACGACTCTGAGGTGCTCTGATCCTGCCGTAATGGGGGCCAGACTGCTACAACAGAGAAATTGCCTGCCCAGTTGTAAAGGAGGCAGCCTAGGACCAGTTGTGTTTCCCTGAACTCAGCCTCCTTCAGGCCTGTGGGTGGTGCAGGGCTGGAGGGCTCATCTCCATTGCTCCCATGACAGCCCGTTTGCCCACTCAATGTCAGGTGAAGACAATTGCCACTTATTCAGCCAGCCCCAGCGTTCAGGAAATGAGCTGGAGTGATTGTAAAAACCTGTCATTTAACAGCGTTAATTACATGGCCTGGTGCGATGAGGTGAGTGGCCCTTCATGTAAACACCTGCCTGACTTCTCAGGAGCTTGGGGAACGTGTTTCTGAGCGCACGCGTGTGCAGTGCAGGCCTGGGGAGATGGCATTGTGAAGACAAGTCAGTAACCTGGCTGACCCAGCTGTGAAATGCTTTGACTGTCCTCCAACTGAAACCAGAGCCACAGATGACCTGCAGCACTTCAACAGTAGACAGACAACTCCATGCAGCCAGAGGATGGGCAGCCATGCCCCTGATCCATAGCCAGCGCTATTGGCTACTCTGGGTTGGCTGTCACATTGCTGGCAGATCCCTCTTTCCTTGCAATCTGGGGATATTCTGGGGGAAATAATTAGATGCGATTTCTATACCGGGCTCGCAAGAAAGGGAAAGTCCTGCTGAGCTGTTCACTTGCTTTCTAAAATGTTCACTGGCGTTTATTTATTTTATTAGCTTGCCAGGGGTGCAAAGTTGTGACATTACTGCAGTTTGCCACCCAACGTGATGCTGATTGAACTAATGGAGATTTATTTTTCTTTTCACTGAATTCCAGTGGGAGCTGAGCACCGTGTCTCCACTGGGAAACTGACTGGCAGACTAAGCTATTCCACAGGAGCTGTTCCGTAACAGCTCCCCATGGGGATGCTCGAGTCCGGAATAAAAGTGACTTTATTCCAGAATAGTTGTTCTACTCACAAAGCACAGTAATTAGGCTGGAATTCAATCACATTTATTCCAGAACAGAGTATCCACACAAGAGAGTTATTCCAGAAGAGCTAAATGATACCAGAATCCTTCTTTCTGAAGAGTGGTACCAGTCAATTCCCCGGTATAAACAAGGTGTTAGGCTCCTTTGAAATTCCCAGCCTAAGAATGTTATCTGTATACCGACAAGATAATAACCTACCAAACGCTGAGTGGTATAGAGCAGCCCCTCCTTGTTAGCTAGCCCTCCTGAGACAAAGAGCAGTTGGTCTCCACACATTTATCTAAAGGTGAAGGGCATACGAGGACAACAGCTGCAGAAGCTCCTAGCCCAACCCTCCAGTTGCTCCTTGCCACCCTCTGCAGTTATTTGCAGGGAGCTCTGCTTCCCCAAGTTTATCTATTTTATTCCTAACTTCTCCCCTCCACCCAGCAGGCTTAACTTCCACTGCGGAGTCGCGTGGCTTCCACAGCTGTTGATGCACCAAGTCCTCCTGGCAGGGCTTCAAAGGAACCGAAACGTGGAACAGATGCTCAGAGCAGCAGCAGCAGCAGCAGAATCCCCATCCCTGAGCCTCTGTGGTCACATGGCAATTTAAGGTGCGGTGTTGACAGAACGCAACAGCTTCAGGGCTGGAATTTGCTCCATTTATTTTTAGTCACTGGTGAAGAAACACACGTTTTCTCGGCTCTTTGAAGCAGGAGCTCCAGTGGGGCAGCTTGGCTTGTTTGAATCTGTCACACGGCAGCACTGCTAGGAGAGAATGGGGGTGTGGGAGGGAACTTGTGCTATTCCTAATCATGGTGCTACTTATACTGGGGGGCCTGACCCTATGCCCAGCTTGGTCTGCAGCAGACACAGGGCTCTGTGCCTCACTGGGTGAGGAACGGGCCCCTGTTTGCTCAGCTGGCCCCAGACTAGGAAGCGTCCCCCTCACTCCCACCCACCGGTCTGGTTGCGCCGAACATGGGGAGCCCAGCAGCCAAGCAGGCCAAAGGCTGTCCTCACCTGCGTGCCAGCCCCCAGATTGCTCTGCTCCACACTACCAGACAGGTCAGTCTGGCCAGGGCAGCACGACGCTCTCTGTGAGCGGGGCGAGGTGGCACCTTGCGGGGATTGTTCCTCCCGGGCCGAAATGCAAATGCTTGCTGCAGTGAGGAAGCTGCAGGGGTCTGTGACCCCTCCCTGGCCTGTGCCGGGAGCCTGTGGGTGAACCCGGCACTCTCCGACGGCTGCCTCAAACCACCCCGCAAGCCTGTCCTCCTGGCTGGACCTGCCTAACTTTGCCCTTGCCCTTGTTTCTGGGGTTGCTGCTCCATGTGATGATGACTCTTGCCAAGACCTGGCAGTTGCTGGGATGCCTGGGAGGGCCAGAGTGGAGGTCACCAGCTAGCTGGACATGCTGTGTATGTGAGCCCTATATGTTGCCATCGCAGGGATACAAGCCAGCGCCCTCGGGGTCACCAGGTGTGCCCAGGCACTTGCCCCTTGAAGTCTACGGGCGCGTGCTGCTGCCCCAGGCACTGGCTCACAACACTCAGGATGAAGTTGGCTCAGACAACATGCTGGGTGCAGCAGATGAATTGTGCAGGGTTTCAGGGGGGTCCTGAGTTCCTTGTACTGCTTTTAAATGCATCCCAACTCGTCTGCAGCTCTTGCCTGAAATGCCTGGTTATGCATCTTCCCTAACTCCTCTTCAGCCAGGCCACAAGCAGCTGCGGCCCATGTCAGCAGGAAAGGCTGAGCCTCTGCTCATGCGCAAGCTGCAGAAACTCCCCAGCTGTGCTCTCCTCTCCAGGACCAGGCTAAGCTGGGAGTGAGTGCTGGGAGCTGACACTGCAGAGCCGGCCCAGAGGGAAAGAGGAAGCCATTGCACCAGTGACTCTTACTGCTGAGAGGAGCTTGGATTCAAAGCCCTCGGGGCAAGTCTCTGGGCTGCAAAGGGTTTGGGAAGAGGCTGCTGGCTTTTCCCACTCTCAGCTGGGCACAGCCCCTCTCAGGGCACAGGCATGGCCTTCTCTGCCGGCAGGTCCAGGGGTCAGTGTGGAGAAAGCTGGCAAAGTTTTCATGCTTCTCCCAAGCCATCTGGCCTGGAGCGCTAATGCCATTCCCAGGACATCCCCCATCTCCGAGGGCCCAGCTCTCATGGCTAGCTAGGAAATGCAGAGGGGTGTGTGGGTGTGGGTGTGTGTGATGCCAACCCTCCCCATTAACCAACCCTCCCCAAATATGGCTGGGTTCAAGCTTTGGGCTGGTTCTTGAGTAAATCCAAAGCAGTTCAGCTCATGCCGCTGGCAGTTCCGGAGGTGCAGCTGTGGCCCAGGGCACATTCTGCTCCGCAGAGCTATGCGGGGCTGGCAAGGAGCTGTGTAAACGAAGAAGATTAACACTGGGATTGAAGTGGGCGTGAAAAATGACTCCTGTTTTGAAGGGATAAAGCTGTTTTTCTCTGCCGTGCTATGGGACCACGGAAGCAGCTTCAAACTTTAATCCCTTCCGCCTGATCCTTCTCGTTAGACATAATGTAATTAACGGGACGGAGAGGAGCTGCAAAGCTGTTTGTGCTCCAGGGTCACATAGAAGAACAACAGGGCACCAACTGACGCTAAGGCAGGCCAGCCCGCCAAGGAATTTAGGGGGGATTTTACACACAGAGGAGTCCCTACATGCACAGGGAATGCACCACTGAGGGCAGCAACAGCAGCTAGTGCCAAGAGCTAAACAGAGAGCGGACACTGGTATAATTCAGAAGGATGTGTGTGGCCAAGCCAAGCTGGGCTTCCCAGCATTTACTGCAAGGAAAAGCAGCGAAGAGATGACTGAAGGGACTCATCAATTGCTCCTTAGGCTGCTGGGCAGATCTCAGGGCACGTGGAGAACTCCAGGGCATCCCCTGCATGGTAAAGTGGTGCGCTCCCAGCATGTGCTTAGGAGTGGGGCAGGTGTCCGAGAATGAATGTTGTTATAGTAGAGCACAGGCAGCCAGATTCTGAACTCTGCTACACCAGGCGTAAATCCAGAATAATGCCACCGACATCCCCTTTACACCAGGTGTGACTGCATGCAGAATTGTTTCCCCTAGCCTGTGAGAGCTTAGTAAGGGCTGGACCGGTGGCTGCTCCCAGAACGCCTGCTAAGTCAACACCAGACTTAATGGAGTGGAGTGTACAGCTTTATGGCTCAGAATGATGCCCTGATGCACTATTGTGCTTCAAACAATCAACTCAAATGGCTTTTACTAGAAGACAGAAGGCTGCATCATCGGTATCAATTTGTATATAAATGTGCTGCTGGACACAGGCCAAGATATTTGGTCCTCACTTGATGTATTTATAGTTAAAGAGCCAAGGAGCTCTGCAGTCCTTCCTGTCCTGAAAGAAATCTCTTTTGCCTTCCTTCCTTGCCCTATCATTGGGGAATAGATGGGCCTTTTTATATACAGCAGGCACCTAATCTTGGCTGTGCAAACAATGGCTGCGTCAGCTGCACAAGGTGTCCCCTGGCACTGCCAGGATGGAAGTTGGGCTGTGGGCATGTGAGAGCTTGTGTGTGCATATGGCTCTCCTGAAAACACATTCGGACTAAATCCACTGGAGATGGGAGAACATGGCTTAGAGATAATCACTCAGCAGACTACAGATTTTCAAAGTTTGTGTGAGGAGAAGAAGGGAAAACCACCCAGTGAAGCAGTGATTCTGCGGAGCAGGAAGGGGAAAAGCCTTGAGTTCACATTAGGGCTCTTTGCCCTAACACAGTGGCTCTCAACCTTTCCAGGCTACTGTACCCCTTTCAGGAGTCTGATTTGTCTTGCGTACCCCAAGTTACACCTCATTTAAAATCTACTTGCTTACAAAACCGGACATAAAACTATAAACGCGTCCCAGCCACACTATTACTGAAAAATTGCTTTCACTCTCATGTTTACCTTGTCATTATAAAATAAATCAATTGGAATATAAATATTGTACTTACATTTATACAGAGCAGTATAAACCAGTCATTGTCTGTGTGGAATTTTAGTTTGTACTGACTTTGCTAGTGCTTTCTATGTCGCCTGTTGTAAAACTAAGCAAATATCTAGATGAATTGATGTACCCACTGGAAGACCACTGTGTAGGGTGACCAGACAGCAAATGTGAAAAATCAGGACAGGGAGTGTGTGGGGGGTAATAGGAGCCTATATGAGAAAAAGACCTCAAAATCGGGACTGTCCCTATAAAATTGGGATATCTGGTCACCCTACCTCTGTGTACCCCACGTATTCCTGGGTGAGAACCACTGACCTAACAGACGTCACCCTTACAAGCTGGGTGTAAACCTGGTAACAACAAGCATGTCTGATGCTCTAGCGTGTTTGGCTGCTGAGCCAGCCCAGTGCCAGGGACCAGACAGTGGGGGCAAGTGAGCTGGTTTGGAAAGGGCTCCCACCCTCAGGATATGATCGATCACGGAGGGTTCTTCTGACAATGTAAAGCCAGGTGCTGTTGCTTGCCCTGCTGCAGGCTGGGAAGGTGGGAACTGAGGGCGGCCTCTCAAGCTGGGGCTTTTCAGGTCATTGCGAATGGCAGTGAAAGTCCTCCGCATCCCCGGGAAGTAGGGGGAGTTTGTTACCCCCATTGTACAGAGAGGGAAACAGAGGTGCAGAGAGAGAAAGTGATGCCCCCAAGCTCACAAAAGTGACTCTGTGAATAGAACTGAATCCTGATCCCGCCCCCAGCCACCTATGCTGCCCCCTAGGCTGCTCTTCCCCCACTGCACACTGACCCCCCCCCATCACCCATTCAATCTTTAGTCCCATTTGAACAAAAGGGCCCATTTATTTAAAGCTTGCTAAATAAGTCTGACTGGCCCCAGGGGCCTCACTACAGACACCCACAGCTTCCCTGCCAATGCTCCCAACCCGCGGGCTGCGACAGCCGCCCTAGGGGGGCCTTAGATCTTTATGGCCAGTAAAGGGGTCCGTGGCTAATTTATGCCCGCCTATAATTTACAGCCTCTTTACAGCTGTTGTAAAATCCCCCATAAATCATGGGCAACATCACAGACTCGGGACAAAGCCTCCACGTCGTCACCCGCAACCAGTGCCTGAGGGCCCTCCACAGTCAGGGGGCTGGGCCGGAGCCAGAGCCGGCCAAGCCATCCAGGGGCAGTAACTGTAACAACTGCCCCTGGGGCACGCAGCCAGGAGCCAGCCACTTCCAGCTTGGCTGTTGTGCCATGAGCTCTGAATCCCCCTGGAGAGCTGAGAGATACTGCCCCCATCACGCCCTGCCATGCGGGCTGATCCCATCCGACAGACTGATTAAAGCCTGCTCCATAGCCAGCCCCTCTTCATCCCGTAGGGAATCTGTGCAGCGTACAGGGGAGTTGGTGTCTCAGGTAACACGCTGGGAGCCCGATTCTCCTCTCACTCCAGATTTAAAGGTGGTGGTTACTGCTGATGTACACACCACGGCAAGTGAAAGGAGAGGCAGGTGCACTGTGTCTGCTGGTTCTGCCATGGGGAGGATCTCCTCTAGCTCCCAGGGCTACAGCCCCCACCAAGGTGCAGTTTATCGTGTGGGAGGGGTTACAGCAAGCCCGGCCAGCAGACGGGAGCGGATGCTCTGGTGTCTCACGCTGGCAGGCCGAGCCTGGGGGTGCGGTTTGCTGGAGAGAGGTGAGCTCAGGGTATTGCGGGAAGAAAAGCCAGGGAGCTCCCTGACCAGGCTGACCAAGGGCCCAGAGGAAGGTACGGTGGGGGAAGGGATGCTGCTGGGCTGCAGGCCATCTGGGGCAGCAGGAAAACATGCAAAGGCAGGAGGAAAGAGGTGAGCCCCTTCGCCTGAGTGCCAGGGACCTGGCATTGTCTCCCTCTGTTGGGCACCCAACCCTGCCGGCCAGGGGTAAGCACTGACAGCAGAAAGCAAAAGTCTTCTGACCCTGGACTGTCTGAGAACCTACCGCTGCTGGCTGCACTCTCAAGAGCATGGGGTCAGCTCCCAGCTGGTGATGCTGGGACCACAGCCACCCTAGAGGGGGTGACGAGGGGCAGGAGATGGGGTCACCACACTGCCTCCTAGACAGTGGTACAGGGGGTGCACGCATGCTGCAGGTGGGAACTTCAGTGTGTGTTATACACTGCTCTCCTGAAGCCAGGACAATGGCCTAGGCACGCAGATGCACCAATGCCTCCAGAGGCAGCAGGTCTCAGCTGAATGGGGCTCTGCCGTTCAGCCAGTGCCAAGACTAATGCGAATCCCTTGGGGTCACTGAAGTCCTTGCCGGGATTTGTGAGAGGAGAAGGGGGAGAAGCCGGGATTTTGTGCAGTGGGACTCACAGCCTTCACTTTTGTGCTGTCAGAAAGGGCTGACTCAGAAGATTTGAGAGAGGAAGCAAAAACCATCAAAGCCGCTGCAACTTTGCTGGCGGAAGGTGGTTTGGGTCCGGGCCCTCATGGATTCTCTTAATTTCAGTGTTCTGGGTCCTACTCTAGAGGAATGCCGCAGTCTCTACTGGCCTTGCTGTTCTCCGATGGGACAGGGCTCATCAAAACCTTTCCATTCCAGGTAAGGGTGTTCCTGCCCATGCATGTCTCAGCGGGGCAGCTGCAGCTGCTGCTCCTCCATGGTTAACAGTAATATGCTCCTGGGTTCCCATGATTGTACAGGGCTGGTGCAGCTTTCTTAAATTACACAGCACGCAGCTTTGTGTTGGCGCATGTGAGATTGCAACCTGAGAGCCCGTGAACCTGAAACATCCCCTATGGGGAATCCTGTAGAATTTAATTGAGGAGATTGGGGCAGGAGAAACTTGTACTGCTGCAAGCCAGGCTGCAGGGAGAGCTTGTGGAGAATGGTAATTTCCCCAAGAATAGGATCCAGGTAATATTGACGTCCCTGCTCTGCCGGTCCATCCCACTGGCAGCAGTAGCAGAGGAGACTCTGACATGGCTGCTCCAGCCCAGCTGAACACTGGTAAAACAATTCCACTGTGGAATCCTATTAGCCACGTGCTTGTCACTGTGATGGGAAACTGCTGACCGAGCCTCAAGCCACTGTGTGGAGAAGGTGGAGCCCCATGGCTGTCCATGCCTAGCAAACGTCTCTGGGAGCTAACTGCAATTGGCGTACTATGGCCGGGGATTGCCGCTGGTCAGGAAATCCCCACCCCCTGTACAGAACAGACCCCTGGCCACCAAGTCTGGCATCAGTCGTTCTGTGCCTAGAAAGTCGACTCCAAGGGGACAAATCTTAGAGGACCCACAGCCTTCCTGCAGCCTCAAACGCCTGCCTGCCCATGCATGTTGGATGGAGAAAGCAAAGCAAAGCAGAAACAGCTGCCAGATCCACTTTGCTTCCATTTTGTGTGAGTTTGGGCTTCATCCAAAGCCCATTGGAGTCCCTGGAAACACTCCCTCCCCCTTCAGTGGGCTTTCGATCAGGCCTTGGTGCTCATGGAGGAGGCAGATTGGACGTGCTGGCTAGAGGCAGCTAACACTCAGGCTGGGGATCTGCCACTCTCCTGAGCTTTCCAGCCTCTTGCTTTCATGGTGGCTCTTGCCCGACATGGGACAGCTGTGTTGGCCGGGAGAGGCCCTCATTCCTCAGCTGCACACTGGCACCTGGGTGGTGCTTAGCTGACCGGCCTGCTGTGCACTGCACCACCTCCGAGGTTTATTTAAACTTCCTCCAGCCTCTATTTATGGTCCTATTTTTACCAGCCCCGTGACCCTCCAGCCCAGACACAGGGATGTACCCTTGGGTTGCACCTTTCCAGGCACTGTACTTTTTGCTAAAGACCAAGCCCAGTGCCCCCAGTTGCGTGGGGTTTATATAGCTGTGCTCAGCTGCCATAAATACACGCACCTCAATTACAAACCACATCAGGACACAGGAAAACACAGGGAGTATTTTTAGGTGACTAAAGAGACCAAAGGGAATAATGGGCCAAATGTATGCCTGGTGTAACGACACTGATGTCAGCTGGCAAGCTGGCATTATGCCTTCGGTCCAGTATATTTATAAGGCTGTAGGGGAGTGCAGTCAGCAGGTCTCAGCGCTACAAACACTTAGTGCCTCCTAAGTCAAAGGGAGCTGTGGGTTGTTACTATCTGAGTTACAGTAGCACCTAGAGAAGAACTCAGCACATTGGGTACACGCTGGTTGCTGAGCTCTGTTGAAAATCTGGCCCTCAGTGACGCCATGAGAGCTTCTGGGCGCTTGCACTTCTGGAAAATCCAGCCCTGGTGATTCCCAGCTTGTCAGTGCCCTAAGAAATGGGTTAAACCCCAGGGAAGGCTGCTCTGAGAGTATGTTAAATGTGCTGGGTGAGAAGGACTCCCCCTCTTTTACACAATACATCTACAGAAAGCAGCAAGCGAAGCAGAGATCTCAGCCTAATTACACTGTGCGAGTTAAAGGAACTGCAATTTTCCGGCTGGCAGCTCCTGCCGTAGCAGGTCCCTGGGTTCATTCTGGTGGGTCAGTTCAGCAGGGCATGGTCTCTGGCTCGAGCTATTGGCTTTTGCATAAAGAAACAAACCACACACACACAAAAATGCCGTCTCATCTCCCGGAGATTTATCAAGCATCCTGCCGGGCTTTAATGTGATTACTAATGACATTCACAGGGAGCAAAGCTATTACCCGGCTCTAGCTCCTGTGGTTTGCTGACTTTGGGAACTGGCAATTAGACCAGGAATAGCACATTGTGCGGGGTCTGCTCCGGGAGCCCAGAGCACTCTTGGATGGCCAGAGGGGGCATGGAGCGGCCATGCCAGTGTGACCCACACACCTTCTGGCTGTGGTGTTGTGTCCCATCTCTCTCTCTAAGTGGCACCGAGACCACTTAGAGAGAGAGAGCTTAACGAGTCTGCGCTACAGCCTTAACTAACAGCCATGTGGCTTTCAGCTCATGCAGCAGAGGCTCATGCACTAAGCTTCAGAGATCCCCAGTTTGATCCCGCTTGCCAACAACCAGGGTCAGGCCAACAACCAAACAATACTTCTTTTCTCCCAGTCACAGGGTACACGGTCCCTTCAGGAGTGGAGCAAGACCAGACCCAATGGCTGGTAAGTGGGGCCTCAGGGCAGCCAACTTATCCTGAGAGGGGGTGCACCTGTGGCTAATTGATGAGTTGTCACTCTCAGCTGGGGTGGAGGTGGAGCGGGTTATATAAAACAAGCAGGGCTGCCAGGGAGGGGAAGCTTAGTGAGTTCTTCTTGGGAGTAGAGAGCTGGAAGTGTCTGTAGTAAGGGACTCAGGTTGAGCTTTAGGTGTTAAGCCTCAGCTGGCAAGGACTGTTTAATGATGTAATTAGCTAAGGAGACACCAGGGAGTGAAGAACCTGGGGGTCTCCCTCTCCTCATGGTCAGATGAGCACAAGTCTGTGGCACGACCGGGACAAACCAGGGCGGAAAAGACACAGGTGAGGCTGTTTCATGTTATTCCTTATGGGCTGTCAGTTGGACTGGGGGGGCTGAGGCGAGAACCCTGTGAGCCGGTACAGGAGCCCTGTGTGGGGAGGTATTTGAGCTGAAAGAACAGGGAATGAGGTGACTGTTGGGACCTGTGGGGTGCACTAGAGGATAGAGCTAGACGGTCACACAGCCCATTCATCCAGGGATACCAAAGGGCTTGACAAGCATGAATTAATTGTGCCTCCTAATGCTCTCCTGAGGTGGGAAACTAATACCAGGTCCACAGAGATCACTTTCCCTGCCACTGTGTGTGCACGTGACATACACCACACACACAGCCCCCGGGCTGGAAGGCCCATCCATACTGCACACAGCAATTCAGGCAGGTAGTGAAGATGCATGTGGAACCCAATTGGAAGCATGGGTACAATTACCCATGTGGAGAAGTTGGGGGCACAGGATACAATTACCTGAACGGGGAATTGGCTGGGACACTGGGCTAATGTCTATACAACACGTAAATCCAGCCTACGGCCTTGTCTACACTACACACTTATGTCAGTATAACTCTGTCGCTCAGTTATATCGACCTAGCCCCTGGTGTAGACAGTGCTCTGTCAACAGGAGGGCATCTCAAGGAGGTGGAGTCCTTACGCCCATAGAAGAAGCTCTTCCATCGGTTTAGGTGGTGTCTTCACTAGGGGGAGATAAGCCCTGAGTTGTCTATGCAGCCAACAATGCCTTCAACATCTGTCTGGGGCAGAAAAGGGTCGGTAGGTGTGGTTCTGAGAAAGAGACGCAGCCCCGGAGTACTGAATGAGGGAGCTGCTTGCCTGGAACCTAGAACCGTACTAGGGTTTGTTTAACTATTTACTTATTTGTGGGGAAAAATGGCGTTTTGTTAAAAATGACTACTTTTTTTGCAAAAATGTTTTTGGTTTTCCTGAACATTTTGGATTTTTGTTAAAAAATTCTTTTGGGTATTGTGGGGGGAAAAAATAATTTTGGCGTCTTCAGTAAAAACCCAACATGGGTTTCTTGGAAACTTCTTGATGAATTTTTTTTTAAATTTTCATCAAAATTTTCCATGGTAAAAAAACAAAACAAAAAAAAAACCCTACCCCTTTTCCGAGCTGCTCTGGATGTTGGATGTTCAGAGCCCAATAAAACCTGGCAGATCAGTCTGCGCTCGACCCCATGGGAGTGGCCAAAACCTGAAGAGTCCGCCAGGCCATGGGCAGATGGAAGGGAAGGGAAGGGTCTCGCTTGCTTTGTTGGAGCCCTTGTGGCTTGTTCCCTCTGCACGCAGATGGCACTAGCTGAATCTCTTCGCCTGGGCCATTATTCCTTCGACAGAGCAAACAATTATCTTTTGGTTACTGTGGCTTTGAACAAACAGTTGCACTGAAAGGAATAATGACTCTGAAGTGGCCACAGGCAGCTATGCTGGCTAAAATAACCCCCCAGGCCAGGCCAGTGAGTCTGGGGAGACTGCGTCAGGCTCTCAGAAGTGAAGTGGGTCTGTTATTCGTGGAGGGGAAACTGGCAACTTTCCACTGCGTCTGGAGTTTCAAAGAAAGGAGCCCTGTGTGCTGAGTGCAATTCAGGAACAATGGCGGCTCTTTGCTGCTGGTGAGTGGAGCTGCTGAGGACCAGAGCCCAGCTCTGTTTGTTTTCTGGAAGGCAGAGGTCTTGTTTCTCTTATCTCGTCACAGTGGCTGTGGTGTGACATCGGGGCATTTCCCGTCTGCACAAAGAGACATGGCAGCTCCCCGTCACTAGCGGAGTCCTCGCCCGGGCTTGATCCATGGAGAGGAGATGGATCTTCCCCGGCCATGAACCTGCCCCTCTCTTCCCACAGAGATGAGCCTGATTTATAGTCCCAGCCAAGCTGAAACTCCTTCCCCCACTGATGCTAGCCTGCCTGGGCACCCTGCCATGCTAGCACAGGATCTCCCCTCAGTAAAAAGGGCAGAGCTTGGGTAAGCCCCTGCCCATCTCATCCTGGGTGCCATCACCCCACAGCCGCAGGGGCAGTGCACAGTATATAATCTAATCTCTCTCTGAGACCCTGTCGCATGAACACCCAGCTCCATCTTCTCCATCAGTCCCCGTTTCCTTGCTCGCCATAGCAGTGACCAGCCTGCTCTGCCTGTAATCCCGTTAGCACTCACTACTGCAAGGTGCTCAGAGGGACCTGAGCTGCTGTCGGAGATCCATCTGCCACTTGTGGACACAAGCACATCAACATCCAGGGATGTCCTTTTCCCCACAGGAAGGCCAAGAAAAATTAGAGCAGCTGTAAAACCAAAGCGACAGCCCTCAGGGATTTGGTCCCACTGCCAAATCCCAAGACAAGAACCTAACAAGTGGGGTCTCTGAAGCCTGACTGCTGGGCATGAGCCCTTCCATGAGGGGCAGGCCCACGGTGCACTCACTCCATCCCCATCCAGGATGGTGGTGTCTATCTCCATGCCCTTCCATGAGCAGTGGCTAAAAACAGGCCGCGAGGATACTTGCTTCTCTTTCTGGAGCGCTGCTCTTCTGAGCTTGAGGCTGGAAATGGATTTCACAGGAGATCCAATAGCGGGATTTATAGAAGGTCATGTACAAGCCACTGACATTCCAGTGAGGGTCTCAATGGGACCAGTGCTCTGAGATGGAGGCTGCTGCCTGTGGACATGGAGACAAGGCCCAGCTCTGGAGATTGCAGGCAGAGAAGGGGATGATTGATGGATGAAGATAACTTTAAAGCTTCTTGAATTTCATCCTGCTAGGTTATCAGCTGCTGATTTCACTTTCCCAGATGGGGCTAACCTGCTGCCCTATAGCGTCACCCCTCTCGGTTAGGGTACAGATGTACAAGGCCCCAGCCCGCTCCCTTAAAGAGCCAGTTGTTGACATGTGTGTGCTTTGCCTTGGCACTCAAGCAGCAGAAAGGAGTGAGTTGGCGTTCACCTCTCCAAAGCAAGCCCCAAGCTCTGCTTGGAGTCCCTAGTGCTGCAGATGCTGTCGTTGCCCTTGGGCACCTGGGAAGCTACCCCCTGGCTTTAGACCTTCACGGTTACAGGAGGGGAAACAAAGGGCCAACTCCATGCCTGGTGTGACTGCCAAGTGCTCAGCCATTGCCAAGCTAATCTCCGCAGTGCACAGAGAGGGACAGAAACAACCTGTGAGGCGCTGGATGTGCCCAGAGCCCCGCTGAGCTGTGAAGGGTGGGCGAGGGTATCTAGTGTGGCATAAATGAAGGAACTACCTGCTGCGAATGCTCTTCACAGCAATAAATATACCTGTCCTGAGCTGATCAGGTGGGCTTCCCAGCATGGCCAAACCAGCTGTGCCGACCCAAGCCCCCACGCCAGGCAGTCTGGCAGGTATCCCAAAACGGTCCCAGGTACACTCCCTGCAGTGCTGCAGGGGAGGACTTTCCATTCAGGTTTGCCAAATGCTGTGATCAGAAGCCAAATTTTGGTTTCTCCAAACCAGTTAACGGAAGCAGCAGGAAACTCGACTCATACAAGAACTGCATTAGGTAGCTGGACATCCGGTGCAATCCTGCCCAGATGGGACTCTCCATCCACCCAGAGGGGCTCTACGCATGACCTCACCAGGCTGAGATAGAGAAGCGAGCATCAGTGGGATACAAAGGAAACGCTTTTGGTTGCAACAGGTCTACAAAGAGTTTGAAATCTCTTAGCAGTGTGTGGGAAGGAGAGCGCCGGGTGGCTTCAGGGGGTTGCATCTCAGATGCCAGTTCAAACTCACCCCAATCAGGACTGACCAGGAGCTAATCAGTGATTAAGGTGGAATAACTGAGTTTGATGATCCTGGCTCCCAGCAGGGAGGTGTCCGTATCCAGAAGAAGTGGCTGTCTCAGCAGGGGCCCCAGGACTGGACAACTGGGGACAGAACTGTCTCGCCCCCTGCAGAACAAGGGTTGGCACACTGGCTGGCAGGCGTGTGTGCAGGAAGCTGGCATTGCCCATTCTGCTCTTGATATGTGGATAAACAAAGGGGTTTCAGTGTCTAGCACTGCCAATCCAGCACTTCCCACTAGTGCTAAATCCATTACAGACTGAAATCTGCAACCCTGAGCATGCTATTCCACAGGCCGGCCAAGCACAGAGCCACCCGTGGACTCCTCACCCCCGCAAAGCAGCGGTTCTCCCTCTCTTCCAATAAAGGAAGCTGGTGATAAAGCTGCTGAGCTCACTACTTCCCATGGTTTCTGTGAGAGAGACACCCCCCCACACACACACCTCCTGTGGTGTGTTCACAGCCACTTCGGGATGACGGAACCATCTAGACAGGGCCAAAACTCCTTCCTGCTCCTGTTTCCCTTTGAAGTGGAGCAGCAGATCCATGGAGGTATCGGCTGGCACTTGCTTTGATTGTCTGATTCACTCCTGCCAGCCCTTCGCTGCAGTAGTGTCATAGTTTCGGTAATACGTGTGGTAAATGCAAGACCGAATCCCTGCTTATGAATGCAAGACCGAATCCCTGCTTACGCCGGGAGAGCAGAAAGATGCTGTAGATTAGTGGGCTATATTAACAGAGGCAATAAACCGTTACCACTATAATATTTTGGTCTGAGATCTATTCAGAACTGATGAGTAAGACTGGGCCTGGTGTGTAGTAACCTGAGCTCAAACTGGGTCAGGTCAGCAACCTGGGACTTGTGTGTGTTTTGAATCTCTGCTTTCACTTTAAAAAAGACTAGGTCTCAAGCACTTTTGGTTACAGAAAACACTTTAAAACCATGCATAACCAATGCAGCAATGGCTGCCTGAGTGTGCAGAGAGCCTGAAACGGTAGCTCTGAGAGGTGTAAACTGCGCTGTTCATGTCAATACCTGGTGATGGGCAACTCAGACATCCAATGATGATGTCAACACTGTTAACTATTTCACTGCTATCAGAGCGCAGGAGAAAGGAGAGAGAGGGTCTCACGTCTGCACAGTCTAGTGTGAGTATTGTTTCATTGTGGTGCTGTGAGTGGATGGTGTTGGGAGGGAACAGTTGCTTCCTTCCACTCCCAAATCCATCCCAAGTTGCTGAAAGGCCAAAGGAGGGGAGCAGAGCCCCACAACCAGGGAGTCCCCCCCCCACATGTTCATCCTAGAGCAACAGGGGCCAAGCAGTTTCCTCCCAGCTCCAGTGGCTGCTGCTCCTCAAATGCTGTCTGCAGACTCAGGCAGGCATCAATGAGGCTCAGTTCACATTTTCAAGATTCCCGTCACACCCAGGAGGGCTAGAAACCTATTTTGTTTAAAGTGAAAGCTGAGATTCTCATGTCATCATGAGAGTCTTGGATCCAGGGCACCTAGGAACACATCTAATAATGTGGCTATGTCTTAATCCTACCTTCCCCCCATCCCCCGGTGAATCTGAACCGCAGGCTATGGGGAGGGAGCCAGTCCTGAGGATGATGTCAGTGACCTCTCAAATGGGTAGGACTCGGCTCGTGGGGGAAGACCAGGAAAGCACCATCACTTTGCACCCCTCAGTCCGAGCCCTGCTTAGAAGGCAGACCCATGGAGATGTTCCAGCTATTCACTGTTTCCAGCTGGGTCAGAATTCCCCCCAGAACTGCCTCTCTCCTGATATTCCCATCCTTCTGCTTCCAAACCAAACCACGAAGTGTGCCGGTACAACGCAGCTGAGAATTTACAAAACAATCGTGACAGACTTTCGGATCAGGATCAGCCCTGGATGGAGGGATGGGTTGCTCTGAGCTCAGAACCAGCCGGCCTGGCCTGCAGAGAGGGGGGAACAGCTTCACAGCCCTGAATGGCTAGCAAAGCAGCTCTGCTTCCTCACTTTGTTTTGCTGCTCTGCTTCATAGCCACCTACCCACCAGCAAAAGAATCCTGCCGTTCCCTGGAGCTTTCCCTTGGAGGGCTGGCAGTGGTTTATCGCAGGTAGACACCTGTGCTCTCGGCACAGGGGAAACAATTCAGAGACAGGGCTAACATTCCGGAGGAGATTAATAAAAGAGCAGGACGGGGAGGACTGCAATAGTGACTGGCACAGCCAAATGCAATCCCCAAAAGGGAGGGGGCTGAAGCTGGCAAATGGCACTTTACTTGCCCCGCTGAGTGAGCAGGAGGGAGGGAGCTGCCCCCACTTTGCTACAAAATGCATTTGGAAATGAAGCTTTCTGTTCCAGCTGGCATCCAGCTCCTGCTGGGGGTGGGGGGGGGGCATGGTTTAGCGATGGGAGCAGAGATCTGCTCTGCCACTGCCTTGCTGCCTGACCCTGTGCGCGTTGTGGCTTTGGTAATATTTTCTCAGGTATCCCTACATCAGTCTTTTTTGGGGGCTGGGATCGTAGCGTGTGTGGTGCCTAGGTCATGTGATGGCTTCTGCACAGGAGGATCACACCACTGCTAACAAGTGCTAGCAGGGACACCCGGGGCTGTGTGCTACCACTTCCATGATGTCACTGAGGATGGGAACTTAGCAAGCCTCAGAGTGGGGTTGGGCATTGCCTCTGGATGACAGGAATACCCAGAGTTATAATGGTTAACACCCATAGACACTTTGGAAGAGGTATTAAATTTCATGCTTCAGACTTTTAGCCACTTGGACGACAAGGGATTAGAGGAAACTTAATGTGCAGGGCTGGTTGTCCCACTTCTGCCTAATAGGAGGGTTCTTGCACCTTCCTCTGAAGCAGCTGCTGCTGGCCACCCTTGGAGAGAGGACCCCGCGCTAGATGGGCTACAGCTCTGTTCCAGGCTTGCTGTTGCTATGCTCCTACTGTGCTAAAATGCTCCTAAATCAGCCTTCTGCCCTCATTGACACTGCATCCACACCGCGCAGGTGAAAGCCAAGACACAAGGCGCTGGGCAACAGCCTTGGAGCATTGGTGATGCAGATGCTGCAGTCCTACACTCTACTACTAAGCTATTGCATTAATCTCCAGCCTCCTCCAGCTCAGGTCTCTGCTATCTGCAGATGCACTAGGGCTTATAACAACTCCTCTGAGTGGTTTCCTGGGCAGGGCATCTAGGGGGAGGACACACACAGCTTGATTTATTCCAAAGAGAAAGAAGTGTGTGCTTTTTTTTTTTTTTTCCTTGAGGATATGCTTTCAGAACGAGGCACCTAATTATATGGACTATTCTGTACTGTAATTTAAGAAGAACTCCAGACACATTTAATTTGTGGTCTAAGACCGATTTAACCTGACGTGAGAGCATCAAGAACCTGCTAGCCAAGTCCCTCGTGTCATGACCAGAGTTGAGTTCATTTGGGTACAGAGATGAGTCGCTTGCCGAATTATATAGGCTGGCCTATGCAGACGGTGGGAGAGGGAGCTATATAAACCAACAGCCATTAATGGTGACAGTGTGACAGAGAATGCACAGGCAGCCCAGTGTGCAGACAGCCCAACAGGCTGGTATTGAAAACTGGCATCAGATGTGGATTGGCAGAGGCTAATTTCCAAGCCTGGGATGGCTGAGATTCTAACAGCAGGGTCCAGAATCTGATATCCAACTGAACCTGCTGTAGTGGGCACAGAGCAATAACTATCAGCTGCTCACTTCTGCATTTTTCCTAGCACCAAACAAATTGACGGTAAGCAAACTCTCCAGAGATAACACATGGGGTGACTAACAGGCTGTTATGAAAAAACCCAGCCCGTGTTGCCTGGCCTGACCAAGTCCCTGTGACCCACCATCTAAAGACCTACCATCTGTTCCAGGCCTCTCGCAAACAGGCTGCTCTTTGGAAACCACCAGCCCAGTGAATCTGGTGAAGCGCTCTCCCTTGAAGTGTAGGTGTCTGTAGCGTGTCTGCAGCTGTCTGGCTGCTGAGGAGTTAGGTTAGTTGCTTTGGCAGTAAGGTTTATGAGCTGAGAAATTGGGGAGGGGGAGATGCTGGGGGTAGGGGGTGAAGCTGTGGTCAATAAATAACTGAAACACCATGGTTACTGAGCAGCATATTTTCAGAGCCTGTTCCTCTTTGTTTTGCTTCTGCAAACCTCCTCCCAGCCCTGCTCCATTCTCTCCCACTCACTAGCAAGAGGCATTGGTCCCTTATTGACCATATTCTCCATGGGGTCTTGGCCACGCCTCGTTTAGGGCCTGGAGGAGGAAAGGAGAGGGATTAGCTAGGCTGAATTCCCTTCTACTGAGAGGAGGCACTCTGCTTTCTGCACCTGGGGCAGAGGCTTGTGTGCCATCTAGTACCAAGGGGTCACCCCGAACGAGCCTCCTATCTACTCCACAACAGAGTAAATACAACCGCAGCCTCGGGACTTTGGCTTCTCTGAGATGAACCTGAAGAAAGGCAGGGAACAGGATGGACCCCCCAGGCCATAGCTGTCCTAGGTGGACAGGAATCACTAACAGCCTGCACTAGTGTCAGACAGAGTGAGGGCTCTCTGAGGCTGGATTTCCCTGGGATTGGCCCAGGAGAACAGCACATCTGTCTGAGCTAGTGAGCCAGAGGAAGGGGTGTCAGGCTCCAGGCTCTCTGTGGAATAATTTGCTAGCGAGCACCTTGCAGATGGGAGGGGAAGCAGCTTGCTTTCTGGTGGCAAGGGCATTCAGCCACCTTCCCCGTGTGCACCCCCTGCAGTTCACAGCAAGCCCTGAGGTGACCAGCAGTGACAGTCTGTCGTTGGAAGGCAGGGCGAGCTGTTGCAGAAAGTAACACACAGGAAAGGAGACGCCCAGCAGCAGAAGAAATGTGACGGCCAAAGATTTCAGAGGCAGGAGGAAAAGCTCTCCTGCTTAGCCCCTATGTAGTAGGCTGCACGCATGGCTTCTGCCTGCCAGTTGGCCAGGAGAGCAGGTCAGAGGGGTTTTGTAAAGCACTGGCTGATGGCACTGAGCATCACCACTGCCAGCGCGTTGCCATGGTCAAAGCCCTTCCGGAAACAGCCACCTGCCCCTCTGCAGCACTTTCCTGATACTGGATTCAAAAGCTGGAGCTGGTCCCGGAAGGGCTATGACGTGAGCAGGATTTGCTCATCATGGTCAGGGTGTGGGAAAGGGGGCTGGATGACATAGGCATGGAGCCTTGTGGATCAGGGTCACCAATCTCCATCTAGTCAAGGTCATTACTGACCGAACGTGGTTACTGGCTGATGGCTGGGCGGGCTACACAGAAGGGCCTGATGAGTTTCCATCTAGCACCTAATGGCAGTCATGACACCCTTTCCGGAAGCTTCCGCACAGATTAGGGACCTGATCCAAAGTCCATTGAAAACAATAGATGCCCACTGACCGCAGTTGGCTTTGGTGCAGACCCAGGGGACATTTTACTACTTATGTCCGAAGGCAGCCTCTCCAAAGCGGGCTTGAGGAGCACTGCTGAGGCCCAGCGGGGTGGATGATTGCAACTTGGATCATGGCTTTCCTTCCCTAGGATTCTGATCTCTCACTCAAGTCCAAAACAAAAACAAGGAGGAGGGTGATAAAGGAAAGCGATGTTACAAGAGAAGCCGGAAGGTTGGAGGGGAAAAGCAGCAGGTGTGTTATTGCAAACGAAAGTCAGCGTGGGATCTTTCCAGCTGGCGAATGGTGTTTGCCAATGGAGCCTTCTCTGCAAAGTGGACACTGATTCTTGCTCTCTGGCTTATTTGAGTCAGCCTGCGTCTTTGTTTTGTTGACTTGCCCTTTCCATTTGCTTTTGTTTGGACTCTCTTGATGAATTATTTAGCGATTATCGTATCTGTCATGCTGACACCTCTGATACGAGCAGCGCTGCTGGCAGATGGGTGGGTGACAGGACGGTATGACATGATCCCCTTGGCTGAGAAGGTCAGGATTAAAAAGAACATGTTCTGTTTACTCTTTGTGGTTTGTTTAATAACACAGTGGCTTTGCTGGCTAATCGTGGGGGTTTTCTTAACTCCAGCAGTTGGTTCTGGGAATTTTTACATCTCTGCAGGTGAAACGTTGCTAATTTTTGCAACCGTTTTCATCAGTGACTAAAACTGCTCATGCTGTTTGAAACATGCATTAGATGTGTGTGTCCTGGGGTAGGAGCTGCTCACGCTGGTCCTCTTGGTGTCCAGGTGAATGTTACTCATTCCTCGGTGCTCCCTGACACGGCTGGGGTGGGGAGACTCCAGACACATGAAAGATGACTCAGAAGAAAGGGAAAGGGGGCCTGCACTGGGAGCCAGAGCATGTTGTTGACTTGGGCTGGAAGTTGTTGCCATCTGCTGGCGAGCTGTCGGCCGATGTGAAATGAGTGGGGTGGGGTAGGCCCAGTTTCTCATGTGTGGGTGCCTGTCCCACACACCTCACCACTCTCATTGGTGCCCACTGATTCTTCAGCAGAATGCCTGGAGTGGAGTTTTTCAGGGACAGCACTAATTCCACACTAGCAAGAACATCTGCAGGGACGCATATGACACCCTCAGGCAAGCTCTGGCTCAACAGCCACCCACCAGGCCAGTCCCAGGCTCCCGGCTAAGTGGTGCTGACAGCGTCCTCGCAGGACTAATGTCTGTGTATCCAACATGGCAAGTGCCAGCACAGCCTAGCACAGAGCATGTGCTAGGAACACTATTCTCTGCTCTTTGCTGCTAATGCAAGAATCACTCATTAATGCTCAGCACTGGGCTTTTCCCTTTTCAGGCTGAGTGCTCTCAGGGGTGAGTTGGTGCCTTGTTCTTGAAGGGTGCAGGAACAGGACTCCTGAAATGAAATCAGTGGAGTTGCACCTCTTTACACCCACTGTTGGAGTCTGGCCCATAGACAACAAAGCCCATAGGGGAGAACCCGATGGAGCCCTGGAGTTGGTCAGCCTGCCTGCCCTCTGCCCCATCACTGCTTGGCCCTTGAACCGCTGCAGTGATGATGGTCCATCCAGCTCCCTTAGGAGATTTCAAAATGCTGCCTAATGCTCTGGCAGCTAAGAATGCCAGCCCTGAAGAAGAGCTCTGTGTAAGCTCGAAAATTAAGCTCATTCGCCAACAGAAGTTGGTCCAATAAAATATTATCTCACCCACCTTAGCTCTGTCTCCTTGGCATTAATGTGAGCTACAAGTTTCTGTCACAGCGCGCACACTCCCCAAAGCTTAGTCGTGCATTTAAAAAAAGAAAAGCTAGAGTGCAGGAAATTAAGCCTAAACATCATGAAAAGAAAAGATAATTCCAGGGCAAGAGGGGGATGTTGCAATTCTATCTCCTGGGAATATTTGCTAATAGAGCAACAGCAGGTTCAGTGAACCTGTTAGTAACATGAACTAGTTTGCAGTATTTTCAGACTCTTATGAGCACAAACTAATGCATTATTTACAAGATGCAAGTAACTCCCCGCTCCCCATCCTCTCCACCACTTTGTTGCCAAGGAAACTGCTTTGATTCTGTTGTTTCTTCCCATGTTTTTGTAAGAGATACCACACTGTGGTTAATGGGCAGTTGTCAGGGAGCCTGACTGGAGGAAGAATGCGTTTGCATGGCTTGGGGTGGTGCATTTTGGAAGCAAATGACCAATAGAATCAACTTTCCCAAGAAAGCTACAATGAGTGGAAATGCAAAATGCTGCCACTGTATTGCTAAATACTAATGAGACAATCTCCCCCGTCCCTCACCCCCAAAGACCCAAACAGTGATAATGCAGGTGATCTCACCAATACAAACATGGCTTTGGCTTTCTTAAAAATAAGGTGTTGCCCAGCCCATAATATACTCCCATTAAAATTAATAGGCAGCAGGTTTAAAACAAACAAAAGCAAGTATTTTTTCACCCAGCGCACAGTCAACCTGTGGAACTCCTTGCCTGGGGAATGTTGTGAAGGCAAAACATATAACTGGCTTTAAAAAAGAGGATAGGTCCATCAATGGCTGGTAGCTGAGAGAGTCAGGGATGCAACCCCATGCTTCTGTCCCTAAGCCTCTGACTTCCAGAAGCTGGGAATGGACGACAGGGGATGGATCTCTTGGTTGCCTGTTCTGTTCATTCCCTCTGAAGCATCTGGTATTGGCCGCTGTTGGAAGACAGGGTACTGGGCTAGATGGACCATTGGTGACCCAGTATGGCTGTTCTTATGTTCATCTATAAATTACAGGCACTAGGAATTTATTCTGTGACTCAGAGGCTGTGAGCATGTGAAGTTGTTCACTTCCTGGCACTCTAGCAATTGTAATTTTAAGCACAAGGTGGTTTCGGTTCCATACAGAGTCTGGAATATTTGGATATTTAGGTAGAAACTTCAGTTTACCTTGGTACTGGTCTCGGAACAATGGAAACCAAAGTGCTTGTGAAATCTGTGGTGCTGGGATCCTGATCAGGGTCCCCAGCTTGCAAAAGTCACAGCTTGCAAACAAAAAACCTGAAGAATAGAGAGGTCAGCAAGACAGCAACTCTCTAAGCTCTCTCTTGGAGTGCAAGAAGGGACAGGGTATCTGCTGCCGCTGCCCTGCTTTCTAAGGAAATGCTGATGAGTGCAAAGGAGGATCTTCCTAATTGACTGCAATGACTCTTGAATGCCAATACTTGGCTCTACCCAGCATCACAGACAAGATTTAACACAGTGAGTCTTTAGCACCAGGAGCTGCATGATCCCCTGGCAGGGGGGATGGTCCAATCTGGAGGCTGAATTATGAGACTGCCCCCCCTCCTCCACCAGAATAATATTGCTCTGGGCTCTTGTGGCTTTGCTTCCCAGCATGTGTGGCTTTGTGTCACAAACCAGGGCCAGGAATCTAACTCCAACAAGAACTGGCCCAACCCCAAACCCCAGCACTTTGGGAAGTTCTCGGTTAACTTTTGGGGTTTGGGGAGCTATTTGAATTCCCACTTTTCTTTGCTCTTCCTGGTTTTGGCAGGAACCAGAGGTTGAAATTCCACTTTATCTGCAAACATGCTTTCCAAATGCTACACTGCAAACTAGCTTTTCCCATGGAAAGGAACCATTTTTAAATACATCTCCATTTAAAAATGGGTGTGTGAGAGTCTCTCCTGGCATTTAATTGGCCCTAACAAGCATTAATGAGGCAACTGTTAATCTGAACTGTTACAGTTTTAAGCAGGTTTTTTATGACAGCTGATTTCCTATGATGCCTGATGAGCACATCTTGCTGAAATTAACTACCACAGTTCCAGTCAAAAACAGGCTGTATCACTACGATGGAGGAGAATTTTGACAGCTCTTTATTACTGGGAAGAACCTTGGTGCAAGGGCTTCACTGTTTGGGTAACTCGAGAAGGGACCCAAACCAGGCGCCCTGAGACTTTAGGGGATGGAAGGGTTCTGATCCACAGCCCAAGAACAGACTTATGGCTCAGGCCCATCTCTCTAGGTTAGGTACCTGCTGGTCCAATAGATCCTGTAATATTCTCTGCTTTGTGATGTGCTTAGGGGTCAGGAAAAATGAACATACCACCTCCAAGAGCCGCAGGGAAGCCCAGCTCTCAAGCCTGTTCCTTCCCCTGCAGCCAGCCAACTCTGCTGGAGTCAGGATGGTGGCTCAGCCTTCTCCACCCTATACTCCATCCCTTTCCCCTTCGCAGAAGTTGGTGCCAATAGCGCCTCTAACCCTGCAGAGTGTTTGGGCTCCCTGAGCAGAAAGGTTCCTGTTATAGTGACTGGCATAGGCCAGGGCCACGCTTGCAGCCCAGCCCTCTCTCATGCACCTGCTCTGGGGCTGGGCATAATCTGGCCCTAGCTGCTTACAGGTTTTCGGATACCACCAGAAAATACCTGCAAGCCAGTAGTTACCATGGTGCAAGCAAACTTCACACTGCCCCTGCTGCACACTGTTCCCAGGACCAAGACTCCTCTCCAGAGTACACTAAAAAGGCTATGGAGGATGATATGCAAAGCACTGCCACTTGTTATGATAGTTCCAGAGCCATCTCTGGGCCAGGTCAGGCACCTGGCTTGCCTCATGTTCATCAGTGAGCTGGAACTGACTTGGGAGCAGAAGGGTGAGGGAGAAAAGCATGAACCTTTCATACTGGAGAATATGCAGCTGTCAGCCTCAAATGGAACATGCTGCAGCTGTCAGTGCTGAAGAGACAGATGCAGGCAGAGCTGAGTGGCATCCTAATTCTCTGAGGCTGAATCTATGGCACAGACTAGTGATATTAACACCTTGCCTGCTGGTGGCACCTTTCATCCACAGATCTCAGCACTTAACCATTCAATAAATAAGCCTAACTGCCCCTATGCTACAGATGGGGGAAACTGAGGCACAGAGGGGTGAAGTGACTTGGCCAAGGTCACACGAGATCAGTGGCAGAGCTGGGAACAGGTTCCAGGAATTCTGTGTGATGAGCACCCTGAGCTCATCCTTAGATGACATGCCTAGGAAAGGTATCGCTCACTGCATGCTTGTTAAGTGCTAATAACTTTGCAAATGAATACAAGCCAGGGCTTTCCAGGCTTTCTACGGATGAGCTAGAATCCACACAAATCAAACCTCCTAAACAATTACATGGTTTTCCAGGCTAAGTATGAAAACTGCATTGTGATCTAATAATCTGTTTAAGCTAAAATCATATTGAGAAGGATTTGTGAGGTGTGGAAGAATGGCATTTCTGTCTCACTCCTTTCTCCAGTGAAAAGCATTTTGTGCAGGTGAAAACGCACCTCTCCAGCTGTCAGAAAAACACCATGTTCTTCTCCTCTCAGCAGAGCAAGATTGTCATGCTTTTCAGTCCGTGTCCTGGGCTCAGGCTTGCAGGGGCTGAGGATAAAGCTGGCTGTAGTGGCTCAAGAGCATGAGGACCAACCTCAAGGGTGACGCTTAGGAACCTGGGCACAAACCCCACGTTGGCTGTGAGTTCTAAGATTTCACCACCCAGTTATCAAATGTTATCTCCTCGGGCACTATAACGGCCTAAACATGGAATCACAAACAGTCCCCTTGGGTACTCCGATCTGTCTTGTCACCCTGGTGAGCCTGCCTTTGTGGCAGATGATCCCTGACACCCAGGATCACAGCAATGCAGGTCACTCCCAGTTCCAAAAGCCAGTAACTTACCCTAGGTCACTTGCACATTAGATCTCACAACACAGACAGTTTATTATAGGATTGGCAACAAGCACTATCTAAAGATGTATTAAATGGAAATGAGGTATTTACAAGCTTAAAGCAGAAAAACATACACACAAATGAGTTACAATCTTAAGTTTCAAAAAGTATTAGAAACTTCTCTAATATGCAAACTTTAGACAACCTTTAGGGCTAACTGAGGCTAAGGTCTGGGGATCTCTTGCTTATGCCTTGAAACCTCGCCCTCTAAAGTCCAAACACCATAGAGCTACAGTTTCTTTTTGTTTTTATTCCCTTCTCCCCTCTGTGCACTGAGCTCCAAGCACAGCTGCTGGGAGGAATCCACTCAGGTGACTCATCTTCATGTGGGGAAAGTTCAGAGCAACAACCTCTTTTGTCCTCTTTAATGTCCCACTTTAGTCCTTCTGGTATCAATGAGCCTTCCTTGTTGGCCAGGCCGTAACTGTTGTAGGTCACCACTTTACACTAGTTAATGTGTGTGTGTCTCTCTCTCCTGTCTGGTACTTTGCACTGTCAGAGATGTTTACAAAACAAATGTGTGGGATACTGATGCTATGAGATCAATGCAGGTAGCTACTCATCAGCATTCCATAAAGTCTAAACACATTCTTATAATCCTAATATCCATTTTGACAATACTTTCACACAGGTGAGCCAGTCTGGCTCCAGCCATGTATTTGTCAGTGTGCAGTGGAGACATAGGGCCCTTGGTATGAGCTGGCACCTGGTCTGCCAGCATCACATGAGTACTTTGGCCTCAGTCCAGAAAAACACATCAGCCCATGCTTAATTTTAAGTATTTGCATAATTTGAACATACTTAAAGGTCACTGCTCTGAAGGCCAGAAGGAACCATTGAATCATTTAATCTGGCATCCTGATCATAGAATTTCACCCAGTCACCCCTGTGCCTGTGTTTGGCTAAAGCATATATTCCAGAAAGGCATCCAGTCTTGGTCTGAGGCCTTCATGAGCTGGAGAATCCACCACTCCCCTTGGTACTTGTTCTAATGGTTAATCACTCTTGCTGTTAAAAATGTGCTCCTTCTATCTAATCTGAGCTTGTCTGGCTTGAATTTCCAGTTGCTGCTCCTTGTTGTGGCTTTCTCCACTAGAGTGAAGAGCCCTTTAGTGCCTGGTATTTTCTCCCCGAGAAGGTACTTACACACCCTAATCAAGCCACCTCAGTCTTTTTGATAAACCAATCAGATTGAGCTCTTTAAATTTCCCTGAGTTAAGGTCATGCCTAAGTGTTTTTGCTAATCAGAGCCAGCATGCGAGGCAGCCTGCAGGGTGAGGCCCGCCTCCCCCTGAAAAGGCCTAGCAAGGACAGCATGCAGAGGAGTTTACCAGGATAATGTTTGTCTTTCCGTTTCCTTTAACCTTTCTGTACTAGGTGTCATTGTCTAGGCTCGTCCTGGTTTATAAAAAGCAGCAGAGTCCGTATTGCCCACACATGTCCTCCACTCTGCCAGCAATTTCAGTCTGGATGCTCACTCCTGCCTTGGTGCATCTTTCTATGCTGCCCAGGACTATTCAAAGCTCTCTCAAAGACTCTCTTCTCCTGCCAGGCTCACAAGGAGAGATGTTTGGGGCCAATTAAACAGATAAAAACATAACCCCCCCACTAGTAATAAAGTGAAAATGTCCTCCCGCTGGATCTCCCAGTGTGTTCTATCTTCTTTTTGCCCCTCTTTAGACAAGTCCTGGTTTGCAGAGGTACTGAGCAGCACTTTGGGCCCAGTCCTCCTTGGGCTAGGGAGTGTCTTTATTTTGTGTTGTACAGTCCCGAGTATAATCATGGTTTTAAAGGCTGCTACTAATCCAGGTGTCTATTCTTCATGCATAAGGAGATGGGCTAGATGGCTCCCACTAACTGTTCTGAGCTTGATGAGGAACACCAGTGAAAGGCTTAGCAGCCAAATACAATGGAAAGACTCTAAGCCACTAACTGTGTGAAAATGCTTTTTCTCCTTCTGTTTCAGTCTGAGGCACCTAGTCTGCCCTGAGCAAACCACAAATATATAGTGTGTTGTTAAGTGGCCAGTCCGAGGGGGGAGCTGAAATCACTTGCACGGCACACTCCAGCAGATATTACGATGCAGTTTGTCTTTATAAAAACAAAAAGGAAATCAAGCATTCCAAAAAAAAATATCCACCATGTGAGAGGCTGGGAAATGCCAGAGCTGAGATTCGTCTAGATGGGAGTAGGAGGTCTAACCAGATCACAAAGCCCTACAATGACGTGCATGAGAGCTGGTGACAGAGTATTCTCCATCGAAGGATTCTGGCTGCACAATAATCTTCCAGAGGAAGATTTTGTGCATCTTTAGGAAATGCTGCCAACCTTCCAGCTTGCTCAAGCAGTTCCAGCCACAGACAGAATGGCATTCACAGCAGCAAGCAGCCCTCTCTACCCCCTTTAAAAAAATATGCCTACCCCAAAAAGAACTTTTGCGGGGAGGAATAGCTCAGTGGTTTGAGCATTGGCCTACTAAACCCAGGGTTGTGAGTTCAACCCTTGAGGGGGCCACTTAGGGATCTGGGGCAAAAATTGGTCCTGCTAGTGAAGGCAGGGGGCTGGACTCAATGACCTTTCAAGGTCCCTTCCAGTTCTAGGAGATTGGTATATCTCCAATTATCTTATCTAACTTTCTATAGCCCAAAAAGGGAGAAGAGCTCCATTAATCCACTAGAGGCTTCATCATTCCCAGTCTACTAGATGGAAGGCGCTTGGGTCAAGGGCAGCAGTAGGTACGTACCCCTGAGAGAGAGCGGGAGAAGGCTACAAAGTAATACACTAGAGCAGGAGTTTCCATCTTGGGGCAGCTGCACTGCTAGGATTTGTTCTGAGCCCCATGCCTGGATACTAGTGAGCAGGGGCAGCTCTAGCTTTTTTGCCGCCCCAAGAATGGTAGTCAGGCAGCCTTCGGCGGTGCGCCTGCGGGAGGTCCCCGGTCCCGCAGATTCAGCGTACCCGCCGCCGAATTGCTGCCGAATCCGCAGGACCAGCAGACCTCCCACAGGCAAGCCGCCGAATCTGCGGGACTGGCGGACCTCCCTCAGGAAAGCCGCCGAAGGCAGCCTGACAGCCGCCCTCACAGCAACTGGCATGCCGCCCCCCCACGGCTTGCCACTCCAGGCACGCGCTTGGAGCGCTGGTGCCTGGAGCTGCCGCTGCTAGTGAGCACTCCATCCCCAGGCAAGGTGGTCTTCTAGCTCCACAGACCTCCCCATGCCTAACTCATGTCTTGTTAAGTCTCTACGTGCTCTCTCTCTCTCTCTCGTTTTCGGCCCCCCCCCCCATTCTGTCCAGGGGGAATTCAAACCCTCCTGTATCTCTCCCAGCCCGGAACAAATCAACAAGCCTAGACAGAAACCAGGATCAGGGATACCTGACTACATTTATGCCTGAGGCCCCCATGCGTATCTGAAGAGGCGCATTCAGAAGATTGTGGGAGCAGGTTGGAATACTGTCCCTGCCACCCGAGCACTGCTCTGGAGGGATGATTTATGACTTCATTCATTTTCTCTAATGACATACAGAACCAGCCTTCATCTTTCCTCCTGCGCTTTACAAGGTCAGTGACTGGAATCCCAAGACAAAGTGAAGCACAATGAAACTCTTTCAAAGAGCAATATTTCAGTTTTATGGCCCGGGAGATATACAATTCCATTTTCAGCATGAAAGCAAATGCTATAAACAATATGTTTTATCTTTGATCTGCTGGGTCATCAAAGCTGCATTTCTTGCAGGTAGAGTTACAAGACAATAAATACAGCGCTTTAAAAGCAGTGCCCTCTTTAACAGATGGCGCTACAGAATATGGGAGAGAGGGTTGTAAATCACATCAGAATGTGTTGGTTGGTGGATTCCAAAGAGTGAGAAATCATCCACCTTTGCAAACAAACTTTGAAGGGTTGGAAAGGCCCCTTCAGCAGAACTGTAAATTCCATGGTCAGGTACCTACATTACAAGCAAACACCTGTGCGGGGTGGGAAAAGATTTCCTTACCTACCGCCAGAGCTGTGATTAGGTCTTTGATCCTGCCTCTAGCACTATGACAGTATAGACTAGAGCAGGGGTAGGCAACCTATGGCACTCACTGCCCGGATCCTGGCCACCGGTCCGGGGGGTTCTGCATTTTAAATGAAGCTTCTTAAACATTTTAAAAACCTTATTTACTTTACATACAACAATGGTTTAGTTATATATTAGACTTATAGAAAGAGACCTTCTAAAAATGTTAATGTATTACTAGCACGTGAAACCTTAAATTAAAGTGAATAAATGAAGACTCGGCACACCACTTCTGAAAGGTTGCTGACCCCTGGGCTAGAGGATCTATAGGTAACTGGTTTAAGCAACTACCCAAGGAAC
Source organism: Mauremys mutica (assembly GCF_020497125.1). Lineage (NCBI taxonomy): Eukaryota > Metazoa > Chordata > Testudines > Geoemydidae > Mauremys > Mauremys mutica. The sequence continues at coordinate 132,472,816 of NC_059073.1, read as the reverse complement.
CAACAGAAATCAGTTGCCAAGCAAAGATGGTCTTGTTAAAATTAAGAATGATTATACCAGGATCCTTTGATATACTTTTAAATTGCTGCAGCTTTGGGTTTAGATTCAGCTGCAATCCCAACAAAGGTTAGATTGGGCACAATCATCTACATCTAGTCAGATGAGTCGGTTAGCAATATTGCCTCACATCTAGACTCTGTAATAATTTAATGGATATTGACACTAAACCCAGAGACAGTATCATGTTATCCGTGGGTATCTGAGCAGTATTCCATGCACAGCTGGAGCAGGCGTAACTAGGATGCTGAAGGGAGGTGGTAGAAGGGTCCAGTTTAGTTTGCTGCGTTCCCCCAAAGCATCAGGGTTTTAGGTGAGCATGTTATCTGGACCTTACATGACCAGTCTCAGGGAGTTAGGAGTGGGGTCTCAGTAATACAAGGACCCCACTTTGCAATGGCTGAAATGCCAGATCACCAACCCCGGCCCACCAACAGCAATTCTGGGCCCCAGGGCAGAACAGTCAATGGGCCCCCACGCACTCACAAGCCGCGCGGACGCCGTCCGCCTGACGTTTGGGTGGTGCTGCGCCCGCGCTGGCTGGTGCCCAGCGAGCTGCCGGCTGGGTGCGCTCTTCCAGCACAGCCAGGGCTTCCACATGCCTGCCCGTTAGGGTTGCCAACTGTCCAATTGCGCAAACCCAAAGACCCTTGCCCTGCCCCCTTCCCTGCCTCTTTCCGAGGCCATGACCCTGTCCCACCCCTTCTCCGAAGCCCCGCCCCCTGCTCACTCCATCTCCCCTCCCTCTATCGCTCACTCTCTCCTCTCGCTCACTGTCACCAGGCTGGGGCAAGGGGTTGGGCTGTGGGAGAGGGTGCAGGGTGTAGGCTCTGGGAGGGAGTTTGGATGCAGGGTGGAGTTCGAGGTGTGAGCTCTGGGAGGGAGTTTGGGTGCAGGAAGGGGTGCGGAGTGCGGGAGGGGGGCGGGCTGCAGGCTTTGGGAAGGAGTTTGGGGGCGGGAGGCGGTACGGAGTGTGGATTATGGGAAGGAGTTTGGGTGCGGGAGGGGGTGTGGGGTGTGGGCTCTGGGAAGGAGTTTGGGTGTGGGAGAGGGTGCGGGGTGCGGATTCTGGGAGGGAATTTGGGTGCGGGAGGGGATGCGGGGTGCGAGCTCAGGGAAGCTGTTTGGATACAGGAAGGGGTTCTAGGCTGGGGCAGGGGTTGGGGTGCAGGAGGAGGTTAGGGGGTCGGCACTTACCTTGGGTGGCTCCCAAATTCCGAAAACGACCGGCACACTCCTCTGGCAGCAGATCCTAGGCGGGGGGCCTAGGGGCTCTCGGTGCGCTGCTGGCCACAGACACCGCCCCTGCAGTTCCCATTGGCTGCAGTTCCCAGCCAATGGGAGCTGATGAGTTGGCGCTCGGGGCAGGGGCCGCAGGGATGGTGCTGGCCGCTTCCGGGAGCGGAGCGGAGCAACGAGTGGAGGCGGACATTAAGCCTGCCTTAGCCCTGCAGCGCTGCCGCAGCTGGGGGCCCCTGGGCCCTTTTAAATCGCTCTGACCCCTGGGCAATTGTCCCCTTCTCCCCCCTCCCTCCTCAGTCGTCAGGCCTGCACCAACCCTGTGAATAAATAATGCAGCCAGAAGCCCCACTGCAGGAATGGGACACTCAACTCTCATGCTTCCCCAGCTAAGCTAAGAAATTCAATCTCTGTTGTAAATCTTGCAAACCACATGAAAGGGGGCTGAAGGCAACTTAAATCCACTAGCGTCTCCAAACCAGAATTATTAAAATGCAGTCCGGTTTTAAACCCTCCTCTTGGAACAAACGGAGGAGGCTTCCAGGTGCCTCAGGGACATGTTGTCTATAAATCAAAGTGATTAGTGGGTTTATAAAGTAGAGCCCACATTGATCTGGGCCTGAGAGCAGAGATATCGTGCTGTACAGCTGGCCTATTGACGAGCCAGGGAGCCCTCGTGCTCTTCTAATGGACTGTGATATATTTGCAGAAGCGTCTTATTAGATTGTTGTTGTGTCTCCCCTCCTGACCCCAAGAATCATTCAGTCAATTGGCCTTGTTCAACCTTCATTCCATTTCAGAGCAAACTCGGGGGGCCCTAGTGTGGGGGCTGCGGCCCATAGAGTCATCAGCTTGGTAGCAGCAATCTGTATTCTGCTACTTTGCCATTGGCAGCTGCCCCGATGTTACCATCCCAAGACATTGCGTGGCTCCCTTGCTGCATGGCAGTGGATTCTTGCCCACTGTTTACCAAGCAGCCACCGTTTGCAGTCACTTCTGGGTCCACCCACTAGCCGTGAATGGTAGGAATGTGGCAGACTTAGGTGTCCTTCATATCAGTCCCGACCCTGTGCTCTTGCAGCAGATGTTGGGAGGGACAATGCAGATTTCTTGCCTCTCGTTATCAAGCACTGGGACCCATGTATCCCAGGAATGAGTTCTGGGATGACTGGGGAATAGAGAATAAAGAGTATTTTCCTCAAAATCAGGTGACCCTGGGGTACTGTTTGCATTTTTCCCCTAATTACTTGAGGCTTCAGTATTATCAGCTGACAGAGACATGGCCTTCCCCACATTTTGCCATGGGAAACAGCCAGCTTCAGGTGGGAGACTGTTCCCCAGAGGGTTTTTATACACTCTAGTGGGAACTGGCTTTGCTGGGAGCTCCATTCTTCCCACAGGAAGCTGAGAGGTGCTTCCCGGAGGCGTAAGACACACGTCTACTCTACGGCCCAATGAGCATGAGCCAATGGCATACATGGTCAGTGCTCAGAGAAATCAATGGGAGGCTTTCTATTGAGTCCAATGAGAGCTGGATCAATCTCTCAGAGTCCATCAGTCTCTGTCATCCCCTTTTCCAGCGCACTAAGAAATATACTCACTCCCGTCAGTCGGAGCCCAGAAAACCTGCTGCTTGTAGGGAAACAATTGTGCAGTGATGCCTGTTCTGATCCTGATCTCAGCTGGGAGCAGCCGTCTCTCAGGAGGGAGCCATTCACACGCAGCAGAACTTCTCCCTGGAGTCTGATGCTTGTCAAGGCCTCGGCGCCATCCCAATTCTCAGCAGCTGAGGATCTGGCCCCTATAATTTATATAGGAAAAGTGAAACTTTTTCATCAGTGTCCTTAACAGAATATGAGAGCTACATGTGCCCGGATCCTGTACTGCAACAGGGGACTAGGCAAACACAGGGCAAAATATAAGCTTGGGTACAGACTCATCTGCTGCCATCAGTGAGGTTTGGGTTCGATCGACATGAAAATTGGGCTGTCTTTCTGTAGAGTCTTTTCCAGTTTGACGGAGAATTATATGGAAGAACAGGGGGACAGATGGCTCTATTTCTGGCAGCTATTCAGAAGTGAAATGTGATCTATTATGAATGTTACTTCAGCATGAGGTGAACCAACTATTTCCACGATGCACTTCAGCTCTTAGAAAAACACATAGACCCAGAGCGCGAGAGAGTCAGGATTATGTTGTTATTCAGAGGATGTGGCTGTGGATGCTCTAGCCAATTAGAACTCGCAGCATCTGCAAGTCCTGCAGCCCTCCGAGGTCTCTGGGAGGCCTGCATTACTGCTCTTTCCTTGTTTGGCTCCAGCAGATACATGAGTGATTTTGGCAAGTCTCTCACTGAGTTCTAGTCTATCTGAAACACCAGCCAGTCCCAGTTTCCCACTCCTGGCTTTGGGGGTGAGGGGCGCACTGCCAATTACACATGACTGCCTAACATTTTGCCAAGTCTGCTGAATAGCCATTTGGATGGGGCCCTGGTGAATTTCTTTTTGGTGTCTATCTCCGAGGCAATCTCTTTAACACCTCCCAATGCCCCTGGGACTGGGGGGGGGCGTGTATTGGAGGGGGGCGAGTCTGCTGCGGGACGAATGGCAGCACTGGGACAGCAGGGTTCACTTTCATTGGCTTGTTAATCTTTTCTCCAATTCAAGCAGATGGATGCACATCCTTCTGGAAAAGGAATAATCTGGAGTTTCACAACACCTGGCGGCGCTGGGAAGATGCAGGAGAAGAAACGATTGCCTTCCCAGTGCAGAATGCGCTGTGTTCTCATTTGGTTTCTTTCTCCTATTGTTTTACTTTAAGGACACAGCTCTGGTGGGGGAGGGAGGACAGAGTCAGGGAAGGCCACAGGGGCACGAAGTACCTGCTAGAGGAGCGATCTGTCTCTGTGGGTGGGAAAAGGGGACTGGCAAGATTTACACCAGTCAGAGAGAAGAGCCAGTGAGGGCTTCCCTAACAGCTACGTGGTTATTCAAAACACTCAGTAACGGAGAATCATGTTTTACCTTCCTATGGAAGGCATCCCTGCCAAAGGAAGCCAAAGTCGTTGACAAAGCAGATACATACAGCAGCAATGCATCAAAGGGCCGGGAGGTAAGCCAGTGGCGAGGGAAGGACATTTTAGCCCAAGTCCTCTGTGCACATTTCACCTGACACTGCCATGTTTTCTCACTTCTAGCAAACCCTGACCATGTCACATTGGGTTCTGAGAGGTGGGTGCGCTTTCGACACGCGAGCTGATTCAGACCCTTGATTTTCAGGCTCACCCTCCTTCAGAGATTCCTGCTGAAAGGCTGGTGGGTTTGGATGGCATTTCCGCCTGCTCCTGGGGCAATAAAACCTTTGCTGATTACAGCATGTTCCACGTGAAGGTGATTACAAATTCTGTGAGAGAGGAGAGAACGCTGCCTGTTCGCTGCTTATCAGCTCTGCAAGGCAGCCCCAGACTTGGCAAGGGCTCTGCAGTTGCTGGAAAAGCTTTGATCTAGGATTCAGTCACTCTGAAAGGATGACTGAGCTTTGTGAGGGGAATTCCAATGGGCCCGACGACAGGCTCTGTACAGAGCTGTTCTGTGCTGGCAGGGAGCTACCATGCGGTTCTCATAATGATAGAACTTAAGCATGGAGAGGACCTGGGTCATCCAGTTCTTATTTATATTAACACTGACATCCGATTGTGCAGATGCTGCACAGATACAGTGAGAGACCCTCCCTGCCCCCAAAGAATGCAAATAGACAGGACAGACAAAGAGGGAAGTGATCTTTCCCCATACTACAGCAGGGGAAACTGAGGCACAGATAGACTGTGATTTGCCCCAGCTCACAGAGGAAATGGGTGGTAAAGCTGTGATTTGAACCAAGAACTTGTGGGCTGTAGGCCAGCATCTGACCCCCTAGACCACTGTGCTACAGACACATACCTTGTTATGAAGGGCTTAATCAGAGCCTGTGGGCCCAATCAGCCCCACCCTGCTACACCTGTGCAAGGTGCCAACCCTGTAGGGAGGCATTAAAAGAGGAAGAGTGCAGCTCAGTAGTGATGGATGAGGAGAGGGAACCAGCCCTGTGAAGGATGGCTTGGCTGGAGGCCTAACCAGAGACCCTGTCTTTGGGGCAAGTAGATGCAGACTGGAACCTTCTTTTCCCCCAGAACTAGGTTAGCTCCCTTTTGGGGGATCAGCAGAAAAGTCAGCCTGGGGAGACTGTGAGGGAGGCCTGGCTGCTGCCCAGGGATACAGCGGAGTCTGACCAAACACATCTCATCTGCTTCATCCAGGGGTCTGTGACGGAAGCTAGAACAGAAGGGGAGCCAGGGTTCCCCTACCGGCCCACCTGCAGGAGGGGGTGTTTGAAGACCTTGGAGCCAAGGGCTGGCAGGCCCACAAAGCCTGAAGTTGGGCCAAAACTCTGTTGTGACTCTTGCCATGTTGGGGTCAGTTTGCTGTGGAAGGGGTAGGACTAAAAGTGACCTGGCTGAGACAGAGGCAGAGGCAGACCACTGCAAGCCCAGAGCACCGTTGGCAGGGGATGCTAAAGGAGAAGAGTCCCCTGTGCCACAGCCAGCCATGAAGGGTCATGCCTGGGATGAGTAGATGCTTTCACAACCATCCTTCCTCTCTAGCACGGGACTGCTCGCTATAGCACGTTTCCTTCTGTCTAGTCCTGTCTGCAAATAATCTTTCCTCCTCCCAGGTATTCAAGAACAGGTCCTATCAGGCCAATGCTTTCACAGGCAGGGGCAGATTAGATGAAGTTCCTCAATACTCCTTTCATGTTTGTGAAAAATGGACCTCGTACCACTGCAGTCAGCCTGTATGGTCTTGGCTGACAAGCCCTTAAGGGGGGGAAAGAAGGCTGCTTGTATATCTTTTGATTAATGGCTCAAAACTCCCTCACTTTGAGCCTGCGCTCCCAGTATCCACAGTGCTGATTCATCAGTGGGCTCAGAACACTGATTCGGCCATCCCAGATTTATCTGCAGCCTTCAGACTGGAGTGATTTCCAGTCCGTTCATCTCAGGCTGGATGTGAAGCCAGATGGCTTGACCTAAGTGTTTTATATTTAAAAGTCATTATTACAATTTATATTCTATCCGTGTTCCAGATTGTAATGAAATGTTCTTTTCCTGTGGCCCTGCTGAAAGTTCTCAATAGGTCTATTGTCATTAGGGCCAATTTTTCCTACTCTTTTCTAACCACAGAGCTTAATGGGACTGAACAGGGACTCTTTACATGGCTAAAAGCGGTGGAGTCTCTGAGCTATGGCTGGGACCCTTCAGTGAGTGCAGTACCTACGTAGCACTATTTCCTTTCCCCAGGCCTAATTAGAGTTTGAAATCAAAAGCATAGCAGCCCTATTTCCTCTGACAAACGGACCTGAGAAGTAAGAGGGGAGTTGGATTCAGGGAGCTGTATAGTTAAACTGCCCCAGTAAGTACAGCATGTAAAAATGTCAACAGAAACCTTAATGCAAAGCTCTCACTGGGAGGGATCCTGGTAGGTATAATGTAAGGCCAGATTTCCAGCGTGGCTCCATTTAGGCACCTAACTAAAGGCTGATTTCCCAAATTGCTCAGCTCCTATTGTTCTCAAGGGCCAGGGAATGGGGGAATTTCTCCATTGCTCTCAGTGAGTACTGCTGTGTGCTGATCTCTTACTGAAAATCTGGCCTCACATGACTAGGAATTTGCAGTAGCAGAAAACACAGGCCGTGTTCTAGAAGGAAAATGCCTGCGGACTTATTTACATGGTTACTGCTGATTGTCTTAAAAAGAGACACTCTGCAGAGACAAGCACAATGGCTTATGCAAAGGAGTCATGCAAATCAGGCTGATACATATTCAGCAGGATGAAAACTTAACAAAAGGTGGCTACATTCCATCTGTAAAGGCTACAAATTCAGCAGCAGCATATGCCTTGCCCTCCTGGGGGCTCATCACTGGAGTGCAGCTGTTGTCTCAGCCAGACAGAAAGTTGGCCTCCAGAGAATAGGGATGCTTATTTACAGTCAGAGGATGTACAATCCCTTGGTGTTCAAAGGCATCTCTGGATTTACATTCTGGTGTGTAGTGGGAACTGGAGTTTCACTCAGCTCATCGATTCTTGTGAGTCAACACCATCTAAGCACCTCCACGCAGTGGACCGGCTTCTGATACCCTTACTCAGACTGTAAGTCCTATTGACTGCAGCGGGATTACTCCTGTAAGCAGGGGCGGCTCTAGGCATTTTGCCGCCCCAAGCACGGCGGCTTGCCTGCGGAGGGTCCGTTGGTCCCGTGCCGCCGAAGGCAGCCTGCTGCCGCCCTTGCAGCAACTGGCAGAGCGCCCCCAGTGGCTTGCTGCCCCAAGCACACGCTTGGCGTGCTGGGGCCTGGAGCCGCCCCTGCCTGTAAGGTGCTATTCAACATGACTAACAGCATCACGGCCTGGCCTTATAGGAATCTGTCAGGGAAAGAAGCTACGCCAGCTGCTTTTGCCTCCTGCAATCTCTGTGCTCCAGATTTCTCATGGGGCAGTAAGCTGCTGAATGCAGTTTGTTTCCTGCTGGCTAGGATGGAGGACTGGGAGTCAAGACCCCTGCTAGTTTCTGCTCCTTGCTCTGCCTATGAGAGCTCTCTGCAACTCTACTGCCCTAGCTGTGAAATGGGTATAAAAGGGGATGCTGTGAGGCTCAATGCCTGTAATGAATCAATGTCATTAATCAGTGTCTTTCATCCTCAGGTGGAAAGGCACCACAGAGGAGAAGGAAAGTGTTATTGTTCTGTTAATTATTCTGTACTGTTTTCCACTAGCAAGTCACTACCTCCTAGACAAAACCTGCTCCATCTCCTAGGGACTGGATCATCATTATTATCTTAATTTATTTTCAGTAATTTCGACTATGTTCCACCTTTTCCCAGACATTCTGTCACCCCTGCACAGGACTGCCTAGTTTGCCTCTGCATTCAGAGTCAACCCCATTGTTTATAATAATACCTTTCACTTCTGAAGTGCCTTAAGAACATAAGAACGGCCATACCGGGTCAGACCAAAGGTCCATCTAGCCCAGTATCTGTCTACCGACAGTGGCCAATGCCAGGTGCCCCAGAGGGAGTGAACCTAACAGGCAATGATCAAGTGATCTCTCTCCTGCCATCCATCTCCATCCTCTGACGAACAGAGGCTAGGGACACCATTCTTACCCATCCTAGCTAATAGCCATTTATGGACTTAGCCACCATGAATTTATCCAGTTCCCTTTTAAACATTGTTATAGTCCTAGCCTTCACAACCTCCTCAGGTAAGGAGTTCCACAAGTTGACTGTGCGCTGCGTGAAGTGTCCATCCCAGAGGACACTTTAGGAACTTAAACACAGCAAAGATGGTTTGTATAAAAGTCTTGTCACTTGTCTACTGAAATACAGCAACCTCTGAGGGTGTAGCACAATCCAGTGTAGTCTGTTCAGATTTTTATACACAGATGCCCAGCTCATCAGACTGATGGCAAGTAATTCATTAATGGTGCAGGAAACAGACATGAATGAATTACAGGATGTTGAGAGCCTTTATTCCACGAACAACTTGAATGTTTCCTTTGCAAGCATCACCATACACAGTTTGTAGCCTCTGCTATTTTTGTTAATAGTTAAACACTTAGTGGAATGCAAGATGTGATTTCCTAAATTTCATAGATCAGATCAATAACAATTTTTCACTTATATAATTCCCTCCACCCAAAGATCACAGAGCATCTGGCAAACTATAATTAAGCCTCAAAAGACTCCTTCTGATAGATGGGTAACTAGAGGTACTGAGGCAGCTCTGTAACTGTGTCCTTATGTAAACGCCAGGGCTCTGGGAGACCTAAATGTTCCAGTTCAAAGGAAGATGCTGGGAGTGTAGCTGCAATCTCGTATTCCATTATTGCTGATAACATCTGAGATTTACAAGGTAGTGCCAAGATGCAACAAGTCATTGTTCACGTGGATTTGTGCACTCCAGTGGTTAGAGTGGGGGTCTGGGAATCATGGCGCCTGGGTTCTTTGCCTGACTCTGATACCAGGCTCCTTCACAGCTGCACTGCTCCTTCTGCCTGATTCTGCACTAGGAGAAAAAGGGCCCTTTCTGCACTAGGAGAAAAAGTGTGTTTTAAAAACCCAGTAGCTAACATGTTTTAAATTCCTACTAATGTGTTAGCTGAGCAAGGTGAACTCTAGGCTCCTCTCCAGGGCTCACTTTGACCAGCTATCGTGTTAAAACCACATCTTGCCCTGTCTCTGGTAGGATTTTAAAACCTGTTAACTGCCCTTTCCCCTGTGTAGACGTATGGTAGCATGAATGTTCCCTCTTTAAGGTGTGAATCTTTTCATTTTGCTGGCTTGCGTCAATATTTGAGAATTGCTTTTGCATTTAATTTCCCATGTTGTTGTTTGAGTTGGGTAGGGAGCAGATCACTCTCTGTTCACTGCCCGTACCCAACGTGGAGACAATGATGTCCTACATGTGTACTGAAGCTTTCAGAAACCACAGCACTCCCCAGGAGATCTAGGCTAAACGCTCAGGCAATGCCGGCTGCCTGTGTGTACAGAGGGCAGATGACACAAGAGCCAGTGATTTGGGCCATTATGCTTTTCTGTGTTTAAAGAACAGATTTCTCAAAGCTAGGCCGTTTCTGGCTCCAGAATGAGCTCTGGGACTGTTTAAGCCTGAAATCCACAGAGTGCATGAAAGACTGAAATCTGACGTCATTTCCTTCCAGCTCTCTGTCTTTCAGGGCACCAGCCAGAGCACGTTCCTCCCCTGCTCGCCAGAATGAAATGATCATTCTCCCCAGAAGTGGCACATTTTTCTCTCAGAGTAATTTCTGCTGGCTGGAAAGATTACGTGACTCACACGGGCCATTTCTGCTTCTAGCCAAACAAATACACCTAGATCCATCACCAGGTTCAGCTCTGGGGGTGCCAGCACTCAGCACCTACCTAAGTATGATGTATGCTTTGAGTTGAAACCCATTCTTCTTTTATATACAATTTCCTTTCAGGCTCTGATGAATCAGGCAGAGAGTTGAACAGGTGTCCAAGCTGGAAGTGTAAGGAGAGCTTTCACAGCCCCTGGGAGAGTCCTTTCCCTTGGCTCCAGGCTCATAAATGTACTTCAAGAAATACCATCCTCCCTAGGGTGACCAGACAGCAAATGTGAAAAATCGGGACAGAGTGTGTGTGTGTGCGTGTGTGTGTGGGGGTTTAATAGGAGCCTATATAAGAAAAAGATGCAAAAATCGGGACTGTCCCTATAAAATCGGGACATCTGGTCACCCTAATCCTCTCTTTGGCATGCAATATACAGTATGTGCCTTCTTAATGTCCTCTGTTATAGGTACTGTTGACTGTCCTACTAAAGCCTTGTCCACCTCCACTCCCCTGCAAATTCATACTGAACATGAGGGGAGATGACTTTTATACAGAGTCTTCCTCCTCTCCTTCAGCTCCCTGCTGGCTGGAGAGGGAAAGCCAGTTCACTCCGTGCATAATTAAACTGTGGAACTCCGTGCCCCATGATGTAGTTGAAGCCAAGAACTTAGTACAATTCAGAGGAGTGTACATTTATGTGGATAACAAGAATAGCTCAAGTTATCTGAGTTAATGCTAAAAAGAGAGAAAATCTCCTGCTTCAGGGTTTGAGCCAATCTCTAATGACCAGGGGGTCAAGATGAGACCACCAAGGGGGAAGAATTATCTCAAATCTGTCTACTTGTGGGGGGTTTGCATCTTCCTCTGGAGCATCTGGTATCAACCACTGTCAGACCATGATCACTGGACTAGATGGACCTCGGGTCTGATGCTGTCTGACAAATCCTATGTTCCTATCTCCCCACCATGGTGGTCCTTGGCCAAGCTCCCTGCCTGCTGCTGTGGAGGAAATGGACTCTATTTCCTCTTGAGCCTTTGGGCATTCGACTGCTGAAGTGAGCAAAATATCCAGCAATATGCAGAGTTTGGGTTCTGCAAGACACGCTGAACCGGAAACATTCGTGACTCAAGCCGCTCAGCGAGGGACATCTGCATTTCAGCCTTCTCCCACCGCTCTCCATGGCAACTCGCATTAGCCTGGAATGAGTTTCTCCACTCCAAACCCAAGAAGGGCAGGCAGATTATCCCTTGGCAAGTAACTTAATGCTGCTATCGAATCAAACATGCTGCGGGACTACAATTGTATTTCAGTGTAAACGTGACTCAACACCGCGAACATGAGGTCGGTTTGCCTTGAACGTGCTCTGGGAACTGCAAAAGAAATCAGCCCGCATTGTGCCAAGACTGGCGTGTAAACCTCTGGGGGGAAAAAGGCCTTTGTGTTCCTAACCCAGCTCCTGCTCCCTCTTTGGGCCTGATCCTGTGGGGCTCTGAGCATCCTCCTCTCACTGAGGCACAAAGCACCCTGAGGGGTCATGTCCCCCAGAGCTGCCATTAGTAACAGTGATTCCTCAGATTTACCTGTTGAGTCTGAGCGGCTGCATTCAGTGAATTAGCCAGACGCTTGATTTAATTTGCCAAGATGTAGTGACTGGGAGGGCGGGGGCCGTGCAGCTCTCGGAGCCCCCAGAGGAAAGGTAAATAAATAGCCCCCGCGGAGGGAGGAGGGGGCCCTGCTGGGAATCAGCAACCTATTCTTTTCTTCTCGGCTTTCAACAATATTAAAATATGAATCACAAAATACATTAGACCAGAAACATTTAACCATAGGAGACCAAGCCATCAGCCTGTCTGGCCATTAGAAGGGAAGGGAGTTAACCCTTTGAACCAATCCTGCCGCAGCACGGGATGGGCCATCTCTTCAGTAGAAGGTGCTCTATGATAGACCCTTCTCTGAGGGCTTGGCTGCATTCAGACTTTAGTTAAATTGGTGCAAACCCATGTGTGGTCCTATTTAAAAGCTGTTTAAAAGTAGTTTAGAGTGGTTTAGCTTGTCCTGCTAAATTGATATAAATGTAAATAGGTTTAAATTGATGCCAGAACATCCACACACAATTGTACCACTGTAACAAAGTTGATTTTTTAAATCACGCTGTTGGTTAAACCAATGCAACTTTCTTTGCAACTTGGGTGTGAGTCTCTGGGTGCACCGTGTGTCTGACTAGTGTCATCTGTCAATTTAGACTTAAGCTCCTGGGGCAGTCCTCAACTGGTGCAAACTGACATATCTCAAGAAGGTGTGAGTAACAGTAGGGGGAAATTAGTATTGGGGAAATTAGGTTTAGGTTTTGTAATGATCCAACCACGCCCAGTCTTTATTCAGGCCTAATCTGATGGTGTTCAGTTTGCAAATTAATTCCAGTTCTGCAGTTTCACGTTGGAGTCTGTTTCTGAAGTTTTTTTGTTGAAGAATTGCCACTTTTAGATCTGTTATCGAGTGACCAGGGAGATTGAAGTGTTCTCCTGCTGGTTTCTGAATGTTACGATTCCTAATGTCAGATTTGTGTCCATTTATTCTTTTGGGTAGAGACTGTCCGGTTTGGCCAATGTACATGGCAGAGGGGCATTGCTGGCACATGATGGCATATATCACATTGGTAGATGTGCAGGTGAACGAACCCCGGATGGTGTGGCTGATGTGGTTAGATCCTATGATGGTGTCCCTTGAATAGATATGTGGATAGATTTGGCACCAGGGTTTGTTGCAGGGTTTGGTTCCTGGGTTGGTGGTTTTGTTGTGTGGTGTGTAGTTGCTGGTGAATATTTGCTTCAGGTTGGGGGGCAGTCTGTAAGTGAGGACTGGCCTGTCTCCCAAGGTCTGTGAGAGTGAGGGATCATCCTTCAGGATAGGTTGTAGATCCTTGATGATGCGCTGGAGAGGTTTTAGTTGGGGGCTGTAGGTGACGGCTAGTGACGTTCTGTTACTTTCTTTCTTGGGCCTGCCTCATAGTAGGTGACTTCTGGGTACCCTTCTGGCTCTGTCAATCAGACTAACATGGCTACCACTCTGAAACCTGACATATCTCAGTTTTCAGAGTGGTAGCCATGTTAGTCCGTGATTGACAATTTGCACCAGCTGAGGATCTGGCCCCTGGGCAGAGGTACCTTGCCTTATACTCTGTCAGCTCTTTGACATCCACTTTCCACAAATGCTTGTTCCAGTCAGGGGCGGCTCCAGGCACCAGCATGCCAAGCACGTGCCTGGGGCAGCAAGCCACGGGCGGCGCTCTGCTGGTCGCCGCGAGGGCGGCAGGCAGGTTGCCTTCGGCGGCATGCCTGCAGAGAGTCCGCTTGTCCCACGGCTTTGGCGGACCTCCTGCAGGCATGCCGCCGAATCCACGGGACCGGGGACCTCCCACAGGCAAGCCACCGAAGGCAGCCTGCCTGCCGTGCTTGGGGCGGCAAAATACCTAGAGCCGCCCCTGGTTCCAGTAAAACCCTGTGGCACAAACATTTGCAGAAGATGAGCACTCAGGAGAACACAGGGATTAACCCAAGAGGATGCACTGACAGCACAGATGGGGGAGAGAATATTGGCTAAGGGACTCTGTTACAGCTTTCAGTGTTCTCAGTCTACCTACGGATAAAACCAAAGTGGAGAAGGACAGGAAGGGATATTAGGAAAGGATCAGAGGGGATAGCCAGGCAAGGTAACAGCCTGCAAGGGGCGAGGAGAAGGAGTCAATCCAGGAACAAATCCTGAGAGCATTGCAAAATCAAAATAAAAATATAATCCATAATGGAAGAGAACACACAGTGCTGCAATAGGCTGAGATCCTGTGGGGGTAATGAGAGCACAGGCAACAGAAATGGGGAGGGAAAGAGAGAGAGAGAGAGAGGGTGGTTCACTTCTCCTCGGTGTGTCTTCTGCAGACTGGAGGATGTTCCAGGTGGTGGTGGTGTCTGCCCCTGACTAGCTCTGCTAACCCAGACCACAGGCTGCCTGCATTTGAGTCTAGTGATGGTTTATTGTGTTTAAACTTCAAAGAAAGCCCTTTGGAAAAATCCTGCAAACAAATTTTTGAGCAAGAGTCCTTTTCATTGCAAAAATTAAAAAGTTCAGGGAAAAACAGTCCTTGACCAATGAGCTCTGCTGCAAACCCAGTAGGACTCGGAGGTTCTCAGTAGCTCACAGCACTTGTGCAACTTTGTCTCCTAGGGGAGACAAACTTCTCCAGGACATTGTGCATGGAAGACACAGTGTGCTGACCTCCCACTGACGACCCACTGCTGGCACTCCTCAAAGCACTACAGAGCAGCTCCCATCATCCCACTAGCCTGGGAAGCTGGCACAGGCAGTGAAGTCAGTTAGTGGATTCATAAACTTGCTGCTTCTGGACAGAAGGCGATGAGTTCTAATGTCTCCATATCTTTATTATCATCTGAATGTAACAGGCTCTCCTTTCTTTTGCCCTGACTCCTTTCCCCTGTTTTTTTTCTTGTGGAGCTGGAGTCCTTAGAACTTGTGCCCTTGATTGATTTTGTATGGAATTATGCAGGCTGGGTGTTAAGGAGTGGTTGCATAAGTTATCACCTCACCGTCTCTCACACCCAGAGGGGCTGGGAGCTCAGGAAAACTTGGAGCTCAAAGCATGGCCTTTTCTTCCAACGCACCAGAAAAAACACATCTCCCCTTATTGGGGAAGTGATGAGGTTGGCAGGTTTGGCTGCTCATAAATCAGGAATTACCATAACAATCACCCCATATGGTACAGTGTTCCATGCTCCCAGAGAGCAGCGCGGAGAAGAAAGAGTCTGAATCACTCAACTAACACCGCCTTCTTGACTCAAAAAAGGGGCTTCTGCTGCTTTTTCTGGACTAAGCTCCTGGGGACAGGGACTGGGTCTTTGTATGGTGCTGTGCTGCACCCAGCACAATGGGGCCCTGACCCTGGTTGGTGCCTCTGGCCACTACCGCAGCATCAACATCAAACAATAGCAGCCATGGTTCGGAGGCTTTCTTAGTGACCTGACCTTCTGAATGGGGCATCCACAGTCCCACATCCTCTCCGCCATATTATTCAGAGGGCGGTGGAAGGGGCTAAAAAGGCATCTGGAGCATCTGGCTTCATTTCATTCGTATTCAAAAAATAGATCTTCCTCAACTACTGTGAAGCATTTGAAGTGTGACAGGAAACCTGAGCCAGATAAGCATGAAAGAGCCCCCTCAAAACAGTGCCAAACTCCACTGCCAAAGTGCTCATAAAATTATTCTGTATTGGATCACCCTACATTGTCAAGGCATAAGAACGGCCATCCTGGGTCTGAGCAATGGTCCATCTAGCCCAGTATCCTGTCTTCTGACAGTGGCCAATGCCAGATGCCTCAGAGAGAATGAACAGAACAGGGTAATCATCAAGTGATCCATTCCCTGTTGTTCACTTCCAGCTTCTGGTAGTGAGAGGTTAGGGGCATCCAGAGCATGGGGTTGCATCCCCGACCATCTGGGCTAATAGCCATTGATGGACCTATTCTCTATGAACTTAGCTAATTCTTTTTTGAATGCAGTTATTTCTGGCCTTCACAACATCCCCTGGCAATGAGTTCCATAGATTGACTGTGTGTTGGGTGAAGAAGTACTTCCTTTTGTTTGTGTTTAAACCTGATGTCTATTAATTTCATTGGGTGACCCCTGGTTCTTGTGTTATGTGAACAAGCTGACAGTAGTAACCTTTTCTGTTTATAGATGGTACAATTCTATGAACCGTACATCATTAATCTGGGTTTCTCTAGACAAAGAACCACGCACTAAAAATCCCTTCCCTATTCTTAGGACATGATGATGTCCTGAATCATTGAGTGCCTGTCAACATGTACTGAGGAACCTGTTCTCCAGAGCAGGTCATCCTGTGTTCAGGGCTCCCTGTGTCTCCTGAGCACCCTATAGCTCTGGAATAGGGTAGCCTGAGTCTCATAGGGACATCCTGGGTCTCTGAGTCCAGTCCCCTGCTACCACAGGCAACCCCATCATTTAATCCCATTTGTGAACTTATCTCTAGACCACCCTGTGTGTTCAGAGCTCCCTGTGGCTCAAGTGCACCCATATTTATAGACATGCTTCTTGTTTCCTTTGTCCCTGTCTAAGGCAGAGATGCACAATGGCTTCCCGGGGTGATCCGTGGGCTCCAGCTGCTCCACCTCCCTCTCTCACCTCTTGGGAAGCATCTCCCGGAAGAGCACAAAGAACCTTGAGGTGGCTAACCTGCCTTGGCTATACTTTCTGTACTTCTTCCCCACCCTCTCCTAGGGGCCCTTCACTACCTCCTCTGCTGACGGGGCATCAGGATCTCTCCTGGACTCCGCATGCAGCCGAGTGACACTTTAACCCATAGAAGCTGTATTCTGTGACGGTCTCTGCTGGACCTTTTAAATGTGTCCTCTCGCTCGCACCTCCAAAGCCTCATGACAAGAGCAACCCCAGTCACAAGCTGGCTGCTTATTCTGGGAGGAAAACTTTTTCCAGTTGGGATGCATTTGGATCCCTTCCCTTTCCAGACCTTTCAGGATGTCCATGGAACAGCCAAGCCCCATGTGAGCAAAGGGCAACCAGCTGAGTACTGAGACGTGGCTGGGCCTTGCATTCCATGCATACTGCAACCCAGCCATTCTGACCCGCTAAAGAACATGCAAACTGTATCATCATTCTGAGACCGAGGAAGACAAACAAAGATCCCAGCCTCCCGGCCGTCACCGTTCCTCTGGCTCATCTGATGAAGCAGAATCCCAAAACGCAGGAATGTGCTTTGGATGGTCCTCAGCCGTTAATGATCTGCCATCTTTCCTCTGGATTGTTTGTTTTTTTTTAACCATCGTGTACCAAGCCAGCCCATAAACACACAGTTTTACAGAGGGCTGAACTCAGAGTTTCCTGTTGAGGAAGCCATGAGAACATCATAAATCCTTCTGCAAATGATTTTTTTCTTCATGGTCACATCTTGACTGCCGTGGGCTTTGGATCAGTCTCTTGGCTCACCGCCTGCAGCATGCTGGTGCCATATGTGTTAGAGAGAGTGAAATAACACTTGCTCAACTAAGGGTAATCCAGTCTCCTGCTCCAGGACATAAGCTAATGGCACACCTCAAGAGTCAGGAAGGAACTGCATTTCATGACTGGCAAAGGGGTGTGTTTAAAAGCAGGTGAGGTTTGCTTTCCCTTGAAGCATCAGAGCATCATTCTGGAAGTAGGATTTCAGTTTTCCTGGGCTCTGGCTCTGATCTGGTTGGGCAATTCTTCTGTAAAGAACACTGGGGACCAGGGGGGTTAGCCCTACCCAGATGCAAAAGGGGTAGAGAGGGCACAGTGTGACTGGGGAGGTCAGTACCCGTCTGTGGCTTGCACCAGTGGCAGCATAGCATGGGAGAAAGTGTTACACCCTTTCCCAGGGTGTCAGAGCTGCCTCTGCAGCATCTGCTTCCAGGACTCCCCAGGAGGAATTCTAGCCAAGCCAGCCAGAATACCCCCTAGAGTCTGACAGTCACTGTTTTTCTCCACACCCCCGTCTCTGCCACAGACCAGGCTGGGCTGTACCCCACCCCCCCCAGTTGGTCCATTCTCTTTAAAATAATCCTTATTTTTGTCTGGCATATTCAGTCATTTGGAAGCCATTAGACTCTATGCAAAAGGCCTGAGTTTGGGTATTGTTTAAGTTACTCCAAGTTAACCAAAGTCACGCCACTGCACCCCCACCTCATATCCCCTCTGTACCCCAGACCCCAAGGGATGACTGCCAACAAGAGAAATGCAGACCCCGGCTGGCTGCTCTAAGGCGGCCCCTGGAAGGTGTAACTTAGGGTACGTCTACACTTACCTGCTGGTTCGACACGGAGAGTTCGACTTTTTGGAGTTCGAACTATCGCGTCTGATCTAGACGCGATAGTTCGAACTCCGGAAGCGCCACGGTCGACTCCGGTACTCCACCTCGGCAGAAGGAGTTGGCGGAGTCGACGGGGTCGACGGGGGAGCCGCGGAGTTCGACCCCACCGCGTCTGGACGGGTGAGTTGTTCGAATTAGGGTACTTCGAATTCAGCTACGCTATTCACGTAGCTGAATTTGCGTACTCTAATTCGAACCCCCTTCTTAGTGTAGACCAGGCCTTAATGACCCTCTGAGTGAGGGAACAGGAAACCTTCAGGCGGGCTGCACAAAAGGCTGGTTCACCACCACTCGCAATCACTTTGGAAACGCAAGGTAAATTAAAACCCAGGCCCCGCTTCCCCACTGGGAAGAGGCTTCAGGACTTAGTCTGTCTCATCATCAGAGGAGACTCAGTCGAGAGTCTAATGGCCAATCCAGTTAAGAGGCATGCAGGATGCTACACAATAGCCCATTGCAGGAGCTCCATCATCCCACATGCACGAGGGGCCTGCTTGGGCCTGGGTAATTGGGAGCTCGCTTTCACAATGCTGACTCCACTCAGACACCAATGTGGTGTTACCCCCTTTGGGCCTGAGCAGCCCATCACAGTTTGGGGCCCTGCAGGCGGTCCAGCTGAGAATAGAAAGTGACAATGGAGTCTGGGGTTTTCTTTGATGTAATCTTGTTTATTTACAAGGAGTTTATGAAGTCCTGTTGCTCTGAGCACAGTAGGAATCAAACAGCAGGAGCCAATTCCTTTGTTTGCTGTTCCAAGCCTGCCTCTCCGGCCAACACTCTGTACCTAAAAAGACTTTTTCTCTTAGCTTTATCTCAGGATCACATCACTTGCTTCCAGGCTGCATCTGCTTGGCTTTCCATTCTGTGCTTCTGTCCCTGCCTGTCTTTGCTTGTCTTTCTCACACCGCCCTCTAGTCAAACGATACCCAGTGGAACCTTCTGCCACATGACACTATTTTCTGAGTGGGTTTGTGTACCCCTTTCTTAGGTGAAGGCTTGTGGTTACTCTGCCTTAAATGAAGGTGGTGATGACATTTGTAACAATATTTGGGGGGGGTGTCGCAGATAGGCGAGGGGACCTCGTAGAATAAAGGGAGCTGAAAGCGGCAAATATGCTGCCAGGCATTGTCCCTGCCAGTGAGAAAATGCAGTCTCATGAGTGGGTAGAGGAGACGGGAGTCCAGGCCTGTGCCCAACTCTGCTCACTGTGTAGTTGTTTGGAGCCAAATTTTCCAAAGTGCCCACTCCTGCTGGGCGCCTTGGCTTATAGGTGTCCAACCTGAAACACATGGAGCTGGATTTCCAGAGCCACTGGGTAACTCCCTCTCCAGGGCCGTTAACCAGAATTCTGAGTGTGCAAAACTTCTAGAAATCAGGCCACAGCATCTCAAGTTAGATGCCCACAAACTCAGGCACCCAAAATCTGGCCTTACTATCTAGGCCCCCAGTGCCCTGTGAAATGGGGGTGGCACCAACGCTCACCCAGCTCGCCTTGGGGTGCTGTGGCCTGACTCCAGTCATGATGATGAAAGCACATTGGGCTCTTCAAGGTTCTGTAAAAGTGCAAAGCATCACGATTGTTGTTACACCTTGGTATAGTACTGGTCAGGGGTAACAAAATGGATTTATTTGCAAGGAACAGTGAAGGAGCCATGAGGGAATGCAGGGCAAGAAAGGCCTATCAACACCTGTGATAACTGGGTGTCTGTCACAGCAGGAGGGGGCTTACATGTCTGCACTTAGAAAAGGCCACAGTGGCAATTGTTCAAAGCGCTGCCCCTCTTGCAGCTAATGTGAGTGACAGCTTTTAAGTGCTGAGTTTGTCAAATGAAAATGATTCACTGGCATCTGGTGGGCGGAGCTGAGGGTCGTTGTTCCTTGCACTTTGCATAGACATGCAGGTGCAATTAGAGAGGTAATTTTTCAACTTTCTCCCCCAGGCTCCACCTTCGTACTGATCTATTGGGTTAAAAATCCATAGCCCACCACAGGCTGCCTTAGCTCAGGCCCTTTTCCCACCCCGAGCAAACAGCAAGTGCCATTTCCCCCTCAGCATTTCCGCCTGTAACTTACAGCCATCCTGGCTTCTGACACGCTCATCCCGGTGGATAAGAATTCTCTATCTTTTATTCTATTATCTATGAGCTGTGGAAAGCCCCTGAGTGCGCCTTGCATCTGCAGCAAGGTGGTTTAGAACAAAGGGCTGCAGCAAACGTCTATCAGATGAACACAAGCGGGCTATCTGCCCCTCTGCTCCAGCCTCCCTGGGGGCTGTTCCCCTTTCCCCATACCTGTTCCAGCCCAGGCATATAAACAAGATCGCTGCCCAAGTCGGATTGGAAATTCCCAGTACATGGCTCTCTTGGACTGTATCAAGTTCTGCAGCATGAGGCCACAGCAGAGCGACTGTAACAATCTGAAACTGCTTCTCCTGACTCAGCGTTTGCCTACACGAGAGAGGGCACCGTTTATCCTAAGGTGTGAATTTAAACCAAGTTAGGTGACCTCTACAAGGTGGCCAGGCATGTAATCTGCAGCTTGGGTAGACGTATCCACCCTAGCTTTAATCTAGCTCCCTCAAAGCAGCAATGCACAGCTCTGCATCACCTCCCTGAGTACGTATGTGTGTGCCTAGCCTGTGGGGGAGCCCGTACCACCACGTCCTCACTGCTAGTGCAAGTGAGCTAGCTAGAGTAAAGCTAATGCAGGTATCTACACAAACTGCAGATGACACCCCCCCGTGGCAGCACAGTCATAGCCTTCATTAAACTGGTGTAAAGCCCTGTGTGGGTGGAGACTGAGTCTGGTATGAGAGCAGCTTGTTTTAGTTTAGCTGAGGTCAGCTTGGAACAGGTTTAAGCGAAACCAAAGCAAGCTGCTCCCAAATGGAAACCAGAGTGTTTACACTAGGGTTTGCCCTGGTTTAACATGGACATAAAAGCAGCCAGATCAGGCCCCGTGATCAGTGCCCACTCTGGCTATGTAGCAGACAGGCCCTGCAGAGCTCGCAGTGTGAGATGGATGGTTTATGACTGGGGCTGGGTTTTTTTCATGTTTGTACTTTTGAAACCTTTTGAATTTACATGAAACATATTTTGCACTTATAAATAAAAGAGAAATACAGGTTCTGCTCAATCGCAGGAAGTGTGATATACATCAGCAACGCACCAGTGCTGCCTGCCTCGGCAGTTAATACTGGGTGACAGGTCCCTCCACCAAGATGAATGTAATGATGGGTACTTTATTCAGAAAAGATGAGAGATCTGAAAGATGTTTTATATGGCAATAGCCCTGAGATGAAGTATTTCACCATGGCAGGACTCAGTAAATGATGGCTGTAGAATCCAACTTTGATGATTTCAGGGGTATCTGCAAGTGTGTATTTAAAAAGTATGTTCTCTCTAATCTACCTACCCGTGCATGTGCTACCTAGCCAATAGGGTTTTCTAAAGGAGAAGGAAATTAACGTGGAAGAACTGAAATTTTAATATAAATTGTATCAGGTTAAAGGTCATGCCGAAATTATGTTAACATAACACTTCCCTAAACTCAGTAATCTAGGACCTGCTATTTCACTGGTTAACCTAAGGCCCAGCTAACTCCCAAATGGTACATTTCAGGCCTTTTGCCAACCCCCAATAACCCATTTACCCTTTCTGGGCTCACTACTTCTTCGTCCTCCGTGAGCTCAATCTGTGCCCATTCTCCCCTCAGCCAGGGTAACCACTTCTTTATCTTGGGGGTGCCCAGTTGAAGGAGGGCCTTCCTCCCGGCTGGAAGTTCCCCACCCAGGACCCCTAGGCTCTGTCTACACTGCAATTAACCAGCCCCTTAGCCTGAGCTTTGCGAGCCCACGTCAGCCAGTGCAGGCCAGCCATGGATTTTTAATGGCAGTGTAGGCCATACCCCCGTGGCTCTGACACTGTGCCTCCAGCCCACACCACTGTACCGCTCATGACTTTTCCTTCTTGCTGTCATCCTCCCAGAGTCCTTCACTATCCTGTCTTTCTTAGGCCTTTTTCCTGCTACTCCCTTTTCTGGGCTTCCACGTCCCTCCCCTTAACCCTGAGCCTCCAGCAGCACTTGGCTGGCAGTCTGCTTGCCTGCCTGTTGACCAGGTGATCCACAGGCCATCACTGGCCACCCATCAGCTAGGAGGTGAATAGCTAAATGTAGGTGGGGATGAGCCCAGCTCCCTCCAGGAGGCCTCCCAGCTTGTGTCACAGTCCTCGAGGTTAGACTATTCAGAATGGCTCAGTACCCACAACTGGGACCCGATTTTCAAAAGAAGTCTGTGGGTTGAAGCATGGGGGGGAGCTGAGATCTCCGGAGTCTATCGCTAGCTAGTGTCTCCCGTCTCCCTAGTCTACACGTTGTCTAGCTAGAGTGTAAGCTCTTGGGGGCAGGAAGTCTGTCTCTGTATCTGTCAGCAAAATGCTTAAACTGCTGATGCTTTACAAAAAGCAAGGATAAAAATTAATACCACACAACAGTTCTCCTAAAGATTCCATAGGCACCTATCACCATGGCATCTGATTGCCAGCTGAGCACATTTAATGTTAGTTCTCATTAAACAGCACCCAGGTATTGCCATAAGCCACCCCAGTGTGAAAGGTTCTTTTCCTGACTCTTGAGCTGTTATTAGAAACAGGCCCAATATATGACACTGGCTCTGGAACCGCATGGAATATTTCTAAGAAATGAAAAACTACTCCAGTTTCAAGGGCTTGTAGCTGCTAGTTACAAACTCCAAAGCAGGGCCATTTTCATGGGAAATTTTGTTAAGGTGTACAGGCTTTTTGTTTTTAAAAAATAAATAAATCTGGGCTCATTTTCCAATTTTCCATTGAAATTGGGCTGCTTTTCAAGCAAAGCAGGGCCTCTTTCCAAGTGAAAATGGGCTAATATTGGCCTGTTTTCCAAGGAAAAAAAAAAAGCTTTTGCCTCAAAACTGTCTCAGAAGTTTGTTTTTGAGTGTGAAAATTGCCATTCTGCAAAATACAATTGTAGGGTTATACGGCTTTTACTTTCAAGCAAGATGGCCACCCCAGGAGCTGGCTGAGAGCTGCTGCCTCTAATTGAAACTGTTCTGCAAAAGACAAATTTCACAGTTAATTTCTGGTTATGAATGTGTCTTCCCCTGAGAACTGCTGGAGTGTTGGACTGGGTAAATGGGAGCAGGTTGCCTTAAAGAAAGGTGCATTTGGAGACCTACACAAATTGACCTTTTCCCTTCCAACACAACTTTTCAATGTTAAGTTTAGCTGAAGACATAGCTCCAACTGTTGGTTCAATGTCCTTGGTTATTTCCTTCTCGGGACAGCTGAGCAGAGGGGACTCCTGCTGAGTATCCAGGTCCATCTGCCTCCATGAGCCAGACTGTCGCACATCTCTTTGCACTAGCGGTGTGTTAATTTGAATGCTGAGCAGGGGGTTATTCTTGCTGTTGTACCATCTCAGAAGACTTTGATCAGCTCAACAGAGCCATAAAGTGGGCTGTAGCAGGGAGAATACCGTGGTACTTTGCTGTTGTCCAAGTTTAAAGCACAGTCCTGAAATGAAACACTGCATAAAGAGACAGGAATGGCCAATCAGTGTCATCTGGAGTGTGTTTCCCCGGCATAACGCTGGACTCTGTGAAACCCTGGAGTCCAGCCCTTGCTCCCAGCTCAGTCCCTTTGAAACTGCCAGCAGTGAACGAAGTGGGAAAGCAGAGATGGTGTGTGCTGTCTCCAGATCTCACTGCCAGTGCTGAGCCAAGTCCCCCATTCTGCCAGCAGCTGTTTTGGAACGAGCTTTAAGGGGAACCTTTTGTACAATAATTTTCTTCCTACTAAAGCTCTTTGAGAAACAACATCATCTGCTCAGTTGAAAGCTGAAGGGCAGTTTCCACCTTAATTCCAGCAGCTCCACCCTTCCTTGCACGGTCACAGTGCTGCCCAGCTATGGGGCCATTGGACGAGGGCTGGAAGCTCAGAACATCATCTGCTGAGAGAGGGTTGGAGAGGGATAAATCTTTTGGTCTCTGCCTGGTGCTGGGCTGTGAGGGAGCTGAGCACCGTGAACATTGAGTACGAACAGCCTCGTCCTTGTTTCTGACTTCTCAGCAACCCCAGAGATGAAACGCACGCTCCCCCCGACCATGGAAACCGGCAAGGTTCTGGCAACAGATCCCCTGCACCCTATTCTTTTGGCCTTTGTGGCTGGGCATATTTTCCATCTAACTGAACCAGCCCTTAGCAGTGGGGCAGCATGGGCTGGGGAGATATTTTATATGGGAGGCACTTGCATACAGTGGTGATAGGCTGAAGGGTAAAATCTGTGATAGACAGAGCAAAACCAGACTCCAATAATGACAGCTCCATTCTCCCCACTGAGTGAGAAATCTCCTGCTCCCACTGTCACTAATGGATTCACCTTGTCACAGATGGGAGCACAAGTGGAATCATTTCTGTATTTCCTGAGTTAGTCACATGAGAGCAGCCATAGAGGAAGTGCTGTCTCCTTTGCTCTGGGTCCCACTGTGGACAGACCATGACTCTTACGTGTTCATCCCACTTCTCTCTTCTTCTGCTGCTTAGCCAGGTCCCAAATGGGGGAGAATCCACTGAAACTGGCTGCCATGTGGCTATTACTAGCAGTGGAGGAGCATGATTTTGTGATCTACAAACAGAGCTGAATGCTCCACCCTTTTAGCTTCCACTGCAAAATGTATTCTATAATCTGGCTAAAAAAGATCATTCACAAGAGCAGAGTTACCCTGAGCTCAGCAAAACTCATCACAGACTAGAGTGTCTTTCCGCTTACAGCGGAAAGACAATAAGCTACGGTATCTCTACTGGCTCTCTCTGGCTATACGGAGCCTCCTGGCTATACAAATATCAAACCTCCTATGTTCTGCAGGATGTCTTGTCACAGTTCATAGTTTTTTAAGGCCAGAAGGGACTATTGGGAACATGTAGTCTGACCTCCTGCAGAACACAGGCCATAGGACTTCCCTAAATTAATTCTTGCTCCAAGTCTAGTGAGGGTTGAACTCAAGCCTGGCTCGAAGGAAAAACATTCAGTCTTGATTTAAAAACATTCAGTCTTGATTTAAAAATTTGACAAGCTTCAACAAAAGCTAAAGTTATTAGGGGTGGATTCTCCTTATGCAGTCATTCAGAGCAGTGCAAACTGAGTGCAAAGCAGAGTGGTAGTAACAGTCTGAAAAGTCCTGCACAGATTCACTAGTTTCTCTATGCCAACAAGTTCTTTGAGATAGCAACCAGTTCTAAAACCATGCTCCCACTGCAGTCAATGAGAGTTTTGTTCTGGACATCCATATGAGTAGGACCAGCCCTAGAATGATCGGGACACAATTGTAGAGAGAAAGAAGGGTCAATACAGGAAGAGAGCCACTAACTAGATTTTGGAAATTAAAATAGTTAAATTTGGGGGAATCATAGACCTGGAAGGGACCTCGAGAGGCCATCTAGTCCAGTCCCCTGCATTCAAGGCAGGACTATGTAATAACTAGATCATTCCTGACAGGTGTTTGTCTAACTTGTTCTTAAAAACCTCCAATGATGGAGATCCCACAACGTCCCTAGGCAATTTGTTCAAGTCCTTAACCACCCTGACAGTTAGGAAGTTTTTGGTAGCGTTTTACATGTTCACTTTGCACTGGTGTAAATGACTGTGTGTAGGGCAATGAGGATTCAGGGCCATTCATGATTTACTCAGTTAGATGGATGCAGTTTTTATCATAGCTATGGATGGTATCGCAGCTTTTCATCAAAGGGGGAGATTGCCAGGTCTAAGTTCTGTTCCCAGACTGCAAGACCCACTGTAGGATCTGTGGACCTTGCTACCTGAGGAAAGGGAATGTTCGTTCAGTATGACTGAAGGTACAATCCTCCCTTTTCTTTGCAGGCCTCAGAGTGGGGGCTGTTATTCACTGCAAATCCACTGCCCCCTGCAGCAGGCTTGTTTATCCGTCTAGCCTTTGTCATCGTTAGTGTAAATAATTAGATACATTTCTGCTCAAACAGGAACTTTCCAATTCACAGTCCATCTGTTCCTTCCACCTGACCCTGTAATTAAATCACCATTTGAGGTACGTATGACATCATAGTCTGTTGCTATGGTCCTGTGTGCATCGCCAGGCAGGGATGCTGTGAAGAAGCGCCTGCTTCTGTGTAAATCCAAACGTGTTCAGCTGACTGGCTATTTATAGTAGAAAGAGAAATGGCAGATCGATGAGGGCTAGCTAGCTGGCTAGATGGCACTGGACCTCCATGCCTGGGGAGGTGGCACTTTTGATAAAATGGAACATGGGTTTTAAAGTGCTACACATTGCAGCGTAAAATATGCTCACTAAAGGAGGGGGAGAGGAGGAGAGCTGTGCCTCATCCTTGCCATCAAAATCAGCTCAACTCCTTGCTTCTACTGGCAGTGGGGAATCGCTGCCTTCTGGGCCCAGCAGTCAAGTTTACGTACAACAAGCAGGCTCCAGGAACCAGGTATGGTCTGTTTGGTGAAGCTGCAACTGCCCTTTAGAAATCATAAGGATCAGGAGCAGTTTGTTAGTGAGTACCGCTTCGAATAGCACCCATGCAGAGCAACAGGGAGGGAGAGATCCAGATGGGAAGGATACATAGATATTTTTTTCTACTACCGTAGCATGTAGGAGTCCTAATCATGGACCCAGACCCCACCCACAGGACAAAAAGACAGCCCCTGCTCCAAAGAGCTTCCAATCTAAGTCAAGAGGCAACAGCCAGATACAGCAGCCAGGGGAGACAGTGAGACAATAGTGCTCAGCATGGTACCTAGAACAGAGGGTTCTAACACTGAGTCTTTCCGCTGACAGTTTTTGTTTCGTAACCACCAGTTTTTATGGATTTCAGGCACCCAGGTGCTTGAGAGATGAGCGCCTAGTCTAAACACCTTGTGTTAATTCAGGAATTAAACAAGTGAATCAGTACTGTGAATAAAGGCTTCCAAACAGCCATCCCATAAGGCTACCCAGGCGCCCTGTGTGCCAGTCTGAACAGGGAGTATTGCAAAGCTGCACTGTCCCAGGGTCCTGGCAAAGACTGCACAGTTTGGTCTCTGCCTCCCTCTGGGCCATGGGGGAAGGAAGCCCGCTGCACCACTCAGCAGCACTGCCCAGCAGCCAAGATAGCACTCGCTCCTCGTCCACTTTCGTGGGTTGATGGAGTGGCAGCCCAAAGCAGGTATTGTTATTCCCCGGCGAGGTTGCAGGGTCAGGCTGAGCCCATAGTAAGCTATTCTTGTGCAGTGTTTCCGTATGCTATTCTACCCAAGGGGAGCTGCGTTTCATTGGGGGGAGTGATCCTTGAGTACACTTCGTGCGTCAATTTCAGTGTGTAAAGTACCTTGGGATTCTGTATTAGTGTAAAAGATACAAAATGTAGGGCTGGAAGGTCATCTGGTCCAGCACCCCCTGCACTGAGGCAGGACCAAGTAACTCTAGACTATCCTGACCGGTGTCTGTCTAACTTGTTCTTAGAACTGCCTATGAGGGGGATTCCATAAGCCCCCTTGGTAACCTGTTCCAGTGCTTAGGGAAAACGTTCTAACGCTAAGGATAACTAACATCTATCATTGTACTTCGCTGCGTATTGCGTGGGGGATCCACCCTGAAAGGCCATTGCCTTTCCCTATATTTGGTGTCTCCTCATGTTAGCAGATCCGGGGCAGATCCACATTTGGTGTAAATGGTCATAGCTCCAGTGACATTAATGAAGTGGTGCTGCCCAAGTCCATGGAGCAAAGCCAATTTACACCAGCTATAGCTGAGGACCTGTGCACAGATATTTCTGACACCCCCGGCCCAGTGCCGGACGAACAATCTGCGACTTGGTGCAACCAATAGGGTGTGGTGGTCGGAACCACCCAGATCACAACTTCTTGTCATTGTCATGGTGTCGCACACAAGCCATTGGCAGTCAGTCTGCGTTACTGTCTGTCCCCTGTTCAGGTGCATTCACCTTTCTTGGTGGCCTCAGAAAAGGATTGGACATTTCTATGGGTATGGGAATATCCAGAGGATTATAATTAAATAACAAAGAGAGGGGAGGAGGCACCAACCCTCTGGCTTGTGGGCATGCACCGTCCTCAGGAAGGAATTTCCCCTGGGGCCAGGTTATCTCGTAATTCCGGCGTGTCTTGCCCTTTCTCTGAAGGAGCCAGTATCGGTCGCTGTCAGAGACTGAATACTGCTTTAGATGGACCTCATGTCTGATCCATTATGGCAATTCCTATATTCCATCATCTACTTGCCTTCCCTCAAAGCTGCTCTCACAGATGCTGCTTCCATGTAACATCCGTCGCCATGGAGTAGCCGCCCGCTGCCATGCAGTGTGTAACTATGGGCTGCCTTTGGCTGGGGTTGGGTATGAGTGGAGCTTTGTATTGTCAGGCTCGGGAAATGTGGCCTCCCAGTCTCTCCAGCCAATAACACAGATTTGCCATAGCTTAGGACAACTGCTAAAACCAAAGCAAACCAAAACCCCACTCTCCTTTCTCAGCTAAGGCCCTGGAATGACGAAGCATGACTAACCTACAGGAGAAATCCCAAGTTTTGTCAGGCCGCGAGGCGAAATTGACAGCACAAGTACTTGTCTGACAGGAAAAGCAAAGCCCGGCTGCATTTCAATGTGCTATTAATAATGGGCTGCTGCAGAAAGCACTTTGGCAAGTGGCAGCAGTTTTGAGTTATGATGAAAACTACTGATAATAACAACCACCTGACTAAAATCCACCCCCAGCTCTCCTCCTTACAGACCTCTTCTGAGCTTCTGAGGAGGCTGGAGCTTTTGGAGGGATATTTGCCAGGCCTCCTGACTGCAGGATGATTGCAGCGGGGTCAGCAGCTTGAAGAGGGTCTCCAGGCTTTGAATGACTGCCGTGCTGCAGTGGCATCTTGCCAGGTGCCTAAAGGCTGCGTGTAAAATGCAATAAATAGAGCAGGTTACAGGCAGCGCTCATGGAGCACTGCAGCATGTGATGGGGCCTGGCCACTCAGACTTAGCTGCAGCATCATGGGCTGTGACACAGAGAGCTGGATTCCCCACCTCAGCCTTGTCTACTGTACAGGGATGATAGCAGCACAGCTACAGGGGCGTAGCTACACCAGCATAACCCCGTAGTGTCAATGCAGCCTTCAGTGACAGAAGGGTTTTTCCATCCCTCTAGGGACACCACCTCCCCAAGTGACGGTAGCTGGGTGACAGAAGCAGTCTTCCATCCACCTAGCTGCGTCACTGGGGGTGAGTTCAGCATAGCCACAGCACTTGGGGGCGGGGCGGATTTAAGTGTTAAGTGTAGACAAGGCCTCAGATAGTCATTTAGGGGTATATAAAATGCCTCTGATTCTCCACTGCACCCCATGTAATCATTTATGCCAGTGCAAAGCCAGCAGAAAGCACTACCAGACCAGAAGGGTGGCATTTATCTTCTCTGCAATCCCTTTGCATGGGCTAGTAAGCAGAGCAGTGAAGAACCAGGCCTGCAGGCTGTGCTTTGGCAGTTCTGGGCTAGGGCTCCCCGTAGCGCAGGTCCGGCTATCCTCTTCCAGGATTTTTAACTTGTCTTTTCATTCACTCCCATTCCAGCCATTGTTCGGTGTGAGGGCTGTAAAAAGGAAAAGCAGAAATCTCCTTGCAACCAGTATTTATTTGTGGCTCTCATGACTCTGGAAAAGATTTATAGTAAAGGAAAGAATTTGGCAGGCAGGGATCTGTAATGCGGACTAAATGCTTTGCTGATTCTTAACAGAGTGAAAACTGAAGCACTGTCAGAAAAGTGTCTGCTCTGCAGGCCCCATAACTTACTAGTCAGAAAGATTGCACCATATAGAGATGGAACATACAAAGTTTAGCAGTGGTTCTTAACTTACATTATTTACAAATAAATGTAGTGCTGTTGAAAGGTCCCACATTGACAGTCCTATCCTCTATCTATCTATCTATCACTGAGGTACTTATATGACCGCTACTACCATAGTATCTGAGTTCCTCTAATGCTCTGATATATCCATATTCACCTCACTGGCTGGGTGAAGCTCCTAATTGGGAAGTCCTATGTAAAACTTCTATAAGCCATATTTTCAGTCTGGCTTGGCTCTTGGTCTCAGCATCATGGTGTGGATGGAGGCCCTAACCTGGTCACTAGTCAACAGGGGGTTAACTCCAGTTCACTTCCCTCTCCCCAGCACAGCTGCTTAGGAAAACCCTTGAGACTACAAGCTAGTGGGGTTTCACAGGCAGGAAACTCCATCGTAGCAGCTGCTTGGGAGATGGAATGGGGGTGGTTTTAGAACATGAAATCTCCTCCGACACTCCAAGGTGCAGTAGAACTATGATGTGCTGTCCCAAATGCTGACCCTTCTCAATGGTTTTCAGGAGAACTGGGCAAACTGAACATGTCAGTCAAAGCAGATCTGAGTGCAGTCCCTCATCCTCCTCTAAGAGCCCTGCAAACCTTTATTGTGTTAATAAAAAGCTTATTTACTTGGATTTTCTCTGAGGAGTCCTGAAAGCACAAGACAAGTCACAACAGCTCCCTTCAGGCCCAAAATTCTCCTGTGAAGCAGGAGTTAAAAGCAATTCCAGTCTTATTTAAATTTACAGTCGCTCTGTTTTTTCAGTGAAGCATTAAAGTGGGAAAGATTCCACTGCAAAGCAAGGGGCTCTGGAACTAATGAGAAACGTTAATAAAGCTCCCCTCAATCATGCTACACCGAGGCCACAAAGAGACAGTTTCAGAGACAGTCTAATTAAATACAACACACACACAGCTCCAAGGCTCTTGTTTTCCTTCAATAGAACCAAAAAGTGCTGCATCCTTGGGAAGGAATTGTTTTAGTCAAAGCGAGAGATTGTCTGTTCTGAGAACCTTGGAATCTGAGAGAGACAATGAAGTTCCCACAAATGAATGAGACAACACAGTGTGGGAAGGGGAGAATGGGTGGGGTACAGTGCGCTCTGACTCAGTCTGCCAAAGTTCGCTATACAGCAGCGAGTTAGCTACTTGGCCTCTGATTCTGCATCGCCCGCCACCTTGTGCCGTCATTTCCAGCTGTGCAAAGTGGGTGGGAAGGACTAACATTCTGATTTTATTTCACACCCACTTTGCAGGGTGTAAATGACAATACAAGGTGGGAGGAGAATCAGGCCACAGAGGCTATGCGGGCATAGCCCCCTGGTGAAGACACAGTGTGTGCCAACAGAAATTCTTCTGCTGACGTAGCAATACCAAGGTTAGTTAAGTTGCCAGAATCAGCATCGCTGCATGGACACAGATTTCTGTCAGCCTAGCGATGCCAGCTAGTGGGGTGATTTTCTCACACTCCTCTCTGACATCGCTGTGCCAGCATAACTTTGTAGCATAGGCCGGGCCTCAGGTTCTTTGAGCACCATGACTGCGCAGCAAACGTAGCAGCCGTTCTGTGCTCCGCAGCAGCCCCACAGCCTAGGACATTAAAACCTGTTTGTTTCAAGACAGGGCCAGTATGCTCTTAGGCCACGTCTACACTATGGCACAGCTACAGCTGGAGTGCCTGGCGCAGAGCTTCCTACAGTGACACAAGGGGGTTTTGGTTGATTTAGATAATCCACCTCCCAGAGCAGCAGTAGCTAGGTCAATAGAAGAATTCTTCTGTCGACCTACCCACGTCTACACCAGGGGTTAACTACAGCACTCAAGGGTGCATCCTAGCTATGCCAACCTAACTGTTAACTCTAGGCCAGGCATCAGGTACAACAGTATAATTCCTGAGTAACTCCACTGCAGTCAATGGAGATTGTCCAGATGCACATAGTTGTATCCGCGGCTCCGGGGACCTCCTGCAGGCGTGCCTGTGGATGCTCCACCGGAGCCGCGGGACCAGCGGACCCTCCGCAGTCATGCCTGCGGGAGGTCCACCGGAGCCACCTGCCGCCCTCCCGACAAAATGCCGCCCCAAGCGCGCGCTTGGCGCGCTGGGGTCTGGAGCCGGCCCTGGTTGTATCTGAGATCAGAATCTGGCCTGGAAAGTTGGCTGTGACTCTACAGTTATTCCCCTTTCCATTTAAATAGTGCCCTGGGGCAAATGCTTTGTGCTCTGGGGACATGGGAGGGGGGTTTGAGCAATCACTGGCCCAGATATTCAAAATAGAATAATAATTTAAAAAAAAATCTCACTCACACACACACACATACACACTTATTTGCTTCTGCTAGATCACAGGACAGATGTGTGAAGGAACATCAAAATATTAGAATGGCCATGCTGGGTCAGACCAGTGATCCATCTAGCCCAATATCCTGTCTTCAGATGGGAGAATGAACAGAATAAGGCAATTTATTGGGTGATCCTATTCCTTGTCATACAGTTCTAGATTCTGGCAGTGGAAAGTTTAGGGACACTCAGAGCATGGGGTTGCAACCCTGACCTTCTTGGCTAATAGACATTAATGGAGCTATTCTACATTAACTTATCTTTTTGAACCCAGTTATATTTTTGGCCATCTCAACATCCCTTGGCAATGAGTTCCACAAGTTTGACTGTGCAGTGTGTGAAGAAATACTTCCTTTTGTTTGTTTTAAATCTGCTGCCTATTAATTTCATTGAGTGACCCCTGGTTCTTGTGTTATGGGACAGGAAGGGGTAAATAACACTTCCTTATTCACTTTCTCCTCACCATTCATGATTTTATAGCCCTCTATCATAGCCCCCTTCAGTCATTTCTTTTCCAAGCTGAAGAGTCACCGTCTTTTTAATCTCGCCTCATATGGAAGCTGTTCCATCCCCTTAATCATTTTTGTTGCCCTTCTCTGTACTTTTTCCAATTCCAATATATCTTTTTTGGGTTGGGGCAACCAGAACCGCATTCTTTATTCAAGGTGAGGGCATACCATGTATTTATATAGTGGCATGATATTTTCTGTCTTCTTGTCTATCCTTTTCTAAATGGTTCCCAACATTCTGTTTGCTTTTTTGACTGCTGCTGCACATTGAGTGGGTTTTTTCAGAGAACTATCCACAAGGACTCCCAGATCTCTTTCTTGAGTGGTAACAGCTAATTTAGATCCCATCATTTTGTATGTTTAGTTGGGATTATGTTTGCCAATGTGCATTACTTTGCATTTATCAACATTGAATTTCAACTGCCATTTTTTTGCCCAGTCACCCAGTTTTGTGAGATCCTTTTGTAACTCTTCGCAGTTGGCTTTGGACTTAACTATCTTCAGTAATTTTGTATTGTCTGCAAACTTTGCCACCTCAGTGTTCACCCCTTTTTCTAGATCATTTATGAACACGTTGAACAGCACTGGTCCCGATACAGATCCTTGGGGAACCGCACGATTTTCCTCTCTCCACTGTGAAAACTGTTTATTCCTAGCCTTTGTTTCCTGTTTTTAACCAGTTACTGATCTATGAGAGGACCTTCCCTCTTAGCCCATGACTGCCTACTTTGCCTAAGAGCCTGTGAGAGCCATGAGCTGCTTGCGCTGAATGCACATAGGCCACCTGCCCACAAGGCAAGTAATCATACATGCTACATTCAGTACAATAAACTGGCTAGTCCCCACTCTGCTGCTGGGCTCTTTCTGCATTCTTTTTACTCTTGCTGGGTTTGGGGTTGTTGGCCTAAGTTTACAGAATATTTATTAGGTGTATCTGGCTCTCACGCTTCCTCTTTGAACTCCCTCACAAACTCCCCTGTTAGCTGCTCCTGTTCGCTAGCTCCCCTGGTCGGTCGCTTAGGAGCTGGCTTTTCAAACCCCTGTTCTCCCTGAGTTAGCCATACCTCCTCGTCAAGGGAGCCTAAAGGGAACGCCGCTATTGTTACCAGAGTGCTATTAAATAGTATTTTATGAGATCAGCACCAAATGCTTTGCAGTCCCCAAGCCCGGGCCCTGTCAGACCTGACATTAACCCAGCTCCCCATACAGCTGATGCCTGGAAGCTGCTTTGCAAGATATGAGAGCAGGATGAATGGTAAGGATATCCCAGGACAGCATTACATATAGTCTGATCAGCCTGCATTTGGGGGTTAACCTGCCCTCAGGGGACATTTCAATGTATCCCACCATCATTACTGTGGCATTTCTTGCACCTTCCTCTGAAGCAGCTGGCACTGGCACTGTCAGAGCCAGGATACTGGACAAGATGGAGCCCTAGTCTGATCCAATCTGGCAGTACCTGTGTTCCTATTGGGAAGTGGATCAGCCACAGAACGATAGCACTAAAGTCACCGTAAATACCTTTTAACCCTTGAAGTAGGATGCAGCCCAGACAAGCAACACGGCAAAAAATCCTTCAAGGTCATCTTGAAATGGTCAGAAGAGAATAAACACCATAAACAAGTCTGCAGAAAGCAGCCTGAAGGCCTACCTGCCAGGAACCCCAGCACACTGGTCTGGAGAGAAACATAGCTATTGCACGACAGCAGCAGGATCTCCGTAAACACTGCTCCAGTCGGCCGAACTTCACCATTCAATTTCCCCTGGCAGAATTAAGACAAAATCAATCCAGGCAGATGACATGGTGCAACAACAACCTGCACTGGTGAGCAAGGACCTGGACTGTTTCTGTTGTTGTTATAGGGGGGCTTTAGTTAAAACCTTCCCTGACTATTCTTGCTTTGATACATTTGAAATCCTTGGCATCCCCTTAACAATTAGTCCTCTGAGGAGCAGAATGAGGTGTCTGTACCATGTAAATCCCATTTAAACCCTCCAAATTGGGATTAAATGGGACACAAGTGGTGTACAGGCCTTGGGATAGCCCCTCAGCACAAGGGCAAATGCTAGCTGTTTCCCTTTTCTAGACCAAATGTCCCCCCTGCCATTAGGATAAGAAGATTCCACATCAGCAAGCAAACAATAGACACAGATGGGTCAGAGCTGGCCCGGGAATAAGTGTTTGCAATTCCCATTGCGTACGCTGGCACCTGCCAATGCCAGAGGTAAGATTGTGCATGGATGTTGGTATTTGTTGTGAGACGTGTGGGTGACGTGGCTAGCATGGATGGCAGCTGGAGCCTGCAGTAGTCGACTGTGGGCTGAGCTCACACAGACACTGCTTTCAAGTGTTAGTTCCTGAATCCAGATGGCAGGAAATGGTGGGAAGTCAGCATCCTGGCTGGTGCTGAGGAGAACGAGCTTCAGCTTTCCTTTGGCAGCAGCAACATTCAAACTGGCTAGAGCCGGAGAGTCACAGCAACATGCGCTTATCAAGGCAAGGACGTGCTGTCAGCAGGCCTGTAATGTCTGCATATGGCTACCATGGGGAGATGCTATACGATTCAGTTGGGGATTGGTGCTGCTTTGAGCTGGGGGCTGGACTAGATGACGTCCTGAGGTCCCTTCCAACCCTGATATTCCATGATTCTATGCTAGCCCCGAGCATCGGCTCTGCGGAGTGCGAAGGGTGAAGGCGAGAGCCAAGCTATGATGAGGAGGACTGGGCCACAGCAAAGGCGATAGGAACTGACAGTGAAGCCATGCTTGTGGCAGCTTGTCAGTCCTGAAGCCCTTTGTCCACTGAATAAGGACAGCCTGGGCAGCAACAGTGCAAGCCTCCCTTGCACTACTCCACTACCCCAACATGAAGGGACCACTACAAGGGGTGTGAGGGGAGTCAAGTGTCCCTGGCCCATCCTCACCCTCTGTCAACCAGACCCCTTCTCTGGAGAGAGTCTGCCAGCCCCAGGGCAGGAAACTGCAGTGAGGCAGGGACGGGGTAGGGTTAGGGGAGGATCCCCCGTCTCATCGTTTGCACTTGTGCAGTGTGTGGAAAGGCGATGTGTCACAAGGGGAGTGTTTTGTGCAGGGCAGTGGAGAATCAGGCCCATTGGGCTCCAGAGCCGTGTGCAAAGGGACCCAGGCACGTTGCCGTCTGTCTGGGCTACGCTCCAGGGTAGATTTTCAAAGGCACAAATGGCTCTAACTGTTGTTGACTTTCAAGTGCCATTTGTGCCTTTGAAAATCAGTCCCTCCTCCCTTCCCTCCTAGCCTTGATTCCTTTTCTGAGGCCAAGAGAGCTCATTAATTTCTCCCAATCACAGTGCACATCCCCTGCAGATGGCGAATCTGTTCCATTCATATGCTGGCCTTGTCTACCGCTCACTTGCACCATGGCTGGCGAACAGGAGTGGCTAACGGGAGTTTTGAGAGGAAGTTTAGAGGGGGAGTTTGTGTGTGTGTGTGTGTGTGTGTGTGGTGGGGAGAGGGTAGATACACTTAACTTTCTTTCGACTTAAAGCCAAAACCACCCCCTGATAAAAACAAAACAACAACAAAGGAATGAGCTTCAAGAGTAAAATGAGAACGCAGGGAGAAGTCCAGCAACAGAGTGGAGGCATTCCAGTTTATTTACCCCTATGGACGGGTGGCGTATGTGTGCATTCGGTGCAAGGAGCTCCTGGCCCTCAGAGACCGTGTACGGGCTTTGGAGACCAGAGCGGTTGAGCTGGAGGAGCTAAGGGAGACAGAGCGGTACATAGATGAGACTTTCCGGGACACAGTAGAACGATCCCATCCCCAGTCTGACAGCCTCTGTGCTGTTCAGGAAGATGAAAGTCTCAGGGAAGGAAACATCCAACTGGAGCAGAGGGAAATGATCCCATAGTTGGGACCCTCCTCCCAGATGATGTCTTCTCACACTGAAGATACCTCTCTGGGGGAGGGCACTCCTATTATTGGTAAGAGATGGGTAATAGTTATGGGCGATTCAATCATTAGAAACATAGATAGCTGGGTTTGCGATGAGCGGGAGAACCGCATGGTGACTTGCCTGACTGGTGCGAAGGTTGCAGATATCTCAAGACGTCTAGATAGGCTTATATGTAGTGCTGGGGAGGAGCCAGTGGTCATGGTACATGTAGGTACCAATGACATAGAGGAGGATTGGAGAGAGGTCCTGGAGGTCAAATTTAGCCTGCTAGGTAAGACATTGATGTCTAGGACCTCCATGGTAGCATGAGAATCTCTTAGAGATTCTGATTCTCATTCACGACTGGCTTCCTGACGGAATCGGGACTGAGTATCGTATGGATAGCCAACTCCTCAATCTTCGATGTCTCCAAACAAAATCTAAGATCACGAGAATTGGCAACACTGACCTTCAGTATGCAGATGACTCTGTCATTCTTGCACACACACAGGCTGACCTGCAAAGCACCTAAATCTTTTTGTAGATGCCTATCACAGCCTGAGTTTCCCTCTTCAACATCAGGAAAACCAAGGTACTCTACCAGCCCTCCCCTGCACAAACTACTCTTCATACTCCACAAATCACCATCAGCGGAGAACCCCTGGAAAATGTGGACCATTTTCTGTACCTTGGCAGCCACTCTTCCAAACAGCCAGCATTGACACAGAAATTGAATACAAGATCCGCTGTGCCAGCATATCTTTTGGAAGACTACTCAAATGAGTCTTCAATGCTAGGGATCTGAAGGCAGTTGTCATCTCCCCCCCTTCTCTATGTGTGTGAGACCTGGGTAACCTACAGACGACGTCTCAAGCGGCTGGAGTGGTTCCAGCAGTGCTGCCTCAGGAGGATTCTCAGGATCAACTGGGAAGAGCGATTCACTAACATGAGCGTTCTCTATGCACCCAACATCCGCAGTATAGAAGAGTAGGTCGTGAAATACCAACTCCGCTGGGCTGGCCGCTGTGTATGTATGCCTGACACTCGCCTCCCGAAGCAAGTGCTCTTCTCTCCGTTAAGTCAGGGAAGAAGGGCTCGCAGAGGGCAGCAAAAGCGCTTCAAAGACATACTGAAAGTACATCTTAAAAAGGGAGGCATCAACCCAACAAACTGGGAGGACTTGGCATGGAATAGAACACAGTGGCGTCACACCATACATCAAGCCACAGCTCACTTAGAGGAGAACAGACGTGCTCATGAGACCGAAAAAACAAAGGAAAAAGAAAGGACACAACAGTTCAGCCAACAACTGTCTCCTCCAAGATTACACATATCACTTCTGTGGGAAAATCTGCAGGGCAAGAATTGGGCTTCTCAGCCACTTAAAAACTCACTGATGAACCCCCTTGGCAGACATCATCCTCACATCGAGGGATAGCCAAAGAAGAAAAAAAAAGGCTTAGATTTTCAGAAAGCTTTTGACAAGGTCCCTCACCAAAGGCTCTTAAGCACAGTAACAAAGGGCAAGAATAAATGATTGGAAAACTGGAGAGTTTTCAGGATAAAGAGAGGTAAATAGTGGTGTCCCCCAGGGGTCTGTATTGGGCCCAGTCTTATTCAACATATTCATAAACGATCTGGAAAAAGAGGTAAACAATGAGGTGGCAAATTTTGCAGATAATACAAAATTGCTCAAGATAGTTAAGTCCCAGGCAGACTGTATGAGAAATCAGGGAAAATGTGATTTGTGATACATGCACTGAACAGGGTCTTTAGCTATGTGGCCCGTTTATTCTTCCAGACATCTTTGTCCTGGAAATCAATTCAAAGCAGTACCACCTTATTCTTCCTGGCCAAAAGTTTTGACTGATCCTTGAAGACCACTCAACTACTTTATGTTTCCCAGACAAATTCTAAACCCCAAGGAAACATTTGCTAACCCTGGGCTATGTGCTTCCCTCCCCTCGGCAACTGTTGTTCGCTTTCCTATAGCATTACAGTTTGAATCATTGGCAATAGTTATTAGACAGCGTTCTCTGCCAGCCATAATAAATGTTCAAGTCCGGAGCTCATCCATAAAAGTCTGTACAGGGCCTTTATTGCAGATTTCACAGTTTTTAAATGCTGTTTGATATAAATCTTCTCCAACTAAAAACTCCCACTGCAAGACGGGTTTGATTAGCCCTGTACTATCCAGACAGCCTTTTGCAACATGAGCCCACTTTGAACTCTTTCATATGCTGGGATCAAAGACTGAGGAAGGAGGGAGCATGCTCGTGAGAGGGTAGGTGACCATATGACTGCGGGGGCGTGGTGCGGCCAGACTGCCAGGAAAAAAATACTTTTAAAACAACATGGCCTGGGCATCAGGTGTCTCTGCATATGTGCCACTCAGAAAGAAGAGACCTTTGATCAGGCCTGTGAGAACCTAGCATTTCCGACAAGCCTGATGATGAATTCCAAGCTGAACACTAGCAAGGAGAAACCCACCAGAGATGCATCTTGTGTGTGGCCTTTATAGCCCATGACCAATGCACCCATCTTAGCATCAGCCTGGTACAGGGATCCCAATGCTTTCATCTTGGGCAGGAATTCCAAACGAAACTTTGACTTTCTCGGTGTCACTTACTCAAGAGCTCAGCTCTAACCCTTTGCCTTTTGTATTGAAAATCAAGCCCTTTAACGCTTGTTAACATCTGCACAGATGCACAGGGAAAATCGGGCCCTTGTGTGTGGGAGGGGCAACGAAATGACCTCACTGGAGACGTTCTAGCCTCTAATTCTAATATAGATATTCATGTTTCCAGCAAAGCTTTCAGCCAGAACATGAGCAAATTGCAGATTTAGCTGCTACAGCAGGAGGCGCAGCCAGTCCACAGACTGCTTCACAGCTCTCTATATCATTAATCAGCAGCATCAGGCTGAGCCTACAATGAAAATCTTAGCACCCCTGTTGGCCTAGCACCATTGCAGCTTCACCAGTCATAGCAACGGGCAAGTACTGGTGCATTTGTTCTACTCTGTCTCCCGCTCCCTGGCCTCATACGCTTGCTAAGTCTTGTCTTTGGCACTGTAAGCACCTTGGAGCAGACACGGTCATTTATCATATGTTTGTACAGCACCTAGCGCAGTTGGACTCCAACCAGGTTGATTTCTAGGAGCGTAACATGAATGATAAGAATAGTGTAGACCAGCCACTAGTGTTCTCACCAGCACAGGAGGTTAGACGGCATGGTGTTCCCTCTTCGTTAACTGAAGGCCTGCATTTTAAAAAATGCCAGCACCAAAGCGTGAGTGAATGAGTTGTGTGAAGTAAATGTTCATGTAGACAAGCAAACATGCACAACGGGCGTTTTGCAGCCAGAAATTGTGCACACACAAAAATGCCGGGGCCCTTTCAAAAATGTAGGCATGTCTATGACATGAGACATGACTACATAGCCCTGGGCAAGGGCTTCCTCGCCCAGGATGGCTTATCATTGATTAGGCATTATGGATTGTTCTTTCAGAGTGGAGTCTCTCAGCTTGAGAATTGTGGCCACTGTATGACTGATGGGTCCTGGCTCGATCCCAGCTGAATGAGAGAGGAGACCCGGGTGGGGAGTTCTCAATAGGGAAAATGAAGCCCTAGTATGACAAAGGTTGAGGACTGTTGTGTTAGAGGCTCATTGTTGTTCCAGTGGAAGTTGCTACTTCGTATTATACAGTGCCTCAGAATGAGAGAGGGGACCCTCGGCTGGTTTTCCTGTTACTAGATTGCACAGGTGGGAGAAGATGCCACCCATACGGTTGAATCAGCCTTTCGCTGACACGGTAACAGTTATTCAGTTCGGTTAGGGAGAAAGCATATCCGAGGATATTTGTATCCCCAGAGGAGACTCAGACAACTGACTTGTTCCTCATTCCAGAATGAGGTGTACTAGGAGGCAGTCCAAAGCAACAGCAGGTACCAGAACAGTGCATGTCAACAAATCAGACACTTTCTTGGTAATGTGTGACGGGATCCCCAGGGTACAACCTGGGACTGTGGGACCCCTTAACTCTCCAGTCTGGGTTGTCTCTCACAATGCTTTGCTAGAGACAAGCATCGAACTCCTCCAGGCGCTGCTACCACTCAGCCACCAGCATGCAGAGACACACCCAACTGAGCTGCATGAATGCTCTCTAAGCCACTCATGAATTGTACAGAGGGAAACACCAGCAAATCCTCCCAGTTCCCAATTGTGCACCCCAGAAATGTACCATTTTACATTGCTCAAGCCCTTCTCTTGAACAGTGCAAGCGCATTAATTAGTTTGCCACTTTATCAAAGGGTAGTGAACATGCACCAGCCTTTATCTGAACAGATTCCCCAAGCACTTTAGACAAACTCACTGGTAAGGATAACACATTAAAATAAATGTATTAACTACAGAAGGAGAGAGTTGAAATGATTATAAGTGGTAGGCGTAAAGGTCAGAGATAGTTATCTAAGAAAATAAAATGTAAAATGCATTCTAAATCCCAAGCAAGATTTGGATCAGACAGCTTTTCTCAGGTAGGTTACAGTTCTTAATATAAGGCTCAGTTTCTTTCTCAGCCTGGGACCAGTCTCCTCAGTTCAAAGTCTTTGTCTTTCCAGCATTCTTGTTGCCTTCAGCGTAGGTGGGGGAGGAGAGAGGTGGTCTCCTGGTGCCACTGTCCCTTATTTTATACTCTCTATTCATATCCTAGGGAAGATACTGGCCCAGACATGTCCTGGTGGGCCTTGCTGACTCACAGAATAGAGCAGTCTCCATTGTGTGATGCTTGTGCAACTGTTTCTTATAGAACTGTAAATCTCTTGTTTAACATTCCTCTGCTGGTCAATGACTTGTGATGGTCACTTAACACCCATTTGGGTGTGGGTCACCACCTTTGTTGTCACTGGACAGCTAGCAGTGAGCGTCTTCCAGACTCGCAACATACTTCAGTAACAACCATTTAGCAAAATGTCATCCCTTCATACACACTAATGGTATCTATGTTTTGACAGAACAATGAGTTCCAGCAGATCATGACGTTTCATATGGTACCTTGCCAGGCATGCTTTGTATGAAACATCACAATCATATACCAGTGATGACTCTGAGGGTTACAGGGCACTATTTTGAGGTATGGCATGCCACATCATGACACATGGGTGGTGCTTTGATGGCTAATGGGATACGAGTGCAAGGTAACAGTCCAGTTCCTAATTGGACAGGTGTCCCATTGACTGTGGCAGAGGCAGCACAGCCTAATGGATAATCAGAAACCCTGGGTTCTTTTCCCAGCTCTGGCTACTGTGCTGCTGTGAGAACTTGGAGAAGTCTCTTTCCCTCCCTTGGCCTGCTTCCCATTTTGTAAAAGGTGGGCGGTGATGCTGATTTTCCATTGCGCGGTGTTTTGATATCTGAGGATACAAAGGGCTGGAGAAGCCAAATGCAGAGTCCAGGGTTGATGAGATATAACTTCCCTAGCAGCCACCCCAGGTCAGGACTGAGACCCATGCCAGGGCAGCAGAGCAGAAGCTTGCAATGAAGATGCTCCTTCCCTGTTGCCGTGTGGCTAACCCGTCCCCTGGGCTGTCATGCTAGCTCCACTGACCATCATGACATACATTATAGAGAAGGCAATAATCACCCAGTGTTTAATGAAGATCATTTACCCAGGGCCTTGTATCCCCCAGCCACTTCCTCATATGAATTACCGTAAACCATGTGACATGTATTCCTGCTAAGTGTGGCCAAATGGCTCTTGTGCAGGATGAATAGCAAAATGAGATGCATAGGCACTAAATAATAAATGCATTCGGATCTGATAATGTATAGGTCCCCCGTGGTGGTCACTCCCTGAACTCCTGTGGGGCTGAGCTGGAATAGCAGGTGAAACTCCTCCTTGTGCGGGTGGCTGTTGCACCCTCAGGGGCAGGTGAACTTTAGAGCAGAAACAACCTGATTTCCCAGCAGCTCAGCCAGCAAAGGCAAAACACAGACACCATGATACAGAGTTTTTCCCTGCAGCTGGGCTTTGCTCAGCACTGACCAGAGCAGGAATTGGCCACAGCTCCTGATGCTGAAGGTTCATTTGTGCCACCCCTGGTGATAGAGCAACCAAGGGGTGGCTCTCACTTACCCCACTGACTCTGGGTCTGTATGGACCCTGTGCCACCAGTGCAGCGATTCTCAAAC
The DNA here is from genome assembly GCF_020497125.1 of Mauremys mutica. Classification (NCBI taxonomy): domain Eukaryota; kingdom Metazoa; phylum Chordata; order Testudines; family Geoemydidae; genus Mauremys; species Mauremys mutica. The sequence goes on along the minus strand of NC_059073.1, from coordinate 132,429,839 downwards.
TCTGATGGGGTTGCCCAGGGGTTTCCAGGTCTGCTATTAGACTTGCTGGAACCCGGGGCTCAAGCCCGAGCCCCACCACCCCTGGGTGACTAGGCTCAGGCTACAAGCCCCCCATGGGGCTGAAGCCCTTGGACTTTGGCTTTGACCTCTCCCACCTCAGGCGTAAGGTTGCCAACTTTCTAACTGCACAAAACCGAACACGCTAACCCTGCCCCTTTCCCAAGGCCCCGCCCCCTTTTCACTACATTCGTCCTCCCTCTGTGGCTCACTCTCCCCCACCCTCACTCACTTTCACTGAGCTGAGGCAGGGGGTTGGGGTGCAGGATGAGGTGAGAGCTCTAACTGGGGGTGCGGGCTCTGGGGTGGGGCTGGGGATGAGGAGTCTGGGGTGCAGTAGGGGGCTCCAGGTTTGGGGGAGCTCAGGAATGGGGCAGGGGGTTGGGGCTCGGGGTTGGGGCATGGGCTTACCTTGGGCAGCTCCCGGTCAGCAGCGCAGCAGGACTAAGCAGGCTTCCTGCCTGTCCTATCTCCTCGCTGCACCCTGGAAGCAGCCAGTAGGTTTGGCTTCCAAAATGGGGGGAGCCAGGAGGCTCCGCGTGCTGCTCTCACCCACAGGCACCGCCCCCGCCCCCAGTTCCCATTGGCCGCGGTTCCCTCTTTGCAGTCCAAAGGGACCAGATCTCAAAAGAGATTCCCACCCTGAGTGTATGTGCTGTGTTATTGCGAGTATATTTAATGCAAGATTCAGGTCCCTTTGCAATAATATTTCCAGCTCATCAGTCCAGCTGCAGAGACCTCTAAGTGAAATCTAGCACACTCCAGGGCTTCTGAGGCACCTCTGAGCATTGCGCAAGAGCTTGTCTGATTTTCCTAATGAGAGTCCCGTTTTCTGACGTCAGCCCACATGGGGAGAGCCTCACTGCACTCCCAGACGTTTGTGGCGTGTGATCAGTAACAGCGCCACTTGCTTTCATTTCACTTGAAATTAAAATTATTTACCGCAAAATATAAACAAGAACAGTAATAGGAATAAATGCACAGGCGATGCATATTCAGCTTAAAAGCAAATGCTCTCTGACTGCAAACACCCATAAGAAGAGGTGAGGTCATCACGCAAGCTTCTTTAGTGATGGGGACAGCTGTAACTACAGATAAGGCCAAGTTAGTGGCAGTGAAAGCGTTGACACCAGCCACCCGCAGGGGTCAGGAAGGCATTTCCCCTCTCCAATGTGCTCTGGGAGGGTTTTTTACTCTCCTTTCTCAGAAGCCCCAGTGATGGCCATGGCTGGAGATGGGACACTGGACAGGGTGGGCAGGGCTCTGAGGAGACACACAGCATTGTCTCTCTCAGGTGCTTGGCTGTTCTTGCTCACATGCTCAGGGTCTCGCTGATCGCCATAGATAGAGTCCAGGAGGAATTTCCCCCCAAAGCAGTTTGGCAGGGAGCTCGGGGTTATTTTGCCTGCCTCTGCACCATGTGGGTTGGGGTCACTTGCCAGGGTTATCGGGCTGTATCACATTTAATCACTCCCCTACCATTGCGGGGTGGGGGGGCTCAGGCACTGGTACCCCGCGGTCCTTCCTGTTCTCTGTCTGTGGCACCCAGTCTAGTCCCCTGTGGGCTGTGACAGCTCGGTCTCATTTTGGTTATTGTGTGGGTGCTGGGTAGTGCTGGTGGCCCATGACAAACAGGTCAGACCAGGTGATCTGATGGTCCCTGCTGCCTTAACCGCTGTGACACATGGCCCACCCAGTGAGCCGCAGCTCTGTGGCAGCAGAACCCGTTCATCCCTTGTGCTCTCTCGTGAGGCTCAGCAAGGGCCCAGCTGGGATGGTTTTTGTGATGTGTGCTAGTTACTGCAATGAGACCCCCGCACACGCTGATGTCACCAAACAGCGCAGGGAGGGAGCACTGCTTTACCTGGCACCTTCCCACACTCTCCTGTTGTTTGCTTTTCCTGCTGTCACCCTGATCTCCCACCCATGGGCCAAATTCAGAGTCTCCCACCCTAGGAAACTTGGGTCCAGATTTGCTGATGCCAATGGGGTTGCACCCACTCAGAACAGGTCTGAATTTGGCTAAATCAGCCAAGGTCCAGACACACTGCTTATGGCACCATTTACATCACCTCTGAGGTCAGCCCCTTAGAGGAGGCCAAAAAAAGCTTCTAAAGGGGAATTAAAACAAAACAGAAGGCAGAAGAAAAAACCCACCTATTATAAAAAGCTTTTGACAACAGTCCATCCCTTTAATATTGTGTATGGAGGAAGTCTGGGAAAACATGCTATAGGATTAAAGTTGGTCGACAGTTCTGGTTCAAAAAATGTTCGTGGTGAAAATTATGCTTTTTTTGTGTTGTTGTCAGAATAGAAATTCCTATGGGAAATGTCTCTGTGATTTGGGGGGGGGGGGGGCCCAGAGGGGTTTGGACATTTTTCAATTTAAGCCAAAAGAAAAATGGTGTCTTGCTTTTTGGTCAAAACTCAAATTTTGTGAAGAAAATTATCTGCAAAAAGAAAAACTTTATCATCTTCATCAACCTTTGTCATGGAAACGAAAAACATTTTCCAGATGGTTCCATCCAGAACAAGGGGATTATCCAAGATGGTGCTCTACCCTCTATCAGTGGTTCTCAAACTGTGGGTTGTGACCCCATTTTAATTTTAATTTTAATGGGGTCACAGGGCTGGTGTTACACTTGCTGGGGTCCCGGGGCAAAAGCCCAATCCCCATTGCCTAGGGCCAAAGCCCGAGGGCTTCAGCCCTGGGCGATGGGGCTCAGATTACAGGTCCCCCACCTGGGCCAGGGGTGATTCTGTTGTGCCAGAGAGGCAGTTGCCTGGAGAAGCAGAGACTTTGTATTTTTTGAAAAAAGAAGAACCCAGATTCATTTAATTTAATTTGAAGTTGCAGCTGCTGATGCCTCAGACTCACTGATGATCTTTTTAATTGTTACCAACCAGCCTCAAACAACAACCATTTGGCACAAGCATCTTTAAAGCTTTATGAGCTAATAGAGAATTCTTAGCATGAGAGAAAAATTGGATGTGCTCAAAGTGAACAGGAGTTCAAGGGATACATCCAATCTTCTACTGCTATTTCAAAGCACAGCAGATCAAAGCTCACTAATAAACTAAGAGTTAATCCACAGCAGGCTAGTGTGGGGTAGATCCACCACCCAGATTGCTACAAACTAACGTTTGTATAGACAGGCCCTAAATATTGGCAAAATGGGGATTATTGGTAGTATTTCAGTAAAGCCTAGAGGGCCCCAACCATTTCGGGACCAAATTGTGCTTGGTGTTGTACAGACACTTAGTGAGAAACCATCTCTATCCAAAGACTTTGCCATTTAAATAGACCAGACAGACAAAGAGTTGGAGAGGGGAAACTGAGGCATGGAGAGGGGAAAGTGCCTTGCCCAAGGTTATACAGCAGGTCAGTAGCAGAGCTGGGAATAGAATCTAGGTATTCTGACTCGCACTCTAATGTCCTATGCCCTGGACCACTCACCCTCCCAGCCTAATGCAGCTTCTGTCCTCCCACTCATGGCATATACAGCCCCCAGCACAACGTGGCCTTGATCTCAATGGGACCCTCTTGGTGCTGCCATAATAATTATAATAATAAGCTGATAGTGACTGACATGTTCTGTAGGTTGATGGGAGTTCATTTCCTGTGTGAAGTAAGTGTAATGGTCACATGCCAGGTCCTTGGAGCCAAGACACTCCTATCACAATTCAGAATAGAAATAAGGCGCACAGTTTTAACAGTGAAGGAATTAACCACTGGAAAAATTTACAAAGGGTTGCAATAGATTCTCCATCACTGGCAATTTTTAAACCAAGATGGGTTGTTTTTTAAAGCCCTGCTTTTGTTCAAACAGGAATGAACTCAGGGAAGTCCTACAGCCTGTGTTGTACAGGGGCTCAGACTAACTGATCCCAGTGGTCCCAGGCCTCCAAAAAACCACGAGATTCTAAACATGATAATAAGTGCTGAGTTGTTATTATTTGCTTTCTGATTTTTTAGCATTAGGTTACCTCGGGTCATGTTTACAGACATTTTTATTTGGTTTTTGTTTTTATTTTGTATTATTTTTATGTGTTTTATACTTTATTTATTTATTTATTTATTTATTTATTATGTTTTCATTGTTTTTATTTGCCTTCTGATTTTCAAGCATTACTTTGCCCTGGATCATGTTTTCAGGCATTTTTCAGCATACACAAGGGCTAGAATATTAATTTTATTTAAAATCGAAAGCTGAGATTGTCAAGTAATCAGGGGCGGCTCTAGCTTTTTTGCCGCCTCAAGCACGGCAGGCAGGCTGCTTTCAGCGGCTTGCCTGCGGGAGGTCCCCGGTCCCGTGGATTTGGCAGCTTCCCTGCGCGAAGTCCCCCAGTCCCGCGGCTTCAGCGTACCCACTGCCGAATTGCCGCCGAATGCACGGGACCGGCAGACCTCCCGCAGGCAAGCTGCCAAAGGCTACCTGACTGCTGCCCTCACAGGGACCGGCAGGGCGCCCCCCCACGGCTTGCCGCCCCAGGCACATGCTTGGAGCTCTGGTGCCTGGAGCTGCCGCTGCAAGTAATCACATGAGTCCAGGAGCTGGGGCTTCAAGGAAAACCTAACAATTTAGAGACTCATCATAAAATGACCAGAGCTGGGACGGCCCCTCCAGGTCAGGATAGGGAATGACAATGGCTGGGAGAGATTCTGTGAGCTGTGCTCTGCAGATTAGACGGTCACAATGGTTCCGTCCAGCTTTATAATCGGTGAGCACCATGAGCACTGGTGGGTTTTGTGCAGGAAGCTGACCCAGCCATTTCCTGTCCTGTGCTCATTTGATGGATAATGGAGGTTCTGAGTTTAGGGCAGTTGATCAGACATTAAATTAAAACCAGACCATGACACTACAGCAGTCCCTTATGGTGCAAAGAGCCAAGTCTCAGGCACACCTGAAATGAGAGAAACCTGTAAAGCAAAGATGCGGGTATTGGACACAATGGTGGCATCGGTTTCTCTAGCACAAGCAACCTCCTTTCTTTCTGTTTTCAACTCCCTGCTTCAGCGTTCTTGATGGAACCGATTTACACCAATCAAAGTGAGACAATGCCCGTCCTGCTGGCAGTAGAGGGATGGATTTGGCCTTTCGACTAGAAAGGGACAGCTGAGAATGGCATTTGGAAGTTTTTGCGTGGGCTCCTGGAGACACACGTCTAGAAGAACACATGGCGAGGATTGAACGATATGGGATAATATCTGGAGGGGAAGAAAAATAAAAGGATTGCATAAGAATGGTTATAAAAACATAACCCGTTCCAATGTGACCAGCTGAAAATCCACCCAGTGACTGAGAGTGGAGCTTGGCCTGGCACGGGCACCACTGAGAAATCGCACACAGCTGTCTGCAGGATTTCAGCAGAGCACATACTGCTCCCTTCTGGACAGAGAGGCTGTCGAATCAAAACAAAAAACAAACATCAGGAGAAGGGGCCATTCCAAGGAGACCTGGCTGCCTCAGTTCCTGGCCCCGAACTCAGTCGTTTTCCAGCTGCAGAACTTTGCATGACAAGGAGCATTTTCGACTGCAAAGCCTCTGCATTGAGGAGGGGAAAAAGCAATAACAAGCCGGAGGAAGGCTGTCTCTTCCTGGCATCGAATCCAGGGAAACTTCAGAGGAAGTGGTAGGAACACGGTTAACTTCAGCCTCACATGGATTTGCTTGGTGCAGTCCTTACAGGCTGTGCTGTTTGCACAGAGAACCTCAGCTCATTAAGTCACACACAAATCTTCTTTCCTCCTTTTTTTTTTAAGAGCTGGTGTGAGCAGCCTGGTGGCAGATGAGGTGCTCTATTCTCAAAGCACGTACAGCACCACGCCCCCTCCATGATCCTCCTCTGTCCCTATGTGACCTGATAAAATAACTGGGTCTGAGTAAAATCATGACAAACTCTCTGGTGGAAGGGATGTCTCTGGGTTCAGCACCGGTAACCCCTCTGCTCCTGAGTGTAACTCCAGAGTGCTGCCACCAAACAGTCTGTGATGCTGGGCTGCCTGTGCAGAGGAACCATGTGTCAGAGCCCAGATATCACAGTCCCTGTTGATGCAGCAATGGGGAGACTAGGAATAATGGGATGAAATGAAGCAAAGGAGAATCTAGGCTGAGATAAAGACCTATTTCCTAAGGGTGGAAGCCCTATCTCATGAGTCATTTAAAAAAAACAACACAAATGGAGATATATGTATCTCATAGAGCTGAAAGGGACCCTCAAGGTCATTGAGTCTAGCCCCCTGCTTTTACTAGCAAGACCCAAGTACTGATTTTTGCCTCAGATCCCTAAGTGGCCCCCTTAAGGATTAAACTCACAACCCTGGGTTTAGCAGGCCAGTGCTCAAACCACTCAGCTATTGCTCCCTCCCCCCCAAACTGCCCTGGACAAAACCCTGTTGAATATACCATGTGTGGGGACCAGACTTGCATGGGCCAGGGAGGGAGGCTAGATGGCATTATCTTGTGGAATCCTAGAAATGAGGACGGACGATTTTCCAGTGGGGAGCTAGAAGTGGAGAGTGTGAAAGCTGGAGTCTTTTCAAATGTAGCACGAATGGGCGTTGTTTTCCTCCCAGTAACGTCTCCTGGCCGGGCAGCAGGCTTGGGTGGTGCCACTCTCCAGCAGGCAAACAGGTATGGTGCTCCACCTGTTTGATTTCTGGGGCTCCATTCATCTCCTGCAGGGTGTGGGTGAGCTCCAGCTACACTGCACTACATCACCTGCCTCCACCAGCTAACAAGCCCCTGGCACTCGTGTGGCAATTATTTCAGTTGTAAAAATCTAAAATGGGTTCTTTTATTGAGCTGGCCTGTAACTGGATCCAGTGTGCGAATGGTAAAGGGTCTGTTCCCACCTCAGTCGCACACCCCAAGCCATTCCACTGACTTGCAGTGCTTTTCCACACACACTCACCCGACCCTCTTTGGGGGGGTCCCTCAGGCAGTGGGCTCGGAAAGAAGAGATCCACTCACGCTGCCTCTCTAAGGGGCTAATGGACAGTAGAACAGGAGAGTTCCCAATATCGTCTGAGTACTCTGGCCCAATACAGCCGGGAAAGTTAACATTTACCTCCTCCATCCCCGGCTATTTAGCCCACCACCAGAAGGGGCCAAGCTCAGGAAAGCTGCTCTGGCCTGTTTTGGGGTCATGTTCTGAGCCAGACTTTAAGGAGACTTATTCCCAGAATACAGCCTCTATTTTAATCCTTTCATTATTTTCTCATGAGTTCTCCAAAGTGCTTGTTATTTGTACATACATGTGTCTATTAATTTTCCCTTCCAAATATTCCCCAGCCAGCACCACAGCATTAGCACAGTCAGAGAGTTGGGGCTGGACTCGGCAGTACATAGAAAGGAGGAAACAGCTAAAAAAAGGGAAATCAATGATGTGGTCACCTCCAAGGCTGGGAGAAAAGCTGTTAAAAGCCGGAGATTTAAAACAACATACATTTGATTTGACACCAAACTAAAAGCTACTCTAAGTGCAACATCCCAGGCTGCCAAATGCAGAGCATCTGCAGGAGAGGAGTAACTGTTCAGAATAATGGGGTGCTGTAATAAGCAAGTGCCCATGCACTTCATGCTGGAGCTATATTTTGCTGAAAGGTCCCTGGATTCTGTGGCATCTGGTGGAAATTTTTCATCAGCTTCAGATAAATTTTAATCGAGATTTTCACTTAATATGAAGATGAATAACACTCAGTACAATACAGTATTTTGATACATTCCATTTATGTTATGCTGATCCCCCACTTTCAATTTTTGATATGCTGCATTTTTGTATTAACAATGCTTATAATGTCATCTGTAAGTTTCAGAGTTAACACCGATGTGAGTGAATAGGGCAGTTCACATCTCTTATGACCATCATTTCAGGCTGTCTGCAGACTCGGATGTCACTGTATCAGCTACATTTGGCTCATGTTTTCAATGTTATCTCCACAACAGTAAGGACTGGAAACATTTTTTTTTAAATGAAAGGTGAGGTTCAGGAGTGTCATGCTGCAGCTAGAGGTGAATTCTGTGGCTGAAGAGCACATGGGGCCTTGTTTGTAAGGAGCCCACAGGGAACAGTCCTGAAGGAAGGCGAACTGACTCTTCTGGTGGAAAATGCCAGTTGTGACATAATCACAGAGGAGCGTCCCAGGGCAATAGAGGTCTCAGACGTTCCTCCTCATAATGCAGCCAGACCCCACAATCGTCAGGTTTCATTATTTGCACTTTCTGTCCCTACAGGAAGATGGAGGTTGGAATGTGGAAATATTCTCTAGCTCTCTCTTGCATTTGGAACAAAGTTTGATGAGTTCAGTGTGAACAGGATTCATGGTTTGGGGCTTTAACCTCTGCTGTACGGTGCAGTGAGTTTCGCTGCTAGGGTCTGAGCTTCAGTTATTGATGAGCGTGGAGATTAGAGGTTTGTCTCCGTTCTAAAGGAACAAGCTACTTTAGGACTAGTGCACTGTGCACCATGACCCAATGAGGAAGCCCGTGCCTTTACGCCTTGCACCACTCTCCCAAGTGTTGTCAGAGCAGCTGGAAAATCTCTACAGACGATCAAAGGAAAAAAAGCCACCACTTGTCTGACCACTCAGCTGGCATTCAATGGGCGAGGTAATTTCCCCAGGACTTGCAATAAGGTCCTGGACTTGACCTAAGACCTCAGTCCACAGGTTTGTTCATTCTTTCAGATGAGTACAGACCTATTGCACCTATCAGGATCTCCCCCCAGGGCCCTCTTCTGCTCTGAGCCAGAATATCCTTTCCTCCTTTCGTTTGCTTCATAATACAAACCTGGTTCTTAGCACACAATGTCTCCCTAATGTCTCAAAACTGTGTCAAAGCTGGAGCTAACCTAGTGGGAAATCCCATCATCTGGTGGAAGGGGGCTCATGGGCAGAATGGACGCAAATTCAATCAGTGAAACGAATTGTCCAGCAGGAGAGGAGCAGCTGGATTCTCAACACATGCAGCAGGTCTGAGATCATGTCAGCCACCTGTAATTCATTATATCCCCCTACACACACACACACAGCCCCTGCTCCTCCCATGTGAACACACACACACACACACGCACGCCCCTGCTCCTCCCATGTGATAGCTGCAAAGCCTGGGACTTCTAGCCAATAATTTTCTGCTTCATCGAGAGTATATTGGCGAGGCTAACAATGGCAATATTTATTTCCCTTCAGATGCTGTTTCATTTCTCCTATTTCAGTCTGTTGGTTCATTCCCTCCCACAAACTGGAGGGGCAGCAGTGGGAAAAACAATCCCTATCTCCCCTTCTTGTGCTTCTCCCAGAACCTCCAGTGCCTTGGAAAGGCAATAATCTAGCCCCGACATTTTCAATGTGGTAGGCAGGAGACAGCCCTGGCTGTAGTGGAAGGTGGATGGTTAAGCCGCATCCAGCCTTAGGATAAGACTCTCTTGAACTCATCTACACTCACCTCTTTCTTTTGCCCTCCCACAATTCATTCCGTGTGTCTATCCCCTTTTCTCTGAAACAGAACGTCTACCCCACTTCCCCATATCCTCCTAGAGCCCTCATTTTTAGACTTTGCCCCATCATTTTTGATCCAATAACTTTGTAAAAACAGTCTCCCTGTTAGACATTGGAAGGAATGGATAGAGCTGTCAATTGATGCTATTATCATTGTTATTATTTGTGCATTTATATTGTGGTAGTACGCAGAGGCCTTGCACCAGAATCAGGGCACGCGCACATACACACACACACACACACACACACTCACTCCCTGCCTCAAAGAGCTTACCACCTAACCACGTGATGAACAATAACCAATGCTTACAACAAAGAGATGGCACAGTACCAGGGACCGTGAGATGGTTATTATCAATGCAATAGGCAACAGTCACAGCCCAGCAGCTGCCTGACTGTTGTCAAGCATGGTGTAGGCCTCATGGCAGAGAGGTGAGCTTTAAGAAGGAATAGAAGGAGCAATATAGTGTCTTTGAAGATATTTAGAGGCAGGGCTGCCCAGAGGATTCAGGGGGCCTGGGGTCTTCAGCGGCGGGGGGCCCCCGCTTCGGCGGTAATTCGGTGGCGGGGGGTCCTTCCACTCTGGGACCTGCCGCCGAAGTGCCCCGAAGACCCGCAGTGGGGGCCCCCCGCCACCGAATTACCGCAGAAAACCCAGCAGCGCGAGAGTTTTCCAGGGCCCCTGGAGCGAGTGAAGGACCCCGCTCCAGAGGCCCTGAAAAACTCTCATGGGGGCCCCTGTGGGGCCCGGGGCCTGGGGCAAATTGCCCCACTTGCCCCTCCCTCTGGGCAGCCCTGTTTAGAGGGAGCCCCTGTCACTTCCTGTGGTGTGAGCCCTGGAGATGGCACCTAACCAGATAGATAGATAGATAGAGGGGGTGTATGGGGATAGAGAGAGCGATAGCTAGATAGACAGATGTATGTTAAAGTCACTGAGATGTTTCAGCCAGCGTCGGAAGCCAGCATGGCTGAGTGAAGAGCTTGCCGCTAATGTGCCAGCTATGTAATCTCCTCTAACAGCAGACTGATGGCAGAGGTTAATAGATCTTGATGAGGTTTTTATTAGAGTCTGATACAGTCTCAGGCCTGCTGCAGTTGCCAAATTGTCAGGTTGCTCATAAATGTGAATGAATTAGAAATAACTAATGCTAAAACTATTCCTTATGGTAAAGGGCTGAGTGCAGCTCCCCCTCCAGCAATGCTGTGGTGGGTGAATGTGCCCCTGGGATCCTGTTTAGAGCAGGAAACAATCATTGAAACTAAAAGGTGACAAATTCAAAACTGATAAAAGGAAAGAATTCTTTTTACAACATGCAGTGATCCTGTGGAACTCGCTGCCACAAGATAATGAAGCCAAGTTCTTAGCAGGATTTAAAAAGGGATCAGACATTTATGGGGACAGAAAGAACATCCAGAGTGATTATAGTCAGTATTAAAAAATAGATGAGATTTTTGGAAGTTATAAACCCTCCTGCTGCAGGGTAGGCAGCACTTTCTAACTACTGAGGGTCAGGAGGAAATTTCCCCTGGGGAGATTAACCCATCACTGCCCCATAGCAAGGTTCTTGCGCCTTCCTCTGGAGCAGCTGGCACGAGCCAGAGACAGGACATTGGGGTAGATAAAGCTCTGGTCCAATCCAGTCTGACAATTCCTATGTCATACAATGCAAGGATAAGAACCCTTAGTGGTGTCTGGCTGCCAGCAGCAAGGAGAGATTGGTGTCAAGTGTAATGGTGGACACTCGTCCAGTCCTAACAGCATGAAGAATAGCAATTTGTCTCACCTAGATCATGAAATGGCTGTCAGGGGGGAATGAGTTTCAACTGCTCTTGGCCTGTGCTGGATAGGAAGGCAGGGTCTGAATGACGACAGCATGGACTGGAGCCCCAGCACCTGCCCACCAGGAAATGGAATGAGACCAGCAGCCACCCAACAGCCACATGGCCAGATGAATCTCTTCTCCTTTGGCCGGAACTGGTTTGCCCAGGCCTAATTATAACTAAGTTAGAAGCCAAGGTGACTCACTGGCAGGGAATGGATGCTGGCCAGCAAGCTGCTATGTACAGGCCTTGTCCTCAGGGCCTTTCTCTTGATGCTGGGATTTCAGCTACCAGTAGCTACACCACTGTGGCTCTATTTGCTCCCTGCCTGGCACTGGTGTAAATTGTGTCAACTCCAGGTGTTTGCAGCTACACGACTGGCTAAATTCCCAGTGTAGACAAGGCCTGAGCCCAATCCTTTGTTATGAAGAGCCCTGTCCAGAGAGGTGCTCAACTCAGTTGTAGAACTGGGTGAATAATGGATTTCTCTGGGTGCTGGCAATTCCAAAAGAGAGGAAAAAATGTTTTGGGTCAAATCGAAAACAACGTTTTTCAAAACGTTCGGCAGATCAGAAAGTCAAACAAAATGAGTTTAGTTTAGATTTCTAGCATTTTTTTACCTTTTACATTTTCTAACTATAAAATGTAAGTAAATCTCTCAGCAGAAACCATATCACAGAGGCAATGTCAAAACAATATATTTCAATTTTATCCGATTTTTTTTCAGCTGAAACAATTCAGCAAAATCAACACAAGTTCACAAAGTGTTTTGGTGTTACCAGATCTGCATATTTCACCCAAAAAAGGCTTTGGTAGAAAATTCCCCCTCAGCTCTACTCAATTCCTGCTGAGATAAGTAAGGCTGAGAGCATGCTGCCCCGCTCAGGTGGGGCACAGCACCCTGGAGAATTCTGAGCCCAGCCAGGGACATTGTCCCTGCCTGCATACGTCTGAAATCTGGAGACAAGCTAGAGGAGTCCGCTCCGCTGGTATTGAATTTTCTTCTCTGTGGTACAGTATCTCCTTGAAGTGTGACAACTGCAATTACTTCCAGATGTGAGCCTCTTAGTTTCCAGCAGGCTGGAGTGGATGTGGTAAACTCTGCAATGGAAACCAAAAACCAGGCCAGATGTGCCATGTCAATGTCACATCTGGCTCCAAGGCTCGCAGCAATAACCAGAACAAATGGTTGTTAGTTCTTCTGTCCTGAACTTGTCAGTGTTTTAATGTTTAAAGGGAAAACGGTAAAGCCTGGACCATCGTCACTTCCTGCCAGGGACCCTAGCAGCCAACACTGTGAGCCTGCTGTGTCTGACAGCTAACAGTGACCTGCAGGACTCACTAACAAAACTGTGGCATAGTGCAGCCAGGGTGAGGTCCTTGGTGGCAATTCCTGGGAACATAGTTAATAATGCAGTGCCTCAGCTCACTGTCTAACTGTGGGTACGTCTACACTACGGGACTATTCCGAATTTGCATAAACCGGTTTTGTAAAACAGATTTTATAAAATCGAGTGCGCGCGGCCACACTAAACACATTAATTTGGTGGTGTGCGTCCGCGGTCCGAGGCTAGCGTCGGATTCTGGAGCGTTGCACTGTGGGTAGCTATTCCCTAGCTATCCCATAGTTCCCGCAGCCTCCCCCGCCCCTTGGAACTTCCGGGTTGAGATCCCAGTACCTGATGGGGCAAAAATCATTGTCGCGGGTGGTTCTGGGTAAATGTCGTTAGTCACTCCTTCCTCTGGGAAAGCAACGGCAGACAAGCATTTCGCGCCTTTTTCCCCTGGATTGCCCTGGCAGATGCCATAGCATGGCAATCATGGAGCCTGTTTTGCCTTTTGTTGTGACTCTCACCGTATGTGTAATAGATGCCGCTCACAGAGGCGATTCAGCAGCGCTACACAGAAGCATGCTTTTGCTTTTGCATGACAGCAGAGATGGTTACCAGTCATACTGCACCATCCAAACCCTTCCATAAATTGGAACTGGTGAGGATGATTATGGCTACCAGTCCTTTTGTACCATTTGCTGCTGTCATAAGTGCCCCTGGCTGCTCTTAGCCAGGGGCGCAAAAGCCAAAATTGGGAATGACTCCCTGAGTCAATCCCTCCTTTTTGGTATCTAAAAATAGAATCAGTCCTGTCTAGAATTTGAGCAAGTGTACTAGAGAACCACTGTATCAGAGAACCAGAGAGCACAGCTGCTCTGTGTCAGATCCAGCAGAAATTATGAGCTGTATGCTATTCACAGGGGGTGCTCCTGCAACAACCTCACCTGTTGATTCCATTCTTCCCCCAGCCTTCCTGGGCTACCATAGCATTGTCCCCCCACTTGTGTGATGAAGTAATAAAGAATGCAGGAATAAGACACAACAGTGACTTGTTAGTGAGAAATGAGTGGAAGGCAACCTCCAGCTGCTATGATAGTCCAGACAGGACAGTAAGGAGTGTGGAGGAGAGGAGCCCAGCATCCCTCTGCTAGTCTAGGGGCAATTGAATCTTTTCTTTACACATGAAGGGTGGGGGCTGATGGAGCTCAGCCCCCTGTTGCTATGATGATGATGGTTACCAGCCATACTGCACCATCCACCAGAAAAAATTAGGGCCAGGAGCCCTTGATCGACCTGACGGATGCTAGTCAGCATGGTTACTGCCCCATGTACCAATAGGCTGATGACGAGAACGGTTACCAGTCCTTTTGTACCATCAGCCACCCATGGCAGGGGGGGAGTGAGGATGTTGGTGTTGACGGCTGCAGCATCGTGTCTATCTGCAGCATTCAGTAAAGATAGGGTGACATGTAAAAGAGTCAGAGGATTGTTTTCCCTTTCACTTCTGGGGGTGGGTGGGGGGGGGTGAGTAGATTGCCAAGCTATGCCCTGACCCACCGCGGACACTGTGTTTGACCCTAGAAGCATTTGGACCTCAGCCAAGAATGCAAATACTTTTCGGAGGCTGCAGGAACTGTGGGATAGCTTCAGTCCTCCAGTCCATGAGCGTCCATTTGATTCTTTGGCTTTCCGTTACGCTTGTCACGCTGCAGTGCGCTGAGTCCCTGCTATGGCGTCTGTCTGGAGATTTTTAAAAAAGGATTCTGAATTTCATCTTCTGTAACGGAGCGCTGATAGAACGGATTTGCCTGCCCTTACAGCGATCACATCCGCATGGTCCGTGCTGGAGCTCTTTTTTTATTTTGATTTCGGACTGCATCGTCACCCGTGCTGATCGGAGCTCCACGCTGGGCAAACAGGAAATATTCAAAAGTTCGCGGGGCTTTTCCTGTCTACCTGAGCACTGCATCCGAGTTCAGATTGCGGTCCAGAGCGGTCACTGCTGCACTGTGGGATAGCTCCCGGAGGCCAATACCGTCGATCAGCGTCCACACTAACCCTAATCCGATATGTTAATACCGATACTAGTGTTACTCCTCTCGTTAGGGAGGAGTACAGAAACCGGTTTAAAGAGCCATTAAAATCGATATATGGTGCCTCCTAGTGTGGACGGTTGTGGCTTTAAATCGGTTTTACGCTCCTAAAACCGGTTTAAACGCCTAGTGTAGACCAGGCTTGAGTTGCTGCCTCAGCCCCAACTGCCTAGGGGCCTGGCTCTAGGCAGGAAGAGTGAATGATTGGTTAGACACTCTTTCAAGTGAGCCAAAGCATGGGACATTCAAATTTAAGACTGGCGCTGGTGGAATTTGTCAGCCAAAAAGCTCAGTTTCTCCCCCCCCCCCCCGTAGTGATGGAATATAGTATGCAAACCCCATCCTGTCATCCTGAACTTCCCCTGAGGCTGCTGAGGCAGCATCGCTGAACTGCGAGGTAAGCAAAGTGGAAGCAATTTGTTCCTGAATCAGTCCCTGCCTTGTTCAGACGGGTCACAGGCCTGGTCGTCTGATACCATGATGTTTGTTTCCAAGAAGCCAGAGTGTGATGTCAGGAATAATTGTGATCTGTGACATCACTGAATAAATCAGGAAAGAGGCAGTGCTTCTGTTATACATACAATATGATGGGGGCTAATTTAGCTACAACTAATCAGGAAAGAGATCTTGGCATCATCGTGGATAGTTCTCTGAAGATGTCCACGCAGTGTGCAGAGGCGGTCAAAAAAGCAAACAGGATGTTAGGAATCATTAAAAAGGGGATAGAGAATAAGACAGAGAATATCTTATTGCCCTTATATAAATCCATGGTACGCCCACGTCTTGAATACTGTGTACAGATGTGGTTTCCTCATCTCAAAAAAGATATACTGGCATTAGAAAAGGTTCAGAGGAGGGCAACTAAAATGATTAGGGGTTTGGAACGGGTCCCATATGAGGAAAGATTAAAGAGGCTAGGACTTTTCAGCTTGGAAAAAAGGAGACTAAGGGGGGATATGCTAGAGGTCTATAAAATCATGAGTGATGTGGAGAAAGTGAATAAGAAAAAGTTATTTACTTGTTCCCATAATATAAGAACTAGGGGCCACCAAATGAAATGAATGGGCAGCAGGTTGAAAACAAATAAAAGGAAGTTCTTCTTCACACAGCGCACAGTCAACCTGTGGAACTCCTTGCCTGAGGAGGTTGTGAAGGCTAGGACTGTAACGGGATTTAAAAGAGAACTGGGTAAATTCATGGAGGTTAGTCCATTAATGGCTATTAGCCAGGATGGGTAAGGAATGGTGTCCCTAGCCTCTGTCAGAGGGTGGAGATGGACGGCAGGAGAGAGATCACTTGATCATTACCTGTTAGGTTCACTCCCTCTGGGGCACCTGGCATTGGCCACTGTCGTTAGACAGGATACTGGGCTGGATGGACCTTTGGTCTGACCCAATACGGCTGTTCTTATGTTACCCCCAGCAAACATCAGTGATTGAAAAGGAACAGCAGGGCAGCTCAGTGGATTGTCAGCCAAATAGAAGTGTGGCCAATATTCTTTAGAGAAAAGTGTCACATGATGGTCTGTATGTAGGACTAGGAGCCAGGAATTCCTGGGTTCTAATCCTGCTCTCACACTGTCTGTGCCTTTGGGCATGTTACTTTGCCTCTCTGTGCCTCAGTTTCTCCCTTATACACTGTGGTAGTAATAATTAGAGATGGGCTCCAACCAACATCATGGATCAAAACACCACTGACATTTGATTCTGGAGTCAGAGCTTTGGAGCTGGCCCTGTTTCTACAGTGGATCAAAACAAAACCCCACATCAAAATGTCCCTGAACTTCAGGGAAGTTGGTTCCATGCTTTGTGCCTTGGGCCATTGCTAACAATAATAATTATACCCATGTACCTCCTGCACTGGGGACTTGAGAGAACCAATTAATCTTGGTAAAGCATTTTGAAGATGAGAAGTCCTTCTGATGGGGTTTGCTGTGTTGGAATGGGAGTGGAGACATTTGGAGTAAATTAGTAAAAAGCTTACTGACATCCAAAAGTTAGTGGAGAGGCAGCATTCATGCATGTACAGCTTCATGCAATGGGAATCTCACCGTAAAGGGCATATTTCCTTCATCAAGTCTGCTCTCTGGACTTCAGCCCAAATGAGTCTTTATACCTTTTACCAGTGTATATTTGAAGCTACCCTAGCGCAGCTCATACTCCACAGAATATGACACCAGCCTCAATCACTGACATAGTGACCAGTATGCTTCGAAAAGACACAGAGTTCCTGGATGTTGGACAGTTTCACTGCTCTCTCTGTCCTGCCATGGATGTGCCTTTCTCAGATAAAGATTATTTACATAGATTATTTACATAGAGCCTTTTATCCCGAAGCACTTTGCAAGTTGTAATGCAAATGGCATACTCAGAGCTATACATATGTTGATGTGGAGGGAGGCTGGCATAGACAAGAGAGATGGCCTTGTGGTTAAAACATTCTCCTAGTACTCAAGAGATGCAGGTTAAATCCCTGGCTCTCTCTCACATGAGAAGTCACACGGGGTGGGGGTTAGGCTTCTCAAAAGTGCTCTGCTCCTGTTCTGACACTTGTGGCCAGCTTTTCCAAGGAAATGAGGCACCAGCATGCTGAGGTCTCTTGAACATCTAGCCCATAATCTTTCTGTGCCTCAAATCCCCATGAGTAAAAGGAGACTGACTTTCTCTGTTCCCCCAGGAATATTTAGCACATTGGAGCCTGATCTCATCTGGGCGCCTCTTAGCACTACTAGAACACAGATAGTAAAGAAGAACAACAAGATGGATATGTCCCTCACGAGCGACTCAGTCTCTCTTCATGTCTGTGGAAGTCACCAAAAGCCAAGAGGTTTCTTCAGAAGAAACTGAAGGTTCAAAAGCAGCCCATATTAATCTCTAGTTTTTATCTAGCAAGTTTCACCAGCAGATCTCAAAGCTCTTTGCAAAGGAGGTCAGTATCTTTATCCCCACTTTATAAGTGGGGAAACTGAGGCACAGAGCAATGACGTGACTTGCCCAGGTCATCTAGTTCAGGTCTGGTCTAGGAGAGAGCTTCCATGGAAGGCACCAAGATGGGAGGATGCTGAGGACCCTTTTATCAGATTTTGATCAGAGATGATCATCCCTCCAGCAAACTAAATGACTCCATCACTCTCCTAAGACAATATCATTTCCTGGTGTAATGATTCTCCTTCCTCACTGTTCTCTTTGGAGAATCCTGTGCATGAAGGAACCAGCTCTATAAATGAGAAGAGCTTGTTGGCTCTTTTCTGGCAGAGGAGGTGCTGTAGTCTTCATTGCTAGGGGTCTGGCTGCATCTGTTAGATGCTGCACCTCTCTTCCTGCTAAAAGAACCCATCAGATCCTGGCTGTATTTAATTTAAGGTTTTCCCAGAGTTATGATGAGAACATCTCTCTCTTTCCTTTCAGGGTAGCTATTTAAGTCTCATTGGGCCTGTCTAGGGTGACCAGATGTCCTGATTTTATAGGAACAGTCCTGATTTTTGGGTCTTTTTCTTATATAGGCTCCTATCTCCCCGCCCCACCCCCACCCCCACCCCCGCATCCCGGTTATTCACATTTGCTGTCTGGTCACCCTAGGCCGGCCAGTGATTGGGAGGGATCTTTAAAATGCAGTAGGAGTTTGGTATTGTTGTGCCGTGAAATCTAAATGCACTCAAAGCGTTCAGAAGATAATGCATTTTCTTAGCAGTGTATTTACAAAAGAGTAAAGCTCTGAGTGCTTGGCCCAGCTCCCAGAGGGAGCATCGGATATTAGCTGCACACACCGTAGATTGTGTTTAATTTCATCTTCATGTTTTCCCTCTAATTAATATCCGTGTGCTGGCTGTCGCGCAGAGGCTGCTTTATGTTGTGCCTGCCAGCAGACTTTAACAGTAACGTAATTTACACCGCAGCTCGTGGGAGCTGGGAGGCAATGAGATAGAACAAAGCATTTTTCACAAGCTTTCTCGCTACCCCCTTGATGATTTCGCTCCACCCGTTAGCTAGGACCCAGCAAACTCAGCGCATTAGGGCGTTTCATAGGACATAGGGGTGTAAATGCACAAGGATTCCATTGGACATGCCATTTCACAGCCCTCCCCAGCCCCAAATGTGCCGTTTACTCGTGGTTCCCAAGGAAAGCCAGGGAGTGAAACAGGCGTGGATTCTGAACAGCAAAGCAGCCTATGGACGCATCAGCACTCAGAAATAGTGAGGGCGAAACCGAAGGTAAAGAGGGGAGCCCAGTGAGGTGTCCTTCAACCAGCCTGCTTAGCCAAGTGTCCTCTGGTCCTATTACTTGTGTTATAGTAGGCCTTGTGCAGGGCACTGTACAAACACCTAGGAAGACTCCTAGACTTTAAGGTCAGAAGGGACCATTATGATCGTCTAGTCCGACCTCCTGTACAACACAGGCCACAGGATCTCACCCACCCGCTCCTGCAACAAACCCTGACCTATATCTGAGCTACTGAAGTCCTCAACTTGTGGTTTAAAGACTTCAAGGTGCAGAGAATCCTCCAGCAAGTGACCCTTGCCCCACGCTGCAGAGGAAGGCGAAAAACCTCCAGGGCCTCTGCCAATCTGTTGATAGAGAAGGTCTAAGAAAATTTGCAAAAAATGCCTAAAATTGATTTGACTCTTGCTAAAACCATTGATTTCTTTGCTTGTGATATTAGCTTTCATCTGCAAATCTTTCCCAACTGTACTTATTTCTTCCCTGTACAGAACACCGCTGTTCACATCCTCATGTTCCACAAACTCTAGGCTATTAAGGATAAATAGTGTTAATGGATTTGATGCTTAGTGATAGTTTTCCAAGGCTGAGAAAGGCAAAACACATCTTCACACTTCCTCTCCTGGGGATCAAATAATTACAGCCCCCCCCCCAAGATGGGGGGTGAGGGAAGAAAATATAAGGGAAGATGGTAGGGGAAATACAGGTAATGTAGGTTACCAAAAGGTGCACAACAGGAACAGATCCCACATGTCCTAGGCAAAGACCCTGTTCACTGGACCCACCAGTTCTGTTCCAAGGAAGTGATGATACTGCACCATTGAGGTATCTCTAAGGTATGGCTACACTGGCAAGTTTTACATGGAGTTAGCGATTGTCAGTTAACACATAATCTGGACATTCCCCAAAGGTTTGCTCTAGTACACACACATTTCTGGTTTTTCCTAGAGATCAGTGCAGGTTAACCACCAGTGTCTGTAGCTTGGGCGTGTCCAGACTAGCCTTTGCAAAGGTGTTACCCACCTTGAGTTAACTGGCAATCAATTAACTCTGGGTAAAACTCCTTAGTGAAGACAAGACCTTCCCCCAAGGCCAATCTAGCAGCCTGAGAGCTCTGCAGAATTAGGGAGACAGGGCCTAGTGCAGGTTATTGTATGTTACACAACTGCCTCCTGTCTGGTTTTTCCTGTAGGGAGGTTACCGGACCTGGAGAGATGAGTCTAAAGGGCCTAAAGGAAGCACAGCTCTGACCCCTGATTGCCCCAGCTGTAGAAAGCAGGCAGGAGAGGTGTCTGAGTGACAGGCAAACAGCCAAGCTGGGTCTGTGGAAGTTGGATATTGAATGAAGAGCCCAAAATAGGGAAGGAAGAACAAGGCTTCTTGAGGGATAAAACCATCTCCCAGGAATAGATTCAGAGCTGGGTCTGAGGCTGCAGAGAGCATAAGGAAAAGATGGGAAATGAGAGCTATTGTGAATACTGCTGGAAAAGCAAAAGAGAGAGTGTGGATCTCTGCTACGGAGCTGGCTCCTCCACCTCCTCCAGCTGTGAGAAACACAACAGGGCAAAGACACAGCCAGTGAGTGACCAGAGCCTCTGGAGCCAAGTGGACATGACCCCAGCACCACCTCTGTCAGCAGACTTTAAGAGCGAGCAGCTATTTCCGGAGAAGTGCACCTGTCCTGGAGAGATGATACAGGTGAGTGCTGTGATCTGAAACCTGCCAGGGAGTGACTCGCTTGGGTATGCACCCTCAGTGCAGGCACACCCATATGTATCCCCACACATCCATGTAAAGGGGCACATACTAACACATGCAGATCTTTGCAAAAGCAACACTCAGTCTGTTGTCAGATGAGGTTTGGAATGAGTCTGAGAGTGCAGGCAGAGGGATTTAGCAGGGATGGTGGGAGCTGCAGAGGAGAAGGCTATGGACAGCAGCCATGCTGCATGGTGGGACAGGGAGAAGACCGGCGCTAGTTGAGCGGAAGGATAGACATTGAGTCAGTAGGTCTCAGAACTGGTGAGAAATTGGAGTGAGTGGAATCCTCAGCAATATAGCAAGGGGCAGGGGTTGGATAGATGAGTACGAGCAAGACGCTCCTTATCCAAGCAGCACCCAGGGCACTGACGGGGAGGCTGGGCTGTCTAGTCCCTGGAACAAAATTTAATCTCCTTGGATGCTCTGAACAGAGCATCCTGTCACCAGCGAATTCATTCACGGGCATGTTTTAGTACGATACAGGCTGCTGATGGCCTGTGAGACTAAGGCAGATTAACGTTACTGAGAGTGAGTCACTAGCAGGCCTCTGCACTGTTCATGATCTGTCACCAGCCCCAGCTTCTGGGGATGTTCCTCCCAGGGTTGCTAACTATGAAGTGCCGTGAGGAATGAAAGCGTGCCAGAAACGTGCCTGGAGCATTTTAGCAGGCAAAGCCATTGTTCATTGTTCCACCCTTCCCAGCCGGTTTGTATCACGCATTTGTTGCGCCTTAGTGAGGCCTGAAGAAACTGGGGTATCTACCTGAATGTCTTTCTGCCCCTTGAAAACCAAATTCACTGCATTCTGGATCAATCTATCCAAGCAAACTGCGCCTGGCCGGGGCATCAGAGACATCGACCCAAACACCCTCTGATCTGTAATGGTTTAAATCACACCCATTGTAGTAACCGTTACTTTTAAGCATCCATAGCACGCACAAATCATGTCTGTAACTGCTTATAACATCTGCTGATCATTTATTAACCCTTCATACGCCATTTATAAATGGAACCCTATTGTGTGACTAAAAGCCTATAGCCCGCTTTAATAGCCCGCCCTGTTCATGCAGCTGAATCGCTGGGTTGAGTCTATCACACTCTGGGCCTGTGCTAACTTGGACTCCTTTTGCAGTCACTTAGACCTGCTCTACACTTAAAACGTATGTTGACATAGCTCCGGTCTTTGGGGCGGGAGGTGAAAAATCCACACGCTGGCCTGTGCACGGTAGCTATGTTCAGCTAACCCCTGGTGTAGATGCAGATAGGTTGATTGAAGAATGCTTCTGTCTCCCTAGCAAAAGATGCATTTTCCAGTCTGGGCTGCTGGGCAGAAGACTCCTTAGCTGCAGATGCTTCCCTTCCAGGGCAGGGTGCTCTGTTGTTTGGGTTCTGAGCCCCCATTTATAAGGCTCTCCCCTTCTTGTTCACTCGAGGCAGCACACCCTGAGAGCAGGGGCCTGTGGAGGGGAGGAGACTGGGAAAGGAAGAGCACCGACCTGGAATCGTCAGGCAGGAGAGTCGCTGCACTGAGCAGTGGTCCCTAAAGGGATACTGGGTAGAGGCATCACGGCAGTAAAAGGGAGCCAGTAAGAATGGCCACACTGGGTCAGACCAAAGGTCCATCTAGCCCAGTATCCTGTCCTCTGACAGTGGCCAATGCCAGGTGCCGCAGAGGGAATGAACAGAACAGGTTATCATCAAGTAATCCATCCCCTGTCGCTCATTCCCAGCTTCTGGCAAATTTGGACACTGGGCAAGCAAAGGAGCAGCATGTCAAATGCTCAAATATGAGGATGGGGAGACAGGTGGGAAGCTGTTTGTGTGCCATAAAAAGGCACCTGAGGATGAGTTCTCACCAATCAAAGAAGAAAATGCATGGAAGGGAGGTAGTGTCCAAGTGCTGGGAGGCCAGGATTCCCTCAGCAAGTCTCTCACCCATCCTTCCTGTAAGAAATGGAGGGTGCTGGCCCAGCTCCCAGTGCACAGTGCTCGCCTCACCAGTCAGAAGGCCGCAGCTCACAGCTTTCCTTGTGCTCATGTATTCGTTGGCACTGTGACGTGGTGATTAAACCAGCCCCTGGGGGCACATGTGTGCAGAGAGAGCGTAAATTTTTCCAGTGGCCTCTGCCTAACTATGTTTGGTGAAATCAATTACATTTTTCTCAAAAGCAACTGAGTTTTATCCGGGCAGTGGGACAGTGAAATACCCAGTGCTCCAGTTAGGTCTCTTGTAAGCTCCCCAGCTTTGCCCTGCTGCCTGTGGCTTAGGGGAGCACAGTGCAGTTGTGAACATTAAAAATAAATGACATTCCTAAAGGAACATAAAGAAAAATGACCCACACCCCTGCCCTTCTCAAGGTGGGTGGGTGCAGTGGCTGGGTGGTGGGCCTGCAGGGTACAGCAGAGGCTCTCATTGCTGCATTATTGAGTAGCATTTCTCATGCTGGGGGTTCTTTGGGTATGTCCATACTGTAATGAAACACCCACAGCTGGCCCATGCTAGCTGGCTCAGGCTGCAGGGCTAGGGGGGAGAGATAGCTCAGTGGTTTGAGCATTAGCTTGCTAAACCCAGGGTTGTGAGTTCAGCCCTTGAGGGGGCCATTTAAGGATCTGGGGCAAAAACCTGTTTGGGGATTGGTCCTGCTTTAAGCAGGGGGTTGGGCTAGGTTTCCTGAGGTCCCTTCCAACCCTCTACAATTGCAATGTGGACATCTAGGTTTAGGCTGCAGCCCAGATTCTGGGACCCACCCCCACTCCAGGTGTTTTATTGCAGTGTAGACATGGCCTTTGTGTCCAGTCACAAAGGCTGCATCTGAGATCCTGGCACACCCTCATGTCTTCACGTAATGCTCAGTCTTTGGAAATTATTACAGCAGTAACTAGCGTACCTGGCAAAAAACTGCCCTAACTGTGCCTCTGCATTAGCATCCTTATGCATGGTAGGAAGGCCCAGCACTGACCCTCCATACGGATTTAGGGACTGCACCCCCACGTGCCTGAGACACGCCGTGTGACCTCCCCGACAGGAATCAGATGCCCTATGGGGATGCAGCCCGAGCAGATGGACCTCTTAGGAAAGCAAAGTCACTGTTTCCACACTGACATCTCTAGTGCTGATAGACTGGCTTGTCCCTAACTAGGGCATCTCCTAGACTTCCTTGACTGTGGCTCTCCTTCCAGCAGTGAGTGGAGCTGTGGGGCTCAAGGAGATTTTTGCACGGCAGCTTGTGGTGGGGCAGAGCTGCAGAAGGGACTGTGCCTCAGACTGGGGGAGGAGGAACCTGTAATTGCAAACCAAAGGGAATGGAGCTGGATCCCCTGAGGCACAAACCCTCTCCGGAGTGTGAGGTGGGGGAGGGGGGAAGGCATGGCCCTCCTCACTTTCTCTGGGGCGACTTGCACCCCAAGAATGCACAGGAGGAGCAGCCCCTGCACTGCTCTGACCACGGGAGCTGCTAATGTGCCTTGTCCCTACCGCCAAAACAAACAGCTTCAGCCAACCCCAGCCATGCCCCGCAGAATGTTGTGGCCATGCCCAGCTTCCAGGCACCGGAACCCAGCTGCTGCCTTTGCTTTTTGCCATTACAGCCCCAGCCAGAAACTGGGTGGAAAACGGAGCAAGTGGGAGTGAAAAATGCCTGGCTCCTGGATCGGAGAGGAAATGGAGGAGCTGTGGTGTCTGACATGAGGGAGTGGAAATTCTTTCCAGTGGTTTTAGCCCATCTCCTGGGTTGAGACCTTGTAAACATGTGGACAGTGCTTTCCGCCCGGGGGATGTGTCGGGTTCCTGGAAGTCAAGGCAGCTGGAGTGGTGGCCTCCTTCGCAGACGCTGCAGCCTGCTGAATAAAAACACTGTGCAGCAGCAGCACAAGAGACAACCCCTTTCTTCAGTGCTGTGTTTACGCAGGAACCTGTGCAGCCAGCTTTAGGCTGCAGTGAGGTTAACCACTGTATAATGAGCAAGGGGGAGGGGCTGAGTGCAACCCAAGGAAACATGGCCTTGGATGCCAGAGCCCAGCATGCCAAAAGAGGCTTGGAGTCCGTCTTCACTGCAGCTAACCCGGGTGATTGGCACCCGCGTCTGGCTTAGCCTAGCCTGTGTGTAAGCATCCCTGTCGCAAAGCTCCCCGACATGACTGTGTTGTCACTGTTTCTGCGCTCACCCCTGTGTGTCCTGGGGCACGTCCGTCCCATGGTTCCTTGTGCTGAGAGGCTGCTGGGTTCTTCCCTAGTCAAGGGAGTCCATTGTGGGAGAACTTGGTGGCCCTTTGCGGGGAGATTGTGAGGCGGCGTTGGAGGGCTGTTGGCACTCCTGTGATTTAACCTGCTCCCTCCAGGTCTTTCCCCCCACCCCTCCCGGTTGGGTAAAGTAGCCCAGGCTGAAGACACCTCCATACCCAGTTCAGAGGTTTCTCTGTGTGGATGGTAGGGGAGGTTGGGCTTAAACCCAGGTCAGAGCCCAGGTTAGGTGTGCAGACAGTGTGCTGGTGAGTCCAGTGCATTGTGATCTGGTTTTGTCTGAGATTCCCTCTAGAGGTATCAGGATTTAATTCAAACGCGCCCCATCTCTCTCTCTCACCTCCACAAGTCACCTCAGGCTATGTCTTCTGTGCCAAAAGAGGTGGGCCTCAATACAGCAGGGCCTACGACTGACCTCCTCTTGCTATGCTGTGGTGAAACTAGCTGTGTCGTCGTGTCTCCTAGGATTTCACCAAGGGATAGCTACAGTTACCTCACTCTAAAACAGGGGTCGGCAACCTTTCAGAAAAGGTGTGCCGAGTCTTCATTTATTCACTCTCATTTAAGGTTTTGTGTGCCAGTAATACATTTTAATGTTTTTAGAAGGCCTCTTTCTATAAGTCTATAATATATAACTAAACTATTGTTGTATGTAAAGTAAATAAGGTTTTTAAAATATTTAAGAAGCTTCATTTAAAATTAAATTAAAATGCAGAGCCCCCCAGACTGGTGGTCAGGACCTGGACAGTGTGAGTGCCATTGAAAATCAGCTCACGTGCCGCCTTCGGCACATGTGCCATAGGTTGCCTACCCCTGCTCTAAAACCACCTCTTCTGACAGTGACAGCAGAACCTCGCTCAGGCTGGATCATCACCATTCTCTGAACCCCTCTGGCCCCGACTTCTGTACCTCCCTCCTCTCCGCCTCTGCAGGCCCCAGCTCTCCAGACATCAGCACAGGCCTGGTTTTCACCCAGGTCCCACTGACTGCAGCTGGGTTTGTGGGTTCCCGGTATCTCTGAAAGTCAGCCCATGTTCAGAATGCTGCTTTCCGCCCTCTCATGTGCAAAGCACAGCAATGGTCTGCTCCAGGGGTGCTGGAACTAGGGATGCTAGGGGTTTAGTAGCACTCCCTGGCTGGAAGTGGTAATAATAACCAAATACCTATCTTCCACTTTCAGCACCCCCACTATAAAACTTGTTCCAAAGCCCTGTTCTGCTCCCTCCTTCCCCCTCCCTCCACTTGGTCCCAGTTCAGTTAGTGATGCAGGTCAAAATTTCTCTCCTTGTTTTTAAAATTCTCCATGCGGCTTTGCCCCAGCCCACCAGGTACAGGTCTGTCGCATCTTATGCTGGGGTTACGTTCTGCAGTCAGTGCGTAAAGCGAAAATCGCGCATAGTCAAAATTACATTGACTGTAATGGCGGGTGGAATCACCCACACTACAGGTACACTATTAAAATTGTTGTTTTTCTCTCTTTTTTTGTTTTGTTTTTGCTGACCGTGTAAAGCTGAAATGGCGCATGTTAAATGCGTGTAAGATGCGACAGACCTGTACTCGGGCCCCTGTGTGCATCAGCTTTACCGAACTTAGAAAGCAGCAAAGAGCCTATTCTCACTCATGCTACAGCCACTTTGCACCACGGCTGTGTGCTAGCAGAAGTGTAAAAGTGAGTGTAAATGTAACTCTCACTTTAAGGCACCTGCATGCTGCCAGAGTGGTTAGTGTGAATGAGAATCAGGCCCTAAGTGTTTTGCAAAATTTAACTCCAGTTTCAAGCTCAGACAAGAAACACCACCTGTAACTCTCAGTTGCTGAGTCAAAAAATTTTAGTCATCGTCTTCTGATAGTTCTTTTGCACTTGCATGTGCTGCTGTAGGAAGCAGTGGGTCATCAGATGGGAAGTCAAGAGCTTGTGAGTTCTGTTCCCTGCTCTGTCATCATCTGTCTGTGCCTCCATTTCCCCCATCACTACAATGGGATTAATAATGCTCACCTGTCTGTGCAAAGCCCTATGAGATCCATGGATGAAAAGCTGGGGGGTGGAAGGTGTAGGTCAGTGTTAAGTATTGTTTTTCATAGAGATTCTATGGCCTGAACTTCTCAGAACCATTTCTAGAAGAGAATAAACTGCTGGGTCTCCAGACCTTTAATAATCTGTTGGGTAAAAGGGTGAACTTTGTGCTGAGTGGCCCACTTGAGCAAAGCTCTGTATGGCGGGGCTACAGCCTGCAACTGGCCTCCACTTAGCGCTTTCACAGAGCTAGGAAAACATAAAAACCATCCCCTTGCTTTCCTCTGGTGGCCTCTTGAGGGGCCATTACAAACAGTTCTTTATGCCCGACATAATTGAGACAGTAATCCAGAAAGTTTAGTGAGCCAGCCACGATGCAGAGCCAGAGGGCTCATCTGTCCAGCACTCAGCAGTAGCTTACCACATGTCCACAGTGAAGAGAGAGTTACAGAACAATGTGTGAAGTGCAGAACTGCTTCTGCAGGATGGGACCGAGGGACAGGGACACAGACCACAGAGGGCCTGGAAGGAGAATAGACTCTGATCTTCCAGCTTTCATCCTTCATACCATCTACCATTCGCTCTCTCTCCCCTACATCTATACACACACAAGTTCATTCCAGCCCCTGGAACCTGTCTGTCCCAGCTCCTTCTTTGGTCTGTCAGATCACGAGTTGCTCTTGCCTGTTTGCCTAATGCAAACCTGTCATGAATTCAGTGTCCTCTTCACTCTGTCCAGCTGCCTGATAGGAAGGGATGAATTCTGCCTGCCCTCACTTACCACTGTCTAACCTTCAATGGGACAGAATAATCCCTCATAGGCCTCTGCTTCCTAGGCCTGGAAAATGTTTGCTTGCTGAGCAGTGAAAAGCATGGTATCTGTGAGTGAATTCTCATGTGAGTGTCCAGACTGGCATGGTAGAGCAGCTGATGCCAGGGGCAGTAAGATGCGTGCAGGAATTATAAAGGAGATGCACACGGTCACATCCAGACAAACCCAGGCATGGCCCTGGATATCCTAGCAGTTTGTACATGCTCTTTGCTACCAAGCCCCTGTGGCACTAGCTTAGGAGGGCTCCAGTCTGGACTATTCACTAGAGCTCCACAGTGTTGCAGGGCCCTCGCTAGAGGGGATTGTTAGTCTTTCTGGTTTCAGGAAGCTAATGTCACATCCACAGTTTTGCTCTGGCACAAATACTCTTGTTAGGTGTTTGTCCTCTTGCTGGTGAAGTTCATGGGTGTGCGCACCACCTCTTAGTTACCTCCTGGCGAGCCAGGCTTGCTGCATTCCAAAACTCCAACCCTGCTCCTATTGAAGGCAGAGAGTTTTGCCGTTGATTTTAATGGGAGCCCGATCAAGCCTTGTAGGGTTCGTCCAGACCCCACTGGAGTCCTTCCTTTGACTTCAAAGGGCTTTGGAGCAGAACTAGCTGCCTGGGTGTATAAAGGGAAAAAGACCTGAAGCCAAAACATGCCACTCCTCGTTTTCCATGGGGCTGACAGTTTGCATTACATGTCTAAAATTATCCCTTACGTTCAAGCCTTAACTACACAATCCAGCTCTCCAGTACAATAATTCCAAAACCTTTCTTGATGCTTGTATGTAATAAAGTACATCTACAGAATACATGAATTCCAGATTTGACGTGGGACTCCAGGGACACACATTCCTCTCCTGGAACTTGTATATCCGGTCCTAGGATGATATTGGGGAGTGGGGGAATAAGCCCAGAGCATAACAAGTATTTCTTGTATTTCTCCTGTCTTTGTCACGCTGGGCATGAAGCATACACTCAGGCCGATAAACAGCATCTGGTTAAAGTCAGGTAAGTAACTCTCAAGGGAATAACTTTGCAGTCAGCTGCCAACCTCTCTCTTGCTCTCTCTCCTTAATGTGTTTTTGCAGATGGATGCAAAATGCGGCCAATAGAAGTTACAATTTTAAGTAATGCTGGGGGAGGGGTAGAGGTTGTGTTAAGTCATCGTCCTATCAGCTGAGCTCTGCTGCCAAGGCTTTTGCTTAATGAAAGGCACATGCACATTGAATCATTTCATCCCTAAGTGAAGATATTTTAAGGGAATTTCATCAGCCAAATAACTCCACAGAGCAAGGGCCTTGCAGGGACTTATTGTCTGCAAACAGGAAACTGAAGTCCGCTCAACATCCCAGCTAACCTGGGAGCATCTCCCTCTTTGTAATGCTCATTCCAAAGCTTATGGCCCTGAGCCCATGACTGCAGCAGCAGAGAAACATCAGTACAAGAGAGAGCCCCTTGGAACAGGCTGGAATCTTGCTGCAGGTTGAGCAGCTGCTGGTTTTTCTGCTCAGTGCACATCTCTGTAGAACAATCCGCTCCGTACTTTTCTCTCTTCAGCAGGGGTTGGCTCCTGTTCCTCTCCCTCTGGTGACCCTGCTAGAGAAATTACCCACAAGTCTCTTGCCTGACACATTTCCACTTTCCTGCTTCCCTTTGCAGGTTGCCAATAGCACTTTGCTTCCCACCTCCAGACCCCACTAACCCAGTCTCTATTCCTATATCAAGGGAGAGCGCAAGCAAAGGGAACTCCAGGTCAATATTAGAGAACTCCAGCTGCTGCCACGTGGGTCCATTCGTCGTCTAATCACATAAAGGGAGAGGGAAGCTAGGCTTATGGCTCAGGCACTGGGCTGGGACTCAGGAGATCTGGGCTCAGTTTCCAACTCTGCTGTAGTTGTCTGTGTGTCACCTTGGGTGAGCCACTGATTGGGTGCCTGATGGGGTGCTGAGCACCTGGAAATCAGGCCCCACATCGCTCTATGTCCCAGCTCCCCACCTATAAAACCGGGATAATCTTTCCTTTCTCCCACCCTTTTTCAGTCTCCTCTATGTAGATTGTCAGATCTTCAAGATGAGGGCCATCCTGCGTATCTGTACAGCACCTAGCATGACGGGATTCTGAGCTGAGTTAGGGTCTCTGCGCTCCTGTAATACAGATGATGATTAATAATAAGGACAGCAGCATATGTCAGAGCTGTTTTGGTGACTATCCTTTGTAGCGGGTGCTAGTGAAAAGTGTCTTATTGCTTCTCCTGGGCTGCAGTCTCCTGCTCTAATGACTTATTAACAGAATAGGATGCAATACAAGGAGCAGAAATGCCCACTTACACCCCTCCACGAATCTTTGCCAATGTCCCTTAGCCTTACCTTGCAGGGATCCCAGTGGGCCAGACCGGGGAGCTCTGCCTCCATTGGCCCATTCAGTCATTGGCCTCTCTGTTGAGATTGCCAGTTCAAGGAACAATTAGTGCCGAAGGTGATAGTGCACCCATTTCACAGAAGCAGCACTGGGAATGGAACTCATTTTACCCAGGCCAAGAAGCCATCAGCAGGTGGCAATGTCTTTCCTCATTGGCACCTGGGGTACTTTTGAGCCCAGGACCTTTGGTTGGACGGTGAATAGAACCACTTAAACAACCCCAAGCTTTATGGGCCCTTCCAAACCCAGACTCTGCTCCATTATCTTGAGCACTGGCTCTGGGAACATTTTCTCTCGGCTACAAGTAGAGTGCTCTTGTACAAGAAGGGTCTGCAGAGCCCAGCAAGCCGGTTTCTCTCCTTCCCCTTAAAAGTCAAGTCCTTAGTTGGGATCTGCTGGTCGCCACTGCTCTCTGCATTCCCAGCTGTAAACGGAGGGATGAATACTTGGAATTGCTTTGCATTTGCCATGGCTTTGGAACCAGGAGATGGAAACTCTCTCTCTGAATGGGAAGAAGTGACTGTTGAGCTTTTTGAGTAGTTTGGTCAGCTGTGAAACCCTGAATTTCACAGTCTAATCAATCCCCTCTTTGGCAAAGCACCAGCCCACATATTTTTCAGACTCGCCTGTTGTGAATGGCAGGCATTGGAGGAGATGGCTCTGCTTTGGGTTTATCAGGCAGCCTGTTGCTGCATCTTTAGGGTAGGACAAAACTGATCTGGAGTTAACTTCTAGGGTCCATAGGCCTGTTTGCAGCTTCTACATTTATCTCCAAAGCTCCCAAGTCCATGTTTCCTTGGAGTCATCAAGGATAGTTCTGTGAAAACTTCAGCACAGTGTGCACCAGCAGTCAAAAAGGCTGACAATGTTAGGGACTACTAAGAGAGACAGAAGAATCAAAATGTCACTGTATAACTCCATGGTACGCCTGCATCTTGAATACTGTGCGCAGTTCTGGTCGCTCCATCCCATAAAGCACATAGTGGAACTGGAAAAGGTTCAGAGAAGGACAACAAAGATGATCAAGGGAATGGAACAGCTTCTATACAAGGAGACAGTAAAGAGATTAGGGCTCCTCATCTTAGAAAAGAGACAACTAGGTGGGGATATGATAGAGTCTGGTGTGGAGAAAGTGAATAGAGAAGTGTTGTTTATCCTTTCCCACGATACAAAAAGCAGAGGTGACCCAATGAAATGAATAGGCTGCTGGTGGAATTACAAACAAAAGGAAGTACTTTTTCACACAATGCACAACTTACCAGTGGAACTCATTGCCATGGGATATTGTGATGGCCAAAAGTATAACTGGGTTCAAAACAGATTTAGATAAGTTCATGGAGAATAGGTCCATCAATGGCTATTAGCCAAGATGGCCAGGGATATAACACCTCACTCAGGATGACCCTAAACCTCTGACTGCCAAGAGGGGAAGACAACTGCTCTGTTCTGTACACTTGCCCTGAAGCTCTGGTACTGGCCTCTGCTGGAGACATGATACTGGGCAAGATGGACCATTGGGCTGACCCAGCATGGCCATTCTTATGTTCATCATATTTGCCATTTCCACTCAGGAGGAAGAGTCATTCTTCCACTGTGTGTCCATTACAGCAACATTCTTTGGTATCCTGATGCTAAAATGGGCAAAATGTCTGTGTGTTTAGGTGCATTGTCGGTACCTTGCTCTGGAGTTTCTCAGCAACCAGACTGCAGTTGTCCTGATTGCTCTTGTAGTTGAATTTACCCGTTAGTGAAGGTTCCCTTTGCAAATCGTAGGCATAACTGTTGTTTTGCGATCTCGCTGCCAGGCTCAGAGGAGCTGTAGGGATCTTTTGTTTTCTACCCTGCCCCCCATCCTTTTTTTTCCCTGGAGGAGGAAATTCTAACCTAAACATGGAGAGACAATCCTTTTTCCTAGCCAGCCATTAATAATATTATTCTATATGAAAACCAGCAGCTCCCTGCCATACGCTACACTTTTACACTTACTTTCCATGTGTATTTTGAGGCCCTGATTTAGCAAAGTATTTAAGCATGTGCTTAACATTTAAGTGCTTTGCTGAACAGAAGCCTTAATGAACACATTCTTGCATCTTGGGTTTGTTCCTCACAACTGAGACGCTGTTTCTTCCATCCTTGCCAAGGTAGCATTTCTTTCAATTAATTTGCACAGCGAGCCTGGGAGTTCAGTGGTGGTTTGATGGCTTTGGCATAGGAGGGAAACTGATTTAATTAGATGAAGTTAGCCAAAGTTACTTAAGTGATCTGTTATAGGATCCAGGTTCTCCCACACCAAAGAGACTTCAACCCAGGAGAGAAACTTGCTGAGAGCACGATTTGTTGGTTTGCAGAACAGTTTCCCCAAGGAAGCAGTGGTGCAAGCCACATCACTTTGGATTTTAAAACTAGACTGGACAAAACACTCATGTTTGTACAATAGGGAACAACCCCGTCCCAGCTGGGGGATAAACTAGATGACGCAATAGGATTTTTTTACACCTGAAGATTAAAGGGGATAGATCATTGGTGGGCTGCTGCTTACCTTTATTCCTTTTCCCCCAATCCTAAGGTAGTTTGGCCCCTGGTGCAAGTTAGAGCAGTCTCAGGGCTTCTCTAATTTGCAGCCAGCTACATGGTTCCCTCTTCTCAGCACCCTCCCATCCCCAATGCCTCCTATGCTAGGTTTTGCGAGGGGGCGGAGGAGTGGGTAAAGATGGTTTTGACATCTCTGTTCCCCTGATGGACTTCCCTATAAAAATGGAAGCTCCAGTTGGCTTCTGAAGTCAACTCTGGGCAGCTTTTCCGCTGGTGTAGATCAGCATGACTCTAGAACTGGCTGAAATTTGTATATCAAAAACACTTTTCCAGTGACAAATTTTGACCAAACCGAAATATTCCAGTTTTCGCTGAAAGGGGGGGGGGGGAGAGTGTCATCAAAAAACCCCAAACCAAAAGCTCTTTGGGGGGTTGTTTTGTTTGTAATCACTTTTCTATTTTGTCTTTTTGCACAAAAAAAAATTTTTTTTCAGGCAATTTTGAAAGAAAAAAAGATTTTGCACAATTTTCTGAGAGCTGGTTGAAAAATGCCAATTGTTTTTCCAAGTGACTCCACTGACAGTGGTGGAGCTGCCGTGTCCATTCAGACCAGCTGAGGATCTGGTGCCCTACACCATCTCGGCACTGCTCGCGAGTGCAAAGTCAGGCTCACAGAGCAGAGGATCTAGCGCTGCGATTCTGTGTTCCGGAGGGGACAGGTTCCATATCCCCGGAGCCTGAGGCACTAACCATGCCTGTTGGCTACGTCTAGCTAATGCAGGACAGGTTTGTGAGGCAGGTTGCAGGGTGTGGCAGATGTGCTACTTTTATCTGTGGAAAGTTTCTGTAGCTTCTGAGACAGCGTAAAGCACTCCAATAACAGATGGCTCTCCTTGGACTTCATTTAATCTCCTCTCGTGTTGTTCATAGGGCCCTGCTCTTCACAGAAGATGTGGGGGAGGGTTATTGTTCATATGGCAGGAGTAGGAAGGAACTTCATCTCAGCAGCTGATGGCAACGCAGCTGAATGGAGATTTTTAAAAGGGTTACATCATTTCCTGCCTTAGCGTGACAAATAAGCATCTGAATCGCTCCTCCAAAGTTTTGTGCTGGAGGTTTGCTGGGCTTTGATGGGTCCTTCTCTAACCAAAACAAGAATTTAAATGGCGTTTTGCAAAACTTTGTCTCTGATCTGTAAGGGCCAAACGGTCCCCGCAGCAGCTGTGTTCAGAAGCGGGGGCATGGGAGTAGGTGTGAGGAGGCTTGGAGAATGAGTGCCAATAGATCTCAGAGATCCTAGGTGCTGTGGCAGGATAAATATGACTTGGGGGGAGGGAGGTAAGTGTCTGAGCCACTCACAGGTATTAAGTCATCAGCTCAAAGAGAATCCCAGCTGTAAGCAGCTGGGCCACCATCTCCCTCTGTTCTGGCTTCCACTCCTTGAGGACGGTGAGTGCACAATAGCTCCATTTTCCCTGGCACATAATTCCCCATTAATACGCTCTGTGCTGCTGCTGCTCCATCTGTTTGGCAGTTATTAAAAAATAACAAGCGTTTCTGCCCCCACCTCCTTTCTCTACTCAGTCAGGTGGTGGTAAAGCCAACACGGACGGGACCCCATCACACACACACACACACACACACACACACACACACACACACTCAGAATTTGAAAATTCTGGTTGGTCTGGCCTTTTTAGCTTCCATACAGTTTTAAAGGGGGGCAAAACCAGTCCTCCTACCCCCACCCTCCTGCAGGAATCCCCATAAGAATGGGAGAAACCTGGGACAGGCAAAGATGGTCACTTTCTGTCCCGCTCCTCGGCCCACGCCAGGGTGGGAGTGGTGGCGACTGAATAGCTACAGTCTTCCCACGCGAGCTGTCCCCTGCCAGAGCCTTGCCTCTTCCCTGGAAGGGAGTTTATTCACATTTGGCCTCTCTGCTGATACTGCCCGAATAGGGCCCAATTATGAAGGCAATTTTTGTCAGATAGGTACCTGCCCCCTAGACACCAGATTGAGCCCTCCCCCCCCCCCCCCCGCACCACTTCTGTTTCACAAGGTCACTGAGCTGCAGTCAGACCTCAATGCCCTGGGTGCAGAAAGGTCCAGTTACACCAGTGCAACCCCACTGAAAATTTGCATTGAAATCAAGGGGGGTCAGGATGCTGCAGCTGGCAGGGCCACTGGTGTAAGGTTTGTGTTTTGTGCCAGAATGAAGACTGGGAATGCTTGCCCTCTATGGCCGACTGTTTATCCACCCTGTTTACCTGCCAGCATAACAACAGTGGCATTACTTGGTGTGCCTTTTATAACGTTCTAATGCCTTTCTCGGGTCCCTCCAGTGGAACACACTCCTCTGTCTGTTTGGAAAGCGCTCCCTGGAGCCATTCCGCTCACTCTGGAAACATATTGCTACGTCTCTGCAGTTATCACGCTCTTCTAGAATTCACGGGGAAGTCGTTCCGTGCCAGGATTCCTGTAACAGGCTTCTTTTCACATCGAAGGCTGGAGCTGGAGCAAAGTTAAAGCCATGTAAAAAGCAAGTTAATTATCAGGGAATAAAGGCCCCATTATTTGTTCTGCCCTGAAGCAAGAAAAGGAAATTCTTCGGTTTCCTTTCCTAAATTCAAATGAGCCTCTCAAGAGATTGCTGTTGAAGGCAGTCCTGGCACAGGGACAAGGCCAACCGCATCCTGAGATTTACGTGGAAATTTAGAGGAAAAACAGCTACCTCTAAAGCATGGCAAAACGTAACTCCCCAGGGGCAGCGTGCACAGGGCCTGGCTCATCTTCCTTACGCCAGAGAAACTCGATTGACACAATTGACCTTACTCCTGATTTACACCTGTATAAGTGAGTGGAGAACCAAGTCCATAGAACCCATGACCTAATCTTAGATATTTCTATGACCGCTGTTATCGTGATGCCATATTGAAGGATAGACCATTGCGCCACAGTACTATTAAGCCAATGCCGAGAAAAACACCTTAGAACTTTGACCTGAACCACTGTTTAATACCACAGGTCTAGAACACGCCTCTGGAGAAAAATTCAGATGGTGGCATCCCAAAGCCGGCAATGCTTTTCTCTAGAGCGTTTATACAAGCGAGCAAGCCAGGTCAGGCACACACCGAGCCTGGCACACACACAGATACTATTTATGCATTGCAGTTTGTGCCATGAAGGTGAAAGGTTCAATCTTAAATAACAGATGGTGCCAGCGAGCTATTGGAATGGGCCTGGGGGAAGACGCACACCTGTGGTGAAATTAACCATCCAGTGGGATAAAACTGGGGGCTTGGAAAAAACGCAGCTGAAACAGCACTTCTTTGGCAGCACAATGCTTGGGTCTTAAAAGAGGCATTTGGAATTTACATTGCATGCCAGAAAAAGTTGTAATTTGAATATACAGCATGGCACATTTAAGCAGAAACTGAGCATAGACTTTTATTAAAACCCAGGCAGGGTCTGAGTAAAAGTAATATTTTCACTGCAACACAAGTGCAGGATCTGGCCAGCCACTCATTTTGGAGAACAGTATTTTAAATGGTGATTTGTGGAAGAGCAAAATTCAGGGTGGCCAAAGCAGGCTTTAGTTCTTTGTCTCATCCATGCTATCCCGTCCACATAGCCTAGTGGCCTCTTGAACAGCTACTCCATCTCCACCGAAGCCTCTCTCCAAGTCATCTCATAAACCGCTGCACTCAGCACAACAGGAAAGGCCTGTGGTTATAGCTCTTCCAGAAAGCCAGGCACTTACAGTTGGCGTCAGGATAGAGTTGATTCTTCCCCCCCCCCCCCCTCAGTGAATTGAGAGGGCGGTTGGTATTTCTTTATTTTATTTAGTGTTTGAGTTTGCCCTGCTGAGTGTCCCAATGACTAGGTGAAGGCCTAGTCACAGGAGAGACTGATGGCTTCTAGGCGACTAATAAACTGCTAAAAATCACATTCCTATTTCATTCACTAGGAAGAGGTGCCCCTCAGGATCCGTGGGGACAAAGTCCCCCTGTTGGATTATTCACACACAACCAATGGCTCCTGAGGGACTGACCCAAGGGTCCTTTCCCACACTGCTGTGGTTTTAAAATGACAAGCACACACCTTTTGGCCTTTTATTCAGCAGCTCTCACAGGCAGAAAGGCATTTTGCCCAGGTAATGATTCTCTTCCTGGCCGTGGCTGAGCTGGGTCACAGATATAAGAATAAGACTGAGCTCTTCTACAGCACTTGTCATCTGTAGATCTCAAGGCACTTTACAGAGCAGGTCAGTATCATTATCTTCCTTTTACAGATGGGGAAACTGAGGCACAAAGCAGTGCTGTGACTGGCCCCAGGTCACCCAGCAGGCCAATGGCAGGATTCCTGAGTCACAGGCCAGTGCTTGCTGGCTACTGTTATAGTATCTGTAAAGACAGCAAATATTAATAACAAACGTATATGGTGCCATATATTTAATCTGTGCTTTACACACAGAAAAAGAGAGACATTCTCTGTTCTGCGGAGCTCGTTCATCTACGGGCAAGTGAAATGTCCAAGGGCAGAGAGGGAATTCTCGTCAGAGTTACTGGCCCTGCCCTGTGCTCAGACTGCTCCACCATGCCTGCTCTATTGCACGCCAGCTGACTGGAACAGCTCACTGTTAGACTGTGGGTGACCAAGCAGTGCTAGACAGGGGCCAGAGGGGTCCGGTGCCTTCAGCTAAGTGAACAGGGGAGGTGATCTTTGGAATGGGGACAGGTTGGCGCAGGTGAGAAGAACTAGCCCAAGCAGAGAGCTCCAACAGCAGGCGGTGCTGCCCCACTCCATCCCCAATGCCCAGCTCTGCTTCTGCCCACTGGCCTTGCTCTGCCATTGCCCCCCTTGCTGGGTTTGGTTGAAGCACTGACCTGGATTTTCCCTTTCGGGTGTTGTTTTGAAGAGAGGGTCCCAGACTTTTCTCCTCCTCTGCTAAATAGACCTCAAGCCTGAGGAGAAATCCCTCCCAGACTCTTGTTTCCCTTCCTTCCTCTGGGCACCAACAGTACCATCCAGCCAGCACAGAGTTTTCCTATTCCTGTTTGTGGCGAGAATCTCTTTGGAGTGTCAGATCCATTAGTGTTCCTCCTGGCTCCAGCCCCCCGGCCGGAGTTCTCTGGCCTCATTCCATGAAACATGGTATCCCCTTCCAAATCCTAGGGCAGCGAAGCTTCTTACTGGCAACACACCATGATACCCTGGGCAACTCCTGCAAGTGAACACAACACTTAAACCTTTCTAGTTAAAATCACACAGCCCTTGGGCCATGGCTGTCAGTGGAGTCACACCAGGGATGTGTTAAAATGAGCTCTTAAAGCAGCTCATTTTTGGCCCTTCAAGTTGATCTCCTTTGGGTAGCACTGGTTCTTCATCACCTCTCCTTCAAGGTCCACTTTGGCAGATGACTCCTTCCTCCTTCCCATGCTAAGGGACTGGCACATTCTCCTGCAAAATAGGCAGCTTTCCATTTTTTTATACGACCAGATTTGTGTTGCTGTGGGTGAGATGGTGCTGGGAGCCGGGGTGGTGCGGTGTGAGAGCAGACTCAGATCCGTAGGGAATAATGGATGCATGTCCCAAAATCACATTGTTCCTCAACAGGTTTTGTGCTCACAATGCATGAAAGAAGTAGGTATCTGAAGCCAGATTGTTGCAGTGGGGTAAGGTTAAGTGCAGAAGGACCTTGAACTAGTAGAAACAGGTGAGGAAGCACCCATGGTTCTGCCTTAGACTTTGAAAGAAGTTTGTTCTCCAAGTGCAATTGCAGGGCCAGGGAAGGTGAGAGGAAGGGCTCTAATGTTTCACTCCAGCTGCCATCTGGAGGAACTCTGTGTAGCCAGCTAGTCCCCTCCATCCTGCCGTTCACCTTCAGGACAGGTTGCTTCTGCAGTTCTTATAGGGTGACCAGACAGCAAATGTGGAAAATCAGGACAGGGGGTGGGAGGTAATAGGAGCCTATATAAGAAAAAGACCCCAAAATCAGGACTGTCCCTATAAAATCAGGACATCTGGTCACCCTAAGTTCTTACCACTAACCAAAAGGCATCTAATTACATGCAACCTTCACACTCTCAGCAGCACATTTTCTATCACCAGGGAGTCCACTTGGCTGCTGCCCAGACGTTCTGTTAACCCAAAGACCCTGGGGTTGCTACATGAATTCCCCATGGCCACTCACTGCTCGGATCCAGCACTGTATTTTTTTATGTGCAGTATAACCCAGAGCCTAACAAATCTTAAGTCACGGTATGTAACAGAGACCTCTGTCTCTCTGACTTGGTGCATACAGTCCTGCCACTCTGGAGCCATCTGGACTCCAGAGTTTAATTCCATATATTGTCAAATTTCTCACTCACTCACAGTAATACTTGGAAAAGCCACTCCACCCAGACCGGTCGGTGTAAGAGATGATGGTGCAGGGCTGTGTTGAACGCCAGAAGGGCATTTTTGGTGTTATCAGACATGGAGTAGTGGCTGATGCCTCCATGCATGCCCAACTCATATAGCCCAAATGAAAAGGCTGATGTTTAAAGAAGCTCCTTGTGACGCATGAGACACCTGCTCACAGCTACATTGCATCTGGAGCCCATCCAGTGAGGTGCACATGCTACAGGATTCCATTTGGCATGCAGAACCCAAGTAATGAAAACACAATGAAGCAAATCCATGGGACAAGAGAAAGTTAAAAGGAGAATCTGGAAGTTGTGATCATTTGGGAAGAGAGATTAGAGCAGCTACAGATGCAGCTCTGTCACTGAGCTTTGGGTTCGAGCTTTCCAGTCACTCCTTGAAGTGTCTCCTCCATGGCTCCACACACATGAATCTGGTCCCAACATGCTCCCAGCTGGCACACTTTAGGCATGGATACAAATGATAAAAACTCATTGTACTCCCACTGTTGGAAGGACTCCAGGCTCCTATGCACAGTGAGTAGTGACATATTCAGTCCAAAAAACTCTCCCTTCATGCAACATTCAGGATGCACAGTACAGAATTGATGGCACCATAGCAATGTTCCTGCAGCCCTGCTACCTATCCTGTGTGCAGTATGGTGTATATTTAGCAACACAATCACCAATTTTGTAAGTGCCCCTCTAATAAATAAACAGTATGAAAAGTCTCCGGAGCTTGCAGGGAAATGCACTTGTCATTTAATGGGCCTTTTCCAGAAATCCCAAGAAAGAAGAATTCGGTCTTTCCTCTCCCTACTACATTGCCCCAATTCTCCTGGAAAATCTTAGTCTGCTGCTAGATCCTGGTCCTAATGCAGCTCTGCCTGAGTCATGAGCCACACATGGAGCTGTATTAGGCTCTGAATTGCATTGTTAGGTTGCTCCACTTGCACCTTCCTCACATATGTCCCAAATGCTACAAAAAGGAAAATGGAGCGAAGCCGAGACTGTATTTGGGTGATCGTGATACATTTGCTTTTATTGCAAGTTTCATGCTTGCCGCTCCATACGCTTTGCACTCCCCCAGCCTAATACAACACACTTGCTGTAAGGTCCTTGCAGCATGCACAAAGGCAAACAACTGGGACAGTCAGGATTGTGGCAGGATGCTCTGAGTTTGGAGCAATTCCTGCCGAACACGTGGGCGGCCCTGGTAATTACATTACTCTGGGATCTGTTATTCTAAAGGCAGCTCACTGAAATGTGGCAGTTATTAGAATTGTCTGTTGGGCGGTTCAGGGAGGAAGAGAAGTGAAAACAACCCAAAAGCAACAGAGAGAGTCTCTCAGACTGGCCAGAGTACAGCTCGCAGGGAGAGGGAATTCTGAACTGCTCAGCTCTTGCCTGCAGGGGGTCAGGGCTTCACAAGTGCTTGGGTGATGCACAGACTGTTGCTCCTTGGAGACAGTGAATGACCTGAGGTTGCAGGAAAACCTGTTTGTAAAGTCAGCTCCACTGAAGCCTGCAAAGCTGTGTAGTTCAGGCCTCTCCCTGCCCATCATCCCCAGCAGCTGGGTTTTTTCTCCGGGACTCTTGGCTCTGAGCTGAACTCAAACAAGGTCTCTTGAATGGGCAGATAAGACAATGAGTGGACAGGAAATGAATGTGGCACAAGTCTGAGCTTACTAACCGAGACGTTACATGGGGGATACAACAAGGGTCAATTAATCTACTGCGCATTGGCTCCCAGGGCAAATTAAGTGCCAATTTTCTGCACTGCTGAAGAGGTAAAGAATGAAAATGATAAATAACAGGAAGTTTCAGATGAAAAGAAAGAGCAAGATTGGGGATGACGTTCTAGGCGCTGGAGGCCAGCCAGTAATTAAGTGAACACGTGTGCACACCACTGCCCTCTGCTGAAGGGACCATACAGAGAGACTTTCTGGAACATATGCCCCCTCCCTCTCCGGGCATTCTTCATACAGTATGCGTAGCAGCATCACTCTGTAACTTAGCCTGGCGCCACTCGGGTTTGGCCCAGCTGCTCCTCCCCTGTGACAGAGGGGCCTCCGGGCCAAATTTCTGGGAGCAGCATTGCAGCCCAACATACAAGGTGCATTGCCACTCAGTTTGGGGACCTTCACATATGGGGGCCAAGGGCAAACTTCCTCTTTTGTGTCCCCGCCCCGGCAGCCCTACCCCTGCCAATGGTACGCATGCGTAACGTGTCTACGGCTGCCGGCACCACTGACTAAGGTGCCTGGGTTACTTTTCTGGTGTGGCAGGCGCCTCGATGCGGTGGTGTTGGGCACTCTAAGATAGACAGAGCTGTTATTAGGATATGGCCACCAGGGCATGGATGAATGAGAGACTCTTCCAAATGAGGGAGCGAGGCGTGATTTATCCAAGCTGCTGTTAAAGCCAGTGTAGCAGTGCGTGGGCTGGGTGAACGAGTGCCCCTCCACTGCCAGCTGGCCGGGAGAGCCCGCCTGGGAAAGGTTCTGCGGTACTGCTGGGGTGGCGCCAAGATAGTGCTGGAAGCAGAGCGCAGCGATAGGATGGCAGGGGAGGGTATAGTCTCCTGGGCGTGGCATGGCTATGCCAGAGGATGCTGACTCCTCTCCCATGCACTGTTCCCCCCCCCCCCAGCTTTTTGCTAGCAGCTGTGGTGAGAAGAGCAGCTTTGAACCGCCCCCTGCCAAGTGCCACCTTCCTGCCCCCATTCCACACAGGAGAGAGAATCTGGAAAGAGCAACTTCCAGGGGAGCTCAGTTCATCTCATGTTTATGGAACCCGATTGAAAAAACTATGCCCCCAGCGTGTGTGGCCCATTCCAAGCAGCCTCTCTCCCCCACCCCCTCCTCTCTTACTCCTTCCAAAGCAATGACCCCACGCCCCCGGCAGGCGGTCCTTCCCCTTCTCCACCCACAGCAACTTTCCTTGCCAAGCTGAAATGGCTGCTGCGCAGACCCAGCTTCCTTTATTTCCTCTCCTTGCGCTCCCTCTGCAGGCTCCTGGCTCTCTCTGCCTCTGCAGGGCTTTGGGAGCTTGCACTGCCCAGATGGGAACCGAGCCCCATTAATCACACTCTGCTTTACGCACACAGCGCGGAGGAGTGAAGTTCTGAAGGGAAACGCTGAAAGCGTTAAAAACTATGAAATCGCCTTTGATCCCTTGCTCTCCCCGCACCCCACAGCCTAGTCCTTGGACGCTCTCCTGAGTGCCTGTCGAGTGTCGGTTCACAATAGACTAAAAGAGCCAAGGTGGCAAAACGCTTTGTTCCACATGTTCATAGATCTCGGTAATATTCACTTTGGGGGCTGAAACTTTGGTCGACTTGTCTTATCCCACAGCCTCCCATGTTGTCTCTTTTGTTCAGCTGTTGCTTTCTGTCTTCAGTGTTGCCTCTGATGATGACTGATTACTTATCTTACAAGAAGGCTCCTAGGTGCTAGGCGCTGCACAAACAGAACAAAAAGACGGTCCCTGGCCCAAGGAGCTTACAAATCTAAGCATAAGACAAGAGACACGAGCTGGATACACAGACAGACTGGGAAGGATAAGAAAGAATGACATCACGATAGGCAGTGGTCTCAGCACACCAGAAGCCTACCGATTGTCACGTTTTATGTAGGCATCACAGTAGAGGAGAGTTTGGAGGAGCGTTTGAAGGTGGATCATGAGGTAGCTTTGCAGATATTTACAGGGAGCTCCTCCCAAGCAATTAGGGCAGTGTGGGAGAAAGCCCGAAAGTGCTCGCTTGAAAGTTTAACAAGTGGGGGATGGAGACTGGCGTCAGGGGCCCAGGGGAGATGAAGCTGCTATCTCAGTAGCAAATGAGAGATGATAGGTAGGGTGTGGCCTGACTGAGTGTCACAATATGTGGGTCTTTCTTCGAGTGCACTTGCTGGAGTCTGTGACTACAGGAGACTCTCCACTTTCATTCAAAAATTAAGGACATTTCTAGCCCTTGTGGTTACGGAGACGAGCATGAGAATGTGGCTCC
The DNA here is from genome assembly GCF_020497125.1 of Mauremys mutica. Taxonomy (NCBI): domain Eukaryota; kingdom Metazoa; phylum Chordata; order Testudines; family Geoemydidae; genus Mauremys; species Mauremys mutica. The sequence goes on along the minus strand of NC_059073.1, from coordinate 132,386,620 downwards.
AGTCCACCCGATCCACAATCAATAAAGGGAAATAAGAGCCCAGACATGACGATGATGATTATTTTTGAAATCTCATGATTTTTAAGCCAATCTCATGGGGTGGGGGAGCTGACCCATGAATTTTTTTTCACGTTTGGGGCTGGCAATATTGTGTCTGGGGCTGTTTATATTGTTACATTCTGTTGTTCCGTGCTCAGCACAAGAGGGCCCTGGTCCTTGACTGAGGTTCCCAGGCACTGCCGCAAGACAAATAACAACAATAGGCTACTGGTGCAAAGGGGACAATGAGTGCGGGAGCCAAGCCATCCCGCAGCACCATCACAGATAGAGCCGACAGCCTAGGGCACTTGTTTTTAATCGATGCTTATGGGGCTCCAGCTCTGTCTTGGGGATTTTATTTTACGGCTAGAGATCCTGTAGTGTTGGTCTAGGTCCATGAAATGCCTGTTCCACCAGCAAGAGATCCTGGCACAGGGCCCTGGAACTATGGGAGAGCAGGAGTTCATTCCAAAATTCGGGCAGAGTGACTGGCCAGGGATGCAGAGCCAGCCCAGCCCCATCGAACTGGGAGACCTTAAGGGGCTGTTCAGAACTTGGCCCTCCTCTGCTGGAAAGGGGCCAGTCAGGGATACCTTTTGGAATAATAATGCTGCCATCTTGTGGGAAAACCTCATAACAGCAAGCAGAGCAAGTCACCCCCTCCGCTGGGCAAGCATCTACCCAGGCCTCATCTTCACTAGGATATAAGTTTCTAACCTCCTGGTGGTGAACATGTAACTAAGACCAGGTAAAATCCTGGTGCACTCAAAGCAGGTTGTGGTTTTTCCCACGAGTTCGCAGCTCCAGATAAGCCCTAGGCTCCCCTATAGACTTTACCTCGACCTGTGAACTCTTGGGAGAACCACAAACTGCCTTGTGTTCGCTAGGATTTGACCAAATGTCAGTTTACTATGAGGTGGAAACACACCTTTTTCCTAGTGCAGACATGCCCCAAAAGGGCGGGCCCTGGGCAGTGTTCGGAGGACCCTGATGCCCAGTGATGAGCTGTCAAAAGCTTAATAACCGGTTCCCTACCAGGTCTTTGGCAGCACTTCGGTGGCAAGTCCTTCAGTATTGCCGAAGACTCAGAGCAAGTGAACGACCCGCCGCCGGAGTGCTGCTGCCGACCCAGCAGGGAACCGGTTATTAAGCGCCATCGGTGAGTACAAGCCTGAGACCCTCCCACCCTAACTGCACCCCAGTTCCCCACCCCCTACTCAACTCGCCCCGCTCCCTGTCCCCCGACTGCCCAGACTCCATCCACCACCACCCCGACAGACCCCCGGAACTCCCACACCTACCCACCCGCCCCTGTTCCCCGTCCCCTGACCATCCCCCCAGAACCTCCGCCCCCTCCACCTGCTCCCTGCCCCTTATCCAACCCCTCCTCCCAGCCCCAGGCTGGCCCCCTTACCATGCTGCTCAGGGCAGTGTGTAAGGATGCTGCGTGGCCCGCTGGAGCTCGCAGCCCCACCCCCTTACCATGCCATTCAAAGCAGCAGGGCAGGAGCTGCAGAGCTGCCCAGGAACGGTCCAGAGCACTGGCGCTGGGCTCTGTGAGAGTGGGGAAGGCCAGGGAAGGGCCAGAGAAAGACCCACGGCCGGAGTTTGGCCACCCCTTTAACAACCAGTTCTAAACCCGCTTCTAAATTTAACAACTGGTTCGCATGAACCGGAGCAAACCGGCTCCAGCTCACCACTGCTGATGCCTCCCCTTCAGAAACGCAAACGTCCAGCATGTTCTTTTTTCAATGTAGAGTGCAGGGTCTTTTAGTGTCTGTCTAGGCAGTGCCCAGCCCAGGGGAGGTCCTGACCTGGCTGAGGACCCTGGTTCTGCCATAATATGGAGAGTTCCCTTAGCTCCCTGCCACTTGTCTCCCAGCTGAGAGGCAGAACAGGAGTAGCCAGCAGGTCCCGCTCGGCTGTACTCTGCTGTGCAGCTCTTATTTGATGCTTCCGAGGAACTTGCAGCCTTATGTGGTGGGCCCATGGGGGCAGGGACTGTCCTGATGTGTTTGGAGAGTGCCTGGCAGACAGTGGCTGCTGCTACCCCAAGGAGTAATAATAACAACCCATAACTCAATGAGCCAGCGTAGGATATGTTCCCCTAGAGGGGAGTCCTTCCCTGAGCCTCCCAGCTGATGCCTCAAGGCACAGAAGCAGTGACAGTGTCATCCTGCCTCCCTTGTACCTGCCTCTGTCTGTCCCAGGCCCCTTCCGAACCCTACCACAGTTATCAGTAATGGGCCAAGTTCAGACCTGCTAGGAGCCGGTGCCACTCCATCAGCTGCACCACTGACACCAGGCCTGAGCTCGGCCCCGTATCTCCTTGGTAACTTGTCCTGATGCTGGGCTGCAGGCTGGCAGGAGTCCAGGTGCCTGCACCATTGACAGGGAGTCAAGCCAGCGGGTGGGTGGGGCAGTGTCTGGAGCCCCTGGACTGAGTGAGGGGAGCTGGGGCTGTGCCAGACTGTGTCATGTGCTGGCGGAGGGGAGCAGACAAACAATGCCAGCTCTCCAGTTACCCCTTTCTTGGGTGAATCCTCTGCACCACAGAGCCCCTTGCCCTTCTGGCACAAGGAGCCTGGCAGCAGGCCAGACACAACTGCACACATTTGGCATGGGTCAGCAACCGCAAACAGCTCACCCTGGGGATACATCACGTCAGCCCCCCCTCCCCCGCCCCCTCCATCTAGAGATCCGCTACCCCCTTTGCTGGCAGTCTCAGATGAGCGACCAAAGGCTGAGCAGACCCCACTCCCCGTCGCTCCCTGAGGCCCATTGGTGGGGCAGCAGGGACCAGGGCTGCAGCATTGCTACCCGTGCTGGACCGAGGCAGCTCCACACAAGACCTCACAGAAGCCCCCTTATTTCCCCTCACCAGCCAGCAGAGGCTGGCGAACACGTGACACGTCTCTTCTGTAAGAGGAGAAATTCTCTCCTGGGGAGAGGCCCTTCCTGCCAAGTTCCCCACGAGCACATTTTTATGGCATGACGCCAACGGGGCCTCGGCTAAAAAAAATAATGAAATGGGGGGGCGGGAGAGAGAGTAAGGTGCAAGGTCCTGACAGGGCTTTAAACGGCGATACTCAATTGCAGACAAGCTCGGGAGCTGCTGATCTATAAGCCTCGGCCAGAGCGGTCTGCCTCTGTGCTCCCTAGGGCACAGCTGATTTCCTCTCTCTGCCTGCAAAGTGCTGGCCAAATATTACAAAACATCCTTTTCCTTTTAGCTCGTAGCCTTCGGAAAGATACCCTCCCGCCCCCCTGTCTGTCCCGCTCTGCTGCTGGCCGTCCCCTTCCTTCCCCACAGTTCCTTCCCTGCGCGGGGCTTGCTTGCTGCTTTCCAAGAAGCAAGGGCCAGGTAGCGCAGTGAGAGCCGAAGCACCAGAGCAACCCGGGAGAAGCCTGCAGCTGGAAAGGTAGGGAAGGAAAGGGAGCTCTCGGAGCTTTCTTGCCAGACTGAGGGGGAAAGGGGCTGGCAGCATGTCACGCTTCAGCCAGGATTACTTTCCCTGCACCTTTGCGTACTCCTGGGAGAAGAGCTGGGGTGTAGTCTTGCTCCTAGGGAAACCAGTGACACGGGTCCCGTTGACTGCAGCATGAGCAGGATGGGGCCTGGCCTGACTGGGAGGGGAGGTGGTTGTGGCCCCATCACAGGGCTGAGAGGTAGCTGCTGTGACGGAGAATTGTTTTATTTATCCATGAGCTCATGCTGCTCACAGCAGGGGGATTGTCCCGCTGCCCTTGGAAATGGGTGTTTTCCCCCTCGGAATGGGGAATGGACTCCTAAAACTGCCAGCTCCTGGCAGAAAAGAGTTGCTCAGACCCTCCTGCACCACAGACTCTGATCGCCTGGGTGCTCCTTTGAAGTGCCTTGGGAACTTGGGTGCATGGATTGCGGGTGGGGTGATGGGGGAGAGCAGCTGGAAGGGTGCTGTAGGAAGGTGCTTTGTGGAAGAGACGCTGCACAGGGCTGTTACGAGGCAGCTGCAGGCAGGGCTGGGAGTGAGGGCTACTTTCAAGTGTCAGAGAACTAAAGTTTCCATTCTTAGCCAAGCAGAGATTGGGGCATCCAGTAACATCCCCACGAGCTAATAACGCCCCCTGATCCCAGACCCCTCCCTTTCTCCCCAAAGGAGAACAGAGCTGGCTGGGTTTTCTCCAGCACCCATCATGCTCCTGACCCCCAGGGCGCTCTGTGCAGTGGTGAGCTGGTGCTGGCAGTGCAGGGGCCATGCAGGCCAATGCAGCAGACATCCTGCGCTCGGCACGGGCTCACACCCTGCTCTGTGCATAGATCCCGAGGAAGGGAGGGAATGGGGTGGGACCCTGGAGCTATCCCTATCTCTTCCCAAAGTACCCTGAGAATTTTAACATCCACCTGGCCCTTTTATAGCACTGGGCCCAACAGCCCTAAGACACCTGTGGCAACCGACAACCTCCCTACGGCCTTCTGGCTCAACGGGAGACTAGCCATGAGCCACAGCCAGCCCCACTGCTTGGGGTCTGTGTAGTTATCTGGATCCTCCCTCCAAGTTCTTCATCATGACATTGCCGGCATTGCTAAGGGGGGGCAGCTGGTCCATGCAAGGGAGAAAACTGGTGTTCAGATAGGGTGACCAGATGTCCCGATTTTATAGGGACAGTCCCGATTTTGGGGTCTTTTTTTTATATAGGCTCCTATTACCCCCCACCCCCTGTCCCGATTTTCCACACTTGCTATCTGGTCACCCTATGTTCAGATCACGCAGGCGCTTCTGATAATCAAGAAGCAGGTCAATGTGCCAGCGTGTCTCTGCCCACGGAAGTCAGGGGACAGTAACCTTTCCCCAGACACAAAGGTCCCCCTTAAAGTTAGTGATGTTTTTAGCTTCTGCCTAGTAAGAAGCTCAGCACCTAATCCTGGCAGGAACAGGGGCCCCGGCTCAGCATCCCTTCTCTCAGAGGCTGCTGCAGGTAGCCAGGAATGCTGCATGTTCCCATGTTGCCTTTATATAAATCCATGGTACGCCCACATCTTGAATACTGTGTGCAGATGTGGTCATCCCATCTCAAAAAAGATATTTTGGAATTGGAAAAGGTTCAGAAAAGGGCAACAAAAATGATTAAGGGTATGGAACGGCTGCCATATGAGGAGAGATTAATAAGACTGGGACTTTTCAGCTTGGAAAAGAGACGAATAAGGGGGGGATATGATAGAGGTCTATAAAATCATGACTGGTGTGGAGAAAGTATATAAGGAAGTGTTATTTACACCTTCTCATAACACAAGAACTGGGTTCGCCAAATTAAATGAGGCAGCAAGTTTAAAACAAACAAAAGGAAGTATTTCTTCACACAACACATAATCAACCAGTGGAACTCCTTGCCAGAGGATGTTGTGAAGGCCAAGGCTATAACAGGGTTCAAAAAAGAACTAGATAAGTTCATGGAGGATAGGTCCATCAATTGCTGTTAGCCAGAATGGGCATGGATGGTGTTCCTAACCTCTGGTTGCCAGAAGCTGGGAATGGGCAACAGGGGATGGATCACTTGATGATTCTCTGCTCTGTTCATTCCCTCTGGGGCACCTGGCATTGACCACTATTGGATACTGGGCTAGATGGACCTTTGGTCTGACCCAGTAGAGCCATTCTTATGTTCTTCCGTAGGCAAGGTAGGGTGTGAGACAGCTGGGAGGACAGAGCCTCCTGGCAGCAGTAAAGCACCCTGTGGCCTCTGCAGCAGCACTCTCTGGTGTCCCCGTCAGCCCCCACTAGTGCTGTGCTTGGAGCAGATTTGGATCCTGTGTAGCATTCAACGTGGAATCAGGAGGCTCCAAGGAGGCATTTAAGTCAGACTCCATGTGACAGCCACGTACAGTCTTAGTCATGTTCCCCAAAACAAAACATAAAACCTGAGCCCCAGGGCAGCAGGCAAGGGCTTGGTGTGCTCTTTTTCCAGGCGCATAGAACTTTACATGGAATTAGTTTCTGCCTAATTATTACCAGCTGTTTCTTTGCTGGCAGCAGCCGCTACAGGCTGGCTCACGCATGTCGGTCCTGAGGGTGCCCGAGGGCTGTGGGGCTGCGACCGATGGCAGGAAGCTGTTCTGAACTTCACGGGAAGGAGCAGGGACTCTGCAGTGGATTTCTCCGCAGCCCTTTGAGTGAGTAGATTTCCAGTGCTCTCTGTGCTCAGGCACCTCGGCTGGCTGCTTTGTAAACAAGGTCAGATGTTGTCTAACTTTCTCTGCAGGACACGCCTGCTGTGTTTCTGCCTCTTGATGATCCCAAGGACAGCCAGTCGCTTCCCTCTGGGAAACTGGATTACTGGCATGCATTACACAGCATCAGGGGCCAGTCTTAAATGCTTTCAGATGGGCCTGAATAGCTAAGGGTTTGTTTGCTGTGCATGGACATTACAGGTCCTCTGATTCCTTCCACTTTCTGGAAATGAACCCAGGTGTCCTGACTCACAGACCTGTGCTCATTTCCAGACTCTGGGAGGGGTGTTATCAAGTGGACAAATCATCTCACCTCTCTGTGTCTGCACCTTCCCCACCTGAAAAATGGGACAATAATCCTGGTCTACTTCATGGGGGTTGGGAGGCTTAATTAGCATTTGTCAAGTGCTTTGAGATCTACCGATGGGTGAGTATCAGAGGGGTAGCCGTGTTAGTCTGGATCTGTAAAAGCAGCAAAGAGTCTTGTGGCACCTTATAGACTAACAGACGTTTGGGAGCATGAGCTTTCGTGGGTGAATACCCACTTCGTCGGATGCATGAGGTGATATGAGAGAGCGCCATGTTTAGATTCTCGGTGTCAAGAGCTCTATTTTCTCATGAACAGCTAAATAATTGTCAGCTAAGCAAGTGTGTGTGTGTGTGTGTGATGATATCTGACAGTAGCACAGTGACGGGGGCACTTGTTTATCAGTAGCATGGAGAGGCCCCTTTGCCAGCGGCACATTGTATCTGCAGATGTGACTGAAATAGCCCCGAGCCCCGTAATGAGAACCCCAAAAGAGCTCTGCCCACATGCAGGCTGAGACAGTGGCACCCAGCCTGCATGTCCCCTTTGCTCGTTCAGTGTCCGGTACAGAACAGCCTGGCCCCTTCCCACGCCACTGAGGTTCATTTGCCAATGCACACATGGTGCACGAGTGTTGGCTCCATTTGACAGCGACTGCATCGCAGCCCAGCTAGTGAAGGAGCGAGCCAGCCGATGGCCCATATGTGTTATGGGAGGATTCACCCTTTAAGGTCAGATGACTGTTTTGACAGGCCAGACTTCTTAGGAAATATTGACTTCTTGCAGCTTGGCAGCACTCCCTGTCTCATGATGCCTGGTGAAGGCACATCTGTGAGATAAATCACTGAAGCCCAGATAGAACACCCCAGCCCTGCAGTGAGGTCAGGAGCCAAAAAACATCTTCAATCTGCTTGGGGAGGCAAGGTGGCAGGGTTGAGTTGAAATGCATCCAGTTATGGTAGCGTTTTGCATCTGCAGGCATGTTCGGCTTTACTGAGGCAGAAAGCAGCACTTTAAAAGCTGTTTTAAATGAAAATAGCTGCTGGGAGTTATTTTAAAACCAGAGGCATCAAAATTAAAGAGCTTTCTTGGCCCAAAGGAGCCCTGCCAGTCTCGGGGCCCTGCCAGTCTCGGGGCCCTGCCAGTCTCCCTTGTAACTTTCCTTCCCACCACATCAGTGCAAGGATCTGTTATGTCTGAGCAAAGGCCAGTTTCTCATGAATGTCAAACTGTTTCCGTATTAGTCAGACCCGTGGGTGAGGCAGAGACAATACTTAGCCCACAACTGCAAAGTGAAAGAGACAGAAATAATGCAGGGAGCAGCAAATGCCCAGCATGGTGTTCATAACTCCCAATCCAGCAACACTACACACTGGCAAAGCCTGGCTCTGGGGTCATTGTGTTCTACGGAGTCGATCCAAAAATCTCAGGGCTTAAAAATATGTCACCTGTTGTTTAATTAATGTGATTCTCCCAGAAATGTGGCATCTGGGCACATGACATTGGAAGGCTGGACTTTTTAGTACAGTTCAGCACCCACATCGGGGCCAGGCTTTCAATAGAGCTCAGCACATTGGCTCCGGTACTGGGTGAGGAGCACTTGGAAATCTGGCCCTGAAGGTGCTGCATTAAGGTGCCCACAAGGAGCAGCACAAACCTCCTGGGCTAAAGACCCACCTGAAAACACACTGCTTGCAATGCCCCCCAGCTCATATCTAGGGACTGTCAGTGTCAGGAGAGCATCTTCTCTGATCTCAGCCCAGGGGAGCTGCAGTTTCTTTTACTCTTTGCACAACAAAATATATATGCAACAACTGCAGGACCACAGTTGGGTCCTGAATAACTGTGTTTACTAAACAGTGAATACAAATACAAAATAGTAAATACAAACATGCAGTTTAGCTACATACAGACTGCCCCTAACACAAAGAATATAAGTACCATGGCCAGAGGGGCTTACAAGCTATTAAAGTGCTGCTACCTATCCTACACGCTACAGGAACTGGCCAGATTTATTTTACAAAACAGTTCTTTAAGATCCCAGCTAAGCAGCAGAATGTACAAGTGTAGGCTTAAAAGAGACAGGTAAAAACAACGGTATCAAAAATAATTCCCTCTTCACTTGCCTGCCGAGACCTGAGATAAGGGCTCTGTGCTTCCCCTCTGCAGCTGGGAACACCCAGAACTCTTGGAACACGAGACGGAATGCCGCTCTCTGCTCTGCTTTACTGGCTTTCCAGTAAAGCAGCACACTGGCTTTCACGCCACCAACGTGCCTGCACTTCTGAGCTAGGCTAAGAACCATCCTCTTCTCTTCAGCATCATCCCACTGCCAGGGCAGACAGCAAGTGCTCGTCTAACAGCTGCACCAGTGAAATCGGTCCTTCAGACACCATCCTGCCATGTTCCTTTAGCTGATGCTGTGCAGATGCTGTGCTGGAGACTCTTAAGGGAGCTCTTTCCAGGCTATTCTCTGAGCCCTGCTCTTAATTGTTCAGGGACAAATGGCTGTTTGGGTTATTACCCCACCCCACCCATCAAACCCTTGAGTGAGATGAACAATAAGCGCCTCGGATGGCTGGAGGCCACTCTTTGGCAGTTACTACTGATAAGTAACCCAGACAATCCCCCTGCATGTCAAGGAGGCCTTGGGAACTGCTTGCACTGCTCAGCCATTGACACGGGACATTGCACACGTCAGCTGGCTTTAGCCATATCCTAGGGATTATTCGTAGACTGCATGCACTCGGGTAGGAGACCTGCTGCAGTGCCCACATGACTTTCACCTGACTTGGCTTTCTTCTGGGTGATACTCAGGGCAGCAGGAGCCTCCAGACCATCAGACTTTTCCCTGAAAAGAACTGAACCACAGAAGGTAATTTTCCCTTGTCTAAAATGCTTTCTTTAGACTCTGGGGAATTTGGGAAGGTTTTCGTGCTCCTGTGATTAGAACCATCCTAAATGCTGTAGTCTGTGATCCCTTTGCATGCAGAGGGGAGGAATTCCGGGTCTTTATTTATGTGGACAACATTTGGCATCTTTCAGTGTTGTGTGTATACATGGGTACGGGCAGTGCAGAGTTCATCCAAATGAGTAACAAGTATTTCACCCCGTCAGGCCAACCCCCGAGGAAATACCCCCGCAATAGAGCTGTGGTGAAATGATTTTTTATTCTTGTAGGGAAAAAAATGTAAAAGAAAACAGAAAAGAGTTTTCCTTTGTGTTGACATTTTTCTTTGAAAATGTTTGGGTTTTTGTCAAACAAAAAAGTAAAATCCCCAAACTGAACATTTTTCAATTTTTCAGTTTTCAGTGTTTTGACAAAAATTCCCAGAATTGACCACAGAAGTTTTCCTGTTGTCAAAAAAGCCACTTTTTGTCCAACAAATAACTAACTAACTAAGTAACTAAATAAAATGTTCAAATGAAAAACTTCAACCAGTGATGTCGTCTTCTATGTGTTTCAAATGCTGGTCATCAAGACCAGTCCCATGTGCCGAGGCAGGACCAAGTAAACCTAGACCGTCCCTGACAGGTGTTTGTCCAGCCTGTTCTTAAAAACCTGCAGTCACAGGGATTCCACCACCTCCCTTGGAAGCCTGTTCCAGAGCTTAACTAGCCTTATAGGTAGAAAGTTTTTCCTAATATCTAACCTCAATCTTCCTTGCTGCAGTTTAAGCCCATTACTTCCTGTCCGACCTTCAGTGGACATGGAGAACAACTGATCGACATCCTCGGTACACCAGCCCTCTGGTTCCCCCTCCCGCTAGACTTCTTTTCTTAAGACTACACATGCCCAGTTTAACCTTTCCTCATAGGTCAGGTTTTCTAAACCTTTTATCATTTTTGTTGTTCTCCTCTGAACTCCCTCCAATTTATCCACATCTTTCCTAAAGTGGGGCACACACACCTGGACAGAGTACTCCAGCTGAGGCCTCACCAGTACTGAGTGGAGCAGGGCAGCTACCTCCCGTGTCTTACATACAACACGCCTGTTAATACAACCCGGAATGATATTAGTCTTTTTCACAAATGCATCACATTGTTGGCTCATATTCAATTTGTTATCCACAGTAACCCCCCAGATCCTTTGCAGCACTCCTGTGGAATGGTTTTCTCCAGGAGGAGAGGCTATTTTCAGGGAAACACGGCACTGATGGAAATATCTGCCTCACCAGGGACTCCTTGATCAGGTTCCTGATTGCCCCAGATAAGAGTCACTGAGCCTCTGATTGCTCTTGACACAAACTCAAGAGGAGATTATTTGTCAGCAGCCGTGAATCAGACTTTGCAGTTGTTACACACAAAAATCCACCTATTATGTTTACGTCTGTTCCTAAAATGCAACATTAAGAACCCTGGCCTCAGGACATGTCCTGCTGCATAGATGGGATTTCGATGGTCTTTCCCATTCTGCCAGTGTACACTTTAGTGCATTACATATAAGATAAGAAGGGTACAGCCCTCAAATTCACCCCAAAAAACCCTTGGAAAACAGCCAATTCCAACATAAACATGATGGAACTTGATTAATGTCTCTGGATACTGGTATTTTGATGTCAGACTTTCACTGTGGTATAATTAATAATGTTATGGATGAGAGTAGTATAGTTAAATGCAGTCGGTGTTGGATTTTCTGCACCACTACAATACAATGGCAGCAAATGGATTGAGTGGTGAGAGCAGGGAAGTGTGTCTAGTTAGGAGCTTGGAGTCCGAACCTCTGGGAATCGTGACTCCTGGATCTTGTCTGTGGTTCTGCTACTGTCTTGCAGCACGATCTTGGGCAAGTCTGTGCCTCAGTTTCTTCTGTGGAATGGAGCTAACAGCTGCTTATAGAGGATCTGAGAGGGTTGATTAATGAATGTGACCAGATAACATAGTGATGGGCTAGACACGATGGGCTATATCCTCCGCTTGGGTAAATCTGTAGCTCCATTGAGTTTGGTGGCACTATGGTGATTTATACCAGTGGAGGATCTGGCATATTGACTGTGAAGGTCAATGATCTCCTCAGATAAAAAGCTCCAGAAAAGTGCAAATGATTGTGATTTCTATGCAAAAGGTAAAATCCTGCATCTCTAAGTACAGCTTTGCATGGTAATGTTTAGTTTAATAAAATAGGATACAACTTTATTATTACACCCATACGTGGCTGTTATTTTAACCACAGAGGCACATCCAGATTACAGCTTGTCATTGTTAATAAAAATGAAAATCACTAGTGCTGAAGAATGGTTGACGATTGCCCAGTAACCACTACATACCAATGACAACAAGTCATGCACTCTGTACACAAACAGGGTGATCTGAAGGCTCATTCGCAAATCAGCCAGAAAATGGGATCTCCTCAGCATCCCCTTCCCGTACCATGTTCGTTTCTTATAATGATGCATTTACCAACATTAATTTAAAAATCTCTCTGTAGGTGTACACCTCATATTACCCCGGCTGCCATCCCTTCCTGTTGTACGACAATCACCACGGGCCCAATGCTGTATCTTTTATACATGAAAACACTCACTGGCTTCTCTGGGAGAGTTTCTGGCATTGGAAGTACACAGTTGGGTCCCAAGCGCGCACTGCAATTTGTTTCAGTAGTTTGTTAGTACAAGAATTCTTTATAGGCCAGGTTTATACGGATGAAAGTTTCCCGTGCCTGTGTGTGAGAGATGCTGTCCAGATTACAGGAAGTGTTTCAAAAAAACTAAAATGGTTTTGTTCCAATTGGAGCATTTAAAACCATTTGCTGGTATTTTCTGTTTGGCTGTTTGTTAGTTCTTTATAAAATGTTTGTTTCTCTCCTACTTTGACACAAATATTATGAACCCCTTGGAAACAGGGTTTTGCTACAGGACTGCTCTAGTGGGGCTGTTGTTATGGTGCTGGTGGCCCTTTAATTCTATGCCCTCACTTTTAGACGGGTGTGAGGAAATAATTAACAGGGCTGAGGCCTGCTCTTCCTTTGCAATTTGTACCTGCAGAATAAATTGAAATCAGAGCACCTGCAGCTCCAGCTGCCTGAGTTGCAGCCACGGTCAGGAAGTGAGAGGGGCAAGCACCCAGATTTGCACCCACCCTTCAAGCGGAGGTGCAACTGCACTTAGGAAGAACGGACCTCAGCACTTTTGAAAATCTTCCCCTCAGAACTGACTGAAAATGACAACCCCCACACCGGACACAGGCTAGTTGAGTTTGTTTGGGACATCGGACATTGTGATCATTCAGAGATAGCGAGCAAGGAACAATGGCATGTCACCAGTTTGCTGGGGTTTAGTTCTTATTCTTTTTTTACTTGGGCAAGGAATGTAAATGTAAAACATCGGCTTTGGCCTGGACTCAATGTCCAGTGAGCTTGGGACCTGTCTGGAGGAATTCTGTGGATCAGGAACAGCTGTAGATGTCTGTGCATGTGCAGTATACTGCATCCTGCTCCTTTAAACAATGCAGAAGGTGCACCCCCACAAAATGATGTAAGCCCCAGGGCTTGCAGGCTTTTCCCCTTCTGGCTGAGCACTGAATGGTCTCTTTTCCTAAGCCCCCAAGATGTCTGACTCCTATTCTGCACATTGGCAGGCACACCATTCTTTGCAGTGAAATCTGAACAGAGTGTGAAATGTCGTGATCTCACACTGAAATAAAGAGAGGATTCAGGGGGTTGCAGGGAGGGCACCTGGCCCCCCAGTTCCCTCCTGCAGGCACTCTTCTCCACCCATGCAAACTCACTGTCCGCTGCTGCAGGGCATCCTCTCCTGCCCTTCATACATCCCACCCCCCACACTGCCCCCTCTGCAGGGCACCCCCCTCCACACACACTCATTGCCCCCTCTGCAGGGCATCCTCACCCCCTCCCTGGAACCCCCCTCCACACTCACTGCCCCTCTGCAAGGCATCCTCACCCCCCCCCCCCGCAACCCACCTCCACACTCACTGCCCCTCTGCAGGGCATCCTCATCTCCCTCCCTACAACCCCCCCCTCACTGCCCCTCTGCAGGGCATCCTCACCCCCACCGTGCAACCCCCCCCCCTCACTGCCCCTCTGCAAGGCATCCTCACCCCCCCTCCCTGCAGCCTCCCCCCACTCACTGCCCCTCTGCAGGGCATCCTCACCCCCACCGTGCACCCCCCCCCTTTGCCCCTCTGCAGGGCATCCTCACCGCACCCCCCCCCCGGAAACCCCCTCCCTGCTGTGGCAGCTGCTCGCGGGGGGCCGGCTGGAGCGGGGACGAGTCCGAGCACTGTCCGGGGAGCAGAGGGGACCGGGCGCTGCGCTCCCGGGGCGCCCCCTGGGCCGTGCCACCAGGCGAGCCCGGCCCGGGGCTGCAGCCGCCCAGCCCGGCGGGAGAGGCGGAGGCGGAGGCGTTGGCGGGGGCTCAGCAGCGCCCGGTCCCGAGCGGCCAGTGCAGCTGCGCGGCAGCAGTGCGGGGCCCCAGCCCCTGAGCTCGCAGCCCCCAGCCCGGCGGGCGCAGGCACCATGGGAGGGGCGCAGAGCCAGAGGCAGAGAGAGCCGCCTGCAGGGCAGAGACCCGCGGGGCGCGAGGAGACCAGGTAAATCCCGGGGGTGGGGGCCCGCAGCACTCGGGTTACACTTGCAGGGCGCGGGACTCCGGTAGCCACAACTCTCGGCACCTGCCCTGTGACCCTTCCTGTTCCCAGCACTCACTGGCTGAGGCTGGGGGCGCAGGAGAGGGTCCCATTGTGCTGCGTTGCTCCAGCTGGCCTGGCCTGGCATATGGGGTTTGTGATTCTCCCCCGTCCATGTTCCCCGGGCATGAACCAACCAGCTCCTTGTGAGCGCTGCCTCTGTGATGCAGAAAGGGGAGGGGGTCTGGGTTCCCAGCAGAGGGTTGCTGTCCCTGACCAAAGAAAGTGACTCAAAGTCTGTAAGACTGGGGCTTCTTGGAACTGGAGAGTTTTCTAGTGGTTTGTTTAAAAAAATGTTATTTAGTATGACACCAGAAGCATCTTATTGATGTGACTATGTCTGCTCATTCGTCTCATGTGGGAAAGAACTCGGAAACATGTTTTATGCAGGAAAAAAATGGTTTGCAAGTATGTGTATAAACTAGAAAGAGGTTATTAGATTGGTTATTGGCAAGACACCTTCTCTTTCCTGATCTAGTGCAGTGGAGTGTTGTGTTTGTTTCATACTTCTACTCCCTGCTGCTAATGATGAAACTGCAGCTTCCAGATTATATTATTCGGTAGTGCTCCCATTTTATCTGAAGTTTAAAGTCAAAATCAACAGTTGCCATTTTGTTTATATTTCCCAGTCATAATGAAAACAGCAAGGAGTGAACTTTATAATTAAAGTTAAATGGTATAAAGTGACCCCGTGAGTATAAATCAGGTTATAACAAGTGGAGATTGGTGATACCAGAGCAGGCTAGAACAGTTAGGAGAGGGAGAGGTTTATATGTTTTTCTCAAAGTGGGTAAGAAGTCTGGTCCATTTTTCAAACTTGTGACCTCAAAATGCCTTTGCCCTTAAGAAATAATCTGATTTGGCACATGAAACAGCCCTTCCTTGCTGGGACTTCTTTTTTTTTTGTTTCAGCAATGGGAACAGAACAAAAACCTGTTCAACTCAGCACCGCTCAGTATAATCCTGAAAGTTTTCAACTCGATAAAATCGCAGCCCCACAAAGAGATCCCAGGCTTTTAATAGAATAAAACTTTATCTTTTAAGCCTAGAGCACTGCTGTCTGTCAGTGGTGGCTAGAAAAGGTAGCACAGAAGTTGGACCAAGACTTGGTTTTGTATGTTGTAAGCCCAGAACACGCTGTTCTCAGCCAGCAGAGTTTGAAATCTGTAAACAGAGGCAAAACCACATTATTAAATGATCTGCAAGGAAGAACAGATACTGCCAATCATAAAATCCAACTTTCAGAACAACTTTAAAAGAATAAGCTAGTTGTCTGCTACGGTCTCCACCCCTGGAATATCTGCATGTTATAAAGTATGTTGCTTTTATAAAATGATTTAAAATGAGAATATACTCGTGGGCTAACTCATGAGGCATGTGGGATACACCAGGCATTAAGTCAAGGTTTTGGTTATGCATAGGGCCCTACCAAATTCATGGCCATGAAAAACACGTCACGGACCATGAAATCTGGCCTCCCCCATGAAAACTGATCTTTTGTGTGCTTTTACCCTATACTCTACAGATTTCAGGGGGGGAGACCAGTGTTTCTCAAATTGGGGGGCCTGACCCAAAAGGGAGTTGCAGGGGGGGTCACAAGATTACTTTAGGGGGGTCGCGGTATTGCCACCCTTACTTCTGCGCTGCCTTCAGAGCTGGGCGGCTGGCAAGAGGTGGCTGTTGGCTGGGTGCCCAGCTCTGAAGGCAGCGCCCCACCACCAGCAGCGCAGAAGTCAGGGTGGCAGTACTGCAACCCCCCTCTACACAATAATCTTTTGACCCCCACCCACAACTTCTTTTTGAGTCAGGACCCCTACAATTACAGCATCCTGACATCTCAGGTTTGAATAGCTGAAATCATGAAATTAACAACTTTAAAAATCCAATGACTTGCATCTGAAGAAGTGGGTATTCACCCACGAAAGCTCATGCTGCAAAACGTCTGTTAGTCTATAAGGTGCCACAGGATTCTTTGCTGCTTTTTAAAAAAATCCTATGACCATGAAAATGACGAAAATGGGCTGTGAATTTGGCAGGGCCCTACTTATGCAGTTCGATAACCAGTGCCCGTTTAATGCAAATGTGCACTGTAGTGCGTTAATGTCTTTGCCAGGTTTGGGAGAAGGGGAGACACACCCGAAGCAGGTGTTCACCTGGAGTAAATATTTAACAAGCCAGTCCTTGTTTGCATCACAAACACTGGATTCAGAGAGGGAGTTAGCGAAGTTAGCTTTTAAAGTCTTTGCTGTATCTCATGAACAACGCTTTCTCAAATGTGAATGGAGGGTGATCCCAAACAGAAGAACACACCATTGTTTGCTATAGATGCTGGAGCCAGTGTTTGAAGACAAATTAGCCAACACTGTGTGTGAGAAAATCCTGAGAGGAAAGCACATGCTACAGCAATGGAAAGGCAGCGGCTTGCTTTGTAGCCCTTAGGAAGATGCAAAAGATGCTTAATAAACAGCCAAGGGTGTGACAAAAGCAAGCCAAACCGAGTAAAGCCTGGCACAACAGTTTATTATAAAAACAAATCAATTAGTACAACAGCTAATGTCCAAGACAGAATGTTTGGGGGGCTGAGAGCCGGAGGCTGGTAACAAGAAGAAAGAAATAACAATGGCCTGGCATGAGATGAAATGCACACGACAGTTACAGGAGGGAGAGGAGCTGGGTTGGTAAACTGATCAGGATGGAGCCGGGTATGAGGGAAGGTGCTGCCATGATGGGACGGTACATCATACCGACCAAGGAAGAAAAGGTATTGGCTTATTTTAGCTGATGTAACCTGACTATCTCTAGGTAGTCTGATGGTCTTCTCAGTGCTGTCAAAGGATTGTGTGCTGGGTCTTCACCATCTTGGCAATATTAGTTTGTTATTGATTATTCTATATTAATAACAAAAATGTATGGATCACCTGAATTCTGTATCTTGCTTAACAAAGGTATATGCCCTGAGGAGTTCATCATCTTTGAAACGGAGTTCTGCTGCTGCTGTAACTCAGACACCTGCCCTTTTATTCTAATTCTCTGAGAAGCCCGGAGCCAGCTAGCAAAACTAGTTTTAGAGCATTTACCCAATTCCCAAACCAGCCTCCAATGAGAGCAAGCAAGAGGCGGGGAGGGCCAGAGAGAAGTGACTGTATCATCACAGCTTGCCAGCATCCTCTTGCCTCTGGTGTCCATGAGACACACTGTCACCTTAGGCAAACTGTCGTCTCCGCCCCGGTCTGTGGAATTCCAAATGTAACCTGATTTTGGTAGCCATGTTCCCCGGCACTGCTGCTGTTGTCCTTTATCCATTTGTGAACCAGTGATTTCTAACCGAAATCCTTATATTAGCCTGACTATGTTCCCCTCTGCGGTTAGGATGAGGTCAATGTACAGTTTGTGTTACAGTAACTGCCTAGAAGCCCTAAGTGGATCACGACCACATTGTGCTAGGGACTGTACAGATATAGAATAAGGTCCTGTCCCTTCCATGAAGAGCTTAATTCTTAGCAGACAAAGGATGGGAGGAGAAACAAAGAGAGTTGCCCAGGTTCATACAACAGCTCAGTGGTAGAACCAGGATTTGAACCCAGTTCTCCTGAATCCCAGTGCTGTATCCTCACCACTGGACCACACTGCATCTTCTAATCCTGTCACTAGCAATATCAGCACAGGGTGAGTTGTGTGTGTTAACTTTAGCAACAGAAGCAGCAGGCACATTCATTTGTTGTGTAAGTCCTACATAAACATTGGTGATTATTTTTTAAATGTCTTGGTAACAGAATGGTGGGAGAAGATATTTAGAATTTACCCTTCGTTTGTTTCTTGGTTGATGGCCTTTTGGGCTCACAACACTTGGCAGTAACCACCTATTCATTTTGTGCAAAATGATCTCTCGATGGGACCTTGACAATTGGCAAATGTCACCTCAAGGAGCAGTGGTCAATAACAGTGGGCTGAAACATTTCATTTGTACCTCCTCAAGGCCACAGAGAATATCCCTTCTGGGTTCTCCTGGGCATCATGTATGCCCCATGGAGTTAAGATTCCCGCTGTCTCCTGGGAACGAGGTGGCGATAATGAGTTTAGAAGGGAGGAAATTGTATTCTGCCTGCCTCGAATTCCAGGGCAGTATTCATTAGGTTTCTCAGAGTCAAATGGTCCATGTTTAGAATGCGTTTTTCATACGCATTGCGGAAACACACAAACTTTCCCACAGGAGAGCAGACCTGTCCTTCAGGTTCTTCATCCTCCCTTGGCAATGGCCTAACCCTGACAACTCAGAGGAAAGTGGCAAACTGCCATAATATACTAGAACAATTGTGTAATGCTGTATATCAAGTGTAGGATTCCTTCCTGCCCTCTGGCGGCTTCTATCCTGGAGCATGTGATTTGATTACCCTTATCTTACCCATCAAATGACACAGGTTGTTGTTACATTATCCCCGGTCCCTTTTTAGCATTTCCGCTGTAATACAGTGCTTCACTCCTGTGGCAGGGAGCCCTGCAAGATGGCTGCATGCAGCATAAAAGAGTATTTCCTAGTGTCTGGTCTAAATTTACCTGCCATTAATTTAAGCCAGTGACCTTCTGTTCTCATATTCTGTGGAGCAGCATGAAAAGTAGGCACACATCAGTTTTCACTGAATCTGAAGCCTCAGTTTTGCCTCTTAAAACCTCCAGCCAAGATTTTGCTTCTTCTCGAAATCTCTCTCTGTGCTTGATATTTTCATGTAATTGTATCAACCAGCCGATTGCGAGACTAAGGCAAATACTGAATTTGTTGTTCAGCACACGTCCAGCCCAGCATAACTGTGATGTGATGAGCATGGCTTCAGTCCCTGCAGAGTGACTACGTTCCAGAACCTCATTATTGGTAACTTTATCTTGCTGTGTGATGCAGAGTATGGCACGCAGATGTCGTAAGTGGAACTTATCTAGAAGCTGAATGTGATGCCTGTAGCAGGTCCAGGTTTCACACCCTACAAGAAGTTGGAAAGCACTTGGTTTGACGCTTAATACTGTGTTGCTGCCAGACTCTGCCTGATAGACTGCCAAATGATGAACTGGCTTTGTTGGTATGCCGTGTCAGTATTTAGCAATTACTGAACTACTATAAAGCTAAGCGTAAGGGAAGCAGATAGTCCAAGGGGCTAAGGATGGGAGATGGAACCTTCTACCTCCATTAATATGTCCAGATCAGTTGTGATAAAGGGTCCTCATTACCATCTGATGTCTCATGTTGGCAATCTCAACGGCTGCATAGCCCATGGAGAATAATCTCTGCCTCTCTTAGGCATTCCCTCCATGTGGAGGCAGTTGGTAGTGAGAGGGAAGCCGTGCATCCCATGGTGCCCTTTGTGATAGCTCAGGGTTTCTCATTGGGTCTGCGAGTCATGTCTAGGGCCGTCGGCCTGGCTGATCAACTCCTCCCTCTCCCCCTCAGCGTCTCCTGCACGCCACGGAACAGCTGTTCAGCGGCATGCAGGAAGCGCTGGGAGGGAGAGGGAGGTGTGGGGATGGGGCACACTCGG
The DNA here is from genome assembly GCF_020497125.1 of Mauremys mutica. NCBI lineage: Eukaryota > Metazoa > Chordata > Testudines > Geoemydidae > Mauremys > Mauremys mutica. Next base: position 132,366,897 of record NC_059073.1, on the reverse strand, counting down.
GGGGGGCGGAAAGAGGCGGGGTAGGGGTGGGGCAGAGGTGGGAAGGGGTGGGGTGGGGCTTTGGGGGAGGGGGTGGAGTGGGGGTGGGGCCTGGGGCTAAGCGTGGGGCTGGGGGTCTGCAAAATTTTAAAATCAAAATGGGGGTCCTCAGGTTGCTAAAGTTTGAGAACTGCTGTGACAGTTCAAATGTGACAGTTCAAATGCTGTTGTACCTAGAAAACAGCTGTGGCTTCTATTTGCCATTTTCTCTGCAGCCAGAAATTATCATCAAAGAAATAGATGCAGAGGTCACGTCACACGCAGAATATTCATTCCCTTTTAGAGATCTTGGCTGGCAAACGTCAAATATTTGAGAAAGCAGCATCCCATCCTATTGGGACGGGGCGAGGGCTAGATACGGATACCCCTGAACACAGCTGTCAGCAAGCAGGAACAGCACTCCCCTCCTGCATTCATTTACAGAATTCCTCTGGGCTTCGTCAGAGCTGCTTGCCCCTGCACATTTCCTAGCAACAGCAAAATGTTATGGAACTGTGGTTACAGCACAACTCCGCTCATGAGGAGGTGCTTCATAATAGGCCTAATTATAGGCTGAAAGGACCAGGGTAGAAAATTTTGGGTAAGGAGCTAAAACGCAGGAATGGACTGTGCAGATGTTTAGACTGTTGTGCTTAGAACATAGATGGTTTGAGAGTTTCAGTGATGGGATTTGCCTGTAGCTCAGGATGCCAGTCTGGCGCAGGGAGGAAATGAATAAAAGGCATTCCAGCCTGGAAGCGGTTAGGTGCCCTAGGTGTGGCGATTTGCTGCTCTTAGACATCTTGGGCAGGTGTCCACCCCCAAAACATACATCCCCAGCTGTCAGTCTCAGCGGAGAGGTCCTGCAGCCTGAGCTTCCATCTCACTCCCCACGGTGGTCCGTCAAGGTGGAGAAGCTGGCACTGCTCTTGCCTGGATACATGGAGGAATTCACTCTCCGGGGTTGCCAAACCAGCGCCTTTCACTTTAAATTAAACTCCCTCTGAGAAGGGAGTTGTGCAGTGATTGCCGTTGCTTTGAGCTTTCTGACTGGTGTAAATTATCCAGTTAGATAAAGGTGCTCATACACGAGTGTTGAAGTCTTTCCCCTCACACCCATTGGCTAGTGCTGGCTATACCGTAAGAGGAATAACTTGTTCCTCTCGTGTACTCTGCATCCCAGACACGCCTGTAGTGATCGTTATAGCGGGTAGCAGGAAGGGGGGCCAAAGTGTTAAACTCAGTCATCTTCATTTGAAAAAGCCATCTTCGGGAGCCCTCTAGTGGTCATTGCTTCTAACGTTCCCAATAGATACACTGAAGAGTCGCTTAAAAAATTAAGCATGGGGAAAAAACAGGAAGAACTAGAAATACTAGTGAATAATAACAATTACAACATAATTGGCTCTACAGGAACTTGGTGGGATAATTCATATGTCTGGTGTATTGGTATAGAAGGGCATAGGCGCTGACTCTGTGGGTGCTCTGGGGTTGGAGCACACACGGGGAATAAATGGTGGGTGCTGAGCACCCACCAGTAACCCCATTATCAGCTTTCCCCACCCCCTCAGCACCTCCTGCCCACTGGTGGGCCCCGCGGATCAGTGCGTCCGCCTCCCACCCACCGCAAACAGGGAGGAGCAAGGATGTTGCGCGCTCGGGGGAGGGGGTGGAACTGGGTGGGAAAAAGTGGGGCAGGGGTGGGGGGGAAGAGGCGGGGTGGGTGGGGCTTTGGGGGAAGGGGTGGAGTGGGGGTGGAGCCAGGGGTCAAGCATCCCCCACCCCAGCACTTTGAAAAATCGGTGCCTGTGGGGATACAGCTTGTTCAGGAGGACAGGCAGGGAAAAAATAGAGGAGATATCGTTTTGTATATCAAAGATGTAAACTCTTGCCCTGAGGTTGAGATAGGAGTGGGATGCAGACCTGCTGAAAGTCTCTGTAAAGAGTAAAAGACAAGGGTGATATCATGGGAGACGTCTTCTATAGACCACCTGACCAGGAAGCAAAGGTGGTTGGGGCTTTTTTTTTAAAACTGTCAAAATAATCCAAAACACAGGATTTGGTGGTGATGAGGGGATTCAACTGCCCAGACCTCTGATGGGAAAATAATACAGCAGGGCCCAGATTAACCAACAAGTTTGTGGAATGCATTGGAGACAGCAGTTAAGGGAGATGCTGTTCTAGATTAGATTCTGACAAACAGGGAGGAGGAACTGGTTGAGAATTTGAAGGCAGAAGGCAGCATGGGTGAAATGATCATGAAATAAGAAGAGTTCATGAAGGGAAAACAATGGACTTGAAGAAGGCAGACTTTAGCAAACTCATAGAATTGGTAGGTAAGATTCCACAGGAAGCAAGTCTAAGGTGATAAGTAAAAGTCAATGTGGATTTGTCAAGAACAAATCTTGTCAAGCCAGCCTAATATCCTTCTTTGACAGGGTAACAAGCCTTGTGTATGGAGGGGCAGGGGGAGCAGTAGATGTGATATATCTTGACTTTACTAAAGCTTTTGATACTGCCTCACATGACCTTCTCATAAACAAACTAGAGAAATATAGCCTAGACTAACCTACTATAAGGTTGGTACACAACTGGTTTGAAAAGCACACTGAGAGAGTAGTCGGTTCAGAGATTCAAAATCAAGCCAGAAAGACATGTCGAGTGGGGTCCCACAGGGATCTGTCCTTGGTCTGGTTCTATTCAATATCTTCATAAATGTTTGGTTAATGGCATAGAGTACACTCATAATGTTTGTGGATGATACCAAGCTGGGAGGGGTTGCCAGCACTTTGTAGGACAGGATTAGAGTTCAAAATGATCTGGACAAACTGGAGAACTGGTCTGAAATAAACAGGATGAAATTAAGTAAGGACAAATGCAAAGTACTACACGTAGGAAGTAATAATCAATTGCACAAAAGCAAAATTGAAAATGACTGCCTGGGATGGAATACTGCAGAAAAGGATCTGGGGGTTATAGTGTATCAAAAATTAAACATGAGTCAACAATATAATACAGTTGCAAAAAAAGCAAACATCATTCTGGGATGTATTAGCAGGAACGTTGTAAGCAAGACACAAGATGTAATTCTACTGAGCACTGATAAGGCCTCAAGTGGAGTATTGTGTCCAGTTCAGGAAAGAAGTGGAGAAATTGAAGAATGTCCAGAGGAGAGCAACAACAATCATTAGAGCTCTAGAAAACATGATCTACGAGGAATGATGGAAAGAAACGGGTTTATTTAGTTTGGAAAGAGAAGATTGAGCAGGAGGGAAGACATGATCATAGTCTTCAAGTACATAAAATGTTGTTATAAAGAGGAGGGTGATAAATTGTTCTCCTTATCCATTGAGGATAGGACAAGAAGCAATGGGCTTAAATTGCAGCAAGGGAGGTTTAGGTTGGACATTAGGAAAAACCTCCTAACTGTCAGGGTGGTTAAGAACTGGAATAAATTGCCTAGGGAGGCTGTGGCATCTCCGTCATTGTAGATTTTTAAGAGCAGGTTAGACAAACACTTGTCAGGGATGGTCTAGATAATACTTAGTCCTGCCTCAGTGCAGGGGACTGGATTAGATGACCTCTCGAGGTCTCTTATAGTCCTACATTTATCTGATTTCTCCATCCTTCACAACAAAGCCCATGTAAAAGCAGCAAAGAATCCTGTGGCACCTTATAGACTAACAGATGTTTTGGAGCATGAGCTTTCGTGGGTGAATACCCACTTCGTCGGATGCATATCCGTGTTACTAGTAGCTTATCCAGTGTGGACTGGATTTGCAGGATGCTGGTAAGAACAACAGGACTGATGAAGCTGTTCAAGAATTATTCCCTTTCCAAGATGAACCAAAACACGGAAAAGACCTTAATCTACTGCTAGCCTGTTGGATTCTTCTAGTGCCTTCTTGCCTTCTGCCCAGCAAACAGTGGCAGAATGCTTCCGTACATTACTGAATGACATCTCACATCCCTGCTGAGCGGTAGAGGAGAGATACAGAGGGGTCATTGCACCCACGGCTGGGGTGGGTCACAGCAGTTGTTTAATGTCAACATCACACAACAGCTCAGGGCAGGAAGTGAGACTGCTGGGGGGAAATTAGCAATGCATCTGAGATGGAATTTTTCCACGCCATTGAGAGTGATATCCCTGCTCTTACACAATAGAAAATGGGATCTTCATGACTGCAGGTGGGCAGGACCTTAGTTTTACATCTCTGAAAGCACCAAGGCAGAGCACAGCCTTACAGGGCAGAGTGCTCCTTGCTGAATCACCAAAACATTGTTCTTCTTGCAGCTCCTAGGATTTCTTTTGAGGTCTCCCATCCAAGCAGTGACCCAGCTCAACCTCATCTGCCGTGTAAGAGTATCAGAACACATAGTAATTTCACTGCAGGCTATGAACCAATGGCCATCTCTCATTTCCTGACTTTTTAACCTTTCCCTCCCTTAAGTCATTCCTCTTTATTCCCCTGATTTTCTTTGTCTTATTCCTTCTCCCCTTCCTGCTTGCAGAATGTTTTCCATGAGATACATTTGTGATCTTTTTTTCCATATTTATTCTTGTTTCCTAGTAGCCTTCTGAATCTTTCCGTTACTCACTCTTTCCTAGGTCCATGCTGCTTATCTAGACTAGGCAGATTGTCAGGGAAAGAAGTATATTAAGCCTTTCCTTAAATGTTCTCTCTAACATCTGTAGGTGAGTGGCAGACAGGAGTTATCCAACATTCATCTCTTTGGTGTCGCAACAGAAGTCGGGAAATTTTGTTATGAAACCTTCTGTGTACCTTTCTATCCAGTGCTTTCTATAGCACCTGTCACTGGAATAACTTTTTCCTCCTGTGAATAATTCTCTCCTAAGACCATTCCCAAAGGTTTGGTTTTTTTGCAATGGAGCGATAAAGACCATGTTTATTTACATGCTTTTAATAAATGATTCTACTATGATAAAGGTACCCATTTTAAAACAAAAAAAACCCCGCCTGATGATAAAAACAGCAACATGGCACAAAATCCAGCCTTTTCCTGTTTGTTTTGTGAAACCCCTCACCCACTGTAAAGTAAATATATCCTCACACAACTGTTTAAATGGAATGGTTTGAATGTATTGTGCACCTTGGGTGATTTATTGAATAACCAGTTATGGACAAATATTTTTTTCATAGATTCTAGGACTGGAAGGGACCTCGAGAGGTCATTGAGTCCAGTCCCCTGCCCTCGTGGCAGGACCAAATACTGTCTTGATCTAAAGCATCTCAGATCCCCTTGGTGCTATAACCTGCTGTGTCCGGAGTTTCACCTTTGTCTATATGTTGGTTCTCTGTTCTTTCAGTTCTATATCTGAAACTGGCAAGTCAGTACTATCAAAAGCCATTATCAGAGCCAAGCGCTAGCCAGGGAACAGAGTCCAAATCTGGTCTGCAACTGTCTGAGAACTGAGTTTAGGAGTCTCACCCAGTGTTCCCTCTAATTTTTCCCACCCATGTGCAGAATGAATTTTGTAATGTGCACCAATAGGGAGGTGATGTTTGACACATCACCTCCCTATTGGTGCACATAAAATTCGTGTGGTGGGGTTGGGGCAGAGGATTGGTGTGGGGGGGGAGTGAGGGCTCTGGGGGGTGAGGATGGGGGGCTCGGGGATGGGGCAGAGGTTTGGGGTGCAGGGGGGTGAGGGCTCTGACTGGGGGTGCAGTCTCTGTGGTGGGGCCAGGGTTGAGGATTTGGGGTGCAGGCTGCCTGGGGGCTATGGCGTGGCAAGAAGACTCCCCCCAGCTCTCTCTCCCTACAGCAGCACCTGGGCTGGGGAGGAGAGGTGCCTCTCCCTGGGCTGCGGCACGTCCGTGCCCAGGGCTGGGTTGGGGCTGAGGGAGGGGCGTCTCTCCCCCGGCCGGGGCAGGTCCGTGCTGGGATCAGCAGGGAGAGGCACCTCTCCCCGCCACAGCCCTGAGCCCCTGCACAGGGCTTAATAGGCAGCTGCGCGGCCATGCAGCTTAGGGGCAACTTAGGTCTCACCTCTGCAGCTGTCATAAATCTACTGAACGCCATGGACTAGTACATTGGCACCACACTTACAATTGGCAGTCTCAGCTGTGGGGTCACTGGGGCTCAGCTAATGGGTCCTTTCAGGTCCCCACTGATCTGAATGGCAGAGCAGTTGGAGGAAGCCAGCCTGGTGAATGTGTGGCCACTGCTGGCAGCTCCCACACCAACAATCCTCCCAGAATCAAAGAAACCCATCGCTGATTTCTCATGTGCTCTCCCCATTCAACCCTGCTGCTAAGATGAAGAGCTTCTTTCATCAGCATTTAAATGACAGCAGCTCAGCTATGACCTCATGTCAGGTCTCTGGTTTGACTGCATGGAACCCAAATCCCCTGCACCTACTGGGAAAATCGGAGACTTTTGTTCCCCATTATCCACAGATAACAGCATCACCGTAGCAACAGCTGTGCTGGCATCTGGGCTGAGGATCAGATGCAGTGTTCAGTATCCCTCCGGAGCTCAGAAATCCTGAGTCAGGCCCCCACATTCCTGAGATTTAAAAAAATAATAATAAAATGCTGAGGTCTGTTTGTTTACCTCCTGCTGTTGGAGCCCTCAGGGGTCATGTTTTCAGGTTTCTCTCTGCAACCAGGAAGGCTAGAAACTTACTTTATTTTTTAAAGGAAGGCTGATGTTCTCGTGTTCTCCCTGTCAATTCAGGCGCTGGGGTTGTTAGGAAAATGCCTACTCTCAGGAGACTCCTGGGAGCTGGCAACACTGACAGCTCAGATAAGGAAATGGGGAAAGGACCTTCTCAGGATTTTGTGAAACAACAGCACACGTTTTGAGGCCTCTTGGCCATGCTCCCATCTACAGAGAGCTTCACTTTGTGTGCTTGGAGCTCTCCAGGGTAAGGGGCAACTCATCAGTTTAGCACCAGGGAAATGTCACCGTACCTGACCTCCCCACAAGATTACTGGGCCAGTTTGGTGCACTAGAGAAGCCCCTTCCAGTTCCTGACCGAGGGTGCTGTGGTGAAAGCAATCTCTATGCTCAATCACTTGCCCTTGAACGCGCTGGGCTCCTGATGGGCAAGCAAGGGAAGGGGCTGGCACCCCACTGTATCTGCCCTGATCTGGAGGGGCCGGCTCTAGTGTGAGAGAAATTCCCTCCGGCCTGGGCCTCTGCACCCAGACCACCAGCAAAGGGCCCTGCAATGCTGCCAGCAGCATTTCGTGAGTCGCTGATGTTCTTGTTTTGTCCTCACTAGAGCTGAACTTCTGTGAAAAGTGCAGAGCGAATCCAGGGAAACCTGGCATGGGTGAACAGCCCCTGGCTGAAGAGCAGTGAGCGTGGGGCCAGGGCTGCCACGTGAACTGTGTCTGTCCATCCTTGGCACGGAGAGGCTGTAGGAAATACGCTTACACCCTGGTATCGCCCTCAGATCGGAGACTGGGCACATTGTGGAAATGGGGCTGTGACATTGTGCAGTCTATATGGTTTTATAAAAATTTAATAATAAGTGAATATAATGTAACTGAGATATGCTTCATGCAAAAGGTCTCTTGTAAGGTATCATTACAAAGCTTAGAATCTACTGAATGTGATCATCCTATTTGTATAAATGTACCACTCTTGATCTGAAACTAGAAATATGAAATAGAATTCTGAGGGCCTATTGTAATTATGTAAACTGTGGGCCATTAATGGTGGTTTGGAAACTTGATGACTCCCATTAACTAGGACCATTGTCTGCAAATGGCTGTGTTTTACTTGTAAGTCTTCCTGTATCCCTGTGTGCTGGCAAGTGGGTAATGAAGTCTTGCAGTGACACGTGATCATGTCACCTGAACTGGAATCCATCTTTAACCTGGTTTCAGAGTAGCAGCCGTGTTAGTCTGTATCCGCAAAAAAAAACAGGAGTACTTGGCACCTTAAAGACTAACAAATTTATTTCAGCATAAGCTTGAAGTGAGCTGTAGCCCACGAAAGCTTATGCTGAAATAAATTTGTTAGTCTCCAAGGTGCCACAAGTACTCCTGTTCTTATCTTTAACCTGGTGTCTTTCCATTGAGAAGGAGGGGGTGGGAAGTCAGAGAGAGACAAAAGGATTCCTGCCTTATGCAAAAGATATATAAAGGGGGGAAGAGAACAAAGGGAGGAGCCATCATGAAGAATCCCCTAGCTACCACCTGAGCTGGAACAAGAGCTGTACCAGGGGAAAGAATTGTGCCCAGGCCTGGAAGGTGGCCAGTCTGAGGCAAAAACTTACTGAAGCATCTCTGAGGATGAGATTATCTATATTCAGTTTGATTAGACATAGATTTGCGCATTTTATTTTATTTGGCTTGGTGACTTACTTTGTTCTGTCTGTTACTACTTGGAACCACTTAAATCCTACTTTCTGTCTTTAATAAAATCAGTTTTTACTTATTAATTAACTCATGGAGTATGTATTAATACCTGGGGGAGCAAACAACTGTGCATATCTCTCTATCAGTGTTATAGAGGGCAAACAATTTATGAGTTTACCTGTACAAGCTTTATACAGGGCAAAACGGATTTATTTGGGTTTAGACCCCATTGGGAGTTGGGCATCTGAGTGCTAAAGACAAGCACACTTCTGTTAGCTGTTTTCAGGTAAACCTGCAGCTTTGGGGCATGTAATTCAGACCCTAGGTCTTTGTTGGAGCAGACAGGAGTGTCTGGCTCAGCAAGACAGGGTGCTGGAGTCCTGAGCTGGCAGGGAAAACAGGAGCAGAGGTAGTCCTGGCACATTCATTGGCAGCTCCCAGGGAGGTTTCTGTGATCCAACCTGTCACAGGGCCATTGACTGAGGATAAAGCCACTGCCTGTGTGGGCAGCCTCAGTGTGGCGCCTGGCTGCACATAGAGGAGGAAACATCTGAGCTCAGTAACAGGGATTTCATTAGCAAGGCTCGGTCTCTGGGGTGTGCTGCTGTTACTGAGGCAAAACATCTTCCCGGAGAGCCAGGCTATCGTGGGGTGGAGCTGGAACTAATGCTGGTGCAGAGTACCAAGATAAGGTCTTTGCACCATTGAAATCCCACGTAGGCCCTCAGCATAAGGTTTAAGTGCCACGTTGCCCTTCTATACAGGAACGAGTTTCACCCGAAGTGAACTGCCCCCATGATGTTCTGGAGTTCTCCCCAGCTCTGTGCACACCTGTTTACGCCTATGCAGTGAACTGCGGCCCACGGCAGCATGTCTCGGGGCTCACGCTGCAGCACGAAACATAACTGTGGGGATGTTTGGACTCTGAAGCCTAGTGACAGGGGTGAGCTTCAGAGCCCAACCCATCACGTCTACACAGCTGGGTTTAATGCTATTGTGCAAGCCCCACAAGCCCGAGTGTGTCAGCCCAGGTTCTGGGACTCACTGCTGCAGGCTGTGGAGATATACCCACCCCAGTCTCTCTGCTCTGCTTGGGCACATTTTCCAAGGCATAGCAGAGCCTTTTCAGTTGCCTAAACTGGTAATTTTCTGAACTGGACTCCTAAGAGTTAACTTTGATCATGTAACTTCTTGTGCAGGATAAGTTCCTAAAGTTTACTGACCCAAACCATGGGCTCTGGGGTTGTTCAGCCTTCGTATACAGTTGTTTATTGGTAGTGAAATGTATTATATAAAGTGGAGTTTCTGCAATTGCCAGTTTGGCATTAATCACAGCCGGAGAAAATTCAGTACAATGGAACCAATTAACTGAAGGCTGCAAAGGAACAGAACTGTTAAAATGAAATCTTTCTCAGTCAGCTGAACAGCTGAAGGAGAAAAAGGAAAATCTGATGACAAGTACAAATGATGGCCATGGACCACTGGCCATGTGTGCACCAGACAATCTGCTGACAACTTACAGTGCATCTCCTGAAAAAGATCAAAACAAGACCTATACCTTCCTAGAGCTGGCACTCCGGGACCAAAACACACATTCCAGACACGGTCCTTTCTCCAACCCAGGGCATCTCAGGTTAAACTATGACAAACACTGGTCATGCTCTGTCGGCTTTTAGACTTGCATTTCCAGCTGCCTTCCTGGAGGAAGAAGACTGCAGCAATCAGGAAAATGCAGCAGTTGCTGAAGGAAATAATGTCCTGTGGCCTGACTCTTACTCCATGAGTAGCCTTATTCATTCACGCAGCCCCACTGAGGCCTGGTCTACACTACGCGTTTATACCAAATTTAGCTGCGTTAAACCGATTTAACGCTGCACCTGTCCACACAACAAAGCCCTTTATATTGATATAAAGGGCTCTTAAAACCGATTTCTGTACTCCTCCCCGACAGGGGAGTAGCGCTGAAATTGGTATTGCCATGTCGGATTAGGGCTAGTGTGGCCGCAATTCGATGGTATTGGTCTCCGGGCGGTATCCCACAGTTCACCATTGTGACCGCTCTGGAAAGCCATCTGAACTAGGATGCACTGGCCAGGTAGACAGGAAAAGCCCCGCGAACTTCTGAATTTCATTTCCTGTTTTCCCAGCGTGGAGCGCTGATCAGCACGGACAGTACGGGAGATACTGGATCTGATCGCTTTATGGGGAGACAAATCTATTCTATCAGAGCTCCGTTCCAGAAGACGAAATGCCAAAGCATTTGAAAAAATCTCCAGACAGAGGCCACAGCAGGGACTGAACACAGTGCTGCGTGACAAACGTAACGGAAAGCCAAAAAATCAAATGGACGCTCATGGAGGGAGGGAGGGGGGGACTGAGGACTCCAGCTATCCCACAGTCCCCGCACTCTCCAAAAAGCATTTGCATTCTTGGCTGAGCTCCCAATGCCTGAAGGGACAAAAACATTGTCACGGGTGGTTCAGGGTATATCTCGTCAATTTACCCCCCTCGCCCCCGTGAAAGAAAAGGGAAAAAAATCGTTTCTCGCCTTTTTTCAATGTCACTGTATGTCTACTGCATGCTGCTGGTAGACGCGGTGCTGCGGCGCTGAACAGCAGCATTCCCTCCCCTTCCTTTCCTGATGGCAGACGGTGCAAAATGGTGGAAAACCATCCTCATCATCCCGTGAGTGGTCCTGGCTGGCCTCGGTGAGGTCGGCCGGGGGCACCTAGGCAACAATGGGAGTGACTCCTGGTCATTCCCGGCAGACGGTGCAAAAAGATTGAAAACTGTCCTCATCATAGCAACTGGAGGCTGAGCTCCATCAGCCCCCCCCTTTCATGTCTAATGAAGATTCTGTACTGCCTGGACTGTCATAGCAGTGGGAGGCTGCCTCCCTCTCATTTTATCTCACTAAAAAGTCAGTGTTTCTTATTCCTGCATTCTTTATTACTTCCTCACACAAATGGGGGGACACTGCCACGGTAGCCCAGGAGAGTTGGGGAAGGAGGGAAGCAACGGGTGGGGTTGTTGCAGGGGCACCCCCTAGAATGGCATCATCATTTCTGCGGAATCTCTGGGGCTCTGACCCGGAGCAGCTGTGCTCTCTGGTTCTCTAGTACACTTGCCCCATATTCTAGGCAGGACTGACTCTATTTTTAGACAAAACATAAAGAAGGGAATGACCCAGGGAGTCATTCCCATTTTTGGCCATGCGCCTCCGGCCGACCTCAGTGAGGCCAGCCAGGAGCACCCATGACAGCAGCAGATGGTACAAAAGGACTGATAACCGTCATCGCCAATTTCCAATTGCAGACGGTGCTATAGCTGGTACCTTGCAAAGGCGAATGAATGCTGCTGTGTAGCACTGCAGTACCGCATCTGTCAGCAGCATCCAGTAGACATACGCTGACAGTGACAAAAGGCTAAACGGGCTCCATGGTTGCCATGCTATGGTGTCTGCCAGGGCAATCCAGGGAAAAAGGGTTTTTTGCCGTTTGTCTGCCATTGCTTTCACGGAGGAAGGATTGAGTGACGACATTTACCCAGCAAAGAATCCTGTGGCACCTTATAGACTAACAAACGTTTTGCAGCATGAGCTTTCGTGGGTGAATACCCACTTCTTCGGATGCAAGTAGTGGAAATTTCCAGGGGCAGGTTTATATAAACAAGCAAGAAGCAAGCTAGAGATAACGAGGTTAGTTCAATCAGGGAGGATGAGGCCCTGTTCTAGCAGTTGAGTGAAAACCAAGGGAGGAGAAACTGGTTCTGTAGTTGGCAAGCCATTCACAGTCTTTGTTTAATCCTGAGCTGATGGTGTCAAATTTGCAGATGAACTGGAGCTCAGCAGTTTCTCTTTGAAGTCTGGTTCTGAAGTTTTTTTGCTGCAGGATGGCCACCTTAAGATCTGCTATTGTGTGGCCAGGGAGGTTGAAGTGTTCTCCTACAGGTTTTTGTATATTGCCATTCCTAATATCTGATTTGTGTCCATTTATCCTTTTCCTTAGAGACTGTCCAGTTTGGCCGATGTACATAGCAGAGGGGCATTGCTGGCATATGATGGCATATATTACATTGGTGGACGTGCAGGTGGGTATTCACCCACGAAAACTCATGCTGCAAAACGTTTGTTAGTCTATAAGGTGCCACAGGATTCTTTGCTGCTTCTACAGAACCAGACTAACACGGCTACCCCTCTGATACTTGACATTTACCCAGAATCACCCGCGACACTGTTTTTGACCTATCATGCATTGGGATCTCAACCCAGAATTCCAATGGGCGGGGGAGACTGCGGGAACTATGGGATAGCTACGGGATAGCTACCCACAATGCAACGCTCTGGAAATCGACGCTAGCCTTGGTACATGGACGCACACCGCCGAATTACTGTGCTTAGTGTGGCCGCGTGCACTCGACTTTATACAATCTGTTTTAAAAAAACGGTTTATGTAAAATCGGAATAATCCTGTAGTGTAGACATACCCTGAGCACAGAGTCTCTGCTTCAAGGAGGGCTACCCTTGGCCATGCAGGTTTGCAGGGCTAGCCCCATAGACTGGAAATGTGGCAAAGTGGTGTGCGCATTACACACTGCACGGTGAAATACCTGCTCCGGACTTGGGAGCAGGGGCTGCTGAAGAAATGATATCATGATGATGATGAGTGTTCATAGACTGCCAGCTGTGGAAGGATTTGAGGAATGCAAAGCTCTGGAGCCTGATTCTTGAGTGTGGCGCTGCTGGAGGGAACTGGCCATTGGGCTGGTGTGTCTGGGAGGATCACCCCAGTGTAAGGAAGGGGGTTTCCCTGCCCTGGCTGTGTTGAGTCTCTGGAGAGGCTCTTACGCCATCACTATCCCTGAAGAAAGGAGTGTGGGCATAGCTTTCCTCAGATGCCAGAAAATATCATGCCACTATATCAACCAATGGTACGCCCTCCCCTGGAATACTGCCTGCAGTTCTGGCCGACCCAACTCAGAAAAAATGTATTAGAATTGGAAAAAGTACAGAGAAGGGTAACAAAAATGATTAGGGAATGGAACAGCTTCTGTATGAGGAGAGATGAAAAAGACTGGGACTGTTCAACTTAGAAAAGAGATGACTAAGGGGGATATGATGGAGGTCCATAAAATCCTAGATGGTTTGGAGAAAGAGAAGAAGGAAGTGTTATTTACCCCTTCACCTAACACAAGAACCAGGGGTCACCCAAGGAAATTAACAGGCAGCAGTTTTAAAACAAAAACAAGGAAGTACTATTTCACCCAACACACATCAACCCGTGGAACTTGTTGCCAGGGGATGTTGTGAAGGCCAAAAGTATAATTGGGTTAAAAAAGAATTAGATACGTTCCTGGAGGATAGGTCCCTCAATGGAAATAAGCCAAGAAGGTTAGGAACACAACCCCATGCTCTGGGTGTCCCTAAACCTCTGACTGCAAGAAGCTGGGACTGCACAACAGGGGATGGATCACCCGATAATTGCCGTGTTCTGTTCATTCCCTCTGAAGCGTCTGGCACCTGCCACTATCGGAAGACAGGACACTGGGCTAGATGGACCATCGGTCTGACCCAGTATAGCCGTTCTTTATGTCATTTTTGGTGAGTGGCATCCTGCATAACCATGAGACTATTTTAACACCTGCCAGAGGACCTGTCTGGGGTGGGAGCGGTGCAAGTGTGAGTGTTATTCCACCTTTGTATGCAGCCCCCCAGGGCCCGTTGTCTGTGCTGTGTGCTCCTTAGCAGTAGCTGGAGCTTTGGCCCCTCTTTGCAACAGGCTTTATTTCGTGTTTGTAAAATTAAGCGATGGATTTGCTCCCCCAGCAGTCCAGGCGCCTTAACTGAGGGTCCAACTGAGGGTCCTATTTGGGGTCGGGAAGGAATTTTCCTCCAGGTCAGATTGGCAGAGACCCTGGGAGTTTTTCACCTTCCTCTGCAGCATGGAGCACGAGGCACCTGTAGGTTTAAACTAGTGTAAATGGGGGATTCTCTGTAACTTGACATCTTTAAATAATGATGTGAGGTATTGAGTTACTCAGTCAGAGGTTATGGGCCTGCTATAGGAGGGGGTGGACAAGGTTGTGCGGCCTGTGATGTGCACAAGGTCAGACTAGATGATCATGAAAGGTCCCTTGTGATCTTAGGGTCAATGAGTCTTTGGCCTGGTCTACACTGGGGGGGGGTGTCGAACTAAGGTACACGACTTCAGCTATGCGAATAGCGTAGCTGAAGTCGAAGTACCTTAGTTCGGGCAACTCACCAGTCCAGACGCCGCGGGAACGAAGTCCGCGGCTCCAAGGTCGACTCCGCCACCGCCGTTCGCAGTGGTGGAGTTCCGGAGTCGACCGGAGCGCGTGGGGAGTTCGAACTATCGCGTCTTGATTAGACGCGATAGTTCGAACTCCGAGAAGTCGAACTCTCCGCGTCGACCCGCGCGGTAAGTATAGACCTACCCTTTGAGCAGCCACCTCCCGGGGAGAGAAAAGACCCATTCTCCATGTTCCCTTCTTTGGCTTCTCTGCTATCACTGTGTAGTGGAATGTTAAACTTTACTGTACTGTTCAGCCACTAGGTGGTGCTCTGTGTAAAATACCTTATTTTAGCTCACCTCAGTTTAAAAGAAAAGAGGTGGACAAATGGGAGTCCAGAGAACAGCAGCAAAAATAAGAGGTTTAGAAAACGTGTCCCATGAAGAAAGGTTGAAAGAACTGAATATGTTTAGTCTAGAGAAGAGAGAGGGTTGTTTTTTTGGAGGGGGGACGGGGAGATGAAAGTCTTCAGATGTGTAAAAAAGTTTTCAAGAGGACGGTGAGCAATTGTTCTCCATGTTCACTGAGGGTAGGACAAGAAATAATTGTTATAGTTTGCAGCAAAGGAGATTTAGGTTGGATATTAGGAAAATCTTTCTAATTCTAAGGATAATTAAGCAGTGGAACAGGTTACCGAGGGAGGTTGTGGAATCCCCGTCATTGGACATTTTTAAGAACAGATTAGACAGACACCTGTCAGGGATGATCTAGGTTTACTTGGTCCTGCCTCAGCACCGGGATTGCCCTTGGAGGTCCCTTCCAGCCCTACATTTCTATGATTTTATGAAAACAGAGAAATTTTTCCTGTTAGAAAAGCCAGAGCAAGGTATAAATTTAGAGATGATTTCTGAGCCTTTTGGTATGTGCAGCTGCTGTCACAGAACAAGGGATTCATGCCCTGCATTGTACGCTCTCCACTTCCTTCCTGAAAGCAGCTAGAATGGAGTCTGCACAAACGCTGCAAAACCAGTGATTAACAGGGACACAAAATTTGCTGGAGTAGCAAGAGCCTGGTTGATTCTGTAAGCAAAAGGATTGCAGGTGTGTTGAGACGGGAAAGATAGACTTGTGTCCCTGAGCAGGTTAATAAGGTCACTAGTGACATTTCAGGGGAGACTGGCTAGCTGGTGAGGAGACATTGAGGCTTTTCACCTCCGAATTACTGGTCCCAATCCAAATTCATCACAGTGTGAATGCTGTTTGGCAGCCAGTCGGTGGATGCATTCCTGCTATCACCCAGCCACCACCATAACCATCGGACAGGGCCATCATCATGGTCTCTTTTGGCCTGCAAATCTGTGCATGAAGAACTGGAACTAAGTAGTCCCGCTGTTGGTAGACTTAGCAGAGGGGCTGATGGCTGAATGGGCCATAGAGACCATTTCCCTCTTGCCTGCAGGGACGGGATCCTTCTAGTTTAGGGTGGAGCCATGTGAATGAAGCTGCTTTGCTGATGGGGCACCTGTGTGAAGACAAATTTGCTCTCCAAGGCATTCAGGCTGTTGCCTTTCTCACTTGCAAAATACAAAAGGGAAAAATGCATTTTGCTTATTTAGTTGGAGCAGTGATGTTGTGTTGGGTTTCTAAACATAACCCACTGTAGAACGAGGGGAGTAAGCTGAGGCTGGGAAGAGGACTGAGAGGGGCTTCCTCCCGCAAGTACTGCCATCCGTCCAGAAGTAGCATCTCAAAAGCACTTGGAAACCAGGCAGGAGCACAAAATGCAGGATAGACTCTAAAATAACCCTCCCTCTGGAGCCACTGATCTGCACAGACATCTCCAAACATGCTCCAGATGTAGGGATTCATTTGCAATTCGTGAATGTTGCTTGTGGAGCTCACCCTGTGCTGATGGGAGTTTGCAAGGCTGCCCCTTTGGAGACTAGTGTTAACTGGTGGTGAGCACTTTAAAGAAAGGTCTCAGGAAGGGATAGGGCAGAGCCAGCCAAGTCTGGTTAAAGTACACAATAACAGTGTGCAAGCTGCATGCATTGACGTTCAGTTCAGACTGACCTTTAAAACCGAACAGGTCGGTCCGTGAGATATTTATGCTTTTCTGCCTCCATTAAAGCAGACACCAAACGATAGCCTTGCAGACACTGATGTAGTAGCAGCGACCTTGTAATTACATTTTCAGTGACCGGATACACAGGGCACCTTGGGGGGCAATGGAGCTCTCAGTGTTCGTAATGTGGAAGGAACACATAAGAGTTGTTCTAACAGTAGTTGGCGAAGCAAAGCGCCGAGTGAGGAGGCTGTGAACAGAGAGAGCCAGGGAGCTGAGCTTTAAATAGATGGATATTAAACCTCTGCAGAGCTTTGCTGCTGTGTGGAAACAGCCTCTGGTTTTTAGACTTTCATTTAAAAGTAACACTAAAGCTAGCCAGGAGAGTCATTTGTTTGCGGGACCCAGCAGGGCCCAGGAACTGCTGAATCAGAGTGACTGTGATCAGAATCTTCTGCCCTGCATTGCCAGGGGCTCTGGTACATCACAAAGCTGACAGGAAACTTCCTGGCTCATTCTCACATAAGAACAGAAGGCTCAGGCACAGTCTGAGGACAGTGCCGACCTCTGCCCTCAGTCCTGAAGATCTTCCCTTCAGAACATAGTGAGGGACAAACTCTGGAGGGCAGGGCACCGTGGGACCTTGGATGGTGTGATGCGGGAGTGTGTCTATGGAGTGGGGAGCTCCAGATGGAGGCACTGAGTGAGCCCGGGTGCAGACTTGGGCTGCGTAATCCGAGGCTATACGGCACTACCCTCTTTCGAATGCTGCCATGTGTTTGTACAGCACCTAGCGCACTGAGGCCCTGGTCCAGGAACATACTGCATTACAGTGAATACAATCACTGATGCTGCTCGATGGGCAGGCCAGGCACAGGCTGCAGACTGCCTGTGCCCCCTTGGATCTTGTTATGGGCTCAGTGGCTTTTAAACCGGCAGATTCGCTCTTCTCTTTGCTCTGGGGGATCACACCTGCTGATGGTGCTGAGCAGCATTTGGCAGTTGGTGATGCTGAAGGTGCATGTCAAAATCCGGTTTCCTTCTAGCTGTGTGCTCTTTCACTTGGGTGTTGCTCTGTGTGTGCTAGCATTACAGACAGGCTGGGATGGTTTGGGTTTTTTCTTAATTGTCTATCATAAATAAATGGCAAGTGGATGCTGATTCTGCTCTTAAACCATCCCAGGTATCTTCACGCCCTCGGGCACTGCATGTACAAAGCTTGTCCACCTGCCTGAGGTCTCTTACAGTGCCTCTGAAGCATTACAGTTTGGTTTCACCACCCCCATCCCTGCCTGCTTCCTCTCCTGTGGATGACGGGAGGCTCCTTTCTTGGCAGTACTGATTGTGCAGCCTTCACAATTGAAGGATGCTGTTAACTTCCTCCTCCTGATTGGCTCACGTGTCTCTGATCCCCGTCCAACAAGTGGAGGTTTATAGAAATTTGCTGAGCCAGATACTTCCTCTTTGCAGCAGAGATGGACTTGTGTTCCTACTGCCGACAGCCCGGCCATCTTTACTTCTTCATTGTTCGCATTGTCATCTTTCTCAGCAGAGCCACTGGCAAAATCCGAGTTGCCGTGTTCTATTTTTAAATGCAGCAATGCAGTCACACTAGCTAGATGCTTGGGTAAACAGTGATTCAGGGGAGGCAGTGTTCAGATTATAGTGTGCAGCACTACCAGACTATTAATGCAACATCATCACATATCTCAAAATCAGCTTCTGTAAAGATCTTCCCCCCAAACCAGCTTATACTCTGCAGCCCAGAAATGCACACACTGCAGGGGAAAACAACTGATTTCTATGCCAATTACAACCAGCCAGCAGGGAGGATGGCATCGTTATTAAAGCCTAGTGCTGGGAGTCAGGATGCTTACGTTCTATTCTTGACTCTGCCACTGATTTCCTGTGTGACCCTGAACAAGTCACTTAACTCCTCTGGTATGTCTACACTCAGGCAGCATGTGGAGTACAGACACTGCACACTCAGCTAGCAAGGCTATAAATAGCTGTGTAGATGGGGAGCCACATAGGGTGACCAGACAGCAAGTGTGAAAAATCGCGACAGAGGCTGGGGGGGTAATAGGAGCCTATATAAGAAAAACACCCCAAAATTGGGACTGTCCCTATAAAATTGGGACATCTGGTCACCCTAGAGCCACAGCTTAGGCGAGGCGAGTGCCCTACACACCTGAACCCGTAGGGTACGTACCCTACACGGCTCTCTACACATCCAAGCAGCGCCTCCCACTCTACCCTGCAATTATTAGCCATGTAATGTCCTACTGTGGCCTGTAGCGGCATGGGTAGTGCCTGTACACTACACACCACCCAGGGGCGGCTCTAGCAATTTTGCCGCCCCAAGCACGGCGGCACGCAGCGGGGGGCGCTCTGGCGGTCGCCGGTCCCGCGGCTCCGGTGGACCTCCTTCAGACGTGCCTGCGGAGGGGCCGCTGGTCCCGCGGCTCCGGTGGAGCATCCGCAGGCATGCCTGCGGGAAGTCCACCGGAGCTGTCTGCCGCCCTCCCGGCGACCGGCGGAGCGCCCCCCCACGGCATGCCGCCCCAAGCACGCGCTTGGCATGCTGGGGTCTGGAGCCGGCCCTGACACCACCCCATGTGCCGCTGGAGCGTCAGTTTCCTCTCTGTGAAGAGAGGATAATTACACGGTCCTACATCACAGGAGTGTTGGGAGGGTGAATTTCGTAGGGCTCAAGTGTCCCATGGGAGGCAGTGTGGCCCAGTGGACAGGGCACTGGACTGGGAGTCAGAAGACCTGGTTCTATTTCTGGCCCTGCTGCATAACCTTGAACAAGTTCCTTCAGCTGTGCCCCGCCGCCCATCCTTTGCCTGTCTTGTATATTTAGGGTAAACTCTTCATGGGAGGGACAGTGTTTTACTCCATGTTCACAGAGTGCCTAGCACAATGGGGCCGCACCGGGGACGTTATTTGACAGTTCTGCACAATGGGGATTCCAGCACCTTCCTTTGAACATCTGACGCTGGCCAATGTTAGAGACAGTCACTAGACTAGACAGACCACTGGTCTGATCTGGTATCGCCTATGCTCTGGTATCTGGCATTCCTATGCTCGTGTGAAAGCATTCCACACTATTGCAATTAGCTGCTCATTTACAGAATAGTTGCATGCTATCTGTGATCCTGGCCTGTCACATGCAGAATGCGTAGAATTGTTCAAGGCCAGTATTACTTCTGTGCATTACACTGAGCTGAGTTTCACAGCTTCCAATTGTCACCCCTTTGCCCGGAATGTTTCTGGAAGTGGCAGGGGAAGAAGGTGGATGAGTCAACTCTGAAGCACAAACCTTTTTCCTCCAAGGTAATGCAAAGATTTCACTCCGCAGCTTGGATCTTCATCTGCAAACATTCTGCTCTGGAAGACTGAGATTGTCCTAGCAGCAATTGACTCAAAGCTGATGATGCCAGCGTTTGTAACAAACCTGCTGCCAAATTTCTGTGCATTCCACCCTGGCATTTTGTGAATCTGGGAGGTGTCGGGAACCTGGTCCACCTCTCGCTGATGTGTGGGAAGTAATGAACTCAAGACAGTCTGTCTACGCTCTGATGACTCTTAGAGCCTGATCCCACTTTATGGAAAGATTCCCAAGGGATTGCTCCAGAGGCATTTGTTTATGGAGAGTTATCACCTGACTAGTGTTTACTGGCTGAGTTTATTTTTGCAGGGAATTTGGTCACATCCCAAGGCAAGGCTGAGAAAGAAAACACCTTTTTTTAATAAATAAATGGTTTGCCCTGGGAAGGCTCCTCCAGGGAGGTTTTAAAAGCCTCAAATATCAACCCAAGCTAATGGAGCCAGAATTTCCTGGGAAAGTGTCTAGGGCAGGGCTTTGCCCCAGTTACTGTTCAGATACCACGGCCCAGCTCCCTGCTCTACCCACATGCTGGTGACCTTTCAGGTGGAGTTTGGACAGTGTCTGCTTTCTGAAGAGGTTGTACAGTGCTTGCTTGTGGTTTGGATAGTAAGACCACGAGGCTGTTCCTTCCGTATGGGCACAACACCGAACCCTAGAAATAGCCCGTGGCCAATATACCCTTTTCTCTTTGTTTGGCCACCAAGTGCAGGCCTGGGGCTGTGCTCAGGCATATGGCTGAGGGTCAGCACCCCATGTAAGCTTGCAAGCCCAGAGACGGCTGCCAGGCTGACCTCGCCTCTACTACCATTCCCAATGACTAGGCATGCACAGGGGGGCAGACAGTATCTGTCTGGGGGCTGGCAAGAGGGCGGGGGGATTAATTCTGCTCTTTAGATATCAAAGACATCTTCACCTCTTTTAAGTGGGCCACTCTAACACTCCTGTGCAGCAGAACCATGTTTTCTTTGGCATGTCAGAGAGACGCAGGGCTGAGGACCTACACTCACTGAGGATCTCTAGTTGTTATGCTGCCCAGAGGTGGTTAAAATGCCAGTCGGGTCTCAAAAAACCAGGGAGGTCCCACATTGGAGCAGAACATGCAGCCACAGTGGCTGTACCAGGTTTGTGCTGCCTCTGGGATCGGAAACCTCATGTCCTGCAGAAGGTGGGGCATGGGGACTCCTGTCTGGGAGAGTGGCCTCCTGAAAGCCAGGTGTGCTGTTTGTCCACAACGTCTGTGGGTCTGGGTAGAGGAGGAAACTCCCTTGCCCACGAGTGCACCGTGTTTGCTGTGTTGGCAGTTAGTGGCAGGGCTCTCTTGGCTCATCGAGTCCCTCCTGCTGCATCGTGGCAGGATACAGATACTGCCCAGGGCTGAGTCCCCTGACCCAGGCTGGTGTAAATGAGGCGTACTTCAGCGGAGTTAGACTGGTGCAAGTGAGAGGAGAGTCCCGCTCCTTGGGACCAATCCTCCTCTGCCTATGTGCACTCAGTCTACACCATTGCAACATGGGTGTCAAATGCTATCAGAGCGGAACGGTCGCATTTTACACCCCACGCGTGGTGGAGGCCAGGGGGAATTGGGTCCCTGGTGTTCAGCCAGGCTCTAGGAGTGGCATGCGGAAGACATTCAGAAGCAGTCACATGCTTGTGGTTGGCATTACCCTATCTCTGCGGGATGGTAGCGGTCCCCCCACGGGCAGTGCCCATGTGAACTGCTCTGAGCAGCAGCCCCTAAGCAGCAAACATGCCGCATGGTGAAAAGAGAACCGGGAAGCCCAGCTGCTCCCCCACACCCGTCAGAAATGCAGAGGAGCTGATGTTTAACCAGTCAGCCAGCTCACTTCAGAAACGCCCGCTCGACAAGAAGGCGAGAGAAACCCCAGCGAAAGCAGAAGGGAAAGCGGGGGGGGAAGGGGGGCAGGAATGAAAGTTCATCTCAACAACAGCATGAAAAAATACAAGGCAGCTGCATCGGGTGCAGCATCTTTGTGTCCGACCCCCTGGGTACCGAGATAAATAGAGCCACTGTGAGAGGAGGCTGAGATTCCTCAAAGTGCACTGGCGGGAGGGGGTCTCTGTGTGCAGCTATAATTTACCTGGAAGAGCTGGGGTCCTAAGGAGATCTGTTCTATAGCGAGCGGGAGGGAGGATAAATAGTGACTGAATCAAAGGCAGCAATTACTCACTCCCAGAGTGGATGCTCTGTTGCTATGGCATGTATAGGGGGGAGTTACTTTGAATTCTCCTCTCCCCTTGGTGTTTTTAACTTAGCAAGCCTGAAGTCTGCTCACTTCACCCCGCAAATCGGTCACAACCAGTCTCCAAGCAGCAGGGGAAATAAGCTTCCCGTGCGACAAGGATGGGAGGCGCAGAGCCAGGCGTCCTCCCTGCCAGCGAGAGTAGTACAGTCCGAGGGGGAGGCTCTTTGGAGAATATACAGTCTGTTATCTGGCAGCCAGCTGATTCTAGCAGTCAGGGGGCTCAGATGAAGCGAAGACGGCTGAGGTGGTGGAGCAGGTTCTGCTGACAAGGGTTTGTGCAGCGCCTTGGAAATCTGGGACAAATTGCTCCTTTCTGTTGCCATTCTTTGGAAGTGCAAGTCAGTGCCGCTGTTTAAGTTTCGGCGACAGGGGCGTGCAGCATCTGGAAGAGTCTCCGCAGCTCTGCAGGCAGCCTGCCCCAGAGGAAGCTGCCGAGAGCGGGGATCCGATGGTTCACTTTTAACCACATCCGTGCCTCGGCTAGAAATATTTACAGGCGTTTGTCACCGTTTCCCTCCATTTTGAAAAGAATCCCCTGGCAGCCGGAGCTGGGAAAGCTGCTCTCATGGCGTTTAGCCCCTGGCAGATCCTCTCCCCAGTCCAGTGGGCCAAGTGGACGTGGTCTGCTGTGCGAGGGGGGGATGCTGGAGACGGTGAGGATGGTGGGGTAGAGCGAGAGATAGAGGAGGACGACTCGCAGGCAGAGACCAAATCATTGAGTTTCAGGCAAGTATGCAGCATCCCTGCGTTGCTAGGACTCAGCCTTTGAACTTGTCACAGTCCCATTAATCTCCAGTCCCCGCTGACTTGCACGTGTAATGGCATTGATAGCACGATGCATCCTTCCAGGGACAAAATGCTCTGCTGTGGCTCGGTGAAGTCCCATGTACTGCATCTGCCCTGCTTGTCAGTTCTCCCTTAAGAGCTTGTTGGCTATTCAGTGCATTGAATGTTCATCATTTGCATCTGCCTTTGCTAATTCTGTCCTTCCCTTCGGCTCTCTGGACAGTGTGTAGCGTTAGCGTTATTAATTCCCAGCACCCTGGGACCTGCGCTCCTTTTCAGAAATGTTCAGCTTTGTGGATTTTAGGCACCCGTAGTCCCACGAAGATGCAGCAATCATAGGGTAAGGGAGTTGTGGCAGAGCAGTCCAGCAGGCCCCAGCAGCTGCTCTGACATGGTGCTCTCTGGTCTCAGTGCAAATGCTAGCAGACATGAAACACAGAGGGAAAGGCTTGTTTTCTGAATTTCCCAATATCCAGAGCAGCTGGAGCTTTAGAGGAAGGGGCTCCAGTCGGAGATGCCATGTCCCAGGGGTCACTGACCCATGCTGAGATAGCCAGTGTGTGTTTTCACATAAAAGCAATCTGTGTGAAAGGTACCAAAGTGTACTGGTGCTATGTGACTAATCTCTGATAGATGGGCATCTGGGGGAGGGAGGCTGGAAGGGAAGTTTCAAGGGGAATTGACTGTAACATGGTTTCACCTCCTCTACCTTTCCATTCGTTAGCGTGGTGTGTTGGGAATGAATCACTCCAGCCATGGGATGTCACCTGCAGATCGGGTGATTTGCTGGTTGGCCTGGGAGCTGGAATCCAGTCTGGTTGGATATTTAGGGAATGTATGTGAAGCATTTCAGAGCTAGCCTTGAAAGTGGTAATTCTTCATTCTTTTCCCCTCCTTGGTAGCTCGGATTCTGAAGGCAATTTTGAGACCCCTGAAGCAGAAACCCCAGTCCGGTCACCTGTAAAGGAGATCTGTGACCCATCGCTGGGATTGGATGTGGCCGAGGCCAGGACCCAAGGTAAAGAGATGCCATGAATCTTCTGGTCTCATTTTATTCTGCTTTGGATGCAGAAAAGGGGTTGGGGCTGGGGAGGGGAAGTTGTTCTTTTGAATAATGCTTGCCAGGTGTTTGCAGTTCCTGGGCTAGATAGTTTAAAGGCAGATGCTCTGGGCTATGCACCTGCTGCAAAGGGCCATTTGAAGTTGAGTGAAATGTTGATTTATTGAACAGTTTTGAGGGGCCAAGGGTTGCACTGACATGTGACAGAGTCAGTTCGATTTCCCAGCTCGCCCTCGTGGTGCGCAGTTATAATCAGGCTGTTTTGCAATAGTTGGTCACACCCACCCGCTACCCCAGAGCAGAGATAAAGAGCAAGCGGGAATGTGGCAATACAGCGAAGATGTCTATAGATCCGGTTTTGTGAGTTACCCCGAGGGGCTGAGGCTTTTTCCCATGGCACAATGGAGAGCACAGCATGCAGCCAGAAGCTGCTCAGTCGAATGGAAGGGCGCAAAGGGTATTTGCAGACTCTTCTTTTTCAAAGGGCCCTCCCTAACATCTTCCTGAAAACCCTGCCTGGGTAAATATGTCTCTAGTTGGCTCGGGGAGTCTCTTGATAGTCAGCTGATTGATGGGTGCCCTACAGTGGCCCGGCCATTTGCGATGGCACAACTCTGCCCCCTTTCACAGTAGCTGATGTGATGTTTCATCCCTCAACCCTTCCTCAATACTGTCTGCAGCTGAGATTTTGTTGCATGGGGACAGGGGATTTTATATCTCAGTGGCACGGTGCAGAAATAACAGAAGTTGACTTCTGGATACTCGGGACTGATTGAGTCACAAATTAAGTGGATTTGGGTGTCTCACTTTAGTTGTTCCTGGGCATTTGTCCAGGTAACAGAAGCACAGCTGGACAATCTGATATGATAGCCTGTGCATTGTAAGCCCAGATCTAGACTAACAGGTGACAGCTGAGGTGTATTGGCAGAGCTGGGGTGGAGTGTGGGGAATTAACACTGAAATAGAAGGGGCTCCAACCGGCCACCATTGAAGGGCTTTGGCAGAGCTGTGCAAGGAATCTCATGCTGTGCGGATGGTATTGCATATAAACTGTGTGCAGAAATAGTCAGAGTCCACTGCTCTGACAGGAAACTGTAGGTTGAATATACTGCAAAAGAATAACAGCCATGTTAGTTCTGAATGCCAGGAATCCTATCTGAACTTACCTCTGTTCAAATGCTGGCCCTAAAAGGGGTTGGAATGTGCATACTTCTCATGCACTAATGGTTTTTAATAGTTTTAGTTCTTCCCAGTACGGTTACTGTTAAAATTTTAGAAAGTTAAAATCTCGGATCCTCATTGTTTAAAAAACAGCCAGTGAGAGCTGCAGAGAACCAAGGGCTTCATTGCCCAGTCAGGTTCTCGTGTCTCTATGGCTGCTATCAACCAGGATCCCATGATGCAGTTATGATAGCATTGTATCTCATTCCAGTCATCTGCTCTCTCCCACATGCTGCCACCCAGAACTACGCTGGGTGCTAGCCAGCCCTGTTAGCCCTTCACACTCCCAGATCGAATTTCTAAGTGGAAATCAGGGTTAATGCCCCTGTGAGACTTGGTGCTGTTGTCAAATCCCATGTCTGCATCTGCTTCTTGTTGCAATGTGGTGGCTTTGTAAACCATGTGAAAGGCTATCCGTGAAAAGGATTCAGTGGGACCTTCCCCACTCACCCATCCAATCTGCTGAGCAGGTGATTGAATCACATCAGAGCATGGTGACTTGTAGAACTCCAAGGCCATATGTAGGAGGGTAGGAACGGCCCAGTGCAGTGTCTCTGGGTGAGAGGGTAGCCGGGGACATGGAGTACATTGGGACTAGCCACTCTCACTGGGTACGCAGTGCTGGCTTGGTGACCTGATCTAGTCTCTGCCCTCCCTCACTCAACAGGGACTTATTGCCCTGGTGTTTAGCTCACAGGCATTTGCTGATTGCTCAGTCTGATTATGCTGGGTTTGTAATTCACCTCCCTCGAGCTGCAGCTGGTTACCTCTGCTCCATTAGGTGGTTGTTTCAGCCAGTGGGGTGCTGTGACTCGGGGAAACGTTCTAGGTTGTGACTCTGTGGAGCTCAAGAGTTGGAGCTGCTCCTTACTGTGATGTTCCCTGTACTCCGGCCCACCATCGGACCCCAGTGCCACGTGAATGCAGTCAGCGCTGGGATCTGCTGCCAGGCCTTTCCAGTACAGGGACCATCCATCATTAGTGACCCTGGTCCCCTGCTGTTGCTGGGGCAGAGACCCTAGTGCTAGTCCAGCTAGACTGGCAGCAGGTGCTGTTTGTTTGCCTGAGTGGAGAGGTTCGCGCACTCTGACTGCCAAGGGCTAGCAGCGCAATTCTTTGCTTTTTAGAAAAGCCAAAGGTTACTCCGTTTGTAGGCTGATGTTCTGGGGCGCAGAGGGTGGGATTTCTCAGGAGATTTTCTTGGCAAGGTTTCTGATCATCTCTACAAAGACTCTGGCTCAAGGAAGCACATTGCATAAGGCCTCAGGGAGGCACTTAAACATTTTAAATGTCTCGGAGAACTGCATTTTGCAACTGATTTTCCTGGGAAGAACTATTCCTAAAAACTACTGCCCGGGCCAAAATTCAGTGCACAAATGAACTGGCTCCTCATGGTATCCTGGACAAAGGCTGCAGTGTTCCTGGACTGTACTGCAGGGCATGGGGCTGGGGCTGCTGAGAAGGGAGGGTAACCAGTTGCACTCTCTAGGAAGTGTATTTATGTTCTAATTCACTGACAGCTGAATGTCAGGGGCGAGCTACATACCGGTGCTGTTGCTGGTAAACAGGAGGGGTTTGCCACTGGCTGCTAGAGCCAGCTCCTCATGGGTGTTGCGCAGCAAATTACATGAGTGGCACATAGACTGAGGTCTTGTTGGAAGGTCACCTTGTACAGATGGCTCCTGGCGAGCTTGTCCCTTTCCGGTAGACCATATACCCAGGGCAGGATGCTGGGGAACCGATTTAGGACAAATGTAATCTCTGTTGGGTTCAGCTGCTGCCAGCTATGTCTCCATCAGGCTCTAGATGAAATACATCCATTAGAAAACACGAACCTTACCAGAATACACAAACCCAACTCCAGCCACATGGACTTTGGTCTCTGGAGCTTTTGGCCAAAAGAAAAGGAAAATCTCCTGAGAAATCCCACCCTCTGCGCCCTAGAACATCAGCCTACAAACGGAGTAACCTTTGGCTTTTTTTGGAGTGAGGCAGGCACAGGCCTCCGGTAGTTCCCGGCAGTGGTAGCAGTCACCATCTCTCTCCGGATAAGAAAAACAGTCTGTTAGGAGGCTTCATCCATTGCCCACCAGCAAAGTTTCTGTGACGTACCCGGCTCTTGAAACGATGGAGTGAGGCCACTCATGATGCATATACTATGCTCGGAAGGCTTCTTGGGATATAAGGCTACTGGACCTTGGCTAATGCATACATTAAACCCTCCTCATAACAATGCATCTTGGTTCCCCGGGAGGCTGGGAGGGCAGTGTACTTAGCACAGTCGGCAGGCGAGCTGCCTGGCGCTCAAGAGCTGCGGTAGCTGTCATTGATACAATAATCAGGAGTCAATCCAGTTTAATGACTGCTTATCAGTGTTTAAACAACAGAGGTATCAGGGACAGCGAGATCAGAGTGCCCAGAGTGTTTGGGAAATGGCTGCTGTCTGGAGAAGCTTCATGCACAGACATGGCACTGCCGTTCCCAGTGCTCAGATGGGTTAGTGGGACTAGAAATTCATTTATCCATGTAAAATTGTGATATCATCAGTATGTGGAAACAAAATTAGGTTACAAAACCTGTAAGGACAAAAGCACTGAATGGGGGAGGCCTGTTGCCCAGACAGTCGAACTAGAGATAGATACATTGTCAGAGTCAGAGATACAGAATGTCCCACTCATCTTTCAGGCCAGGCCACTGGCTCATTCTCTCTTTCCACACAAAATCTTCTTAACTCTTTTTCTTTATCATCCAGGACTATAGAGACCCTAATTCTGCCCTACTCTCTCTAAAGACACCTCCTCCTTCTCTCCTACAGAGTTAGTTTTCACAAGGAATTAAGCAGAAGGACTAAAAACAGATCCTGGATTGTAGCAGCTCTCACCAGCGTTTACTTCTCCTACCCGTGATTCAGGCTCATGTTATACTGTATATTACAGCATTATCACTGGTTGGTTTGTAAAGCACCATTCACAAGTATCCTAATGCTTAACAGCAAAATAGACTTAAAACAGACCAGTGTCTGTTAAACAACAGTGAAAAACCAGCAGAGAAAAGTCTAGCTTTAAAAATATGAGCTGAGACTGCAGTCCAAATATCCTGGGCTTGCTCGGTGTCTAAGCCCTGCCAAAGAAGAGGGACATGTGTAACACATGGAACACACAAAGAACGAGTCAAATGGAAAGGCTATAGATAGTAAAGGGTTGTTCTCCTAGGCACTTGGCATGCAGGGCGGTGGGGAATCATTGCTGGTTCATTTGGCTGGAATGTGTAGAATAAAAAGGGAACAAGGTCTTTGCAGCGTGTTGCCGCTGCCAGTTTTTATTGACTCATTTGGAAATGGCAGAGGATGGGACGTTTGGGCTGTGCTTGGGTTAGTCAGTAGTTGCATTTCATTCCCCAGACTAGCGAGTACTGTTGTTATTGTACGTGTGTATAAGGTGGCCACCACTGCAGTGCCCTCTACGTACGTTCTGTTCAAGTGAGTATAAAATAGGGAACCTGCTCACCAATTCCATCCTGCAAACCAATTACCCTGACAGGACCAGCGCTGCGGCCTTGCTAGGCATGTGCACAGCATTCATCACTCCCACAGCCGATCCTTTCCATCAGTGTCTCCCAACGACTGGTCCATGGACTGGCACCAGTCTCTCTGACACCATTTAGGAAGGCAGCCAGCGGGTCCCTGGTATCAAAAAGGTGGGGAAACCCTGCTTTATGGTTCTATATCCCCTTCCATCAAGGGGTCCTCAAAGTGCTTTGCCAAACCCCAACGCATTAAGCCTCACTGCCCCAGTGAGCATAGGTGCTGGAAGTAAGGGTGCTGGGGGTGCGGCAGCACCCCCCAGCTTGAAGTGGTTTCCATCAAACACAGGGTTTACAGTTTGATTCAATGGCTCTCAGCATCCCCACAGTACAAACTGTTCCAGCCCTTATGCCCGTGAGATAGGGGAGTATCAGGGCCTGCATTTTGCAGATGGTGAATCTGAGGCTCCGAGAGTGGAAGTGAATTGCCAGAGGTCACGGAGAAAGTCAGTGGCAGAGCTGGAGATAAATCTCAGGGGCCCAGCTCGCCACTGCCCAGCACCTTGTGCAGTGATTTGCACCAGTGCAATGAGGGTATGGAACGGTGTCACATTCTGCCACCAGTTTCCAAGGTGCAGGGCAGTGGAGAGTCCAGCCCCACATCTCCTGGATTTCAACTCTGTGCCTCAATCCCAAGACTAGCCTTTCTCCCTAGTCATGAGTCTGAAAGCCGCAGGAGGCTTCACCATCTACAGTGGGTGAAAAGCCTGAACGAAACGATTCATCTTCCCTTACAATGTGAAAGTGACCAGGCCTGTGGTGGATTCCAGAGCCACAGAGAATGGCTCACAGACTGCATGGTCTGTTTCCACAATGGGACTGTGGGGCATGGCCATGTCTCGGACGTGCTGTACAGAAGAGTTAGGGTGCCCTTTTCATGATCAAAGGAGTCAGCGAAGAAGTCAGTAAGAAGAGTTGCCCCAAAGGAGTCGTGATCTGGCTGCATTCAGCGGGTCAGTGTGCGCTGCCGCCTGGCTCGGATTGGGAGCAGCCTGTCAATCATAAAATTGTTTCCTTCCAAGTCACTTTAGAGCATTTGGTAGAGTTTAATACAAACCAGCACCACGCAGTCAGGCTGGTGAAGCAGCTGGGCTTTGAGGAGCATCGGCTAAGTGTGCCGCACTTGGGCTCTTCTGCCATGCACACGTGAGGGAAGGGGAGCTTGGTGGTCTTTGCACAGCCTGCACGCACATTCTCCAAACATGACTCACGCAGCAGCAGCGTGGGGGTGGCTGTGCGGCAGGAGAGACTCTCTTTGGAATGTAAATGCACACACAGGCCTCTGAGTAAGGGGCAGAGCAGCACACAGCACGGGCAGTGCTGGAAAGTATTCCCAAAAGGAATAGCTTGCATTTACTGCAGCAATTGGGATGGCTCTGCTCATTCCCAGGCTAGCTGGAGGGATAGATGGACTGCCAGGTACGTGCGTCTGCTGCTGCAGTGACTCTTCTCCCGAGTGCAGGGAAGGCCCCGTGGGTCACTTGCATTTTGCATCCTGTATCATTGTTCCTGAAAAACGCATGTCGTTCTTCTGCCACTGATGGGTGAGCACGTTGGAGTCAAAGGAAATGCAGGGAGGAGGAAGAGCAGCTGCCAGGTTGGGGGAGGAGGGCTCTCTGGCTGGGCTGTCCACTGGGTAGGCAGATTAGGCTGCAGTGAATTTGCATAGTGGCTAGTAAAGCCAGAGGGATGGATTTGGCCCAGTTTGCATAGCTGGATATGAAGGGTTGAGAGACTAGTTTTTTATTCTCTTCCCCCTCCCAAACCCAGATAAAGGCAGTGGAAGCAGAACAGAGAAATTGGCTGGTGCTGGGAGGTTAGCAGAGGGCTCTTGTACTGAGCAGTGCCTGGATCGAATAACGGGCTTTGTTGTTGTTGGAACATCTCATTTCAAAACTCTTTAGACTAATCCTCTCCCCCAGCCTCTGACTGATTCCCTGCAGAGGGTGGGCCCTGGGGAGGGAGGAGGGTGGGCTCTGGCCATGAACTGGCTACACAGGGGAATTTGAACTATGCAGCCAACGCCCTGCTGAATAGTAAGCCTGTATGCATCCTGCGCAGGGGCGCACGCCATGGAGAATGGCCTTCCCGATGGCTCATGGCGGCAAAACGCCCTCACGCTTGAGATAATGTCGCTGTTTGACACTTGTGGAGAGGGGCCCACTAGGCTCAAGGAGGGGCATTTTCAAACTCCTGTGCTCCCTGTCCTTACACAGTGCTGTTCAGGGCAACCAGATGTTCCGATTTTATAGGGACAGTCCCGATATTTGGGTCTTTTTCTTATATAGGCTCCTATTAGCCCCCCCCATCCCGATTTTTCACCCTTGCTGTCTGGTCACCCTAGTGCTGTTTGGGTGAGCAGTGTTACCCATCCTGGCCTCCTCCCAGCTACAGGTCTTTGTGGATAAGCCAGCACCCCTGTGGGGCAGTTTGGGTGGGCCTAGGATCCACCAGGGGGCTGTGTACAGCCTGGCCGTGATGTGGGAAAACCGATGGCGTGTAAAATAATCCTATCACGTAATCAGCACGGAGCCTCACACCCCCTCAGACACACTGCGGAGAGAAGCAGTGAGAGTCAAAGCTGCTGGGAGAGTGGGCAAGTGCTGAAGGGCCAGAGCCATACTATGCCATTCCGGGCCTCACACAGCTGAGGGGGTGTGTACTGTGTGCACAAGGATCGTCTGCTGCCTTCCCGCTGTCCCCTGCGGGGTATTAACAAGGTAGCCAGACCCCGGAGCGGGAATCCAGGATTACCTCAGAGGCGGGGTGGCATGTGCATTCGGGGAATGTGAAGAGGGGATTTCTACTGCAGAGATAAGACTGAGGCGTCCTTGTGGCACCTTAGAGACTAACAAATTTATTTGGGCATAAGCTTTTGTGGGCTACAGCCCACTTCATCGGATGCATGCAGTGGAAAATACAGTAGGAAGATATATATACACAGAGAACATGAAACAATGGGTGTTGCCATACCAACTATAACGAGACTAATCAATTAAGGTGGGCTATTCTCAGCAGGAGAAAAAAACTTTTGTAGTGATAATCAGGATGGCCCATTTCCAACAGTTGACAAGAAGGTGTGAGTAACAGTAGGGGAAAAATTAGCATGGGGAAATAGTTTTACTTTGTGTAATGACCCATCCACTCCCAGTCTTTATTCAAGCCTAATTTAATGGTGTCCAGTTTGCAAATTAATTTCAATTCAGCAGTTTCTCATTGGAGTCTGTTTTTGAAATTTTTTCGCAACTTTTAGGTCTGTAATTGAGTGACCAAGGAGGTTGAAGTGTTCTCGGATTGTTTTTTGAATAAGAGATAAGGCAGTTCTTTACTGCCTCACTGGCTTTTCTCTCTTACATAGGCTGTTCCCCAGACCCAGCACTGCATCCCCTGTTGCCCCACGGGTGCTGGGGCTCTGACCCCAGCCCTGCGTTTGTTTGTTTCTGCAGTTTAGATTTTAGTGACCGCTGTCCCTCCCATCAAGTTAAGACAGTCCTCCACCCAAATGATCAGTGCCTTGCGGTGATCATCTCTTGCCATTTGGAATTTGCTGCAAGCCTGTCAGCATCCTTAATGCACATTTCCTGTTTCCAGTATAACCCAGCTCCCCACATGCTTGGGGGAAAGGTGGGCTCTGCCACAGCATGCAGGGTTAGCAAGTCTGGGCTCTGGTGGGCATCAGGAGGGAGAAAATTACAAAATCAAAGTGCCTTCCCAGAAGAGTCAGTTCACCAGTATTTCCCATGAGGGAGCCCCAGCCAATCTCAACATCCAAGCTCAAAATGATGGTAAGCAAAGTGTCGTTCATACGCAGAGCCCAAACCTGCGTGCAACTCTCACACAGGGGTGTGGTTCACAGCAGAGGTCAGAGAGGCGACCTCCACAGAGATGGAGTAGCTTGTTCTTTTATTTACTCAAGGTAGATTAATTTAGACTGATTTAAGTTTATGCCTGTCAGCACGTTGGCTACAAGGAGAATGCACTGCCCCGGAGTATAAAATGTGGCTGTCCTGTGTCCCTTTAATTTTAGGGTCAGATCTTCCCTTAGGAACAGGTACCACAGCAGTAGCCTGAAACACTATAGAACAGGCCTAGTAAAGTACTGTGGACTTTGTTAACAAGGGTTAATTATCCTGTTAACCAGTGGGAGGAAGACCCTCCCCAGTGCTGGCTTGGAGAGCTACACAGTCACGGCTTCGCAAAGGTCCTCTCACTGTGGTTGTGTTTAGTAATATATTTCACAAGGGCAGGAAGGTAGTTTCTAGCGGAGGACATTCCCTCCCCAGCCTGGAGTGCAGACAGTCCTTCATGCTTCATTTCCAAGGCTTTTAGCATATTGAAGATCAATTATGCAAATCAGAAGCCACCAGCTGAGTCAGGCTTGGTTCAGCATCCTGGATTAGTGCAGGAATGTGGCTATTTCTCTGCTCCATGTTTACCTTCCTTTGCTGATCCATGGGGTGCACTCAGGAGCCAGAAAACATGGAACACTGACAGATTCACTTTGATAGACATAAAGCCCTTATGAAGATGAGTTCTTTGGTGTTTAGCAGGCCAGATGGGCTGTCCCGCCTACCATAATTCATATTCCCCTTGTGAAAGTGTATTAGCATTTGCATTATTTCAGACATGTTGCTGTACTGCTTACACTGGCTGGCCAGAGACAGAATCACGGGCTGTGGTACTGGCTTCACAGGACTAGCGCCTTGAAGTCTCCTGTGCTATTACAGATTTTCAAACAAGCTCTGCACACCACAGCCAAGGACAGATTTTTCAGCGGCATCCAGAGGGTTTGCCATAGGGGTTACAATGGGAGATGAGCACTTAAAACTCTGGCTTCAATTATGGGTGCTGAGTACTGGGAAATCTGGCCAAATGCCCCTTTGCAAAACGCAAGAGGCATGCAGAAGAGTTGAGGATGGGCTTTCATTACTGCAGGCATTTCCCCTTCCCTTCCCAGCCCAGCTCACAGCTGTACCATCCCTTCTGCATCTAGACACTTGACGGCTGTCGGGTTTTCAAGGTGTCTGAGCAGAGGAGGATCCCTTGAAAGAGAAGAAAAGGTTAAAAAGTAAAGGATTTAGGAAGACGAATGGAGGGAGGGAGGGAACTGCAGTAGTTGTGGCCTGCAGCGATGAAGTCGTGGGTCAGGATCCAGGATTGAGGCTCTCAGATAGCATAGTGTTGAGCATGATATGAATACGTAGACAGGATTTCGGCAGAGGGGGCTAGCTGCCGTGAGAATGAGATTAGGCAACATTCAAGGGATGGGGGGAGAGAGAATCTTATAGAAAAACTCAGAGATATTCCTGGGTTGGTTGGTTGTGAGCTAAATCTATCATTTTGAACACACCCTCCGTTCTGTTAACAGACCCTGCCTTTTGTATATTTTCCCCTCAAGCATATACGCTTGTCTGCTTTCACTGCACTGTGGCGTCTCCCATTTATACATCTCAGGGATGTGAGCCAGGCATTTTGTGTAAATGAAAGAGAACCGGTGGCATGGGGCTTCTATACCTAGAGCAGATGTTTAAAATACTAATCAGAGAACCTACTGATTGGTCGTGTGTCTCCTTTGCTGATTCAGACACACAGCATTTTAATGTTTGCAAAAACTGTCTTCAGATAATCGCCTTCCCCAGTACCTGACTTGTGAGGGGACCGCTCTGTGCTTCTGAGCTCACAGCCCATTCCCAGGAAGATGACTACCAGGAAGATAAAGAATCCTTCAAAGGGAAATGGGAACATAAAATAAATGACAGCAAGCGAAAGGTTAAGACAGTTCAGCTTGGCTTGGCTTCCTGGTTTAGATCAGCGCTCCGGAAGGGGCACAGAATCACCACCCTGATGTTAGGAGCGTTATGCAACAGGAGGGCTCTTTGGTGGCTGATGAGCCCCCAAGTGGTTGCTGTGCTTGTCAGGATTAATAAGACAGTTTCTGGAGAGCAAACGCAGGGATGTCAGAAGCGAGCAGAGCCACTGTCAAACCAACTCCTGCGCTGCGGGGCTCAGCATATGAGTCCTTAGGAAACCTTTAGACGTTTACTGTGCGCCTGATGACAAATTCAGGCCTCATCATGCCTTTTCCGTGTGCTGGAGTGGGCGGGGGAGTTGCATAGCACCGCTCACCCTGCAGGAAGGCGTGTGTAGTGGTTACACACTGGTCACTGCTGGAGATTAGAGACCTACATACAAAGGGATTTTCCTTGGGCTGCATCATGTTCAGAGGTTCCCTGTAAGTTCGCAGGATACTTTTAAGCGTGGCCGTAGAGCCGAGAGGACTGGAATCCAGGGGAGCTGTTAAAGTTGGGGCCATCATCTCAAAGGCTCAGTCTGTCTGCTGTGAACAGCACCTTCGCCTGCAGGAATGCTGAAATTCAGGCAAGGTGGGGGAGGTAATATCTTTTATTGGACCAACCTCTGCTGGCAAGAGAGAGACAAGCTTTCGGGCTCACACTGAGCTCTTCTTCAGGCCTGGGAAACTCACTGAGAATGTCGCAGCTGAATATCGTGGGACCAACCCAGCACGGACGTTACACTGTGCTTCTGTGGGCTGGGCATGCGCAGACTGTGCTGCAAACACTGATTTTGGGGTGCACTCTTTCCTCTGGTTGCTTTTTGGTTTTGTTTTATTGTTTTTGGTTTTTTGCCTGAAATCTGCATTCACCCAACAAAGGCTGCCATAGAGGAGACACTAGGTTGTGGCTTTCAAAGGGGTGTAGGGAATTGGGTACCTAACACATTTGCTGCTCGAAGTGAAACTGTACAAAGGTAAATAACGGTGTACCATACACTACCTGCAGTTAACCCCCCCCTCCCAGTGAAGTATGGACACCCACATGTGCACTCACAGTCAAATCGCCATAGCACCGTCCAGCTCTGCACAGCTGCCCTTGCAACCCAAGCTGCAGCCTTAATTTGTCCTTTAAACACTGGGACTACTTTTCTTTACACTGAGGCCACTTGACAGCTTTTTGGCAATGTAATGGGGCCTTCAAGCGGACATAATTGAACCCTGGAGCGGTGTAACCATCCTCCGTGTAAACGCAAGTGAATCGCACGGACTTGGGTGAAATGGTGCTTAGGCTGAAGGCGGTGTAGTACCGTACCATACTCCTCTTCCATTGGCAGGACACTTCCCCTCATTGGGATGGGAAGTAAAGACGTGGAGAAAGGCATGGAGCTTATGAGATGGCCGCTGGCAGCATTGTTAACTGGCTGTGTCCAAATGGCAAAGTACATAGCTGCTCCTACTGGTGTTCTTTTGAACAAGCCACTTCATGCGTGTCCAGCTATGGCCATGGAATAACAGCGAGGCACAAGCTGGTAGTTTGTAGAAGGACTTGAAAAAATTCCCTGTCACATATTAGCTCAACGACAAAATATAACTAAGGTAGCTGAAAAATATCTGTATTGCCACTTATCCCTAGAGACCTGCCCCTTTTGCCGCTGTCTGTGAAATAAAGTAAAATTACATTGTTTCAAATGAACTTCTAGGTTGTTTTCTCAAGTTGTGGTTGCTTTAGACTGATTTGGCTTTTTTACTTCCCATCGCAGTGGACAATAATGCATTTTGTTGTTTTTATTCTACATTTGCAACCTAGATTTTATACTTGGGAGTCACAATAAACACTATTTGATCAGTCCTAGCTAGGGGTTAGGTTCCCTGCAACTCAGATTTGTTAATTTTCCAATCAAGTTGCAAAGCCCATCTTTCTTCTTGGGCATTAGGGTGGTAGTACTGTCATAGGGAGAGGATGTTATAGGTTTGTTGGTAGGTAAGTAGTTCTGGTCTGTGTGTGGGCATTCTCTCTCATGGTGACCTTCAGATTCTGGATTGTGTACTTTAAATTCTACAGAATGTATCTGCAGCTGGGGATAAATTATAAATCTAAATAAATACATCGATCTTTGTGTCTATGAATCTTGGAGCAGCTTTGAGAAGAGGAAAATCGTAGGGATGCCAATCTGTAACTCATTCAGCTGATGTCTAGGTGCAGATTATGCTAGAATGCTATGGAGCAGGCATGGTTTTAATAGCTGCTTTTATCTATTTTAGAATTACATGAAGATGATGAACAGCTGGTAGCTGAAATTTCTGAGACATACGTACCCCAGAAGCACTCTGAGGATGAAGTGCAATCTCATCTTGCAGTTCTTCAAGCCAACAAGAATTCTAAAGCAGAAACTGACTGCAAACTTGATGAAGATTCATCAGTGACACGAGTTGCACCAGAAACGGAGCCACCTTTGGATATTTCTTCAGCACTCACAAAAGAAACCGATTCTCCATCTTCAGCAGTGTCGGCTCCAGACCAGACTTTACCATCCAATGTACCCACAGCTACCCAAGAGTGGGTGATGTCAGAAGAAGACATGGTTGTCACTCTTGAAGGGTTGGCTGATGCTGAGTCAAAGGCTGAAACTTTTGCCCTGGAGTCAGTGCCAAGCAAGAGCAAGCTCAAGAAAGTGAAACCATCTTCCCTTAGGAAGAAAACTGCTGGAGAGACCCCAGAAACGGAAGCACCCACGGATGGCATCCCTGTCCCCAAAGCATCTTACCAGTTCAATCCAGCTGAGTATGATGAGAAAATAAACCCCTTTGTGATGGGAGGTTCCAAAATACAAAACTCTCCTCCTGCAGCTCAGCAAACCTTCATGGCTTCAAACAGCGACACCAATGATTCCGGGGTGGAGTTGGCTGAGGAGTCCCGGGGCCATGCTCTGAAGCTGGAATTTGATTTTACGGATGGGGTGGAGAACGGAGAGGTCAAGAAAGCCCTGCCAAAGAAAATTGGCAGGAAACCTGCCAGCAAACTAACTCCTAAACGACAAAAAGAAGCTGCTAATACACCTGTGAGTGCTGATGGCCTGGAAAAGGCTCCAGCAGAGGTGCCTCTCCCCAAAGCTTTGTACCCGGTGGATCCCAGTCAGTGGGACGACCCTAACTTCAACCCTTTTGGCAGCAGCTCGAACTTGCAGAACTCCCCACCCCTCCCAAAGGCTTCCTATCATTTTGACCCCAACAACTTTGACACAGTGGATCCTTTTAAACCCACCAAGAGCTTAGCCAGCACAGCTGCTGATTCCTGCCCCACGGCTGATAATAATCTCAATGAAATTCTGGAGTCTCAGACCCTGGAGGTTCAGGGCGAGGAGCTGACGATAGGCAAAGCCTCTCCGAAGAAGTCCAAGTCGCGCTTGATAACGTGAGTGATGCCGCGTGCTGGGTTGACTGCTCTTTGTGCTCTCTGTGGGGTCAGGCAGCTGGAGGTTTGCTTTGTGTGATGGCAGCCTGCTTGTTTGTTTCCCAGATGCCTTGGGAGCAATTGCAGCGATGCTCCTGTTTCCTGCCACGTTTTTCTCATCCAGGCTAGTCTTGCTGGTGAATGAGCTGAAAGAGACAACTATGGCAGGCAGCCAGATTCTGCAGTGTCACTACATTTTGTTCCTGCCCTGTTGTATTTGCACACAGGTGGCTGTGTCTTGTTTTTTTCTCATCCAGTGGTTCTTCATGAATTGACTGGATGAACAAGCCAAATACACTCAGCAATGCATGTGTTAGTCATAAAAGCCAAGTAGTTTAGTGTCTCTTAGTGGGACCTTGTTGTAAGAAATCACCTGAGATCCTGGCATGTTAGAGAGAACAGGTAGTTGAGATTCCAGTGTATGAACTTTAAAATCCCCTGCTGTTAAATGGTTTATTCAAAACAAATCCTTTATGTGAGGGTTGGGCAGGAGTGGGCTTTCCAACTGCTGGTGCACCGTGGGCTCTGTGGTTCTTCCACTCAATACAAATGGATGTTTCTTTCATCACATAGTGCTGAAACGGTTTTC
The DNA here is from genome assembly GCF_020497125.1 of Mauremys mutica. Taxonomy (NCBI): domain Eukaryota; kingdom Metazoa; phylum Chordata; order Testudines; family Geoemydidae; genus Mauremys; species Mauremys mutica. Next base: position 132,328,088 of record NC_059073.1, on the reverse strand, counting down.
AGGTCATCCTGGAACCTCCTCTTTCATAGCTAATGACGAGAAGTACGGGTTAAACAGTCAGGCTATTTGTTCTGTCGGCTGTATCACATCTGCCCAGACAGCGTGCAGTTTGCCTTCCCTTGCAGGACTATTTTGGTACACGTACATGTGGGATTCTTTAAATACATATTTCGTTCTTAAAGCATGCTATTTAAAATGGTCATGGAAGTACTGAGGTTTCACAGTGCCAACTGGGAATGCAGGCTGAATTGTATCCTATGTCACCATAAGCCTTTCACCCGTTGTATCTCAGGTTTCTTCCAAGCAGGGTCTGTGCCTTATTGATGTCTCCAGGTGACTTGAGTCCCAGAGTTTGAAGTTGCAACATACAAAACACCAGAAACAGAATATCACAATACAGTTTAATCTTTTGATATAACCCCAGTATGTAGTTTGTGAACAGGCAGGAAGGCAGAAAGAATTATTATAAGAGAGTCATTTCGCACTAAATATTTGGGCCTTTTTCTTGTAATTATTAACTGACATTCACATGGCCAAAGGGGCAGGTGGAAGCAGCAGAAAAAGGAGAGGCAAGAAACAGGTTAAATGGGGAAGTTTGGGAAGCACACAGTTTGTGCTTGAATTGACATGAAAAATGAAACAAGCCACCATTCTGCTCACTGGTTGTCTAGGTGAAATTTTAATGAGGGGGGAAACCTGGAGGATGGATTTTAACTGAGAGAGAATGGAGAAAACCTGGTAAACCTGAATGAACTGGTCTCTCTGACATCTTTCAGAAATATCTTGCAAGGAATCTATATGGATCTGTTAAACCCCAGCACTCCTCTGTGTTTGACTCTGAAGTGGTTAAGAGTTAGCAGACAATGGAATATCACTTAAAGTTTCAGGTTCCATCTCTTCTTTATTTAGGAGCAGAATAAACTGTTCCAGGCACCTGGGTCCCGGGGTTTTGGATTTTTGCATGAATGTTCATTTCTTCTCCAATAATAATAAACACTGAATTGGACTGTCTCCTATCTGCATGCCCCTCCCCAAGAAAGAGAACTGTGCAACTCGTTACATTTATTCGAATGAGAGATAATATCCAGGTCGTTTCACATGCTTTTTTTTTCTCCATCTGTCTGTTTCTTTTTCCTGTCTATTATTTGATGCATCAGGACTACTGAACAAGTGAAATTTCTCTGTTTTCTGTTGTAAGTACTCTCTTCTGTTTTCTTTATTTGTTTCTAGTGTTTATTAGCATTCTCCAACCCCTCTTCTCTCCATGGCATGCAGGCTCCTTCCTACCTTTTGAGTTCCATTGTCTGACTCGTGTTCACCTCTCTCAGACCTTATTTCATCAGACAGCTTAGCCCTGTGATGGACTGTGTGCAAAGGAATGAAAAAGGGAGACGGTGGTGGTACTGTAGGTGTGTGTCTGTGCTTGCTCCCATGGCATGTCAACTTCCAGTGTGTTTTGATGACATAGAAGTGTATGAAATCAATGTGTTGGTTAGACCAGAGGTTCTCAATCTTTCCAGACAACTGTACCCCTTTCAGGAGGCTGATTTTGCGTACCCCAAGGTTCACCTCACTTAAAAACAAAATCGGACATTAAAACACAAGTGTCACAATGCTTATTTTCTCATTTATACCATGTAATTATAAAATAGATCAATTGGAATATAAATATTGTACTTACGTTTCAGCGTATAGTATACAGAGCAGTATAAACAAATCATTGTCTGTATGAAATTTTAGTTTGTACTGACTTTGCCGGTGCTTTTTATATAGCCTGTTGTAAAACTAGGGAAATATCTAGCTGAGTTGATGTGCCCCCAGGGGTACGCGTACCCCTGGTTGAGAACCACTGGGTTAGGGGGATCTTCTCCTGGATCCATAAACTGTAGAGACAAAGGTTGTTTTTGTCTTTCAGATGATTCTCTCCCCGGGGGGGAGTCTCCCCACCTGACTAGCCTTTGTAAAGTAGTGAGGCAGGCAGCGAATACTAAAGGAATGGCTCCTAGGGCAGGAGACTCAATGGGACGATGGACAGAACAGGTTGAAATAGCTTCACAGAGGCTTTGATGAGCCCAGGGACTCAAAAAACCTAAGTTTCTTTTTCATACTTCCTGTGGTAATGTCTTTAGGGCTTGGGGAGGGTTTACCTTGCTCAGTGCAGATCTCCTGCACAATAAAATAAACCAGAATGGATTGCAAAGAATAGCAACCTTCAGCAAGGGAAGTGTTAGCATTATGGATTAACTACTACTGGCCCTATCCAGTGATTGGCAAGGAGACGGTAAACAGCCTCTCTCTAGGCAGGGTGGAGACCGAACACTCTCAGTGCACAGATTAATGTGAATTACTTGTACTGCAGTACCACCTAGAGCCCAGCCAAGATCAGAACTCTGTTGTGCTAGCTGCTGCACAGACACATTGTAAGAGACAGTCCCTGCCTCCGAGATTTTACCATCTAAATAGACGGGACAGACAAAGGGTAACAGGAGAAACAGAAAACACAAGTAACTGAAAGTCGTACAGCAGGTCGGTGGGAGAGCCAGGGATAAGGCCTAGGTTTCCTGCCTGCCAGGCCAGTGCCCTGTCTTGTTATCTTAGGGTTAGGTTAGAACAGGGGTTCTCAAACTGGGGGTCGGGACCCCTGAGGGGGTCACGAGGTTATCACATGGGGGGTCGCGAGCTGTCAGCCTCCACCCCAAACCCCGCTTTGCCTCCAGCATTTATAATGGTATTAACTATATAAAAAAGTGGTTGATAGGTGAAAGGTGTCACCAGTACAAAAGTTTGAGAAGCACTGGGTTAGAACATCAGGCAGCCTGTTCAGGAGCCAGTCGTGATGAATGACACCCCACGCTGTCAGAGGAACATGCCCCGAAGAGTCTGAGCTATCTAGCTGGCATTTGGGCCCAGGCTTGCCGTGAGTGGGGAGAGAATCCTGCCTTTGATGGATTCAAACATTGATGGCACAAAACCATTCTTCTGGTTAATTCTGCTTAGTGACTGGTCGGGGCAGCTGTCTGCACTTCTAGGTTATAGCTCTCACCTTGGGGCGACACCTTTTTGATTGTCTACTTATTTTAACTGAGCCCCTAAAGCCTGCTTAGAGCAGCCAGATAGACTGAAACATGCTGGGGTATTGTCCCTCACCAGGCTAAGCCTCATCTGGACCCATCACAAAACCTTACAATAGCAAACCAGCGTGTGCCACCCCAGCTTGCATCAGCCCCTGACAGTAACACACCGGTGCGCTCAGCCTGCATGTGTGATCAGCTTGACCATAACAAACTAGCCATGTACGCCACAGCACTTTGCATGAGCACCCCGGCCACAATGGACCAGTGAAATATTGCGTGTTCTTGTAGGAAAGTATTTCCCCCTCTTGCTGTGTTTTCCCGGTGTTGTCACTGTGGAAGTTCTGCACTTTGCCTTGTGCTTTCCTGTAGTAACGAGGAGAGCAGCAGAGATCGTCTGACACCAGGTTTCTAGGATCCTTTTACTCTCCTGGAACAGGTGGACTCATCTTACTCGTGACTGTCTAACGCCGCCCATCACCCACTCTGGAGAGCAGCCGAGGAGATAGGATTCATGTAGGTTATGCTGGTAGATTTAGGGAAATTCAGAACTATCTGGAACGGGAGACTTACCGGTAGTTTATTTACATTATGTTACCCCATTTGTGCCTTTATTGTCTGCGTAGTTCTCAGCTGGGGATGCCAGCAGAGAAAGGGTCAGTTATAGTATGTACAATACTGAACAGTATTCAGCAAAACTGAATGCAAATGTTGGCATTTGCCTTCAGACTGAAAACTGACAAGCCTTTCTGAACTATTGGTGTTTTGTTTTTTAATCAGGACTTATGGACTAGGGAGCTTCCTATTGTACACATATTTAGGAATCCATTTACCAGACATATTCCTGAGCTGAATACAACCTTCTTTGCTTTAGTTTGAGTCCCAAGTACTGGCACCCAATATGCTGTAGAAAGAGGGTAATTCATGGCCTGCATTCCCTAGTTTGTGTAGTCCCATATCCCCGTTGACTCTGGTAGCCTCAGGGTTTGCTGATTGAAAGCCGTGGAGGTTATTGAAGCAGGTCACTTTATATTCATGCTCCAGGATTAGAACAACAGCAGAAGAGCACAAATGTGTCTAGCAGAGAGAAGCAAAACTCAGCTGGCTAGTGGGATGTGTGTAATAGCAACCTATGGCTGAGAGCAGCTTAGCCTGGTTCTTCTCCTTCCCCCGAGCTTGTGGATCACGTACCAGGGGATAGGGCACTCTGATCAGACTGGCTACCAGATGATATGAGAACCCTCTCCCCAGCAAGTCGCATGGTGGCCCTCTTCTGTACCTACAGAGATTGCTATCTGCCAAGCCCCATTGGACCTGAGATTCAACCACTTGTGTTAGAACCTTATGAAGAAAACTGAAGTTGAGTGAATGGGGTTTTGAGGCAGACACAGATGTGAATGTTAGCCTCCAAATCAGATTCCCTCATGGGCCAGCATATAATGGATTTCATTGTGCTCTATTGGAGCACTAGTGATCCCTGCATGGAGCGTGTGCATGAGGGAAAATGGGCAGAGGCACAAAAACAGAACAGGGCGATTTGAGAGTGAACTGAGGGGAGGAGAAGGGGATTATTATGGAGTAGGGCAGTGGTCCCCAACCTTTTCAGTGTGGCCGGCGCCTGACGACTAGCCGCCGAGGAGCATGGCAAGCAGCTGCCGAAATGCCACCAAGAAGCGGCCACTTGACGTTGACGTCTTGAGGTTCCACTTCTCGGCGGCATTTCGGCAGCTGCTTTTCCAGCAGCCAGTAGGCGGGCGCACATAGATGCCACAGGCAGGCACCATGGCACCCGCGGGCACCACGTTGGGGACTCCTGGAGTAGGGCCTCAATGCAAATCTTTTCATACTTCACCATTGCGAAATTGCTGGTAAGCAGCACTGAGAAAGCAGGGGGCAGTGAGCCTTCCTATAAATATCTGTAATGGACCCTCACAAGATCTGTCTTAAGCTCAGCAAATGTTTGTCCTCTGGGGAACCAAAAACCAAGGGCTGGAACAGTAGGTTGCTAACTGAGGCAGTGAGGTGGTGGTGAAACTTTGCTCCCTGCCAAGATGGTGAAACATGACTTCCTGTGCTGTGTGAGAGAGATAAATGCACTTGTGCATGTTATCCTGCTGCAAGGCAGGTGTCCCCATTTCCTCCTGTGCCCCAGAGACTCCTGCCTCCACATCCCTTGGTGCATGCTCCAGGTCCATGAGACACGGCCAGTCTGTTTTGCCAAATGCCAGAATGAGACTAGTGCCTCTCAGCCCTGCATGCTTGACTGCTCAGTTCAGAGAGCCTGAGTTATTTTCTGCTGGATTCGGCCCTTGGAGCTCAGTGCTGTCTGCTAGATTTGTTTAAAACATTGGTTGAAATGAATCAACATGGAGTCCAAGGAAAAACAGACCCTTAACCCAAGCAAAGCTCAACACAGGGCCTAAAGCAAGGATGCAACCTGGTGGGAAAGTGAAGCCACACTTGCTGATTGTGGCTATGAATGTAGATTGGGCAGAATGCAGCTACCCAGCTCCTCAATGGGCTGACAACTGGGAACATGTACCAAGCTACCATATCTCACCCCCATGCTATGGTCTCTCCACTGATTCCTGGTCTGCTTCCAGAGTTAATTCAAGGCCTGGGCCATCAGCGTGTTAGGACCCAAGTACGCCTATAACCACATCTCCATCCAGGATTTACTATGGACAGTGCAGCTTGCAAAACCCAGGACTAAATGCCTGAGAGCTGGAGGTGGAGCATTCTCATTTGAGGGAATCCATGTCTGGAATGAGCCACAAGAAGAGCTCAGAGTCACCCTGAGCTTAGCCTTCTTTAGGGCATGCTGCAGCACGCTCCTCTTTGAGACGTCGTTTTCACCGTCACTGGATAGATCATTAAAATACAAAGGAATGAAATGAGTCTGCCCTTCAAACCAAGCAGAGTGCACTACGACCAGGGAAGGGAGAAGAGCAGAAGACCCCATAAAGTCTGTTCGGGCCCAGCTGTGCAGATCTGACTTGCTAGGAAAGGCGCGGATACTATGGAGATGAGCGCTATGCAGAGCCGCGAGGTAGATAGAACAGAGTAACACGTGGCTTCGGGAGACATGCACTGATGCTTGTGGAGGGTCTCTTTGTTGGAACGGTTCGTCCTGCTGGAAGACCAACATGCATGTCAAACCCTGGATAATATCTCCAGATAAAGCTTTAGAGATTCAGGGCAATGACCTAGTAAGAGAAACCTTTTTTACCAAGCTTATTGTTGGTTGTAATCCTCTCCATCAGCAGGCAAGAGCTGACTGGAGGTGCTTCCTCTGGGCTTTATTTTTGCAAAGGAGTAAATATTCTGAAGAAAACAACGGTTGGTTGGTTGGTTTGTTTGGGTTGTTTTTTGTTTTGCTTTAAGACCTTGCTTTGCCATAATATTTTCCTAATGAGTGCTTGGGGCTGTCCCATCAGCAGAATGCAATGCAAGCACCGGGGCTGCCCTTCATTTGCTTCAGCCTCTCTCTGCACATGCTGCTTCTTCCACCCGTCCTCCTCCCGGTGAGAACAGCAAAGCTGGGTCTGAATCTGTCTCTTTTTCTTGTTGCAGGAGTGGCTGCAAGGTGAAGAAATATGAGATGCAATCCCTGGTCCTGGATGTTTGCACTCAGGTACAGTTAAGCAAATGGCACTTACCTGTGTTCTTCGGAGGCCAGCAGGAGCTTGTGTGTGGGAAGTGAGCATGTTGAGAAGGAGGAGGATTTGCAATCCTGATTCAGGGATGTCTTTCCTGATACTAGTCTGATGTAGGGGGGACATAATCATGAGAAGAGCTTGGAGGGCTTAGCTTTAAACTGATATTTACCTGTAACAACCCAGAACCAGCCAGCAGACGTCCCGGAAAACACTAGATTGCACTACATCCCCCTTCTCCGATGAAAATCGCTCTCAACATCGCCAAATCCTGGCTTCTGGGAGCAGGTGAACAACATGAGGAGGAGCTGGAAGAATCCACGTTGGAGATGTTTTATGTGCACCTATCTGATAATCCTTCCCCTCCCTGCCCTGATAAGTTTTTCGGCCAATAAATGAAACCATGGTCTCTACATTTCTGTGTTGTTCATAGGAGGGAACCGGGGCAATACCTTGAAAGTGTCCCCTGTCCATTTCTGGGGCAGTGGTGCGGTGCCAAGTTTTGTGATCACACAGCTTAATGGATTTTGTCCATTCCTTTCTGCCATGTGTTTCTCTCTTCCAAAACCTTCCTGAGGTGCCGATAGGAGCAGCTTGCCCGCTTGACGAGTTTTCTTTTGTTTTCCATTAGCTGTTCTGATGACGCATTAGCCTGATCCCTATGGATTAGTTTAGCCCTGCTGAATTGCCTGCCTTGATCCCACAGGATGAAGGAGCATTGATCTCAAAAATCCCAGACGTTGCAAACTGTGATGGCCACGCTACTGATGAAGAGAAGCTGGCGTCTACATCCTCCAGTCAGAAACCATCCGGGCCAGAGGTGAAAGGTGAGCCAGAAGACGACCTGGAGTACTTTGAATGTTCCAATGTTCCTGTATCTACCATAAATCATGCGTTTTCATCCTCAGAAGCAGGTATGGAAGCATATATCTATTTATCTCTCTCTCTAACGCTATAGACATATACAGCATGTAGACTCAGAAATCCAAGTGACCTCTAAAATAACCTCTAACGGCAAACAGAGCAGTGCGAGCAGCATCATCCCACATCTTATTTACATTAATTGGGCAGGAAGCTACAGTATATTCTAGTTAAAGGCTCAAATTGCTCATCTGTATTATTTACATTATGAAAAATCAGTGATTGTAGGTTGTTTTTATATTGGCCCTTTTTAATTTAGTGCTGTACAGAAGCTCACAGCATTACATTAGAAAGTTCATCTCCATGGCCACTGACTGAAACTGGCTCAGACAATGGATGTACAGAATAAATCCAGGATCACAAACAGTCCCCTCTCTCACAACACTGGTTCTCCTGCTGCCTTGCTGCTTCTGCAAATTCCCTTTCTAAGCCATGAGTCTGTTCTGTCATGTGAATCCAATGGGGTGAAGTGGGGCCAACCTTTTATCAAGCTGAAAACCGGCTTGTGCTCTTTCAGAACAATCAAACGTGAATCAAAAATCAATTCCTGTGGGTGCGCTATTGCTTTTTTGACACCTGCCCAGTGTGAGTGTGGGGAGACTGAGAGTTGGTAACATGTGGACTGATATTTAGTAACGGTAATTAGAAGAAGTGTGAGCAATTTATCTAACACATTGTGTTCAAAGCACTATTCAGATGTTAACTAGTCCTCACAGCCCAGTAAGGTAGCTCATCCCTCAAGGTATTCTCTTCATTTTACGGGTGAGGACACTAGGGGCACGGCTACTCTTGCAGATGTAGAGCGCTGTGAGTTAAACCCGCCTTCATAGACGGCAGTAGGGAAAGTGCTGCAGGTCTGTCCACACTAACAGCTTCAAGCGCACTGGCATGGCCATATTTGCGGCACTTGCAGCAGCACTGGGAGCAGTGCATTATGGGCAGCTATCCCAGCATGCAAGTGACTGCAACTTGCTTTTCGAATGGGTGGAGTGGGGTGGGGTGGAATGTGACAGGGAGTGTGTTATGCGTATGGGGGAGAGAGAGAGAGTGGGTTTTTGGGGTGCTGAGAGTGTATCGGCATGCTGTCTTGTAAGTTCAGACCCCCCTCCCCCCGCTTCTCTCTCACTCACTCAAAGCAAATAGTACCTTTTCTCAGAGCTGATAAGCAGCCGGCTTCTCCAAAATGGAGCTTTGAAAGGGCATTTCCACATTCCTGCAGCCGATTTCACAACAATGACAAGAGTGGCCACTTGACTTAAGGGATTGTGGAATGTTTCCGGAGGCTGATCACAGCGCAGTAACGCAACACCTCATTCACACAGGCGCCACGGCGCTCCATCGGGGGCGCAGCAAACGTTATTCCACTCACCAAGGTGGAGTACAAGCAGCGCTGTAGCTGCGGAGTCAGAGCGCTCTATGTGCCTTGCCAGTGTGGACGGGAAGTGAGCTAGGGCACCCGAGACTCCTTTATTGCACTGTAATTCGCAAGTGTAGCCAATGAGACACAAACTGGTTAAGCTGACTTGCCTAAGGGTCACACATTAATTCGAGTTAGACTAGAAATTGGATGTGCCTAGATTTTAGTCCCAGGACCTGTCTACTAGATCATGTAGATCTGTATATTAAAGAGTCGTATAAATGACAACTGTTCTGGATACGTGCCTGTAAGGACATTTGGATTTGCTAAGCAAGGTCTGCAGAAACAGTCGTGGCAGTATTTTGTCTTCTATTGAATTTGCAGCTCCAGCCAATCCATTTTGAAATAATTAAAAGTCAGCAAGGGTGATGTTAAATCTATGTCAAAGGTACAGGTGAGAACGGCAATAACTGCCACACTGAAAATTTGCAGCCATCTCCTGGCCAGTTTTGTTTCTTACACATTAATCATTTCTCCTGAAATGTGAGAAATAGCTGTAATAGCCTCTGTGGGCATATTTCCTGGAGGAGAGAATTCTTACTTTTCTCTACATGGGAGGTCACCGTTGATAATTAACTGAGCCACGAGCTGTTGAGTATTCCAGGGAAATAAAGGTTTCGTGGGATAAGGAGAAAAAAAATTATTTCACATATTTGTTCTTGTAGACTCACAGGGCCTGATTCCCCAGCACCTTGCTCTTTGGGTAGCAATGTGTCACAGTGCAAAACTCACGTCTTTCCCATCATTCTGATTTGGTCGCATTCGGCACTCACTTTCCACTGAGGGAAGAGATTGGCCACAGTGCAGGGCAATGCAGAATCAGGCCTACTGAAAATCTAGACAATAAAAAATAACAATAGACCAAGTGGAGAAAATGAACTAGAATTTGTAGCAGTGGAGAGTGGGCCCTTTCACTTCCTGCTTTCCATCATAATTGTATTCTGATGATACATTTGCTTTTGCCAGTCACATTCACAGAGCACCACAGTGTAATTTAGGAACATAGGGTTCATAAATTATATACTGGAGTCATGTAGGGTTGCACGATATCCACAGCCATCAGTTATTGGAGGAGGCAGCCTTTATCTTCTCTCCTCTGCTGCTGGTGAGAATAGAAAGGGACACATGAACCACTCTCTTGACAGATCATTGGGGCCAGTTGGTGTGAGGCTTATAGTTGTGTTATTCAGAGTGGGGGGAACAGCTGTTGCTTGTCACCACCTGCAGTATCAACACCCTTTCATCCCAAACGATCCCTCCACTTTACAGAGACTATATATGTGTGAATCATTGCAACCATCACTGAAATGCAGACACCTCTGAGGTGGAACGCAGCACCAGTAATTAACCCTATGGAATGATTTTACCAAGGTTTGAGGGGGGTTCTCTATCACTGGCATTTCTAAATCAAGACTGGATGTTTTTCTAAAAGATTTGCTCTAGTTAGGAATGAATTCAGGGCTATCCCATGGCCTGTGTTATACAGGAACTCAGATTGGAGGGGCACAATGGTCTTTTCTGGCCGTTGAGTATACAAACCTGTTTGGTAGCATGCAGGGAGTGAAAGATCTTGCACCCAATCAGTATTCAGCCTCACACTTGTTGCCGGTGGTTGTGCAAATCCAGATTGTGGAGCTGGAGAGGGGGGGAAAGATGGGGGACATCTTGTGCACACGCCAAACTGAGTGTGGTTCTGGAAAGGTCAGTGGCTGTGGTCAAAACTGCTCAGAGGCAGCACTCTGGAGGACTGAAATTGCCCTTCCTCCTCTTGGTGTGTGACAATGTCTCCAAGTGGCAGCAGCATCAGGGGAGAGTATGGGGGGCAGAGGCATGGTGGGCACCTCCCTCCCGCCTCTAGAAAACCAACTGGCATTGCTACTCTAAGTGGTGATGGAGAAAAGGGGCCATCAGGGCAGCGTCTTGTCAAGCACAAAGGTGGGGAAAAACCCTGCCCTTAAATGCTTATTCGGACAGAGCTGGCTCTGAGGCCAAAGCACAATGAGGGGACGGGTGCCCTGGGGCACAGGAAGCCAGAGGAAACCCATGATCTATGATCCCTATAAAAAAAAGGGGAGGGATAGCTCAGTGGTTTGAGCATTGGCTTGCTAAACCCAGGACTGTGAGTTCAATCCTTGAGGGGGCCATTTGGGGCAAAAATCTATCTGGGGATTGGTCCTGCTTTGAGCAGGGGGTTGGACTAGATGACCTCCTGAGGTCCCTTCCAACCCTGATAGTCTATGATCTCTATGAACACACACCAGAGGCAAAATTTGTTCACAGCCGGTCCCAACTGCTCTATGTCTTTTTCAAATGTCCTACAGTCTCTGCATTTACCAACAATATGATGCAGATGGAGTTAAATTCAAAACTTGGGAGGTCCACTGAAAATACCTTGTCACTGCCAAGGTCAGGAGCCAGCAGCCGAGGGGAGTGGTGTGAATGGCACCTGTCAAGGACAATGGCACATTGCGGCATGGCCACAAAAGCATTGTTCCCCCCTTTGCTCTGAGTGCAGCAGCAGGGAAGCCCTACAGGGTGGGTAACGCTGAATCAGCAAGCCCACCGCTTTGCTGCCACTCTTGTTCTTGGGTGCCCCTGTGGGGAGCGGGCCAGTGATTTTCATTTGGAGGGGAAGAGTCCCCACTCCCTTGATTGCACTTACATGGATCCCTTTATCCCCACGCCCATTGAGCAGATGGACACCAGCCCTGTACAGAGATGCCAAGGGCTGGCTGTCCTCAAGAGTGAGGGTCAAGGCCAAAGAGAGACACTTTCCAGGAGCTGTGCTAGGTCACTGCTTAAGACAGGGACTCTCGTCTTTGGTCCTTGGTGACATCCAGTGGGCCAGGTGTTTAATCCAACCAGCACTTAATAGTTTGTTTTAAAATGTACACTGCTTAATATTGCATAGGAAATGCTTCATTGTCCTAATTCACACTAAAGGCTAGGGCACGTGAGAATTCTGTATGCAGTGCAAACTAGTGGATTTTAATCAAAATAATTGTTCACTGGTTGGAACAAAAACCTGGGTGGTTGGAGATCACTGAGGACATGAATTTGCTCAGTGCAGTTTAAATTTGGAACTGTATTTTGCAGAACCTGCAAACTTTTGATCAAGTCCTACTCATTTTTTGGGCAAACTCATATTTTTTTGACCATCCAGTATTCACACACACAACCCCCCCGCCTTCCCCCACGTAGCCGCCTCTGTCCTCTTGCACATGTATCGCACAAAGGCCTGTCGTCTCCATGGTTACTGCAATACACAAGCTTGGGAAGCGTCTTTCCAAGCTTACTGTTGTCTCTTGCAGTGCCTGAGTAAAAATATTTGAAATCTCTATATATTTACTTAAAACTGTGATAAGCTTAGGAGTGTGTGTGAGAGTGAGAGAGCGTGCTAGGGAGTGAGTCTCTCACCCAATGAGTGAGACTTGCACCACCTTGCGTCCTGCAGGACCTCTCTACAAATTGGCCTGCAAAAGATGCTGAATGAGTGAAGCAGCTCATCCCTTCTAAACTCCATCACGTGATGGGTTTTCCCCTTAACTCTGATCTCCTTTGTGCCCATCCATTACTCCTGTCTTGAGCCCCGGGGCTGGAGCAAAACCTCTGTGCCTGACCCAGAGCTCTCAGGGTGGGCAGTTGCCACCTATGTTGCACGTCACCTTATCCCGTAGGGACTATTAATTCTAATAATATCTTAGAACCATCCCTGACAGGAACCGGTTGGACAAACACCTGCCAGGACCAATAACACTTGGTCCTGCCTCAGTGCAGGGGACTGAACTAGATGACCTATCGAGCTCCCTTCCAGCCCTACAATTCTGTGATTCTGTGTTACATTGATATGACACTTCCCAAGCCAAAGGATCCCAAAGAACACCCCAAAGTTTACAGAGTACATGGATAATGACCGTGACTGTAGACACTCAAGTAAATCCTGTTAGAAAACAGGAAAAGCTCAAGATCTCATCTTCATGTGTATTTCTACAGCACCTAACGCAGCTTATCTAGGGAGTTGTATGGCCCCCTTACCACAATATCTGAGCACTTCCTGGTCATTAATGGCTTGTATCCCCACAGTTTGAATGCAGTGGGGTATCATTCATCTCCATTGTACGGATGGAGAACTGAGGCACAGGATAGATTGATTTGCCCAAGGTGAGGAGCTGGACTTGGGTCTCCTGAGTTTCAGTCCAGCAGCCTCACCCCTAGCCCATCATTCCTGCTCTGGGCTCTGATCCTCCCTGGGGCCCCTATTCAATATCAGTACGGTTTGGCACTGTACCTACACAGAGCTGCTGCTTTGTCTTCCGCATACTTTGCCAGCTCCTTTGGAAAGCAGGTGCTGGTATCATAGAATCATAGAATATCAGGGTTGGAAGGGACCTCAGGAGGTCATCTAGTCTAACCCCCTGCTCAAAGCAGGACCAATTTCCAACTAAATCATCCCAGCCAGGGCTTTGTCAAGCCTGACCTTAAAAACCTCAAAAAATCTGCTCCTTTGCTGTTGTCAGGGTTTCCCCCTGGGTGGGCATGTCCCTGTGTGTAAGGAAAACTGATAGGCCATGTGCTGACCCAAAATAAAACTGTCCATCCGTGTAAGGAACTCCACAGAGCCTGGAATCCTGAGCCTTGGGGAACTGGAAGAGATGGCCTTAAACTCTTCTATTCCAGCAAATCTCTTTGCTGGAGTGACAGTCATGCTCTCAAGGCGGCTGTAACACCTTGTGCCCTGTGTTTTAGGGTTCGAAAAAGAGACATCCAAACAGAAGGAGAAGGATGGGCCCAGCAGCATCCTGGTAAGTGCAGTTTTACCTTTACTCTGACCTCCTGTGGCTTCTCCTGTGCCAGTGACCTCCTGTGAAACACCGTGATTCACCACGGGCCTGATTCTTCAGCCCTTACTCTCATTCCTTGACTTGAGCAGGGTTGTTTGCATGAGTAAGAAGTGCTCTTTATGAATAAGAGCTGGGCCTCTGCCTGCATATTGCGACACTTGCATGCACAGTGAAAAGTGGGAGACTATGCTGAATATACTAAGTGAACACCCCAAATCCCTGCTCTCTGACCGCTAATATCCCACATTCCCTGATACAGGCCTGAATCCTCCAGGGTGCTGCAGAAATGGCCAAGTGGCCTCTGGATCAGCCTCACAGTGGTGGGAAGTCTTTCTGAAAGCACCTCAGGAGAAAGCTTCTTTGGGAGCTAATGTATTTAAAATTGTGAACTGGGGATTTAACCAATCCTGATTTCACAGCAGCCCCTGAAGTGCACTCTAGAGAGAGGCCTTCCTTCTGTGCGTGCAGCCCAAAGCTTTGTCCAGGCAGGCGGATGGGATGGTCCTGGAATAGGCAGATGGGCAGGGAAAGGCAGGGGCACGTGAACTGTCGGCAGAGGGGATGGTACTTTGTACACCCAGGAATCCTGTGGAGAATCAGGACAGGTGGGAGCGTGGGAGCCACACGTGGTCAGGAGCAAGTGATGGACAGGTGGATGTTTGTAGTCCCCAGAATCAGATGGGCACTGGAGACATACACAGATGCTGTCAGAGCATTTTTAAGATGCCCAGATATGAAGCTTTACAGCCTGAATGAAGTGGAAGAGGAGAAGTCAGGGGATAAAGCCCAGACCAGTGACAAGGGAGAGTCTTGTCCCCATCACGTGGAATCCTGTAGCAGCCACTGGTGAAAAGCAGGCAATGCAGCCCGATAGCCACAGCAACTCTCCCCAGAGACAGACGGTGGCTGTGAGGTGCTGGCAGTGACAGCTGCTGCGTTTGCCTGCAGACCGTCTCTGTGTCCTTGCCAGCTGCCTTCCCATTGCCATGTGCTTGGGGAGATTGGCATGTGGTGTCATGCTCTTGTGGACTCTGTTAGACCGGCAGTGTAATCCCCTTGCAACATGAATTGGATTCATGTGGCAAGAGGCTCTTTTAAAAGCTGATGGGACGCTGCCAGCTGTGCCCCTCAACGCACAGCTAGTCCGCTGTCCGCATGTCCGCATGAGCTCCCTCTGCTGGGCGATGCATGGAGCTGAAGTGGTCTCGGGTAGCGTGCCGCTGCAGTGTCTGCTGCTGGGGCTGCTGGGGATGGGAGAAGAGAGGAAAAGCGAGAAACAGAAAACACAGACTGGTGGAGTGAATAAAAATCCTGTGCCTCTCTGGAACCAATCACAGTGAATAGCAATAAGGAAGTAAGCTCTCACACCCTATTGGAAAGGGCCCCAAACTCTGCTTCTGGAAGCCAGCTTGATTGCTCCCTCCCTACAACTAGGATGGTGTCCACTGAAGAGGAGATAAAACAGCCCTGGTGATCAAGAGAGCACTGCGTCCTGATAGCTCAGCCTCACCTCATGCACAGTAGCACTGCTGGGAGCCAGGCAGCAGTGTCAGAGCAGCTGTGACCGGTGTGTAGATAAAATCCCTTCCCTACTGCGACAGAGCCGTGGGCAAGGGAATGTGCTACGCCGGCTCAGCTCCATGCGGCTGGAACAGCTAAGAGAGGAAGGTGGCAGGCAGATGACAATGAGATTAACCCCAGCAGCCAGCTCAGCTTCCCTGGGACAGATTTCACTACCCTAAGCCTCCCAAGGACATGAGTAAAGCAAACCAAGGGGAAAGTACTTGCTTTCTGTGGGGATTCCCAGCTCAGGTCTCCAGAGCCCTGCAGCTGTTCTAACGGTTCAGTGTAATGCATTAGTTGGTACAGAGAGGCTCTGGGGTGGACATGGGCATGCAGGGCTCAGCGGGGTATTGGGCCACATTAGAGGGAGACTCTCCACTCAGTCAGACAAGTCATGGTCAGTGTCCAGGGCAGCTTGTTCCTTCCTTGGAACTGGGAGCTTAGCAGAAAGTGGGAGCGGCTGATTTGGGGAGCGGGACACATGAGGGATTGTTACTTGCCGAGTGCTCAGGAGCATGTGCCCTAGTGTAGGGTGTCATCGGGGAGTCTCCAAGCTACACCCAGAGCTGTTACTCCCAAGGAGCTCCTCTCTTGGTGCACTGCATGGCCCTGGGCAGGGGTCGCATTAAAGAGGTTTTTCCAACTGCACCAGCTTGGGATCTCAGAGCATTTGTGCTGAGAGCAGCTGACGCTCCCATTACTGTGCTGTGTTCACTCACCTGCCGCTGTGCTGCGTAATAAGAACGTTCACCCTCACTAACCAAACAAGATTCTGTGTCTGGCTTGGGACTGAAAAACGCTAGAATTTACTGCTCAGAGAAAGGGTGTTTTTCATTAACAAAACACTGCACAAACTTTGACTAGCTCCTCGGTATAATGCTTCTCTCTTTGTGGCCTGTGGCCAAGCAGATAACTGGGAAGGGAGTGTAGCTGGGATTAGTGGCATACAATTAAGAAAAGGACATTTTAGGAGACTAGGTATCAGGAAAGATTTTCTAACAGTGAGATCGGTCAGGCCGTGGAGGAATCTCCCAAGAGAAGGGATAGGAGATATTTAAAGCTAGATTGACTGCAACAGTGGAGAATAGACCCCCCCTCAGCAGTGCAGTATATGAGGCCTTTTCTAAATGATTTTAGCGTTGTGATTTCCTTGCATTTAAGTAAGAGGAGATGGGTTCTGAGTGGAGAAGTCCCAAGGTAGAGCACATGTGACTTTGCTCATTAGTAAAACTAGCAAGGGAAATCTGTGAAAGGTGCATTGATTTCCAGATCAGGGTATTAGATTGTGAAGTTCTCCCTGGCAGGAGAGACTCTTGGTTTTCATGGTGTGTGTCCCGGATGAGGCTGCTTTGAGTAATTGGTCAGAGAATATGCAGCAAGCGTTCCAGAGAACACAGACTGGAAGGGCCCTATCCGATGACCTCCTGCTCTAAGGAAGCATGTTAAATACCCGGCTGGCCCAGTTGCTCCAAGAGGAGGTTGCTGCTGCACAGCACATGCTAATGCAGAGGGAAGGGGATGGCGATCTGTCTCCAATCAGGGAAGCAATGATTGGACCCTGTCTGCACAGGAGTGTCAGCTAGATGGCTGCTCTGCAGAGACAGATAATCGACACTGCTCCCTGCATGAAGGCTGTCTGACCCTAGAACCACTTGTGAAGCCCAGCAAAATAACCCAGGCTGAGCAAACATCTATACAACTGCTTCCCCCTGTAGTGAATCCCCCATTAAATGGGAGGTGACTGGCACAGGATACGCTGTCC
The DNA here is from genome assembly GCF_020497125.1 of Mauremys mutica. Lineage (NCBI taxonomy): Eukaryota > Metazoa > Chordata > Testudines > Geoemydidae > Mauremys > Mauremys mutica. The sequence continues at coordinate 132,310,857 of NC_059073.1, read as the reverse complement.
CCTGCAGGCCCTGACATAGGCTGCTGCAATTAACAACACTTAGCAAAGCTCACGTGCCTGGAGCTGTTTTAAATTGGTAGCAGCATGTAGCAAAGCGAGTGTGATGATATTGTGGGATCTGGCTCTGGCAACATCTTCATTAGAAACTGTCTGATATAGGCCCTGGGAAACGGGCTTTCTGTCATTTCTACGTTTGGTTTAAATCTAGCATCCTATTCAGGACTCAAAGTTTATTGGATTTCTAAAGGGTGGTAGCCTAGAGACAGAGGCCAGGCTGACCTGGAAGGGACTCACACCCTTGCCCATCAGGTGCATTAGCAAGAGACTTCCCTTGGGGCCTGTTTTCCCTTCACTGTGCACACATCCTGTGAGCTCCTGCTCCTTCTAGAGCATGCGTCAAACCCCCTCACTCTGCAATGGAAGCATGTGCCCGTATGCCAATCTGACAGCTGCATTTTCAAGTGACTTTGGAGGGAATCACTCATTCAGCCTCAAGAGAGGGTGGAATTGGCTCAATAGACAATGGGACCTGAAGGGGACTGGGCATGACCGGAGTGATAGGGTTTGTATCCAGACCAGACACTCCACTGTTTCCTTCCCACAATGGAGACGGGCCTCTGAATGTTCAGTGTACAAAGACAGGATGGGTGAAGGAAGGACTTTAGAATGTGGAGACATACCCCAAAGATGGGCAGTTGGGCAGAAAAGCTGCAGATTGAATGTATCATTGAGCAGTAATTCTTGTCACCGCAGGGCGATTGTGGCCTGTACTCAAAGGACAAAGCCCCTGGGGCCATGACGACCGGAGCGAGTGGGAGTGAAAGTCCTCTGGAAAGCATTTGCCTCAGTGAATCTGACAAAACAGCCGTGCTCACTTTAATAAGAGAAGAGGTAATGGTGACTCTGCACCGTCGGGGCAGGTGCCTGCTTAGGGCAGCAAAACGTGTTCACCTAGAGCAGGAATTCGTCTCTGCCTGTGTGAAGCAGCCAGCACCATGGGGCTCTGATCTCCACTGGGGCCTCTAGGGACTACCACACATTATAACCTCTGCTGCCCCACATCACAGGTGTATCCAGGATGTGGGAATTAGCCTCCCAGAGATGCTGCGGGGTGACATTCTCAGTGGACAAGGTGGAGCAGGGGATGAAGTTTAAGGCTAGAAGGGAACAGTAGATCTAGGCTGACCTCTATTGCACAGACCATTACAATTTCACCCCATTACTCTGTATTGAGCCCAAAATCTGGTGTCTGGCTGAAGCACACCTTCCAGAAAGGCCTCCCGTCTGGATTTTAAATCATCAGTGCTTGAGAATCTTTTGGTTCCTCTTGGGTACCCTCCTACTGCTTGGCCAGCAATTCTCCTGGCCTGCAGAAGGTGCCTGCAAAGAAGATAGCAGCAGATCCCCCCACTCTCACACTTCCATCGTCTTGTGGTAAAAGCGAGACTCCAAAAGGAGAGAGTTTTATAGCCATGAATGTATCTAAGATCTGTACAGGTCCCTTACTGTAAAACCCCAAGTGAGCACCTGTGTTGATGTGCAGTGGCAGGCTTTGGGGCAATCATCTCCTTATGCCTCAAGTTTGCCACTTAATGTTTATTTTTCAAGTGGCATAAGCATGTAATTTTCAGCAGAAATGTTTGCAATTAGAGGCTCTGAACATTTTGAGCCAGCACTTGAATCTAGATTAAATCTTTGCCCATTGCTAGTAATCTTAGAATATCAGGGTTGGAAGGGACCTCAGGAGATCATCTAGTCAAACCCCCTGCTCAAAGCAGGCCCAATCCCCAGATTTTGCCCCAGATGCCTAAATGGCCCCTTCAAGGATTGAATTCACAACCCTGGGTTTAGCAGGCCAGTGCTCAAACCACTGAGCTCTCCCTCCCCCCTAAAGAGCTGTCTTCAGCTAATATCAAAGCGTTCGGGTTTTGCATTGCTAGTGGTTGGATTTAATGTCTCTGATTATACTCCATGACATTCCCAAGTCACAGTCTGAAGCTGAGCTTCAGTTGTCGGGCTCCACCTCCCGGAAGACAGCCCTTGTATGCCTGGAGGTGGAGAGTTAGAGTTTGCATTTTGTTTCCTTTATCATGTAGATAATCACTAAGGAGATCGAAGCAAATGAATGGAAGAAAAAATATGAAGAGAGCCGACAAGAAGTCTTGGAAATGAGGTAAAAATCTGAGCTCTCAGGTGTTCACCCCTCCAGCGTTATCCTTTAGCATTTCCACACAGAGCTACAGATCAAATCATGCCTGACTCTTGGGGGACATTCCATGCAGCCACTGGGGTATATTGAAGCAAAGCTGTTGATTTTGGGGTGCTGAATTGCTTGGTACTGAAAAGCTGCTCATGCATCTCTTCTTTTGTGATTCTTGTGGTTTAGTTCGCTCTGGTGGTAATAAGATAACATGAATAGCCATGCTCAGGATGGAACATGTTACAAGCCGTGAGCTCATCATGCTCAGACTGTAACAAGTCTGTCATGTTCTTTGTGCTAAGAGTAAAATCCTATTAACTGTGCATGTCTGAGAGCCCAGGGGAAGGCCAGGTCAGCTGGGTGGAAGCTGAAGGCAGATATTACTGGAGAAGAGAAGAGGTGATTGAGAGGAATCAGAACTATAATCTAGACTGTTTCAGGGACTATATATCGTTTCAGACTGTGCACACAGGCTGCCTCTGGAACTGGCTGGTGTCATTTTGTTTTCCAAAGCCTTAAGAAGTGTGCTTGGCAACAACATACCAGCTGCAGTTTGCCAGCAACAGAGCTTCACAGATACAAACAAAACCCCAGACTGTGTGTAAATGTCCCCTGTCCCCTTTCGTTCTAGGAAAATCGTGGCTGAATATGAAAAGACCATTGCCCAGATGATAGGTAAGGTCTCTCTGGGTGGCAGCCGTCACTAGCGTTAGGAAGTTGGTGGCCTCGGGATGGCTTGTGGGATGCTGATCACAATAACTACACAGAGAAAAATGGACCCAGTTTCATCTGCTTCCCCATGTTCAGTGCCCATCTGCTGTTACAACCAGGACTGGCCTCCATAAGGAGCATGCAGCAGAATCCCTTATTCCCACTGCACCATCTGCCCTGACCAGCTTCTCTCCATTTTGACAAATGGCCGTTAGGTTTTCTAAGTGGGAGGTTCCATGTGTTCCCATAGCCTGGACGTTCCTCTCTGTTAGACACCCCACCCCATCCCGCCGCCCCTGGCTTTCCACCGTGACGATGTATCGTCCAGCCAAAGTGGGCTGACAGAAGCTCCCCTGGAAGAGCCATCAGCAACATCTGAAGTTGGCCAGTGAGGACCACTGCAGTGACGGCAGCTGTACTTTCATCCCTGCTTGCTCCTGGGAGTCCCTCCTGCTTGGAATCCAAGCCAGGGCTGTCACGGGGCAATTTGGAGCGATAACCCCGGGGCGTAGCGGCAGCAGTCTCCATTTCAGAAAAGGAGAGTTTTGATGTAAATATAATTTACTTCTAATTCACAGAAGATGAACAGAGGACAAACATGGCCTCCCAGAAGAGTCTGCAGCAGCTCACGATGGAAAAGGAACAGGCCCTGGCAGACCTGAACTCAGTAGAAAGGTCCCTGTCGGATCTGTTTCGGAGATACGAGAACCTGAAGGGCATTCTGGAAGGGTTTAAGAAGGTCCTTTACTCTCTTTGGAGACTTGCTTTCCTCTTCCTTGTTGTACCTCCTGTGCTGCCTGTGTGATGTTCTGTCCGATGGTTTCTGGATAAGGGGTTATAGAAGCACACAGGCTATTACTGTTTCTTGTCCAATACTGTTCTGGTCGTCCTATGTCCCCAACGCCACTTTGAATCAATGCTCCTCGGTAGAGTTGGGCAAATAACAGATTTCTCAATACACTGGCAAGGCCAAGATTTTGGGGCGGCGGGGGAGAGGGAAGGGAGATGGAATTTTTTCAGATCAAACTGAAAATGAAATTTTTTGAAATTTTCAGCAAATCAGAAAGTAAAAAAAATTCATTTCAGGGTGACCAGAACGTTTTGTTTTGCTATGGAGCATTTTTTATAATAAAGTTAAAGGACATTTCTAAGCTAAAAGTCATTTCAAATAAAAACATCAGGATGGTTTATTTTTAAAATGTTGAAGTTAAAGGTTTAGGTTTTTTCAGATTTTTTTTCATTTGAAACAATCTGGCAAAATTGACACAAATTTGCAAATTGTTTTAATGTCGCCAAATCTTCATTTTTCACCAAAAACAAGTCAAAAAATTGCCCAGCTCTACTCCTTGCCCTCAGTTGAAGGATGTTTCCAGTGCTTGCGTTTATCTGTCAACACTGGGATGAATAAGCAGGGTACCTTTCTGGGCTGTAAATGTCACAGGAAGCCAGTGATAAGAGCTGCTGGAGTTGATCGCAGCAGGGAGCCTGTTCCTCTTTATAGATTTTACGGTCACATTCTCCCTGTACTCTGTGAACAATAGACACCAGAAGTAGCAGAGGGATCCAAGCAAAGGGCTGGAGCCAAAGGCAAGGTATTATAAAAACATTATCAGAGTGGCGTAAAAAGGCCGTAGCATAAATGAGCAATCTGTCAGAAGAATAAAAAATACTTCAAATTGTGAACCTCAATTTCCATCTGGGTGTCAGTTTTGTAGTTCGTATCAGCACAGTGTGACATGCTAAACTCCATTTCAAAGTAGTCACCATTGTTTTGCAATTTTTATCTACCAGAATGAAGAAGCTTTGAAAAAATGTGCTCAGGATTACTTAGCCCGGGTCAAACAGGAAGAGCAGCGGTATCAAGCCCTGAAAATCCATGCAGAAGAAAAACTAGACAAGTAAGAATCCCAGATGTGGGCTCTGCAGAATGCAGGCTGAGTCTGGAACTTTGGGAGAAACAAGAATGAGCTTTGATTTCAGTCTTTCAACCAGGTTTATAAATAAAAAATTAGATTCATACCAGAGTCTTTGAAAGAATCTGTAACGTTGAGAAGGGTCCTGCTCATTGTTTATGGACTCATAGAGTCATAGACTTTAAAGTCAGAAGGGACCATTATGATCATCTAGTCTGACCTCCTGCACAATGCAGGCCACAGAATCTCACCCATCCACTTCAATAACAAACCCCTAACCTATGTCTGAGTTATTGAAGTCCTCAAATTGTGGTTTAAAGACCTCAAGCTGCAGAGAATCCTCCAGCAAGTGACCCGTGCCCCACGCTGCAGAGGAAGGTGAAAAACCCCCAGGGCCTTTGTCAATCTGCCCTGGAGGAAAATTCCTTCCCGACCCCAAATATGGCGATCAGTTAAACCCTGAGCATGTGGGCAAGACTCACCAGCCAGCACCCAGGAAAGAATTCTCTGTAGTAACTCAGATCCCACCCCATCTAACATCCCATCACAGGCCATTGCGCATATTTACCGCTAATAGTCAAAGATGAATTAATTGCCAAAATTAGGCTATCCCATCATAACATCTCCTCCATAAACTTATCAAGCTTAGTCTTGAAACCAGATATGTCTTTTGCCCTCACTGCTCCTCTTGGAAGGCTGTTCCAGAACTTCACTCCTCTAATGGTTAGAAACCTTCATCTAATTTCAAGTCTAAACTTCCCGATGGCCAGTTTATATCTATTTGTTCTTGTGTCCACATTGGTACTGAGCTTAAATAAATACCAGGGAGGGAGAGGAATTATCCCTCTAATATGTTAATAGAGAGCAATCAGATCTCCCCTCAGCCCTTCCTCTTTGAGTCTCCTGTCATTATATCTGAAATCGAGATAAATTAGATCCACTGCGTTTCCTTTGTCTAAAAAATCTGTTACCTTCTCAAAGAAGGAGATCAGGTTGGTTTGGCATGATCTACCTTTTGTAAAACCATGTTGTATTTTGTCCCAATTACCATTGACCTCAATGTCCTTAACTACTTTCTCCTTCAAAATTTTTTTCAAGACCTTGCATACTACAGACGTCAAACTAACAGGCCTGTAGTTACCCAGATCACATTTTTCCTTTTTAAAAATAGGAACTATGTTAGCAATTCTCCAGTCGTACGGTACAACCACTGAGTTTACAGAGTCATTAAAAATTCTTGCTAATGGGCTTGCGATTTCATGTGCCAGTTCCTTTAATATTCTTGGATGAAGATTATCTGGGCCCCTCGATTTTAGTCCCATTAAGCTGTTCAAGTTTGGCTTCTACCTTGGATGTGGTAATATCTACCTCCATATCCTCATTCCCATTTGCCATCCTACCATTATCTCTAAGCTTCTCATTAGCCTTATTAAATACTGAGGCAAAGTATTTCTTTAGATATTGGGCCATGCCTAGATTATCCTTAACCTCCACTCCATCCTCAGTGTTTAGCGGTCCCACTTCTTCTTTCTTTGTTTTCTTCTTATTTATATGGCTATAGAATCTTTTACTATTGGTTTTAATTCCTTTTGCAAGGTACAACTCTACACGGCTTTTGGCCTTTCTCACTTTATCCCTCCATGTTCTGACCTCAGTAAGGTAAGATGACCAGATGTCCCGATAAAATTGGGACTGTCCCGATATTGAGCAGTTTGTCTTGCGTCCCAACCGAAGTATGGTCGGAACGCCTTTTGTCCTGATATTTTGTTTCATGCAGGGTGGCCTTTTTTTTTTTTTTTGCTTAGGCAGCGGTGACAAGCAGAGGGAGCGCCTTTTCAATTGGTACACTCACCTGACATGTCCATATCTTCGGTGGCATTTCAGTGACGAGTTCTTCACTCGCTGACAGTCTTTGGCGGCATTTCGGCAGCAGGTACTTCTTTCTTTGCCAGCAAGATTTATTACCCACCACGAAAATGCTGCCGAAGACCGTCAGCGACTGAAGGACTGGTCACCAGAGTGCCGCCGAAGACCCGGACACGGTGAGTGTAACAACTGAAAAGGCGCTCCCCCTGCGGCGGTCTCGATATTTTGGAGTTGTCATCTGGTCACCCTACAATAAGGTAGCTTTCCTTGCTGATCACTCCCATCTTCCACTCCTTGTAGGCTTTCTGCTTTTTCTTAATCACCTCTCTGAGAAGCTTGCTCATCCAACTTGGTTTACAATTCCTGCCTATGATTTTTTTCCCCTTTCTTGGGATGCAGGCTTCTGATAGTTTCTGCAGCTTTGACTTGAAGTAATTCCAGGCCTCCTCCGCCTTTAGATCCACAAGTTCTTCGGCCCAATCCACTTCCCTAACTAATTTCCTTAATTTTGTAAAGTTAGCCCTTTTGAAACAAAAACCCTAGTCACAGATCCATTTTTGTTTATCCTTCCATTTAGTTTGAACTGAATTAGCTCATGAAGGTGTGAATTTAAACTGATGTAGTTAAACCAGTCAAACCCCTGTGTCGACAGTCTGATTTTGATATAAGGAGCTTATTTTTGTTCATCTTAAACTTGTTGCAGTTGACTTAAGCTACCTCAAGAAAAGCTGCTCTGAAACCGAAAGCAGTGTGTCTACACAGGGGTTTGCCCATCTTAAATAAACCAGTTTAAAAGCCAATTTAAGTTTAAACTATTGCAACATCCCCATGTAAACACAGCCTCAGAATCTGTTGCTCATAAACATGGAGGAGAACTGGAGCCAGCACAGCAAGTGCAGCTGTTACTGGTTGCTTTAACAGGTGACTTTATCCTTTGCTCTGTTAGGCGTTTAGATAACTGTACCCTGTGGCACTGTGTAATGTTACTCTCTTGGGCTGTGGCCAATGCGATAAATATTCTTGCTCACTCTGTGTGTGTCTCTCTCTCTCTAAACCCCAACGTAGAGCCAATGAAGAAATTGCTCAGGTGCGCACAAAAGCAAAAGCTGAGAGTGCAGCTCTCCATGCTGGGCTGCGCAAAGAGCAGATGAAGGTGGAATCGCTGGAGAGAGCCCTCCAACAGAAGGTAAAGGCCCTTTGGCCACTGCCCCCATCTGGATCCTGAAGTGGTGTTTGTTTAGCTATTGATTTCAGTGGAAACAGTTGCCATTAAAGTGTCTCCTACTGATCTTGGGATCATTCCTCAGATCACAGCCGGCGTGAGAGAGAGGGTCTCAGAAAAGCTAGCCCAAAGCCAGGCAGAGTGAGGAGGGGAGGAATATAAATTCTGTTCTTTAAATCTCTGCCTGTTCTCCACTTACCATCACACTGAAATATTGCTGTGGCTATTGGGAACAGCTGCATTTCAAGCTGCACCGTCCACTTGGGGACATGAAATCCAGACGATAAATGATACTGGGGTGTCTCCATGCGGCTGTTAAACCCACACGCACCATGGAATGTGTGACCCAGCTGATCCTCGCCTTGAGCTGTATCAGGACTGTGCTCCTAGACAGTGACCTGGGCTGGTGGGCAGTTATATGGAGCTGGAGAGCGATAATTTGTGATTAGGATCCCCCAGGATCAGCCTAGACAGCAGATCCTGCAGGACTATCTTGGAATGCAGATCCCTGGCATCATTCTAGGGAGATCTCCTGGGGATCAGCGTGGATAGTGAGTCTCTTTTTCTACATGCTTCTCTGCCATTCACTCAGCTGGCACATGCCAGAGTGCCTGCATACTACAAGGATAGCTGCTTTGAAATGCAATGGATGGCATTACAAAGGGATTAGTAGCCATAATGCTGTTTGCAGAAGCGAATGCCCTGAACTACAGTGCCAACTGCAGAGAAATCTCATTGGCCCCCGCACTCCATGTGATAGAGCCCCAGTCCCTGCAGAGGGTCAGCAGTAGAAGCAGATTGGCTCTGCCCCCTTCCCCCCAAGGGGCCATGCCTTCCCTTTTATGATGATGATTTATTTGTATTACCGGTGGGGAAAGGGTCTGGAATTGATCACTCACTGGTTACCTGTGGCCATCGGGGAACTTCAGCTCTTCATCTCGATGTGACCATTTGTCTTTCAGAACCAAGAAATTGAAGAGTTGACCAAGATCTGTGACGAGTTGATTGCAAAGATGGGAAAGACTGACTGAGCCTCGCCGCCCTTCGTCCAACACTCTGCACTTGGCTGCTTTTTTTGTAACGTTGCGCACCTTGCCTTATTCTCCAGGAATAATCTCCCCTGAGCAGAGAAAAGCACATATGCACAGCTGCCTGCCCCACTTGACTGCAGGATCCCATCACCCCAGAGTCAAAGCTGGTGTCCTAAAGGGTTCTAGTCTGATTGTTTCAGAGGGTTTGCAGCCCCAGGTTTTTAGGGTTCAGCTCAGTTTCTCCCTAATCCGGCAGGACATGTGCATTTCCTATGGTGTCATCAGCAGCCACATGCCCACCCCTACAGACAGCACCTCAGTCAGGCCTGTGGACATTTTCTGGGGTCCCTTCCTGGCAGCTAGGGAGCTGGTTTCAGTTGTACCCATATGAGAGCTGGGATTTTTATTGGGTACATTCTATCGAGCACCTAGCCAGCTGGCATTTTTCTCCTAAAAACAACGGGGAGGTCCCAGCTGTGATGCTGAGCCCACACCCAGATGTCGAGAGCTGACAGTGCAATACTGGCACCTTGAGAAAGGAAGGCACTGTGGGGTCTAAGTAGAAGTGCCTGGGATAGGGAGGTAATGATGTTAAAATCAGGGGTATCTGACAGGAAATCACACACACACACACACTCCACAGCATGTGGTTTTGATTAACTGATTAATCCTACACCTGAACTGGTTTGCCTGAAAGTGGTTTGATTCATTTCTGATATGTTGATCCGAGTGTATATTCATGTAACATGTCCTAGCAAGTCCTGATCCCATGTCCTGCCAGCAGCTAGGGAGGGAAGCCCAAGTCTCTCTCTGGATATGTCTACACTGCACTCTGAGGTGTGATTGCAGCTCAGGTAGCCATACCTGTGCTAGCATGGGTAAAAATAGCAATGTAGATGCAGCAGCATGGGCTTCAGCAATGCACGTAGGTACCCAGGGTCCCTGACGTGTTTGTACTGCACATCTACATTGCTGCCTTTAGCCAGGCTAGCGCAGGTGTGTCAGCCTGAGCTGCAGTCACAGCTCAGATTGCAGTGCAGAGGTATCCTTGGTCAGTGCACTTTATTGTCCTTGCACTAGGGCTCTCTGTTCTCTCTCGTCAGCCTTGGTGGGTCCTTCCTCACAGCTGCACAGCTGGATCTTCCATCCAGACAGATGTGCGTGCATATTTGGTAACCTACTTTGTACATATCCTGTTGGGGTGGTACCACTTCCCCAGTGCTACCCTCTAGCACCATCATTTCCTGGCATTGATTAGTAGTATTTTAATAGTAATTCAAAATATGCAAAGCAGAGCTCTTTGGTATTGGTTCAAAATGCTGCTGTGAGATTAGAGGAGTGACCTCTCCCTTTGGGGACTGCAGAAAAAAGGGAGCAGGCCCTAATTTATGCATATGGTGAATGTCCTAAAATCCTTTTCTCCAAGTCCATACTGAATGCCATTTAAAATGATGCAAAATGCTCTGGACTGTGTCTTGCTCTCAGAAATGCCTTTGCAGTTTTACGAATACTAAAAGAACCAGAAACTAGTACAAGCAAAGTCAGTTGCAAACAGCCATTAAATAAACTCACAGGTCCAAATGGGCAGGAAACCGAATCATACTAGCTATGAAAGCAAACCACTCAGTGGAACTGTAGTGTGCATTTTCCCTTTGTTTGGACCAAGCCAAATTCATGCAGAATTGCTGAAGCACCTTTCATACTGCAGTAGAGATCCAGAAGTTCTGCAGGGTGACGTATATTTAAATGTATGTAGCTTGTTTTTGTACCATACTTGGAATGCTGTTGCATGAGCCAACGTTAGCAATGACTTTTACCAGTTTGCGCATTGGCAATGCTTTCCCACCCTGCAGAGTTGCAGCTGGTCTCATCTATATGGCATTCACTAGGGTGCAGTACCCCTAGCCTGACAGCAGTGATGCTCACAAGCTGTATGAACTGTTCTGTCCATGCTAATTTCTCTTGGTCAGGGAATTATGCTTTGGAACCATTTGTCTGAGGTTTTGTGCAAAGCAGTCCTGCCCTTCAGACAGAGAATGTAACTCCAGAACAAAACATGGGCTGTGCTAGGCAACAGCTGGGGTGGCAGTGGATCCTATTTTAAAGTGGATAGTGGTGAAGTATCAAACCAGGGAAGGATTTGCTGCTTTGAAACTGAGCCCTAGCTAGTGGCGGATGTAAAAGTTTAGCAAGTCTTTTGGCTGCTATCGTTTCATACCAAAATCAAACTCTTCTATTTTCTGGTTCCTAACATGGACCATGCAGAGCACGTCTGTTTCTGTTGGAGCCATAGTTCTAAAATATACTTTATGAAATGTATTCTGTAGGGAGATGATGATTATACATTGAACAAGATGGTGCCACTCTGCCCCTAGCGCATGACTAGCTAATGGGACTAGTTTAGCATGCCTCCTTTGAAAGTAGTATCCTGCTGTGCACTGGAGAAGGTCCCTCCAAAATTAGCCCGGGGTAGTTCCCTTGATGGGATATGGCTCCCCAGCATTTTTGTGACTATTGTGGTGGCAGGAAAGGAACCCCCCCATTCCTGTGCTGTTCCCCCGGGTGCAGTAGTTACACAGCCCTCAAGCATGTTGGTAGGAAAGCTTGTATCAGATGATCTACAGAGGGAGACGGGTCACCTCCGTCCAGACAGTAAGTGAGCCAACCACACACAAAGGAGAGCATGCAGCCACGAGGCTGCTCTTCCTGTCAACGTCAGTGATTCGGTTACACCAGAGGTAGCCAAATCCGGATGGCCAGACGCTTTAGAACGGATGCCAGAATCTTTTAATTTATTCATTATCGTCATTATTGTTATTTTTTAAATTATTTTCTCTGAAGTCTAGACCTTGACTATACCTTAACCAAGAAATTTTGGACCTTGACAAAAAATAATTGCTTGCCCCTGGGTTATACCATAGTTTGAGTATGGCCAGACTGAAGTAGGACCATTCTCTTTCGCTCACTTGTTTCCAGAACATATCTAAATCGTGTTGTGATTCTTGAATAATAATGACTCTTTCTTGGCAGGCGTTAGCTAGATGTTACTGCAAGTGGACAATGGCAAATAGATGAATCAAAGGTGAGCCCCCAAAGGAAAGAAGCCAAACACTGAAATACAGCTCTGAACCTCTGGGGTCTGCAGATCTGGGCTAGAAACCTTGTTGTGAGCAACCATTCTGTGGGAGGAGCTTGGCATCTCCACTTCCAGCCCCGGCAGGGATGGGTAAAAAGTAGAGGAAAAAAAGTTGTGTGAGGGAGGAGAGTTATCAAGTTTTTTTCAGATCTCAGAAGAAGTTATTTGTTATTTTGGGTTAGTTTTGAGTTGGGGGCAAATTTCAGGTTGTTTCTGATTTAATCGGGATCCATTTAACTCTCCCCTAGTAACAATGGGCAAAATTCCAGCACAAGGTCCATGCACCACTCATGTCGCATGTGATTTTGATAAGACTTGAGTGGTACCTAATCTTGGCACTAGTCCTCTGCACAGGTGTGAATTTCACCCAGTGTGCTCAAAATGTTGAGTTTAAATAAAGCCGTTCATAGACTGTAAAAGAGCCCGGGCTGATCTGCTCTCTGCAAACAGTGTCCATGTTGTAGCAGAGTTTAGATAGTAACCAAATGGCATTGAAAACCTGCCTGGCAGCTCCAGAACCAAATCTGAGTTTTTGTAAAACATTATTATACTACCCGATGAGAAAAGCCTCTGAATAAACAAGAGTTTGCCACAGAACTGAGAAGAGCTTTCTTAATAAAGTGTGTTTAATAAAAACCCCTTTTATGTTTGAGTCACAGGTTCTCCTCATCCCCCAAAAAATCCACATAAAAAGTGTAAAATATGTCCGTTAGGTCCATTCTTTCTTTGTTATGAATAGTTGTTTGATGTGATCTCTGCCCTCAGATACACGGCCCCATATTATGCCACTCATGTTCACTCCCACCTGTGTTAAGAGAAGCGAAATTAGATTTCTGAGCAAACGTTGCATTTGCTATCTCACTGGGGCCATAAGGGACTAAAACAAAAGCAGGAAAGGTTTGCTTATTGAGGGCTAAAGTCTGGAGATCCAGCGCATTAGGGCGCCGGGAGACTGATTCTTCAAATCTTAGCATGTTTTGAAGTAGCTGTCTCTCTGTGAGGTTTTTTTCGGTTACTCTGAGATGATGCGTCCTTGCAGAGAGGTTTTGATAAACTCCAGAGAACACAGCTCCATAAAATACAGTCATGAGTCTCAGCATCTATACAGAACTGTAGCTTGCAAATTGCGAAGTAAAATCTTTAACAAACCTCCCTCTCCTCCAAAGGTAAGAGAGCTGAAATGCAAGACAGTTCTGCAGAGAGCTCCTTTCTCCCGCTCAGTAGTAATCTGATTTGAGAGCATTTTCCCATTTGTATCTGTTCCCCAGAGTCCAGTGATTGCACTTTCACTGTCTGTATCATCTGGTTGTTCCATTTCTGTGCCTCTCAGCATGCCGTTAGAATTTGGGCAAATGAGATTCCTAAGGAATGATTTATTAACTATAATATGGTTATAGTTACATATATAATGGTTATAGTTATATATAATGGAAGATGTATGGAACTTTAAATCAGTGAGAATGTTTTATCTTGTATGCTGCTTTATAGTGTGCAGACCCAGAGGCAAAGCTTTGGTATACACTGGCTCATCATCGGTAGACCCTTCTATTCAGGTCTGTAAAGATGCCGCTTCATCTTTTGCCATTCAGTAGCATTTGCAGGAAGATCTGAAAGTTGCTGCTGTTCTCTGTACAGGGAGATAATGGCAATACTCAAGCTTTGCTGAGTAATTTTTACAAGTGTCTTGTGAACACAAAACTCCTTCCCTAATGAACAAGCCAAGATGTATCGCTAATACCCGGAAACTTGCAAATGGCCATGCACCAAGTTCAAAGCATGATCTCTCTCTTTTTTCCAGTAGAATTGCACCACCCCTTTTAACTGTCAAAGTTGCCTGCCTGTAAAATTATTAATGTTGCCATCTACAAGTGTACATTTGCAATAGATCTCTTGTCTGCAGTAAAGTGCCAATTAATGACCATCCTGACTGCAAATCTGTTTCCACTGCATCCCTCGTGCAGTCTCTTCCCTCCCAGAGGCAGGAAGAAGAACTCTGCATTGACTACTATCGGGATTGCTTTGTACAGTGTATGTAACTGCCATCTGCATAAATTTTATATGTACAATAATTTCCCTTTTATATGTCAGGTAAATATTTGTAAGAGTTATACTCACACAAATGAGATTATAATAATGATTACTAATATATTTTTTCCATGTTTCATTGCCTGAATAAAAACTGTATTTACCATTCTTGGATGTTTTTCCTGTTTTGGTTTATTGTATGTGTATTGAGGACCTGATTCTGACCTCATTTACACAGGGTTAGGTGTCACTCCATTGATTTCAATGCAGTTACTCCTGATTTACACCAATGCAAGTGTGATCAGAATCAAATCCTGAGACTGGCTTTTATGGACTCTAAAATGCACCCAAAATTAATTTAAAAAATGATTAATTTCCAGTGCTCTCAGGTCACATGCTTTATAGTTTCATACTAATTTGGGGGGATGTTCCCTGTATTTTGTGGGTTTACATGGTGACAGACTTTCGGCGGGCTGGCTGCAGATGGGTGAATAGAGGGTTGTGGTCATAGATCAGGAGACAGGATTCAGTTCTAATCCCAGCTCTGACACCAATTCTCTCGTTGGCCTCAGGTAAATCACTTAACCTCTCCTCTTTAGCTTCTCCATCTGTAAAAAGGCAGATATTTCCCAGCCTGACCGTGGGGTCGTGAAGGGCAAGGAAGCATCGCACATTGTAAATGCTCAGTGTTAATATTCATCACTGATAATCCTCAGGCTGGGAGAGTTTCAAAGTAAATGGAGGTGGAGGATTGGGAATGGGAGAACTCTGTCCAGGCTGAGCTCCATCAAATGGGAGGAGGCGGGTTCCTTTTTTAGCACTGTCGATCAGCGTTATCAGCATTTGAAAAATCCACTGAAACGTCAGTGTTTTCCAGCAGCTGAGAAGCATTCTATACGCAAAAATGAGTGGGACATTGTGCTTCCATGCTGTATTTCCAGCTTCCATGCTGTATTTCCAGCAGCTCGGTTCACCTTGCCAGGACACAACTCTCTAAGGGAAGAAGGACGTTTCAGTACTGTGTGCAATTGCTGAACTACCCAATGCCCTGCCATTCTGAGTCATGTACCCCCGTCTCCCCCATCTGAGAAATAACTGGATCCTTTCCTCTAGAGTTTCCCAGATTGGAAACAAGCTTGTGTAGTTTGCTGGACCTGGGTAGTAAATCTCATATGTGCAACCAGAGCAATGGGGAGGTACATGTTAAATGGATTTAAATAAATGATCATTGATATTTTTCCTCTCTGTGTGAGGATCTCAGAATGCTTTGGCAAGAGCAGAGCAGTGTCACTGTTCCCCCTTTTCTTTGAACAGGTGGGAAAATTGAGACACAGAGACATTATCTGAGTTTGGCCAAGGTCACAGTGGTACAGGATTAGCTTGTGGGTATTCTGTCTCAGAATTGCCTGCATGAACCACTAGACAGTGCTGCATCTCTCTGAATGTGTTATTCCAACCCTTGATCCAGGGGTAACCCCGATAAAGGTAGGGAACCTCACTTTCAGTTCCTGCCTGTGGGATTGTTTTTCATTGTGATTATAAGAAGTGGTTTGGAGATAGACCTTGGTCATCTGAATGAGCCTGTTTTCACCCAATACCTACTCACTCAGAGGAGAAGTATCTGAATTGTGCTTTCTAGAGATTAGAGGTGACAGGGACGGGGTACTCATCCAAGCCAGGCGTACCATTATCATTTATCTTTTGTATAGTGCTACCTGTACCAGACATTCTACTGACAGGCACAAAGACAAAGTTTCTGCCCTAAGGAGCTTACGTCTAAATTGATGGAAGAATATTGTGGTCAGGTGCTTTGCTAAAACCGAGGTCCCTCCAAAGCCACCCGTGGTACATTAAGTAAGTCACTGACTGTTCCTGATTTATTCTTTCACAGGATAAAAAATCCTTGAAAACTAAGTTATGCCTTGAGATACCCAGAGTACAGCCTACAGTCAACCCTTCCCTGTATGCAGGTCTGGCAGTGCCCTTGGATGCTGCCTCTTGTCCTATGTGGCTAAGAAGGTATTAACCACAGATTGTGCACTAAGTATGTTATCCTTGGACAGCTGAGCCCATCACTCTGGCAGATTACTTGGAAGACCTTACTACACACCAGAAATTGTCCTGAACATTCCAGAGACTCCAGGAAATGTCTGCTATGAAGACCCTCCTGGCACTGGTCATCTTCATGTCCCTGGCAGCAGAAAGTAAGTGCCATGTAGTGGGAATTGATGGTAGAAGAAACAGCTCTTGGCATAACTCTGCACTGCTTGTTAGCTGCCAGCTTATCTGTCTGTCTTATGCCCTGTTTCATCTCTATAGAGCGTAATACCTCACCTATCGGACAGTGCGTTTCTTCCCCAGCAGAGAATTCACTTTCGTTCAGAGGAAAGTGCCTTCTCTTTCGGAGAGGGCTCAAAGGGAAATAACCTCCCTTCACACTTTCCTCTTCAGGATGTTTGAAATGCAGGCGTAAAATCCACTTTGCACCATATGGAAACTCCAGAACTAGCTTCTCCCAAGAGAAATGGCTGGTTCCTTATGTTTTGGAGATCTGGATCAACCAAGTTGTTCCCTGATGAGGGTGATGTTTTCATTGCTAGGATGTTGGTTGCAAGTTTAAAACTTTGCTCTCTGGTATCATTTCTTTGAAAAGCTACTTTGAAGCAGGGAGGCAGAGCAGCTGTTTTGCAGCTGAAAGTGCCATGCCATGGTGTAGAGTGTGTTGTTATATAGACTTACGGGTCCTATAGTCTAGGGCGGCGTTATTACTTGCTTCTCGGCAAAACCAAAGGCAGCCAGGCTAGAAGGGTACGACGAGCTATTAGACAACCTCATTGAACAGACGCTGGCGTTTTTTATTCATTCACTAGAGGCTGTTCTGCACCATTTCCAGGGATGTTTTCTCCTCCCAGCAGGAAAGGCCCGTCAAGAGTTCTCTCTTCCTGCCAGCTCCCTTCCCATTCAGGCAGTGACGGCGGGGAGTCTTATCTGTCCACTTCTCCAATGGAGGATTGGAAGCCTCACTCTGCTTCCCCAGACTGGGCTAGCAGTCATCTCGGTGGGCTAGGAGAACCTCTTCGTTGACGTCCTGGGGAGATACAATTAGATAGAAACCAAGGAGCTGTTTGGTTTGCGAGCGGGTGACACCTTAAAACAATGAGGCAAGAGCCTCTGTAAACGTAACCAGATTCACACTGCAGTGTTCAGAAGGGATGGCTGGAACTGCAGATAGAAACTTGTTACTGCCGTAAGGGTCGTTCGTGTTGTGCACTAAGTTGTAGAGATGTTGCGATTTGCAATGGCTGATATTTTAAAATGTTCTCCTCTCTCACAGACAGGTGAAAGTTAGATCTCTGTGCAGTATGTGGGACCAGCATAGAATTCTGCCTATACCGGTGGGGCGGGAAGGTCGTATCCATCTGTTCATATGCTGGGAGGCAGGGGTGAGGAGGCAGGATACAGACAGGTGCACATGCTGGGGGAGGGAAGGACAGTGCATATATGGGGGCCAGGATACAGCCAGGAGCACTGGCCAGGGGCATATCCATGTCTCTAAGGCCAAATCCTGATGTCCATACTCAATATTGACCCAGTCTTTACACAAGCCACGCTCCCACTGACTACAGAATTTCTCCCCGACAGAGAGGGTGCACACGCTGCCATTTCACAGGAGGGTGGCACCACCAATCCTCCAAGTGGTTCCATGCAGAATAGTTGGGTTTTCAGGACTCACCTGCACTGCGCTGGCACTACAGAGAACGAGCCAGAGCTCTATGAATTGGACTATACTGTTTCTTGGAAAGAATGGTTAGTGTTTACTGTCATTTGGCCCCGTTACGGTCCCATTTCCCTTGTGAAATCCAGTCCCTCGCTTCCTTTGAGGTGAACCTCGTAACACAGCAGCAGCAGCAACAACAGAATAGGCAGCCAAGATTATTCAAACCCAGCTGCTCTCCCAGTGGTATCCTGAGCTCTTTTTCTGGCCACAAGAGGGCTCTGTTCAGCTGAGAACATGGGTACTGGCATGAGGTACAGCTGACCACATAAATATCATCTCGGTAGGGATGGTTCAATATCAAACACTTGTAGATACCAAGGTTTAGACTCAGATGGGATTCTTTAGTTTTTGTTGAGGTTTTTGGTCTGCAGGTGTTGTAAACCAGTGTCGTGCTTTAAAGTCTCTTGTCCTCAAGTGACACAAACATGTTAGCACCTTCTCAGCGGGTCTATGTGAGCAGGTGATGCTCCACAATCATTTTAACCCTGTGTTTAATCTCTTCCTGTACAGCACACTGGGATGCAGCTTATAAGGCAAGGTGCTACATGCGACAGAGCTTCATTCATTCAAATGCACAACATATCCAATGTGCATGCCGTATGTCATAATGCAAGCATGTCCGTGTTTGGGCCAATCCTGAGGTTATGGATTTAAGCTCCAAACACTCTGCTGTGTGCACAGCTGGCAGGTGCTGAGAATACTCTGGAGGTGGAGGTTAGCGCTCCTGTGGGGGTGTGAGGTCAGAGAAGCTGCAACCGGAGCACCACCGATTGCTGGGTGAAGCACTGAGGGACTTTGTTCCTATTCTCCAAAGCAGAGAGCCTCAACCCATGGCATGTCCTACTCTAGCACAAGGCTTTCTTCTCAGGTCTTTGGAAGGCACCATGCAAAAGCCTGAGAGCAATGCATGGCAGGATTACCCCAGGAGCTCATAGAGATGTGTTAGAGTAATGGGCAGGTCTCCCCAGTGTCGGAGTCCATGTTGACATGCTTATATACCAACAGGCTGGATTTACCCATATCTTCAGGCTCCTGAGTAGTTTGTGTGGCATTTGGGCCTTTCCCATAGCATGCCACTTGTGCTCAGGGCTGCCCGGGGGGGGGGGGGGGGCGGCAAGTGGGGCAATTTGCCCTGGGCCCTGCGGGGCCCCCACGAGAGTTTTTCAGGGTCCCTGGAACGGGGTCCTTCACTCACTCTGGGGCCCCGGAAAACTCCTGTGAGGGCCGAGCCCCCAGAGCTTCTTCCGCTCTGGGTCTTCGGCGGCAATTTGGCGGCAGGGGGTCCTTCCACTCCAGGACCCGCTGCCGAAGTGCCCCAAAGATCCGTGGTGGGGGGTCCTTCCGCCTCGGGACCGCCAGGCCCCCTGAATCCTCTGGGAGGCCCTGCTTGCTCTGGAAACCAGAACTGCACTAATGCCCCTGCTAAGTCATTTCTTACAGCTATTACTCTCCAATGAGAACGGCAGAGGCCACGGCAACATCACAGCAGTTCTTGTGCCATGATTTTCCTGGTAAAACTGCTGGTTGCAAGGGTGTCTGTGCTGTTCAGGTTTGTATACTGTGCCTGTTGCCGTCTGAAAACGCCACCATAAACAGTTACATCAGAGCGGAATTTAGCACAAAAGGCCACAGAGAGTTATAGATGGTTATTTTAATTGTTTTTTTTAATGAAAATGTTCTTTTTGGTGATTTGTAAGATTAAGGGAATAGGGGAAAGAGTAACGTCAGGAAGATTTTGCAGAACGAGAACTGGGAAGGAATGGAGGGTTTAGCTTTGCTCTCATCAGCTTGAGTCACTTCTGGAAGATTTTGAATATATTTTGCATGTGTGAGAGAGACTTGGCTCAAAGCACTTCCCCTCGCACACACAGGGGAAAGTGAGGGACAGAGGGAGATGAAGTGACATGCTTAAAGTCACTCACATCTCCTGACTCCCAAGCAAGGCCCTTACCCACTGGACCACACGGGCTGTGCATTAATAGTGCTATAAATGATCTTTCATACTTTCTCCCCTTTACTGCTTCCTGAGAGCAGCACCTTTGATAGGTTCTGCAAAGGAAAGTTACAGTTAATTAGCTCAAGCACCAGTCAGGTGTTTCTTCCCAATCAATCAGTGACTGACAGAATCAAGCCTGTCACATAGCAGAGAGAATTGTCTTTACTATGGGCACAGTTTTGTGTGATAACGAGATTACCGCGTAAATTCACGGCGGTGGGAGACAATCAAATCAAATCATAGAATTATAGGGCTGGAAGGGCCTTCACGAGGGCATCAAATCCAGACCCAGTGCTGGGGATTCTACCACCTCGCTTGGAAGCCTGTTCCAGAGAGTAACTCCCCTGAGAGTTTCAGAGTAGCAGCCCCGTTAGTCTGTATCTGCAAAAAGAACAGGAGTACTTGTGGCACCTTAGAGACTAACACATTTATTTGGGCATAAGCTTTCGTGGGCTAAAACCCACTTCATCGGATGCATGTAGTGGAAAATACAGTAGGAAGATATATATATACACAGAGAACATGAAACAATGGGTGTTACCATACACACTCTAACGAGAGTGATCCGTTAAGGTAAGCTATTACCAGCAGGAGAGAAAAAAAACTTTTTGTGGTAATCAAAATGGCCCATTTTCAGCCGTTGACAAGAAGGTGTGAGGAACCGTAGGGGGGAAAAATAAACATGGGGAAATAGTTTTACTTGAGAGTTAGAAAGCTTTTCCTAACATCTAAACTCAGTCACCTTTGCTGCAGAATAAGCCCATTACTTCTTCTCCTACCTTCAGTGGACATGAGAACAATTGACCACTGTCCTCTTTAGAACAGCCTTTAACCTATTTAACAGGTCCAGTCTCAATCTTCTTTTCTCAAAACTAAACGTGCCCAGTTTTTTTAGCCTTTCCGCATAGGTCGGGTTTTCAGAGCTTTTTATAATTTTTGTTGATAACCTCTGAACTCTCTCCAGTTTGTCCACATCTTTCCTAAAGTGTGCTGCCTGGAATTAAATACAGTACTCCAACTGAGGCCTCATCAGTGCCAAGTAGCATGGGACACTTACCTCCCTTGTCTTACATACAACATTCCTATTAATACACTCCAGAATATTAGCTTTTTTTTCGCAGCTGCATCACATAGTTGGCTCATTTTCAGTTTGTGATCCACTATAACCACCAGATTCTTTTCAGCAGTACTACTGCCTAGCCACTTACTCCCCATTCTGTAGCTGTGCATTTGATTTTTCCTTCCAAGGTGAAGTACTTTGTACTTGTCTTCACTGAATTTTATCATGCTGAATTCAGACCGATTCTCCAATTTGTCAAGGTCATTTTGAATTCTAAACCTGTCCTTCAAAGTGCTTGCAACCCCTCCTAGCTTTGAGTCATCAGCACGTTTTCTAAGTGTACTTTCTACTCCACTAGCCAAGATATTTATGAAAATATTGAATAGTGCGGGACCCACTGTAGGACCACACTAAATAGATACCCCTGCAGGACCACACTAAAGAGAAACTCCCAGTTTGACAGTGAACTATTGATAACTACACTTTGAGTCCGGCCTTTCAACCAGTTATGCATCCACCTGATAGTAAGTTAATCTAGACCACATTTTCCTAGTTTGCTCATGAAAATGTCATGTGGGACTGTGTCAAAAGCTTTACTAAAATCAAGGTATATCACATCTGCTGTCCCCCCCGCCCATCCACTAGGAAAGAAGGAAATTGGGCTGATTTAGCCTGATTTGGTCTTGAGAAATCTATGATGGCTATTCCTTATAACCCTATTATCTTCCAAGTGTTTACAGATAAAAGGCCAGGATA
Organism: Mauremys mutica; assembly: GCF_020497125.1. NCBI lineage: Eukaryota > Metazoa > Chordata > Testudines > Geoemydidae > Mauremys > Mauremys mutica. The sequence goes on along the minus strand of NC_059073.1, from coordinate 132,289,163 downwards.
ATTATATGAGCATTGCTAATTCGTGTAGCTGACAATAACGCATAATTGGCTCTCCTGAATCAGGACATAAACCAATCACCACAGGGATCAAAGAGGACCCTTGTCTGAAGCATTAGCTATTGGTCATTGGCGGCAGGCAGTAAGACTTGACGGATCTATGGCTTCTGATTCCGTATGGGAACTCTTGTGGTCCTGACAAGTCATGCAGTGGTACCCACAATCAAGCTTTCCTGCGGACATGCAGTGTGGTGTCACAACCCTCATACGGCCTTTTGCTGTTTGATCAGAAAAGCAACACAAAGCAGGCTGGGCCTGCAGTACATGCAGCACAATTCCACTCATGCTCTTCTCTTGTCCTCTTTGCCAAGGGATGGCTCTAAAGTGCCACAGCTGCATTGCATCGAATGAGGATGATTGCAACCAGCAAGGATCCCACAGCTGTCCTCACTATGCAGATGCCTGCTCCACCATCGTTGCAACAGGTAAGTCCCTATTGACAAGTACAAAGCAATTGCTAGTGAATGTCTATCTAGGGGAGCAAACACACAGTCAGGCCCAAAAGGCATGTTCCAGAGAGCAGCACAAATTTTTCCTATAATGTGACCTTCATGTGGTGTATTGAAAACTCTGTTTATAATTGTAGGCTATCACTTTAAATTGCCAAGTGTAGGTCAGGTTCTGGGCCTGCTTACAGGTTAGGGATCTGAAGGGAAGTGTGAGACCTGGGCCTACCAGCAGGAGTCTGCTGGCAGCCAGCCTAAGGTAAGGTGGAGTGAGTTGTGCCTCTGTGTTTTAGGGAGCAGCCTGCTTTGTCTCTCTCTGTTTTGGGGTTCTTGGGTGTTATTGTTTTGAATTCTAAGACATAAAGTCATGTTACATTGCAACCTTCCAGCAAGAGCATTTATGTTTTTATCTAACTTCTCTGTGTGCATATACCAGGAACATAACACTTTCACATGCAGCAGCATCAATTACTTCTTTAAAAAAGTCAGCTGCAAGCTAAAAAGAAAAGAGACTTTAAAAGGAGAAGACAGTATCTTGGAGGAAGAGAAGTGAGTTTTAGGGACATGAGGGAGCACTCAGGAATGTGCAGTCATCACCTGTGGAGAGCTAGCAAAGAGGGGTGATGGATTCAGGCTGGAAGAAGTGAGTTGGAAAGCTGGTGGCTATGGAGTGAGGGAGAGTGTTTCCAAAGCCATTAGAGCAATTCTGAATTGGATTTGGAGCAAGATGGGAGGGGCAGATGGTGCTGAGAATGAGGAGAGTAGGTAGCAGTAGATGGAGGTGAGAGAATTGGGTGGGGGGTTGCGGTTAGGAGGCCAGCAAAGGTAACTGAGAATGGGGATGACTCTGGGCAGAGAAAAAATAGTCTCCACAAAATGAGCAAAAGCTAGAATAATGGATACATGCTATAGAGGAGAAAGGGTCTCCGGCAGAACCCAAGGAGGAAGAGCTCAGAACGGAGCAGGGGATACCTTCCCCAGCAAGGAGTTTATTTTTAAAATGTTTGTTTTAGGTTTCAATTGGTTCCAGGAAAAGAAGCAGCACTTTCCCCAAGGGGATTCTCTGCAGATGTCCAGAGTCTGCTGCTGTGACGGAAGGGGGTGCACAGAAAGGGCTTGTCAGAGGCAGTATTAGCTGGAGGGTTCGTCCAGATTGCAAGATCAAAGAACTGAGGCTTGGCAGAGCCTGCTCCTGTGGCACCGGGAGTTCAGCGTCAGCAGCATGCTGGAAGGACTCAGCAAAGACTTCCAAGCTTTTGAGTAGAAGTCACAGTGAAGGCCAAATGGAAAACAGCAGTCCTGGGTTCTGGGCCATCCCAGAAGTCCATAAATCCTGTTTGAGACATCTAAATAAATGTCTAGCTGCTGTCAATGTTCAAGCTGGAGAAATGCTACAGCAAACAAACAGCCAGTCTCCTGGGGCTAAGCAGACTTTCCAGAAACAGCACTGGAATTGGCTTGACTTTGTTTCCACTAAGAAGAAATATAGTGAAGTGTTAATGACCTAACAGCTAACATGGCTTCCTAGGCCGGTAGGGAGTAAGCAGAGTGCTCAGCAGGGGCCTTAGACTCCATGCACTGCAGAGGGTAAGTAAGGAGAATGCTGAGACGGCTTATAGGTAGTAAAAGTGTGTTGCGGTTAGTTCACAGCTCAGCTTTAACAAGGATGAGGTTTGGTCTGCACTGAATCAGCAGGTTCGTTTACGCTGAGCCAAAACTCATAGATACAGAGATTTTTAATGCCTGAAGGGACCAGTTCTGAGCTTCTTGGCTGACTTCCTGCATAGCACAGGCCAGAGAATTGTATCCAGTGGTTCCTGCAGCCAAGTGACAAAAAATGCACCACATCCCTAGGTAAGTGGGCTTACCAATGGCCAATGAGCCTGGCTGTTTAAAAGACTTCCCGTTACTGAAGTGTGCATAAAAACCGGGTGCTTTTGTCAGTATGATACCATTCCACTGGGACTTGCCTTTGCCATTCAAATCAAGCAACACTGTTAGTTCAACAAACCAGTCAGAGGAAGGATGGGCTGGCTTGCAGGTAAGGAATTTGGAGGAGCTGGGCCCCATTCCAATCTCTGTCACAGATTCACTGCTGGACTTTCATCAAGTCACATAGGCCCAGATACTCAAAAATATTTAATACCTCAGTACATTGGAGGATCGGGGCCTTACCCTCACTGTGGCTCAGTGTAATGGAAAAAGTATTTCTTGAGAGATGTGCAGAAAACTCCATTAGAGGAGCTCAGAGAGTACAGCAATGAGAGCTCCAGGAAAACATAAAGATGAATAAATAGAATACGTAAAATAGTCCGGGCTCAAGGATATTCCTTTCCAGCTATGAAAACATAAACAGTCTGAGCAGAAGAAATGAATGTATTTATTTTTCGCTGGCTTTTGCAGAAATATGTACAGTTTAATTCAAGTGGTGATGTTTCCAGTACTTAAGGCATGAAAGCAGCCTAAAAGCCATAGGAATTTCTAAAGGTCAGCTGAGGACAGCTGGGGGAAATGATCCATCCTCACTTGGAGAAGGTTTGTGTGCAGAAACAGAGATTTTAATGAGAATTTGGTCAAAAGTAAAATCTCACCATTTCCCCCTAGATTTTCTTCTGGAGAAACTAAGAATTCCGTAGCTCATAGACTCATAGACTTTAAGGTCAGAAGGGACCATTATGATCATCTGGTCTGACTTCCTGCACAATGCAGGCCATACAATCTCACCCATCCACTTCTATAACAAACCCCTAACTCATGTGTTTTCGTAATTGTATCCCAGGCAGAGATGTGCTGGTCTTGATTGTGTGCAATCACCTGCTGGTTTGTAGGAAGCCTGTTGTGCAACTGGGATTTTTCCCAGCAGTTTCCATAATTGTTGCCCACCGTCGGAGCTCTGATGCTGACTTCTGGTTAAGAAGTAGCAGCAGCTGTGGGTATTGGTGGCATTCTCTGCTTTTAGTAGTGAGTGCACAGGGCAGTGACATCCTGTAAAATAATCACAATTGGTCTGAGATATATATAGCAAGAATTTTCCACCCCAGAGAAAGTCCTTCTTTACGATGCGCTGTTCTGGTCCTCCAGAAACAACAGTCTGACACCAGAAAGTTCCCTCCAACCCAGGAGCTGAAAGACAGCAGAGTGGTGTGGAGCAGAGAGCACAGGGCTGGAAGGCAGATGGGCCAGAATTCTACGCTGGGCTCTGCCACTGTTCAGCTTTGGCCTTTCAAACAATGTGGCTGTGAACAATACTTAGCCACCTACTGCACAGTGGGATGGGTGAGAGTTGATTCTGGAGGGCTTTGAACCCATACCAGTTCTGTGGATTATTCCCCAGGCTCACTGTGCAGCACTGCATTGCTGTTCAGCTGTCTCAGCTGATGTATCTCCTGGTGGAGAGTCAGTTCTGGGGCAGGGAAGGTGGCATTTTTACTCCACATCTCTAGCATAAAGGAGGTCTCTAGCTCACTCAGTGATGGGACTCGACAGATCAGCTTATCCCAGGAGAAAAGGAGATTGTTCAATACAGTAGCCTACTGCCATGACAATATGTAACAGCTTATACGCGTGTTTCTTTTCAGATAGCGTCATTAAGTCTTGTTCCTACAAGTCCTTCTGTGACCAGGCTTGGTACAGGAGTGCGAGCGGGGCCACCCTGGAGTGCTGTTTCAGTGATGACTGTAATGGGCCCCAGAAAGACTCCAGCGCTGGGACAAGGAACGCAGGGGATTCAACGCAGTTTCACTATCCCATCTTCATTGCAGTGGCTGTTGTTGGGAAATTGCTGTTGAGTTCCCTGTGACGTGATGCTGCACAGTGTCATGCTTTTCATTACAAAAGCTCAGCTGTTACAACAATAAAGGAAATGTGAAATACACCGGTAGCTGCTAAACCAGCCTACCTGCTAGCTGTAATACTGTAGTGCTGGATGTTGTTAAAACTAACAGTTTAGCAGCTCATATGTTTGCCCTAATTTCTTTCTGCGCTAGAGTCAGAGGGTTTCAGATTGTTTTCTGTTTAAATCTCAAGAGACCAAGCCAGGTAGAAGTCAAATAAACTCTGCAGTTGAAAAGCACATCAAAGATACTGCTTTTCATTTCACAGCTAAGCCATAAGCTAGCAGTATAACAGGTCCTGAGTTAGTTGTTGAGTTGCTTCCCTATCCTCCCTGTCTAACTAGGAGCTCACCCAGGCCAGGTCTGTATGAGGAGTGCTGCACCTTATACTGTGCCAGCAAAGCACCCCTAGGCTGGACACAGTTTATACCATCAGAGCTGCGCAAGGTCACACAGAGTGTCTCTGGCAGAGCAGGGAACTGGAGCCAGGTCTCCCAAGTCCTAGGCTAGTCCCCTAACCACTGGACATCCTTCCTCTAGAATGAATCAATAAAAAGGACAAATGTCAGCCAGAGACAGCAAGGGCCTTGGGCATTGCCAGGGAGGTGAGTCTCACTGGGGTGATGCCCCTGGCCCCCTGACTGGCCAACCCAATGCAGAGCTGGATGTTCTTTCAGGTTTACGCAAGGATTTGGGGGATTGGTTTCTCCTTCCCTGACTGTATAGATGTGAGCCTGGCCTAGACTATAAATATACCCAGAGCTGGGTACGAACTAATCATGGCCCCTGAGTCTGCTCTGGGCACACCCATCCCAGCATGCTGCATTAGAGGATGTGACCCTGCTGTGCCGCCTCCCCCCCACCCCCAACCAACGAGAGCCAGATGGCTCCATAGAAATGACGCTGCTCTTCTCAAGGAGCTTGAAGCATCAGTTCTTAGCACGTTACATGGTCATATGAGCTACACAGCCCTGAACAAGTAGCACTTTGTGTGTCCACAGAGACTAAAGAGATTAAACTTTCACAGTGACTAATTCAGCTTCTGCTTATTACAATCAGCCCTGCTGGGAGATCTTGCTTTTCCTCTTCCCACCACGCTGTGCCTTTGAACTCATAATGAAGGGTGTATTCTGCATGCAGCATGTGGCTATTATGTATTATATTGTGGTAGCACTTAATGCCCTATTGGGATCAGGAGCCCCATTGTGCTGGGTGCTGCACAAACCCATAGGCCGGTGCAGGCCGTGCCCTGAAAAGCTTACAGTGTAAAGAGACAAACAGCCGACCCATGGTGGAGATAAGCAGCACAACGTGCAAATAAAGTGACTGGGGGAGAATGGCAGGGGTGCCAACACTTGTGATTTTGGGAATTGTATTAAAGCCCCAGATCCTGGAGTCATGTTATTATCTTAGAATCTCAGCTGCTGTTTAAAAGGGTAGAGGGGCATTTCTAGACATCATGATTGTGGGAAAAAGATTGAAAATTTGAACCCTAAAGGCACAGCAGGCAAACAAACAGACACACACCCCCCCACACACATTTATTATTGTTTAAAATCCCATCAGATTTAAGCCAATCTCATGGTGCTGGGCTCTGGTTCATGATTTTGAAGTGAAAGCGGACTTATGATTTGTGAACATTTTGGTGTCGGCCCTACTAGAATGGCCATAAGTTTTCTTAGCTCCATTTCTCATTTCTCTATGATTGTATATATTTAATTAATGTATGTATTGTCATTATTATTGTATGGTGGGACTGGAATAAGGTAAACGGGCAATGAGTAGGAGCAAATTGAAAAACAAGGAAGGGGAGAGGGACAAAGGGGAGAGGTTAAGCTGGACCGCTGCCCAAGAGTGTCACATTGTTTCCTTGTACTCCCCTGTCTGTCTGTATCCAGCTGTTGTCTCGTCTTTGACTTAGACTGTAAGTTCTTTGGGGCAGGGACTGTCTTTTTGTTCTGTGTTTGTGCAGCGCCTAGCACAGTGGGGTTCTGGTCCATGAATGGGGCTTGTAGGTGCGCTAACTATACAAATAATCAGTAATAATAATGGGGAGAAGCATGGAGGTCAGGGGAAGGGAGGCTGAGAGTAGAGTTTGGGGCAGAATAGCAATCTGCCAACAGAAGATCATGTCCAGAGCTCAGACTGTAGTGAAGTCTGCAGAGTCTCCCTGCCTCAGAACTCAAAACAAGGGGACATGCACTGACATTGAAAAGTGGCAAATGCAAAAGTGAGAAAAGAAAATATTTTAACACAACACATAGTTTACTGTGGAACTGACTGCCACATGATGCCATTGAGGCCAAGAACTGAGCAAGACTCAAAGAGGAACTGAACACTTTTATGGCTAACAAGAATACCCAGAGTTATAATAGTTAATGCTAATAAAAAATTTGGAAGGGATATAAAACCTCTTGCTTCAAGGCTTATGCCAATGTCTATCAAGAGTTTGGATGGGGACAGATTGCACATCTGCTGACTGTGGGGTTCTTGCGCCTTCCTCTGGAGCATGTGGTGCTGACCACTCTCGCCCACAGACAGGATACTGAGCCAGCTGGACCATGAGTCTGATGGTGCCCCAGGGCGAGGAAGGCATAGGAAAAGTGGAAGGAGGAGGTAGGCCACACTAGCTGGGATTTGCCCTGCCAAGCCCCTGCTGCTCCTCTTGGCTATTGCTGAGGAAGGTTCCAACGCCTCCATGGTCCACCCTCTTCCCCCCAGTTCTGTTTCTGCCAATCCGTGTGTGGGGAAGGGAATGGGGAATTTGGACCTGGTGTCTCTAGGGGGCCAGCCGGCTCTGGTAGTGCTGAGAAAGGCGGGGGGCTCTGGCTGGGCTTCTCCCTGCCCTGCTGCAGATCCCAGCTGTTGCTGAGGGAGTCCCTGCTGCTCCAAGGGGCTGGCACAACACCCTCATCAGGGAGTTCCTGTTCTGCTTCCCCCAGCCCCAGCGGCTGGAGAAGGGGGAGCTGGGGGTTCTGAGACTTGGTGCAGCGATGGGATCCATTGATCAGTTATATGCATATACTATCCCACTCTCCAAAGGGAGTTTCTGCAAGCCTCACTGGCAAAAAAATCCGTCAAATGAGGGCCACAAGAGAAAAGGCTCCAGATACCCTAACTATATCGGGAGTGCCCACGTGATCTGCTCCCATGTGACTGCTAGTAGAAAACAGGGCTGTTTCAGTCCAAGGCCTTAGTGCAGTCACAAGGTCTGCAAAAGATGCCCCGATCTAAAAATACTCCATGGAACATTTTAATCGGTGCAAAGTAGCCAGAAAAAAAAAAGGAAAAAAGAGTTGGCAGGGGTAGTCTGAGCATGCGCCGCTGAAAAATGCCATTTCTGTGCTGCATGTGGAAATATTGAAAGAGAAATCCAGCAGAAAGTGTCCGCCTGGGTGAGAACGCTGATCAGAGCCTTGCTTAGCAGAGCAGAGCACTGTATCTGCCCCAAAGACGTTCCTGCTAAGTGTAACCAGCAGAGTGTCTGAAATACTAACAGACATCAACCAGGACTTTCCAGCGGGGAAGCGAGCACATGGAAAGAGTGGAAAGCAGAGAATAATTAGAAGAGACAAACTTGTTGGATAGACTAATGAAAAAGCCCAGATTGGGAGGTCTAACTTTTTGTTACACACGTTTATATGAACAAAAGTGGTGGTGTAGCTGGGTCAGTCCCAGCATATTAGAGAGACAAAGTGGGTGAGGTGATATCTTTTATAGGACCAACTTCTGTTGGTGAAAGGGACAGGCTTTCGAGCTTACACAGAGCTCTTCTTCAGGCCTGGGGGAGGTGCTCAGAGTGTCACAGCTAAACACAAGATCAAATGGTTAGTTTAGCACAAGGAGTTAGACTGGTCTCTTGGGGTGCGTGTATCTACAGAGCAACTAGATACCCTCAGCTGGCCCATGCTAGCCACCTCGGGCTGCAGGGCTGTTTCATTGCTGTGTAGATGTCTGGGCTTGAGCTGACGCCCAGGGTCTAGGACCCTGCGGGGTGGGAAGGTCCCAGAGCTCAGGCTCCAGCCCAAGCCCAGAAATCTGCACAGCAATGAAACATCCCGTTAGCCTGGGCCCCACGAGCCTGAGTCGTTTTAAAAGGCCTCAGGCCCCAACGTACTGACCCCTTCTGAAAAGCTGGCCGCTTAATTTGGCACAGGCCAGCCGCGGGTTTGTCTTTGCCGTCAGGGCCGGCTCCAGGGGTTTTGCCGCCCCAAGCAGCTAAAAAAAACAACAAAAAACCACGATTGCGATCTGCGGCAATTCAGCAGGAGCTCCTTCGCTCCGAGCGGGAGTGAGGGACCCTCCACCAAATTGCCGCCGAATACCTTAAAGTGCCGCCCCGCTCCGGAGTTGCTGCCCCAAGCACCTGCTTGGTAAGCTGGTGCCTGGAGCCGGCCCTGTTTGCTGTGTAGACATACGTCTAGAATATGCCCTAACTCCTTGTGCTAAACTATCTGTGTGATCTTGTGTTTAGCTGCGACACTATGAGCACCTTCCCCAGGCCTGAAGAAGAGCTCCGTGTGGCTCGAAAGCTTGTCGCTCTCTCGCCAACAGAAGTTGATCCAATAAAAGATATTACCTCACCCTCCTTGTCTCATTTGAATAAAAGGCATTAATTAATTTTGAGGGTGTTCACATGTATTGACTTGTTTACTTTTTGCTGTCTATCGTCTGTGCAAGCACCATTTTATTCCCAGAAAGGGGAAGGATCATAAGTACTCGTGTAAATGTGCCTCTGCACAAGATCACAAGTATTCATGTCAGATGTATTCAGGCAACTGACTTGGGATCTCCCAAAGAACGTGGGAGACACCCAGTCAAAAAGCAGGAACAACAGCATGGGACACATTTTCAAGTGCTTAGCACCCAGAATTAGGTTTTTAAAAGGCCTCGGGACCCAACTCTTCTGAAAAGCTGGCCAATTAATTTGGTGCCTTCATGAGAGCTGAGCTCTTGAAAATCTGGCCCCATGTAACTTAGGTGAACAATTATACCGAATGGCAAATAGCTTGCAAGCAGCCCACAGGCTGAAATACGTTAGCCTAAACTACCAATTAAATCATTCAAAATAAGAAAAATAGCTGTGAAAAAGCCAAATCCGTCTGTGGATAATTGACTTAAAGAAAAAGAGGCTCCATTCACCAGATAAATTGTTTACTGACTAGTTCACCCAATTCTTTTCCTACACAGAAAGTTTGCATACTGCAACTGCACTATGCACATATATTTATGATTGCAGATGTGCTTATAGGTGTTTACATAATAATTCTGCAGATATTCACTATATGCTCATATGTAAACACGTGCATAGTTTTATGTGTAACTCACAGTTATCGTTATGTGCTTGGCCATTCCCAGGGCTGGAGGAGCTGCCCAAAAATGTTCTGGGTGCAAAGGAATTTTAAAGTGAATATAAGAGACAGAAATGATAAAAACTGCATTCCCCACCATGCACCCAATCACACCTTGGTGACTGACTGACTAGGAAACATGACCTTGTGAGCTAAAAAGGAGCCACCTAAGCAGAGGGTAACTGAAGCTGCAGCACCTTTCACCCACCTAAAAAGACATTTTAAAGGGTATAATGAAGTGCCTCTAAACCTGTCACCTGCTTGTCACTAGGCAGCATGGCTTTGGGTATTTATCCCTTTTGCAACCTGTGCCGCAATACTGCCCCCTATAAACCTTGGGCCTGATTCTCCACTGCCCTGTACCTTGCACAGCCATGTGCACCGGTGCATTGGGAGTATAAAAGGCATACCCACTTTGTGCTTGTTCTGAATGACCACACAAGGTGCATGGCAATGGAGCCCCAGACCTCTTGACTCCTGGGTAACAGTGCACAGGTTCTAAGGCTTATGCTTCTGAGACTGAGGGGACACTAGGTGGGGGTGGGATCTGAGTTACTACAGAGAATTCTTTCCTGGGTGTTGGCTGGTGAGTCTTGCCCACATGCTCAGGGTTTAGCTGATCACCCTATTTGTGGTCAGAAAGGAATTTTCCTCCAGGGCAGATTGGCAGAGGCCCTGGGGGTTTTTCACCTTCTTCTGCAGCGTGGGGCATGGGTCACTTGCTGGAGGATTCTCTGCACCTTGAAGTCTTTAAACCACAAGTTGAAGACTTCAGTAGCTCAGAAATAGGTCAGGGTTTGTTACAGAAGTGGGTGGGTGAAATTCTGTGGCCTGCGTTGTGCAGGAGGTCAGACTAGAAGATTATAATGGTCCCTTCTGAGTTCTGACCTTAAAGTCTATGAGTTTATGAGGTCGGGAGCACATGACAGAGAGGTCATGTGACTCCAGGTTGGAAGTGATGCCTGCTATAAATGGAAAAGCCTACCCTCAATAGCGGGGGATGTAGCTAGGACATGGAAGGTGGGGTGTCCTATAATGGCTGGGAAGGGTTTCCTACTGGGCAGGGAAGTGCCCTCCTCAGTTTTCAGAAAGTGGGGTAAGTCTCTGTTGCTAAATGTGCTGTTTTACTTACCTGGAGACTTTTGTGGCTTCTGTTATTTAAGGAAACCTGCTGTGAAGAAAAGGCCATGGAACCTGACCGGAGTATTTAGACTGTATTTGGACTGTCCCAGGTAGTAAATCTGCCCACCAATGTACATCCAGTCAGTGCATGTTCTTTATCTGTGCGTTCACACTGCTTCTTGGGGCAAGGGCTGTCTTCTGGGGGGCTACTGTAATAACAAACAAACAAATGATGATTCTGAGTTTTACTGAAGGAGGAGGTAGGCGAGGGGTGGTTCGTTCTTACTGTCACCAGCAGAGATGATGTCCAGAGGCAGACATGAATCAGCCAGCTAAGGGAAGCAAGGAGAAAAAAAATACAGTTCTTTGAATTATTTGCTGTGGCATGATTAATGCCTGATCACTGCCTCTAGGCTCAGACGCCCACCCCTCTCTAATTGCACGCAGACAAGCAGATCCTTCTGCCCAGATCCAGGGCTGGTGTAGCAGTGCTGAAGTACATCGAAATGGTATCTAGGATCCTGCACTAGTGCAAGCAGCTCTCTGGGGTGGTTGAGAGGGACAGCTGGAGAGGGAGCGCAGCAGTTCTCTCCTGATGTAATAACACATTTTGGGTTATAATTTCCATGAGATGTTTGAGTCTGTGGCAGGGCGCTATCTCAATGGCAAAATATTTATGACAGGCTGGAATTGTCAAGATGATAAACCAGGAAGGAAAAGCTCCCTCCCCTGGAAGGGGCATCGAGAGGAACTCACTGCTTGAAGGCTTTGCCATGGCCAATCGGAAAAAGCCAGTATCAATGGCTGGGACGATGAAACTGCCAAGGAGTTGCATGTTCCATATAATCTCATTTAATGTGTGGTTTGAAAGGAGGCTATGAAAACAATAGTTCCTTTACCCACGGCTGGGCTCCCTGGGTGCAACCTTGTGCGGAGGTGGAAGTCTTAAGTGGCACTTAGGCATGTGCTGCTCAACTGCATGGTGGTATATTTCACCCAGCCAGAGATAAAGGGGGTTTATCTTGGGTCTCTGCAAAAAGAATTTTCTTTTACAAGAGCTTGACTAGGGCATATGTTTCTTCAGGAATTTGATACTCAATTCATCCCTATTCAATACAAGCACGTGGTTAACTTTAAGCACATGCTTGGTGCTGAGTAGGGATGGACTTATGCAGATGCTTAAATGCTCTGCTGAACAGGGCCTGTGCTGCTGTGCCTGGCTCTACAGTATTCTGCAATGGGTCAGTGCCTACTCTTCATTGCAGCCAATGTGGTTTTTATCTGCCTCTCACAGGAAGTGCAGGCCCCGAATATGGTCAGACAACAATGAACACACACAGTTGCAGTAACAGCAGTTGAGTGATGTCTTTAGCATGGAAGGGAAAAAAAATTGTTCTAAAAATGACCCAAACCACAGGAAATGCTTAGGGGTGAAGCAAGTATTTTAAGTAATAACAAGATTACATCTAATGTGTTCCAGATAGTGCATAATTGTTTTTCAATACTACTGTCCATTCTTTAAAAAAAGTAAGAGGTGGGGAGTTGGAGATTGTTACTTATATTGCTTGGAAAAATACTCAAAAATTTCACCAGAATTTCTGACTTGGGTCTCTGCAAAACTGCTCCACTGAGAAAGAAAACACTTTTATCACACAGTTTCTATGCAAGTTCACTCTGGCAGTGTAAAGAAAGGTTATTTGCCATAGAGGAGGAGGTATCTAGAGCGATTTATCAGAGGGGTAGCCGTGTTAGTCTGGATCTGTAAAAGCAGCAAAGAGGCCTGTGGCATCTTATAGACTAACAGACGTTTAGGAGCATGAGCTTTCATGGGTGAATACCCACTTTCTCGGATGCATGTAGTGGAAATTTCCAGGGGCAGGTATATATATATGTGTGTGTATATATGTGCAAGCTTCTGGCTTGCATATATATACCTGCCCCTGGAAATTTCCACTACATGCATCCGACAAAGTGGGCATGAAAGCTCATGCTCCTAAACGTCTGTTAGTCTATAAGGTGCCACAGGCCTCTTTGCTGCTTTTATAGAGCGAATTAGGCATTGGCTCAATAACTACTCTAGCCATATACATGATGTATTGCTTTCTGCTTTACAAACCACAGGGAAGCTTTCATGGGGCGGGAGGGGGGGAGGAGAGAATGCTTTGTTCAGTGAGATTCACAAAGATAGGAATGGGCCCATTACTTTATTGATAAAGGAACATAGTGAATCAAACTGCTTTCACAGGTATGTCCACTCTAAACTGCATCTTTGCAACATTTTTATTAAGTGCACGAGTGACAGTAGAGGGTTGTATTAAAAGTGACGTTGGACCATGTGAATCATGGGTTAGGCATTTCACTGCTACCCAACCAGCTATATTGACATTGTTCACTCTTCCAGCCCCATTTTCATGAACAACAGTGGAACAATCTCTTATACAATCCCAGTCATTTTTGGCTTTTAGTTGCATTTTGTCACCAAATAAAACTTTATGGTCCTCAACTCCACACTAGGGAAATACTGGCCATCACATTACAGGCAGTTTGCTGATGTAATATGTTAGACAGCCTTTTTTTTCCCCCCCTTTCAAGCAGACAGCCAATACCACAGTCCCATATAATTTTTGGAGGGTCCTGATTCAAGAACCCCTTGTCTGATTCACTGATTCGTCATGAATTATTTTTCATCTGGGTATGCAACCTACAAATTCTGTGGCTGATATATATATCTCAGTGGATTTTAAAGGAAAGTCAGGTGCAACCTTAGACCATGATTGTGCAAGGTGTAAGCACTTGATTAACTTCATGTGCATTCACTGGATGGGACTATTCATGTGCCTTAGTGTTTTCTAAGGACTGGGGCCTGAATTATGTGTAAAAATGTAACTGCATCATTAAGGTACAGATATTAATCCTGCAGGAGTCAGGAAGCTGATGAGTTGAGATTCCCATAGCAACTTTTAAATCTGCCCCCTTCTGTTTATGCATCACAATAGCATCTTTCATGACATGAGCAGCACACAGCACATACCAGTATGTAGTGAAGCTGTTAGAATTGGTGAAAAGTTTTGGAAAACAAAAAACCACCACCACCAAACAAAACTGGTTCACAGGGTATAGCAGCCCTGAGATTTTTTATTTCAGCAGCGACCTTCCTTTGCGGAGCCACATTCATTTACACTGAAGCCCGGGACACCCCCAAAAGTCACTGTTGCTGAATGAAAACCATAGGTGCAGCTCCTGGTTCCTGGTATGTGTGGCAAGCAGGAGAGAGCCAGGGCGATACCACTGCCTGCACCCTGGCCAGACGGCGCGGGACGAGCAGGAAAAAAAGTTGGTGCAAATCTACACTCCCTCCCCCACCGCGGGGTGAGAATTTATTTGTAAAATTCACACACACACACCCCTTCCCCGGGCTGGCGATGCGGGCTGCAGGCAGAGGGCTCGGCTAGGATGTCGGGGGCTGCCCCACGGAGCGGGGGCCGGTCTGTAGCACCCGCCGGCCCCCGCTGCACCCTGAGCGCACCCAGCCGGCTCCCTGCCTCTGCACTCACATCCGGGGCTGGGTTTGCTGCTAACGCGAAACGTAAATTAACCCGGAAAAAACGAGGCGCCGGAGCCACACGCCCCCAGCTCCCGATGTGACCGAGGCGCCGGAGCAGCGCCCGGCTGGCCATGCCCCGGGGCCGCCCGCAGACGCCGCTGGGTGAGTGGGGAGCGCCCCGGGGCGCCCGGAGGGGCGCAGAAGCGTCCCCCGGGCAGGGTGGGTGCAGGCGACGCGCCGGCTGGGAGCGCCCTGGGCAGGGGTGAGGGTTGGGGGGCACCCCGGGAAGGGGGCGGGGCCGGGGGGGCAATGGGCCGAGCGCCCCGGGGGGCGGGGTCGGAGCTCAGCGCCTGCCCCTGGGGACAGAACATCGCTGGGGCGCGCGGCGCTGCCTGCCCGGAGCTGCCCCCGGCAGCGGAGTCGGAGCGCCGAGCACCCTCCCCACGGTGTTTTTATGGAGCAGCGCCCGGCTCAAGTCGGAAAGAGGCTGGAATAACTGCGCGCCAAGGGCTCCCGCTGTGGGTATGTCTGTGGCGCCCCCACGGTCGGACGAAGTCCCTTTCCCCTTGCTACTCTGCGCACTTTGAGCTGATCCTCAGAAGAGTTTGTCGCTGTGCACATAGGTCACTGAAGACCACAAAATGTCCAGGCATCCTTCAGGGAGCTTGCAAAGGGCTCCATATGCGGCCCTGAGTTTCAATAGGGAACCGTGCCTGGGCATGTACTGGAATTCAAGAGGGGCTTTTTGGTTTAGCGTCTTAAGACATATGTTCATGCGTGGTCAGAGAAGACCATGTAAGATCCTTGTGAAGATTTTAATTCAACCGTGTGGTCTGTTCTGATCCCTATTCTGCACACTGTATTCCTGCCTCGGGTCTGAAGGACAGCTCATTGGTACCAATTAGTCTTTCCTTGATTTCAGAGGACTTTGGGTCCGGCCTATAGAAAGGATTTCAAGTGCCTGACTTCCATTAGCACTAATGGGAGTTACAGACAGTTTGTGTCTTAGTCTCATTTCAGTATATTGCTATTTTGTATACATAGGAAGCCCTCAGTATTCACATGGGGTGCTGTCCCAAAAGGGAAAAGTCACGATGGAGTTGGTTTGTCAGTCTTGGAATAGTGCAAGAATCTTTTCTTAGCAGCCCCTGGATCCGTAGCCTGAATCCATAGCGAAAGGCCTCTGCAGTTTCATGATTTATAATCAATAACAATTTGTTGTGTTTCTGTGCACTCTAACCTTCCCAGCACAGAATATTTACAGATGGGAAAACTGACGCAGAGAGATGTCTCAGATTGTGTGTCTCAGATTGTTGGCACCCAAAATTTTGGGCCTAAGCGACAAATATATGGTGAGTGAGTCAGTGGGAAAGGCAGGATTAGATCTCCGGTCCAGAATCCCAGTCTCCTGGTTAGTTTCACTAGATCAAGTTGCCTCTGACAATTCTTTTATGAACAGAAGGATGCTGTAATGACATAGTTTAACCTCACTACTGTCAGGCCTTCCTTTGAGCTGGTTAATTGTTTAATAAAGACAAATGTTTGGAATTAACATGAGTTTTATTGCTGAACCTATCGCACACAATATTTACATCTGTTCTCCCATTCACCTGCCCTTCCTCTGGAAACTGCCAGCATTCTATGAGTTAATGGGGAGAATTTTGTGAGCTCTCTTTAGTGATCATAGGTAAAAGGAAGTGGAGTTTGCAGATGTGATAATGTCATCAAAGAGTCTAAACGATCATCCATCATAGCGTAGGATGTTTTAATAACTGTACTAGGTGGTGCCTTGGGAATTGTTGACGCTTTGTGGAAGAGTGGATATAATTTGGTGGCCCAAGACAGCAGTGGAGCTAAAGTAGCCCCGTGTCATCTCAATTTAAACTCCTCAGAGAGGGAGACTGTGTCTTAGTTGTCTTAAGAAAAGCATTGGCTATGCCGTAGATCCAGGTACCAAGGTGGCAAGCCATCTCTAAGGTGGAATCTCCATCCTTGGAGGTTTTTAAGGTCAGGCTTGACAATGCCTTGGCTGGGATGATTTAGTTGGTGTTGGTCTTTTTTTCAGCAGGGGGTTGGAGTAGATGACCTCCTGAGCTCTCTTCCAACCCTGATATTCTATGATTCTAAGCCCAGTACAAATAATTAAAAAGGTAGATCCATGTTGACAGTGATGCTGTTTCCTTGGAGTGGATCCAGTTTAAATGTATCTTGGTTTCCATTATTTTCAAGGATACCAAGTGCAGAGGCCCTCACGCTGTCTGGTGCCAGCAGAATACCCATTTATTGTAACCAATTGCACCGCATATGACTCTTCCATGACTCTGTGGTCCCTTGCAGTGTTATCTCCTGCACTGTGCCCTAGACTGATCTAGCTGTGTCATACTGAACCATCTAAGGGCTTGTCTACATGGGGACATCCAGAAAGTTAATCCAAATTAACTAACTGTGTGAATTTGAAGTGGATTAGTTATACTGAATTAAATCCCTGTGTGGATGGTGGTGTTCAGAATGAAAATTTGCTTTAATTTGGTTTAGTTTAATTCACTTAGGAAGTGAAGGCCACTTTAATTCTGAATCATGTTATTCCCACAGGGATTTAATGTGGTTTAACTAATTCACTTCAAATTCACACCCTTAATTAATTTGGATTAATTTTCTTATATATCCACATGTATGCAGTGTTGTTGTAGCCATGCTGGTCCCAGGATATTGGAGAAAGAAGGTGGGGGAGGTAATATATTTTATTGGACCAACTTCTGTTGGGGAGAGAGAGACAAGCTCTTGAGATTCTGAATAAGAGCTCTGTGTAAACTCAAAAGCTTGCCTTTCACTAACAAAAGTTGGTGCAATAAAAGATAATACCTCCCCCACCTTGTCTCTCTAATGTACATGTAGACACATTCTAGTTTATCTAATGGCTACTTTGCACTATCATTTTAGGAACATTGAGTTTGAAGATTTATTTTCTCTTAATATGCTTTTCGCTCTAAGAGTTGCGTTGATAATGCTGCTGTTCAGTGCTGCTGAAGTGGGATGAAAAAGTGAAGGAACCCTGTAACTTTGCATCTCAGGACAAAACTAGGGAGCAGCAGCCCTCCCTTTGATAACTGAGATTTTGGGATTCAGTTCCTGGGAACTCTGCCCCTTTGCAGCATCACAGGTCAGAAAGGGGAAAAAAAGTGATCCAAGTAACTATAGGCCTGTTAGTTTGACATCTGTAGTATGCAAGATCTTGGAAAAAAATTTGAAGGAGAAAGTAGTTAAGGACATTGAGGTCAGTGGTAATTGGGACAAAATACAACATGGTTTTACAAAAGGTAGATCGTGCCAAACCAACCTGATCTCCTTCTTTGAGAAGATAACAGATTTTTTAGACAAAGAAAATGCAGGGGATCTAATTTACCTCAATTTCAGTAAGGCATTTGATACGGTTCCACATGGGGAATTATTAGTTAAATGGGAAAAGATGAGGATCAGTATGAAAAATGAAAGGTGGATAAGGAACTGGTTAAAGGGGAGACTATAACGGGTCATACTGAAAGGTGAACTGTCAGGCTGGAGGGAGGTTACTAGTGGAGTTCCTCAGGGATCTGTTTTGGTACCAGTCTTATTTAATCTTTTTATTATTGACTTTGGCACAAAAAGTGAGTGTGCTAATAAAGTTTGTGGATGACACAAAGCTGGGAAGTAGTGCCAATACAGAGAAGGACTGGGATATCATTCGGGAAGATCTGGATGACCTTGTAAACTGGAGTAATAATAATAGGATAAATTAAATAGTGAAAAATGCAAGGTCATGTATATAGGGATTAATAACAAGAATTTTTGTTATAAGCTGGGGACTCATCAGTTGGAAGTAACAGAGGAGGAGAAGGACCTTGAAGTATTGGTTGATCACAGGATGATTATGAGCTGCCAATGTGATATGGCCATGAAAAAAGCTAATGCGGTCTTGGGATGCATCAGGCAAGGTATTTCCAGTAGAGATAAGGAGGTGTGAGTACCGTTATACAAGGCACTGGTGAGACCTCATCTGGAATACTGTGGGCAGTTCTGGTCTCCCATGTTTAAGAAGGATGAATTCAAACTGGAACAGGTACAGAGAAGGGCTGCTAGGATGATCTGAAGAATGGGAAACTTGTTTTATGAAAGGAGACTGAAAGAGCTTGGCTTGTTTAGCCTAACCAAAAGAAGGCTGAGGGGAGATCTGATTGCTCTCTATTAATATATCAGAGGGATAAATACCAGGGAGGGAGAGGAATTATTTAAGCTCAGTACCAATGTGGACACAAGAACAAATAGATATAAACTGGCCATCAGGAAGTTTAGACTTGAAATTAGACAAAGGTTTCTAACCATCAGAGGAGTGAAGTTCTGGAACAGCCTTCCAAGGGGAGTAGTGGGGACAAAAGACATATCTGGCTTCAAGACTAAGCTTGATAAGTTTATGGAGGGGATGGTATGATGTGATAGTCTAATTTTGGCAATTAATTCATCTTTGACTATTAGCGTTAAATATGCCCAGTGGTCTGTGATGGGATGTTAGATGGGTGGGATCTGAGTTACTACAGAGAATTCTTTCCTGGGTGCTAGCTGGTGAGTCTTGCCCACATGCTCAGGGTTTAGCTGATCGCCATATTTGGGGTTGGGAAGGAATTTTCCTCCAGGGCAGATTGGCAGAGGCCCTGGGGATTTTTCGCCTTCCTCTGCAGCGTGGGGCACAGGTCACTTGCTGGAGGATTCTCTGCACCTTAAAGTCTTTAAACCATGATTTGAGGACTTCAATGGCTCCAACATAGGTTTGATACTGGAGTGGGTGGATGAGATTCTGTGGCCTGCGTTGTGCAGGAGGTCAGACTGTATGATCATAATGGTCCCTTCTGACCTTAAAGTCATTGAGTTGACAGTAGCTATAACTGGGTTTGAATGTGATTTGAATGATTCTCTTTCCATTTTATAACTCCTGGTGAAGCTGTTTTATTCAGGGAGCAGTGCCATACCCTTCCTCTATTCTGGGAGGAAATCAGAGAGGTTGGTTGTCTTGTGCTGGAAATCTTTTCCAGTAACTTCTTTGCTGGTGTGATCACATTAACTGAACCAGGCAAGGGTTGTGTTGCTTTTTGGTATGTTTTTTGTTTTTAAGGGGGTGAATTTATGAATATTTTGCTCATCTAACTGGGTTGAAAAGGCAATAGAAGAAAAGAATCCCAGAAAGCAAGAGAACGTCATTCTGCGGTGTGTTGACATAAATTGGAACCAGTAATGAGATCCTAAGGGCCTAATTCCACTGCAAGGCTTGGGAAATGCTTTAAATCAGTGTTGGATTTCAGACTGGCTTCCAGAAATCAGATGCAAACTTCTCCCATAAACTGTGACTTTAAGTGTTCAGTATCATTATCCTGTTCATAATTTATAATGCATGTAATCTAAAGTTATAACGGGA
Source organism: Mauremys mutica (assembly GCF_020497125.1). Classification (NCBI taxonomy): domain Eukaryota; kingdom Metazoa; phylum Chordata; order Testudines; family Geoemydidae; genus Mauremys; species Mauremys mutica. The sequence goes on along the minus strand of NC_059073.1, from coordinate 132,269,367 downwards.
CATACTCTTCTGATTGCTGAGCCTTCAGGGAGTCATTAGCAGTTCTAAATTATGTTAACTAGTTGTAAAGTGTAAGCACAACTGAGTTTTTTCCCCTTTTTGCAGTCAGTTCTTTGGTCTCAGATGGTACTGTCTTCCACTATTGTAGGATACAGAAAATATAAATATGTATCATCTGTTCCAGCTTGTGTGGTTGCTCCAGTGATTGTCAGCTATTTGTTCTAATAATTGATGAACAGAAGTAATTGGTTACTGAGTTTCAGGCAAACATTCTAGCCATGAATTAAGAAGCCTGTAAATCATCATTGACTGCTATCCTTATCCTGTGATTCTTCCCTCATTAGCATGTCTTGAACCTGTTTCCGGGCTGCAGGCTCATGGTGGGTAACAGTATTTCTATGCAAATATGCATGTGGTAGGAAATGCTACCGTAGAACAGGTCAATGGTATGTTCGGTCTAGTGTTCTCTCTCCAGCAATGAACAATGTCAGATGTGAAATATGAAGGTGTAAACTACCCAGAATGCAACTAACTGTACAGCCAATTGACTAATTTGTATAGTGCTCTGACAGTGTCAGGTGTTACATAAGTGCTGAGTATTGTAACAAGACTAAACTCTGTCGGGAAAACTCTTCCCGACTCCAGCTGGATTTCTGGAGCTGGAAGATGGGAAAAACCCCACCAAGTGGAACCGCAGATACTATTCTTATTTTGAGCTTATGGGAAAGAGAAACTATTGATGGGTCTAAGGAGACAGCTGGATCATTGCAACCTCTGTCCTGCAGCATACTGGAAAATGGATCACTGTAACCAGAATGAGGGGTGTGATGATGATTGCCTCCCTATAGCATGCTAAAAAAGAGTACATTCTAGATCTTAAAGCTCGGCGTGATCATTATCTCCTCTGCCCACTGACTTTTGTATCTCAAAGTGCAATCTAAGGTTGGTCACTGTCACCTTTTCCTGTGCAGAAGGAGCTGAGCATCTGAGTATTCTTGATCAACCTTGTGTTAATTGAGGCAGAGCAAAACCATAAGAAGCTGCAGCATTTCTGTCCAGCCTTTCACATACCACTGCAGAGAAAGGCGTTCTGCAGCCCAGAAGTGCCTGCTGCTAGAGTTTAGTTAATCTGTTATCGCCTGTTAGTACAGGCCGCCCTTTATCTCTGTTAGCAAAGTTGGTTTCTTTACACTTTATATAAACTCTGTGGTTTAAGGGCCTTGACTAAAGACTGAGATTCATAAAATAGTTTGCATCTTTATAATGGTCACTTCCAAGTAGAATTTGGCTACTGCTTACACGTGCTGCTGAGTTGTAACTGTACCGTTCTAAGGGCCCCATGACCTATGGGAATGTCACATGTCTGTATTTGTCAGGGAATGGCCTTACTGAACAACGTTGTATACACCTGAGAAGCAGCATATTGCTAATGTACACGCGCTTCAACTTGATAGCACCTGGCTAATCGACTCTTTCATTTTGGGCCTAACCTGCCCCCTTGCTCAGCACCTTACTTCATGAGTGGTCATATTCATCTCAGTGGGGTGGCTTGTGGAGTCAGCATGAGTAAAGATGGCAGAACTGGGCCCTGAGCTTGTTCCTGGTGGACTAGATGGGCCAGATATCTCCCCAGCTTCCGCACCCGATTGTGTCTCTGTTCTTTTTCCTCCCCTTTTGAAACACCATGACCTGTCTTACTTTTTATTAGCAGCAGCATTTCTGAAGCCCAGTCTACACACACAGTCACACCGGTTAAACGGCAGGTGTGGTTTTAAATCGGTTCAAACTCCTGTGTGGACACTCTTATTTCTGTTGATCTGAAGTCAGTCAGGAATTGGTTTAAGCTGAACCAAATCAGTGTGCTCTGAATCAAAAATAAGTGTCCACACAGTGATTTGTGCTGCTTTAACTATATCGGTTTAAAATCATTAAACTGGAACAGCTTCTCCCTGTCAGCAGAGCCTGGGAAAGCCAGTGCTATCCTGCTGCTTTGGCCTGGGCCCAGTGTTTGTATCTGACAGTGCTCTGGTATGATATGTATTGTCATGTGTCTAGAGGCAATTGCTTAATAGATTAATAATTAACATTGATTCCAAATCTATTTCAGAGTATCCTTTATTCTGTCTGGGCCAAATGGCTAATCTGATTCTAATGACATCCAAAGGTCTTCATAATTTTCTGTGTGTTGCCTTCTCTCTCTCACCCGTGATGGCCAGCCAAACTACCCACACTCTGCCCTCCAGCCTTTGGTCTCCTCAGAGTAAGACTGCTCAAAATTCCCCTAAGTCAAGAGGAGTTTACTAGGAGGTGACCTTTGTCAGAACAGCCCCCTGTCTCTGCTGGGTGCTGCTTTCAGGACAGTCAAGCCTCCCTGGTCACTTCCCACCCTGCTTCCGAATGTGATACATGGCTCTAAACGCTGATGCTGAAAATATGAGCAGATGACAGCAGACATTTTATTCTCTGTCCCATCTGCCTGTTTAACTACTGGACAATACATTTCTACAGGGGGGCCCCATGAGACCACCCATCGCAATTTTTAAAGTAAAAAATCATATTTTCTCCTTATCTGCAGAAGACCTTTATTTGTGCTGCCTGTTCTAGCGGCGCTTACATGGACTGCCTTTCACACTCCTGCTAGCTCACAGCCAAACTCCACCTATGGTATATTTGTAACCAGTCCTTCTCCGTGATATAGGTCACCTCCCATTCCATCCACCAAGAGTCACAATAATTAAGAGGCTTCTTGCCCAAGGCATTTCTGAGATATGGTGCCTTTCCAGCTACCTACGTACAGCACCTGATTCTCCACTGCTCTGCACTTTGTGTTGGGACATGGACCAGTGCAAAGTGGGTCAGTGTTAGTGTTTTGTGCTGACTGTGCATGCATGTAAATGACGACAGCGTGCAATACAGTGGAGAATCAGTCCCATAGACCATGTCTGTAGTGAGCTCCACCTTAAAGGGTCTGATTCTCCATTGCCCCAGTCATTCACACCCTGCAAATTGAGTGTGAAATGCTGCCACTCTAGAATGGTGGGGTTTTGCACCCACTTCACCCTTATTGTAAATGACGGTGTTGCAAGGTGACCAAGAGCCAGGTCCCAAATCTTCCTCCCTTGCATTAACACCAGTTGGGGGTGCTAGTAGAGACCAGTCGCCAAGTTCTAACCACTACGCTGTCAAACCTGGTGTCTTGTTCTTCTCTCGCTGAATTTCTCAGGTGTCTGTCTCTGTGGTATCTGAGCTCTTGGCCAGCAGGGAGGGAGGTTCTTTCTCCGTAGGGCCAAATCTTCCCAGATTCTTATTGTTCTGATAGAAAAACTCTCAACTTCTCCAAAGGGACAGTTAGTTCCTGCTCAAACTGCAGCTGTGGAGCTCTCCTTGTTCAGCCAGGCTCTGTCCCTTTGCAGAACAGTATTCCTGTAGGACACGTGAGTCCTGAGGCTAGGTGGCAGATGCTGGGCCCTGAGTAACAAGGGTAGTGTTGGAAGGTGTTTGTGGCTCGTGTAGATTTAGTGACATGTTTTTACCCAGAGAGGACTGATCATTGCTGTCTTGCTGACTCTGCATCCCCGCTGTACATACTTTCTGCAGGACTTGCAGTTTGTTTTCCATTCCTTAGGAGAGAGTGTGTGTGTGTGTGTTCACCTGTGTGTAATTATTGTTTTGTTTGTTTTGGCCAAGGGCTGCTGGCTTTTGAGTTTGCTGTCTCCTAGATGCCTCTGGAATGGAATGGGGGTAGGGTCCGAGGCCTCCCAGCATCCCCAACGGCTGCTCTGTTGTGAGGGATGAAGTCCTGGGGCCGTTGTTTCCCTTGGGCTTGCTGCTGCTCTGTGACCATCCAGGTGGCCCTTGTGCTGTGACAAGGCGGGGAACAGTGCAGTGATCTGAGTCCTCTTATGACAGTGCTGTCGGGCTAGTGAGCTATTGAGTAGATTGTAGTGATTGAGGGCTTGGCTACACTTACAAATTTGCAGCGCTGCAGCAGGGTGTGAAAACACACCCTCTCCAGCGCTGCAAATTGCGGCGCAGCAAAGCGCCAGTGTAGTCAAAGCCCCAGCGCTGGGAGCGCGGCTCCCAGCGCTGTCCGTTATTCCCCACAGGGAGGTGGAGTACGGACAGCGCTGGGAGAGCTTTCTCCCAGCGCTGGCGCTTTGACTACACTTAGCGCTTCAAAGCGCTGCCGTGGCAGCGCTGCCACGGCAGCGCTTTGAAGTGTAAGTGTAGCCAAAGCCTGAGTCCATCTGTAGTTCCTGGAAGCTCCCTGCCCTCCCAACTCCTGCAGTTCCCCAGCTGAGCTATTTTGGTCACTCTCATCTGTTTTATTTATCCAGCTTCCAAATGTGTCCAGAATCGTAGTGCTGGGTGTCTTTGTCTCGCCGTGACCTTGAATTCCTCAGTCTGGTGGGCTGTCTGCTAGTAGCAGAAACATGCAAAGGTGGGATGGGGTTTGGCTCTGTCCCATCCCTAGCAGAAGCACCAGAACGTTTGGATAACAGTTTGAATACAATCCAAGGCCTCAATCCTGCAGCTGACCATGCTGCTGAAACCCTGCTGGGAGCTCCATTGAAACCAACCGCGCTCTGTGCGGTGTGGGAGCCTGCCAGGCTTGAGGCCTAAATCTTCTACTCCCTACTTCAACCGTCCTGCAGGGAGGAGCTCAGCCTCTAGACCAAGCTAAATACCTGGTATCTGTTGTTCAATTTCCTGACGTTTGGGCTGTGAAATGATGCGCAACCTCAAGGAGGTGGAATTTGCACAAATGTTTCCATTTATGTGCAGCAAGACCAACCTACTAATGGCCAGTTGAATGTGAAAGTGGAACAGAATGTCTGTGTGTCAAATGTGACCCAATCCAACCATCTTCGTCCTCATGCTCGGCTGCTTAAGCCTGCATGCCCAAACCTGGTGACCGAGCTGTCACCCCAACTCTAGACAGGGAAAGGGAAAGTGAGGTGTGTGTGAATATGAAGTCAGCCTAGAACAGGGAAAGAACACTTCACTGCCCGGGCTTAGGGTAGGGGTTGGGAGTGCCCTGGTTTCACCAGCAGACATTTGTGTTTTCTAGGGTGATGCTACAAGAAGCCCGGAATGCCTTATGTGGATCGACAGAATCGTATCTGTGGGTTTCTAGACATTGAAGAAAATGAGACCTGCGGCAAGTTTCTGCGAAGATATTTCATCCTGGACACTCAGGCCAATTGTCTCCTGTGGTATATGGACAACCCCCAGGTGAGGTCCCAGAATGCACTCTGTGGAGCATTGCAGATCTGCATGGCTTTCATACTTCACAGCGAAAAGGGCTTTTACTTCCTGATTTATGCTGCATCTGCCCCTCCCACTCTTAAGATGCATTTGTTAGAAGAGTTCAGTGCTGGTGTTTCACAGCTAGAGCTGGCTTTTGATCACGCATATCTTTTTTTCCAGTTACCTTGGACCCCTTAGCAGTGCTGCTTGTGTTTGGACTCTGGAGGAAACAGGCTTTATTTGGACAGATATGCTATTGAAACCCAGAAACTGGGATCACATTTTTTAATTGGCTTCACACTTTTCTCTCCCCCTATTTTCATTACACCAGCTTCGCTCACTAGTTAAGACGAGCAGAGACAGCAACTTCAGTGCTGGAAAAAGTGAGTTTCCTTGTGCCTGGAACCCTGTCCTTCTTAGCAAGGGCAGCTCTAGCTTTTTTGCCATCCCAAGCACGGCAGTCAGGCAGCCTTTGGCGGCTTGCCTGCGGGAGGTCCCCGGTCCCGCGGATTCAGCGGCAGCTTGCGGGAGGTCCGCCGGTCCCGCGGCTTCGGCGTACCCGCTGCCGAATTGCCGCCGAATCTGTGGGACCGGCGGACCTCCTGCAGGCAAGCTGCCGAAGGCTGCCTGACTGCCGCCCGCACAGGGACCGGCAGGGCGCCCCCTGTGATTTGCCGCCCCAGGCACGCGCTTGGAGCGCTGGTGCCTGGAGCCGCCGCTGCTTCTTAGCAATCGGGAATGATTTATTTCCCGTTCTGATGTTAAAACTGCCACGTAAGAGTCTACCAGGATCCTAGAGAGAAATGGTGGATGAGGTAATATCTTTTATTGGAACTTCTGTTGGTGAGAGAGACAAGCTTTCAAGCTATACAGTTCTTCAGCTCTGTGTAACTCTTGTCTCTTTCACCAAGAGAAGTTAGTCCAGTAAAAGACACTACCTCACCCACCTTGTTTCTCTAGGATCCTGGGACCAGCGTGGCTACAGCAACACTGCACATATCAGGATCTTGGCGAGTTGAAATCCTCTCTGCAGTTCAATCATTGGTTGTTTTGTCACAAAACATCCCATCATTAATCTCATGGGTGTCATAATGGAAAGTCGCCATTTGGATGTCCATTTGTGTCAGATTGTCTGATGCCTGTTTCTGGGGAAGCTGTGTCCCGTAAACGTTATCTCGCACCACTCATTTTCCTTGATGCTTTAAGTTGCATAGAAGAGATGCCTTTATGGGATGGAGAGAGTGTCTCAGGAAGGATCTGGTGGTAGGGATAGCAGATTCTATTGGGCTTTTTCATATTCTGTCTTGCCACAACATGAGGTGAATATATTGTACCGCACTTAGTAAGAAATACAGAGGGTGGTTTGTCACACTCTCTCTCTCTCTTTTCTTTTTTCTTTTTTTTAAGTCTGGTGCTCACTCAGATCCTTTTCCTGCTCTGAGGTTGAATTTCCTACTTCTGGGGCCTGATCCAAAGCCCACTGAAATCTGTGGAAAGACTTTCATTGGCTTCAGAGTGTTTGGATCAGGCCTCTGTTGGGAAGCCGTTGCTGGGTCACTTCATTGAAGCAGCATTCAGCCTGAGTGCAGCTGGAAGCAGTCCTTCATTTCCAAGTGGGATGGGTCACTGTCTGGGCCGTGCTTTCTTGCTGAGGGAAGCTAGAATATGACTGGATGGTATCTGTTATCAGTACGTGTGAGTGTGTGTCAGAAATGTTCCTGAATTCCCCCTCCACACCCTTTTAGACTTTGAATCCAAGACAAATAAAACGAGACTGTCTTCTGGTCTCAGCCAGCGAACCATTCGGCTCCATGCCGCAGGCCCAAAGCTGGGGGTAGAATGTGGGGTAGCAGTGTCTTTTCAAGGTTGGCTCTGACCCATAGCGGTGCAGTGATTGGTCACTCTCCCAGATGTTACTCCTAGGGCAGTTCATAGCTGTGGTTAGAATGCAGAGCTATTCTGATGAGTCAGTATCAGCCAGCAATGCCTGCTGCTTGCTGTATCGAATGGGGGCAGGGTGTGGGGAGCAGTTGCTATCTTCCTCTTTCTCATTTTGCTAAATAGTATAATCTGCATAATGTTTTATATCAGCTGCATCTACTTTCAGGCCCCAATCCAGCAGAGCACTTAAGCACATGCCTCGAGTCCCTCTAGCTTCAATGTGTGTGTGTATGCTCAAAGTCAAGCCCCTGCTTAAGTGTTTTGCTGAATAGGAGTGGGCTCAAGCACATACGTAAAGTTACGCATCTGCTTTGCTGAATTGGGGCTTCAGAAATGAAATGATGCAGGATGCTTTCTGCCATGTATGTTGTTAGACTTCCCTATGGCTGAGTCTTTGCAAGAGGAAACTGCAACAGATCAGTTTCTCTGTGTAGACTATGCTCTCTTACCTCACACCAATGATATTTTCTACAATTTAACCCCTGAAGAGATGATAAAGCGCTATGTCAATGTGAGACATTATTAGGTCCCCATTCCAGTTCGTATCTCAGAGTAAAGACAGTAACAAAAACGATTAAAATATCTGTCATCCTAGAAATGGGGTCATGCAGAATATGCCCACCCCGTAGCCAGGTGTCTGGAGTTTTGTATCTATTGTGGCTGGCAGCTCCGGGAGTGGTCGTGGCATTTACTACAGTGATTAAAACAATAAGAATAAAAGATGAGCTGTAGGAATCTCTTCTGTGTGCACTAGCACAAGTCACCATTTGGACCAGCGTTCGTTGCGTGGTGTTTGTAAACGCAGTTCAGAGCAAATTTTATTTTATTTTCATTTATAATCTGTGCCCAGTGCCATGGTCTCTGGCCTCTTGACTAATGTTAAAGAACAGAACAACTTTCCTCATGCAATAAACTACACTCCAACTAGTGCACCCCTTACTGCCTTGCTGCGGCAAAGTGGTGGATCTCACACCATGGTAAAATGCTGACGTATAGAGACTGTCGGTGAGGACAGAACTCTTAAGGTGCCCCTCCGTAAACAAAGTGTAAAGTGATAGTCTAACTCACCTGATTTGTGACTGTTTATCGTTTAACTCTTAACATTCTTGACTGTTTTGCAGAATCTGGCTCTCGGGTCAAGAGCTGTCGGATCTTTGCAGCTAACCTATATATCCAAGGTAATACGAGGGTGGTGTCTTGGGACCGTTCTGCTGTGGGAGGAGGTGAAATAGACCTAGAAATAAGCTAATGGCCTGCCCAGTACTGCAATGTGTAGGAGTCCAGAGTTATCCACTCTATACTACTGCTGAGTAGAACTGGTGAGGATATTGTTCTTCAAAATGTTTGTCAACCAAAAATGTCCTTTTTGTTGAAATCAAAACATTCTGAAAAACCTATAGATTTTGATGAAATTTTGTTTAGAAAAAACCCAGAACTAAACATTGCAATAATGTCAGAATATCCCTTTGTGGCATTTTGGGGAATAGAACATTCCAGTTTGCGGGTTTTTTTAAACAACTTTTCAAAATTAAACTCGTTTGTTTTTGTTTTTTTTTAATAGTATTGAAAAAGTTGACGTTTTAAAAAGTTGGAAATGGGAACAAACTGACTTGAAATGAATTATTTTTTTCAGAAATTTGTTTCCTGGGAAATGTTGAATTTTTTTTGTTTGTTTGTTTCAAAAATCTGAACTTGTGGAATTGCCTGCCAAATGGATCCTCTGATTCCTGCCAGCTCTACGGTGACAGCTCTCTCAGTGTAGCAAAGAGGTCTGCATTCCTTTGTCAAATGACATCATATAGGCCAGCAGGGTTGCTGGGCAGAAAGGAGGCTATTTCAATAATGAGGAAGAATGCAAAGCCACAGAACCCGGAAGCTTTTAGTAAGGGCAACCAGTACACACTCCAGATCGGGCCTTATGCCCCAGCCGTGAGCTATTTGCAGATGAAACTTCCGGGCTGGAAGACAGCATTTTAAATCTGTTTCATTGCTCAGAGTGCCAGTCTCGCTCAGCATCCGATTGAACCTGGCTCACATGCATAACGATGTGTTTCATCAGCTTTGTAATCAGTTTAAGTAAATAATAATCAGCAACAAGGTGTCATGTAAACATCGCCCACTGCGCAACACGCTCTCGCTGGGACTCAGGAGTTGTTTTGTGGTCCTTTAATGTGCAGTACAGGAGTGCCTAGAGGGCCCCAGATGAGGTCAGGCCCCATTGTGCTGGATGCTCACAGCTATTGAGAGACAGTCCCGGTAGAGGGTGCCTCTTTTCCTACATGTCTCTCCTGTGACGTTTCCGTGGGGACTTGAATGAGCTGCTGATTCAAAGCTGTGCCCAACGGAGCTGGACTCTCCTGTGTAAAGGTGGGTCTGTCTGTGTTTGGAGCTAGGGGAGTGGTACCAGCTCCCACCCTCTCATTGAGCTAGCGCAGTGTAGCTAGGGTAGCGTGGGCAGTGGTGACCCGGGCTACTAGGTGTGCTGAGAACATACCCACTGGGTTCTGGTGGGTTTGTCCTTGGCACAACTAGCCCATGCTGCCACTTGCTGCGACTCAGGTCGCCAGTTCTGGTTGGACAAATTCCTGGCGGTTTCATCACATGACACATAAGCTTTAATTAAAGCTTATACCTTTAATTCCTGGAGACTCCAGGACAATCCTGGAGGGTTGGCAGCCCTCGCTGCTTCCCTGGCTACACTGCTGTTTTTAGTGGGCTAGCTTGAGAGCTAACGCCTGTCCGTCCACGTGAGCTGGGAATCGCACCCCCAGCGCTGATGTAGACGTAGCCTCGGGTCTGTCTGTGCTTCAAACTGGAGCCGTCAATTCCAGCTCCAGGACACCTACCTGCAGCAGCGCCGGTTGAGCTGGTGCACTAACTGTAACTGCGTAGGCCCGGTGGTGTGAGCCCCGGGACGGGCTGGCCACCCCCTGTATGTTCCTGTGGTCTCAGATGGGTTTGTACCCGGGGAAGCTGGCCCCTCCCACTGCTTGCATCCCAGCAGCTAGACTTTGGTTTTTAGCCCATTAACTTGATTAAAGCTAGCATGGGTGTGTCTCCTCCAGGTGGAATGGACACCTCCCGTAGAGGGCAGGGTCTCCAAGTGCTGCTCCTCTTCCTGTGTGGCTGGCTGCAATGTTGGTGTTTCAGGGCCTGATAGCTCCGCTTCTTTGCCCCCTGGGAGTCCTTTGCCGCATATCATACTCTGCATGGGTGTAACTGACGGCCCAGAGAGCAAGGGGGTAGAGAATCAGATCCCCCATGTCTGTCTTCAGTGTCTGTTCCCTTCAGTTGTATTCACCCACCTCTAGGACGTAAGGTTGTGGGTTGAAGTCCTCATGCCAGAACTTTGGCTCAGGCCCAGTGCTGTCTCTGCTGTGCAGTGCCAGGAGCAGTCACTGTCCAACCAAGGTCCCTTCTGTTAATTTCCAGGGGCTGCCAAATGAATGTTAAATATACCAGGGGACTTTTAGAAAAGAGTGGAGGGGAACTCTAGTATCCTGGCCAGTATCCCCACTCCCCGCCTTAATATAGCAGGTACTAGTGCCCAAGAGTGGGTGTGAGCTAGTGCTGAGCACAGGGTGGCCGCTGTGTTTGCCAGCAGGCAGCCCCGGTTCAGAAACATTGAGAATCTCTTCCCAGAGGAAGATTGCCTTGTGGTTAAGGCACTAGCTGAGGTGTGGGAGTCCTGGGTTCAAATCATACCTCTGCCCTGGTCCAGATTCTTTGTGGCCTTGGGTGAGTCACTTAGTCTTTCTATGCATCTTTTCCTACAACTTCATTAGTGCTTGTGCAGTGCTCGTGTGGTACAGGGCCAAGGCAGATTAGCCGGAACAGCATCCACCAGAAAGACTGTAAGGTGGGCCATGTAGGTGAAAACAGCACAGGGAACAATACACGGTAGGAAATGTTGCTTGTTTAGCACACCTTGTGCTTTAAATCCCTTGACTGAGAGTCACGTGGCTAATATCGTGGCTCTGTTGACCAGGCAAGTTAAGACTGTGGGCTTGGCTACACTCGAAACTCCAAAGCGCTGCCGCGACAGCGCTCCCACGGCAGCGCTTTGAAGTGCGAGTGTGGTCGCAGCGCCAGCGCTGGGAGAGCCCTCTCCCAGCGCTGCAGGTACTCCACCTCCCCGTGGGGATTAGCTTACAGCGCTGGGAGCCGCGCTCCCAGCGCGGGGGCACTGTTTACACTGGTGCTTTACAGCGCTGTAACTTGCTGCGCCCAGGGGTGTGGTTTTTTCACACCCCTGAGCGAGAAAGTTGCAGCGCTGTAAAGCGCCAGTGTAGCCAAGGCCTGTATGTGCCACCTTTATGTGCTTGGAAGTTCGACCTTCTGGATCGTGGGGTGGGGTGGGATACGAATTGACAGCCCTGGAATCACCTTTGGTTACTGTAATTGGAAAAAGACCCAGCAGATCTCTGCTCTTGCTGATTCATGATTTATAAATTAAACTCAGATGAAGCAATGCTGAGGGATGCAGTCTTCCCCATTTCAGAAGGAACTTCACTTATAAATTATATATATTTTAGACTAAATGAAAATTGCTACAGCGCTGGATTCAGTCGTAAACTGCAGGGTTGGGTTATACCAGTGGCTTTAACTACCAGTTATAAACATGCCAGAGAAATGGAGGTTTGCTTGAGAAAGCATATTTAAAGTATTATAGACTGGTTCAGAAGTAGGAAGCCTGTCAAAATAAATATACTCTATAAAGGCCATGCCTGGAGCCCCTGGGAATATTACGCTTACATAAATGATTCCTACTCTTTAAGGAGCAACCACTGTTATTTTCCTTCAGTTTTCTTAATTACCGCAGAGTGTGTGTTCATTCCAACAGAAATTCATACTTCCAGGGCCCCTGAAAGAATTTGCATCCTTGTTGTGCAGTGTGGCTGGCACTGGAATTGAGGGAGAGCAGCAGATGAGAGACTGCTCTCTGAAGTGACCTTCTTTTGAGGCTGCTGAGTTCGTTATGACACGTGGTCTCTATTAAATCTGATATGAATGAGTTCGTGAGAGCTCACTCAGCTGTGAGGCACCTCATCATGAGTAGCAGCCCTGGTGAACTTGCATCATCCATTTCATTCTGATATACACAGGATATATCAACCTCTAAAGGCCAACTGTCGCTTTGCCTGTTCACATATCTGTGGTGGTTTTGTAACACAGAGGCTCGCCTGGCTTGCTGCAAGGCAGTCTTTTTCCTGCTCGGCGATGGTCTGATTCCAGCAAAAGAAAACATCTGCACCAAAGAAAATGTTGTAGTAAAACAGTAGCTCTGCAGTGTATCAGCATCAGAGATTTGGTGTGGAAGTATGAGAAATTACACCACTATAGGGCATGTGTACCCTGTGCTGAGAGAGCCATTCTAGGTGATCTGCATCTGTTAGCATGTCCACGTGTGAACATACACATAGTCTCTTAACTCCATTTGCCAGAATCATGTTAAAGCACAGTTTTTGCTAGCCAGGTGCTAGTACTTTTTTCATCTTCAGCAGAGGCTTAGATCTTGTATGCAAGGTTTTAGCCACATCCATTAAATAAATCTGCAGTTACTGGAGCCATATAGTGGTGTAGATATGCATATACATCTCTCCCCCAAAGAAATGCAACTGCAATTCTTCTATCTGGCGCCAGCCATGGGATGTTTACGCAGGACACAGGTACATTTGGGCCCAGGATGAGGAAAGCACAGTATTTTCTAGTGAGACACAACTGAGACTAAGGAGGTATGTGAGAAAGGATGTGCTGATGAGCCTTTCTCACTTGTCATGTTAATATTGCTTTGACTCAGGCTTGCTTGATCTCCTCATGATTTATAAACGGCCTTACTTACAGTGCTGAAGAATGGAAGACAATGTGTCCTATCTAACGGAAGCAGATGCTGCCCCATCTCACTGCCGCTAACGTGCTTTATTTTAAAAATCTGTTTCTCTTCAGGTCAGCGTCGCCACCCCGAAACAAAAACCGAAAGTCCCGTTCTGCTTTGGTGAGTGTAGCACATGGGGGAGGGGGGAACACCAAAATGTCCAGCGCTCACATCATGACCGGTCTCTGATGGGAGGACTGGAGGGTTAGGTGGCTGTTATAAACCATGAGAATTCATAAACAGCAGTTATCCACGGGCCTTCTTTGTTCATTAGTATAAGTGTTCCAGAAGTGTGAGATGCTGTGTGTTGCTGGGAAGAATGTTTTCAGAGAGGGTGAAATTCACACTTGTACAGAGCAGTCAGCACAAAGGACTATGAACCACTTAAGTCCCTCTGAAACCCGTAGGGCTAAATGATGCCTTGATCCTTTTGCTGGCTTCTGCACAGGGGTGGATTTCGTCCAGAATCCTTTGGATGGGAGCGGACCTCAGTTTTTCCCTGTACATCCCAGCAGCATGGATGCTCTGGGTGGTTGTCTAGCCTGAGCAACCTTGTCCTAGTGCGTCACTGCACTAATGGAGCTTTCCCCCATATTCACCCTCGTGCTGCAGTGCATTATGCAATGTATTTTTCTGCGTTCCTGTCATTGCAAAGAAGAGGTGGTCTGGGATTGATTTTCCCTTCCCGGTGGCCCTCGGCTTTACCCAAGCCACAAAAGTTCCTCACTTTCCTGAGCACTAAACTCACCTCAGAGTTAAAGCAGCAGAAACAACAGCACCAGCACATACCTGTCTCAAAGGGCTGTGGGGGAGAGGGCACAATTTTCTGTACTTGCATGCAGGGGACATGAATCAGCACCAAACCCAGAGCAGGTAGCATATTCCCACACCACGACTGAGCTTGCTGCTTTGCTGTGCTGTGCTACGGAATCCCATGAGCCTATGAAGGTAAAATAGGGGAGTGTTACAGTTTAACTCCTTGGTAGTCCAGAGCCAGGACACCCCAGCATAGAGTGTATTGGCAGCAGTGCATATGCAGGGGACTGCAAGTGCAGATGGCTAACGTGGGGAGGCCTGGGTTTCAACAAAACCTTGTGCAGTTCAGAATGTCTCAAGGTTTTCAATGCAGAAATCCTATGAGAATGTTTCCTTTGACCCAGCTGCTGCAAGCCAGAAGGCCCTACTAGCTGAGAAGTCAGGGGATGGAGAGGAGGGGCTGCGTGTCCCAAGAGAGCTTTCCAGACTCCCATGGGTCTCCTGTTCAGGATTTGATCTGCCTTTGATCATTGCAGATGAAACTTAAAACTGTGGTTCTGACCACTGGTGGTCATAACCGCTCCCAGGGCACTTGTGAGCATGTTACCACAAGTGCCCTGATTAAATTCTAATTCAGATTGTTCCAGATCGCTCTGTGGTTTCAGTTGGATTGTGGTATTCTTCATGCCCAGTCCTGAACTGTTGTGTAGTGTGGCAATGTGCAGTTAAACAACCGCCATGCTCCACCCCAGAGGTGGCTGCAGCTCAGTGGTGGTTCCTTGCATATTTTCCAGTCAAGTGGGTGCAAGGCTGAAATAGGTAATGCTTGCAGGGTACTGTGGGGTTGGAAGTTGAGAGGTGCTGCTGATATGCAAGATATTATTATTGAATTAGTTTAACCATGCTGAGCACTGACTAGGGTTCCCTTCTCTCTCTCTTTTTTTTTATTCCTCTCTTTGATAGTTATCAATGCTTTATCTCAGCGCTATTTCTTACAAGCCAGCGATCAAAAGGACCTACAGGACTGGGTGGAGGCTCTGAACCGTGCCAGCAAGATTACGGTATGTTACGCTACTGTCGCTGCTTTCTCCACTTCCCTCTTGGGCAGTGGGGCTGTCCGAGAAATGTTTGGAAAGCCATATTTAACTTCTTGCTCTAGACTCATCCCCTTTCTGCCACCTGCTCAAAGGTAATGGCTGAGCCTGGCCAGAAACCAGGTTGCTCCTGGAGCCAGCTGTGCGCTGAGTCTGAGCCGCGCTTGATGTGGCGTTAGCACTACTAGCTCTGCAGGAAATTCCTAGTCAGATTGCTGAGAGTCTGTCATGTTTTAATTAATGCTGAGGTTGTGATTCACAACCACAAAACCAAGGAGGGAGTTGAAACCCTACTCTCAGCTAGCTGCTGCTCTGTCCTTCAGTCCCCTTGGGAGCTGCTCCGATCCATCCACGTGCAGCATCGTGCTGCTCTGTAGTAGAAAGCAATCGCGGTACCATCAGCATTACTGTCCCAGAGCTCCTGAGCCC
Source organism: Mauremys mutica (assembly GCF_020497125.1). NCBI lineage: Eukaryota > Metazoa > Chordata > Testudines > Geoemydidae > Mauremys > Mauremys mutica. The sequence continues at coordinate 132,254,022 of NC_059073.1, read as the reverse complement.
CCTCAGCTCCCATGGGAAGGAATGGGACTGCTGCAGCTTCCTGGATAGTACAGAGAGGTTATTTAACCACTGCATGCTTAGCTGCTGCTTTGCACGTTTTAAAATGACTTGTATTTTAATTTAAGAAAGAAAATACTCCAAGAAAAGGGGCTGATCTTTTGGTTATGAAACTTCCTAAAGAGACTTTAGAGCTGGAAAAAGACACAGGACCGGATTTCTAAGTGCTTAGCACCCACAATGTGGGCCAGAAATTCAAAAGTCCCTAGGGCCGGTAGCTACCATTGAAAACTATAGTAAGTGAGCTGTTCTGAAAATCTGGCCTCAGATGAGTGAGCTCTGTGGCTTCTTTTCCTTCTCCAGTAACTTAAATCTGGAGAGACTTTTATATTTATAAACAAAGATAAGATAAATGCACTTCCCGTATTCCCAGGCACAGCTGCTGCGTGTGACAATGATTAAACCCTTGAAAAGAGAAGCTTCTACAGGAGATAGACACACCCTTATGTGTTCTGGTGCCGCTGTGTTAATGTAATTATTGAAGGCTGGGATCTGTGTGTAACAGATTTCTTGCTGCTGCTATCAAAGGGTTTCTTTCTTGTGCTAAAGTGATTTGCTTATTTAGTTTTTCTCCTTCCTGGTATGATTGGTCTCATGAGATTTGATACAGCAAATACTTTGTATTGTGGGACACTACGGGAGGGAATGTGACTGGACATGTCTCTGTCTTCCCCTCTCATAGACCAGTGCATTTATATAGCCATAAGTTAACATAAGTGACTTCTGGTTTGCCTGTTCTGATTAAGGTTCTTGAAGCTTGACTCATCATGGGACACCCCAGAACCTAACAGATCCATTGAAGGAGTCATATGATTTTAAAAGGATGAATTGAAGGACTCTATATACCTAATGGTCACAGTGCTAGATGGATTTTACTGCATCATACACTGATGTATATTGCCTAGTTTTTTTATGAATCATGTATCAAGATGAATGATGTTGAACGAGTTAAGCAGTGATCTTTAGCAAAGACCTCTCTTCTCCAGGCATCAGTCGATCATGTGGTGTGCTATACATCTGCATACTGCAATATAATAAAATACACAGGATTTCATTTTCCTAAGGGCTGGGGCCTGGCCTGCCTTTTGCTGGTGCGCGTTGCACTTGCCTTTTTGTATCTGCAAGTGAACTGAGGATGCAAATCTGGGTCCCTGCAGCTGCCTGATGGAGGGTGAGCTGCTTGGCTGCACCTGCTCTGATCTGCACCTTCCATTCACTTCTGGGTGCAGGTTACACTTACAAAAACCCCAAACCAGCCCCAGAGACATGGCAACTGCCCTGGTGGCAATTTCCTCCAAAGTGTGACTAGCAGAATATGAACTCTAGACTTGAAGGACACTGATCTGTTTCTTCTCATGCCTTACACCTTGTGTTGTCATTTGCACCTGTGGAAAGTTAATGTAAAATGCTACTGTTCTGATCTGAGCGAGCTTTACTCCACTCTGCACGCATTCTGCAGAGGTGTCAGTAAGGATACAAGGTGCTGGGCATTGGCGAATCGGGCCCCTAGTATGCGGCTTTTAGAAGGAATTGCATCTCTTTATTGCTGAAAGGAGCCTGTTTGATTTTTAAACTCCTAAAGCCCAAACTATTAAACTTTGGCTGGGCCTTCTTGGATCCTTTGGCTTGTCTAGATTGGCTAGCTGGCCTGCATCACTCACTGGTTGACTGGGTCTTTAGTAGCTCAGCACATCAGACAAATCCAGCAGGGGAGTCTCCTGCCTTCTACAGGGCAGTTAGAAAGGACAGTGCCACGAACAACATTTGCAAGACTTCTGGGTGTGAGATTTGACCCACCTGCTCCCTGTGAACTTCCTTTCTCCCGTGTGCCTGTTCACACAGTCTGGCTTCTCGGGGCCATTCCCATTACCAAGCTGCAGTGTGGCCGGGTGCTGAGTAGAAACCCATAGTCGCTGAAAGACCAAATACAGTGAAAATGGGCAAGGGAATTAATGTGCTGCCTTTCCTAGGACCAGCAAATAAATTGACCCAGACAGTGTATTGAGCTAGCTGGGCCCTTCATCTGGCATTGGAGCTGGTGGACTGAAACGCTAGCTCGTCTGTGCCAACAACAAACAGCATATGCTGCCCCTGCTTTCGTTTCCGGGATCAATATGGCTTCAAACCCATTTAGACGTGAGACCAGAAAGAGATCCCAGGATTCTGGTGGTCCAGACCAGTGTGCTGTGTACAGGGGTGGCTCTAGCTTTTTTGCCGCCCCAAGCACGGCAGGCAGGCGGCCTTCAGCGGCGCACCTGCGGGAGGTCACTGGTTCTGCGGCTTTGGCGTACCCGCCGCCGAATTGCCACCGAATCCACAGGACCAGCGGACCTCCCACAGGCATGCTGCCGAAGGCTGCCTGACTGCTGCCCTCACAGGGACCGGCAGAGTGCCCCCTGCGGCTTGCTGCCCTAGGCACGCGCTTGGAGAGCTGGTGTCTGGAACCGCCGCTGGCTGTGTAGCATGTCTTTGTCCTGGCCCTGTGTTGCGTACACTCAGGGTGATGCACATGGTTTAGCTGCCTTAGGTGCAGGGCCGGTGCAAGGATGTTTCGCGCCCTAGGCGAAACTTCCACCTTGCGCCCCCCCCCCCCCCGCACCACCTGCCCTGAGGCGCCCCCCCCCCCCGGCGGCAGCTCCCCCCCTCCGCCCTGAGGCACCCCCCTTGCGGCAGCTCCCCACCCCCCACCCTCTGCCCTGAGGCACCCCCCCCACACCTCAGCTCACCCCTGCTCCGCGCATGAGCATGAGCACGCCGTCACTGCTTCACTTCTCCCGCCTCCCAGGCTTGCGGCGCCTGAGCTGATTGGCGCCGCAAGCCTGGGAGGCGGGAGCAGTGAAGCAGCCACGGCGTGCTCAGGGAGGAGGCGGGGCAGGGGTGAGCTGGGGCGGGGAGTTCCCCTGCGTGCCGCCCCCACCCCCCTTACTTGCTGCAGGCAGCCCTCCCCGCATTCCCCTGCCCCAGCTCCCTCCGCCTAAATGCTGGTGGTGATCGGGGTGGCCGAAGATCCGTCCGCCACGGTCGCTGCCGAAAATGGCACCCCCCCAAATCCCAGCGCCCTAGGCGACCGCCTAGGTCGCCTAAATGGTTGCACCGGCCCTGCTTAGGCGGCAGAGGAATTCTGAAGTGCAGGAAACAGAATTAGTCAGAGAGTGTCAATAGTTTATTGAACATGCCGGAATAACCAGTTAAAGCACATGTCTAGATTCAGAAGTTCTAAGAAAGGCTGTTTCCGTATTAAACCTCCTGTGGCACTTCAGGCTGGGCTAGTATTTCCTTATTTCCTAGTCTCTTGGAAGAGCGAGAGGTTTGTCTGTCCCAGCAAGTGCCTGTTGCTGGGGTGTGGGGTGTAAAATCGCAAGCACGGCGGCAGCATCTAGAGAGAGCCGGCTTGCGTAGAGGCACCGCTCAGAAGGACAGTTATTAAGTAGGACAGGCTGTTCTCCTCTTTAATTACAGTAGGAGTCTGTTTACCAGAAGCCGGGAATGGGTGATGGATCACTTGGCATTGGCACCTGTCATTGACCATTGTCGGAAGACAGGCTACTGAGCTAGAGGGACCATTGTTCTGACCCAGTGTGGCCATTCCTATGTTCTCAGACAAGTGAGTAGCCTTGGCCAGGAGGCGCTGGGCTCCCCTGCTGGCTGAAGCATCAGATTCCAGTCCACGCTCCTCCCACTGCAAGGCCATTGTTTTTCTGCATTTGTCATGGTCCTGACTGACTATCCTCAAAGCTGCTTGGGCCATGATAGCCTGGAACAGCTCAGTCACTTGTGGGGAGGTTCTGAAAGGCACAACTGGGGTTTTGGGGGGAGATCCTGACTTTCAGTGGGACCTGGGCCCCTAACTGCCCTTTGCCATTGAAAATCCCCCTCTTGCTGTGTATTGTGCAAGGCTTGATTTGTTACTTGCTGAAATATTTCTTCAGCACTCTGCATGGGCAGCACTAAGCTAAACCTCACAGCAGGGAAGGAAGGATGGTCCAGCTCCTAGGGAGGGTCCTCTTGGATTGAGAGACAGGTTCAGTTCCCTGCTCTCACACAGACGTTGTATGTGACCTTTAGCAAATCACTCGGTTTCTCTCTGCCCTGTCTGTACATCATAGCACTGCCCTGCCTGGTGGGGGTGGGGGTGTGAGAATACGTACATTAAGGACTCTGAGGGGCGTAGATACTGTAGTAGTTGGGGCAGTTAGCTGCAATAGATACCCTGGAGAGGTAGCTCATTCTTTTTTCCATTTTGCAGATGAAAACTGAGTCACAGGCCGATTGCTGTGAGCTGGATTTGAATGGGCACCCCCTAGCAGTAATGCATGCAGAGATTCAAACCCCTACTATACAATCTCTTTATGTGTGCATTGTGAAACCATTTCCGTTGGTTTGGCCATGTGTGCCAGCTCCTCCAGCATTGACGTGCACAGACCTCCTTGTCTGCACTCCCTTCCGTGATGCTTGAGAAGATGCAGACAGATGAAAGACGGCATGTTGCGCAAGAGGTTCTGATCTGGCCAGTTGCTCGTCACGCCAGCGTGTTTGACAGCTTGGTGCGCTAGGTGACAACCGCATAAAGTTCCACCGGACCATGCTGCACAGGTGTAGGTTGCTGAGGCAAAGTGCTGGTGTGGGAACCTTCTGTCTTGTTGCTTTCTGTCAGAGCAGCTGTGCTGTTTCTGAAACAGGAAGCGATGGTGTGTTAAGATGCTCATGTTTCCTGTTCCCTACCACTGAAGGCTGGGTACTTCACTTGGTTAGCGAAGCCTGGCTTTTGAGAACTGCCTGGAGTTTACTGCTTGGGTTATTGCTCCAAAGATTAACTGGAGAAAATATCTTTGTCAGCAAAGCAGCAAAATGCTTTCTGTTGAGCCTTTTCATGCTGCAGATATATGTATGACCAGTGGATTGATTAGTTCAGCACTGAATCACTTTCTGTACGAGACAGTAGCTGTCTGTTCTGGTCCGGCCAGGAAAGTCTCGGACTATTCACTCCTCTTCTCAGTCCTCATCTACACACAAACTGGAGTCAGCTCAGTTAAACTGGTTCAGTTAGACTAGACCCTTGTGTGGAGACTATGTCATTTTGTGCTTTATTTTGGGCGAGCTTCTATCTGTTCCTAATTCTCTTAAGCTAAACCAAAATAAGCCTGCTCTCAAACAAAAGAAGAGTGTCCACAAAGCCTTTTACACTAGTTTAACTAACCTGGTTTTAAATCACTCCTTAAGTAAAAATGATGTAACCCTGTGTGTAGATAAGCCCTTACTTTCAGGAGTGCAAATTTACTTCTTTTTTTTTTTTAATTCTTTAGCACACTGGTCCAGTCTGTTTAAGAGGCCAATCACTGAATGCAAACAACCCTGTGAGTCTAACTTGGGGAATAGCAGGAACATTCCCTGAGACTCTTTTTCTCAGTTCCGTGAGCTTGCTTCTGATATGAAAGCAATCCAGATAATTGTACCTAGCTCGTACACAGCAACTGACGTGTTCAGAGCAGTGCACAGACCTTGACTAATTTATCCTCCCAACATCCCTGCAAAGGTATGTTCATATTATCCACTTTCTACAGAAAGGAAAAATGAGGCAGAGAGAAGTTAAGCAACTCGCCCCAGGTCATCGAGCAAGTCAGTGTCAGAGCAATGGTTAGGGCTCAGGAGTGCCTGTCTTCTCCCTGCCTGGAGCTCTTTCCTCTAGCCCATGCTAGGAATCAAGAAACCTTTAAATCACATGGGGGGGGGGGAAACCATTCCAGGACACCTGCACTGTCCCATGTCATTTTCCAGTAGCAACATCTTCTCCATTGGGCTTACAGTGTGTAGTGCAGTGTCTTTGTCCTGTCCCCTTGCTGTTGAGTGGGATGTTCTGCTCAGTCTGCAGGATGCTGAAGGCAAGGAATAATCGTGCATGAGAATCAGGGGCTCCCCGGAGCCAAAAGGCCTTGAGGAGACCTGTGCCTGCGAAGGCACTTGACAAACTGGATACCAATATTGCAGCTCAGGTACCTGGATGCATTCCCTTCTCTCTCTGCAGTTTCTCTGCTGCCGGTGCTAGACCAGCTCTGCAGAGGAGAGAGGTTGTTGACACAGGTAACAAAACTGTTGCTGTACAAATGGAGTTGTCTTGGGTTTGAGCTTCTTTCCTTTGGCACTATACTTAGCACAGTTGGATTAGTTCCACCTGCTCCACCCCCACCATGTACTGCCAAAGTTGAGAATGTGGGTAAACAGAGCAAAGCGCAGGGCCAAAGGGCTGGATCCCTAGTGACTGAAAAGTCTCTGAGTAAGGCAGGTAATCCCGCCTCTCCTCCAACTCTTGATGTGTCTACACTGCAAAGAAAAACCCGCAGCACCACCACATCTCAGAGCCCGAGTCAATTGACTCGGGCTTGTGGGGCTAAAAATAGCCATGTAGATATTCTTGCTCGGAGTGGAGCCTGGGCTCTGATACCCAGCGAAGGGGGAGAGTCTTGCAGCCCAAGCAGAAATGTCTACATGGCTATTTTTAGCCCTGCAGCCTGAGCGCTGTGGGCCAGAGTCAATTGACTCAGGCTCTGAGTCTTGGTTCTGCAGGTTTTTCTTTGCAGTATAGACATACCCCATGTGAACTGGTTGGCAATTTCCTTTGGCCTGCACAGAGTTACCGCAGCCTGGTTCTCCCCTGCCCTGCTGCTTGTGGTGTGACTCAGCCTGTGTGAAGTATGTATAACACACAACCAAACTGGAAAGAGTGCCTTTGACATGTGCTTGACACAGGTGGGAAGGAGTGCACAGAATGCAGGACAGTGAGGAAGCACACCCATTAGCTTCCATCCCAGTTAAAATGGATGTGCTCCTGCTGACTCACTTTGACCAGACCTGCTGCAGAGCGAGTCCCTTCTGGCATGTGGGGGTCATGCTCTGTTCAGAGAATCCATCCTGAATTTACACCAGCTTGTGGCGAGGAGCCTCTGATTTTAGCCAGAGAAATCCGAGGTTTCAGCTTCAGCCAGAGGGCTGTGGGCTGCGTCCGGCCAGGCCCAGGAGGATCCGTGAGCATTTGTGGCTGATTATGCCACACCCATTGGCAGAGTGACAGAGCAGCCAGATTTGCAGTGTCATCTGCATACAAAGGAAGAACAAGTAACTTTACCTAGGAACATCCCTGAGTCTCAGGAGCCGGTTTGGGAAAGACCAATGTCGACAGCAAGAGAACAGGCCACACACACACAGGGAAACGCGTGAGGGCGTGTGCGATTCCTGCACAGATCCATGCCCTTTCCCCAGGACATGGAGAGGGCTGTTCCCCAAACTGCAGTGGGATTAGAGCAGCCTGGTCCTGCTGTTACCTCTTGCTGGTTAATGGTATATCAGCATTGGGAAGGGGATGATTCAGCATGCTCGGAATACAAAGCCAGGTCCCGGCAGCTTGCACATTGCTGGGGTCACACTGGTATAGATGTGCTGTCATCTAGCCTGGTTAGACTTGCAAAAGCTAATCATTAAGGGTGGCAGTAAGTAGAGCAAGACAATAAAAGGAGCACAAAGGCTCCAGAGGCAGGTCGCAGACTCATGTCAGGTGATGTTTAATTACCCACCTCCTCTCTTCTTTCCTCATGTCATAGGGTTCTCCTGCAAACAGCTTGGGATGGAGCCACACCCTCATTAACCTTGATGTGGGGTGCCTTGGTGTGGTGTTTGTTTTTGTTTTGTTTTTTAAAGGGGCACTGCTGTATTTGTACAGGAGAATGGACAGGCCAATGTCCCAGATGCAGCCCCTAAGCCTAAACCTGCTAAGTCTTCATTCTGTCAGGATGGGTGGTTTGGGGCTAGATTTGACTCACCCATTTCTGTCTTTCACAGGTGCCAAAGAGTGGTAGTTTGCCCCCAGCCACAGAGATTACAAAGCCCCCCATTGCACCCCAGACCCAGGAGAAGAAACCACAGGTGGCCTACAAAACTGAGATCATTGGAGGGGTGGTTGTGCATACACCTATCTCTGTCAATCAGGTAAGCTGGGTGTGTCCGCGTTGCATTGCCTTAGCGGAGTATGCCTGTGGCATTGCAGATCTGCAGCTTGTGCTAGCAGAGAATGTTCTGAAATGTGCATTCAATTGGGAGGAACCAAAATGTGCCATGTGAGGATGGCAGCATCGGCAACCTCTGTGATAAAAATCCAGATCAGTCAGGCAGTCTCTCCAAAATCATGAGCTTAAAAATCATCAAAGTTTAAAAACAAATTTTAGGTGCCTATTCTTTGCCCCCTGGTTTCTGAGCCTTAGGGTTCTGTTGGTTCTCATTAAGCAGCTTTTTCTCTGCAACCAGGAGGGCTAGAAATTTCTTTTTCTTTACTTTTTATAGAAGAAAGCTGAGATTCTTGTGAGTCCAGGAGCCTGGGACTATAAGAAAGGCGCCAAGTACTGCAAGTCTCATGATAAAATCACAAGAGTTGGCAATTCGGGGCTGGTGAATAGAAACAATCTGTAGTTTAATTTTTGCCCCTTGCCTTTCTGTCTCCAAGCACTGGAAATGAAATACTCTTGGTGCTAGCACAATGCTCTGGGACTCTAGCCTCTCACTGGCTCGAAGGAGCAATTCTTGAGGGATGTAAGGGGGAAAAGCTGGCCGTTCTCTGCACACTTAGCAGGGTGATGAAATTTATACCACATTCTGCTCTTTGATTTTCCTGTATTTAACTGTTGGGGAGGCGCCCAGACATGTGCTCGACCCATGTCTGTGCCATTGAATGGGGCTCTGCTTCATCATTTTTATGTCCTAGCTTCTGCCTCTAATCATTTCTCTACCAGACATAACAGAGATCTGTGGAACAACTGTGTGTGATTAACATGGTATGAGGGATAAACAGTCTTGGGATGAAATGCAGGGTCCATGCTGCTTAGCTAGCATATGTTTGAGCAGGAAATGCAATATTCCTGCCTATTTCCTCTGTCCAATTCCTTACTAATACAATCAGCAAAGCTCTGCTGTAAACCAGGCTAACAAACATTGCATCAGTTTTCTTCTACAAGCTGTTCCCATCCTGCCTTTTGCATTCTGAAATAGTTAAACAACAAACGCTACTCAGGTGTGTAGTTAACTGCAACAAATTATACCTGGATCCCTACTTTTTAAGCAAAGAATATTACCTATCATCTACCAGAGGTGGGAAACCCGCATTTTTTATTATTGTTCGTTTTTGTTTAAGTGCCTGTCTGAGCCCCTGGACTATGAAGCCGTACAGCGATTGGAGGAATATTTTTTAATACACAGAGATGACAGACTCTGCAAGCTAGGCCACTCTGCATAGTAACTCACACATTACAACAGTAAAGCTTGTGCGTGAGGCCCACAACAAATAACCCCCCACTAGAACCCCAGCTGCCCCCACTCCATCCCAGTGTGTCTCTCAGGAAATGGGTGGAACTTGCAGCAAGTCCTAAGGCTAATAAATCTGGTTTCCAGGGGTCCAAGTTGAAGTTCCTTCACAAAAAACACCTTCCAGGGGACTGCATTGCAGCTTCTCTGAGCCCAAACCATTTAGGTCTTTATAGGCCAAGAACACCTTAAATCCCACCTGGAAACTGATAGGCAGCTGGGGCAGATTCTGGAGCAACAATGTCACGTGAGCTGCATGAAGTGCGGCTAGGCAGGCAAGCATATGTCAGGGGATGAAATCTGGTCATTGGCAGATACCCAGAGCCCTCCTGGGGTGTGGTAAAACCTCTTGCTTTCCTTGGACGGGGGCATGCAGAGCGGACTGTAACACAGGAAATCGGTGGCAGGGCTGATGTCTCAACACCTAGATACTATGATGACCATTGTTCCAGAAACGCCTCAGGAAGTTGGGTTTACCTGAAAGGTGTGACCAGAAAGTCCCTTATTGGCTACGTGTCTAAGCAGCCTCAGTAACACAGCCTAGATCAGCAGTTCTTCACGCTGAGCTTGAATGGCAGGTGCTTCAGACAATACCATACTGGGGACTTTGGGCTGCATGGGCCTAAATCACACCCCTTTGGTCTGCTTGCCATCTCTCTCGCACACGTATGTCTGGGGACTGCATGCCCTGGTGCAAGCCAGTAACTTTTTCACCCAGAATTTGGCATGAACCCTTCAAATGTGCAGCTTGCTCCAGTTTTCAGCGATGAGGCAGAACTTGGTGCTAAATCGGAGGCATTTCTAGTGACTGAACTTTAGTGTGATTGTTGGGGGAGAAATGCAGTTGCTTTGGTTTACCCCATTATGTGACATCTGTTGCCTGGGGAATCTGTCTGGAAGCCTACCTCTGAGTCTGAGGTTTAGGCTCTGAGCTGTCTGGGCGAGAGGCAGGAGGCTGTCTGACCTTCTCTGAAGTAACACAGTCTGATTACACGTTTCTCCTATTGGTGGAATTGATTTGCACTTTCAGTTCAGGAAACCAGGTCTGTGCCTGTGAAACCTTCCCACTCAGGGTTTATAAATAGCTGCACGCAGCACTTCTCTCTGGCTCTAAAGTTCAGTGAACCAAAAGGGGTTTAATGGAGCCACATGCAAAGCTGCAAACTGCCTCAGGTTTCATGCCCCTTGGCTGTGGCCTGGTCTCTGTCTCAATTCCCCACTTCTGCAAGGCCCATGGAAGGTCTGAGCCAGGTCACCTGCCTGGTTCCACTAGCCCCCGCTGCTGCTCCCCAGAACAGCAGCTGGGAGGTGCCACAGAAGGGTGTGGATACCTCCCTTTCACCAGTAATCCGAGTCTCCCTTTCCCTGGACGCATGGGAGGGGCATGTGCATGACCATTGGCAACTTCCACCTCTTGGTGTTTTGACAGCCTAATTTCAGCTCTTATCAGCCACAGGCCTAAAAATAGAATGGAGAATTAGGTCACTGTGGTGTTCTCCTTGGCAGGCGTTTTTAACTCTTCCCTGGCCACACAGATGTGCACGTGTGCAGAATTGGGCCTGATTGGAGCATAGGCATTGCCAGGGTTGGATAAGACTCATGATTCATCTAAACCAGTAGCCTGTCTCTGATAGTGGCCAGCACCAGTTCCTTCAGCAGAAGGTGCAAGAGACCTGGCGGGGTGATCATGGGATAATCTCCTTGTGGGAGGAGTTTCTTCCTGACCCCTGTCACTGAGAGGTTGGGTTGTTCCCTGAAGCGGGGTTTAATAGCCATCTTTTTAATCCTGACTCAATGTGTATGTTCTCCTTATCCATGTACATGTCTAAGGGAGACTGCTGGCAGGAAGTAGCAATGCAAAATAATTGTACCGCTCCATCCTGTGTGAACAGGAGCTCAAACTATTTAGCTGATCAGAGAGAAGGTTAAGATGTGACTTGATTGTGGTCTAGTACCTACAAGGAGAGAGGCTTTGTGATAGCAAAGAGATCTTTAGTTTAGCAGACAAAAGCAGGAAAAGATCCAGTGGCTGGAAACTGAAACTAGCAAATTCAGACCAGAAATAAGGTGCAAATTTTTAACATGGAGAGTAAATGACCATTGAGGCAGCACACTCAGGATGCTGTGTATTCTCCATCACTTTAAGTCCAAGTTGCTTGGTTCTCTAAGAGAGATACTCTGGCTCAAAGTAGGAGTCACTGGGTGAGCGTCTCTGGCCAGTGTTCTGCAGGAGGTCAGACCAGATGATCTAATGGTCCCTTCTAGCCTTAAATTCTATGACTCTATATGGTTTCCAGGGGGTGTTTTCACCTCCCATTTTGAAGCAGTTCCTCCTATCCCAGTCCCTGGTGTGTGTGTGTGTGGGCCTCACTACCTGAGTGGAGCTGTTCTATAGGGAGACACATTTCACCATTTCTGGGAAGGTAGGAGAGTGTTCAATTCGAAGGACCACTTTCATCCTTCCTACCGTGTAAGACTGCTGTAGGGGTGAGGCCTGGCTTGCTGGTTAGAGCACCAGCCCGGTACTCAAAATACATGGGTGATGTTCCTGGCTGCACCATTCATCTTAGGTGCTGTGACCTTGGTTGTGTCACTTCCTATATCTGTGCCAGTTTCCCAGCCTGTAAAATGGGGATGATGCTATTGAGCAGCCTGGGTGCTGATACTCGCTGCAGGGGCACGCACTGGGAGGCAGTCCCATTTCTGTAAGTGCTTTGAGACCTGGGGATGGAAGGTGCTAGAGAACTGCAGAAGGTTATGGTAGATTTCTTCTGGAACATGGAGTTTTAGCCTGGGTGTCTCCTCTGCCTCTACCAGAGCACTAGAAAACAGGCAGAGAAACGAAATGGGCCCCACCCTCACTCAGCATGTCTGGTACCACTTTCTATGCAAAACCCCCATGCTAGTTTGGTGCGAATGGCTGCTCTGTGCTTAAACTGAGAACAAGCCTTTCCCTAGACACAGTGGCATTCGCCTCCCTGAGGGTGGCAGCTCCCTTTGACTCCCACTCCCTGGGAATGTTTGTAGGTGGGTGCAGATGAATCCCCAGGGCTGGTAGCTACTGCTCTTAGTGCGTGCTCCTTGGGCACCGAGTCCTTGGCAGGAAGCCCAGAGCCTCCCCACGCTTTTTCTGTTTGGCTGCAATCCAGGCTGAGAATCCAAGGGGAGGTTTCCAGGCCCAGCTGCAACAACGTTTACGTCCTGCCTGGGTTTCTAACTTGGCTTCACTTCCTTGCCCAAGCCTAATTTTTCATCCCTGTTTTGGGAAGTTCTTGTTTGTTTCTGTGGGTTTCTCTGCAAGGCTCCGGCTGGCCCCAGCCGTGTGCATCAGGGTCGGGGAACCGAGCCTTCTTTCTGACTCGGTGTTTTTTCTGGCTCCTCATTGGGGCCGGATGGCTGCTAGCCAGTGGTTTCCCCTCTGCCTGGCACTGACACTAAAAGCTGCTTTGTGGAGTGCAGAGGGAGCCTGTAGCCTGAGTGAGCAGGGCAGCAGCAGCTGGGCACACAATGGTGCTGTGTATTCTGGCCTTTTGTCACTTGGGAGCCAAGTTTATTGTCTATTAAAAACAAATAAGCAGCAGTTAAGTGGGCACCCTGCCATGTGATTTATGTAGCAAGTGAATGCTGGTCTGTTCTCCCATGTGAGGGGCTGGAGGTTTGCTTTTGGGTTAGTTTGTTCTCCAACAAAGCCTAAAGCTCCATCCACAGTCCCTGTTTGCTTCAGAGTCGTTTTCGCACTGCAGAGGGTGTTGAGGGAAAGACGCCAGCTGCTGAGTTATTTTCTGCAATTCCGAGGCTGCCCTTGGTGAAATGGCCTTTCCTCCTAGCCAGGCTTCGCCTGCGGCAGCCTCCTGAGCCTGCATTCATGGCCTCTCTGCCTTGCCTCAGGAAGGAATATGCTGCCTCAGGTGCAGCTTTGTGACTCCAGGCAGGAGGAAAGGAGAGTCCTGGCCTCACTGATAGGATGGTTGGAAAAGCCTTGCTCCTGTCTAGTGCATTTCTCTGGGAGTCAGTGTAGGATTGCTCCTTACAGCCTAACCTCTGGGGAAATGTCTTCCCTAACGATGCTCCTTCCCTCTGGGAGACTAATCTCTCAACTCTCCTCCATCCTTCTCCAAACACCAAGTGCTGGAACAATTGGCAAAGGGCCTGTGCGAATCCAAGTGACTGGGGAGTGGCTGGTTCCTCCTGCTGCGAACGCATCTCTGCTGCCCAGCAGCCAGGTGGGCTGCAGAGCACCCTGCCTGGCTCAGGGGGGCATGGAAGGGAGTGAAGGGCTGGCTTGGGTACAAGTTGCTTTATTTTTATTGATTTATTTTGGTCCTGGAAAAATCAAAGTCCTGTCGTGGAGGGAGGGGGAAAGTGCACAGCTGAGGGTGAGAGATCGGGGCATGTTGTCTGGTTAACCACAGCAGGCCTCTTCACCAGCGTGAATGCCATATAAGGACAGCTCGAGCCCTGCAAGCCAACGGGTAAGAGCCAGGAGCCTCTGCTCGAACAATTCACTAACCTCAAACTTGTGCTGAAAGGGGGGGGGGAGATGTGCACAGTGATTGCATTTTATCTCCCCCCCTCCTCGCCCCCCAATTTCTGAAGGAGGCGGGAGGGGCTGGGCTGGGTGCCTGTTTCTTAGGGTTTCTATAATGAGGGCAGAGTAGCAATGGCGCAGCAGCAGCAGCAGGCAGTGGAAAATGTATCTGCCTGCCATGTTTTCCCTCCTTTGAGTCTTAGGAAGTACCTAGCTGCCCTCCCCCAGGACAAGCAGGGCAAAGGGGGGCAGCTGGAGGCTGCTGGAGCTGGGCTCCTTTCCCTCCGGCTGTGCGATTGCCCTGGTGTTGCTGTTGTCTGAACGAGGTGCTGGAGGCAAACCACAGAGCACAGGAATGCTACAGCCGGTCTGACTGAGTGTCCTGACACTGCTCTGAGGACCAGCAAGAGCCCACGTGGGCTGGGCTGACATGCCCCAGCCTCTTCTGAGTGGGGCCTGCGGCCGTGTCAGATTCCCAGCCTGGCAGCTGCAACGGGACGTGCTCTCTCTGCTCTGGGCCCCTTCGGGTCTGCTCCTGTGAGCTATCTGGCAGCGTGATTCCTGCGGGTCTGGTGAGCAGGGCACCTGCTGCCAACTGGCAGGGATGGAGCGAGCTGGGGTGCTGCAGGATGAGCGTGTGTATGTGCAGCTTTGTGATCCCAGCGCACCCGGTGCCTGGGCCGGTGGCTGGTCCAGATAAGGAGCTGGGGTTGGAATGGACCTGCGGTCCCTGTGTGCCAGGGGCTGAGGAGGGCCCTTTAGGAAAGGAATGACACCCAGTGCAGGACAGCAAATTCCAGACCTCTGAATCTCCACAGTGTTACTTTCTGGTGGATGGGAGAGGCCCAGGGTGCTGCAAGTTTGCATCAGATGCCTGCAGAGCACCCAGATTTGAGCTGAGGCCTGACAGAGACTGTGGCCTGCTGAGACTGAGCTCTGTGCGAGAGAGATTTGGTTTGGTGCAGCAGGATGGGTGTCCCATATTGCACCAATGACCTTGCACCACGCAGACTGCAGCATCTGTCCCTGGGCAGCCCCTGCCCTGAGTGACATTGCTGGGCACAAATAAATCACTTCACATCCCCATGCACGGTGCCAGCTGCATTGTACGGGGTTTCACAGATTCAGAATTTAAGGCCAGGAGGGACCATTAGATCACCTAGGCTGACTCGCTTTTATAACACGGGCCATAGAATTTCATCCCATTATCCCTGTACTGAGCCCGATAACATGTTTGGCTAAAGCAAACATGGCCTGGATGCTCGTCTACAAGACATCAGGAGGTGGAGAATGCACCACTTCCCTCAGTGGTTTGTCCCTCACTTAACAATGTGTGCCTAATTTCTAATTTGAATTTGTCTGGCTCCAGCTTCCAGCCATTGGTTCTTGTTTTGCCTTTCTCTGCAGTACTCATCTCACCAACACCGTATGCAGGGGTCAAATCAGCTTCCTCCTCTACTCCTTAGCATTCAAGAAAGAGATCCTGGAGTCCATGTGGATAGTTCTCTGAAAACATCCACTCAATGTGCAGCGGCAGTCAGAAAAGCGAACAGAATGTTGGGAACCATTAGGAAAGGGGTAGATAATAAGACAGTTAATGGATTTATATAGTGACATTATGATATTATACGCCCACACCTGGAATAATGTGTACAGTTCTGGTCACCCTGTTTCAAAAAAGATATATTAGAATTGAAAAAGGTACAGAGAAGGGCAACAAAAATGATTAGGGGTGTGGGACAGCTTCCATATGAGGAGAGATTTAAAAGACTCGGACTATTCAGCTTAGAAAAGAGCTTATTAAGGGGGGGTATGATAGAGGTCTATAAAATCATGAATGAGGCGGAGAAAATGAATAAGGAAATGTTGTTTACCTCTCCACATAACACAAGAATAAGAGGTCACCCAATGAAATTAATAGACATCAGCTTTAAAACAAACAAAAGGCAGTACTTTTCCCACAAAACACACAGTTAACCTCTGGAACTCATTGCCAGGGGATGTTGCCAAAATTATAGCAGGGTTCAAAAGAGAATTAGATAAGTTCATGGCAGATAGGTCCATCAAGAGCTATTAGCCAAGATGGTCAAGGATACAACCCGCTGTGCTGGGTGTCCCTAGCCTCTGTTTGCCGGAAGCTGGGAATGGGTGACGGGATGGATCACTTGATCATGACCTGTTCATTCCCTCTGGGGCACCTGGCATTGGCCACTGTCAGAAGACAGGCTACTGGGCTAGATGGACCATTGGTCTGACCCAGTATGGCCATTCTTATGTTCAATCTTTGTGTCATCCACAGATTTTATTAGCAGTGACTTTATTTTTACTTTCAGATCACTAGTAAAAAGGTGAAATAGCTTTGGGTCTAGTACTGGCCCCTGCAGAGCCCCACTAGAAACGCCCCCATTTGAAGCTGATTAATTAACAACTACATTTTGAGATCTGTCAGTTAGCCAGTTCTTCGTCCATTTAAATTGCACGTCATATTAGTGTGTCGTGCTACTGTTTGAATTTGCATGTTATGTGGTACTAAGTCCAGCTCCTTGGTGTAGCTTTGTGTCTGACTTTCCAAGGTGCGATGTGCCTACCAGGCTCCCCGCCCCCTGAGGCCCAGGTTTGCTGAGTTGTGCCTGTTGTTTTTTTTCACTTGCACTGCAAGTGCTCAGCACCTCTTAAAATCAGGGCACTTGCAAACGTTGCTCTTGTGCTTGCATGGGGCAGGCGTGTTGTTCGGCTGGGCTAATAAAATATCATTTGTTTGTGGCAAGGGGCAGGAGTAGATTAGAGGCTGGGCTACTAAATTCCTTTGGCTGTTCTGCCAGGCTCAACCATGCACGCGCCATCGCTCTCCCATCCCCAGGCTGTTTGCGGGTTTCCAATTGTTCTCCTTTTGTTTCAGAATGGAGGGGAAGGCACAGATGGAGGCGACGTGGCCACTCACCCTCTTCTGAGACGCTCCCAGAGCTGCGTACCCACCTCTGCCTCCAAGCCGTCCACAGGGCCACCCATCCTCAAGAGCGGCTACTGCGTGAAGCAGGGGAATGTGGTGAGTGCCTGTTGCAGAGTCCCACTGAGTCCTTCATGGAGCAGAGCACTGGGAGGGGGGGCTTGAAGGGGGCTTGATTTTATTGCTTCTGAGCCTCCTCTTGCTTCCCCCACACCGCTTCTCCTGAAAGGGGGGCGTTTCACTTCTCAGGGTCCATGGATCACCTTGGCATGAACAGTTGCTCTGTGTAGGAGGAGGGAGTGGGGCAGTGTTGGTGCAGAATGGTCCTGGTGTCAGAGCAGTGGTAGGTGATTCAGCACCCTCAGTTATGAGCTGCTAGCTCTGAGCTTTCTGTTCCCCAGTGGAGCAGGCTCAGGGCTTTCACCAATGCCCCTTTTTTGGAAGATGTGATCCCTAGGTTCTCAGGACCCATTTGTTTTTTCCGAGGGGCTGGGGAGGCTGGAACTCGACCCTGGAAGCATTAGGGACTGTTCTCTGTTTTTCAGAGGAAGAGCTGGAAACGCCGGTACTTTGCTCTTGACGACTTTACCATCAGTTATTTCAAGTGCGAGCAGGTAAGCAGCCCCAGGGCCGGTACAAGGATGTTTCGTGCCCTAGGCGAAACTTCCACCTTGTGCCCTTCCCCCCCCCCCCCCGCGAAGCCCCCGCCCTGAGGCGCTCCCCCCCCAGCCCCAGCTCACCCCTGCTCCGCCTCCTCCCCGGGCACGCCGTCGTTGCTTCACTTCTCCCACCTCCCAGGCTTGTGGCGCCAATCAGCTTAGGCGCCGCAAGCCTGGGAGGCGGGAGAAGTGAAGTGGCCACGGCGTGCTCAGGGAGGAGGCGGGGCAGGGGTGAGCTGGGGCAGGGAGTTCCCCTATGTGCCGCAGCCCCCCCCCCACTTACTTGCTGCAGGCAGCCCTCCTCGTGCCCCCCTGCCCCAGCTCCCTCCACCTAAATGCCGGCGGCGACCGGAGTGGTCAAAGATCCGGCCGCCACGGTCACTGCCGAAGAAAATGCCACCCCCCAAATCCTAGCACCCTAGGCGACTGCCTAGGTCGCACCGGCCCTGAGCAGCCCCCTCTGGCTCACTGTTCTCTGGGTGACCTTGTCCACTTGTCCCTTCCCTCATGGGTGTAGTGGGCTTGGCATTTGCAAGGCTGCGTTTTTGGCTTCTGTTAAAATCAATCAAAATTTGGAGTACAGAAAATATGTGGGAGAAAACCTCACGTTTGGGGCTAAAGCTGAGAACAGATCCCACGTACTGCAGGGGTGCAGGGAGCAGGTGCAGTGGCTGGGCTTAGGGACAGGCGGCAAGCTGTGCCTTTGGCACAAATGCAGCTCAAAGCTGTGCTGTCGCAGAGGCTGTTCCTCTGCCTGAACCACCATGGAGTTCTGAGTCCTGTTTCTACAAGCAAGAAACCTCACGCACACGCTTGCATGCTCACCTCCCAACCAGGGGTGGCTTCAGGCACCAGCATGCCAAGCGCATGCCTGGGGCGGCAAGCCATGGGGGTCGCTCTGCCAGTCACCGCGAGGGCGGCAGGCAGGTTGCCTTTGGCGGCATGCCTGCGGAAGGTCCGCTGGTCCCGCAGCTTCGGCGGACCTCCCGCAGGCGTGCTGCCGAATCCACGGGACCGGGGACCCTGCCTGCCATGCTTGGGGCGGCAAAATACCTAGAGCCGCCCCTGCTCCCAACTTATGCATACCCTCCAACACACACCCCGCAGCACAGCTGGCATGCACCATCACGACTGTAATTGGCCATGGATGCATTTAGAGGACAAACTAGAAGAAGGTTCTAACCATCAGCAAGGGGAGTGAGGTTCTGGAACAGCCTCCCAATAGCACTGAGGGCAAGTAATCAGTCTAGTCTTAAAACGGAGCTTGATAAATTTACAGGTGGGATTATATGACGGGGGTTGCTTGTGACAGCAGAAGACTGGACTTAGTGACCCAGGAGGGCTCTCCCAGCCCTGTGTCTCACATGCCAAGCTGCATGCTCCACTGCATGTATGCAGCTAGGCCCCCCTCATGCCTGTGAGATGCCAGTTGGACTTCCCAAGACTGGAGACAGACAGGAGAGGAAGGTGCAGAGCGAAGAATGGAAAGGGGGCGAATTGAATGTGATCCAATAGATTAAAAAAAACAAAACTGCAAAACCTTGCCGTGCTCATCTGCCTTCCCCTTCTCAGTCGCTGTTCACTGGGTGCTGCTTCTAGGTTAGGGATGGGAGGGGGTGAGAGACGCTGCATGGAGCCCCCATTTGGGAATGCTCCCGCCCAGTGACATCTCTCCATATTCCAGCCGGTGGCCAAGGAACCTGTCACCCCAGGACTCCATCCATTGAGGCTTTGCTGAAGGTTGCTCTTAGGTCTCACAATTCAAAGTTCCTGGGTGCTAGAGTGGG
Source organism: Mauremys mutica (assembly GCF_020497125.1). Lineage (NCBI taxonomy): Eukaryota > Metazoa > Chordata > Testudines > Geoemydidae > Mauremys > Mauremys mutica. Next base: position 132,234,702 of record NC_059073.1, on the reverse strand, counting down.
CTCCCATTGCCACCAGAGGAGCTCGCTAGGCGATACAGAGCCACTGACTCTGTTTTGTTTTGTCTTGTCTCCCCAGGACAAGGACCCCTTGCGTTCGATCCTCCTCAAGGATGTCCTCAAAACCCACGAATGTCTAGTCAAATCTGGGTAATGCCTTTTCCTGCACTTCTGTTGGATTTGGTCCTGTTAGAAGTGAGGTGGGAGTGGCTATGAAGGGACTTTATCCTCAGAGGTGCTAGCCCGGGTGTCCCAGCCAAGTTCCAGTGGGGTGGCTGCATCCTGTCTGGCCAAGGACACCCCTCTGGTTTTGCAGATGGTTCTTCTCTTCTTGTGCGAACCTGCCCTGTAGCACTGCTGCTAAATAGGGTACTTCTGCACAGCGAGCAGCTGTCCATGGCATTGAGCCTCAGAGCCGGGGCCAGCAGCCACAGTGCTAACAGTAGCTGTGTAGACATCGCAGGTCAGGCTGGAGCTCGGGGAGGGGAGGAGGGGAGGAGGGGCTCCAGAGCCCAAGCTCCAGCCCGAGCCGCCATGTCTACAAGGCTGTTTGTAGTGCAAGCCTGAGTTTGTCGACCCAGGTCTGAGCCTGGCTGCTGCAGGCTGTGTAGACATGCCCACAGTGCTGTGTTATGACCCAGCAGTGGATGGATCGGCAGGATGGGCTAGTGGCTAGAGCCCTGCATGGGCACTCGGGACCCCAGGGTCCATTTTCTGGCTCTGCCACAGGCTTCCTGAGAGATTTTGGGCAAGTCATGTAATCCCTCTGTGCCTCAGTTTCCCATCTGTAAGTGGAGGTGCTAGCAGTGCCCTGCTGCATAAGGTGGCTATGAGGGTATGTGCTCAGATACTGCAGTGAGGAAGAGACCCAATGTCAGGAGGAGGGGGAGGGTGACATGAGGACCCTCTGAGTGGAGCAAGTATGCAAGAAAAGAAGGGGAGAATTATGGAACGTTAAGGAACAATGAGAGAGTCTGACCAATCCACAGCGGCCCGTAGGACTCCTTTGAGAGGACGGTACTAGGGCATGAATGAGGACTGGTAGGTCCTAATCCCAGCCCTGGCACTGACTCTCTGTGTGAGCGTCAGGAAATCACCTCACCTCTGCGTGCCTCAGTTCCCATCTGGAAAAGGGATGTGACAAAGAAGGGCACATAAGGGATGCAAAGGGCAGATTGTAGTTTAAGTTGCCACAGCTGAGTTCCCAGCCAGGGCTGTCACTACCTGGTTCTCCTCAGATCATGTGTTCTCTGGTGCCTTCCTTGTTTGAGTTATGCTGTGTCTCACTGGAATTCCCCAGTGGTCACATTTCACAGCCTCCCCTGTGTCACAGGTTTGCTGCTGATCTCAGGCAGTTTTTCAGGGTTGGTTTGTGGCTGGGACCCTTGCCTTTCATCGAGGACATCTTTCCAATACGTAGCACCTTTAATTTTCCCTTTATTTTGTTTTCCTGTTATCCGTCTGGAGTTGGGACCCAGCTCCCTCTGCTGGCACAGATTGCTGTCCCGGCCAAGTTACGCTGCATCTAGACATCCCATTTCAATTAGCACCTTTGATCTGAGCAATCCCATATATTGACCTGGATGCTGGGGCTCCCTTTTTCAGAAGGAGTGAATTTACGGAGAGTAGAGCCGCTCAGAGTCCCCAGAAGGAGCTGGCAAGGGAATGCATTCCACAGCCAATTGCAGATGGACAGCCTCAGCAAGAACACTTAACCCCTGTTAAACAGAGTGCAGAGAGACCCCCTCCCAAGCAGAGCAGCCACCCAGACTGCAACGGTGGAATAAACGCCTGTTATATTCAGGGAAGAAAGGTGGGGTGTCCCTGTGGGGATCTGGAGTGGGGCTGCAGCTTCCCATATACATCTGGGGGGAGTCAGCTGCTGGCCAGAATTCATCCCCTCCCCCTCCACCCTTGGAGCACTGAATTGGATGTGTACCTGAGGACAGCAAATGGGCGAAAAGATAGAACTCTGCTAAATGGAGGATCACGGTCTGTGTGGCAATGAAGAGGGGCTCTGCACACATGCAGTTACTGTTTGCAAGTGAACTCCAAGCTTGGGTTTGACTTGTATTAGCCAATTGGCTAATTCTTGCCCCATCTTATGCTGGCATGACCCTAGATCTTCACCAATATAGATGTTGCCACAGTTAAAATTGTGAGAGGGAAGCACAGTGCACTGGATGCTGAATAACAGTATCCGTGCCCTTAATGAACTGAAGAAACTACTCAGGAAACTAAGACCTCTGTGATGCTGGCAAGGGACAAAGGCAGCTAGGTCACATGCAGTCCAAGTACTCACCGGGCGAGTGTCCTCCACCCAGACCTATCAAACATGGTTTGGTTTTCTTCATTATCTTCTCCCTCACTTATGCATCCCTGCCCCCCCGGGTCCTGTGATGGGCACTGCTTTTGAGTCATGTTCCTGGTTTACTGGGTTTTGATGCACTGGTTTTGAATGGACCCATGTTATCAGATATGATGAAAACCAGATGAAGAATTGATTGACAGTGATTTCATAGGCAGGCTGCACAACACCTTTAGTGTAATTTACTGCTTGTGATATTTGTGCTTGCACTGAGCCTTAGGAGAGCCCTGAATAAGACCAGGCCTTTATGAATGCTGTTTTATTACCCAGATTAGCAGTGGCGATGCTGAACATATGCAAGTTGATTTAAAAGTATGGAAGTGAAAACATGAGCTAGAGCTTTAATGAAACAAACTCTTCTTGCCCTTTGCAAAAAACATTTGACTGACAGAATTAGGTCACACTTGATAGTGAGGATCCGCTTATAAAGGCTAAATAAACAGTTAATAAATCAAATAGACAGGAGTAGTATGTGTTATAAGCACATCAGTAGACGGTGTTGTAGATGGTTATAATCTATGGTTATAAGCAGTCCCTTGACCTGCTGGACTTTAACAATTGACTAGCCATTTATTTAAAACCTCTATTAATCATTTATTATCCTTTATCAACTATTTATAAATGGAACTTTTGTATAAAGTGTGGCTGAGAATCATTTGGCTTGCAGACTGCAGTGCACGTGTGTAAACAAGCTGTATATGATAAGGAACACAGACCTCAATTCTATATAACTTAAGATCAATACTGAATACATCCAAGGTCTGCATTGAATATTCTGTTGTTAATGTTTTCTAGATATGAGCATAAAGAAGAAATAGTCTATCCTGCATATGATGAATTCAGGGTAACCTCTCTCTGTCTGTTGTTTCTAGTGACCTTCTCATGCGGGACAATCTGTTTGAAATCACAACGAGCTCTAGGACATTCTACATCCAGGTAAAATCATTCCTAGTTTCAGAGGACTTTGAAGTAGTTAGATAACCTGTACTGCACATGAGCTCATAATGGGGACTGGTGTTTTGCTTTGAGTTTACTGTTTTAGGCAGTAAATTTAGCTCTTGACAGTTGCTCTGAGTCACATTCATCTAAACAGGATGCTCCCTGATGGGCTTCCAACCAGAAAACACAAGTAGGTGAGTTTGTATACAACTCAGCTCAGCTTCGAGGCTCCAGTTGAGGGTGGGGGGGAGGGAGAAAAGAAAACTGCCTGGTGGTTTCAGTTCTCCAATTCAGTATATTTATAATTGCAGCAATTTGTATGGACAGGAAGAAACATGTAGACACAAAAGTACCAACACTTAGATGAAAATCCAGATGGAGAAAGTCATGACTGAAAAATTATTTCACACGGAGGGTGGTGAAGCACTGGAATGGGTTACCTAGGGAGGTGGTGGGATCTCCTTCCTTAGAGGTTTTTAAGGTCAGGCTGGGATGATTTATTTGGGGATTGGTCCTGCTTTGAGCAGGGGGTCGGACTAGATACCTCCTGAGGTCCAGTGGCAGATTAACAAATTTGCCGCCCCTAGGCCCACAAAAAATTGCCACGCCCCCCTCCCCCCCCGCCCCCCCCTGCGCTTGCGCCAGCTCACCTCCGCTCCCTTGCGGCAAGCCTGGGAGGGAGTGGGGAGAAGGGGAGTTGTGGCGCGCTCGAGGGATGGCGGAGGTGGAGTGATGGTGAGCTGGGGCAGGGAGCGGTTCCCTGCCCCCCCCCCCCGAAGAGGTACTCCCCGCACCCGCCGGCCCCAGGTCACCTCCCTATCCCCCGATCGTGCCGATACTCGCTTCTCCCTCCCTCCCTCCCAGCGCTTTCGCGCGGCAAGCCTGGGAGGGAAGGGGGAGAAGGGGAGTTGCGGCGCACTCGGGGGATGGCGGCAGTGGAGCGGAGGTGAGCTGGGGCGGGGAGCAGTTCCCGGCCCCCCCAGGTTACTCCCCGCGCCCGTGGGTCCCAGCTCACCTCTGCTCTGCCTCCTCCGATCGCGCCGCTACTCGCTTTTCCCTCCCTCCCAGCGCTTTCGCGCGGCAAGCCTGGGAGGAAGGAGGGAAGCGCGGCGTGCCTGGGGAAAGAGGCAGGCGGGGGATTTGGGGAAGGGGCAGAGTTGGGGAGAGGGTGTGAGCAATTTGCCGCCCGTGCAAATTTGCCGCCCTAGGCCTAGGCCTTGTTGGCCTAGGCGATAATACGCCGCTGCTGAGGTCCCTTCCAACCCGGATATTCTATGATTCTACGACTGCAGCTTCCTTGTCCTGAAGTTTGCTGTCAATCAGGCCAGCCCTCTTCCACTTCCTCAGGGCTGTTGATCATTCCCAGCTCCTGGTGCCACATGGAGGATGGAAAGTGAACTGAAGGCTGGCTTGCAGCGGGCTGCTTCCTGCTTTTTAGGGCAAATACTGATCCTAACACAATGATAATGCTCAGATATCTCCCTTTCCCTCTCTGGGGCACTGTGAAAACATTAGCGAATAGCAGCTGGTTATCCTCTACTTCTAGCCCCTCTTAACTCTTTCTTGGGAGGCTGTCGGCCCGATTCTCCATTACGTTGTTTTTTGAACAGTCATTTACACCAGTGCAGATTGCTACCATCCCGATTTGGGAGCATTTTACATCTGCTTTGCAATGGCGTTACTGATCACATGAAGTAAACGGCAAAGAAGAGTCTGGCCCTGTACGTACAGAGCTATATAAGTTTCAGAGTGGTAGCCGTGTTAGTCTGTATCAGCAAAAAGAATGAGGAGTCCTTGTGGCACCTTAGAGACTAAGTGGGATGAAGTGGGTTTTAGCCCATGAAAGCTTATGCCCAAATAAATTTGTTAGTCTCTAAGGCCTGGTCTACACTGGGGGGGATTGATCTAAGATATGCAACTTCAGCTACGAGAATAGTGTAGCTGAAGTCGACGTATCTTAGATGGAATTAAAATTACTTACTTCGCGTCCTCGCGGCACGGGATCGACGACCGCGGCTCCCCCATCGACTTTGCTTCGCTTCTCGCACTGCTGGGGTTCAGCAGTCGACAGGAGAGCGATCGGGGATCGATTTTATTGCATCTACACTACACGTGATAAGTCGATCCCCGATAGATCGATCGCTACCCGCCGATCCAGTACCCTAAGGTGCCACAGGGCTATATAAATATCTCCTGAGTCTCCAGGGAGTGAAAGTAAAGAAAGGGCTGACAGGTAGGGAGCTGTCGTGTGTCTACACTGGGTAGTATTTACACATTGAGTCAATCTGCCAGAGAAATTTCAAAATGAACATCAGTTTAAAGACAACACTTTACTCCCTCAAACCCTTAGACTCATTCATATCTCTCACACACCCCTCCCCCAACTTCAGACGGTGTCTTTTTTCAGCAGAGACCATGCAAAGCAGTGAGTACTGCACACCCACCAAGCAGTTACAGCCAGCTGTCTTCTTTCACAGCAACAGTTCCAAGAGATCCAGCAGCCCCCATCTGTGCACCTCTGAGAGCTTCTGCCCCAGCTTGTCTCCTTCCCCTGACTCAGGCCTCTGAGGCTTTGGTGTATTTAGTCTATTCACTGAGCTGGTCCCCAAAACAAAATAATTCAAACTGAGCAGTATCTGGCCTGAGCATTGCAAATGCCTGTGTAAGACAGGCGGGTCTGAGCCAGCTGCAGCTGCCTCTTGGACAAAATCCAGATCGCTCGCCCCTGCAAGAGGCAGGAAGTCCCACGCTATGCCTGGCCAGTTCTGCAGCCCAGTGTCTGCTTAGCACTTCGCTGCCGGGCTGGTAAGCAGTCAGTGGGCTGCTCTGAGACTGTGGGGAGAGGAAGTGCCCCATGTTGCTATCTAGTGCCCCCTCTGGCTGGCTGCAGGAGGGGCACTGAGGCGAGAGCTGAGTCCCCAGAGGGAAAGATGCTGCATGGTGAGGTCTCGGGGCAGTGGGAGAAGAGGCAACTGAGGGAAGCTCTCCATGTCCAAAGGATTCTCGCTGCCTGGAACGACTCATGTGAGAAGCTGCTCAGGGCCCTGCCAATAGATGCCCTGTGGTCTTTGCTCCATTCAGAGCTGGGTGTCCTGTGGAGCTTCTGACTCACCCTAGAGGGGCCCACCTGCTTCTCCTTGCCTCATACAGCCCAGGGATAAATGTCCATCACCCTGAAATGCCTGCGTGGGGGCCTCTGTGTGAGGCGAGTCAGGGTGTGTCTCAGTCCCATTTCTGGTCAGACAGGCAACTCCATCACAGAAATCACCATCTCCACTCAGCCCTCACATGGGACATCTTGGCAGAGAGACCAAGGGCTGGAGAGATTCCATTCCCCTCTGACCCCAGGGACGATTGGTTCATGCTCCCTACAAGCCAAGGCTGGGGTGCGGAGGCAGAGTGTGAGGTGGTGATGTCAAGGTTTAGGGCAGCGGATAAGTTTGTGTGTTTGTTCTGCCACACCAAGCTAGTGACATCTTTAAACGAAAATATCCAGTGGGCTCCCTGGAGACCCCTTGGTGTTGCCTTCTTGATGCATGAATGTGTTTAGCTACATGTGAGAAGCAAATAGGCAGCCAACTCCTTGCAGGAAAGCACCACCCCGGCTTGTTTTCACTAGCCAGCCTCCCTCTGCAGTACCAGTGGTAGGGATTATGAAGTGGTCTGGAAGCCAAGAGGGGAATCAACCTTAGCGCTTGTCGGAGAAGGGCACATCTTTTTCCCCAGTGTGTTTCCTCCCTGCATGAACCCTTCCGCAGGGAACGCTTACTTGTGGAGAGCAGGCTGCCATGGCGAACACAGCATCAAACCCTCTCTCTGGCCTTGTCTACATTGGGAAATTGACTTGCATAGCTATTGCAAAATATTGCTTATTTTGCAATAGCTATTCTGCAATGGCTCCCTGTGTGGACACTGTATTCTGGAATAAATGTCACTCTTATTCCAGAATTATTACTCTGCTTTGGAAGTAAGTGCTTTGGAAGCAGACTAATTACTCTGGAATAAAAATCACTGTTGCTCCAGAATAGTCTCCACCTGGGAGCTATTGCAGAATAGCTTATTCTGTGCCAATCAGTTTCCTCCCATAGACAAGATCATGGACTCATCTAACAAGCTGCCTGATTTTGCTCTGCAGACTGGTTATTGCTTCGGCTTGTAAAGTCAGATGCCAGAGGACTGGCAGTTGTATCATCTCTGTTTTTGAAGCATAAAGTGCAGGCTCACAAGCCATCCTTTTATCCCAGAATCAAAATATGAGCCTTAGCAAAGCAGGAGCTCTGCAGGGCCCAGCAAAGGCTATTGCTCAGCCTTTCCAATTCACATCACACTCCTTTTCCACCTCAGGCTTCTGTGTGCATGTCAGTATCCAAAATGCTCTTCCAGATCCCACCTTATTCATAGCTGGGCTAGCATCCAGGGAACGCAGAAGGTCTGAGCATGCAAAGCTCTCTCCTGTGGCTGCTCTGCAGGATTTTGTTCTGTGGGAGCCTGGCTATGGTTTGTGTATGTGGGAGAAAGGAGTTTACCTGGCAGAGAGAGAACCACTGTAATCAGGAGAGTGCCTGGTCTTGGGGGCCCCCTGGAAGGTCCTCTGCCTGTGGAGAGCCACGGGGGAGATTCTGCCGCACAGAAGCACAGAATTCAGTTTGGCCTGGAAAATCACTGGACTTTATCAGCTTCTGCTTCAGCTGACAGGCTCAGCCTTAGTTTATATGTGGGTGCCTCTTGGCTCCAGTATGGTCTCCAGCTGCTCCCTGAAAGCAACATAAGGTGCCTCCTGCCACACCGGGACTGAATAAACTACATCTGCAAAGCCCCAACACCTGCTGACATGAGAGCGTGGGACCTGAATGCCAGTCTCCTGCAAGACAGCAAAATACAGCTCTATGCTGCCTGTCCTCTGGCCCAGATCGGGACTGCAGTGGGACCGCAACAATCGGAGATAGAAAAGGCCTGTTTGGTCTCCTCATATCCTTCCTTCAGGGGGCAGTGCAGGATGGTTCCCTACAGTCTATTTTCTAATGCTTTGCCCAGCCTTGATGGCGCTTCCTCCCCTGGGCTAGGGTGACCAGATGTCCTGATTTTATAGGGACAGTCCTGATTTTTGGATCTTTTTCTTTATATAAGCTCCTATTACCCCCCACCCTCTGTCCCAATTTTTCACATCTGCTGTCTGGTCAGCCTAGCAGATGGGGGAGAGGGAGATCTCATGTTTTTAAAGACTGTTTCCCTGTGGCGGGAATGGGCCAGTGAGAAGGCCATGCTCACTGAAGTGTCTCTGCTCACCGTATTCTGTGTATAGCTCTTGCCCCCTGGTGGAGTTAGTTTGTAACTTTACATTTTGTCGGTTTCAGAGTAGCAGCCGTGTTAGGCCTGGTCCACACTGGGGGGCAGTGTCGAGGTAAGATACGCAACTTCAGCTATGGGAATACCGTAGCTGAAGTCGAAGTATCTTATCCCGACTTATCTCCCGTCCTCACCGCTCGGGATCGACGTCCGCAACTCCCCCGTCGACTCCGCTACCGCCACTCGCTCCAGTGGAGTTCCGGAGTCGACGGGAGCGCGTTCGGGGATCGATATATCGCGTCTAGATGAGACACGATATATCGATCCCCGCAAAATCGATCGCTACCCGCCGATTCAGCAGGTAGTCTGGACGTACCCTAAGGGTATGTCTACACCACCAGAGTAGTTCGATTTTACTTAACACGAATTTGTGGAACCGACCTTACAAAGTCGAACGTGTGTATCCACACTAAGGACAGTAATTCGACTTTGTGAGTCCACACTAACGGGGCAAGCGTCGACATTGGAAGTGGTGCACTGTGGGCAGCTATCCCACAGTTCCCGCAGTCCCCGCTGCCCATTGGAATTCTGGGTCGAGCCCCCAATGCCTGCTGGGGGAAAATATGTGTCGACTGTCGTCATTCAACCATCACTCCCGCCCTCCCTCCATGAAAGCGCCGGCGGGAAATCTGTTCGCGCACTTTTCTGGTCAGTGACAGCGCGGACGCCACAGCACTGCGAGCATGGAGCCCGCTGCGATCATCGCTGCAGTTATGGCCGTTGTCAACTCCTCACACCTTATCGTCCACCTTTTTCACAGTCAGATGCTGAGAAATCGGGCGAGGAGGCTCCGGCAGCGCGGTGAGGACATCAAGTGTGAGAGTGGCACAGACCTCTCTCAAAGCACGGGACCCCGCGCCGTGGACATCATGGTGGCAATGGGTCATGTTCATGTTCCATAAAATACATGGAACGGCGATTCTGGGCCCGGGAAACAAGCACGGACTGGTGGGACCGCATAGTGCTGCAGGTCTGGGATGAATCACAGTGGCTGCGAAACTTTCGCATGCGTAAGGGCACTTTCCTTGAACTGTGTGACTTGCTGTCCCCTGCCCTGAAGCGCAAGGACACCCGGATGCGAGCAGCCCTGACTGTGCAGAAGCGAGTGGCCATAGCCCTCTGGAAACTTGCAACGCCAGACAGCTACCGGTCAGTAGCGAACCACTTTGGCGTGGGCAAATCTACCGTAGGGGTTGCTGTGATGCAAGTTGCCAACGCAATCGTTGAGCTACTGCTCTCAAAGGTAGTGAACCTGGGAAACATTCAGGACATCATAGATGGCTTCGCCGCGATGGGATTCCCAAACTGCGGTGGGGCTATAGATGGAACTCACATCCCTATCTTGGGACCGGACCACCAGGCCAGCCAGTATATTAACCGAAAGGGCTACTTTTCAATGGTGCTGCAAGCACTGGTGGACCATAGGGGACGTTTTACCAACATCAACGTCGGATGGCCGGGCAAGGTTCATGATGCGCGTGTTTTCAGGAACTCTGGTCTGTTTAGACGCCTGCAGGAAGGTACTTTCTTCCCGGACCACAAAATAACTGTTGGGGATGTGGAGATGCCTACAGTGATCCTCGGGGACCCAGCCTACCTGCTAATGCCCTGGCTCATGAAGCCCTATACAGGTGCCATGGACAGTGACAAAGAACTCTTCAACTACCGGCTGAGCAAGTGCAGAATGGTGGTGGAGTGTGCTTTCGGACGTCTCAAGGGGAGATGGAGAAGCTTACTGACTCGCTCTGATCTCAGCGAAACCAATATCCCCATTGTTATTGCAGCTTGCTGTGTGCTCCACAATCTCTGTGAGAGCAAGGGGGAGACCTTTATGGTGGGATGGGAGGTTGAGGCACATCGCCTGGCTGTTGATTACACCCAGCCAGACAGCTGTGCGATTAGAAGAGCCCAGCGGGAAGCGCTGTGCATCCGGGAGGCTTTGAAAGCTAGGTTCCTCAGTGAGCAGGGTAACCTGTGACTATTAAGTTTGTTTACAGAGAAGCTGAACCTGCCCCCGTTTCTTTACCCAGTTAATGTTGACTATCCTCTGCAGTTACATACTCCGTTCACCCCGTTCCCCCCCTTCCAACACATGTTTAAAAATAAAATACATGGAACTTTGTTAATTAACACCGTTTTTTTAGTACTGATTTCACGGTAAAGGGTTAAAACTGGGACGCAGACTGTGGTGGGTAGGGTGTGTAGTGCTGCAAAGACCGCTTCTAAACTTGAGGAATGACAGGCTCCCGCTCCTAGAGCGGTGCGCGGTGGCGGACTGGTTGTTTCAACGGAGCCTGCCACCCCTCCTTCTCGGGACTCTGTGTGTGGGGGCTATGTGACTTTGTGGCGGGGGAGGACGGTTACAGATCAGCTGCTGTATGGCTCTGTGATTCAGGAGAAGGACCGCTGCATAAGATCTCTAACCACCCTCCCCCGCCACAAAGTCACATAGCCCCCCACACACAGAACATGAAAACCACCTCCCAGACTGACCAGGGTGCCTAGTGACTGCACGGTATGTGTGACCTGCTGCTGAACCTGCCCCCGTGTCTGTACCCTGGTAAAGGTGACTGACCTGTCCAATTACCAACCCCCTTCCCCTCTTGAAACACAGTCTCCTCTAAAAGAACATGACAGAAACAGTAATTAACAGAAAAGTCTTTTTTATTATCACCTAGACAGTTAGGGGATGAAACTGGGATGGGGGCTTGGGTGAGGTAGGAAGGAAAGGACTTCTCAAAATTTAGGGAATGAGAGCTTTTTGTTAATTGAGCACTCTGCAGGGGTGGAGTGACAGTTTTCACTGCCCCTGGCGCCCCTCCTTCTTGTTACTTTGCGTGAGAGGGGTTATGGGACTTTGTGGCGGGGGAGGGCGGTTACAGACACACTGCAGTGGGGCTCTGTCCTCCTGCCTGCGGTCCTGCAGAACATCCACAAGGCGCCGGAGCGTGTCCGTTTGCTCCCTCATTAGTCCAAGCAGCATTTGAGTCGCCTGCTGGTCTTCCTGCCGCCACCTGTCCTCCCGTTCGCTGTGTGAGCGCTGGTACTGAGACGTTCTCCCTCCACTGGGTCTGCTGTGCCACCTCGGCTCGGGAGCAGCCCATAAGTTCAGAGAACATCTCGTCCCGTGTCCTTTTCTTTCGCCGCCTAATCTGCGCCAGCCTCTGTGAGGGGGATGCCGGGGCAGGTCGGGAAACAGTCGCAGCTGTGTGATGGGAAAAAGGGAGTGAATTCCTTACAAAGATACATTTTTGCGAACAATGAACATAGTCTAGTCTGTCTCTGTGAACAAGACCATGCACAGCACCTATCTCATGCGCACTCAGGACAAGTTCGAATTTTCGGCCTTCGCATTCATTGCCTGGGGTCTTGCACTGGAGATCAGACAAGCGGGGCAGGACAGCAGAATTCGTGGAGCAGGCACACATGGTAAGCCGTAGACTTTTGGCTGCTTAAAACTTAATGTATAGCAGTGCCCTCCTTTCACGCTCAAAGCAATGGTCATAGCGTTTGCAAGTTCCTGCTGCCGGCAATCCGGAAAGCATGAACTCTGCCCCTGTTCCACCCCCTCGCGGCTGTCCCCGGGAAAGATCCCTGTATGCTGCCCCTCTACCGCCTCCACCACGGGGCTGTAAACCGACGCTTATTGTTATGTAAAGGAACAGTCAAGCATTCCCAATACTAACATTCCCCTAATTCAAAGCAGGACGCCCTGAGCGAGATCACCCTGAGGAGGATCACTGACAGAGATAGAGACCGCATGCTGCGTGAAAGCCAGCTCAAACCAGGGGCCTATGCCACCATGCTCGTCGAGGCAATGCTCCCAGAGTACCTGCTGATAGCCTGGCGCGGAAAAGTGTCCTACCACGGAGGACCCAATAAGGCCGCTCTCCCCAGGAACCTCCTGCGGAGGCTTTTCGATTACCTCCAGGAGAGCTTCGTGGAGATCTCCCAAGAGGATTTCTGTTCTATCCCCATATATATTGACCTTCTTTTCACATAGTTAATATTCCTGCTCTGTTAAAAATAAATGTTTACATGTTTAAAGCACATACCGACTGATCCTTCCCCTGATTCAGGGTCCGGGTTAACGGCTGGGGAGGGTTGGTAGGGGATTTCAGTGAGGGTGATGAAGAGATCCTGGCTGTCGGGGAAATCAGCGTTGTAAGAGCTGTCGACTGCCTCGTCCTCCTCATCTGCTTCCTCATCTTCCCTGTCCGCGAACATCTCCGAGGAACCGGCCGTCGACACTATCCCATCGTCAGAGTCCACGGTCAGTGGTGGGGTAGTGGTGGCGGCTGCACCTAGAATGAAATGCAGTGCCTCGTAGAAGTGGCATGTCTGGGGCTGGGATCCGGAGCGTCCGTTTGCCGCTTTGATCTTTTGGTAGCCTTGTCTCAGGTCCTTGATTTTCACGCGGCACTGCGTTGTATCCCGGCTGTATCTTCTGTCTCTCATGGCTTTGGAGACCTTCTCGTAGGTCTTTGCATTCCGTTTTTTGGAGCACAGCTCCGAAAGCACAGACTCATCGCCCCACACAGCGATCAGATCCAAGACTTCCCGGTCAGTCCATGCTGGGGCCCTCTTTCTATTCTGAGATTGCATGGACACCTCTCCTGGAGAGCTCTGCATCGCTGCCAGTGCTGCTGAGCTCGCCACGATGTCCAAACAGGAAATGAGATTCAAACTGGCCAGACAGGAAAAGGAATTCAAATTTTCCCGGGGCATTTCCTGTGTGGCTGGTCAGAGCATCCGAGCTCAGACTGCTGTCCAGAGCGTCAACAGAGTGGTGCACTGTGGGATAGCTCCCGGAGCTATTAGCGTCAAATTCCATCCACACCTAGCCTAATTCGACATGGCCATGTTGAATTTAGCGCTACTCCCCTTGTCGGGGAGGAGTACAGAAATCAAACTAAAGAGACCTGTATGTCGAACTAAATAGCTTCGTTGTGTGGACGGGTGCAGGGTTAATTCGATTTAACGCTGCTAAATTCTACATAACCTCCTAGTGTAGACCAGGCCTAAGTCTGTATCCGCAAAAAGAACAGGAGAACTTGTGGCACCTTAGAGACTAACAAATTTATTTCAGCTCACGAAAGCTCATGCTGAAATAAATTTTAGTCTCTAAGGTGCCACAAGTTCTCCTGGTTTTTTTACATTTTGTGTTTTTTTGGGGGAAATAGCCCCGTTTTGTTTTGTTGTTTTTTAAAGATGTTGGCCATATGGCGTTGTCTCATCAGACAAAAATCACCCTGTAGGAGAATTACAGCAGCGAGCTGCTATTAATGGATCTGATCCTGCAGAGTGTTGAGTGCCTCCTGAGGGCCCAATATGTGCTGATTTCCTGAGCTGTTGGGTTTGGATACCTTAGAAGTCAGGCTAAGCATGATTTGCTCACCCCCGAAGATTGTCTCATAACTGTAATCAAAAGTCAAGCCTTTTTGGTACATTTCTTGACTTTCCGAGTGGGGTGAAATCCTAATGATACGTGAAGCAATTTCACAGAAATTGAGCAGGGTTTTTATTTATAAAATAGATCTGGGCTGAACTAGGTCATAAGGTATACGACCTAAGAAAAGCTTGTGACATGCTCTATATGTGGTACTTGTTAACATCAGAGATGCACTGGCCAGGCCCCCTGGATAGCATAGTTGAACTGTCGCTGCTCCAAGTGACTTGTAAAATGCAGGCAGAAATCTCATTTTTGGCTGGTATGTTTTGCAGGCAGACAGCCCTGAAGATATGCACAGCTGGATCAAAGCAATCACAGAGGCGATGCAGGCTCTGAAAAGCCGCCCAAGGGTAGGTCATATCCTTTCCTCTTCACATTTAGCATCAATTAAAGAGCCATTATTTTTAAGCTGATGTGATTTATTTAGCGGCTTGTGCAAATGTTCAGTGAATTAATCAGTTTCCAGGATGAGACCCTGCTGTCTCTGGATTTGTCTACCACTCATGCAAAAAAAGTTTAAAAAATAAGAAGAAGTTAGGAGAAGTCATTCAGTCTAGCTTGGCTATGAAATCAGCAATGCTCCCTTAAGCCTGGGCAAAAGATTCAGCAACAGCAAAAGCTGATTTGCATAGTTAACTTAATTCTCTTGTCCTTGCCTTGAAGCCTGAAGCATATACAGTACTAAAGTCCTGATCTCTAGAATCATCCTCCAGGATGCTTAGAGCAATTTCTACAGGAACTAACTCCCACCTTTCCTCCTCTGCTCTGCCTGTCTCTTTGCAGGAAATGTCCTTCGCAAGATCCATTTCTTCTATGAGCAGGCCTGGGTGCTCCAATCTTTCAAGCTCCTTGATCCCCTCCTTGCCCCGAATGAGACAGCCCGGGGATGAGAGGAAAGCACTCTGCAAAACCCCTTCTACCCCATCCTGGCAGCCTTGGACACCAGTGCCGCAGCCAGGAGGGAAGCAGCCCATGATAGAGGAGATGACCAGGCATATGAGAGACTCAGTGTTTGTGCCCTCGTTCACAGAGTGTGATGCTGGAGCCATGCAGCAGAGGCGTGTACGGCACAGATCTGAACCCCAGCACATTAAAGAGAAGCCATTTGTGTTTAACCTGGATGACGACAACATCCGGACCTCTGATGTGTAACCAAACCCAGGCTCTTTTTGCCTTCAGTTGGTTTTTGTTTTTTTAAATGATGAACTCTGTTGATAGCAGTTTAATGCAAAGGTACCTTGATTCTACCCCAGCCACATGTAGTGGTATCAGCTAGCCCGAGCCAGCATAGTGCGCCACTTGTGTAATAACCATTGCAATGTGATGTACTCCGTCTGCTGAAACAGAGCAGAGTTTGGACTGGAAGAGCTGGTCTCCTCAGTACAAGTGTGGATACGTGTGCTGAGTGCATTGAGCCAGATTAATCTCTGGTGAAACTCCATTTAATTATCCAAGATGAATTTGTCCTGTTTTTGCCAACTCTCTCCAGTGATATACGCTTTAGGTAGAACCACTTCCCTTGGTAGTGTTGCTTTCCCAGAAAAGGAAGTGGAGGTCACATATTTCTAACAGTTCCCCTCTTCCCCACCCCTCCACCGAAAGCCCACCTTTAACAGCCCAGTTTCTTTCTGTACCACCAGGCTGCCAGTGGTGAGCATGAGAACTGAAGCAGCTGCTGGAGGAAGGCAATGAGAACTGTCAGTAGCAAAGGCAGCCCTTTGTTTTATTAGGAGGACATCACTGTGACTTGGTGATCTTAAACCCATTTTGTGCTCACTTTGTGCAGGCATAAATGACGACCACACATGGTGTAAATTGGAAAGCATCAGCGCCCAGTGCCTAAGCTGACAAAACAGCACTACCTTTAGCAAATACCGTGGTTCTGAATTCTTGGGAATCATGCAGGAAATATAGGACAAGATATTGTCAAAGGCACAGAGGGCAGTTAGGTGCCCAGTTCTCATTGACTTTCAGTAGGAGGTGGATGCTTAACTCTCCCATACAGGCCAAAAAGGAATGAATGAGTCACACTAGGAAATCTGCTGTGTTTGTAAAAAGAAAGAACACTGCAACTTTAAAACTGGCTTCCTAGGAGACCAGCTCTTCACAGTGGCCAACTAACAATGTATTAACAAATCTATTTTCTTTGTAGTAACTCCTTTTCTAGCCAGGGCCTTTACATGACGTCAGACTCTGGAAAAAGCTCCTTGTTCAGACCTATGTAACACTTCATGCATTGATGATAACAAACATGTTTCTTGGTATATTTATATTTTTTTAAAAATGTGAGTCAAGGATAACACCACTTCTTTGCAGACTAGGTGTAACTGAGTATCTGTGGCAAGAATATTCTCAGGTATGTATCCAATCTTGCATTGCATACACTTGGGCACAAAGACTTAATTAAAATGCCTGAATCTTGAAGTATTAAATAATGTGTAGTGAAAGCAGAATATTTACAACTAAATTTGGATGATTTGGCCATCCAACCAGCATGCACTCTCCACCTTTACGTGTAAATAAGCAGAACTCTTTTTTTAAGCAATGCAAACGTGGCATTAACCCATAACAAAACAAGCTGATGCACAAAGGGTATAAAGCAATTTACAGCAGAGTGTTTTGATCTTTTTCACCTAAGAAGTGGGTAAGTAATCACTCTCAGCTAGACACCACACAACTCTCTTTCCTGTCTCTTTATTTCCTGTGGGGGTTTTTAATAGTGGCTCAGGTTGTTCTGTGATTTTTTTTTTTGAAGACTTTGTAAAGCCTGCACAAGGCAGGTGCACCTCTTACATCGCTATTTACAGGGCTTCAGTGGTTCATAGGCCATTTGCCCGCCCTCTGCGTAAGAGGGAGTTTCACCCAGGACAAAAAGCTATCCATTCTTTCCATTTGTGTGTCCAGCTGCTTCTGCACCAAGCCTTTTCCCCTCCCACCCTTACTCAAACAAAACCACCAGTGACTTCCTTGGGAATTTTGCCTGATTAAGCACAAAGGATGAGGTGCTGTTTATCTAAAAAGCAGCACATCTAGCTAGAAACCCTTATCCAAGGCTAAAGCAAGTTCAAACCATCGTAAGTAATTAAAAGCATCCCTTGCTTTATTATTAAGACATTGTTGAATGGGTTGCAAGTTCCAGCTATTCATAGTTTCAGTGCTACCTACACTCCTAGAAACTGACCTTCGTGAACAGAAGGCAGCAGCTGTAGATAAGGGCCCCCAGTGAAGCCATGCTAGCGTTTTTACCATGGACGGTAGACTTGCTCTGAAAAGGGTTAGATGAGGTAGTTAAAATCTGGTGGGACCTAGAACTCTGCCTATGCTAGATGCTCCCTGTTAGCAAGCGTGAGAGATCTTTAAGGGGGAAAAAGGCTAGTGTAAACCCTGCCGAAGACTCCAATGGAATTTCGTGTCCTAAACCAGACATGTGCATGCATGCTCTTGCCATCTTTAATAAACTGAAGTCGATACCTCAGTCTTAAATGTTCCAATCATACTGCGGCAGCTGTAGGTTTGGGATCTCTTGGAGTGGTCTTGAGATAGCAAAGATTTCTACTTCTTTTTATTGTCTGACAGTTGTCATTGGCTGTATGAAGCAATGCCATGTGCCCTACAAACTCTGCTTAACATTACTCCACTGGAGAAAATCCCTTTGTTTTGTCCTGGCCTGCACTGATTTAACTGTTTTAAGAACTATATGTGAGCCTGGTCCAAACTCAGTTCGGGGCCAAATGGGGCTTTATCATGGTTTGGCCCATGAGTACAGATGGAGCCAAATCACGTTATAACTAAACTGAAATAATATGTTCTTGCTTCTATTTCTACCTGTACCAAAGGGTTTTTCGGTAACCCACACAGGCCAGCCAAAATCCATTCCAACCCTGGCCAAAACCATGTTCAAACCGTACTTGAGCACAGCGGTTAAATAAGACTGAAAACCCTTGTGTAGAACAACAGTATCTGTCAATCTCAAGTTTCCATAGGGCACCCATCGCTGTGGTGTTTAGGCTCTGACCAATGTTACGCTGAGAGCAAGGATTGGAGGTGAGGGCTCAAAGATTAACTTGGAACCTTTGCCACTGGCTCAGACCAAAGGTCCATCTAGCCCAATATGCTGTCTTCCGACAGTGGCCAATGCCAGGTGCCCCAGAGGGAATGAACAGAACAGTTAATCATCAAGTGATCCATCCCCTGTTGCCCATTCCCAGCTTCTGGCAAACAGAGGCTAGGGACACCATCCCTGCCCATCCTGGCTAATAGCCATTGATGGACCTATCCTCCATGAATTTATCTAGTTCTTTTTTGAACCCTGTTATAGACTTGGCCTTCACAACATCCTCTGGCAAGGAGTTTCACAGGTTGACTGTGTGTTGTGTGAAGAAATACTTCCTTTTCTTTGTTTTAAACCTGCTGCCTATTAATTTCATTTGGTGACCCCTAGTCATAAGAACATAAGAACAGCCATACTGGGTCAGACCAAAGGTCCATCTAGCCCAGTATCTGTCTACCGACAGTGGCCAATGCCAGGTGCCCCAGAGGGAGTGAACCTAACAGGCAATGATCAAGTGATCTCTCTCCTGCCAGCCATCTCCGTCCTCTAACAAACAGAGGCTAGGGACACCATTCCTTACTCTAGTCCTTGTGTTATGAGTAAATAACACTTCCTTATTTACTTTCTCCACACCAGTCATGATTTTATAGACGTCAATCATATCCCCCCTTTACCCTAATGGTTCAGAATCAGGTGTGTGCATAATGTGTGCTACTGTTATGGGAATAGTAATACCAACAAAAGTGACCACTAGAAGCATAGGCTACAATTTTTATGACTGGGGCAGGGGAGGGGAATCCTCTTTCTAAACAATGGACTTCAGACACATATCCCTGGCTCTGCCCACCATATTCTTCAGGGTTGTAATGTACATTTAAAAGACAAATGAGGATTTGCCTAATAAGAAGGGAGGATAGTTTGAAAATCTGTACATACTGTCTCACCACAGAATGAAATTAAAGTAGCACTTACATGCATTGCTTCAGCCCCATATTTTCAGATCCTAGTAGTGTTGAGGATGCACAGCTTTTGGAGAGAGAGGCCAGTTTTAGAATTTTTAAAGTAATATCTGGTGAATGCAAATAGGTCAACATGACTGTAATACAGCCTGAATGTAGTTGCACCTTTTGTCTTCATGGACACAGCTGGCCAGAGCATGATTTAATAATGTTACATGCTTGGAGGGACAGATTTCAGGAATCCATGCTGAATTCTTTTACTCTTTTATATTTCAGTTCTAGTCAAAACAACTAAGTACAAATGTATACTTTTATATTTCCTGCCAACCTATTTAAAATATTGAATGGAGTCCCCCACTTCAGGTCAATCAGTTCAAACAATGATTCTATGGGAGACACTGGGAAATGCTGAAACAATGAATATGAATTGGAATCAATGTAAATGGTAAAACAAAAGTTATATTACTGAATTGTAGGAGTCTACATTTGGATTGGGTTTTTTCCCTTTGGCTTTATTTGCACTAGATTTTCTTTTTTATACTGTTGTGAGGTTTGTTTTTTTTTCAGCTGACCTGCTGTTTAGCTAATAAAACATCTGCTTTTGACTACGGTATATGTAACCATTTGATGTGATTGTGAATATAAAGCCCTGAGTGGCCTCACTCAGACTTACTGCCATGAGGGAGCCCTGTGTCTGAGAACATTAATTACAGGGGGACCATAGTTAAGGTTGTGCAAGGCTCTGAAGATGTAAAGTGCCATAAAGATGAAAAGTATTTCTAATGAATTATTGTTGAAAGGGGTTCAAGGGGCTGGAATGGCAAAGTTTGAGTTTATTGCACAGATATGATTGATTATCCAAGGGAGAAGCTACCAGTGGCTTTAGTACTATTGTTACATCCCCTTTTCTCTGTCTTCTCCCCCACCCATAACCTCAAAATGGCATTGAGACTGGTTCCAAGGCCACAGGATAGTGGCAGACAAAAATGTGTCTTGGAAACTAATTCATGTTCACTGTGCTAAAATAGTGCCACCACCATTCATGTTATTCACCCCAGCTCTGGTATCCTTCCCTTGTATACAGTGAATTCCCACAAAATGGAATGGACAACATATTAGAGGCCAAACAGCTTGATCAATGTGAAGCTTTGCAGCACTTTTTAATAACTAATATATTTTAAAATGTGTGTTTGCCCCCTTTGCGGAGTCTTGCTTTTGTACAGATGCATAGTCATGCTATTTACCACCGGGGTCTTGCAAGGACCACCTTGAAAATGAAGTGTGGACCACAAAGATTAATTTCTCCAGATTTAGTAGACAAATGGGTGCAGACTTAAGGTAACTTGAATGGAAAGAATGGCGTGAGAAAATGTTCGTCATTTTTCTTCTGTTTGTATTTTATATGAAGGCACCAAAATGGCTTCAGCCATTTTTGTAAATATTTGCCGTGTATTTCAAGTGCCCTTAGACTGGGGTGCTTCTACTTAGAGGTACTCACACCTAACCCGTATTAGGGATTACATGAGACTAGAACCTCTTGATCACGTGACATGTTGATATTAACTAATGTGGGATGGAATGTCCATTTTTTTTTCCAAAGGAAAGTATGAGCAATAAGTTTCCATGTGACATTCCAGTTACTTTTTCAGGCTAGAAGCTGGCGCACAGCTTGGGATGTTGAAGATACTTTGGGGTAACACACAATTAGTAAAGAGCCTACAATATTTTCTACAGATTTTTCCCTCTTTCCTAGCAGTCCCCAAACAGTTTCTTAGAGTGAAGTTTTGAGTTACAGATGTGGTAAGATTGAATGAAGTGGAAGTTTGGAAAACAAACATAGAACTTGGACTTTTGTTTAATTCTTTTGTGAGCTGCTTGTGCATTTGATTGTGATATTTGCACCAATAATTCTCAGCTGTGAATTGCACTTGTGTAAAGATTACTTTTGGGTGCATGAAAAATCTTCTAATGATACAATGCTTCTCACTTTACTTGTAGTGAAAAAATGTTGTTGCTTGTTTTGTAGTAAAAAAAACCTGTGTGAAATCTTTAAAGAATGTGCTTTGTGTTTTTACTTGCATTTTACCATTATCACTTTTTAAACCCTTTCCAAGATAAATGCAGTGGCTAGCATATGTAAGTACCCATCCATAATGTGTAGGAAAAAAGCAGAGTTATCCTAAGTGACTTCAGTCTGAATGATGTATGCTGGAGGTCTCATTAAAATGTCCTTGGAATTTCTACAAGTTTTACAGATGTCAATTTCCTAACTCAAAAAGTATTACATCCAACATGGGGGAATTCTATATTAGACCTCATCTTAACAGATAAATAGTGATTGATCACAGAACTAAAAGTAGCTTAGGGGAAAGTGATAGTGACTTGATTACATTTGTTATGTGGAAAAAGAATAAAGTCCAAACCAATAACATATACAGTTGGTGCTTTTAGAAAGGGCCAGTTTCACAAAGTTGAAAACAATTGGGTCAAATCAGTTGGGAGAAAAAAATTAAATGCACAAATGTCAATAATGATTGGGAACTGTTTAAGAACGTCTTACTAGATGCATAAAAAGCCACAAATAAGAAAGAAGGCCACACTAGTTAAAAAAAACCAACCTGGCTTAGAAGAGAAGTGAAAGCATATATAGACATATAAATATATATATATATATAGAGAGAGAGAGAGAGGAGAAAATATGCTTCTTTATATATATAGATAGATCTAGATATAACAGATGGAAGAAGGGGGAAATTTATGTAAAGAATACACATCAGAAGCTAGGAACTGTAGAAAATTGATAAGGGAAGAAAAAGAATACAAGGCGAAAGCTATGGCCAGCAGAGTTAAGGACAATAAGAAGGAATTTGAGAATATTAGGAACAAAAGGAATCCTAACAATGGTATGTATCCATTACTAGATGGAAATAGAACAGTCAATGAGAAGGCAGCAGTATTCAATAAATATTTTTCTGTATTTGGGAAAAAGCTAGAGGGTGCAGGTATACCATAACTATGAAATATTTTCCATTCCAACAGTAATGAGGATGTCCAACAGCTGCTACTAAAATTAGACATTTTAAAAAATTAGTAGGTTCATATAATGTGTATCCAACAGTTTTAAAAGAACTATCCAAGGACCTCTCTGAACAATTAATATTGATTTTTTTCAATAATTCTTGGAACACTGGGAAAGTTCCAGAGGACTGAAAGAAAGCTAATGTTGTGCCAATATTTAAAAAGGGTAAGTGGGACAACCCAGATATAAGTCTCTCAGCCTGATATTGATCCCAAGGAAAATAACAGAACTGCTGACACAGGACTCTATTAATAAGAATTTAAAGGAAGGTAATAATTAATGCCAATCAATGTAGGTCTGTGGAAAATAGATCTTGTAATCTCATCAAAAAAGACAGTTTAAGTCTGATGATAAAGGTAACAGTGTTGATGTAATAGACTTCTGCAAGGCATTTGGCTTAGTACTGCACGATACTTTGCTTAAGAAACTATATGATACACAATTAAGATGGCACACTTTAAACGGATTAAAAACTGGCTACCTTCTAGGTCTCAATATAACTGTATATAGCAAATCATCAGCGAGCGGGTATGTTTCTAATGGAGTCTGCAGGGATCAGTTCTTGGCTCTAAGCCATTGGCAATTTACCTGGAAGTAAACAAGAACATTACTGATAAAGTTTGCAGATGATGAAGATTGGAGGAGTGGTAAATAATGAGGACAGGTCACTGATACAGAGAAAACTGGATCACATGGTAAGCTGAGCACAAGCAAACAAACAATGTGCATTTTAATAATGCCAAATGTAAATGTATACATCTAGGATCAAAGAATGCAGGCCACACTTACAGGATGGGGGACTCTATCTTGGGAAGTGATAAGTCTGAAGAAGACTTGGGGGCCATGTTGAAAAATCAACTGAACATGTGCTCCCAGTGCAACACTAGGGCCAAAAGGGCGAATGCCATCCTTTGGATGTATAAACGGGAGGCTGGAGTAGCAATACCACTGTATTTAGCACTAGTGTGACTGCTAGTGAAATACTGTGTCTAGTCTGGTGCTCACCATTCAAGAAGGATGTTGATAAATTGAAGAAGGTTCAGATGAGAGCCACTGACTTGAGTTACTATGAGTTGAGTAAATCCCAAAATCTCAGGCTCAGTTGGTTTTGCAGCATCGTTCCCAGTTTTTATTCAAGGCAGAAGAGAGCCAAGTGCTTTACCCAATGCCCAGTGACTCAAGTCAGTGGCTCTGCGGGAATGAGACTGTGGAATCCTATGATCAAATCACATCTCACAGCCTCTGTAGAACTTACTGGCATAATATAGTAGTGCAGTGGATAATAAAGTTCTATTTCTGCTCACTAGGGGGTTACAGCCCACAGCTGTCTCCAGTACCTCTCCATTCATAGACTTTCAGCAAGGGGTCTCAAAGCATTTTACAAACATTCCTCACTGAGGTAACAACCCCTGGGCAAGGTCGGCGCTGGATCATTGCCCTATGGGTACAGACAGGCATGGAGCATAGGATTCCTGGGCTGACCTTGCATGGACCGTCACTAGCTTAGGCCATGTCTATGCTACATCCACTGCAGTTATTACATCGCTTGTGTGTGTGTGCATGCACACACTTGGCTCCTCGTGTGAGCGGCATGCAACCTCACCAGGAGTGCGTGTCTCGATAGTACTGTTAGTGTGTGACCTGGCGGGATGGCTCCTGAAAGCCAGTAACAGGTCATGTAAGTAATACAGTGCATGGCCCTAACTACGTCCACCGTGACTCCACCGCCCTGCCGCAGGTGGGGTTACTAAAGGGGCACATGGGTGGGAGCCAAATGGAAGTGAAGACACTACCAGCCCCAGCTGGGGCTAACCCAGGGCCGGCTCCAGGCACCAGCACTCCAAGCTGGTGCTTGGGGCAGCAATCTGCAAGGGGCAGCAGCCCCTGTTTTGCCCCCAGGCAGCGCGCCGAATTGCCGCCGCCTGCGGCAGGGGCAGTCCGTGTGCCCTTAGGCCGGCAGGCACGTTTCCGCAGTGGCGGCAATTCGGCAGCAGCTTCTATATTTAGCTGTCCGCTGCGGCTTCAGCTAAACATAGAAGCTACCGCCGAATTGCCGCCGCCGGGGATACGCGCCTCCCGCCCTAAGGGCACACGGGCTGCCCCGCCCCGGCGGCAATTCGGTGCGCTGCTTGGGGCGGCGAAAACTGTAGAGCCGGCCCTGGGCTAACCTGTAGCGTGGCCCGGGGCTTTAGCTCAGGCTCGCCTGGCTGTGCCCAGCGCCGAGCCGCTCCCCCCAGGCAGGAGCCTGCAAGGCCCAGTAGGGGACAGGGAAGGGGAACCCCTGGAACCATTTCTGGGTGGGTGCTGACAGCCTGACACCGAGCTGCAAGCCAGCACCCCTCGTGCCAGCACCTCTGCCCCCTGCCCCCGCCCGAGGCTGCTCTGCCGCGGGGCTATTGGCCAAGAGGCAGCGCTCCCCGGGCCCAGCTGCGCTGGGGAAGGTGCCCCAGGCCGGGCCGGCTGCAGGAGCCACCCCGCTGGTCTTGGCAGAGGCCGGCCCGCGGCTCCTCCCCGACGGGAGGCGCTGAGGCCCGGGGCAGCCCTTAAAGGGAGCCGGGCCGCGCCGGACGGCGGGACAGCCTTGGAGCAGCGTCCCCCCGGTGCATCCCCAGCAGCCATGGGGCCGCCCCTCTGCTGGCTCCTGCTGCTGCTGGCCGCCCCCCTGGGGGAGCCGCGGCCGCCCCCGACCGTGCCCTGCCCGGCGGTGTGTGAGCCGGCGCGCTGCCCCCCGCGGGACCCCCAGCTCTGCCTGGCCGCCGGGGGGCTGCTCCAGCCCGACCGCTGCGGCTGCTGCTGGCTCTGCGCGCCCGGGGAGGGGCGGCCCTGCGCCGCGGGGGGGCTCTGCGCCCACGGGCTGCGCTGCCAGCGCCCCGCCGCCCGCCCGGCCCGGGGCGGCACCTGCCTCTGCGCCGAGTCCCCCCAGCCAGTGTGCGGCAGCGACGGCCGCACCTACCGCAGCCTGTGCCAGCTGCGGGCCGAGAACCGGCGGGCGCGGGTGCGGGACGCGCCCCCGGCCATCCCCGTGCAGCAGGGCGGCTGCGGGGAGCCAGGTAAGGGAGCCGCTCATCCCCCCCTACCCCGCAGCTCTCCCTGCGCCCCACAGATACCTCCCCCCACCCCGGGAGCCAGCCCCGTGCACAGGGGCGACAGGGGGGGGAGTTGGGTCACGTCAGGGAAACTCCGAGTCCGGCCCAACCAATCGGCTTCCTCCTCCCCGACCCAGCCTGTTCCCTTACCAGCTAACCTGCCCCACCTATCCAAGCAGCCAGCCCGCCCGTCCTACCAAACACAGCATCCATCTGCCCACCCCCTTCTCCCGCTCAGTCTCTCCTCCCCTTGCTCTCTGTTGCCACCTGGCTCTCTTCTCATCCCTTCTCCTGCACTCACTGCCTGCTATGTATGTTCCGTCTCCCTCCCTTCTTCCCAGAGTTCAATAGTTGTCACTTTCTCTGTTTTGTTCCCTTCTAGTCTCCTACTTCTCCCCTGTGAGATCAGGTTTGTTTTTCATTTCCCTTTGCTCCTGTTTCCCGGGTGAGGCAGGGATCATACTGCTACTTTTGGAATGAATGAATGAAGTTTCACAGAGGGGGTGTAAATGCTATTTCTCCCTAAGGTTCTAATTGGCAAAGTCCAGAGTGAAGGATCCAACCAGGTGCAGGACCAGAGGCTTGAGTTTATCAGCACAGGTTTTTTAGCTCAGCAGCAGGGTTACCCAGAGTTCTTTTTCAGGACTAGTCTACATTTGGATACTTAATGAAACAGCTATTCTGGAATAAGTGTGTCCAAAATGGGGACTTATACTGAAATAATTGTTCCATAATCACTATTTCAGTAATGTTCAAAGGGTAGACACCTTTAGGTTTAACCGTATGAAGGACTGCCTATTTAATCTGTAAATGCAGGCTTTGGAGAGTTAAAAGCCTAACAGGATGATGCTGATTAAACTAGTGGGATAGAAAACCGTTTTCTGCCTCTATGGCAATGAGTTCTTGCATGGCAAATAAGGAAAGACAAGTTGAACTGAATTCTTTGGGGTCTAGTCTCAGTATACTTGTTTTGCTCTACTTCTCCCTGAAGATTAAGACACTGTGTAGGAGGAATCCAGATTGTATCTCCCAGAGCCTGAAGGTGGGCCAGTTCAACTAAACAGTTACAATCTTCTACTTCAACAGTGCATTGAATGGAATCTAGTTGGTAGGATCCCTCTTGCTTCTTGATACCCTTCACTGCCAGCCATGACTTAATATTAAAATAAACATAATGGAAGTGAGTAACTGAATCCTGTATTCTCCATATATGATCCATCTAATAACAAGACAGGATCCTTTCGCCCACTGCCCCAGGGGAAGGTGAAAAATCCCTAGGGTCTTTGCCAGCATTCCCTTGAGAGGGAAAATACCATCCAGACCTCAAACATAATGATCAGTACAACCACATGCCTGGAAAAAACCCACCCTTGGCATGTTATCCTATCTATGCTACAAACTTCTTATGTCCAAGGAATTGTCTACTTGATTTATTTTCTGTTATTCACAATATTTCAATATTTAACAAGATTAATCATAAGTAAAAACTACAAAGTAGATGTTCCTTAAGAAGGTGCAGAGAACTGGTCACTGACTAAGCAGACAGACCAGTGATGTGTACAGCTCAGGTATCTGTTCTAGCACAAAAGGCTCCATGGAGAACAATCAGAAAAACACCGTGTCAGTGGCTGGGAATAAAGGGCTAACACGCTGCAGAATAATATTGAAAGGTGAGGAGAGTGGGTGGTCTTGGTGATTATATGATTCCCAAAAGCCTTTGTGTGTGAGATATAACCTGGAAACTTCTTGTTGTCAGGGGCGGCTCCAGGCCCCAACACGCCAAGCGCGTGCTTGGGGCGGCATGCCGCGGGGGGCGCTCTGCCGGGAGGGCGGCAGGCGGCTTCAGTGGACCTCCCGCAGGTGTGCCTGCGAAGGGTCCGCTGGTCCCGCGGCTTCGGTGGAGCATCCGCAGGCACGTCTGCGGGAGGTCCACCGGAGCCGCAGGCCCGGCGACCGGCAGAGCAACCCCCGCGGCGTGCTGCCATGCTTGGGGCAGCGAAATGGCTAGAGCCGCCCCTGCTTGTTGTGGAATATTAAAATTGTGATTCTGCCCAAAGCCCCAGTCAAGATCTAGACCCATTTTGCTAGGTAAATGAAGACAAAAGTCTCTCTTAAAAAAGAACTTGCAGTCTGAGTTGTAGTTCTGTTTGAAAGTGAGCACATGGTGATTTGTATGGTGAGAGTTTGAGAAGCAAGACAGTGGCTGCTCTTTACTGTAATGATCTCCATGTGTAATAGAAAATGATAAACAGGAATTAAAATTTTTGCCCCTAGGCTCCTTCCATCCTGACAGCCTGAGGTATAAGTTTAATTTTATTGCTGATGTTGTGGAGAAGATTGCTCCAGCTGTTGTCCATCTTGAGCTCTTTCGCAGGTAAGGATGCCAAATTAAGGCTGTCAGTTTTAAACTATTTCATAATGAATTTGCTAGTAGAGGTGGTTGGGAGCACTTTTTGCAAACATCTGTCAACTATGGTATAGAAGCAGCAAAGCAGGCTCTCATTCCTGAACATTGAATAAATAGACCACTGTGTGGAGGAAGAAATCCATAAAATTGTCTTCCTCTGGATGTGCCTGAGATTGGCCCAGGGAACTCCCATCAGGATTAATTATAGTTAGGCATGTAAACACCATTTAAATTGAGAGAGGGGTAGACTGCCCTAAGCTGTTGCTGTGGCCAGTAAAACAATCCTATAGAAACGTCACCGGAGAGGCTTAAATGTGAGATCAGAAAGCCTGACACTTGTAAGCAATTCCATTTTGTTTACTATTTGATTAATAGGGACACTCCTGTCAAATCTGGCCCCAAAGTTAGGTTTTGTATGAACAAGCATTTGTGAGACCTAAACAAATATAAATGTTTTTATGACTTTAAGAAAAACAAACAAAGATTCCTCTGCAGCATCTCCAGTCCAACTATTGCAGCCCTGGGCCACAGCATGAGAACCAGAAAGTAAAATTGATAAGAAATGGACTTTTAAAACGTGTTGCTGATTAGTTTCATTGACCAAGCTGAGGGTGATGAAAAAACTATAAAGAAATACACTTTATTTTAAAACTTTCCATTTTAGTAATCTAATGTAGTTGTGGTGACATAGAATTTTTGCTCCCCCAGGGTCCTGATTGAACAAGGTCCATTCATGTTGGCAACCTGTGCTCTAGCTTTTAAAATATTCCCAGTACTGTTCCTTCTTTACAAAAAAAAAAAAAGGGGGCGGGATTTAGGATGAAGATTAACATGGTACTATTGTGAGGTTTGTATCAGAAAGCACTCCTCTTCAGCATGCATCTTGGTACAAATTCAGACTTACAGCAACAACATAACTCGTTCATTGCACAGGGTGTCCTACTCAAGCCAAGAAGTTCTTGTGTCCAGTGGCTCCGGATTCATAGTGTCAGAGGAAGGACTGATTGTCACTAATGCGCATGTCCTCACCAATAAGCAAAGAATCAGAGTGGAGCTCAAGAGCGGGAAGCAGTACGAAGCTAAAATCAAAGATGTTGACCACAAGTTGGACATAGCCCTGATCAAAATATATCCTGATGTGAGTATGTCTGAGCTCTCTGGGGAGGACCATCAGATAGGGAAGCAGAAAATAAACTGAGGTTTAAACTCAAAGCTGGTGCATTTGTGTGTTTGGTAGGTAGTGGTCTTTCCTCCATAAGATTTAGTGGGGCAGGCTGCTGATAGTGGTATTGGAGAAAGCATAGTTACAACCTTTCTGGGCACAGGGTTTAGAAGCTGCCCACCGCAGAGAGGTTGGTCTTGCCCAGTTCAAGTACATACCCTATATCTCTGTTTACAAGCGGCTCTCATTTCGTAGCTGCAGGAAGATACTGTTGATATTTTTTTTTTCAAATAACTTTGTTACACTAATAAAAGAACTAGTTTTACTCCAAATAGGTATTTAAAAAAACAAACAAACAACAAAACACTCCAAAACTTCCACCTTCTTGGAGTAAACTTTCATTTTGCTGCCCAGTTTGTATCTCTGTATGAGGTGTGTGTCTATAGGGGTTTCTGTGTCTCTCTGTGGGAATTAGTTGGGGCTATTCTGTTTGTTCTTTACTCAAAAGAAAAACCATCTTACTTTCCCCCCTGTGGCTTTGCAAAGAACTAAATGTAATGGAAGATTCAGCTTCCAAAGGGGGAAGTAAATCTACCCAAATAAATTGTTCATCTTATTTTCATAGGAGAACTATTTTTGGAGCTGTATTTAAAAACTCCTGAACCCTAATGGTTGGCTGGTTTGAGTCAATAAAAGACCATATTGTGACATTGATTGTTTTAAGCTGAACTCCCGCATGCCCTGAATTGAAAGGAGAGGCAGTATGGCCACAGCATGTCCCACTGAAATACTGGTAAAGTGAAGAAGAGAGGCGATGCAGGCAGTGCAATGATTTACAGCCATCCCATTAATGACTGCAGCAGGGCAGAGGTTCTTTCCAAACTGTGAAAGGGAGAGAATGGCTAATATTTCTGGCAGGGCCGTGGGAGGCAGTACACAGCTCTTACTAGGTGTTTTAAATACTGAAGAGCGTTTGAGTGTCAGATGCCATGAACATTATTCCATCATATGACAAGCCAAGCCACAGTATGATCAAGTGGAGAATCTGTCACTCTGACCTAGGGAGCACTAGGAAATTCTTTCAAAGACGTCCCGCTAGCAAAATATGTGAGGTGGGGTTTAATGGAGGAAGTGCTGTGATGAAATGGAACAATGCAATTGGACCCATTGAGGGTCACATTTTTTTGGAAATTGTCCACAGAATGTCTCTTTACCCATCAAAACCTACGTTTGTACTCACAAGTTGAGTAGACCTGCCTCTGATCCGTGCTGTCCTATAGATATGCGTGCTATGAGTATTTCCATGTTGTTAGCGAGAAAGCTAGTGTGCCAGAATCAATTAGCCCTTAGATAACATGCCCTAAAGGATTCAAAGTATGTGCCATATGAAGACATCTTCTTCATGTCTGCATTCAGTGATTAAACCTAGGAATCCTGAACTTCAGAGTGTTTAATAACACTTGAGTATCTGCTCTGCTGCCTATAGAATAACTCCCTCTCCTGGAGCCTGTGGGCTCCTGTACTAGTCTAAGGAATCAGAGTCTAGCAGTAAGTGACCAGTTTGATTGTTCTGCTTCCTCCCCAGACTGCTCTCTCTGTACTACAGCTGGGCAGATCCTCTGACCTCCGTCCTGGGGAGTTTGTGGTGGCGCTGGGCAGTCCCTTCTCCTTACAAAACACTGTAACGACAGGAATCGTCAGCAGCACTCAAAGAGGCAGCAAGGAGCTTGGCCTGAAGGACTCTGACATGGCATACATTCAGACAGACGCCATCATCAATGTAAGTGCCAAGTCTAGAGACTTCCCCTTCAGGGGTGGGGACCTTAGGCATGTCCACAGCAGCAGAGAGTTCTTCAGTTAGGAACACAGGAACCCCAGTTAAATCTTAGAGAATGATGCCCAAAGAGTTCTCAAACTTTTAATTGTGTGAACTACACTGTAATTAACAGAGATGGTCTCATGGATGCCTCTTCCGTTTGCATTCACCTCATAGCCATGTGCTAACCACAACAACGGCTTATGGAGGAAAGTAACGTTAGGGAAGTGTTTAGCATGGCTTTCGCTTCCCTCGCTGCAATTAAGTGGCTGGAAATAAAGAGGAGTCCAGGCCACGCAACTGCTGTAATACACACACATGTGCTCCATTATCACCATAAATGTGTCTTGGAGCTATATTCTGTGCTTCTCATTGGGGGATGGCTCGAGTGACTGACATGAAGAATCCTGCATATCTGTGCAGCAAATTTGACCGAAGCTCTTCCATAGCCTGTTAGTTCTGAGAGACCTTTTCATCAGTAAAGAGACTCTACCTGCACAATGACCTTGCTAAAGGGTCTGATGCTTTCAGGACTCATTCACCTGTTGATAAGGGGTTATGCTTCCTGGCAAGGATGCCCAGAAGGGCCTTTGGCCTGACTATTCCTGTGTGTAGCTGCAAAGGAGGAGTTGTTTTTTTGCAAGAAGGGAAGGCTCATGTTCATATGCCTTGTGGTTCCTAAACTATTCTGCCCCCTTACACATTGGGGTATTTTCTCACTGATGTCTAGAACTCACCCATAATTTGCTGGGGGGTTATTAAGGAATCAGGATTATTTCAATACAAAAGTGCCTTCCTCAGACTCCAGCAAATTTTGTCAGGGAATGGTGGTCTTAATGTGACTGTAAAGTCCTCTCCAATTGTATTCTCTTACAGTATGGAAATTCAGGTGGGCCCTTGGTGAACTTGGTAAGTTTCCCTCTTCGCTGCCAATATTTGCCTATTTCTAAAGTTCCTCTCAATTTCCTATTAATTTATTGACAAGCATCCGGTGTGGGCTTTTACTCTCTTTACTGTAGCTGCTAGTAGAATAAAGTCATTTAAATGATGGCATCATTATGTGAATGTCTTTAATCCTGTGAAGGCTGAATTCTTTTTTCATTTGCAGTTAGACCTGGTCTCACATTTTTTATGGAAAGTTTGGACCAAAAAAAAAAATCCTATTCATTTTCATCAAAATGTTCCACAGAAATTTCTGAATGTTAACTGAAAAATTGGAAACCAAAAGATTTTGACCGAAATCTTTGTGGAAAGATTTTTTCCCCCACAGAAAATAGACTCTTCTGTGGAAAATCTTTGTTTCCTTGAAAACCCAACTTTGTGTTGGAAAAACAGTTTCAACAGAGAACTTTTCACCAGCCCTACCTACAGTCTCCTAAATCAGGGATCGTTCCATTGAATCCAGTGGGGTTACGTGGCAGGTGAGAAGAGAATCTGGTTTTATCTCCCACCCCCACCTCACACATTCTAATTTAAATTCCCCTTAGATTCTACATTTATTTAGTGTCATGTTTTGCAATCTAACACACATGATGTGTCTATTTCACCCTGGAGTTAAGTGAACAGAACTGAGCTATTGCTATTTGAAATATTGGGAAAGCCCTTGTCTTAATCTGAGAATGCTTTTGAAAATGTAGCTACCCATCACAAACATTATTATATCCTGGGGAGACTCTCTGCATCTAAACTCAAGGAGCATCTGTGAAAACAGATGGGCAGAAGACAGAAGTGACCACTGTGACAACCATGGCCAGGTGCTAAACTGTTTAGAAAATCTGGCCCTGAATGTGCTTAATATACAGATGACAGACTGCACCTTCTGAACCATGGCAGCCTTTGTAACTAACATAACCTGCAAACTTTCCGCATCAAATACCATCACTTTCTTGGTGTGTACAAGCAGCAGCAGGATGCTATTGTGGCTACTCCATGTGTTCAGTCCTGCCAGGTGCTGAGCACTCACAACTCCCATTAACTGAGTAGAACTTGTCTGTCACTCTGCAGGATGAAATTCTGGGTGCTAATAAGGCAGAAAGAATGGCTCCCCTGTAAATGGCAGGGCAAAGACATGGAAAGGATTAGCACCGCAGTGCATTCTTACTGCAGGCATGTGGTTGCATCAAACACTTTGCTGGGGATCTGGATTCTGGTTATACCATTCTGAAACTACTAATACCATGGTTTCCACTTACCCTAATGATCTGTATTCAGACCTCCCAAAGCCCAGTGTTTCGGTGTTCTGGGATCCTTGGATCTGAGTCTCTCGTCACTTTATTTTCAAGTTGGAGTCTTTATCATTTTAAATTTGTATTCACTAATTGGAATTAAATGGTGGGGAAAATTGTTAGTTACTCTTCCCTTGTACTATAGCACTTGTGTTTCTGTTTGTAGTGTTAACAAATGCAGCCATGGGCGGCTGTAAGTATTTTGCCGCCCCAAGCACGGCAGGCAGGCTGCCTTCGGTGGCACGCCTGAGGGAGGTCCCCGGTCCCGCGGATTCGGCGGCATGCCTGTGGGAGGTCCGCCGAAGCTGCGGGACCGGTGGACCCTCTGCAGGTATGCCGCTGAAGGCAACTTGCCTGCCGCCCTCGTGGTGACCAGCAGAGTGCCCCCCATGGCTTGCCGCCCCAGGCACGCGCTTGGCGTGCTGGTGCCTGGAGCCACCCCTGAATGCAGCAGTGTAGATAGCTTTACTCTGGTCCCTTTACATGTCCCTATGGTCATAAGACCAACTAATTTTCCAGTGCCACTCTGCCAGCACTGGGTCAGTTTTGCTGTGAAAGTGCTTGCCACCCCAATAACACGATACATTGTTGGCTCTTGCAAACCTTGCACCAAAAGTATCCCAGAAAGCGGTATTGTATAAGCCAGGCCTGGTTACTCTTGCTACATTCTCTGTAACAGGATGGTGAAGTTGTAGGGATAAATACGCTGAAGGTAACGGCTGGCATCTCCTTTGCCATCCCCTCTGACCGAATCCGTCAGTTCCTAGAAGAATCGCACGATCGGCAGATGAAAGGTAGGAGTGTTGTGTTCAGCAGATGAGACCTTTTGTGATGCTGTCTAATCTCTTATCCACATTTATACTCCTCTGACCCAGATGTGGGCATGGAGGGAGGTATGGCGGTGTGACAATTACAGTGAATGGCTTGATATATTGTAAACTGGGAAGGTCTCTTCCATGTGCTGCGCACAGACTAAAATACCATTTTAGTATTCATTAGTCGTCATCTCCAACATTGGTACTAGTCATAATGAGAGATCATTATCTTCCCAGTGTGCCAATTAATTCAGATTAACTAACCTTTGTGTGGAAGTGACTGGAATGTGGCTTGGTTAGATAGACATGAAATTTCTCTGTCGCATATTATGAGGGCAAACCCATATCATGTGGTAAGATGTTAAGAATGCAGCCCTGGTGGGGTCTTGGCGCACCCAGGAAACATACATTTGGATGCAACATACCATGTTAGAACAAGAGTTTCAAGCTGTCCCAGACAGGTAGTTGTGCCATCAGCATTGTATTGATGGAGCTGCAGCTGGGGTGCACTCATGGGCATTGTGGTTTCTTATTGGTACCCAAATTCCCTTGGGAATGGAGACCTTGGAATAAATGCGCTCGGGTCACTGTTCACAAACCTGCTAACTTATATTCAGAGTCTAAACTGCATGGTGTGGAGTGACAGGCCGGCTTAACTGTCAGGATAGCATGCTGTGCTGCATCCGATGAAGTGGGCTGTAGCCCACGAAAGCTTATGCTCAAATAAATGTATTAGTCTCTAAGGTGCCACAAGTAATCATGTTAGATTAGAGTCACCTGACCAAGCCACTCCCTCCACTTATGCTCTGTGTCTCTGTCCCATTGTCAAGGAGTTTTCATCTCATGTAACATTCGAAGAGCATCCTCACTTGCTGGTACTAGGATTTATATTTTATTAGCTCACTGTGCTCAATCCTTGAGGAGGCAACTTAGGGATCTGGGGCAAAAATTGGTCCTGCTAGCGAAGGCAGAGGGCTGGAATCGATGACCTTTCGAGGTCCCTTCCAGTTCTAGGAGATTGGCATATCTCCTATTATTATTATTATATCTTTTATGAATAAAGTGTGTGTGTGAGAGAGAGAGATGGAATTGCCAGAGACCTCCTTCCATCAGTCCATCCACAGGTGGATAGTGACAGGCTTCACAGAGACTTGTAAAGAGATGTCAGAATCTCGCTCCCCATCCCTATAAGCAGCCTCTACTACTGTGCATCTCCTGTGACCTACACATACGTGCATGTTCAGTCACAGCCCTGTTCCCGAGGCCCCTGTCAGGGTGAGGTTTCCTGTTGAAGGCTCTGATCCAAAGCCCATTGAAGTCAGTGGAAGAACATAAGTGTTCTGCATTCTACTGACTTTACTGGGCCCATAGTTCCATCTTCTGATGTAAACATTTTAGCAAACTTAAACTATACCATAAATGTGGCTTTTCTATTCAACACTGTTATAATTCTAAATGTTACTCTCCTAATGACCCAATAGAATTTAAAATTGGAGCTGTTTTGTCAGCTCTTAAAACCCACTTTTCCCCCTTGGACATTCTAAGCAAATGCCTGATGTTTCTGGAGGTAAGATTTTGCTGTGTCTTATTTGATTTCATGAATGTTGACTCTGTCCTTCTAGGGACGATTCGACCCAAGAAGAAATACATGGGATTCCGAATGCTTCCCCTCACTTTTAAGTAAGCTTTGTTTTCTGCACTCGTCACCAGCTTTCATGCAGGCTCTCACACTGTCTATCATTTGAGGTGGGGTGTGTGATTCCCAGCTCGAGGAGACGTACCTGCACTAGCTTTGATTGAGCCAACATGATAAAAATAGAATGTAGCTGTGGTGGCACAAGCAGGCAGATGGGTTAACTGCCCCAAGTCTGTGCCTAGTATTTTGGACAGCTACATTCTAGGGGCGGCTAGCCCCTCCCATTGCTCACGCCACCATAGCTAGACACTATTTTAGTGTGTTAGCTCAATCAGAACTTGTGCAGGTGTGTCATCTAGCCACCATCCCTCCCCTATCTCAAAGACATACCCTCACTGTAAGGACAGAGAGTTCAAAACCGTCTTTAGCACATAGTCCATAAGTAGTTCAGCCATAATTCTCTTCTTGGGAGCTGTAGAGATTCTAGTGCATTTACAGAACTTCCACCAACAAAGTGGAATTTGCTCCTATACAGTGCTGTTCATGCTCCAGGTATCAAAGCGCTTGACAAAGTAAGATCATTAACCTTCAGTAGGCTGGGGGTAAGCTGACACTTCATCTATTTATAATAAAACAGATATAATTGCTTTTATGTATATGTATTGATTATGACCCACACCCTTTGTTACTTAGTTGGGAAGCTTTTTGGGGCAGGCACTGTCCTCATAGGCATCTGTACAATGCCAAAGGTGAGGCCATGATCTAGATTGGAGCCTCTGAGTTCTACAGTGGTACTAATAATAATGGCGATTATGCAGGTGACTAGGGAATCCAGAGGAATACCAAGGGTCTTAGAGAACTTAAATGTCAGCAGGAAATAGTAGCAAGATATTCAGGTTAGAAAATTGCAAACATACCTCTGAGGGGAAAGTGGCAACAAATAATAAGTTTCATGGTTCTTAATAAACAACTTTAAAAATAGTATGTCTGAAAGGGGTTAAAAAAGCTGCTTCGAGCATAAGAATCCAGTTGTTAGTGTGAATGTTTGTATTTTGGACTTTGCATTGAGACTCAGCTCACAGTGAGCCATAGCATCAATTAATTATGCATTCAAAAAACATCCCTGAATGTTGACAGCCTTGCTGCAGGATTAATTTTTTAAGTGTCTGCATTTCTGGACAAATGGGAATGTTTGTGCATTTATAGCTATGCCAATTTAAAATCTGTTGGGTCTTCTAGTCCCAATACCAAGACAGAATAATACTGATCCATTTCTGAATTGGCAATATTAAAAAAGATACAGTTTTTTTCCTAGGCCTCGTGCAAGGTAATGGATTAGGCAGTAATGGGCTGATTAGTATTTCACATGAAGAGTTTTACTGTCATGATTTCCTTTCTCAGTCTCATCCGTGAACTGAGAATCTATGATAAAGATTTCCCGGACCTGAACTCTGGAGTCTATGTTTTTGAAGTGATTCAAGGAACTGCTGCTGCAAGGTAAGAACCTAAAGATGAAGGCTGTACCATCTGCCTCTTCGTGGGCATTGCAGGGGCCTCTCAAATGCTCCTATTGCAGTGTTCATGTAAGAGCCCTATACAACCTTCTTTAATGCTATGATCTCTGAATGGAGGCTGATATTTTGCTCACTCAGAGTCCACACGAGGATGGCTTTCTGTGAGTGGCCATCACAAGTACAAGATCAGTTCAAGTCTGAATCCATTTCCACCACCCCCCTCCCACTCCCCTTGTTCTAAAAATATATAGAGAATTTTCAAATCCGGAAGACCAAATGATTTTGGTGTGTTTGGGGTGAAAGGGCTTGTTGTGCTTTCTGTACATGGGCAAAATTGTGGCTGTTGTCAATGGGAGACTTGCTTGAGTAGAGAATTGTGCCTTAACTCACAACAGATTTATCAAGCGTGTTAGTTTTTTGTATTTTTGCTAGAAATCCTGTGAAGATGATCACTTATTGTGTTTCTGAGTAGAAAAGGATTGATTTCATATAGTTTAACTCTTCATAACTTTTTTCATCCTTATAACCTCCAGCAGACTGAGGGTGGTGCTCACTAGCAGTAAGTCATAAAACAAACATGTTAGAGCTGTAATTATGAATTATATGTACACCATGACTACAGAATGCTGCCAGTGTTGAGGGCACTGCTGAGACCAGAATGATATTAATTCATAGATTCTAAGACCTGATGGGACCATTATGATAATCTAGTCTGATTTCCTGTATAGCCCAGGCCAGGGAACTTTCCCAAAATAATTTCTAGAGCAGGTCATTTAGGAAAACTTCCAGTCTTGATTTAAAACTTGCCAGTGATGGAAGATCTACCATGACCTTTTGTAAACTGTTCCAATGGTTAATTACTCTCACTGTTCAGGGGCGGCTCTAGGAATTTTGCCGCCCCAAGCACGGCAGACAGGCTGCCTTCCGCGGCTTGCCTGCGGACGGTCCGCTGGTCCCACGGCTTCGGCGGACCCTCCGCAGGCAAACCACGGAGGCAGCCTGCCTGCCACCCTCGCGGTGCCGGCAGAGCGCCCCCTGTGGCTTGCCCCCCCCAAGCATGTGCTTGGCATGCTGGGGCCTGGAGCCGCCCCTGTCACCGTTCATACCTTATGCCTTATTTCCAGTCTTAAGTGTTCAGATGTCAAGACTAGTAGATTCTGTTGTACTTTAAACCAGAAATGGAGAATGTCTTCCAAAGCTTAAGTTCAAGAGGAACTGCTAAGGGAGTGCTGAATCTGTCACACGCAAACTGATACCATTACGCTACGGGAAAAAAACCACATGAATGCTACTGCTTTCCTCTTTGGGTGTGTCTACCCTGCAATTGGTAGGCACACCTGTGCAGCTTTTATCTAGAATACAAGTAACAATAGCAGTGTAGCTGCCCAGCATCGACTAGCCTGAGAACAACCTTGCCCAGGACCCTGGATATGTATTAAGCAGCTAGCCCCTGTGGCCTTTGCTGCCATGGCTACATTGTTGCTGTTACTCAAGCTGGCTTTGATCTAGCTAAATGAAAGCCAGCATGGTATGCATGCTTGCTGCAATCATGCCTCCGACTGTAAAACAGGCATATGCCATGAGGGTAAGGTGAGAGGAGAGACTCCGCACCAAACCCTGTGTCCTCCACATGCCAGAAATCCAAGTGAAATCCACGGGAGTCTCATATAAGGCAGGCTTGCAAGATCAGGTTTTGTGTTAGCAGCAGCTATAGCCCAAATGTGGGCAGGTGTTAATGCAGATGGACCTATGCACACAGCTCTATCAGTATCCTAGTTTTCTGGCCTGCAACATTATTTACTTCAGTACAAGTTTTTGCTGAGCCCAGTTGTTCCACTGGACTAAACTGTGTGGTGGTTTTATGATGTGAACATCTACCTTACCACCAGGGGACTAGTTCAAGACGGCCAAACTCAGATAACCTATTACCTAAATGAGATTTGAACCCAGTTCCCCAGAAATATGAAGTTAGTACAGGAAACCACAGGTTTGATTACGGCTGATTAAGGTTCCATGTATTCCCATTTAAGTCAGCAGTAGTAATTAATGAAGAATTTAGCCTGCTAAACAATAAGGTCTGCAATTTGGAACTCTTCCAAAGTTTGTAGTGTTTTATTTCACATTGAAAATTACTGAACTTCTTGCATGTGTATTGATGTCTGATTTTTGGGATCTGTGTGACTTGTACTGTAGTTTCCTTTCCCGTTTTTACTTGACCGAGAGTGTTTACAGCATGTCAGAAAGCTTCCCCATTTTGTGTGTATGTCACTTTACATTTTTAGTCCTTTCTCGAAGGCTATCCTTATGTTAGAACAGTACTGGGGGTGAAGGGAGGGAGAATATTATACACCAGACCTGTCCCATGCTAAAACTTAAGGGAATAAACCCAGCCATCTGTTTTTTAGAAGTTCATCCAAAGGGTGTTCATAGTCCCAGTTTGATAGTGTTTCCTATGCATCCCTCTCTCCTACCCCCGGTCCCATGACTCCAGTACACTCTGATGCCCAGAGCTAATGAGTCTGACAGTGGAGCTGAGCCTTCTACCTCTCTCCATAAGAAGGCAGAGCTCAAGTGAAGCAGCTATGTCCTCTGACTTCCATCAGTGAATTGGGGCATGGGTGCTCCTACAGTGGAGTCATGCTCCATGGTAGACCATTAAGATCACCTATAACTAAAGGGACTGCTTTGTCTCTTGCTTCCCTTTCCAGCAGGTACCTCTGTGGGTGTACGCTTCTGTCAAAACTTCCATTAATGTAATTGATAGAAATTGGAACCTTGGTTAAAATTTCTTGTCCCCCTGCACAAGGGTACTTAGTACCACAATGCAGCTCTCTGTTGTTTCAAGTCCTGCTGGTTACACTGAATAGTTACCAACAGCTCTTTGCATGCCTTCTTTCTATGTAGTAGGCCCTCTTCTGAGGGTTGTATTGCATCATATCTAGCAGCTTGTCGCTAGCCCAGTGACTCTAATAAACCCATCCCCAATGTGTATGCTAAAAAGATAGGTGATCATTCTAGGAAATATGCTGTAGTTCTGAGGCAATAACACTGACATTTGGATACAGGTGGTTAGAAGCTGGGGTGTGATCCATGCAAGCCTGTGAATGCTGCATGCACTCTAGAATGGAGAAATTTTGGAGTCACTGAGATAAGCATGGGCTATCAGTACAAGCAAGAAACAGCACATAGAAGATTCTCCTTGCATGGAGAGTTGTTTCTCTTACAGTCGTCGTCTTCTCCCTCTTCTCTTGTATGCAGAAGTCAACGATTGTGTTTGTTTCATAGTGATACTGTTTGTGTGTAATTCTAATAACTAGATTATCTGAATTAATTTACAGTGGCTACCTCTAAAGTAGTGGACTGACTTAAGTTGCCCTTGTTGAATTTTAAAGTCCTTAATCATGTAGGCCCTAGCTGTATTCAAAAACTATTTTGAGGCGTATCTGTACACAGACAGCACTAGCCTTTTACATAGATTTCAGCATTGTGACTTAGGCAGGAGGTGACTGGGTTCTGAAGCTTACTCCCTGCTTTATCATCTGATTCAAAGTCTCTGGTTTCTTTGTTGCAGCTCTGGCATGAGAGATGGTGATGTGATTATCAGCATTAATGGAAAAACAGTCACCTCAACAGAGGATGTAAGTGAAGCTGTTAAAGACAATGATGTTCTTTCAATTGTAGTTCGTCGAGGAAATGAAGATGTGATCTTGAATATAATTCCAGATGAAATTGATTAAAGGCTGACTTCCATCAGAAATAGTTTCATTAAACAAAGTCAGACCTGCACTATGTGGCCTAAGACAAAGCTTATGCTGTACGCAGTTATTTCTAATATAATGTAGGGAAAAATCTTTCACAGGTGGTCCAGAAAGCAATATTTAGACAGTTAGGATTTTTTAAAGTGAATTCTAAGATAAATCAAACTGATGTGTTTTTCCACTCTGTATTTTACTTCAAACACATTTGAAGGTGACTATTGAAGTATGGGTCTCGTCCCCCACCCCTTCCATATTTAAAGGAATTTAAAGCTAGCCAAAAAATACTGGTTGTAGTCCACAATGTGGACAAAGCTACTTCTATTGTCTAAACTTGAAATACTATTGAAGTTAGGTGCAGATCTCCTATTACTGAGAACTTGAGACCTGATCAAATTCTGATTGAAATCAAAGGGACTGGAATGAATTTTGGTGCTTTTGCTGAAAATTAGCTATCATTTGTTCTATATTTGCTTTTCTGTAACATTTTGTGGATATAAAAAATGACTTTAGAAAAATAGAACTTTCTAGTAGACAAGTTTTCCACATGTATAGTGGAAACAGCTAAACTCTTAGCTACTGATACTTGTTTCTAAAGCTTTAAGATTGAGCAGAGATTTTTAGGTGCTTTAATTTTTGGGTGCTCGAACAGCCTGATTTTCAGAAAGTGCTGGGCACACTCTCCCTGGAAGTCAAGCCCCTTCACTATCAGCCAAAAACAGAGGTAGCCTAGAGTTACTAATCACTCTTGGAAATTATGACCATGCTCACTTGATAAAGTATTAAGAAAACATGTTTGACTCCAAAGGTGTGAATGGAAGATTAAAAATATCAGCTACTCAGAAGTGT
The DNA here is from genome assembly GCF_020497125.1 of Mauremys mutica. Classification (NCBI taxonomy): domain Eukaryota; kingdom Metazoa; phylum Chordata; order Testudines; family Geoemydidae; genus Mauremys; species Mauremys mutica. The sequence goes on along the minus strand of NC_059073.1, from coordinate 132,193,246 downwards.
GAGTTCATAATGGTGGACTATTGTAAAATCACAGATGTAGGAATGCTTTTCAGAGATTGGACCAGTGGTTCCTGTACTACTAAAATGCCCAGATTCCATTTCCATACATTCTTTAATGCTGCCTCATGTCTCCCTTACTTGTTTTTGTGTTCTTAGTTTCTGCTGTGATCCTCCTACCAACCCTGCCTTACAGTTACTCCTCCCCCAGGGTACCCTCCTCCCCAGTCCTCCTCAAAATTACACTTATGGTATATTTGTGTATTACACTGCTATGAACCTTTAACATACTATATGCTTTTAACTAAGCATACAAGTTGCTAGAGATACTGCCTTTTAGAACAGAGCTACAGCTGGGAAGATGTGTTCTTTTCTTTTCCACTTGTGCTATGTTACAAATATCCTGAACAGACCCCTGGACTTGGCCATTAGCTGCACTGTCCCTAGTGTATTCCTCCCCTTCCCCTCCAATCCTGGAAAATTAGTGTAATTGTACAGCTGTCTTCAGAGCACACACACTTGCCTAGAAAACCTGCTGTAACTTCCCCTAGAAATCAATGCCAAAACTTCTTGTTACCAGTGCAGTTAGTGAATCTGACCCTAGCCAAAACTTACAAATCAGTGCTTGTATTTATGCAGTGGATTTCTATAACTTATTTTACAGTGGTTCTACCTTTCTTTCACCCTGTTTAGCACAGAAGTCAGAAGCACAGCAAATTCATTCACATACACCAATGACCTAAATTCCTTGCTCTAATTACAGGAGCTTTAATAGTTAGTTTCAGTCCAACTACACAAGCTCAAAAAAGTCTCCTTAGCTATTTTTACCATACAACTAATTAAACTTAAACTATGGCAAGTGGAGCTTTGCAGAGAAGGCTGAACAGACTGACTCCTACACCTACTACAGCAACTAAGATAGTGCAGCAGCACCTGTTTTTTCCATACACTTTTTATTTTAAGACATTTGCTTGACTTTGTGCTTGTAGGTTCTGCTCCTTTTACAAAAGCACGAAGGTTCACCTCTCTAAAGTATTCTTGTACAATGCAGTGTATAAGACCTAGGAACCAATGTTGAATAAGTTACAAAGTTGTGCTGCTCAAAGCTTCTCCCATTTATACATATCACTGAGTTAAGTAAATAGCTCATAAGCTTAATAGTTGATCACTTCCACAGCACACTGATGTTTGTCATTAAGGAAAATTTCATCACATGTACTTCTATAATTCAGTGAACCTCTGAAAAATCTACTGCACTGGGAACAGCTACACTTTACAGGGGAGAGGCTAAAAATAGCACTTTAGCCCATGCTATTTTAAAACATTAGCATGAAAGTGAACATCCACAGGAAAAGGTACAATACTCAACTGCTGTGTCAAATCTGTTATTCTGGAGAAAAGATTACCCAATTAATAGGAAGAATATACAGTGAGTAGTTTTCTTTGAAATTTGAGGTATGTACAAAGAAGTTAAGTATAGCATTGTTCTGCAACTGCATTCACTATGCAAATCCAGAATATATTTATACAAAATAAAAAAAAATGCAGAAAAAAAGGCAGTTCTGACTCTGCAGAACAAATGTATCCGGTTGTACAGGGACAGATGCCCCATTAACTTCTCCTGCAGTCAATTCTCAAATGGTAATTTTTCTGTTCAGTAAGTTGTGCACCAGTTGCTGCCATCACTAGGCATCAACCCTCCAGTAATAAGGAGAATAAGGTCAACAAACCACCAGATACCAAGTCCTCCAAGAGTCAGTAGTTTTCCCACTGCTGTCCCTGTATGGCCCAGACAGAATCGATCCACTCCAAAACAACCCAGGAAGAAGGAGTAGAGTAAAGTAGTTATAAAGTAGTGGCCAGTGTACCTACAATAAATGAAGAATGAATAAATTAAAATCTCAAATACAGTTTCATTTGAGGAAAGGAGGAAAAAACACCCTTTCATCAACTTGAGCCTTTGCTGTGTCAACCTCCTCAATTTTTACAGTGTAGCTCCCTCTAATGGACTTTGGGGAATTTACATATTATAACAGGAAAATATGGGCCAATGAACAATGCAATCCAATAAAACACAAAAGAGTTCCCACGGTATCCTGAGGCAGGGAGCAAATCCATTAGAGGAAGGATAAAAATACATACAAAGTTACAACAACCCAGCCAATAGTTAGAGTAGCAAGTTACAATGACGTCTTAGCTACCAACTCAATCTTTCAAAATGTAATATATTTCTGGAGGAAATAAATCTTACTTTATACATGGTTTATTCCCTCGTAGAAAAGTCCGAGGCTCTGCACACTCAATACCATCTAGTGCTTTGCACTGCACTGGAGTGTGGTCTACGTCGCTATAGGCTTGGCCACCAAACTGTCAGAGGGGAAACAAATCACACACACAATTGAGAAAATATTTACCTGTGGGAGGAGGGAGGCAGGAAAAGGCCAGTTAAAAGGATATTTTCTTATCACAAAGTAAAAGGGGAGAGGGCCCTCAGTACTAAGTGTTTAATACTCATTGTTGGTTCAGTAAATGCCTGCAGTCTTGTTCAGTCACTATGTTATTTTTGGTCCTCACTGGTGTTTATAACTCCTCCGAGTTTAGAATGATCTGCAAGTATCATTAACATATACTCTATGCTTCTCCCCGCACCCTGTCGTGTCACTATGAATTCTTTGTCAGTGGACAAAGATTTAACTGTGCCCTAATGGCCAATAGTCCACAATATATCACCTTGTATATCAGCTAACTGAAAAACCTCAAGTGCTTCAGTCCTGTTGCCTTTCCCATGGGAAGCAGAGCAGATTACTGTGGAGGGATGAGAAAGAAAAGAATAGTTTTCACCCTCACAAAACTGCTCGTGGGATAGAAAAGTGGACCCTGCACCTTTACCTCTTCCCTAAGAGGTCCATGATCAGGAAGAGCAAGTGGCTTGGAAACCTTTTCCTTTCATTTTCTGAATACTGCTTCTGCCAGGAGAGGGGAACTTCCACAATCCATAAACTTCTACGGGTGAGGAAGAAGCACATTCCCAATCCACTGGCTGCAGAACTACAGCAGAAAGCTCTTGGGGAGGTATTCTATTCCCTTATGCTGGCATAGCACTCTTGGTTGCAATTATTACAAACCACCCTCTGTTTCTAAGGAGAAATTCCATTCAGGTTAAGGGTCCATGGATATCTAAGACCACCCCAGTGTGTGAATACCCTTTGTGAAGTTACAAAATCATCTTTTTTCAGCCCACCTTAACACATCCATAACCTAATTCTCGCTGTGCAGTAATATTTCCAACATGGTCTACTGGATCCGCACATTCAATGAACTCCTCGGGCCTGTAAATGATCAAAACCCATCACATTCACACAGTTAAATGTGGGGGGAGAGAGAGAATAAGTTAACTCAAAAGGGAAAACATCATGTTGAGGTCCCCTATCTTCCCCTTCACACGCACCATTGCGAGCCCTGTCACCCATTCTTGTATGTGCCCCATTTCCCGTTATCACCCCATCTATCCCAGCCCATTACTTGTCTTCCCTGCATACATCTCACTTTGTCATCCCTTTCTGAATGCCCCTTTCTGCTGACCACTATGCAGGGGTCTCTTTGCTCAATATAAACCAGTTCTCAGCATCAGACCAGCTCCTCGCATTGCCCTTTCCCCTGTGCCCCAGCTCCCTGCCATAGCATCATATCACTCCCCAGCCCTCTCCTTACCCCCACATTGTTCTTCCTCAGCCCCCTCATACCTCTCCTCCCCGGCCCCGGCCCCCCTCCTCACTTCCTCCCGCTCCCCACCTTGTCCCTCCCCGCCCTCCCCCGCTTACAGGTAGGTGCAGAGCACAAGCGGCGCCAGCGGGTCCCCGTAGTCACAGGCGGGGGCCGGGCTGCCCGCGGGCTGGTCGGGCTCGGCCTCTCCGGGGTCCCCGCTCTCCGCCCCGGTCGCGTTGTGCTGGTGGCTCCGGGACACGCCCTGCAGCAGCAGCAGGTTCCCCAGCAGCAGCGCTGCTTGCCCGCACAGCAGCACGTAACTCACCGGCCACCCGACCCCCGGCACCATCGTGCCCGCCCTGCCCGCCTCCCCGGCGCCCCCACCCGGCCTGCGCTGCTAGGAAACACGGCCAAAAACCACGCCGGCTAGGCCGCACCGGAGAGAGCGTAACCTATCACCTCCTGACCAATGGGATGGCTGAATGTTTGCGAGGAGGCGGGACCTTGGGACGAATAGCCCTCTCCACCAATAGATCCGCACATTACCGGCCAATCAGCGACAGGCAAGGAGCAAGCTGGGTTGACTGGCGGAGAGGGGCGGTACTACTGCACGCAGTAACAAGATTGGTTACTCCCCTGGCACTGGCGACCAATGGGTGAAGAGGGGGCGGGGAAAGGCCACACTCTCAGGGTAGGGGTGGAATGGTTGCCTTGTGGTGTGTCTACAGGTCCCCAACTTTTTTGTGGCCAGTAGCACATTCATGTTTTCAGAAGAGTGTGGCGGGCGCCAACAATTACTCACATACAGGGCCGGCTCCAGGCACCAGTGGAGCAAGCATGTGCTTGGGGCAGCACATGCTATGGGGCGGCATTCCGTCCATTCTGCAGAGTGAGAGTGGTTTGGGGTTTTTTTGTTTTGTTTTTGTTTTGTGTTTTTTTGGTGCCAGTTCTGGGCAGTGCAGAGAGAAGCCGGGAGGACAGAGAACACTGGCGCCCACAGCCTGCAGCCCTGGAGTACTCTGTCCCCAGCAGGCATGGGGCCCCGGCTTTTCTTCCTTGCTGAGCACTAAGTGGGCACACATAAATGCCCTGGCGGGCACCATGGTGCCCACAGGCACCATGTTGGAGACCACTGGTCTACACTGTACAGTGTGCCTGGTTTCAGCCCCAACCTCTTTCCATCTACACGCCAAGCAAAGCAGCTTGACATGGGTCAGCAAGATCCGGTCCTAGGGCCCTGCTGGGGTGTTCAGAGCCCGAATCCTGCTGTGACTTCGGGCTATCAGTGGGTCCTTGGTGTCTCTTCTAGGCTCGTATATACAATGTTCAAGTACAGAGTCATAGATGTTAAGGCCACAAAACCATTGTGATCATCTAGTCTCCCATTTCTCAAATGCACCCACCAGGGGTTTTCCTGCAGCCATGGCCATTTCCTGGGCTGGAAGGGAGGAGCATCAGCCTCTCCCCTTCATCTCTGTTGCTCCTGCATGCGCCGCCTCTCTGGAGACACAGATGGGAAACACAGTGCTTAAGGAGCAATGTGAGGCAGGGAGGAAGGGGTGACAAGGCAGGCAGTGAGGCAAGCAGCAGGCAGGGGGGCCTTGCAGGGGAGTGAGGAGGAGGCAAGCAGTGAGCCAGCAGCAGGGTGAGGAGATGAGCGGGTGGGCTGGCTGAAAGCTGGGGAGTAAGGAGGCAAGCAGGGGTATATGTGTGAGGAGGCAAGCAGTGAAGTGAGCAGTGGGCAGGGAGGTGAGGACAGGGGTGGCTCTAGACATGTTTCCGCCCCAAGCATGGCGGCTTGCCGCGGGGGGCACTCTGCTGGTCGCCAGTCCCGCGGCTCCGGTGGACCTCCCGCAGGCGTGCCTGCGGAGGGTCCGCTTGGTCCTGCGGCTCCATCGAAGGTACGCCTGCGAGAGGTCCACCGGAGCCACCTGCCGCCCTCCCGGGGATCGGCAGAGTGCCCCCCGTGGCATGCCTCCCCAAGCACGCACTTGGCGTGCTGGGGCCTGGAGCCGCCCCTGGGTGAGGAAGCGAGCAGTGAGGCAAGCAGCAGGTGGGGAGGTGAAAAGGTGAGAGGCGAGTGGGCGAGGCAGGGCCGCCTAGAGGATTCAGGGGGCCTGGAGCAAAGCGGGGGAGCTGTGGCGCTTGTACTCACCCGGTGGCGGTACGGGTCTTCGGCAGCATTTTGGCAGTTGGGGGCCCTTTAGTCGCTCTGCATCTTCGGCAGCACTGAAGGGCCCCCCGCCACCGAAATGCCGGCCGAAGATCCGGACCGCCGCTGGGCCAGGGCCCCTGCAGGGCCCGGGGACTGGGGCAAATTGCCCCACTTGCCCCGCCCCGGGCGGCCCTCGGGGGAGGTGAGGAGGCGAGCAGCAGGGAGGATGGGGGAGTTGAGGAGGCAAGTGACGAGCCAGCAGCAGGGTGATGAGATGGGGTCTGGCTGCAAGCGGGGGAGTGACAAGGTGGACGGAGGGGTGTCTGTGGCAGGGCAGTGAGGAGGTGAGCGGTGGGTGGGGGAGTGAGGAGGGACACAGGAGCCAGGCGAGGGCTGAGGAGGTGAGTAGTGGGCACATAGGCAGCAGGTAAAGCCCCCCTTTGGAGAGGCTAGCCCCCAACTCCACCCCTTCTGCCTGCGTTCCCCTCCTGGCAGCTGGAGCCCCCCTGCGCCTGGAGGCGGAGCCACAAGCCCCCCACCCGGAGAAGCCGCCAGCGGCTCCCCTGTGGCCGGAGCCCAGGGCTGGCCGAAGCCCCATGACCCGCCCCCTGCACACCTGTCCAGAGGAGACTTGAGCTGGCCAAAACCCGGAGTGCCCCTCCCCTCATCCGGAGGAGCTCCGGGCCAGCCAAAGCCTCGAGCCTCCCCGCCCCCGCCCCGCACAGAGAAGCCCTGGGCCAGGCACATCTGTGTGTCCCCTCCCCAGACCCAAGCCACCCAGATATGTTTTTCATTATTATTTGGACTTCTATTATGTCAAAGCGTTTTTAAATTTACTTCACAATTGTTATACAGACAACCACTTTTACCAAAAAAGCAAAAGAAACAATAATAAAAAAGACAAGAACGTGCAAAGTACCTTATTTGTGTTTCTATTCTGTTAGGGCCAATAAAGAATAGAGATAACTGTGCATGATTTTTATTATTGTCTGCAAAAAAACCCTCAAACCTTACATAAATAAATTACAATGATTTGGATGTATATATGTGCATATTACTTTATTAACTTTAGGCAAAATAAATAATTTTAGGAAAAAGTGTCAGTGCGGCTACCCGCAAGAGTTGGTGGCAAAAATTTGTTGCGAGAAACCCTGACTAGTCTGACTCCCTGCGTAACATTAGACCTGGACTTCCCTGAATTAATTCTTGCTTCAAGTCCAATAGTTGTGGTTGAACTCAAGAATATTTGTTATACAAACAACCAATAGTGATGTAAAGATTTCCAGCGAAGGCAAATCCTTCACTGCAACTGTTGGTAAATAAATACTACACCCATCTTACAGCACCCCTGCTACCATGCTGAGATACTGGTTCATTAGTGACTCCAAAAGAAGTGTGCTTCCCATTGAACCATCTGTTCATCAGAAAATAAAATAGCTTTACTGCTTAGCTATAATCATGGAAACTCCTGTGATGTGCCTTTGCTTACTCTTTCTACAGCTTTCTTACCAGAGGTGTCAAAGTAGAGAGGACTCTAATTGCCTCCCTGTGCTACCACTCCCTACTTCAGTGCCTCAGCTGAACCTAGCTGATGGATCACCACTTTTTGAGGATGATGAGGGATCATACTGGTTTTAATACATACTTGCACCTAAGTTTCCCTAGGCTGCGTCCTGGAGAACTGGAGTACTTGTGGCACCTTAGAGACTAACAAATTTATTTGAGCATAAGCTTTCGTGGCATAAAAACATTGGCATACTGTGGGGCCATGTGGGTACCCATAGCAGTGCCGCTGATTTGAAGATACACATTGTCCCCAAATGTAAAATAGTTATGGGTGAGTTATGGTCAGGGACGGATCTAGCAATTGCGCCCCCCCAAGCAGGGCGGCACGCTGCGGGGGGTGCTCTGGCGGTCGCTAGTCCTGCGGCTCCGGTGGACCTCCTGCAGACGTGCCTGCGGAGGGTCTGCTGGTCCCGCGGCTCCGGTGGAACATCCGCAGGCATGCCTGCGGGAGGTCCACCTGAGCCGCGGGACCAGCGGAACCTCCGCAGGCATGCCTGCGGCAGGTCCACTGGAGCCGCCGGACGACCGGACCCTCCGCAGGCACGCCTGCAGGAGGTCCACCGGAGCCGCCTGCCGCCCTTCTAGCGGCATGCCACCCTTGGCGCGCTGGGGTGTAGAGCCGGCCCTAGTTATGGTTAATTACAGACCTAAAAGTCGCAATATTACAACAAAAAAACTTCAAAAACAGACTTCAAGGAGAGACTGCTGAATTGGAATTAATTTACAAATTGGATACCATCAAACTAGGCTTGAATAAAGACTGGGAGTGAATGGGCCATTACACAAAGTAAAACTATTTCCCCATGCTTATCTCCGCCCCCCCCCCCCCAGTTCCTTACATCTCCTTGTCAATTGCTGGAAATGGGCCATTTTCATTACCACTACAAACAGTTCTTTTTCTCTCCTGCTGATAATAGCTCACCTTAACTGATCACGCTCCTTAGAGTGTGTATGGTAACACCCATTGTTTCATGTTCTCTGTGTATATATATATCTTGCTACTGTATTTTCCACTACATGCATCCGATGAAGTGGGGCTATAGCCCACGAAAGCTCATGCTGAAATAAATTTGTTAGTCTCTAAGGTGCCACAAGTATTCCTGTTCTTTTTGCGGATACAGACTAACACGGCTGCTACTCTGAAACCTGTCATGGAGAACTGTTTATCTAATAAAAGCCAGGATCCCTCTATCTGATTAATGAATATGCAGAGGCAAGACTCAGTCCTCTACTGTGTTATTTTATCAGTTAAATTACACATTAATGACTGCAGCATCAGGGTCAATGTTTGTGACTCTTTAAAATATTTATAAAATCACAATTGCGGGATGTGAGGGATCCAATTATCTGATAATGCTTTCATCCTTGTGCCCTCACTGGACCCTCAGGTCTCCTGGGCCATCATTTAGGTTTTAAGGCTGGAGTCTCTTGCTCTATGGCCAATAACCAGGATATTATCTACCATACTAAAGCAGACTGGGGGTATTGTTTTCTCTCAGAGGTGTCAGATAATATCCCCTGAATAAATCAAGTATAATAGCCACTTTGGAAGAAAACATAACAAATAAGAGATGTTTAACATTAAGATGTTAGTCAGGGTCTTACATAAGGTCCAGGAAAGCTAGCAAACATACTAGGTTATAGTGCAAGGTATAGCTCCCTTTTTATGGCATGGTAAAAACTGCCTGTGTAGAGGAGTCACCATGTCATGTGGTTTAGTTCCATATTATCAACAGCTATGATTTCCTGTGGGGAATGATATGTCCAACATGCACATTGTACTTTTATTAACATACATATTTTCTTCATAACGTCACTTCCCTGAGACATTTCCAGCTTCTGACTCTCGCCCTTGTTTACTCAAGGGCATCAGACAACCTGTATTTAAATTTCAGAACCCAGAAATGAAACATGTCCTAGTTTTATATTTACTAATTTTCCCCAAAGTCTTCATCTTCAATGCTTTTCTCATATCCCTTGATTTTTGTTTTGTTATAATACCAGTCTGAGCCATAGGAAGACTCATTCCATGAAGGTTTCAGAGTAGTAGCTGTGTTAGTCTGTATCCACAAAAAGAATAGGAGTACTAGTGGAGTATTACAGCCCACGAAAGCTTATGCTACAATACATTTGTTAGTCTCTAAGGTGCCACAAGTACTCCTATTCTCATTCCATTAAGAGTTCTTCTGCCTGTTCTTGAGAACACCATTTGTTGTATGCGTTGTTTTGCAGAGGTGAGCAAGGAGCCTCCATTTAATTTTGGATGAAATTTCCTGACACTTTGAGAGTTAGTTTAGTTTCTTTGATTTTTCTCTTATCCGGAGTTCACCTGCCTGAAGTTCAACTATACATATACACAGGTAAATGTGCAAGACTTATTTGTGAATTTGTTTCTGAAATTACCAAGTGTAATCCACCCTGCCCCCAGGATGTACCTTTCCCCAGCTCCTTGTGCCTCCCCCACCCCTGGATTTCTGCCTAGGGCGACCAGATATCCTGATTTTTTATAGGGACAGTCCTGATATTTGGGGCTTTTTCTTATATAGATACCAACAGGACCCCTGTCCCGATTTTTCACACTTGCTGTCTGGTCACCCTATTTCTGCCCCTAGGGGTCCTCTGCCCCAGCTCCTTGTGCCTCTCCGCGATCCCTGCCCAGGGTGTCCCCACCCCAACGCCTTGTGCCTGGCCCCCCATGGATCCCTGCCCCTGGGATGTCCCCCCCCCAGCTCCTTGTGCCTGCCCCCTCGTGGATCCCTGCCCCTGGGCAAGGGGGCTGAGAGCCATTGAACCCAACTGTAAACCCTGTGTGTGATGGAAACCGCTTCCAGCCCCGGGGGCAGCAGCCCCCCCAGTTCTAGCCCCTGTGCCCCTGGGGTGTCTCTGCCCCAGGTCCTTGTGCCCCCGCCCCCAGCGTGTCCCTAGGTCCTTGTGCCGGGCGGCCCGGACTCCTGCCCTGGGGTGCCCCCGCCCCAGCTCCACCCCCGGCCGGCGGGAGGAGGCGGCCCGCGCCAGGGCCGGGGCTGACGCTGGGCTCAGGAGGCCGCGGCGCGCAGGCTCCATAGGACGCCGAGCGGCCGCTGCCCCAGGCCAGCAGCCGCCCGAGCTGGAGCCGGGGATGGGGACGGGGATGGCCTGGGCCCGGGCCGCGGGGAGCTGCCTCTTCCTCCTGCTCCTCGCGGGGCCGGGCCTGCCGGCGGAACGGCCAGGTGAGTGCGGCGCCGGGGGGCTGCGGGGAAGGACCCGCGGTGGGGCTGGCAGGGGCCCCTGGAAGCGCCCCCCGGGCTCCCCGCACACAGGAGTCCCGAACCCGGGGGGTCCCAGCCCGTGTGAAGGGCAGTGCTGGGGGACAGCAGCCCCCCCCCTTCCCCAGGGCTCCCAGCACAGAGAGGTCCTGGATCCAGGGGGTGCCAGCACAGGGAAGGGCAGTGCTCTGTACAGGACCCCACAGAGCTCATGAGGCTGTGAGCACATGGTCCCCAAAAACCTTGTGTAAGGGGCAGCGCCCTGTGACAGCCGTCTGCCCCTACCTCTTCTTCCCAGGGATTAGAGCACATCATAGAGGTCCTGGATTCGGGGAGTGCCCTACAGCCTTTGGCATGGGGTGCACGCTGGGCAGCAGGGCCCCAAGCCCAGAGAGCTCTCAGAATAAATGTGGGGACCCCAGGAGCTTGGACAGAGAGGAGGCCTTTGGGATGTACCTAACAAAAAGATCTAGCAGTGATTCATGATTACAAATTTGCATTTGGTTATCTGCTTTGAAAATGGCCCTTGTTGTTGAACTGAATTTGAATGAGTTATCAAAATCTCATTTATGTAAGGCATGTACTCAGTTAAGTTTTCAAACCAGGGAAACTGGTTTATTTAAAGGCAGATATGGAAAAGATCCTTCACGTCTCTGTTTTTGCCTATGGAAACCTGGAGTGTTGGAAGATCAGCCTCGGGGTTCTCAAACTTCATTGCACCACGGCCCCCTTCTGACAACCAAAATTAGTTTGTGACTCCAGAGGGAAGCCTAAGCCTGCCCGAGCCCCGCTGCCCCGGGCGCAGGGGTCAAAGCCAAAGCTCCGCCACCCTGGGTGGGTGTGGATGGACGGGGAGTGGGGGGAGCCAAAGCCCAAGGGCTTCAGCCCCGGGCGGGGGGCTTGCAACCTGAGCCCTGTGACCCTTGGGCTTCAGCTTTAACCTCGGGCCCCAGCAAGTCTAATGCCAGCCCTGGTGACCCCATTAAAACAGGGTCGCAACCTACAGTTTGAGAACTGCGGATCTACCTCATTATCTTCTGGATTGTAGAGTTTTCTGACTTTTGAGTATGATGAGTTTTACCTCTTCTGTCTGAAAATGAATCTTTATCACCATCTCAAAAGATAATGTTTTTAGTATTTTAGTCCCTGTTAGTAATTAAATAGGTGGCAATTTTTTGCCCTTTTAGCATTGTGCTGAAGAAGAGAGTTTTTATTGAGTTCTGATTGATATTTTAGTAGTATGACATGATGTCACCTTTTAGTTTGCATTTTTTTTTTGTATTTGCAAAAGACATAATGTCATATGTGGTCTAATAAAACTGAACTGAATTGATACAGTCAAACCTCCCACCCGGGAGGTGCTTTTGGCATGCAGACTTCAGGCAAACGGGAGACCCCAGTGACAGGAGTTCCCCTCTTCAGGGAAACCCTGGTATCCAGACCTCTAAATCCTCAGCTAGGGGAGCACTCTTTATCAGAATGCCACAGAGGCACTCCTCTATCTCTGGCTAGGGGAGCATTTTGTAAAGCAAGCCCCCCACTCCTTCATGTAGACACCTAAAACTTTGGTCAAGGGAGAGCTTTCTGTGATAGAAGCACCCCTACCATGGGGACTCCTGGGTCACAGCTGCCCAAAAACCCTGGGCAAGGGGGGCACTTTGTACAGGAATGTCCTACCCACTCCCTGCATATGCATCCCTGAATGCCTCTCATAAGGGGATATGCACAATGCAGCAACCCCCAAATCCAGGAGGCTCCTCACATAGGGATCCCCAAAACCTGAGGCAAAGGAGAGTGCTCTGAATAGACTCCCTGAAACCATGGGGCGCCCAGACTGCCAATCCCCAAACCCTCTGGGAGGGAAAGTGCCTAATTGGGGATGTCTGTCTAGACTCAGGATGTGTGATGTGAACACCTTGTATTCACTTCTGACCCTCAGAAACCCCAGTGTGTGGTAAAGAGGATCTTCTGATTCATGAAGGGCATTCTGTATGTAGATCCCCTCACCCTCCAACTAAACATGGGCGATGCTGTGTGTTTTGTACAGACTTCCATGAAACTGTAGAGGTGAGGGCACCCTGTGTACTCACCCCTGCAACCGCCATCACAAACCCAGAAGGTGTCATACGTACTCTTTACTACAACTGGATTATAGGGCATTCTGTGTATCAACCCGCATCACAAACTTGGGGGGTGTTGTCTACACAGACCCCCAAGAATGGGATGTGGTGGTAATCTTTATGGACAGCCCCCTATCTCCTGCCAGCTAGGGGACCCTATATATAGAACCACCTAAAAAAGCACAAAGTGTAACACTCTGAAACCTAGAAAAGTACCATGTGCATAAATCCTCTCCAAAAATGGGGTGGTTGAGGAGCTGTCTTATACAGACTGCTAATGCCTCACCCCAAAATATTTGAGGATAGGGAGGGGTTCCCTCGGTGCTTATATCTCAAAAACACAGGAGTAGGGGTGGCTATGCAACTTTCCCGTGTGCATCTAAACTCTCCTGTCCCCGGATAGGGAATTGATCTTCTGTTCTCTGACATCCCTTGTTTAGTGTGCTCCTATAATGCTGATTCTCCTGTTGTGCACATGCTATAGGCTGAAATGTCTGAAGTCTGTCATCTATTGTCTCCCTGTAGTGGAAGGGCATTACCCTGCCCTACCCTTTCTCTTGGATTCCTTTGTTTATCGTAAATGAGGAGCTTCTTAGCTAGAGTTTCCTGGCATATTTATTGATTGGTGTTATCTGAAGCTATGACATTGATGCTCTGTGCTGAGAAACCACATTTTAATTAATTATTTGCATTACCATAGCGTCTAGGGGCCCTAGACATGGACTAGGATCCCATTGTATTAGATCCTGTAGAAACAGGATAAAAAGATGGTCCCTACCCAAGTATAGATCCTTATACAATTTAAGTATAAGACAATAGACAGTAGATGGATACAGACAGATGGAGGAGTACAGGAAACAGTAAGACAGTATTGAGCATGGGATAGACTGTGGTCTCAGCACACTGTTAACCTAATTGTTATCAAGTTTTTGTAGGCATCACAGCAAAGGAATTTCCAGGAGGATAATGAGTTAGTTTTGCAGACATTTATGGAGACCTTGTTCAAGCATGAGGGGCAGCATGGAAAAAAGCACACAGGTGATTGTGTGAAAATTTAACAAGTGGGTGATGGAGGCTGGCATTGTGGAACGATAGAAGATGGGAATCGACATCTAGTGGCGAATGAGAGATGATAGGTAGGATGTGGTTAGGCCACAAAGGGCCTTGAAAGTGAAGACACAAGCTGCTGGTGTTTAATGTGATTGCGGGGGTGAAGCAAGCACTGCAGAGTGATGCAAAAAGAAGGGTGACAGTCAAAGCAATGGGCTAGGAGAATGATTTTTGCAGCAGCATTCTGAATGGATGTGAACAGGGCAAGATTGCATTTGTCAAGGCCAGAGAGAAGGATGTTGCAGTAATCAAGACATGAGCTGATGCGAGTTATATGGGTAGATAAGAAAGGCCATTTCTTAGAGATGTTATGCAGAAAGAACTGGTCAGATTCATAGCCTGGAGGACCTAGAGAGAAGTCCAAGTCAAAGATGATGCCCAAATGATGGGCCTTAGGGTACGTCTTCACTACCCACCGGATCGGCGGGTAGCAATCGATTTCTCGGAGTTTGATATATCGCGTCTCATCTAGACGTGATATATCGAACCCCGAACGCACTCCCGTCGACTCCGGAACTCCACCGGAGCGAGTGGAGGTAGCGGAGTCGACGGGGGAGCCGCGGACGTCGATCCCGCGCCGTGAGGACGGGTAAGTAATTCGAGCTAAGGTATTTCGACTTCAGCTATGCTATTCACATAGCTGAAGTTGCGTACCTTAGATCGACCCTCCCCCCCAGTGTAGACCAGGCCTTAGTGACAGAGTGGTGCTGTCCAGTTATCAAGAAAGGAGGTAGTAGGGAGGGCTTGTGGGGAAGATTAGGAGCTCTGTTTTAGCCATATTGAGCTTGAGCTGACAGCTACACAACCATGAGGAGATGTTAAAGAGAGAGGCCAAGATTTTTAGTTTGGGCAGGAGATGAGTTTGGAGTGTAGCAGTATATCTGTGAGTCACATGATTGTGTTGCTGTTATCTTTCCCCTTCCGTCTCATTCCTCCTGTGTCTGTTTCTTTCACTTGCTATGTCTTCAGTGTAGGTTGTAAGCTTTTTGGGGTAGACTGAATCCTAGTGCAGAAGACTGACTAAGAGTTGGTTTGGTGTACCCTCAGAATAGCAACAGCATGTCAGAGGTGGGCAGGACCCCCATCTAGGTGAGTGAGATAGGGAGATGGCTTAGCGGCAAAAAGAAGAGACAGTTCACACTTAAAGCCCTAAAAGTGCAGGTGTTCTTTCAGGATACAGCTGGGGGAAGGTCGAAGGGGACAACACTAAAGGATGTAAGGAGGAGAGGGGTTTGGACCTGTAGGCTAAAGTGAAGAGGGAGACTTTAATGGTAGAGATCAGGGCTTAAATTCAGCTGGAGCTGTCCAGAGTGGAGCTCCAGTAAATATTTGCAACCCCCCTGGAGTTTTTATAGCATGTTGCAGAGCATGGGGGGCTCCAGGAAATAATCTATAAGAATTTAAGCTCTAGTAGAGATGCAGAGGTAATGGCTCAGAAGTGGAGAGTTTTGAACAGACTGAGCAGCACCAGTAAAAGAGCAACCAGGAACAGTCTTAAATGATGTGTCTTTTGAATATTTGTTTCTAATGTTAGAATGGTCAGTTCTTCTTGTGAGGGCTAACAACTCAGTTCCTGCCTGTAGTTGTGGAAAATACTGTCCACCACAGAAGTGTTTCTATCAAATGTTTGTGTGACTACTAATTATCTTCTAAGAGTTCAGTTCAACTAGTCATCATCTACGTGTCAACAGAGGAAGATAATAGCTTTCCTGTGGCTCAGACCTCATTATAAATAAGAGGGGAGAAACACTGAAGACTTCAGGGGAAATTGAAAGCCAGGAACTACTTATTTTATTATATCAGGTCACCATGAATGGTTTCTTCCACCTATAATGTGATTATTTTGAACACACCCGAATAAATAGAGGGAAGTTGGAGCGTCACTGATGATAAGTCACTGAGGAAGCCATTATCACAAAAAGATGTACATTAGTAAATGCCATCAATTATGTATGTTGGGCATTATTTTCCCTACCTGTACCCCTAGAAAGATCAAGTATTAGTCTAATATAGTAGTAAAATGTTCTAACATTGCGTGCGAGAGGAGCTATACCTTGTGCTTACTAGAGTTTCTGACTTTCAGGGTTTAGTTTTTTCCCTGATATTTAGAGTCTTATACCAATTATGACTTTCTAACTACATATTTTATCAATTTAAAAAGTTATTTTCAAAGCACATCTCAACATTTATGCTCTGAATTTTCCTGGCAGTTGCAGTCTTCAGTTATGAGAATTCTCTTGTTTAACACATGAAAATTGCTCAGCTGCCTTAGAGAGCTCCCTCCGTCTCAGCAACACAGATGGGGACAGAACTCAGCAGAAAAGTCAGGGGATAGGAGGTTGTTTTCCCCTGTAGTGAAATAAAAGGAGGAAGAATAAACTGAGAACCAATTTTCACTATTTTTATCAGTGCTTATTTAAAAAAAAAAACTTTTGAAAATTTACTTTATGGTAGCTTGACACTGGAGAAACGTAACTGCTGGCTTTACCTGAGCTTTATGGGACCTTGAGTTATGTGGTTAACATTAAATTGGATTCAGAGGTGGCTTGGAAGCCAGTGAAGATGGCAAAGAATCACACTTCCTGTACAAGAGAGTAGTCGTCTGGTGCTTTCTGGACATTAGCGCAGAAATTAAGAAAGGCCAGAAGCAGGCATGATAACAGTCTAGACCAGGGGTGGGCAAACTTTTTGGGGCGAGGGCCATATCTGGGTGAGGAAATTGTATGCAGGGCCGGGGCAGGGCGGGTGGAGTGCGGGATGTGGAGGAAGGGGCTCAGGACAAGGGATTGGGGCAGAGAAGGGGTGCAGAGTGTAAGAGGGGGAAGGGGGTTGGGGTACAGGAGGGGTACGGAGTGCAGGATGGGGCTCAGGGCAGGGAGTTGGGGTGCACGGGGTGCAGGGTGCAGCAGGGAGCTCAGGGCAGGTGATTGGAATGCACAGGAGTGCAGAAAGGGGCTCAGGGCAGGGAGTTGGGTGTAGGAGGGGTGCGAGGTACAGGCAGAGGGCTTAGGGCAGGAAGTTGGGGGGCGGGGGGCAGGAGGGGTTTGAGCTCCAGCCCAGTGCCGCTTACCTAAAGTGGCTCCGGGGTGGCAGTGGCGCACACCAGGGCCAGGGCAGGCTCCCTGCATGCCTGCCCTGTCCCCACGCCACTCCAGGAAGTGCTGCGGCCCCTGGGTGGGGGGGGGCAGAGGGCTCTGCGTGCGCACATGGAGCCCTTTGCCTCCCGGCCCGGGGGCTGCTTCTGAGAGAGCGCCGGGCCCACAGCACCACCAGGGGTAATCCCGCGGGCCGGATCCGGCCCGCGGGCCATAGTTTGCCCATCCCTGGTCTAGACCAGTGTTTCCCAAACTTGGGATGCCGCTTGTATAGGGAAAGCCCTTGGCAGACCGGGCCGGGCCGGTTTGTTTACCTGCCACGTCTGCAGGTCCGGCTGATCGCGGCTCCTACTGGCTACTGGTTCACTGCTCCAGGCCAATGGGAGCTGCTGGAAGTGGCGGCCAGTACGTCCCTCAGCCTGCGCCACTTCCAGCAGCCCCCATTGGCCTGGAGCGGTGAACCGCGGCCAGTGGGAGCCGCGATCGACCGGACCTGTGGACGCAGCAGGTAAACAAACTGGCCCGGCCCTCCAGGGGCTTTCCCTACACAAGCGACGTCCCAAGTTTGGGAAACACTAGTCTAGACTGTTACCAATTAAGGCATGGATCAGGATTTCAGCAGGAGTGAGGTAAAGATGGACTCTAGCCTTATTTCTGAAGGAGGAAAACATGAGTGGACCAGGGAAAATGCTGCAAGAAATAAGAAAGTTTAGGGTCAGAGAAGACTCCCAAGATTTCTGGTCTAGGATAAAAAAATTAAAGTTTGAGGGCAGGGGACAGTGAGGAATCTCTTTCTGGCACAGGGAGAATCTGACTTGTTTCTTAAGTGCTTTGAAGATAGAGCAGCACTACGTAAGTGCTAGGCACAGTCTAGCCTATGAAGTGTGAGCTTCGGGGATCAGTATGCCTGCAAGAAGCTGGTGACTTTAAATGAAACGGGCAGATCTTTGGAGGTAAGCTTGTTCCGCACATACCACAGTCCTGCATGCTACATGCATTTCTGTAGCCTGATCGCACATTTGCTGAAGACCAGTAGACACATAGGCTCCTCGACAACCCTGGTTAAACTCTCAGCATTCTGGGTCTGTATCCTAGATTGTGTACAGCTCTCCCACACAGCTTGGCATTTGCATTAAGGAGGATCTGGTTTGTATTAATCTCTAAATAATACATAAAAGTGAGCCCAAGCAGTATTTTCAAAACAAAGCTGAAACATCTTCATTTCCCCAAAGCCATAAAAGATGAAAACTTGCTTCTGCCGTGAAGTAAACTCTTTGTATTCTAATCCCATAGAAGGCCTCAAATGCAGTAAAATTCTAAGGTCTCGCCCCTTCCCCTCCGCCCCCAATGCTTTAATGTTGTTCATGGAACAGCTTATTGTGCATGAGCATAAAATGAATTTTGCAGTTCACCTTTTCTGTTACTCAATGGAATTATTTAATTATATTTCTAAGTACTTAATGCATCCAGATACTACAGTAATAGGTATCTTTTTATAAATGTGTTTTTAAGAATCATGAGTTGGTTAGAACTCATTATTATTGCTAATTGTGATGTTTTCTGAGTTGCTAGGTTTAACTTATTGTGTATCTGAGTCATTCAAGTTTATGGTAAATGAGCCAGTTCCTGGGTTGGCGGTACTCCCTCAGCAAGTTCAATGCACACGTGAACAACACTGTTTTTTTTTTACATGTGCTTCCATGTGAAAGTTTTTTCTCCCAGAAGGCTCAGTATTATGAATTGGAAATTCAATAGAATACTTTGAAGTGGGGAAAACCAGTTGCTGCAGTATTAGTGGAGGTCTTCTGTGTAGTAAAGTTCATAATAACCATGAGAAGAAGCAAGCAAAATCAGCTGGTGTCAAAGTCTAGTCTCTTCTCTCCCTTTAAGAGGTGGTGATATACACACCCAGAGTAAAATAAATAAATCCATGCAGCAAGAGCCAAAAGATTCCAGGAAAAGGGGAGCCCTGTGCATGAGTCATGCTGTACAGTTATTGCTGGTCCTTCCAGTGGACTGCTGGATCCAGGGATGCTGCCAGGAGTAGGGTCTTCTCTCCGTGACAGAATCTCTGCATCCATTGATCTCTTTGTTTAGAGAGGTGGGGCGAGTTTTTTACCTGCCTTTATTGCTCTGACTTGGCTACCAGCAGTCTGAACTAATGCATTGGATCACACAGTCGGTGTGACCTGTGCTAGGAAAATGATCTGATATTAACTACTAGTTTGTTGCCCACCATAGCAAAGCTTCAGTTGACTTTTTGTTCACACCAGGGTCTTTAACACCACTTGAAGGGATCTGGGGAGGAGTTGGGAGTCACTGGCAATGTATCACAGTCAGGGCATATCTCTCTAATGTAGACACAGACTATATGATGTGGTGTTGTAGTTCTGATTGCAATTAAACCATGGAAAGATCTGTAAATGTGTCCAGGTTGTAAAGGCTCGGGTGGGAGAAGCCATATGATACTAGTTATCATCTGCAGATCCTCTTGCGTGAGCAGAAAGGGTCCTAACTGCTTAAAATGCTGCCTTAAAACTGTACAGGGCTTACGTGATTGTGTGCTGTATTTTAATGGTTCTCAAACGCGCACACACAGTGGACCACTTGCAAAGTTCCTCTTGTGACTCACCTTTCCCTCCCACTTCCGATTCCACACCTTCCACTTGGCAACTGGAGCCTGGTTAATTGAAAAAGTCATTAGGATAATATTAACGAGATGAAATAATTGCAATGGGTGCAGCTGCTCTTCTGCTTGGGAATATGGTCACAACTGAAATTATACTTAAGAAAGAATGACCAAAACAGGTGGTTAGGTTTGATGAGGAGTGTGGTATAAATGACTAGACCAGGGGTGGGAAAACTTTTTGGCCCGAGGGCCACATCTGGGTGGGGAAATTGTATGCAAGGTCATGAATGTAGGGCTGGGGCAGTGGGTTGGGGTGCGGGAGGGAGTGCAGGGTGTGGGAGGGGGTGTGGTGTGCAGGAAGGAACTCAGGGCAAGGGGTTGGGGTACAGGAGGGGGTTCAGGGCGGGGTGCAGCAGGGAGCTCAGGGCAGGGGGTTGAGAGCTCAGGGTAGGGGGTTGGGGTGCAGAAGGGGGTGTGGCGTGTGGGAGGGGGCTCAGGGCAGGGGGTTGGAGTGCAGGAAGGGTGCAGCAGTGTAGCCTATAGGACTAACCTGCTTGCTTGTGTGTGTGTGTGTGTATGTGTATGTGTATATATATATATAATATACACACTTTTCTTATAGTTTAAGTATTTGGTTTATTGTAATAGGTTTATAATTTATATTAAAGTAAGTTTGACTTTAATGCAAGAGACCTACAGGCCATATCCTGCATGTTAAGCTAAGACAAAGTTAGCACATCTGTATTAAGACTTTTACCCAGAAAAGTAAAGTTGACCTATATCTTGTTACCTAAATAGATGAGTACCCACGCCTATGTCTATGACCTTTTATCTAGACCAATAGACAATGGAGAATG
The DNA here is from genome assembly GCF_020497125.1 of Mauremys mutica. Classification (NCBI taxonomy): domain Eukaryota; kingdom Metazoa; phylum Chordata; order Testudines; family Geoemydidae; genus Mauremys; species Mauremys mutica. Next base: position 132,172,767 of record NC_059073.1, on the reverse strand, counting down.
GCATAGGGAGTCTTTCAGTGTTGTACCCACAGACTTAACAAGTACACCACAAGAGACTGATGTGCGTACATACCTGTCATCAATACACACATATATATTAGTCTATAGGGTAAGTGTACCCTAACATTTCTGTGGGTGAGGAATGAAATTTGGCATAAGAGGAAGGATTTCCGGCATTTGCCCTATAAAAGAAGTGACCCACCTCAATAGAGTACTCCATTTCTCACTTACTTACTTCCTCCACTCTATTGTGAAATCTGCCATATTTAATGGAGTCTTAACGTTTTATCCTGAAGGAGTCCCAAAATGTTCCACAAAGTATATGGGGTTCCCTTCACTCACCACTCAAATGCAGCCACCCCCTGGTGTTGGATATGGAATGGTTTAAGAGTGGACAGTAATGATATACAGAAATCTGGGACAGGATGTGAAGAAGAATCTCTCTGCAATTGAAAATGGAAGTGCTAGAAGTGGCAAGTGTGGAGTCGTCACTTGTGAGAGTGTAGATTGTGGTGGCTTATCCCAGGGAAGGAAGAGGCCCTTCCCTCTGTTATCTTCTGACTGAGGATGTGACTGTCGGATGCTCTTTACCCTCTCTAGACTTTATGAACAAGGGCTATTGTGAGCTGGGGTTATAGCCTTCTGGCATATCCTCCAATCAGTAAATCAGAGTAACTAAAGAATGTTTTACTGCACTACACCTTCCTTTTTTCCAAGAAGTGTTGTAGCTCTGTGAGTGACTACACTTTGCTAGTGTGATTTGAAACTCTCTGAGTGGATAGCAGGGTGTGGGAGACCAGAATTGAAAATACTCTAATTGCTTTTGCTTCCAGGCTGGGATATTGTTGGTGGAAAAGTGCCTGGGGCTCCAATCTCTATTTGTCACTGCAGCAGTGTCAATACAGAACCTGTCTGGTCCTTAAAACTAATTCTGGGCATAAGCCCAATTGTTGGTGAGGAAAATGATTAGCTTTTCAGGGCTATGAAGAGTCTTCCAGATGCTGTTTGCCACCTAAGATAGGAAAAGCTGGTCTTCTTTTGTGCAGGCTTGTTTTTCAGTACCTCTGTAGATCACTGTTAGTTTTAGTTTTGTAACTGTGCCCAAAGGTGTGCGAGGTGCCTTGCAGAAACAAAAAGAGAGAGCTTAAAGCCAATACATCTAGACATGAGCAAGCATGTAAAAATAGGAAAAGAGGAGGGGATGAGGAAGCGTAGCAGTATTTCCATAAAGGCTGCTGTATTATGATCATGTGGTGGCTCAGTTTAGATGTGTGCACGTTTGAAGACTTTATAAACCGATAAATATACTGCTGATTTATTGGGTCCCCTCTCATGAGCATTGGAGAAAAACTGAGTCTTAGGGTATGTCTACACTACGGGATTACTCCGAATTTACTGAATTCGATTTTGGGCAACTGATTGTATAAAGTCAAGTGCACGCGACCACACTAAGCACATTAATTCGGCAGTGTGCGTCCATGTACCAAGGCTAGCGTCGACTTCCGGAGCGTTGCGCTGTGGGTAGCTATCCCATAGTTCCTGCAGTCTCCCCTGCCCATTGGAATTCTGGGTTGAGATCCCAGTGCCTGATGGGGCAAAAAACATTGTCGTTGGTGGTTCTGGGTACAGCCTCACCCATCCCTCCGTGAAAGCAATGGCAGACAACCATTTCACACTTTTTTTCCTGGGTGAACTGTGCAGATGCCATACCATAGCATGGAGCCTGCTCAGCTCAAGACAGCAGTAATGAACATTGTAAACACCTCACACATTATTGTGCAGTTTATGCTGAACCAGAACCTGGAAAACCAGGCGGGGAGGAGGCTGCGACTGCAGCACAGTAATGAGAGTGATGAGGACATGGACATGGACACAGAATTCTCTCAAACTGTGGGCCCCGGCGCTTTGGAGATCATGCTGTTAATGAGGCAGGTTCTAGCCGTGGAACGTCAATTTTGGGCCTGGGAAACAAGCACAGACTGGTGGGACCGCATAGTGTTGCAGGTCTGGGACGATTCCCACTGGCTGCGAAACTTTCGCATGCGTAAGGGCACTTTCATGGAACTTTGTGACTTGCTTTCCCCTGCCATGAAGCGCCAGAATACTAAGATGAGAGCAGCCCTCACAGTTGAGAAGCGAGTGTGATAGCCCTGTGGAAGCTTGCAATGCCAGACAGCTACCGGTCAGTCGGGAATCAATTTGGAGTGGGCAAATCTACTGTGGGGGCTGCTGTGATGCAAGTAGCCAAAGCAATCACTAAGCTGCTGCTACGAAAGGTAGTGACTCTGGGAAATGTGCAGGTCATAGTGGATGGCTTTGCTGCAATGGGATTCCCTAACTGTGGTGGGGCGATAGATGGAACTCATATCCCTATCTTGGCACTGGAGCACCAGGGCAGCCAGTGCATAAACCGCAAGGGGTACTTTTCAATGGTGCTGCAAGCACTGGTGGATCACAAGGGACGTTTCACCAATATCAACGTGGGATGGCCGGGAAGGGTTGATGACGCTTGCATCTTCAGGAGCACTACTCTGTTTAAACAGCTGCAGCAAGGAATTTACTTCCTAGACCAGAAAATAACTGTTGGGGATGTAGAAATGCCTGTCGTTATCCTGGGGGACCCAGCATACCCCTTAATGCCATGACTCATGAAGCCATACACAGGCAGCCTGGACAGTAGTCAGGAGCTGTTCAACTACAGGCTGAGCAAGTGCAGAATGGTGGTAGAATGTGCATTTGGACGTTTAAAGGGTCGCTGGTGCACATTACTGACTCGCTCAGACCTCAGCCAAACCAATGTCCCCATTGTTATTGCTGCTTGCTGTGTGCTCCACAATCTCTGTGAGAGTAAGGGGGAGACCTTTATGGCGGGGTGGGAGGCTGAGGCAAATCGCCTGGCTGCTGATTACGCACAGCCAGACACCAGGGCAATTAGAAGAACACACCAGGAAGTGCTGCGTGTCAGAGAAGCTTTGAAAACCAGTTTCATGACTGGCCAGACTACGGTGTGAAAGTTCTGTTTGTTTCTCCTTGATGAAAACCCGCCCCCTTGATTGACTCATTCTCTGTAAGCAACCCACCTTCCCCCTTCGACCACAGCTTGCTTTCAAAGGAAATAAAGTCACTATTGTTTAAAAATCATGTATTCTTCATTAATTGATTATAAAAAGAGGGAGAGAACTGACAAAGTAGCCCGGGTGGGGTTTGGGAGGAGGATAGGAGGGAAGGAAAAGGCCACTTCAGAAGTTCAAAATAATGACAGCCTTTTGGTTGGGCTGTCCACTGGGGTGGAGTGGGCGGGTGCACGGAGCCTCCCCCCACGCGTTCTTAGACATCTGGGTGAGGAGGCTAAGGAACATAGTGAGGGGGGAAGGTGGTTATAAAGGGGCTGCAGCGGCACTCTGTGATCTTGCTGCCGTTCCTGAAGCTCCACCAGACGCCAGAGCTTGTCCGTTTGCTCCCGCAGCAGCCCCAGCGTTGCATCCTGCCTCCTCTGATCTTTCTGCCACCACCTCTCATCTCGAGCATCCCTCATGTCCTCACGTTGGTCCCTCCTGTCCTCACGTTCACTGGCATCTTTCCTGTACTTTGATATTGCATCCTTCCACTCATTCAGATGAGCTCTTTCATTGCAGGTCGGTTCCATGATTTCAGAGAACATTTCGTCTCGCGTCCTTTTTTTCCGCTTCCTTATCTGAGATAGCCTTTGGGACGGAGGAGGAAGGCTTGAAAAATTTGCAGCTGCGGGAGGGAGGGAAAAAAGGAAGAGAAGTATTTAAAAAGATACATTTTACAGAACAATGCTTATACTCTTTCATGGTGAACAACATTATTCATATTACATAGCACATGTGATTTCAGTACAAGGTCGCATTTTGCATCTTAATGAGTGCCTGCGGCTTTGAGATCACAGGTGCAGGTCCGGGCAACAGAATTCGGCTTGCATGCGGCCATGGTAGGCCATTGTCTTTCGGCTTCTGCAGCCTTCATATATCCAGCACCCTCCTTTCCTACATACCAAGCAAAGCCCATTGAGTGTGGTGGTTTTCCTGTTAACATGCAGCAGCAGAAACTAACCCCCCTCCAATCCAATTCTCTGGGATGATCACTTTACCCCTCCCCCCGCCGTGTGGCTGGTATCAGGGAAGATCCCTGACAGTCAAACGCGAAAAGCTCAGCGCCAATCCCCCCCACTTGGCTACCTGCAGGGAAGGATTTCTTTTCAGCCACAGGCAAACAGCCCAGTAGGAACGGCCACTTCTGTCCCCTTAATTAAATTCCCGTATTTCAACCAGGTTACCATGAACGATATCACTCTCCTGAGGATAACACAGTGAGATAAAGAACGGATGTTGCTTGAATGCTAGCAAACACCAGGACCATACGCTGCCAGGCTTTGTCATGCAGTGATACAGATTACTTGCGACTAGCATGGCGTGGTCAAGTGTCCTACCATGGAGGACAGAATAAGGCTGCACTGCCCAGAAACCTTCTGGAAAGGCTTTTGGAGTACCTCCAGGAGAGCTTCATGGAGATGTCCCTGGAGGATTTCTGCTCCATCCCCAGACACGTTAACAGACTTTTCCAGTAGCTGTACTGGCCGCAAATGCATCCCAAGTCCTCAGGGCAAATTAATAATTAAAAAAAGCTTGCTTTTAAACCATGTTTTATATTTACAAAGGTAGGGTCACCAGAGGTCCCTTCCATGGCTTCGTGGTCTGGGATAATGCCATGGGAGGATTGGGAAGGTACTTCAGTCAGGCTGAGAAAAAGATCCCGGCTGTTGGGGAGAATGGAGTGCTGTGTGCTCTCCGCAAGCTCGTCGTCACTGTCCTCCTCATCTTCTCCGTCCGCAGAATTCTCAGGCATGGCTGAGATTACCCCCACCTCGGAATCCACAGACGGGGCGGGGTAGTGGTGGCAGCCCCCCCTAGAATTGCATGCAGCTCAGCGTAGAAGCGGCATGTCTGCGGCTCTGCCCCAAACCTTCCATTTGCTTCTTTGGTTTTCTGGTAGGCTTGTCTGAGCTCCTTAACTTTCATGCGGCACTGTAGTGAGTCCCTATTGTGGCCTCTCTCCATCATGCTTGGAGATTTTTTTTCAAATGTTTTGGCATTTTGTCTTTTGGAACGTAGTTCTGCTAGCACGGAATCCTCTCCCCCCATAGCGATCAGATCCAGTACCTCCTGTAGAGTCCATGCTGGTGCTCTTTTTCGATTCTCGGATTGCATGGTTACCTGTGCTGATGAGCTCTGTGTGGTCACCTGTGCGCTCCACGCTGGACAAACAGGAAATGAAATTCAAAAGTTCGCAGGGCTTTTCCTGTCTACCTGGCCAGTGCGTCCGAGTTCAGATTGCTGTCCAGAGCGGTCACAATGGTGCACTGTGGGATAGCTTCCGGAGGCCAATACTGTCGAATTGCGGCCACACTAGCCCTAATTCGAAATGGCAATGTCAATTTTGGCGCTACTCCCCTCATCGGGGAGGAGTACAGAAATCGATTTTAAGAGCCCTTTATGTCGAAGTAAATGGCTTTGTTGTGTGGATGGGTGCAGGGTTAATTCGATTTAACGCTGCTAAATTCGAACTAAACTCATAGTGTAGACCAGGCCTTAAGGAGAGATCTGAGAGGATGGCTGGGAGGGTGTCCCTTGCTTAGGGAGAGAAGTAAAAGAATGCACGGAGGAGTCTGTGGGGAAAAGTAGATGAATGGGGTATCTAGATTGGCAATGCTGACAGCAGAGAGGGTGAGAGGTGCTAATAGAGAAAGCTAGGTCAGATACATAGCCAGGGCTGGAGTTATGTATGGCCTTACTGATGGCAAATTTAACTAGCACATTGTTCACAAGATCACAGTACAGTGGACAGTTAGCTTCCAGGATACAATATTATTGTAGAATAAGATGGGATTCTGGTGATATTTAAAACCTCTGAATTGAGACTTGAGAGACCTGGTTCTATTCCTTGCTCTGCCACTAGCCTGCTGGGTGACCTTGAGCAAGTCACTTCAATTATCTGTGCCTTAGTTTCCTTATTTGTATAATGGGGATAATGATACTGACCTCTTTTGAAAGGGCTTTGAGATCTGCTGATGAGCTAGATGAGCTATGAGCTAGATTTTATTATTAATTGCAGTATCACAAATGTGATTTGGATTGGCCTGTCAGTCTAGTGGCAGCTTGACGTGTTGCCTTGTGGGGCACTGGAGTCCTGGTTCTGAGATTAGTCCCTCACATTCAGATCTCTTCTCCCACGAGGGGCTGAGCCAACTGCAGGCAGTCCATTGTTCTCTAACATACACAAAGAGAGATATTCAGCTGTTCTCTACCTGAAGCCAGACCCTGTCAACACACTGAGAGGAGTACAAGATGGGCTGGGCTGAGCCATGGAAGCCAAAGTTTAATTTAGCGATTAACTAGTTGCCATTGTACAGAGAGGCAAGAACCCATCTATCTGAGAGCACTTTATAAAGGCCAAAGACATGCAGAGTATCATGTTGTGTGGACAAAACAGACTTGGATAAACTCTCCGATTAAAAACGGGGAGTGGTTTAGGTTCGTGTCTCTCTTATCAGTGAAGTATCCATCATTAAACATAGGGTACAGTTCCTCTCTGGGTTTGCAAGGCAGAGCTATGTATCTCATAGTAAGAGTGTCCTCCTTTTTGTCAACCCTTTCAACAATGATCCACTAGAGAGAAGCATAAAGCTGCACCATGGGTAAGTTTACCCCTCACCCCCTTCTTGTGTCAAAAATGTTTGAACTGTACTGCATAAGTGTAATATAGACAGAGCTCCCTGAAGGAGAGATCCATGTCCTTCTCTGTCTGTACAGTGCGGAGTGCACTGAGCAGTCAGTGAACAGCAGGACTGGTGCAGGAATCTACTAGTAAGTAAAACTCAAAGTTTTTTCTTCACTTTGGCAAAAGGCTTCTTTGTTTTAATAAGAACTGACATGCCTTAGGATATTATAGTGAGATAACCAAGTGGAGACAGGGCACCTGTAGCTTTTACTGCAAAGTACCTAGGGAGGTTGGACCCTATATCCTTTGTCTGCGATGGATTTCACCTAGTTTACTTCATGGTAAAACTGCAGTGCCTTGTCTCCAGTATGTTTTGACATCAGGGTTGCTGCTGCCATGGTAAAAACACAGATTGTTTGTCAGTGAAGACATAGCTCAAGTGTGAAGGACCTCATAATTCTACAGTGACACCTGTTTTGAATCAAGAACCGCCTCAGGGGACCCCAACTCAGATCTAGGGAGTAGCCATGATGACACAAGCTTTGTTGTCAAAGCAAAATGCTACTATTCTGTGTCTAGCACACATGGACCCTGACCCCCTAAACTGACTGTTATTTGTTCAGAGCCCAATACTTGAACTGGAAAGGTACTCCAGAGTTAAAAATTTGCTGTTCTCTTTAAGGAACGTACCTGCTGAGCTCCATCAGCTGGACCGCAGCACAGCAGTGCTTGGAATAAAAGGGCTTTTTGGGATGTGTGTGCAGTATTAGCATGGAGAGGCAGTGTTAAGCTAGCACGGTGCTTTAAATACTTAAGATGGTTTGGCTTATTTTAATACCAATCCCTGTTGGAGAGACTGTCTTACCCAACTTCCTCAAAATCCCTGCAGCAAGTGGCCAAGCAAAGAGCGCCCCCAGATGTTTAAATTTCAGTGCAATTTACTAGCCCTGATGATGACGAGGGATGGTATTTTTAAAGGAGCCTAAAGAGTTGGTGGCCAAGTCTCACTGAATTTCAAACTCTCGTAGATGCTTTTTGAAAATTCCAGCCTACTCTCAAGTGATGGAGCAGGCCACCAGTGGGAGAGTGCTTAAGTCATGGTGATGACCCAAAGTGTGACTTACAAAGCAGTAAATACATTCTGTAGTAGAAAATGGAGTTGTTCTTCAAAGCTGAGCTGCTGCTTTAAAATAAGTGCTGTGTATTGGTCAGTAGCTGCTCTATTCCCATTCCTCCCATAGTGGCAAACAGCTAGTGTGAGCTCCAGTTGGACTGTAGAGATTTCCTTGTGGAAGATCCTCAGCGATCATAAACTACAAGAATGGCAATGTAGTTTTGGAGATGAATTGTTACAGGAAATAGAAATATTTCCCTCCCTCTTTATTTTAGGTTTTAAAGCTTGTGCCCTTCTGGTGAGCTCATTGATTCCACTGTTATATGCCAGTAAAATCTGTTGTACTTAAAACCCTTTGTAGCTCCCATCACCATCTTTCCAAGGGGAATGGCTGTTGGCTTAAGCACAGACCCTGGTTTTTTTGGCTGATCATAAACCCACATGTGCGACCTTATTTTATAGCGTCAATTCATTAGAAGCATTTTATCCCACAACTGGTGTGTAACTGATTCTCCTTAAACAACTCAGTTGCCCAGCTGTCCTTATTAGGAAGCATCTGCATCATGTTGCTAAGGTGCCTGTATAAATCCTGTATATAACAACAATATTCTATGCTAGACTCTCTCCTGAAAGAGGCTACTTCTCCATTATATATTGCATGCATTCAGTAAGTCTTTAAAATGCCCTTTCCTGGCCTGCTGTGCTTGAACAGCCTTTAACATGTAAAAGCTTTGACTGGCATTGCTGAGTTTTGTAGGAGTTGCTGCCTGGGTTTGCTGCTGCTACACCCTGGGGAGGGAGAAAAGGAGGTTTTAGGAGCCTCTCTAGTATAATCTAGGGAGGTAGTGTGGCCTAGTGGACGTGGATTCAGGAGATGTGGGGGTTCCATTCCCAGCTCTGCCACTGGTCTACTGGGTGACCTTGGGCAAGTTCCTACCCCTCTCTGTGTCTCATTTTCCCCATATGTCATAATGGGGATAATGATACTGATGTACAGTGCTTTGAAACCTCATGAAAGGTGTAAGGTATTGTTGTTGGTATTTTAAGAGATTATTGGATTGTTGAGCCTTGAATGAGCTGCTTCTTTGAGCCAGTCTGGCTAACTTAGTTTATTACTCTCCAGTTCTCAGGTGATCACTGTATTTTGTGGCAGTGCGTATTTGTAAGTCATTTTGTGGCCTGAAAGTTTTTATCTGGATGGGTGGTGTTCTGCCCTGTGCTCCCCTGTACTTGTCAGAAGCACCCTCTTCAGAAGGGGGTTGATCTCTTTAAACATATGCTGCTGCCTTGGAGTACGATACTTTCATGAACAATAGGCTGGTTAGCAGAATTTATTTTTTTCTTCTAGTCCAGTCATTAAATGCTGAGTATAAGCTTCTTACTTTGTCCCTCTTTGATGCAGAAGGTTGGATAGTATCCTATATTTGTATGAAGAAGATACCATACCTGATATTAAGTATGCTATCAGTTGTTAATACCTTAATTTGTATCAATTTAAAAATAAAATGTCTTAGATAGAAAGCCAGTTATAAGAGTCAATCTGGTACCAGATTTATCATAGATACTTATATGGCTCCCACTGCTGTAGTATCTGAGCACCTAACAATGTGTCTATCCTCATCACACCCAGGAGAGGTAGGGCAGTGCTATTGTCCTGTTTTTACCGATAGATAACTGAGGCATAGAGAGGCTAAGTGACTTGCATTAGGTCACTCTGGGAGTCTGTGGCAGAACAGGTAATTGAACCTGGGTCTCTCAAATCCCAAACTTGCACCTTAACCCCTGGACTACCCTTCCAAAGAGAAGTTGTTTCATTCCTTGGGCATAGCCTGTCTGTTTTATTTCCTTAGTGACATGAATGTGACATCATTTGCTTTTTCTTTTCTAGGTTTCCAGCAGACCTCTCATTTGTCTTCCTATGAAATTATACATCCACAGAGGTTAACAAGAGAGCGGCGAGCGGCCTCCAATTCCTCCTCACTACAGGTACTTCGAAGTGTTTAAAATCGTTCTCTGCTTCTGAATCAGCTCTGTCTAAACCTGGCCCTAAATTCAGTTAGTCCATCCCCTGAACAATGTAACTGCAAATGATTGCAAGTGTCCAGCCTCCCACAACATATGCAAGACATTGTGCTAGCTTTCAGATGATGGTGTTTAGTGCGTCATAGACCCATCAAGCCATGTAACTTCCCCACAGTAGGACAGAGTCTGTGCACTTTAAGGCACTTGAGGCTTAAACTGACTGTCAGTTGGTCAGGATTAACAGGATTTCTGTGACCAGGGCATGATGCTGTATCACAGATGCCTTGCAGCTGACTGCAGTGGTAAGCCAGTGCTTGCTCATGTTGTGATAATTAATGTTTTCACCAGTCAATTTGAAATGTCCCCTTAAATAAACAGATCCCAACCTACTGGGATAGTACCAGGCAGTGGAGAGAATAGGCCATAAAGGACCAGAACGTACATGCTGAAGGAAAAACTGCATTGTCCTTTCCCAGCTGAGGAGATTATATGAAAAGCACTAAGCTTCTTTCCAGGAAACTTAGAATCATGCTATTGATGGAATAATTAAACGCAGAAAGCTAATTTTGAAATAATTTTCTATGCATGAGTTAGAACCATGCTGGAATTTGTGTCTGGAGTGTCATGTGACATAACGGGATTACCCGTATTTTGTTTATGCCTGCAGTCTGAAATCAGCAAAATGATTAAGAATAGGAGTTTCTTTATTAGCTCAGTCTCTTGGGTTTTGTAGGTGTAGAAATGGCCAAGGCAGGCAATAATTTGCCTCACGGGTGTTCGGGAACTATATGTATGTGAACTGAGAACGAATGTGCATAGTGATGGCCTTAAGTAAACCCTCACGGATGAGTTATAGCAGCTCATAGACTCATAGACTTTAAGGTCAGAAGGGACCATTATGATCATCTAGTCTGATCTCCTGCACAACCCACCCACTCCTGTAACAAACCCCTAACCTATCCCTGAGCTATTGAAGTCCTCAAATCGTGGCTTAAAGACTTCAAGGTGCAGAGAATCATCTAGCAAGTGACCCGTGCCCCATGCTGCAGAGGAAGGCAAAAAACCTCCAGTGCCTCTGCCAATTTGCCCTGGAGGAAAATTCCTTCCCAACTCCAAATATGGCGATCAGTTAAACGCTGAGCATGTGGGCAAGACTCACCAGCTAGCACCCAGGAAAGAATTCTCTGTAGTAACTCAGATTCTACCCCATCTAACATCCCATCACAGACCACTGGGCATATTTACCAGCTGAATATAAGGCCTTCCTTAACGGCAGGGCTGATGAAGGTGACATTAGTGGCACATTTAGAATAAGCGGGCATGTGGTTGCTGTTTACTCCAGGGTTTCGGATGATGGCTGAGAGAGCATTTTTGTTATTACACCGTGTAAGTGTTCTCTCTTTTGTGTTCAGGACAAGATGTCATATGTCATTCATGTAGAGGGAAGGAAACACATACTTCACCTAGAAAAAAACAAGTAAGTGACTCGTCTTTCCCTCTGGCTTCTGGTAACTGTGCCCTGGGATTATTCACTTCCTATCAGCTACATTAGATCTTTCCAGTCCTGGATGCTGTTTTCAGGTAACATGCTGTTTTCAGTCCTGGAGGTGGTGTGTCCAAAGTGTGTTTGCACGTTAGCTCTGTTAAACTTGTACAGGAAAACAGTTGAAAGTGGACTAACTCTCCCTCCTTCCCTCCCATCCCCCCACAGTAGGGTACCAACTAAACATTTTTCTGAGCTGCTTTGATGATGTGGTGATCAACTTCAAGTACAGAAAGGTGGATCTGGGCAGGGATTAAAAGGACCCATCTCACTTCAAACAAAACACCTACCTTTTTTAGCTGCTGGCTTTTGACTTCTACAGTTTTATTTTTAAATTCTTTCCCTTGTTGCTGTGGTCAAGGTCCACGCAAATGAGGACACTGGCTGTAAACACACTCTGAACATAGAGATATTTTTTTCTCTAGTCCTTGTACAGTGATTTTTAAGGGTTGTAACAACAGTAGGTTAAAATCAGTCAGAAGTGTTTTTCTTAAGTTGATGTTCCTCATAATCAGCATGTTGTAATAATAAACAAAAGAGACAACTTGGCCAAACTCACTAGGCTGTGGGGTCTCAGGCTGTCATTCATCAGATCCCTGGTCCTCAAAAGCATGGGGATTTGACTTCTCTGCTTTCTGGCTGCTTGGCCATCTTTGAATTCAGTACTGGGTCACCCTTTTAAAAAAATATTTCCCAATATGCTTTCCTCCAAAACTGGAGATAGAGAAGCCAGCCACAGCCAGTCAGCCTCTGACTGCTGCACTTTTCTATTCCCTGCCTTACAGCTAGTGAGCATTTAGCTCTGTTTTGATGTTTTCTCTTATCTTTTTGTGTTTCATCCCTGAGGAGGTGGTAGATTCTTGCATTAAATATCGTATTTCAGTACCTTGAGTTTTGCCATAGTATAGTTACATAGAGGAATAGGTCCTAGTAACTGCATAATTCCTCAGTGGTTCATGTGTTTGTTTTTTTAATATCAGTTTCCTTATTTCAATACAGATTTTTCAATACTACCACTATTGACAAGGATCTGTTTGTTTTCGTGTTGCATCAACATTTTTGTGTTTCTCCCCTCCCCTGCCCCCATTTTTTCAGAGAATTTTTACCCAAAGATTTCATCGTATATACCTACAGTGAGGAAGGGAAGTTGCAGTCTGAAAATCCGGACATGCAGGTGGGTTTTCTTTCTTTTGTATCCTTGTTGAAGCAGCGTGATTAGGACTTCATACATCTGCATTATTAAAGAGTGATGTATTAAGAAACTGACTGGAGTGTCTTCTAAAGGAGTAGGTTCTAATCTGCAAAATGCACAACACATTTCACTCCTCACCTGGGAAGAATCCTCGAGATTTAAGATGGGAATCTGGCCCCTGGCACGTAACACTAGAAAAATCACACTTTTCTGTGATGGGCAGGAGGGTGGGTATGCACTCACGTTTTATTTAAAAAACTGGATTTTTCGTGTGTGTGTGTGTGTTTTTAATCTGAATTTTTTAATTAAAAAAGGAAATACTAGTCTTGATTAGCCATTGAGCGTCTCTTCTGTTTATAGTCTGGTTATACTGGTGTTTCTACACTGTAAGTACAATAGCAACGTAATGTTTCTATTGTTCGCTGAACGCCACCTCCCCTTGCAGGGCATTGGTCCTGTCTGCCATGCGTCAGAGCAATCGAGGGGGGCAAAACACCCTGTTGGCAGTTCACCTTAGTGACTGTCAGATATAACTCTTTATGGCACTTTGAAGCAGTATAAAACCAGATATAGAATATAACAACTTTCATGGACTGTTTCACTCTTAGCCATACTCCTCCCCCAACTGCTTGGATCATTAAATGTTTGTGATCTTATAGCACTAGTGGTCCATGCATTATAATCAGAACTACTTAACTAGAAAAAGTGCCCAACTCTTCTCCCCATATGGACTGCTTCCACCCCCGTTGCTTCACCAGATGGCCATTGGACATTACATTTTCAAAGAATGATTAACTGGTTTCATGGAACAAACACAACTGGTGTCTCATGTCATAACAAGTATATGCGCATTTTACTTTATCCACCCTTCCCTTGTTTAAAATAAGTCTGCTCTGTTGTTTGTGTGTGTGGTGTGATGCACACTATCTCTTGCTTGAAAATGGAGCAGTTGAATTTTTTGGGTTTTTTTTGCCTTTCTATGGAAAGTCAGGTACTTGAATCAAAGGAGGAACACAGTTTGTGCTTATAGTGAGGCTTTAGTTCAGCCAGAGGCCATGACAAGCCCTGTTGCTCTGGGGATTATTACATGCTTTAAGAACTTTGTAAGGCACAAGGCCAAAGAACAAATGATTTCAGCCGCCCGACAACTACAGTGATCTCCAAAAATATGTCTGCTAGAGAACCTTAGAGCTACAGCTGCAATGCAGTGAACATTCTGTGTGGCACAGAATGAAATGCATTTGCTTTGTACTCATCCCCGAGGATAATTTTCAAAACAGGGCCAGGTTGAGTACAGAGCATGTTGGGCATGCCCCTGTATAGGTTTTTGAGATGGGGGTGTGATGTAAATCTTGTGTATTTAGTAGGCTGTGAAACCACGTTTCGCTCCCAGGGGATAGAATTGCTGCATTAGAATGGATCGTTTTGTGTCTTGTCCTGGGATCTCATTGGAAGTCAGGCTTGAGTGGATAATGGCTTTCATCTGGCATTGTTCTGTTTTCGTGACAATGCCTCATCAGGGATGGTCGAGGCATGCTTAGGCAGCACAGAGTGTCTGTCCATTGGCAATAATAGCAGATGTTTACCTCACTCTAGCCAGAGAGAGGCTATACACAAGCCAAAGGGTGTATCATGCAAAATTCATTCCTGGAAGGCTGACTGGTTGACTGGCAGGGCTTAAATTCAGTTGGAGCTGACCGGAGCGGAGCTCCAGTAAATATTTTCAAACCTGCAGGAGCCTCGGTGCCTGGAAATACTCGGGGAGAATTTAAGCCCTGCTCACTGGCTCACAGCAACTGGGCTGAGCTTAAGATATTTATTATGGGTGGAGTGGGAAGGGGACAACAAACAACACTGAAGTTGGACAGCTCAGCTTCAAGTCTAGAGACTGTTCACAGATGGTGTTGGTTGATTAATATTAGAACAGACATTAGGAGCGTAGATTTAAGTGTAGACATACCTGTAAAATCGTAAAACTCTATAGCCTCTGTAGCCTTTCAGTGTAGACCAATGGTTTTCAACCTTTTTTCATTTGCACAATCCTAAAAAATTTCAAATGGAGGTGCGGATCCCTTTGGAAATGTTAGATCTAGTCTGCAGACCCCCAGGGGTCTAGAGACCATAGATGGAAAACCACTGGTGTAGACACTACTTACACTGAGGGGTGGGATTCTCCCATCAGTGTAGCTAATCCACTTCTCTGAGATGTGGTATCTAGTTTGACAGAAGAATTCTTCCGTCAACCTAGCACTGTCTACGCAGGGACTTAGGTTGGCTTAACTACTCTGCTTAGAGGATGGATTTTTCACATCCCTGAGTGATGTAGTTATGGTGACCTAATTTTCTAGTGTAGGCCAGGCCTAAGAGTATATTTGCTACTGTTCAGGTAAGTGAGCTAATGGGGTGCGATTTAGGCCTGGTCTGCACTAGAAAATTAGGTTGCCATAACTGTGTTGCTCAGGGGTGTGAAAAATCCATATGCCTGAGTGGCGTATTTAAGCTGACCAAAGTCCCTGTGGAGACTG
Source organism: Mauremys mutica (assembly GCF_020497125.1). Lineage (NCBI taxonomy): Eukaryota > Metazoa > Chordata > Testudines > Geoemydidae > Mauremys > Mauremys mutica. Next base: position 132,157,630 of record NC_059073.1, on the reverse strand, counting down.
CTAGCTGCTGCCTCTTGGGAAGGTAGATTACCTACACCCAGGGCTTAAATTCTCATAGAGTATTTCATAGAATATCAGAGTTGGAAGGGACCTCAGGTGGTCATCTAGTCCAACCCTCTGCTTAAAGCAGGACCAATTCCCAACTAAATCCCCAAATTGCCCCCTCGAGGATTGAACTCACAACCCTGGGTTTAGCAGGCCAATGCTCAAACCACTGAGCTAGCACTCCTCCCCTTCTTATTTCCCAGAGCCCTCCCCATGCCAGGAAAACTCCAGGGAGGTTGAAAATATTTACTGGAGCTCTGCTCCAGACAGCTCCAGCTGAATTTAAGCCCTACCTACACTGACAGGGGACTTGTACGTAGTGTCTACACTGAAGTGCTACAACGGTGCAGCTACACCGCTGTAATGTTTTAAGTGTAGATGTCCCTTAGACAATTCAGTAGTGCTGAATTGCTGGTCCTGTTGGGCTGTGAAATGGACCTGCAATTATGGTACTAGGAGGCTGGCTTTCATTGTGTTTAATAATAATACAAGCGTCCTAGAGCATCTGGTATTTAGATTAACTCCACATGTTTACCTGTGTGGAGGATAAACACATGTGTGGCACCATCCCATGCACATACTTCTTCAGGTTAGAGAAGGAGATCTCATCCTACTGCAGCAAGGTGAACAATAGCAGCAGCAGTTGTAGTCAGATGCATTGTGTATGTATAGAACTAATACATAATTAATTTATTTTTTCCCTTAGGATCACTGCCACTATCAGGGATATGTGGAGGGGATACCAGATTCCATTGTTGCTGTCAGCACTTGCTTTGGACTCAGGTAACAGAACTCTTCTTGTGTATGTAGTTATCACAACTATGCATTGTTATAATCCAATTCTCTGAAACAGAATCTTATTCTCCTGTTGACTTAATTAGTTTTGAGCCAAACTATTTCATCTGTTGGTGCTGGGCTGCATGAGAGTATTGTGTTTAATTAACACCATCATGTTTTTGCAGTCTTTTGTTGATACAAAACTAACAAATATTTTGATTAAAACAAAATTATTTGATTGGTATGACTACCATTTGTCCTCAAAAATTCCAATCCAGAATTCTTCCCAACCCCTCCAAAACAACTGTCTTTACTGTTCAGCCATCAGTAAATCCAACAGAAATTGTTGCATCTGTAGTTCTTAGTATTTTTACAGTCTTGTATAGAAAGTTAATTTAAATGATCATTTTTGTATTGTATACAATTATTCTTTAGTGTTAAGGAGTTTTTAAATAAATTCTTGATTAGCAATTTTACTGAGACTTGACACTTAAAGTGTTTTATGATCAACTTTAATTTGAAAAATCCTTGACCTGAGATAATTTCAGCACCTTTAGGATTTTCTTGATTTGTCTATTGACATTCACATCACTGTTCTTTACTGCTTTGCTGTTGCAGAAATGTAAATGGCAACAACATTAACTGAAACATTTCTGTTTTCAGAGTTGGTGATTAAGGCCCCAATACTGCAAACTCTTATGAATATGCTTAACATGGCACACATGGATTGTTCCACTGAAGTCTTGAGGCTGCTTGCATGCTTAAAGTTAAGCACAGCGCACAAGTGTCTGCAGGAGTGGGGCCTAGATTTGTCCTATATTTCTTTCTGTAAGATGTTTGTTCTTCCCGCCCCCATCCTTCCCAAACATCTTGATAACGGCAGCCTCTGGATTTAGTCTAGTAGTTGCTTGGCGGTAATGCGTATTAATCCGATTGTTAGGGGACTGCTGCAAGTGGAAAATGTCATGTATGGAATTGAGCCAATGGATTCCTCCTCTGGCCTCAAACACATTATATATCGAATGGAGAATGTGAAGAAGGAGCCCATGATGTGTGGAGTTAACAACACAGCCCCTGAAAGAGAACACACAGAGGATGAGCATCCTCCCAGCTTGACTCAGTTGCTGCGAGTGAGTATTCTAGTGTCCTCTCTGCACTGCAATTTGGAATTGCTTTTATGACTGTTCAATTAATAAGATGGAAATGGTGTATCAGGTTTCTCTCAGAGCTTACCACAGTTAAGGATTCTGACTCAGGCATTTTTCTACCTACTGTAAGAACTCCATAAGTCTATCATATTTGAACAAAATGGTTACAGTTTCCTCCAGGCTGTATTAGTACAAAAGAAGTAGCAAGGTTGCTGTAGGATAGATTGAGGTGTGTTGACAGAGCTGCATGACGGGGGATGATGAGGGCAGGAATGCTGCTATCTGGTCTGAGGCTCATCAGCAGAGTTCTGTGTCAGAAGCCAGAATGGCTGAAACTGGGACTGTTACTTTGATGGTTATGAGAATGGTGTAACAAAGTTTGTTCGGGGTTTCTTGTTTCACTTAAAGTTTAAATTTGAACTAAAAAGATGGTAGCAATAAAATGTGTGAGGCATGTGAAAAACATGTATGCTTATTCTCTTTACAGCATTTGTTAGCAGCTACTGACAATTAATATTGATCACAGCTACTGCCATTTTCCCTACTTCATCTACAGAGAAGTATACGTTGCCTTTCTAAAAAAAACATGAATGGGAATAAAAAAAATCCCTTACTTTCAAAATTTAGCAGGACTTACTGGTTATGTGGCCAGTCTTTAGTCAAAAACATGTGCAGAGCAATTATTACTTCGCATGAGTTTTTTTTTATTTGGCTTTGTCTTTTGGGTGTGTATTGGATGTGCAGAAAGAATAGCAAACATGGCAGGCGACCAGCTTGGCTTAACAAAGAAATCTTTGGTGAGTTTAAAGACGAAAAGGACGCTTACAAGAAGTGGAAACTTGGACAGATGACTAGGGAGGAGTATAAAAATATTGCTCGAGTATGCAGGGGTGTAATCAGGAAGGCCAAAGCACAATTGGAGTTGGATCTAGCAAGGGATGTGAAGGGTAGTAAGGGCTTCTACAGGTATGTTAGCAACAAGAAAGAGGTCAGGAAAAGTGTGGGACTCTTACTGAATGGAGGAGGCAACCTAGTGACCGATGATGTGGAAAAAGCTTGAAGTATTGAATGCTTTTTTTGCCTCGGTCTTCACATCTGCCAAGATCAGATCCCAGACTGCTGCACTGGGCAGCACAGTATGGGGAGGGGGTGAGCAGTCCTCAGTGGTGAAAGAACAGTTTAAGGACTACGTAGAAAAGCTGGACATGCACAAGTCCATGGGGCTGGATCTAATGCATCTGATGATGCTGAGGGAGTAGGCTGAAGTGATTGCAGAGCCATTGGCCATTATCTTTGAAAACTCGTAGCGATCGGGGGATGATTGGAAAAAGGCTAATGTAGTGCCCATCTTTAAAAAAGGGAAGAAGGAGAATCTGGGGAACTACAGCCTCAGTCCCTGGAAAAATCATGGAGTAGGTCCTCACGGAATCCATTCTGAAGCACTTGGAGGAGAGGAAGGTGATCGGGAACTGTCAACATGGATTCACTAAGGGCAAGTCATGCCTGACCAACCTGATTGCCTTCTATGATGAGATAACTGGCTCTGTGGATATGGGGAAAGCGGTGGATGTGATATATCTTGACTTTATCAAAGCTTTTGATACGGTCTCCCACAGTATTCTTGCCAGCAAGTTAAAAAAGTATGAATTGGATGAATGGACTATAAGGTGGATAGAAGGCTGGCTAGATCGTCAGGCTCAACGGGTAGTGATCAACAGCTCAATGTTAGTTGGCAGCCGGTATCAAGCGGAGTGCCCCAAGCGTTGGTCCTGGGGCTGGTTTTGTTCAACATTTTCATTAATGATCTGGATGATGGGGTGGATTACACCCTCAGCAAGTTTGTAGATGACACTAAGGTTGGGGGAGAGGTAGATACGCTAGAGGGTATGGATAGGGTCCAGAGTGACCTAGAGAAATTGGATTGAGCCAAAAGAAATCTGATGAGGTTCACCAAGGACAAGTGCAGAGTCCTGCACTTAGGACGGAAGAGCCCCATGCTCTGCTATAGGCTGGGGACCGACTGGCTAAGCGGCAGTACTGCAGAAAAGGACCTGGGGATTACAGTGGACGAGAAGCTGGATATGAGTCAACAGTGTGCCCTTGTTGCCAAGAAGGCTAATGGCATATTGGGCTCCATTAATAGGAGCAGGAAGAGATTATTCCCCACTCTTCGGCACTGTTGAGGCCACATCTGGAGTATTGCATCCAGTTTTGGTCCCCCCCCCCCCACTACAGAAGGGATGTGGACAAATTGGAGAGAGTCCAGTGGAAGGCAACGAAAATGATTAGGGGGCTGGGGCACATGACTTATGAGAAGAGGCTGAGGGAACTGGGCTTATTTAGTCTGCAGAAGAGAAGCGTGAGAGGGGATTTGATAGCAGCCTTCAACTACCTGAAGTGGGGTTCCAAAGAGGATCGAGGTGGCAGATGACAGAACAAGAAGCAGTGGTCTCAAGTTTCAGTGGGGGAGGTCTAGGTTGGATATTAGGAAAAACTATTTCACTAGGAGGGTGGTGAAGCACTGGAATGGGTTACCTAGGAAGGTGGTGGAATCTCTATCCTTAGAGGTTTTTAAGGCCTGGCTTGACAAAGCCCTGGCTGGGATGATTTAGATTAATAGGTTCTAGGACTGGAAGGGACCTCAAGAGGTCATTGAGTCCAGTCCCCTGCCCTCATGGCAAGACCAAATACTGTCTAGACCATCCCTGATAGACATTTATCTAACCTACTCTTAAATATCTCCAAAGATGGAGATTCCACAACCTCCCTAGGCAATTTATTCCAGTGTTTAACCACCCTGACAGTTAGGAACTTTTTCCTAATGTCCAACCTAAACCTCCCTTGCTGCAGTTTAGGCCCATTGCTTCTTGTTCTATCCTTAGACGCTAAGGTGAACAAGTTTTCTCCCTCCTCCTTATGACACCCTTTTAGATACCTGAAAACTGCTATCATGTCCCCTCTCAGTCTTCTCTTTTCCAAACTAAACAAACCCAATTCTTTCAGCCTTCCTTCATAGGTCATGTTCTCGAGACCTTTAATCGTTCTTGTTGCTCTTCTCTGGACCCTCTCCAATTTTTCCACATCTTTCTTGAAATGCGGTGCCCAGAACTGGACACAATACTCCAGTTGAGGCCTAACCAGCGCAGAGTAGAGCGGAAGAATGACTTCTCACAACACACCTGTTAATGCATCCCAGAATCACGTTTGCTTTTTTTGCAACAGCATCACACTGTTGACTCATATTTAGCTTGTGGTCCACTATAACCCCTAGATCCCTTTCTGCTGTACTCCTTCCTAGACCGTCTCTTCCCATTTTGTATGTGTGAAACTGATTTTTCCTTCCTAAGTGGAGCACTTTGCATTTGTCTTTGTTAAACTTCATCCTGTTTACCTCAGACCATTTCTCCAATTTGTCCAGATCATTTTGAATTATGACCCTGTCCTCCAAAGCAGTTGCAATCCCTCCCAGTTTGGTATCATCTGCAAACTTAATAAGCGTACTTTCTATGCCAATATCTAAGTCGTTGATGAAGATATTGAACAGAGCCGGTCCCAAAACAGACCCCTGCAGAACCCCACTTGTTATACCTTTCCAGCAGGATTGGGAACCATTAATAACTACTCTCTGAGTACGATTATCCAGCCAGTTATGCACCCACCTTATATAGCCCCATCTAAATTGTATTTGCCTAGTTTATCGATAAGAATATCATGCGAGACCGTATCAAATGCCTTACTAAAGTCTAGGTATACCACATCCACTGTTTCTCCCTTATCCACAAGACTCGTTATCCTATCAAAGAAAGCTATCAGATTGGTTTGACACAATTTGTTCTTTACAAATCCATGCTGGCTATTCCCTATCACCTTACCACCTTCCAAGTGTTTCCAGATGATTTCCTTAATTACTTGCTCCATTATCTTCCCCGGCACAGAAGTTAAACTAACTGGTCTGTAGTTTCCTTGGTTGTTTTTATTTCCCTTTTTATAGATGGGCACTATATTTGCCCTTTTCCAGTCTTCTGGAATCTCTCCTGTCTCCCATGATTTTCCAAAGATAATAGCTAGAGGCTCAGATACCTCCTCTATTAGATCCTTGAGTATTCTAGAATGTATTTCATCAGGCCCTGGTGACTTGCAGGCATCTAACTTTTCTAAATGATTTTTAACTTGTTCTTTTTTTATTTTATCTTCTAAACCTACCCCCTTCCCATTAGCATTCACTATGTTAGGCATTCCTTCAGACTTCTCGGTGAAGACCGAAACAAAGAAGTCATTAAGCATCTCTGCCATTTCCAAGTTTCTTGTTACTGTTTCTCCCTCCTCACTGAGCAGTGGGCCTACCCTGTCCTTGGTCTTCCTCTTGCTTCTAATGTTTTGATAAAAAGTCTTCTTGTTTCCCTTTATTCCCATAGCTAGTTTGAGCTCATTTTGTGCCTTTGCCTTTCTAATCTTGCCCCTGAATTCCTGTGTTGTTTGCCTATATTCATCGTTTGTAATCTGTCCTAGTTTCCATTTTTATATGACTCCTTTTTATTTTTTAGATCATGCAAGATCTCGTGGTTAAGCCAAGGTGGTCTTTTGCCACATTTTCTATCTTTCCTACCCAGCGGAATAGCTTGCTTTTGGGCCCTTAAATAGTGTCCCTTTGAAAAACTGCCAACTCTCCTCAGTTGTTTTTCCCCTCAGTCTTGATTCCCATGGGACTTTACCTATCAGCTTGCTGAGCTTACCAAAATCCGCCTTCCTGAAATCCATTGTCTCTATTTTGCTGTACTCTCTTCTACCTTTCCTTAGAATTGCAAACTCTATGATTTCATGATCACTTTCACCCAAGCTGCCTTCTACTTTCAAATTCTCAATGAGTTCCTCCCTATTTGTTAAAATCAAGTCTAGAACAGCTTCCCCCCAGTAGCTTTTTCAACCTTCTGAAATAAAAAGTTGTCTGCAATGCAGTCCAAGAACTTATTGGATAGTCTGTGCCCTGCGGTGTTATTTTCCCAACATATATCTGGATAGTTGAAGTCCCCCATTACCTCCAAATCTTGGGCTTTGGATGATTTTGTTAGTTGTTTTAAAAAAAGCCTCATCCACCTCTTCCACCTGGTTAGGTGGCCTGTAGTAGACTCCTAGCACGACATCACCCTTGTTTTTTACCTCTTTTAGCCTAACCCAGAGGTTCTTGACACTTCCGTCTCCTATGTCCATCTCCACCTCAGTCCAAGTGTGTACATTTTTAATATATAAGGCAACACCACCTCCCTTTTTCCCCTGTCTATCCTTCCTGAGCAAGCTGTACCCATCCACACCAACATTCCAATCATGTGTATTATCCCACCAAGTTTCAGTGATGCCAACAGTGTCATAGTTGTATTTATTTATTAGCACTTCCAGTTCTTCCTGCTTATTACTCATACTTCTCGCATTTGTATATAGGCATCTAAAATACTGGTTTGATCTTGCCTCCCAGTTTTGCCCTGACCCTCCTTTCTCTCTGCCATTATAGCCCACGCTCCCTCTTGTTTCCGACCCATCTCCCAGGTCTCCATGTTCCCCACTTACCAGTGGGCTTTGCTCACCTGTCCCCGTCGAACCTAGTTTAAAGCCCTTCTCACTAGGTTAGCCAGTCTGTGTCCAAATAGGGTCTTTCCCCTCCTCGAAAGGTGAACACCATCTCTGCCTAGCAGTCCTTCCTTGAATAGCATCCCGTGGTCAAGGAAGCCAAAGCCCTCCTGGTTGACACCATCTTCGCAGTCAGGCATTCACCTCCATGATGCATCTGTCTCTGCCTGGGCCCCTACCTTTGACAGGAAGAATCAAAGAGAATACCACCTGCGCTCCAAACTCCTTCACCCGTACTCCCAGAGCCCTGTAGTCACTCTTGATCCGCTCAGTGTCACACCTTGCAGTATCATTTGTGCCCACATGGATGAGTAGCATGGGGTAGTAGTCAGAGGGCTGGATAATCCTTGACAATGCCTCTGTAACATTTCGGATATGGGCCTCCACCAGGCAGCATACCTCCCGAGATGAAATGTCAGGGCGACAGATGGGCACCTCCGTTCCCCTCAGGAGAGAGTCTCCGACCACCACTACCCTACGTTTCCTATTCGCAGTGGTGGCAGCAGACCTCCCAGCCTTAGGGGTATGAGGCTTCTCCTCCTTTACTGTAGGGGGTGATTCCTTCTCTCCTGTATCAAGAAGAGCATAACGGTTACCTATTACCACGGCGGGAGGGTTCGGAGCAGGGGTGGGGCACTGCCTGCTGCCAGGCGTAACCAGCTGCCAGTGTCCCCCCTGAGCCATCTCCTCCTCCACCAATGGTGTGTCAGCAGTCCTGTGTACTGGGACAGCTACCTCAGCTATCTCCACATGGACACTGTCCAGGAATTGCTCGTGGATTCGGATGCTCCTCAACCTAGCCACCTCCTCCTGTAGCTCTCCTACCTGCTGCCTGAGAGATTCCACCAGTAGGCACCTTTCACGTTGGATGCCACCCCCAGCCTGGATATCAGTAAGTGGAAATTGCAAGTTACTGTCCTTGCAAAACCACACCAGGATCTGGGTAGAAGCATCCATGCTCAGGTGCTCTGTCTGGCTACAGGCGCAGGTGGAGGAGACAGAAGCTGTGCTGGCACAGGTGTTGCAGGTCTTCCTAACCATCATAAGCCTCCCTCTGTCAAACTCCCTCTCAAACTCCCCTGTCCGCAGCCCCCTGTCCACTCTGCTCCCCTGGTCGCTCTGCCTCTGGCTTAGTAGGGGTAGGTCCTGCTTTGAGCAGGGGATTGGACTAGATGACCTTCTGAGGTCTCTCCCAACCCTAATCTTCTATGATTCTATGACTACATTAGTAAAGCACTTGTTTTACTGAGTGTGAAATATGAGCATGGATTAGGATGAGCTCACTTTGTTTATACAGATGAACTTGGTAAACTTGTAGTTGATTACAAAGAAAATGTGTTTTTTTTTCTTCCTGTTTGCAGAGGAAAAGAGCTATACTTCCCCAGACAAGATATGTGGAGCTGTTCATAGTTGTGGACAAAGAAAGGGTAGGATTATATATTGGTTTTTCCTTAGTTCTTTGCTTATGGCGGAGGGAGATGTAATTTAAACATCCCCGCCCCAAATAATTATAAAACATTTTAAGGCAGAGTATTAATGTACCTTTCTGTACTAAAACATTCTTTCAGCCTCATTATTACAAATGGATTTATTAAAAGACAATACCAGACATAACCTAGACAATTCAAATATATATAATGTTACTACCATTGCAAAATAGGATATACTGTAAAATGTCAGAGAGTCAGAGCTTTACATTCAAGGATTCTAATGGTCAAAGGAGAATATTTCCCTTCCTGTTCTGCCTCTCTTGAACAGATGATGATCTGACTGCATCTATGAAGGTGCTGCCTACTAGTTTGCCCTCCTCTAGTGCTTTTTTTCTGACAACAGTATCTTCCAAACATGAGACTTGGAGCCTGACAATAATACTTAAAAGATCTTGTTCTTCCTCTTGTGTCTTATAATCATGTCGATCACATCTTATTTCCATTAATAAACCTCTTTATCTTGCAGTATGAGCTGTTGGGTAGGAGTGAAGTTGCTGTGAGAGAAGAGATGGTGCATTTAGCAAATTACCTGGATAGTGTAAGTTAAAGCTATACTGTGTCTAAATTGGCAATAATATTGAATGTTGTAGCCTTGCAACTTACCGTATTTTCCGGCGTATAAGGCGACTGGGCATATAAGACGACCCCCTAATTTTCCAGTTAAAACATAGGTTTTGGCCTATACTCGCCGTATAAGACTACCCCCCCTTCCGAGGCAACACCATTTAATAACAACAGACCCCAGGAACTCCCACGCGGTGCCTACCCAACCCCCCCTTCCCCATCCCCTGTCTGCCCCCCCCGAACCTCTGCCCGATCCAACCCCTCCTCCCCAGTCCCAGCCCTGGCCCTGGCCTCTTACCCCTGCTGGGGGCCAGGGTCGGAGCTGCAGCCGCGGGGCCCGGCTCCCCGGGCCGACACCGGGACCGGCGCCGCAGCTGCGGGGCCCGACTCCCCGGGCCGGCACCGGGACCGGCAGGGGCGGCTCTACCTTTTTGGCCGCCCCAAGCAGTCATGCGCGGGAGGGCGTGGCTCGGCTGGACCTCCTGCAGCTGCGGACGGTTCGCAGGTCCGGGGGCTCCGCTTGAGCTGCCGCAGTCATGCCTGCGGGAGGTCCAGCCGAGCCGCGGGACCAGCGAACCGTCCGCAGTCATGCCTGCGGGAGGTCCACTGGAGCCGCGGGACGAGCGCCCCCTCCGCAGTCATGCCTGCGGCAGGTCCGGTCGTCCCGGGGCTCCGGTGGACCTCCCGCAGGCATGACTGCGGCAGGTCCGCCGGCCCAGCCTGCCGCCGCCCCCGGGAAAGGGCCGCCCCACGCGCGTGCTTGCCACGCTGGGGTCTGGAGCAGGCCCTGGGGACCGGCGCCGCAGCCGCGGGACCCGACTCCCTGGGCCCGGCCGACACCGGGACCGGAGCCGGAGCCACGGGGCCTGACTCCCCGGCCCGGGACGGCACCGGGACCGGAGCCAGAGCTGCGGGGCCCGACTCCCTGGCCCGGGCTGGCACCGGGACCGGAGCCGCAGCTGCAGGGCCCGACTCCCCGGGCCCGGCCGACACTGGACCCGGAGCCGCAGCCGCGGGGCCAGACTCCCCGGCCCGGGCCGGCACTGGAGCCGGAGCCGCAGCCGCGGGGCCCGACTCCCCTGGCCGGGCCCGAGCCGCAGCCGCGGGGCCCGAGCTGGGCCAGGTCCGAGCCGCGCAGGCGGGACCAGCCCGAGCCGGGGGTGCTTGGCTGGGACCGGGCTGGGGCGCTCGGCCAGGGCCAGGAGGAGCCGTCCCGCCCCCTCCCCCACACGCCCGGCTTACTTGCCTGCTCCTTTTTTCAGGCTTCCCGCGAACATTTGATTCGCGGGAAGCCGGGGAAGGGGAGGAGAAGGAGGGCGGAGCGTTCACGGGAGCGGTGTCATCTATTAAGCCTGCTCGGATTGGCTGAGTCAGAGAGGCGGGTTATTACAACCTTTGCCAATCCGAGCAGGCTTTGTATGCATTAATAGAATACACCGCTTGCCGGGATTGGCTCAGCGCGGTACATACAGTATCAGCACAGGGACGTTCTGTATGTAGCTGAAGTGTTTATACCCGGCGTATAAGACGACCCCCGATTTTTGGGGGTTGTTTTTTAGTATAAAAAGTCGTCTTATACGCCGGAAAATACGGTAAGTGTTTAATTTTATAAATTGACCACCTTGGTCTGTTATCTTGTCAGAATGCTGCTAAGCAGGGTCAGGACCTGGTCAGTAAGTGGATGAACAAGGGAAATCCAGTGTCCTATTGGAAGTGATGTTGATGATTCAGTGGGAAACACTCCTCCGTTAGAGTTACCGTTGAACCAACGACATCTCACCATGGAGCTAGCGGGAGCTGTAAGGTGGTGGTAGTATTTATTTACCAAGGATTGAGGTGGATTCTCCATAACTGGAAATCTTGAAATCAAGATTGTTTGTTTTTATAAAAGATATTCCTGAGTTCAGCCATAACTATTGGTTTTGAAGCAGGAATTAATTCAGGGAAATGTGGTGATCTGTATTATCCAGATGAGGTCAGACTATGATCACAGTTGCCTTTTCTGGCCTTATGAACTATGGATCTGTTGTGCTCTGTTTTAATTTGACTGGTTTGCTGGGGACACTATTGGTTTGTGTTCAAGAGCCTTTCTATTTGTCTATTTTCAGTTTTTCTATAGCACCCTATCACTGTGGTATATAGGCACTAGTCCTTTAGCCCACTAAAATTTAATAGCAGGGCATATACGATTTGGAAAACTGACGTCCTTATTACATAGGAAAACTGAAAAATTAGATTTTGGCAGTGTGATTTATATATAATACTAAAAACGATTTATCCTTATTGCATGCTCATATCTGGCCATCCTCAGCTTCACTCTGCATTCCCCTTTTCTTTGCTTTTTCAGATGTACATTATGCTAAATATTCGCATCGTGCTGGTTGGCTTGGAGATCTGGAAGAATGAAAACTTGATTAGCACAGACGGAAGTGCCGGCGATGTGCTGGGGAACTTTGTACAGTGGCGAGAGAAGAATCTTGTCACGCGTCGACGACATGACAGTGCCCAGTTTGTTCTGTAAGTGCTGGGAATCTTTTACCCTATCCAGAAATAATTGTAGGAAAGGACTTTGCTAGGAGACTTTGCTTACTTGTATTAACTAGTAACATCAAACATAAAGGTTACATTCCATGAAGATTCCATAACGGGTTTACTATGAGCAGTCAGAAACAATCTGCTGCACATGCTGTTTACTGAAGCAGTGTGAACATTCAGCACCAATTTGTTTCATCTTTCAGAAGCTTCCTCTGCCACCCACTAGAAGACAAACATCTGGTGCCTGACAAATGGGGATCTCACTAAAATTAGAACATTTTTTGGGTTGTTCCGAATGTGATGCTGCTTAATTTCTCTTATTACAAAGCTCACAGCTGTGGGTGACTTCACAGAGAAGCCTTTGTCACATCATGTATTGGATAGACTTGTAGATCTAGGCCTTTTCCCTTGAAGACCATAACTATCACAGCTGTGGAGTGTTGAATGTTGTGGTTTAATGGAGCACAAGCTGTTTCTGTAATCAATATCCAGAAGCTAGTTACATGATTTGAGCCTTTCTGTGTAGAATTAGCTTGTGTTTCTCCAGGTCACTAGCACATTTGCATTGTTGCACTATTAGCACCACTTTCTTAAGCTGGAGTTTGTTTAATATTTGGATGCGGCATGTGGGACATTCTTGTTACTAAAGTACTCTGTAGCATACTGTACTGAGATCACATGATGGGGGCTTGGTAACCTACAGTGTGTCAGAAGGCAGCTTGGCAGGTAGCTCCTTCCAGCAAATTTATTTCACACACAAAAAGCTTGATATTATTAATGAAGTTTGATATTAAGTCTTCACTGTACACTTGCCTGTTATGCAAGGTAAAACACTATACATGCTGTAGTATTACACTCAGACTTTCCATAAGAACACTGGAGAAACAAAATTTAAAGACTCAGAGGGGAAGCTGAGGAAAGGAAAGTTAATGGAGAATAACAAAGCAGCCACTACAATACAAACTTAAAGAAAAAAAAATAGGGTTGGTATATTACTTACGTTTTTATTTTGGAGTGGAGTGGGCATTGACTCACTCTAAATTATATGGGCCCAGTTTTAAAAAAAACCAAACCATTGTCTAAATAAAAGCATGGTATTGATATGAGCCATACTTTCTTAGCACTGTACTTCCTGTTAGATAATTGAAAAGCAGAAGCAGTATTACTACTGCTTTTATGTGGCACAGAGAGATGCACTGAGCTCTTGCACAGCTGGTCATTGTATTATAGGCTGTCATGCCTCCAGCACAGTCATGTTGATTCTTCCTTAATTTTTTTCTTTCTAATGTGCTCTAGGAAGAAGGGGTTTGGTGGAACTGCAGGAATGGCCTATGTTGGAACAGTATGCTCCAAAAGCCATGCAGGAGGGATTAATGTGGTAGGATATCTTTAATACCCCTTTAAATAAAACTTTAATGTGTACTCTGTATCTTTAATATAAAAGGGAGACAGTATTAAGGATCTGACAACCTCTAGAAGCAAGAGAATTCTTAATAGCTGCTGCTTTCTGCCTCCTTTAACTCTCCACTTTGTGTATATACTGCAACTCAAAGTCCCAGATTAGGTCATGTTCTAAGACCCTAGGAGCTGTCAATGCCATTCCTCTGCAGGCAGCATTGAGTATCAAAGGCCTGGCTCCTTTCTGAGAGGCGCTGAGCCCCCATATCTCTGGTTGAAGTTAGTGGGAGCTATGGGTTGTTGTGATGATTGGATCTACACATTTACCCTAATTGGGAGCTCAACTGTAAAAAATGAAAGTTCAGAAAATGTCACAATAACTTGTACTAACAAATGCTGGTGGGGAAAAGGTGCAAAAAGAGAGAGACTGAATCAGTCCAAACCAAAAGGTCTTTTGGTATAATTCAAGGACTGTGTTAAGATCATGTCAGGTAAACAAGAACAGTATGAGACCGGAAATCAACTCACCAAAATTGGTGTGTCGGAAACTCGACCGAATTGGCGGGGGCCTTAAAAAAAACAAAAAAAACCAAAAAAACCACCTCAAACCAAAAAAAAAAAACCCAGAGAGAGGCTGCTAGGGAAAGCTGACTAGCTCTGGGCTGGCTGACTGAAAGGGGAGAGAAGAGGAAGGAGCGAGCTTTGCCAGCATGGCTGCCAACTCCACTGTCCTAGGGCCCCAGACCTTCTTTTTCCCAATCCTGAAAGATGTCCTGACCAGCCTGGGCCAGAAAGAAGTAGCCAGATGACTTGGCCACATCCATCAGCTCTGGCTGAATCCCCAGCACTGCCTGGGATGTGAGAGTTTGTCATTGACCCCTCCCACCTGTGTGTTCTTTTCCTTCCCCACCTTATGCCTTCTTTTTTCTATCTCTTTCCTCTTTTGTTTAATAAGTCTGGCTTAGCTGGCCAAGGCTATATTTTGCAATACTGCTGTAAGCCTGTAACCAGAAAGAGGCAGCTAAAAGCAGTGCTGTAAACAACCCAATGCTGGTACAAGTTTGCCAGGTCTCAGAGTGGCTAATAAAACTGTGTGCTGGACCTATGTTTTTCCAGCTGTGAAGTTGCAAGTGAAAGACGACACCAAAGACAGAAACTGCATTTTCTATCTTTGCTATTCTTTTCTCTCCCTTTGTTGTGTGTGTGTGTGTGTGTGTGTGTGTGTCTTGTTTTGCCTTCTAGGAAACGGGACTGGACGTTAACAACAGCAACAATGACCGCTCCAGCCCATCTCAATTAACTTCTCTTTTCCCCCAAAAAGGACAGTTAGTTATTACCATTTTTCATACTATCTGAAAGACTGTCAAACAAGGGTTTTTTTCTCTTTCTACAAACTGTACCCAGCTTAAGGGAAGAAGAAAACGGAATGATGTTAAAATGAATGTCTTATTTAATACTTCACATTTCAAGTGCTTTAACTGTTTTTCCTTCCTTTCTGTATCTTTAATAAAAAATTAAAAGGATTTGTGCCATGGTACTAAGCAGGGTGAGGTCTCAGTGTACCACACTCTGAACCTTGTTTAATGCTGTTTTCATGTTGGACAGTGCCTGGTTTATGTTAACACCTTTCACTCTTTGAACCCATATATTCCATCTAAATTAATACAGCAGAGTGCTCCTGTAGAAATCTATCCCCAAGTCTGTGCATGACCTTTGGATTCACAAAGGGCACTGCCAAATCAGAGGGCAAGGATTTAGCTAGGCAACTATCCTGTTGCGTGAAACTGCAATGTAACTTCAGTATCACTGTTGTGAAAATTAGAGATTCACAGCACTATGACTGTGAGAAACTAAAGCATTATGGAGATGGGGCTTTTCAGCCACTCCACAAGCAGCGGCAGGAACAGATTTCAATAAGGAGTCAATTAACAGAACTCCTCATTTAGACAGTTTGTCAGCACCAAAATCATCATTGTGCAATCTCACTTCCTAGGAATAGTTACAAAAGACTTGCACCAGAGATACTCAAATTGTAGCTTGCGTGGTTATGAAAGGAGGTGTGGATTGGTCTGGGGGGGTGAAGAAAAGGCAGTTGTTTAGTTCCTGGGCTAGTACTCCTGTGGCGGCTGATCTCTCTAATTCTGCCTGGGGAGGTGCGATGCCACTGATGTAAACAACAGTGCCCCGTGCTCTGGAACTTTAGCTGCGCCATAGTGCAGGTGTAGTGGCAGATGGATACCACGTGTGTTTTTAGTCTAACTAGTGTCACTCCTGGATTTATAGAACAGCCTCGTAGCTGCAGCAGCGTTCAGTTCCTCTCTTGTTCCTCATGCACTTAGTCTCTGTGATCAGGTAGCTTCTCTGCTAACGATCACAATTGACACTAAGTGACACCCTTGAGGTTTTTGTTGTGTGGATACGTGCCTGGTGGAAATTGAACTGGGATCTCCCAATTTATTTCAGTAGGCAACTAAATTAGCCAGAGTTGCCTTTCAAACTGTTGACTTGGAGCAGAGATTCTCAAACATTCCCATAATATGCACCAGATTTAATAGAGTGAAGATGACTCTGCCCATCCATGATCACATGACCTCTCTGGGACTGATGTATATGGAAAAGTAATAGTAAGTTATTTGACATAGTTTAGCTTCTGTAATGCTGTATAGTAGCTAGAAACAGAGAAGAGAGCACCGGGTGACAGACAAGAAGGTGCTCCACAGGCCACCAGTGATCCTGGATCAGAGCTGGAGAACCATTAAGCTAGGTCAGAGATGGGCAAACTACGGCCCCCGGGCCACATCCGGCCCACAGGACCCTCCTGCCCGGCCCCCAGGCTCCTGGCCCGGGAGGCTAGCCCCCAGTTCCTCCCCTGCTGTTCCCCCTCCCCCGCAGCCTCAGCTCACTGTGCTGCTGGTGCAATGCTCTGGGCGGCAGGGCTGCAAGCTTTTGCCAGGCCGCAGCCTGACCCGGTGCTCTGTGCTGCGCGGTGGCGTGGCTGGCTCTCGCTGGGCGGCACAGCTGCCTGTCCTGGTGCTCTGGACAGCTCGGCTGTAGCGCTGCCAGCCACTGGTGCTCCAGGCAGCGCGGTAAGGGGACAGGGAGCGGTGGGGTTGGATAGAGGGCAGGGGAGTTCAGGGTGGTGGTCAGGGGGGCAGAAGTGTGGATAAGGGTCGGGGCGGTCAGAGGGCAGGGAACAGGGGGGTTGAATGGGGGCAGGGGTCCCGGGGGGCAGTCAGGAAGGAGAGGAGGGGTTGGATGGGGCGGGGGTGGGGTGGGCAGGGAGCCCGGGGGCGTTGGATGGGGCAGGAGTCCTGGGGGGGCCATCAGGGGCGAGAAGCAGGTGTCGGCTGCGGGACGGGGACAGGCCACACCTGGCTGTTTGGGGAGGCACAGCCTCCCCTAACTGGCCCTCCATACAATTTTGGAAACTCGATGTGGCCCTCAAGCCAAAAAGTTTGCGCACCCCTGAGCTAGAGACACAAGGCTCTATAACCTATTACCAATCTACTGGTCAGCTATGTACTCGTACAAGTTAGAAAGCAAAAACCATCTAGGTTACCCAACTCTGAAGATCACATTAATGCAGTGACTAAGCCTAGTATGAAGTTTCTGAAGGTGCTGGGGGAACATTGGCTTCTTCCCAGTACAGACACTACAGTAATTCACTCTTTTTGTTTTGGTCTTGTGTAGTTTGGGCAAATCAGTGTGCAGATGTTTGCATCAATTATGGCTCATGAGCTGGGTCATAACCTGGGAATGAACCATGATGATGAAAGAGTTTGTCAGTGTGGAGCAGAAAGCTGTATTATGAACTCTGGAGCATCGTAAGTAATTTTCCCTTTATGCCAGGTTGGAGGATATGTCCACAGATGATGATCAAAGATTTATAGGACACAGTTACTATTCAAAGCATTCTTATAAACAGCTCATTAATTTTCACAACAGGCTTAGGAGGAAGGCAAATATTAGGGTTATCGACACGGGAAGTTAATGCAGAATAAATTAGGCTGTCCACTTAGAGTGGACTAAGCTCAGCTGCGTCTCCTGATGGCATTCTGCACCAAAACATTAAAAATTCTGCACACAGTATTTTAAAATTCTTCAGATTTTATTTGTCAAATAAATGTGGAGGCTTCAGCATGGCATTGGGGAGCACAGGCCACAAGTGCTGGTGGGAGATCACTGTGCAGCTCCCCTCCCCAGGACATGGACTTAACGGTGAGGCTGCACCCAGCCCGGACACAGCGCAAAGACCGGGTGTCATAAACATACAGCTCAGAGTAGCATAAAATCCCTCCTTTACCTGTAAAGGGTTAAACTCAGATAACCTGGCTGGCACCTGACCAGAAGAACCAATGGGGAAAAAAGATACTTTCAAATCTGGGGAGGGAAAAAGGCTTTGTTTTGTGCTCTGTGGGTGTTCTCTCGGAAAACAAAGGAAAAGACCAAGCAAATAATCCAGCTCCTACTAAAATAATACATCTAATATTACAAAAATAGTAAGTAATAGTAAGAAAATGCGTTTAAAGTATCTTTTGTTTTAGCTTGTAAATTTGCCCTGTGCTAAGAGGGAGGTTTATCCCTGTTTTTGTAATTTTAAAGTTTTGCCTAGAGGGAAAATCCTCTGTGTTTTAAATCTTTTTGTTATCCTGTAAAGTTATCTTCCATCCTGATTTTACAAAGGTGATTCTTTTATCTTTTTTTTTTTTAAGTAAACTTTTTTTAAAAACCTAATTGTTTTTCAGTGTCCTGAATTCCCAGTGGGTTTGATCTGTGCTCACTTTTTAACCAATTGGTTAGAATATTATTCACAAGCCTCCGCAGAAAAGGGGGTGTAGAAGCTTGAGGGGATATTTTGGGAAGGTAGGGCTCCAAGTGGCTTTCCCTGAATGTTTGTTTAAATCACTTAGTGGTGGCAGCGATACCAAGGGCAAAAAAGAAATTTGTGCCTTGGGGAAGTTTTAACCCTAAGCTGGTAGAAATAAGCGTAGGGGTTTTTTCATGCGGGTCCCCATATCTGTACCCCAAATGGGGAGGGAACCCTGACATGGTGGCAGCAGTAATAAGTAATAGTAAGAAAATGCATTAAAGTATCTTTTTTTTCCCCCCATTGGTTCTTCTGGTCAGGTGCCAGCCAGGTTATCTGAGCTTAATCCTTTACAGGTAAAGGAAGGATTTTATGCTACCCATAGCTGTATGTTTATGACACCGGGCCTGCACCAGAAACACCCCAGGGACCTGTCCCATGCCAGGTGCACCAGGTGTGGGCAGGCAGGATCCAAGTGTGGAGGGGATCCAGGTGTGGCTTGAGAGGGTTTGGTGTGGGGCAGTCTGGGTGCAGGTGGCTCAGTGGGGGATCCAGGTGTGTGGGGGATCTGGATTCACAGGGGCTTGTGGGGGTGTTCTGAGTGCAGGGGCAATGGGACTCTGCAGGGGGGTTCAGGTGAAGGTGGTTGGGGCTCAATGGGGAAGTGTGGGGGGGAGGGGACAGCTCGGCAATGGGGTCGGTGTGGGGAGCTCAATGGCGGAGGTCCAGATGCTGGCAGAGTGGGGCTCAGTGGGGTTGGAATCCAGGGGCAGCTGGTTGGGGCTTGGTAGGGTGGGGATCTGGGAGCAGGTGGCTGGTTGGGATGGTCCAGGTGCAGGGGGAGTGCGGCTTGTCGGGGAGGGGGAGGTTCTGGGTGCGGGGTGTGTGTGTGTGAGACTCAGCAGAAGGTCTGAGTATGAGGTGGGGGCAGATGCGGGGGCAGCTCCCTGTAGAGTGATCCCTCCTCCTGCAGCTGAGTAGCGATGGGTGCAGGAAGCTTCCTGAAGTGGGGGAGAAATCTGGGGGTGGGTCTGACACAGCCCCGGATGCTGTGCAGGGGAAGAGGAAGTCCAGTCCTCCCCAGCCCAGTTGAGACTAGCAGCTGAGCCCGGTGCAGGGTAGGAGGCACCAGCCGGGTCCTTCCCAGCCCCGTTCCCAGCCCCACAGATCTGCCTCTCTGCCAGCTGCCCTGGGTACCCGAAACATACTGCTGGAAAGGGTCATATGACCGTTCTTGTGGCTTCCCTGTCAGAAAGTAATTTTTCTACGGAGAAGCAAAGAAATCTGCTTGGGACATAAATTCTGCGCATGTGCAGTGGCGCCAGGAGTAAAATTGCACAAAGGCACTTTTAGTGCAGAATAAGAAATGCCCACATGGGGAGCTAGTGTGGAATAGCTATTGCACTTTAAATTCACAACCTAGCTTATTTTCATTAGCTTGCTATGTGGACAACCCTATATTATCCTTGTGTTTGGGAACTGAAAGGTTACATGACTTAACTCAGGAGTTCATGGCTCCCAGACCTTTGTTTAGATGACACCTATTCCCTTGTACTGTATTATTTTTCTGATTGTGACTCTGTTTGTTGTTTTGTCATCCGGAGGTTATATAATTGAACTCATGGTACTCTTTAAATATTTTATTAAGGGGTGGTCAATTTTCCTTTAAGTAAAGATTTTTGCTTTACGAATGTAGCAGAAAGATTTATATCTCATTCCACATTCAGAGGTATCTTACTATATTGTCCTCGTCTGTCTCTAGCTGTTGGCTCTAATTTTTGCTAGACTGACTCTTTATTGCACAAGAATGCTGGTCAAGAAGAACTCCTAAGTAGACATAGTGTAAAGAATGGCTAATACTCTGTTGCAGAGGGTCCAGAAATTTCAGCAGCTGCAGTGCAGAAGACTTTGAGAAGTTAACTCTGAACAAAGGTGGAAGCTGCCTGCTTAACGTTCCCAACCCTGATGAAACCTATAGCATCCCATTTTGTGGCAACAAGTTGGTGGATGCTGGGGAGGAGTGTGACTGTGGTTCTCCAAAGGTTAGTAACTGGGACAGTTCACCAGTGTTGCTCACATGACTCTATGTTAAATGCAGACTGCCTGCATTTCTGCAGGGGTCAGATATGATTCTTTCTCATTCACTGAATTACTCTTACTGCTTTAATTTACAGGAATGCGAAAGTGATCCTTGCTGCGAATCAGATACTTGCAAACTCCGAGCAGGGGCTGAATGTGCATATGGCGACTGCTGTAAAAAATGTCGGGTAAGAGATCCCAGGATGGTGTTGGAAGAATCTCATGTCTTAAAGCATTCTCCACTGACTCTGAGGAAAAAGGAGTGCCGGGCTTGATTAGTGGGTCCAGGAGGGAAATAGTCTCTGCTGAGCTGGGAAGGTTTTTGCATGTTTCCAGCACAAAAGGGAGACTTCAGCAAAGTGCATGTTCAGTTTGCTAGGCTGTTTTTGTATTTATTTTCAGAATGTATGTTGATGTATGGCTTTTTAGATCTTTGCTTGGGATTTTATTTTTCCTTTTTCTGCCCCTTCCAGTTTCTTCCAGGAGGCACTGTGTGCCGGGCAAGTACCAATGAATGTGATCTCCCAGAGTACTGCAATGGGACCTCCCAGTTCTGTCAGCAAGACGTTACTGTTCAGAATGGGTACCCGTGCCAGAATGATGAAGCCTATTGTTACAATGGGGTTTGCCAGTACTACGATGCGCAATGTCAGGCTATCTTCGGCTCAAGTAAGGATGATGATCGTAACGTTTCGGAGGGCCATGGCTAAAAGAGAGAAAACACCCAATTTGTTTAACGAATATGGATTTTAGATTTTTTTAGTCTATAAGAAAAGACCAGCCAGAATTGGCAAAGGATTTTCAATATTTCTGGTATTTATGACAAATTAACTTTTATTGTGCCATAAAATTCATTGTGGTGCTATGGATTCAAGTACTACTAATTTCCTTGCTATGATACTCTCTTTGTCAGATTCTATTTATAATGCTAAATCTATTCATCAAGACTTAATGTCCAGCTAATAATATTTCTTTCTAAGTGACTGTATTTTCTCTCAGTACTGTTAGCTTGGAACCTATTTGGACCAACTGTTTTACCCCATTTGTGTATTTTGGTCAAACTTTCCGATTATTCATGCTGCAGATGCGACCTGGGTTTTGGGGCTAGAGAGAAGTATGTGCACAATGTGAGCTGCTTCTCTAGCTCTCTGTTAGCTGACCTAGTTCCCCCTCTGTCTTTGCAGGAGCAAAGGCTGCCCCTAACATTTGTTTTGCTGAAGTGAATTCCAAAGGTGACAGATTTGGCAACTGTGGTTACCAGGGCCATGACTACAAAAAGTGTTCCAGCTGGTGAGTTGGGTTTAACGAAGGAGGGAATGCATAACAGGTATCATTCAGGAAGTCTCCAAAAATCCACATTCAGATGCCTTAGAATTAGCCAGCTGTCAAATCCTTATACATAGCACAACTTGGCAATAGAGATTTGTCATAGACACACACTGCCCCATAATCTACCTTCACTGATGCTGTGTGTGTCTTTCAAAAACCAAAATAAAGTAGCTTAGAAAAGTTCTTTTAAAACCTTAAATTTTGAATCTGTGTTATTGGAGCTTAGGTTACAAATACATAAATGTACAAAAAAATTCAAATTACTTTATAACTCTGTTATAATATTAGTCTTTATCTAAATGGGCATGAATTTTCAAACAATTTTTGCTGCAAAGTTTAATAAATTAATATATAAAAAGAGGCATCTTGGAAATAACGAACCTGCATTGTATTGTTCTTTTGCTACACTAAGCACTATGAATAATAGTGTCATGTAGACATGCTCTTTTGCGGACTTTTTTTTCTCTCATTAGCTACATAGCGGTGCTGCAGGGGTGTATTTGCTTTTGTTTGAGGATCACAAATTTTTGCCAACAGCAGGCATAAATCCATGTCCTCCTGGTTTTAGACTGATATACAGCTCACTCTTGTTCTGCTCTTCACTTCAGCGTGATGTTAGTATTTGGGAGCATATCTCATGTGATCTTTAATAATTGTCAGTTAGGAAAGGAAGGCCAGAAAGATCCTTTCCTCTATATGAATTAAACACCAGAACCATAACAGTTCTTAAATTATACTGTTGTTGTAGGAATGCCATGTGTGGAAAGCTGCAGTGTGAGAATGTGAAAACCATGCCTGTTTTTGGGATTGAACCTGCAATTATTCAAACCCCCATCAGAGACACTAAATGTTGGGGTGTGGATTTCCAGCTAGGATCAGATGTTCCAGATCCTGGAATGGTGAATGAAGGCACAAAATGTAATACTGGAAAAGTAAGCAATAACAAATTAATAACTTTAAAATATTCCTAGGATAAAACCTAAATGAGTTGTTAGATGTGTGTAAATCATCTGCAGCTCCTTGTTTACATGCATACACATACATATTAATTCACCTTCACGTTGGTGCATGCAACTAATACCAAACTTAACAATTCATTACTTCCCCATCTCCTCCTTCCCCAACACTAATTGAGTAACACTCTCCCTGGAAATCGACTCTGTGAATAAATTCCTTTAAAGGGAAGTTCTTTTTAGAAGAAACAAAAGCAAGTGTTAAGTTCAGTTAAGACCCAGGATCTCTGGAAATCGGTGATCAAGAAGAACTAGCTATACAAAAACTGCTTTTCAGGCAATGGGTGGAAATTCAGGTCTGCGTCCATACATTGTAATTATCAAGCTGGCTGAAAAGGAGACCCAACTATTTCCTTCTATAGTTCAGCATAGGGGCTGCACCGAACTCTTCCCCGGCAGTGGTATGGTACCTTGCTATCTGTCCATTTGTACCATGGATGATTCTGATACTACTGGTCTGTATTAAGACCTTGTGGGAAGCATTTTAGGTGAAAATACAGATCATTTGCAACAAACCTTATGAATTCCTTATTACAGCCAACAAGTTTATATCAGACTTAAAGCTTCCAGGGTGAGAGAAGAGTGTGCATTCTCCAAGTGGTGTGAGCTTGCTGTGCAGCACTAATTGAAGGTAGCATGGAAGTAGTACAGGCAGCTCATACACTGAGCAAGAGTCCAGGGTAAAACAGGGGTTGGAGAAGGGAGGGGAGGAAGGGTGGAGGTGGTCATATTAGTTAGTCCAAAACCATCATATTTGTATTGGGAGTCATCTTGTTTCTTTTTACTTCCCTAGATCTGTAGGCACTTCCAGTGTGTAAGTGTCTCTGTTCTGAACTATGACTGCGATGTGGAGAAAAAATGCCATGGACATGGAGTAAGTCAGGCATAAAGGTGCCTTTCTATTCTGATCCAGCCTGGTCTGAATGTTCCCTGAAAGTCCTGCAGTATTTCTTGGGTATTTCTCATATTGGGCAATATCATTTTCTCGGGATGTTCTTCAGTAAGAAAGCTCAGATTCATTGATTTTTAAGGCGTGAACAGACCACTATATCATCTAGTCTGACTTCGTTTTATGGAATTTCACTCACCTCTGTATTGAGCCCAGTAACTTGTGTTTAATAATTAGCTGTTTTACTGCTACAAACCTTTCATTGATCACTACCTAAAGAATGTAACTAACACAGGGGTGGGCAAACTACGGGCCGGGGGCCGTGTCCGTCCCTCCAGATGTTTTAATCCGGCCCTCAAGCTCCCGCCGGGGAGCAGGGTCTGGGGCTTGCCCTGCTCTGGCACTCCAGCCGGTGAGCGGAGTAAGGGGCTTGCCCCACTCTGCTGGCTCCCAGAAGTGGCATGTCCCCCCTCTGGCTCCTGTGCGTAGGGAAAGCCAGGGGGCTCTACACGCTGCCCCCGCCCCAAGCACCATCCCTGCAACTTCCATTGGCTGGGAACCACGGCCAATGGGAGCTGCAGGGGTGGCACCTGCAGACAGGGCAGTGTGCAGAGCTTCCTGGCTGCACCTCCACATAGGAGCCAGAGGGGGGACGTGCTGCTGCTTCTGGGAGCTGCTTGAGGTAAGTGCCGCCCAGAGCCTGCACCCCTGGCCCCCTCCTGTGCCCCAAACAACTGCCCCAGCCCTGATCCCCCTCCTGCCCTCCAAACCCATCAGTCCCAGCCCGGAGCATCCTCTTGCACTCCAAACCCCTCATCCCCAGCCCCACCCCAGAGCCCGCACTCCCAGCCAGAGCCCGCACCCTCTCCCGCACAATCCACACTTTCGTGAGCATTCATGGCTCGCCATACAATACCCAGATGTGGCCCTCGGGCCAAAAAGTTTGCCCACTCTTGAACTAACAGAAAGCTGTTTAATGTAGAAACACTACTTTTTGTTTGAAAGCCCTAAAGGGTGGGATTTATTATGAGAAGTTGCTTTTCTGTGCGGTTAACACGAAAGTCACCTTGATGTTCCATCTTCACTGGTTATTAAATAATATGAGCTGAACAGGTTTTAAAAACTGTTTTAGTACAATGTTTTGTCTGGCTAGTATAACCCAAGCATTACTGTTGACAAAAATGTTTCTTTTAATACAACTGCTTATAGGCTGCGTAGTCCAGAAATGATTTTATTTAAGCAGAGTTTATAAAAGTCTGGCAAAACAGCATTTAAATAGGTTTAAACCCAGTCTGGCCAGCATAGTTTGTTTACTATTGTGGATGGACACTGAAGGAAAATAAGACACAAAATTTTAACTATGAGGGTAATTAACCATTGGAACAACTACCTAAGGGATGTGATGGATTTTTCCAGCACTTGAAATCTTTTAGAAAGATGCTCAATCTTGATTTTAAAAAATGCTCTAGCTCACCCATAAGTTATTGTGCTGGATGCAGGAATTACTGGGTGAAATTCTCTGGCATGTTCTATGTACAGGGTCAAACTAGATGATCACAGTGGTGCCATTTGGCCTTAAAAATCTAAGATGTAAAAATTAGTCTCTGAGGTTTTCATAGATACACACTTACTGAACAAAAATAAATCTATATATAAAAATGAACATTATAATGAATTTTTTAAACAGTTTCTAGAAATGTCTGCCACTGTCTCACTAGCTACATAACTATAACCCTCGTGGAAGTAGAAGCTGCCTCTGTATTGATAAAGCATAGCACTTGCTGCTGAAAGTGCAGTTGTCTGGTTCAGAATAGGCATGAGAATGCAGAACCGATGGGAAAGCAGGGACTTTCACATTGTTAGAAGAGAAGTTCTAGTACTCTGGGTTACTGTAACAGTGGCTAAAGCGTCTGAAGGGCATGGGTTTGGGGATTTTTAGTTCTTTTTAAATTAAATTCCTCTTTTTTTTCATACATTGCAACTGTTTCTGCATTCTCAGTCCTTCTCTATTTAATCAGACTCAAGATGGCGGCTTCCCAACTGACTCTTGCTTAAAATTGTATTTAATCTTTGAGATTTAACAAATACAATATCCTATTATGTTGCAGTTCACTTTAACAGTTTGGGGGTTTTGTTTCTCCATTTCCCGCCTTTCTGGTTGTGTTTGTTTTTTATTTCTTCCCTGTGCTGGACTAATAGAAACGTTGGCTTGTCAGCAAATAATGTGCTTCACAAATGTATAGAAAACCCAACATGTGTTTATAACTTTGCTACAGTGTCGTTTGCTGCTGGATTGATGGTCTTGGAGGGGGTGCCTTTGAGGGAGTGGGAGCGTTTCACAACCTACTGCTGCACCAAGGACAGCTCTCAGTCCAGTACAACTGCCCTGGTTTTAAGATCATACTGAGCAGGTTGTGGGGAAAGATTCTAGATGCTGTGTATAGAAACCAAGTACTAGTTCTCCTTCAAGTGATGGTCCCTATGTGTGTATTCCACTGTGGGGCACACATGCACTTTGAGACCAGACACTTCATGCTAGTAGTGTGCATTGGTCACACCTATGCCTCCTCGTGCTCTGGGGCATTAGGGGATGCCCTCTAATTCCTCTCTATGGCACGTGGTCTGGGGCTGAACTCCTCAGAGTCTGCAGCTTCTCTATCATTCCTGCTAAAATTTTAGCTTCCATTGTGTAAATAGTTCCCCCCCCCCCCTTAGCTAGCTAGTTTTGGTGTTTTAGTAGTTAGCTAGTGTTTTGGAGGTCTAAGGTTTTTTCTCCATCCTCATCACCCCCTTCCTAATCCTAACGTTTGGGGTTCTTAGCATGCCTAAGATCTTAGGCTTCAAATCTGGTGTGGCCTGCCTCTTGGTCTTCCCAGTGAGTGATCTTCATGATTTCAGTGGATATTACTTTGGAGAATCCCCCTAATCCCAATATTTGCCATTCATTTCAAACCTGGCAATCCCGCAATTTTTGGCTTCATAGACAGCTAATGGAGCGGTTGATATGCTCCCAGTCTGGTTGTCAGACCCCTGCTCTCGCTCCCCATTCATCAACAGGAGTCACCTAGTAGCGCACCTCCTGGCCAGATACTTCCCAGCTCTGGACCATCAGATGCCAAGCCTAGGGATTCTAGGAAGAGATGGGAGGAGGGAAAGAAATAGTAAATATCCCTTCCTAAAGCCTCTAATAAGAAGACAGCCCCCCCTTCCCAGTCATCCCTCCCACACACACCTTCCAAATGGATAAGATGCCGCAGCCTCATATTGGGTGTGTTAGGAACTCATGGAGACCATTGGTCCAATCTGTCGGTGCTAAAGATCGAGTTCTCCTAAACAGCCAGCTGCAGGGAGGGGTGGGACCATCCCCAACACTGGCAAGAGAGAGGAGGAGGGAGTGATTTGCTGGCTGCACCATTGGTTCCGCACCAGAGCAGCAACAGAAACGTCCAGTAAACCTAGAAAAGTCCATTTTAGTTCCAGAACAAGGTACAGAATTGATGGGCGCAACTCTGAATTCGATTTCAGGCACAGCTTACTTACCTGAGGACAGATTCCACAACATGCAAAACTAGGGTTCCAGCACTATTCAGTTTAGTTCTGCATCACTGGCCCTGAGTCCTAGAAAAAAAATTAAGCAGGACAGAGTGTGAGTGATTCTTGTGGCACCCTACTAGCTGAGGCAGTTTTGGTTCACCAGCATCCTCCAGATGCTAATGCTCCCATGCATAGGAATCTGACCGTTTCTGAACCTGCTAACACAGAACACAGGCAGGACCAACCATCCCAACCCAGCATCCCTCTATCTAACAGCCTGGTATTTGGATGGATAATGAGCTTAACGAGAGTGTGTTCCAAGAAGGTACAATCCATCCTCAATAATAGCAGGAAACTCTATGAAATGATGCTATGCAACTAAATCAGACGTGGGCAAACTATGGCCCGCGGACCACATCCGGCCTGTGGGACCATCCTGCTGGCCCCTGAGCTCCCGGCTGGGGAGCCTAGTCCCCAGCCCCTCCCCTGCTGTCTCCCTTCCCCGGCAGCCATGCTGCTGCGTGGGCCACGCTCTGGCCTGCCACTCCTGCTGGGCAGTGTGGGGCGTGCAGCTGGCTCTGGCCGGGTGTCGCGGCTGCGAGCTCCTGGTGCTGGTAAGGGGGTGGGGAGCGGGGGGGTTGGGTAAGGGAGCGGGAGGTTCTGGGGGGCAGTCAGGAAGGAGGGGGTGGTTGGATGGGGCAGAGGTTCTAGGGGGGCGGTCAGGGATGGGGAACAGGAAGGGTTGGGAGTGGGAGTCCTGGGGGGCCTGTCAGGGGGTGGGGATGTGGATAGGGGTCGGGAGGGCAGTCAGGGGACAGGAAGCAGGGGGGGTTGGATAAGGGGGTGGGATCCCGGGGGGAAGTTAGAGGCGGGGGGTCCAGGAGGGGGTGGGCAGGGGAGGAGGAGCAGAGGGCAGTTGGATAGGGGGTGGGAGTCCCAGGGGGGCTGTTGGGGGTGAGGGCGTGGATAGGGGTCGGGGCAGTCAGGGGACAGGGAGTGGGGGGTTGGATGGGGGCGGGGGTCCCTGGAGGGGTCGGTCAGAGGACAAGGAGCAGGGGGGATTGGATGGGTTGGAGGTTCTGAGGGGAGCAGTCAGGGGGTGGGAAGTGGGAGGGGCAGATGGAGGTGGGGGGCCAGGCTGTTTGGGGAGGCACAGTCTTCCCTACCTGGCCCTCCATACAGTTGCACAACCCCAATGTGGCTCTCGAGCCAAAAAGTTTGCCCACCCGTGAGCTAAATGGAGATTTTCTGTGTGATGTCAACTTCATTGCATACCCGAGGATTTGGACATCTCTGTCATCTCAGAATTCCTTCTTTCCCTCAAAGACTCAGGCCTGTCTCTTTTCTGTGTGTGCATTTGGCTGTGTTTAACACATTCTATCAGCCAGTGATAGCTATTCAACCTTTGCCTCCACTGTATGATTGTAAGGTTTCTGAAAGGCCTTACTGGAACCTATCCTTTGCACAGAAACCAAGGCCAGCCTGGAACCTCAACCTGGTTTTGTCAACACTCATGAATCCTCCCTGTGAACCATTGGCCCGTTCCTTTCTTCACCTGTCTGTGGTGCCCTTCCTGTAATCACCACTGCCAGAAGAGTGGGTGAGCTCAGGGCCTTTATGGTGGGCTTTCCCCCTATCGTTTTCCACTGGGGGAAGGTCTCCTTGAGGTTACAGCCCAAGTTCATTCCAAAGGTTCCCTCTGAATTTCCCATTCACCAAGTCATAAATACAGCTCCCTGTCTTCTACCCAGAACTTCACGGCACCAGAGAAGACAGTAAGCTCCATTCTCTGGATCTCCATCAAGCCTCAGCTTTCCACCTGCAAAGATTTCCAGAAATCTCCGAGACTTTGTTTCCATTGCTGAGCAAACAAAAGGAGAAGCAGTATCCTCACAGACATTCCACATCGATTTCTGGTTGCATGTGCCTTTCCTGTGATCTTGCAGGGACTTTCTCCTCAGAGCCTGAGGGCTCACTTGACCAGAGCCCTGGCTGCTTCCATGGCTTCTCTTCAGGATGCTCCACTCCTGGAGATCTGTAGAGTGGCAGTATGGGACTCTTCACACCTTTACTAGACATTACACCCTGATATAAGCCTCTTCTGCAGACACCTCCTTCATTATAGTGGTCCTGCAGTCGATGGTGCAGCATTCCTTTCACCATCCTCTTCACTGACTACTGCTTGGGAGACACCTACAGAGGACCATCATGTGAAGAAGAAAGGTTACTTACATTACTGTAACTGGAGTTCTTTGATGTGTGGTCCATGTGGATATTTCATTTCCTGCCATCCTTCCCCTCTGCTTCGGATCCTTTCCTAGAGTGATTTGCATTAGAGAAGGAACTGGAGAGGTGGTCGGTCCGTGCTTCCTCTTACACCCTCGGTTTGGAGCACGAAGCAGCACAGGGTGCACGTGCAGACCAGTGAACACTGCTACCAAGAATCTTTCCAGTCCCCGGCCCATGAAACCCATGTGGACCTCACTGTGCAATACACATAGGTACCATGCATCTCAAAAAACTCCAGTAACAGCAAGGTAAGTACCCTTTCTTTTGGAACCTTCTGATTCAGGAGTTGGGCTGTAGCCTTTGAAGACACTTTGCAGCATTTCTCTTTGATCCACCAACTAGCAGGGGGAGAGTCTTATGTGGAGCTACAGTTGCAATGGCAGTAATATGTGGGTTTTTTTGTTTTGTTTTTTTAATTTATAGGTGTGCAATAACAACAAGAACTGTCACTGTGACTCAGGTTGGGCCGCTCCCTACTGTGACACGAAAGGATACGGAGGAAGCATAGACAGTGGACCTCCTTATAATGGCAAGTAGTGATGAGATGACTTCAGGGCAGCATGCCCTTCTTGCTGTTGGTGCTATTTGGACAGTGTGCGCAAATACAGTGCCTAGTTGTCTGGCTGTCCTGGGAAATGAGACTGGCTGAAGTGCTGATGGTTGAAACTGCAGTGAGTGTTCTTTCGAGCACAAGAGCTTAGGCTTTGTGTCTTGTCGTGCTGGAGACTTCTGTCCTCTAGAATGTTGGAAATCTTGCAATTCCAGCTGTTTTTAATGACTTCTGTCATCCTGGGCCAAAATCTTTCAAGAGTAGTTGTGTCCAAACTGGAAATGGGAACCCATTCCAGTTTTGAATCCAACCTAGAACTAAAATTTGTAAGGAGGGGCAGATTTGAATCTGTCGATTCCAATCTATACATTAAAAATGTGAAGGCCTGTTTCTAGAAATAGTGGCAGATGGAAATAACTGTTTTATGTACATGATTGCATGCACAGGCTGAGTAAACACCCATAATACTTGCAGGGGGTGGGAGGGGGGTGTTTAGTGTTCTCTTTCTTGCTGGCATATACACCTGCAGTGTACATGTGTGACTTATGCCTTGTGAAGGGGGGTTAGGGTACCATGCACAGCATACTACTACATTACCATTTAACTAGCATTTATTATCTATGTGCAGACTGTGCTTCGTGTTGCACTAAACATAAATGTAACGCAGTCCCTGCCTTAAAGATCTTATGGTCAGTTTAGTATGTTTTTTGGTTATTGTTTTGTGAAATCTCTCTCCTGGAGGTTTTAGACAGACATGGGTTAGTGTCATGAGCCTAGCAGAAAAAGTATGTCTTTAGGAGGGACATGGGTGATGAGAGAGTGGTAGTCTAGTGCACTGGGGTTGGGAGGGCATTCCATGTGTAAAAGAGACTATTAGAAAAGGAACTGAAGGGAGTTGTGAAGCTTGCATGGCTGGGCAAGGGGGATGCGGTAGGAAACAGTATCCAAGTTGTAGCCTGGGGCAGACTGGTGCAATACCTTCAAGGCAAGGAAAGACCTGATATGGTAAGCAATGGGGAGCCAGCAGAGAGAGAGATGAGGACAGGAGTGACATGGTTTGCAATAGGTCAGGAGGATAACGTTGACTGCTCTCTTGGATGGAGTAATAGGGGTCTAGGGGGAAGCCAGTTGTAGTTACTGAGTTGAAAAATCACTCTCTAGAGTATGGAAAAGTGTCTGAACTATCAGGAGAGAAAGGAAGGGGCATAAAGGCTCCGTGTGGAGGGATGGACTAGTGACCCCCTTGAGATCCCTTTGAGCCCCACATTTCTATGATTCTGTGACTTTTCATACACTGTGTTGTGGAGAAAGATGCCACAAGCCTTGGGGATAGCCTGGATGAATGAAGAAGGAGAATGACTCTAAGGTTGTGAACCTGAGCTAAGGGAGGATAGTGGTCTTTCCCACAGCAATCAAGAAGGGAGG
Source organism: Mauremys mutica (assembly GCF_020497125.1). Lineage (NCBI taxonomy): Eukaryota > Metazoa > Chordata > Testudines > Geoemydidae > Mauremys > Mauremys mutica. The sequence goes on along the minus strand of NC_059073.1, from coordinate 132,126,136 downwards.
ATTTGAGGGGAGCTCTGTTTCGGCCCTGTTTAACTTGAGCTGGTGACAGGCCCTTCAGGATGACACATCGAAGAGAGTCTTTTACTACAATATTACTGTGCTATACTATTATAGCACAGGGATACTGGAGAACATACGCTTTACTCTTCTTTGACATATTGTCCCTTTTGAAATGACCACCAAAAAGTAATACATTGGGCATGCATCTAGCAATTATACTCAACTTTAGCTTTTCTTTTCTACAGAATGGAGGAAAATTGTAGAATCAGTCCTGTCAAAACCCAGTGCTATTGCAGTGCTTAGTGTGCTTAATGTGCATAAGCCCTGCCAAGTAGTGTCAGGCTAAGTACTGTTAGGCCTCAAACTTCCAGAAGCTGTAAGAAGCGAGTATAGTAGAATCCTGCAAGCATAAGCATAATCTATCTAGGAAGCTTTATAGATTAAGAAGGAAACTCTGTAAAGGTTGATACAGACTTGTGGTTACTATGCTCTGCAACCAGACACTTCTTTAAGCTGATTTAGGGTTTTTTAAGTCTAGCAAATTGACCACAACTAGCCACAAAAAGGAAAGATGAGCTGGTCAAAAGTGCACAGTTCATTAGTTCAAAACAACCGCAAATGCCACCCTGTAAAATTTGGCCACCTTGATTGGTTGACTTGTTCAAAAGCATGGCTAGAAAGTACTGTATAAATAAAATGCAGAAGCACAAATGAGTGTGTGTGGTGTTGACCTAAAAGAGATCGCTCTTTGTCAGGCTCACATACACCCCCGAACCAAAGGGACTTGCACTTCACTGACTGTCTGTGCCTGGCCAGTGCAGGGAATGGTCAACTGAAAGGTAATGTATCTTTGGATGAAAACAGGGTGAGGTATTAGGTAAAACGGTCTGGTAATGCTCGAGCTGGTTAATCTTAAGTCTGTATTAATACTATAGGTTAAGTTTATCAATAAATTGTTTAAGTTGTTTAAAAGTAGTAGTAGTTAATAGTAAATCATTATATAGCAACAGTATATGTATTTGTGCCTTGCTGGAAATGGGTACGGTGTGGGCAAGGTCAACAGACTATAAATCATAGTAACTTTGCAAGTCACTGTGCCTGTCTTCAGTATAAGTTACCATAAAGTTAGCATAAAAGTTAGTAAAGTGTGTTGATTAGATAAAGAGAGATTTTAAGATTGGTAAAATATAGTTAATCAATGTAGTAGTATCTCATATAAAATTATATGCTATTGGAGGTGGATATAATGCCTGTAAGGTTGTTAGCTAATCAAAAATAACAGCATTGCATGTTCTTGTAACTGTAATATTAATTGTTTTATATATATGTACTTATAGGAATAAGTAGTTAATGCATAATATTACTTGTACTTGTGCCTGTCTCCAGTATAATTTGTCATTTATATTAATCCTCATTCAGTGTTGGTCTTTAATTCTGTTCTTCTTATTCTGTCTGTGTTGCCTTTATAGTCGTAAGTCATTAAAAGCCTTTCTTGAGGAATAATTAGTTGTTAGTTTCTCTTTTGCGGACACTACTCAACCTCATTACATCTGTGTTGGGTGGTGGGAAGTAGCGAACACCCGGAGCCCCACTAGGGCCCTAATAGGAGCCCCCCTAGGGCTCTGATGTGTGCCTCCTCCTTCCATTAATCTCCACACTTAGTAGTGGTGATACTGTGAAAACTAATTCTGTCTGCTTTTCTTTCTCACCCTTTCCCTACCAGACAAAGACACCTCCTTGAGAGATGGGTTGCTGGTATTCTTTTTCCTGGTCCTTCCACTCCTTTTAGCTGCTGCTGTAGCATTTGCAAAGAGAAAGGCGCTGAAGCAATGGTTCAGGAGAACGATATCACATTGTCATCGGTAAGTAGATTTCCCACCCCACCCCTTTTGCTGACACTTCATAAACTGGCCACAGACTCCTCTACAGAAGATGATTCCAAAGAACTGATTGTCAGTAGTCCTGGGATGTAAACCTGAGATCCCCACGAGTGGAGATCAGGCAGGTTTATTCCACGCAGTTGCAGTATAGGAGGCAAGTGACCTGATATCAGTGGACCTCAGGCCATTCCTTTTAGTGTCATTTGATGTTGTCTGTTTTTGTTTTCTGGGCACATTCTTTGGGACAAAGGGACATTATCTATTCCTTGGAAGAGAAAGGCTCACAGTATGTCTGGACATAGGCACCTGTAAAGAGTGACATACATTTTACTGATGAATTTAGGGAGTAAAATAATAGTTCTTAAACACAGACTTAAATCCAGCCAGTATGTATCTATAAGAAGTGTCATAACATGTTGATGATGATCCTATTGAATTATAGTAAGATGGTTGACCACTCAATGTGGCCAATACAAATCTAATTCCAGATCACATACAAGTGTGCCAACTCCTCCTCCTCGCACAGAGACAGACCCAGGAAACTTCCAGCAGAACATGCCTTATACTTCGAGGAGCGTACCCATGGTAGGTGAGACTTGTTTTTTCTCAATCTTTGAGAGCAATTATTGTCCGTTTTGAAAGTAACAGAGTGGGTAGAAGGTTGACTTGATAAATGGATAATAAAAGCAAGAATTACTCCAAAACTATTAATACCTATTTTTGGTTGGTGGGTTTTTTGTTTTTGCTTTTTAAAGCAATATAATCTCGTATCTCAGCTCTTCACTCCCCTCACATGTAATGTATACACTGTAAGAAATACTAATGACTATGCTTTCTGTAGGACCTAAAATTTTACAGTAATAGCCTATATATAATTTATGATGATGAATCCCTTTCTTATTTGTCTGTACTCCTTATGGGACTGTATAAACAACCAATAATATTAATGAGGAAGATATCCTCTGAAGCCCAAAAGTTTTCAAAGAAGAAAATATCTAAGTAATTCCAAGTATAGTGCATTATTGATCTTGCAAAGCTACAGTAATAAAGGTAATAATTGGAGATATACCAATCTCCTAGAACTGGAAGGGACCTTGACAGGTCATCGAGTCCAGTCCCCTGCCTTCACTAGCAGGACCAATTTGCCCCAGATCCCTAAGTGGCCTCCTCAAGGATTGAACTCACAACCCTGGGTTTAAGCAGGCCAATGCTCAAACCACTGAGCTATCCCTCCTCCAAGTAAAAAGACCAGCTTGGAAGCACAACTGAGAGATTGCAGTCTCATTACATTTTTAAGATCTATATATAAAATGTGCTTTAAAATATAGATGGTACATACTAACATCTGTCTAGATTTTTCTACTGACCTATAATGCACTCCTACACATAATTGTGCCAAACTATTAAAGGTGACTGCAAAGTCTTAAATCAAAATATAGTAGTATTTTCCTCTTTTTGTTACATACCACATCAGACTGTTGCTAGGAAATGAGATTATTTTAATCAGGAGGCTTTTATTTTAAACAAAGTAAAAGTTTTTTTGGATGGTGGGAAGGACTAGGATTAGATGATTTAGTTTGATCCGTTAAACATTTCTCAAGCAGCAACCTTCTAAAGCACATCAGGATTTGCCATTTTGTAACACCAATAGATAGGCCAACTACATATTGAATGTAGTAATTTACTATCTGTAGTAGAAAGGGGTGTTGCCAGTGAGGAAATGGATTATTTTCTTAACTTCTTAGTAGTTAAATTTAAGGGGGGGGAAATGGGACTCTTATGGTTTATGTTTCTTAAACTGTCTTTGAGAGCCAACTGGAAGTGCATTCTCTGAAACCATAAGCAGACTAGAAAGTATTGTAGTTTGAAAAGGGAAGAGTGCTGATCAGGGACAATGTGGCTCACCATACCCAGAGCATACCCTTCTGCACCTCAGGTTTCTCCTTCTGCATTATCTCCATTTCAGAGAGGGGTAAATCAAAGCACAGTTAAATGACATACTCAGGGTCATCAGAGTCTGTCTCTTAGACAGAGAGCCACATGTTCTTGATCAGCATTTCTCTATTTTCAAACTACAGTACTGTAAACTTCTGTCACTTTTAAGCTCTCTGGAACTGACGTAATGCCATTTAGCTGATGAGTATGAAATAGCATTTCCCTATTTCCCCATTACATCTCCAAATCTGCTAGTGAGTGGCCCTACATTCCAGTGAAATTACTAAAGAAGCAAATCTTCCTCTAGTTCCTGTTTGTGTGATTTTTTTTCTTTCCTTTTGAATATCTGATGATGTTCTTTATTTCCTCATAGGACATGCCAGCAAACAGATTCACTGTGCCATCTTACGCAGTTAATCATCATCAACCAGCTTATCACCAGCCTTACAATTATCCTCAGCCACACCAGGAGCAGCAGCAGTATAAGATACCTACAAGGTCAGTAATGACAATTTTGCTACTGGGGAAACTCCTTTATAATACATATTAGTCCAAATGTAAAATTGAGAACTTGAGCACACAATTTGGGGAAACTCGTAGCTTGTTATTCTGACTCTAACCCTCTCTTTGTGTTCATGTGTGTAAGAGTTTTTCTCATATCTCATATCATGTATACACCAAATAATGAAGCTACAGACGTCAATGAAAGGGCCATAAGAAAAAAGGGGTGCATTGAAATTTATAAAACGTATGTTGTCTGATGACACCTCTTACACTCTTACTGGTAGGTACATTATTACGAAAAGTGTGGATGCTTTCTATCAGCTTTGAGCATCCAGTTTTAGTTTTTCTATTTAGTTTCACTCTAAAATACATAATAAATACACAACTTTTTTGGTCTAACCATTTATTTAAATGCACAAAATGTTGTATTGATGCCTGTGTCCTTAAGGTGCTAATTAATAAAGCACAGATAGACACTTATATAAAATAGTTTGTACGGTGTAGTAATTTGTGTTTTAAATTGGTTTGGGTAGAGGAAAAATTCACTCCAAAATGCCTAATTTGGGAAAGCAGTGTGACTCGGGAAATGTTAGAAGTTTCATATAGTATAGAAGAAAAAAGCCTGTGCAGAGAGAGAGAGTATTAGATGGGAGTCATTAGTGTAGAGGTGGCAGCTGAAATTATGGGAAGGGGTGCATAGGGAGAGACCATCAAAGACATGACTCTAACACAAAGCAGGAGAATTAGGGCACATTCTCTATATGCATATAATGGATGTAATCTAAACTGACATCTTTGTCCCCCTTACAGGCCACCTCCACCACAACAGAAGAACGTACCTCAGGGACACTATTTTCCTTCTCGACCTGCACCTTTACCTCCCATGTAGTTTTTAGTTTCTCTTTTACCCTCTCACAAACTGACCTGTTCACTAAAACTGAGCTGCAATTCGTTATCCTTCTTGCATCAAATGGCCCATGATATCCCACAGAGCCGCCTTTCTGCAGTACTGGATATGGAAAATGAGATGGAAACACAAGGAATGTAAGATATTAAACAAAGATACCTCTACCAAAGCTATAGGAACGGAATACATCAAGTCTGTTCGTAGCTCCGTGTGTGAGTATCATGGCTTTGCAAACTGAAGTTGGACTATCCAGTTGGAAGTGGATTAGTCTGCAGTAAAATAATCTAAAATACAGCACTTGGGAGTTACTTTTTGTTTCCCACATCTTATGATGAGACACAATCATTAAATATTCCATATTAAATATTCCAAACATTCTTACTATATGTACAATGAAGAGTAAAAAAACTATTACCCAGGCAGGTGTTAAAAAATGGAATTGTAAAAATCAGGCCACTTGATTTAACAAAAATATTGTTTACATGTTCTTGTTTTGCTTGGACTAGAAACCATTATTCCTGTATATACAACTAAGGGCACAAGTGAAATAAGATGCCAGTATATTTTGAAAGGAAGATGAAATATCCTATAAACATGTTTGTGTATATGTTTTTACTGGTGTGTTTAATATAAACACACTTTTTAAACAACAAAGAAAATTTTAACTTCATGCTGACTGACACTAAGCTATAGACAATAAAGGATACTAGGGCAGTTAATTTAAATGGTTTTTAAATACACAATTTTAAGTAGCTAGACCAGAAACCTCTACTAATTTACCACTAATACGTTAAATGGGATATTAAAATAAAGGTACGAAAAATGGTAGCCTTTTCTTGTTTTAGGAAGGGAGTGATCTTGAGTTTTGATTACGTTAGACAGTCTGACAGCAAGAGACACTGCAAAATATTAAGAGGAATGATGCGTATTGTTTATCTAGGCCCTTTGAGAATGTTTTGAGCACTTTATACCCTAGCACCCCGCTGACCCCAATGTACATAATTTTAACCTACCTTTCAAACTTTGATTTTAGTGTCAGTCAGGATGTTGACACTGGCTAAAGCATGTTATTTTTAAAATCCAATTTAAATCTGTGCCTGAAAAAAGATGCCCTTGGATGTCAGTTGAGGTATGTGAACCAAGGTGAAGTTGGATTATTGGATTATGTTCCACTAGATTATATTGACACAGTGTTGTAGATGCATGACTGCCACGATGATGTGTCTGTTACACAAATTACAGAAGGTGAAACAATTACTGTTCAAAATAATGCTAAGCTTTCTCATTTTGTCTTAGCCACTTAGCACAAACTTGTTTTGTAAATTTCCCCATATTTGCCAAAAAATCTGTGTGTGTATATATACTTATATAAATATATATAAAGTTTGCATTTGTAATAATAAAATACTTGAACTACTGTGGTTCCCCATAAATGTAAAGAATAAGATTTAAACTCTATTAAAATATGTACAACTTCATCAAAAATATATAGCAAGGTGGGTTGGTTGTTTTTAGGATTATCATTGGTTTATTTCTCTCCTACCTTATTGGGGGTTGCCTAGCTAAAGCTATTCAGCCTTTCTGTCAATAAGGTGCACGTCTTCCCAGGTCTTTTGTAGACAGTTCATGACATGAATGACTCAGTGTACAGGGTGGGAGGGGAATCTGAATTATGAAACTATCCCCAGGAAAAGGCCTGCTTAATTGTATTTAAACTTGTGAATGCCTATGCTATAACTGTGCTAAATTGTGTGCCTTTAATATTAATAGAGTTTTCACACTCCCAGCATACCATTAGCAATGGTATTATAGCAATTAGCAATATTATGTGCAGAATAGGGCAGTAATGCAATAAACTTCATTCTGAGATCACTATTTCTATGGAATAAAGTAGCGCCTCAAATTTTAAATAGATGGTGAATATTGAAGATGACTACTGATTTCATGTGTAAGTCTAACACTTAGCCCTATTGTCTGAAAACTATCTGAACAATCAGAACCTGTCTTAGATGTATTCGTAAATTGTACTTGTCTAAACCTTTGCACTCCAAATTGTGTCGCAGCTTGGAGCTTGTCTTTTGTAGGAGGATTTGCAGAAAATACAAATGCCACTTTTCTAAGGGCTGGGCTATCCTGAAGGGGTTTCCATTCTATGTGGTTTTTGTTTGTTTTTTAAAAGTAATAATTAAAGATGCCAGTTTTGTAAAACCGCTGACTCGCGTTGTCATGCCTCTGGGGGGCTCCCCAGTCCCGCACCTCCTGCTCCCGGGCCGGGCTGAGATCAGGGCCGCTCCGGCGCTGCGCCCCAGGGAGCCAGGTCCCCTCCGGGCCCGGCACAGGAGCCCCGGCCGCGTGCCCCGGGGGGCGGGGTCAGCCTCGCGCTCAGGATCCCCTCGGGCGGGGCCGTTACTCGCCCGCCGCTCGGAGCGCGAGCCGCCCGCAGCATGGGGTGGGGGCTGCGCCTGGCGGGGCTGGCAGCCCTGCTTTCCGGGCTGGGTGAGTGCGGGGGGGGGGACCCCGCGCTGCGCCCCCGCTCGTCCTCACCCCGCGCTGCCCCCCCGACCCGTCACCCCCCCGCGCTGCCCCATCACCTCCGCACTGACCTCCCCAGCCCCGTCACCCCCCGTGCTGCCCCCCCAGCCCCGTCATCCCCCCCAATCCCATCACCTCTGGTGCTGCTCCCGTCACCCCCCGCACTGACCCTCCCAGCCCTGTCAACCCCCCACTGCCCCGTCACACCTCGCGCTGACCCCCATCACTGCCCCCCTCACCCTCACACTCCCCTACACTGCCCCCTGTCAGCCCCCACACTGACCCCCACTGCCCCATCACCCCCCTGCACTGCCCCCCAGCCCCATCACCCCCACACTGCCCCCCAACAGCCCTGTCACCTCTTGTGCTGCCCCCGTCATGCCCAACACTGACCTTCCCAGCCCTGTCACTCCAGCGCTGACCCACATCACCTCCCCAAGGGAGAGCACTCCTCCCAGCCACCCCCTGCACTGCCCCCCACTCCTTGCACTGCTCCATCACCTGCTCCACTGACCCCCACAGCCCCATCACCCCCTGTGCTGACCACCATCACCATCAAAGGGAAAGACTCCCAGCCCCCTCCTGCCCTGCCCCCCTTGCCCCCTGCACTGACTCCCCATCCCCCCAACGGAGAGACCCCCCGGCGCTGACCCCCACAGCTCCCGATCAACTCCTGCATTGCCCTGCATCATCCCCTAAGGAAGAGCCCCCCCCCAGCACTGATCCCCTCACAGACACCCCCCCAGCCACCCCAAGAGGAAAGACCCCCCTCCACAGTCACTGACCCCTTTCTCATAGTCACCTGTTTCACTGCCCCTTCTCACAATCACTCTAAATTGGGAAAGATGCCCCCTAGTTACCTCCAACAGGAGAGAACCTCCCCTAACATGAGACTCCCCCACAGTCACCCCCAAGAGAAGAGACGACCCCAGAGTCACCCCCCCAGCTGGGATACACCTGCCCCTTACTCACCTACTTCACTGACCTCTCCCCACAGCTACCTGCTTCACCAACCCGTTCCACTCCCCCTGCCCACTGGATCCTCTGAATCCAGGCGAGATTTCCACTCACCCACCCACTGAGACTGCTAACAAGGAGAGATTCCCCCTGCACAGTCACCTGCTTCACTGAGCCCCCGCCCAAAAAAGCCCCCCCAAATCCTACACCCTCTGGGAAGGGAAGGTGAGTTGAGTGTGGAGCTAGAGCAGAGTGGGAGTGAGGATTGGAGGTACTGGAGACTCTTTAACACAGGCTGGGAGTTGTATATTGCAGTGCCAGTGAAAGAGAAGGGGTATGTCTACACTACGGGATTATTCTGATTTTACAGAAACCAATTTTTGGAAACAGATTGTATAAAGTCGAGTGCACGCGGCCACACTAAGCACATTAATTTGGCGGTGTGCGTCCATGTACCGAGGCTAGCATCGGCTTCTGGAGCGTTGCACTGTGGGTAGCTATCCCATAGTTCCCGCAGTCTCCCCCGCCCATTGGAATTCTGGGTTGAGATCCCAGAGCATGATGGGGCAAAAACAGTGTTGCAGGTGATTCTGGGTAAATGTCATCAGTCAATCCTCCCTCCGTGAAAGCAACGGCAGACAATCATTTCACGCCCTTTTCCCTGGATTGCCCGGGCAGATGCCATAGCACGGCAACCATGGAGCGCGTTCAGCCTTTTTTACTGTCACCATATGTCATAAACAGATAGTTAAGGGTTAAGGTCTGTTTTACCTGTAAAGGGTTAACATGTAGTACCTGGTGACCACCTGACCAGAGGACCAATCAGAGATAAGATTTTTTCAAATCTCTGTGGAGGGAAGCCTTTGTCTGTGTGAGAACTGTTTTTTTTTTGGATCTAACAGAGGACAGTCATGTCTCCAAGTTCTCCTGGAGTAGTTTCTACTAATTAATAGTGAGTATTAATTAGAAAGGCGAATTAGTCTTATGATTTGATTTCTATATTTGCAATTGTGTGTTTGCTAAAGGAAATGCTTTATTCCTGTTTGCTGATATTGCTTTTACTGAGAAAAGGGGGAGAGGGGATTCTCTCCAGAGATTGATAAGGTTATACCCTATGAGTGTCCAGCTTGGGCTCATAGAGATTCTGTATTTTCTTTTTATTCTTTAATAAATTCTTTTCTATTAAGGACTTGTTGGTCTTTCCTTGGGTGGATTCTCAGGGAAAGGGGAGGGGGAGGTATCCCTCTGTAGTTGGATCCCGGTATCTCTCCTAGGAAAAAGGAGGGGGGGAGGAAGCAGGGGGAATGGTTTGTTTCTCCTGGGTGTAAGAACTCCATGGATTTGGGGCTCTTGGAATCCCCTAGGATTTTGGGGAAGGACTGTGTCTCAATCCACATTTCATGATTGAGTGGTGGCAGCGACAAGGAGACCTACCCTAGGATTTTAGGGTGGGGGAATACATGCTGGTCCTCACTTTGAAACCCCCCAGTTTCAAGTGAGGGTGCAGACCAGGACATGGTAGTTTAAAGGGAAACCAAGTCAGGTCCCCACATTGGAGCCCAACAGTTCCAAGTGGGGGTGAGACCTTTGACATGGTGGCAGAATACCTGCGGGTCCCCATCTTTGAACCCACAAGCTCAAAGTGGGGGTGAGATCCCATAGGACAGGGTGGCAGAATACATGCGGGTCCTCACTTTGAAACCGCCCAGTTTCAAGCGAGGGTAGACTCTGACATGGTGGCAGCGGAGTTTCAAACCCATTGTTACAAGGAGTTTTTTTCAGCTGGGCTACGCTGAAGGAAGCTATTCTCTTCTTCTAGAGCAGGAAAGCAACCGGAGAGAAGAGGGAGTTTACAGTTTCAGCCAGGTTGGCTGGAGGGAATTAAGTTTTCCAGCAGGCTTTGTTGGAAGCAGTTTTTCTTCTGTTTGCTTGGACAGGCAGCTTCAGGAAAAGGCAGTTTCAAGCAGTTTTCAGGGTTAGGAGGAGTTTTTTTTCTCTGCTGGCTATGCTGAGGAAAAACTCTTCCCTAGAGGTGTGTCCTTCCTTTGTGATATCAGGTATCACTCAGGATTCCTAAGGTGGGGGGAAGTGCTCGACAAAGTACATTCCCATCCAGTGGGGAAAACAGGTTTGGGGGGGGAGACAGAAACCCTCCAGCCACATTTTTTTTCCCTGTGTCTTTTGAAATCCTCTGGAGCCAGGGAATACAAATCCCTGAGAGGATTTACTACACTTTTCTGCAGGTACTAAGTAGCACCAGCTGGTCAGCTGGGCTTATTAGGAAGATTGTTTTTTTGGAAACAGATTTTCAGCTGGGTTTAGCTGAGGGATAAGGTTTTCTAACAGGCTGTGTTAGAAAAGGATTTTTTTCCTTCTTCTTTTCTTTTTTCTCCTTTTTTTCTTTCTGTCTGCTTAAAAACAGCTAGGAAAGAGGTGCAAGTTTTTCTAGGAGGCTTGTTAGAAAGGACCCCCACTGTGAGGTACTTAGCAAGTGCTAGAAACAGGACAAACCAGTTTTTTTGGTCTTCTCAGTATATCAGCAAACAGCAACTACACATTTGCAAATGAAAAGGTTTTGTTTTTTTTCTATTCAGTCTCTTCGTGAATAGAAAGGGTTAGGAATTGGGGGAACCAATTCCCTGACTGCAAAGGGGTGTGGCCAGCACCAAAAAGCAACACCAGCAAGCCACACATAAAATTCACTGACTGCAGAGGGGTGTGGCCAGCACCAGAAGGCACTGTTCCCCATCCCAAGAAATTTCCCACCTACATGGCAGGTGAGGACACTAAGGCCTTCTTCAAAAAGGTTAAAAGGACCTGCCATGGGTACAGCATCCCTGAAGACCAGTACAAGGACTGGTCAGGAAAATGGACTTTTGCTGTCTATAACAATTATTCCATCCCCATGCTACTGGGGGAAGACTTGGCCAACCATGTGCAGCTGGCCAAGAGTGGGGGAGTGGTCACCTGCGGCCAGGCCAAACAAGCAGGCACTCCCATCCCTGTTCCTGAGCCATCCACCAGGACCCTGTCTGTGTTACCAGAGACCCAGACAGAGGTGGTGGAACCGGATCTCATGCCAACAACTACAGCAGCCATAGTACATCCAGTCCCAGGACCGGAACTGGAAAAGCAACCAGCGGCAGAACCAGCGCCAGCACTGACGCCAGCGCTTGCAACTCCACCGCCAGGGGGCGCCAACGGGCCTAAACTGGCAGAAGCAGCAGACAACTCTACCCAAGAGGCTCAGCCAGAGCCTGAAATATCACCTTGTGCACCAGCGGAGAGCGGTCCACAGTCAATGGAAACAACCTCATCACCTACATCGCTCCCAGAGGAACTGGTGTCTCCCGCCTCAAGGGAACAGTTCCAGACTGAGCAGGAAGCCGATGACAGCCTTAAGAAAGCTTTGGGCGGCGGCACGAAGCAACCCACCGCCTCTCAGCTCTTCTACCCAATTCCAGTTTGTTGTAAAACAAGGACTTTTATATAAGGACATTCTTTCTGGTGAACACCAGGAAGGCCAGCATCCTCAAAGACAGTTGGTAGTTCCAACTAAGTACTGGGACAAGCTCTTAAGCTTGGGCCCTGACATCCCAGTGGGCATTCTGGGGTCAACAAAGCAAAAACAGGTTAAAAACATTCCTTCCACTGGGAGGGGATGGGCAAGGATGTTGCCAAGTATGTCCGCTCAAATGCATACAAAGTGTTCTTCAGTGTCAAATATCTTGTTGTTTACATACTTAGTAGTATATGTAATAGTGCATGTGTTTTGTTTATCTGTTTATGTTACAGTGCTAGGAGGAAATCACCACCAGTAGTTCCCACTGTTGGCGATTTGGGGGGCGTGTCATAAACAGATAGTTAAGGGTTAAGGTCTGTTTTACCTGTAAAGGGTTAACATGTAGTACCTGGTGACCACCTGACCAGAGGACCAATCAGAGATAAGATTTTTTCAAATCTCTGTGGAGGGAAGCCTTTGTCTGTGTGAGAACTGTTTTTTTTTGGATCTAACAGAGGACAGTCATGTCTCCAAGTTCTCCTGGAGTAGTTTCTACTAATTAATAGTGAGTATTAATTAGAAAGGCGAATTAGTCTTATGATTTGATTTCTATATTTGCAATTGTGTGTTTGCTAAAGGAAATGCTTTATTCCTGTTTGCTGATATTGCTTTTACTGAGAAAAGGGGGAGAGGGGATTCTCTCCAGAGATTGATAAGGTTATACCCTATGAGTGTCCAGCTTGGGCTCATAGAGATTCTGTATTTTCTTTTTATTCTTTAATAAATTCTTTTCTATTAAGGACTTGTTGGTCTTTCCTTGGGTGGATTCTCAGGGAAAGGGGAGGGGGAGGTATCCCTCTGTAGTTGGATCCCGGTATCTCTCCTAGGAAAAAGGAGGGGGGGAGGAAGCAGGGGGAATGGTTTGTTTCTCCTGGGTGTAAGAACTCCATGGATTTGGGGCTCTTGGAATCCCCTAGGATTTTGGGGAAGGACTGTGTCTCAATCCACATTTCATGATTGAGTGGTGGCAGCGACAAGGAGACCTACCCTAGGATTTTAGGGTGGGGGAATACATGCTGGTCCTCACTTTGAAACCCCCCAGTTTCAAGTGAGGGTGCAGACCAGGACATGGTAGTTTAAAGGGAAACCAAGTCAGGTCCCCACATTGGAGCCCAACAGTTCCAAGTGGGGGTGAGACCTTTGACATGGTGGCAGAATACCTGCGGGTCCCCATCTTTGAACCCACAAGCTCAAAGTGGGGGTGAGATCCCATAGGACATGGTGGCAGAATACATGCGGGTCCTCACTTTGAAACCGCCCAGTTTCAAGCGAGGGTAGACTCTGACACCATATGTCTACTGGATGCTGCTGACAGATGTGGTACTGCAGTGCTACACAGCAGCATCCCCTTGCCTTTTGCAAGTTAGCAAAGACAGTTACCAGCCCTACTGTACCATCTGCTGCTTTGCAAGTTGAAAGACGGTTACCAGTCATACTGTACCGTCTGCTGCTATTATGGATGCTCCTGGCCAGCCTCGATGAGGTCGGTTGCGGGCACCTAGACAAAAATGGGAATGACTCCCCAGGTCATTCTCTTTTTTAAGTTTTGTCTAATGGAGAGTCAGTCCTGCCTAGAATATCAGGCAAGCCTACTAAAGAACCAGAGAGGCAAACGGCCACTCCGGGTCAGAGCCCCAGACATCCTGGAGAAATGATGAGCTGCATGCCATTCTAGGGGGTGCCCCTGCAACAACCCCACCCATTGCTTCCCTCCTCCCCCACCCCTTTTGGGCTACCGTGGCAGTTATCCTCCCATTTGTGTGATGAAGTAATAAAGAATGCATGAATAAGAAACAACACCGACTTTATTGCCTCTGCAAGCAGGGAGAGGAGGGTGGTTGGCTTACAGTGAAGTAGAGTGAACCACCATTCTGCACTTGCTCAGCCTATAGCTGAAAATGAGAATCTGTGACAAGCACTAGGGATAGAAGTACAGGCAGGACTGAATCTCCATTTGTGTGGGCCTTTGGTTGACACTGGTAAAATACAAAATGTCCCAGGATATTTTTCTTGGGGGACAGTTCTAAACGGCAGCTTAATTTTTTTATTTGCAGCAAAATGTAGAGGTCTAAGTATCTGATTGTGATCCCTGGTAGCAAGGGGTAGGCGCGACCGCATGGTGCTGCTGACTGGAAGAGCAGCCTGAGGCAGAAGCCTCCAGCTGCCATGATATTCCAGGCAGGACTGAATCTCCATTAGACAAAACTTAAAGAAGAGAATGACCTGGAGTAATTCCCATTTTTCCCCAGGCGCCCCTGGCCGACCTCACTGAGGCCAGCCAGGAGAACCCATGGGATGACGATGACGGATATCAGTCATACTGTGCCGTCGGCAAGGCAAGGCAAGGGGATGCTGCTGTGTAGCGCTGCAGCACTGCGTCTGCCAGCAGCATCCAGTAGACATACGATGACATTGAAAAAAGGTGAGAAACGATTTTTTTCCCTTTGCTTTCACGGGGTGTGTGGGGAGGCTGACGACATATACCCTGAACCATGCGTAACAATGTTTTTGACCCTTCAGGCTTTGGGAGCTCAGCCCAGAATTCAAATGGTTTTCGGAGAGTGCGGGAACTGTGGGATAGCTACAGTCGTCAGTCGCCCCTCCCTCTGTGAGGGTCCATTTGATTCTTTGGCTTTCTGGTATGCTTGTCTCAGCTTCTTAAGTTTCATGCAGCACTGTGTTGAGTCCCTATTGTGGCCTTTGTCCATCATGGCCTTGGAGATTTTTTCAAATGTTTTGGCATTTCATCCTTTGGAACGGAGTTCTGATAGAACAGATTCATCTCCCCATACAGAGATCAGCTTCAGTATCTCCCGTACGGTCCATGCTGGAGCTCTTTTTTGATTCTGGTACTGCATGGTCACCTGTGCTGATCAGCGCTCCATGCTGGGCAAACAGGAAATGAAATTCAAAAGTTTGCGGGGTTTTTCCTGTCTACCTGGCCAGTGTATCCGAGTTCAGATTGCTGTCCAGAGCGGTCACAATGGTGCACTGTGGGATAGCACCCGGAGGCCAATACTGTCGAATTGCGGCCACACTAACCCTAATTCGAAATGGCAATACCGATTTCAGCGCTACTCCCCTCGTCAGGGAGGAGTACAGATATCGATTTTAAGAGCCCTTTATATCGAAGTAAAGGGCTTCGTTGTGTGGACGGGTGCAGGGTTAATTCGGTTTAACGCTGCTAAATTCAAGATAAACTCGTAGTGTAGACCAGGCCAAGGAAAGATGTGGGAGGATTCTGATGGTATAAATAGTATTGTACCCTGCATGTTCCTCTCTGACCACCTGTGTGTCTGCTTCTTTCACAATTCTCTCTCATGGTATTCCCTGCCATGCTGGATGACAGCTGATCTGTCTGTAAAACTGCTTTCTTCAAGACTGCTTCTGATGCAGCATTTATATGAAAACGTAACTAGTGATAACTAAGGCCATGTGTACATGTAAAGCGGTGTAGTGGTAGTGATGCAGCTGCGCTGCTGCAGCACATCTGGTGAAGACACTCTATTCTGGTGGGAGAGAGCTCTTCCATCAGCATAAAAAAAAACCACCCTTGCAAGCAGAGAAGCTATGTGGACAGGAGAGAAGCTCTCCTCCCACTATACTGTTGTGCACTTATGTCAGTGTAGCTTGTGTCACTCGGGGTGAAATATTCACACCCGAGTGACAAATTTTGCCAACATAGGCAGTAGTGTAGACATAGCCTAAAGCGAGGGGCAGTGGAGGATAGATAGCTGTTTACTGATTTATAGATATACATTTTAAAAGCAAATGTATTTACAAAGTGGATATATTTGAATGTCTCCCTCACTCATCATTTATCTTCTTAGGCCCTGATCCTACCAAGACTTACACATTTGCTTAATTTTTGTTAAAGTGAAGCATGCATGTAAATCTTTGCAGGCTGATAAATTTCTTGGGGCAGGAACCTATTTATGTCTGTGCTTATACAGCCCCTAGCACAGTGGAGCTTTGAGTCTGATTCAAATATCTAGGTATGTTTGTAATGTTATTCTTACATAAAAATAATAACTAACATATTTCCCTCCTTTAGGTTCTCAATTGTTTTTGCACATCACAAATCCACAGAGGATATCCTCAAATATAACTGGAGATCTGGTACTTGTAGTTAAGGAATACAGTTGTTCCCTCTCTATATAATTAGATATTAAATTATATAATAAATATGTGTAATGGAGGTACAGTGAGAATGTGTTAAAATCCTTTAAATGCTACAATCCTTGTAGCACATTTGTGGCTATAATGTGTAAGATGTTTCCAGTGTTGCAGTGAAACATCCTACAGTCCCTCATTGGGCCAATGTGTCTTTGAGAAGGAATGTATATTTAGCAAAGTTCTTTGGCACTCAAACCAGTAACCTTAAAGTGGAACTACAAATGTTTTATAAAATAATTTGGTTGCTAAATCAATAATAAAACATGTAGACTCAAAACTACAAATAAAAGGGCAACTTATTATAATCTATTCATAAATAAATTTACAATTTAAGGTACCACTCATGCAAAGACTTAAACGTCTATAGCTTTTTGCACATGAGTAGTAAACATTCTAAAACCCATTGAAGTGAATGGGAGTCTCTTCACTGACTTGCTTTAGATCAGGCTTCAAATGTGCAACTTGGCAGCATGGGCTACATAAGGTTTGAAAATAGTTTTTACTTCAAGTTTTTTAAATCTTAAATTTGGGTTTCTGTGTCTTTCCTGTGATGAGTCACAAAACCATAAACATTATAGGGGTGATACCTGCAGGCAGGGTGGATTTGATTTAAATCACTAGTCAGGAAGACTCAATTTAACCATGGATTTCTAAATAAAATTGCATTCTTGTTGGTTGTTATAACCTTAATACATATTCTTCACAACTCAGAGATAGATGTAGGTTTCATTTTTAGAAGATACACACTATACATTTTTTAAGTGATTTATTTCTAAAACTTTTCAGGTGAGTTTTACAGCTATATCAGAAAAGGAATGATTGTTTGGTTATTTCATTTACCAAAGGTAATTGAAGCAGATATTTATTAAGTCATTGGGAGGTGAACTATCTCCAGTTCAACAGGTTAATAATCAATATTTGGAGGATTTTCTTGCCATTCTGTATTAGGAGAAGAACATCACCAGACAGACATTTAAATTTAAAGCAACAATGTTATGTATTCTGGATTTTTTTTCAACAGCAAACATAATTTAACAAAACAAGCATACGAATTTAGTTAAACATTCAAGTTTTTTAAAATCAGGTTTGTTTTTGTTAAAATTGCTTTAACTAAAATAGTTAAATGAAATATTTGTTTCTAAAAAAAATATTAAATCAAGTATGTCAGCCAGGTCAACATGAGAAACTTAAAATATTGGCTTCTGCAGCTAACTCAGTCATCTTCACCTTCATTTTCCTGTTTGTTCATAATCTGGAAAAGAAAAACAAGCTTTCCTGCTTTTTCAGGTCCCAAACGGTTTCTCAATTTGGAAT
Organism: Mauremys mutica; assembly: GCF_020497125.1. NCBI lineage: Eukaryota > Metazoa > Chordata > Testudines > Geoemydidae > Mauremys > Mauremys mutica. The sequence continues at coordinate 132,108,369 of NC_059073.1, read as the reverse complement.
GAATTAGTCCAAAGGAAGAAAATATTCTTTCTACACCAGCAGAAGAAGCTACTGTTGTTAAAAGGTATGGCTACACTGGCGAGTTGCAGCGTTGGTAGTTTGCAGCGCTGGTCGTCCAGCTGTGCAGGGCCAGCGCTGCAGTGTGGCCACACTGACAGCTACCAGCGCTGCAGTGTGGCCACATTGGCAGCATTTCCAGCGCTGTACTGAGAGGTGCATTATGGGCAGCTATCCCACAGAGCACCTCGTCCCGTTTTGGCGCCGTTTTGGCGCTGAGTATTGTGGGAAGGGGAAGGAAGTGTGTTGGTCATTCCGCTTCCTGTTCCAACGCCCCGTGGTGCATCGCTTCACTTCCCAGCAGTCACAGTTTCGCCGTCCACGTTTCTTGCCATTGTGAGTGCAGCACGCTTTCAGTGTGTGAAATGGAGCCTGAGCTGCTGAGGAATTTGCTGCTGACTGTTGCCAGCACATCACGTTTGGCAGTTGAGCTATTCCTTCAGCTCCAAAGTGACAGTGAGGAGTCCGATGATGATATGGATTTGCCTAAAGCGGGTGACATGAAATTGCTTGTGGCGGTAACGGAAATGCTCAGCACCGTGGAACGCCGCTTTTGGGCTCGTGAGACAAGCAGTGAGTGGTGGGATCACATTGTCATGGAAGTCTGGGATGACGAGCAGTGGCTGCAGAACTTTCGTATGAGAAAAGCCACTTTCATGGGACTGTGTGCTGAGCTCGCCCCCACCCTGCGGCGCAAGGACACAAGATTGAGAGCTGCCCTGACGGTGGAAAAGCGGGTGGCTATTGCAATCTGGAAGCTGGCAACTCCAGACAGCTACCGGTCGGTCGGGAACCAGTTTGGAGTGGGAAAGTCGACCGTTGGAATCGTGTTGATGCAAGTTTGCAGGGCCATGAATCGCATCCTGCTAAGGAGAACCATGACTGTGGGGAACGTGCAGGACATTGTGGATGGCTTTGCAGAAATGGGTTTCCCTAACTGTGGAGGGGCAATAGATGGGACGCATATTCCTATTCTGGCACCACCCCACCTAGCCTACGAGTACATTAATCGCAAGGGGTATTTCTCTATGGTTCTTCAGGCGCTTGTGGATCACCGTGGGCGTTTCATTGATATTTACACAGGCTGGCCTGGAAAAGTGCATGATGCATGCATCTTTCGGAACAGTGGCCTGTTCAGGAAGATGCAGGAAGGAAAATTTTTCCCAGACTGAAAGATCACAGTAGGGGACGTTGAAATGCCCATTGTGATCCTTGGGGACCCCGCTTACCCATTAATGCCTTGGCTCATGAAACCCTATACAGGGAAGCTGGACAGGAGCCAGGACCGTTTCAACTACAGGCTGAGCCGATGCCGAATGACTGTGGAGTGTGCTTTTGGCCGTTTAAAGGGGCGCTGGCGGGCGCTTTATGGGAAGCTAGACTTGGGGGAAAGCAGCATCCCTGCGGTTGTATCCATGTGCTGTACCCTCCATAATATTTGTGAAGGGAAGGGTGAAACATTCAGCCAGGCATGGAACAACGAGGTGCAAGTCCTGGAGGCTGAATTTGCACAGCTAGAGAGCAGGGCTGCTAGAGATGCCCACAACAGGGCTACAAGGATTAGGGATGCCTTGAGGGAGGAATTTGAGGCTGAAAGCCAACAGTAATGTTTTTTTGCCTTGACCAGGAGTGACGTGCATTGTTTACAGTGCTTTTAAGTGCCTGTGTTTTCCTTGATGTTTGTTACCTGTGTTTTCATTGGGGTTTGTTATCTTTCACTTTATGCAATAATAAAAACTGTTTCATAATCAAAGAAATCATTTATTTAAAAAAAAGGAAGTAAACGGGCAGGGGGGTTGGTTGTTGAACTGTACATTCATAGTTTTGCATATGTACTGCCAGGAGTGCTGTGCACCTCAGGATTGTACTGTTGCATGGTGATGGGGGTTGAGTGCAGAGGGTAAGGGTCGAAGTTCTCTGGGCTCATAGGTGACCGTACAGGTGTCGGGGGCAGCTGGTGATGGTGTAGGTAAGAACCTGGATGCTGGGGAACGGGACTTGGAGCTGACATTGGTGCATAGAGGAAAGAGGTTTGGGAGGGTGGGGGTTTGGCACGGTAGTGCTCTGCCTGCATTGCTACCAGTGACTGCATACAGTCTGTTTGGCGCGCCATGAGGTTTATAAGCTGCCTCGTGGTTTTCTTCAGCGTCAACGCCTTTCTCCTGCTTTCTGTTTCCCTCCAGTGCTGCATCTTTTCTCTCCATTCCTGCGCAGTTTTATTCTCTGTTGCACACTGGTTCATAACTGCCTTCACCAATTCTTCTTTGCTTTTGTTAGGTTTCCTTCTCAGGTTTTGAAGCTTTCTTTCAGTCACTGATAAGACTGGCCCAGGACTACTCAAGGTCACTATAAAAATACAGCAAATGATACATTTTAAGAGAGCTTGCATTGTGTATAATCTGAACTTAGTTTCAAGTCTCACATAGTAGCATTCCTCAGACATTTCAGCAACTGCTAGAGAATTCACAGCCTCCCAGAAATGGTAATGGTAATTAACCCTGGGGTTCCTGCCGCGGTATGCTTGGGCAGGGTGCTTCTTGCTTCATGGCTACACTGCCTGTTTTTGGGCTTTGTTAAAGGCAGCACTGCCATGTCCCTCAGGAATTAACCCTGGGGTTCCTGCCGCGGTATGCTTGGGCAGGGTGCTTCTTGCTTCATGGCTACACTGCCTGTTTTTGGGCTTTGTTAAAGGCAGCACTGCCATGTCCCTCAGGAATTAACCCTGGGGTTCCTGCCGCGGTATGCTTGGGCAGGGTGCTTCTTGCTTCATGGCTACACTGCCTGTTTTTGGGCTTTGTTAAAGGCAGCACTGCCATGTCCCTCAGGAATTAACCCTGGGGTTCCTGCCGCGGTATGCAGTTGGGGAAACCAGCACTGAAACACTCCCTCCATTTCCCACAGGAGTTAATACTTGAAGATATCTCCCTGCTGCGGGTTACCAAAGAAGCAAGGGAGGGTCTCCTACAACAATGCGGATTCCGCCCTGGCCCTTATGCAGCTTGCCTCTGTGCAGGCATGGTTCCCCCACCCCTCCTGGAACAGTGGCGCGGACGCGTTAGCCTGACTGGGACAGGGACCACAATGGCTCTCCCTTTAAACTTGGTCACGCGAATTGCCTATGCTCTTGCAGAAACTTTTGAAGAGATTACAGAGGCAGATTACTGTGACGTGATAGACCACATCAATGGGATATTCCATGTCTAGGCATGCAGGCATGCAGCCATACCATCCCCCCTCCTCGCCCAAAACCTTTGCATTGCAATAAAAGCTGCTTACCTGGGACCTGCTCCTGTGATTCTTCTGCACCAAGTTCCAGGGGCTGCGACTGGCTAGCTTCCTCCTGGCTTGAGAAGAGCTCCTGACTGCATGCCTCCTGGGACTCCAGGGTGTCTTCCCCCACCACAGTAGCCTCACTGTCTGCCTCCCCCTCCCCCTCCCCCTCCCCCTCCTCTACCGGCTCTGAACTGTCCATCGTGGTCCTTGGATTTACAGAGGGGTCACCCCCATAAATCGCATCCAGCTCCTTGTAAAACCGGCAGGTCGTGGGGGCACTGCCGGATCTGCGGTTCCCCTCACGTGCTTTGCAATAGGCACTCCGCAGCTCCTTTACTTTTACCCTGCACTGCAGCGCGTCACGCTCATGGCCCCTTTCCAGCATGGCTCTCGATACCTTGGCAAAGGTATCATAATTCTTACGGCTAGAGCGCAGCTGTGCCTGCACAGATTCCTCCCCCCAAACACTGATGAGGTCCATCAGCTCGCCATTGCTCCATGCTGGGGCTCGTTTGCCACGTGGAGGCATGGTCACCTGTAAAGATTCACTGATTGCATTCCATACCTGGCTGAGCAAACAGGAAGGGGATTTTTAAAATTCCCGGGGCATTTAAAGGGCGGGTCACCTGAGGCCAGGGAAGTAGAGTCTGACCTGATGAGCAGAGTGGCTGAACAGGCATTCTGGGATACATCCTTATACCCTGGAGGCCAATCACAGCGCTGGTGTGTGGCCACACTTGATGACCAGCGCTGCAGAACCAGCGCTGGAATCCTTATTCCCCATGCCGAGTGAGGTGTACGGCCAGCGCTGCAGCCAGGGAGTTGCAGCGCTGGAAGTGCCCTGCAGGTGTGGCCACTTACTAATTGCAGCGCTGGTAGAGGCTTTCCAGCGCTGCAAATCGCCAGTGTAGCCATACCCTGAGATTATCGCTTCAACAGTCTCTGAATCCAAGTGCTTAAGTGACTTCCACCAGTTCACTGGTGTGACTTTCTTTAAAACATCATCAGCAAAAAGATATTTCTTGAATGGTTCACCCTTAGCTCCAAAGTTTATTATAGCTGGCATTATGGAGGGATTATTGCTGGATGTCCATGTCATAGCCAACTCCTTTTCTTAAGCAGTTAAGGTTTGACCCTAGTACTGAGTATTGAGAATATTTGCAAGAAAATGAGCTGGAGATAGTGCTTGTCCCATTCGTTTTTTTAATGCTTGTAGTTTAACTCTGTCATTGCATATTTCTCTTTTTAAGATCTCACTCAATTCTTTCCAAATTTCAACAGCGTCAGCAATAAAACAGCTATTTCCCTGCATTTTGTTCAAGGGTACAGAAATAGGCTTCAAGGTACTCAGCATGTGTTCAACATTTCTCTTAAGCCCAATGTTGAGAACTCTGGCTGTGACTGTGCCATCTATTTTTTCACTATTTTGTTCACAAACTGTCATCAGATTAGGCCAGTTCTTGATATAGTGCTCAAAACAGTCCACTACTGAGTTCCATTGCACATCTTGTGGGAGAGTTAGCTTGGTTCCTCCCACTTCTTTCAGAGCAGCTGCTGCAAAGTGGTTGTTACAGAAGTAGTTTGCAATTTCAACAACATTAGCCTTTATTTCTGGAACAATGAAGGCTTTGGCTAGGAGGTGCATCAAATGAGCACTGCAATCATATGTTATTAGCTTGGGACTCTCTTCGCTCTCTTCTAAATAATTTCTTCTCATCTTGGATACATTTGCAGCATTGTCTGTGACCAAGCTGCATACTAGACATTTGAATTTTTTTTCACGGTTTGTTATAGCTTTTACTTCTACTTCTTGTAAGTATTCTGCTGTGTGCGCATTTCCTGATGTATCAATTGTTTCTGTAAGGAAGACATTCCCTTCTTCTGTTGTCACACAAGCACATTCAACAGGATCATTGTGGACATTGCTCCACCTATCAAGACTCAGGTTAACAATTTTGTCCTCTAGACCAGGGGTCCCCAACCTTTTCAGGACCAGGGACCGGTCGGGAGCGCTCGTCCCATGGCTCAGCTGGACCGCCCGCAGGCGTGCCTGCGGGAGGTCCACCGGCTCCGGTTGAGCTGCCGCAGGCATGACTGCGGACGGTTCGCTGGTCGCGCGGCTCAGCTGGACCGCCCGCAGGCACGCCTGCGGCAGCTCAACCGGAGCCGGTGGACCTCCCGCAGGCGTGCCTGCGGGCGGTCCAGCTGAGCCGCGCGACCAGCGAACCGTCCGCAGTCATGCCTGCGGGAGGTCCACCGGAGCCCCGGACCTCCCGCAGGCATGACTGCGGAGGGAGCGCTCGTCCCGCGGCTCGGGTAGACCTCCCGCAGGCACGCCTGCGGGAGGTCCACTGGGTCAGTTCGCGGCCCAGTTTCTAAGAGGCCGCGGCCCGGTACCGGGCCGCGGACCGGGGGTTGGGGACCCCTGCTCTAGACCTTTTGCACACTGCTCAATTTCGCTTTCATACACTTTTTCCAGCAATTTGCCTGCGACATCTGCTCTGTTGGGTGGACTGTATCCTGGTCTTAATGACTGAACCATGTTAATGAAGTGTGAGTTCTCAATCATACGGAAAAGAGAGCTTGTTTTATAAACAAACCAGGCATTTTTTTCATCAGTTACCTCTTTTTGTAATCTGCTGGTTCTTATCACAAACTTATCTATGGTTGTTTTTGGATGATGGAGATTTTTTTTCCTTTTTGCTACAGGTGATATACTGTGGCTATGTGACACATATGATGTGACTGAAACACTATCACTGGCAGATAACTCTGAAAGTATAGAAAATGGTGATCTTGAAGGTGGATAGTCTTCAGAATCCTGTATGTTGAGGATGGATTCTCCTAAACAAAATGAGTCAATGCAGTTATTTAATTATTATTACTATATTGCTCAGTTAGTATTACTCATTGCATTCCATGACACTCAGTACTACTTTAAAGGTGAAATTGTAAAAGGAAGATCTACCTATTTCAGCTACCATAGAGTAACAACTATATTTTTTGCTCAAACATGAGAATTCAAGAATAGTCCAGAAAGAAGACAGGCAATCCTGAAGGAAGAAGTATGAAATAAAAAAGTCTTCAGTCACAACTTGAAGATCCTGCATGTTCAGACATGTTCCTTTCATCATCTTCAACGTGGCTTCCTCCTGAGAAGGAACACTTCTCATGGTGTTGTTTCATTTGGACAACCAGGCCTTGCATTTCTTTGTTGCACTATTTGCATTTTGCACTCATGGCTGTCTTACCCACAGGTAGAGGAACTTCATTAAAATATTCCCAAACTGGGTCTTTTATAGGTTATAGGTTTTTCCTTCTAGTGAGAGAATGGTATGGTAGATTTCAAATCAATGAAGCCTACACTCAGAAAGACCTCAAGACTTCTGGAATATGCTGCTCAAACAGTTTCACTTTTGTTTCTGCTGCCTGTCCCTCCCTTCTCCTGTTTATCTCCAGACTTCTTCTCATTGTCCAGATCTATTCCACCCCCAACAATCTTCTATTCATTGAACTTTTTGAAACTTTGCACTTTTAGAGAGAAGTAAGGGATTGACTCTGTGTACACAAATTTGCAGAGGGATAATAGGGTTGAGGTCTGTTATTTCTTACCTCTATATATTTATTTATTTTAAAACATTTTTGCTGTTAACAAACAAGTTATCTCTGGAAACACAAATCCACAGTTTGAGAACTGCAAAAATAAGCATCTCTGATGGTATCTTCTAGACTGAGCACTGAGTCCCATTGGGTAGATAGATTAACCTAAATAATCTATACAGAAGCTCCTGGAACCCCATAAGATTGGGTCCCTAATTCATGAACTATTGGAACTCATTTACAAAACTCTTCTTAAACATTACATGAATATATTGTCTCATACTATAGAATTAGAATTTATAATCCCTATTCCATGATGAGATGTCTTTGAGCTATAATTTATCTTAATTAAAACTATCTTTAGACAGGTTTTTTCCTCAAACAGCATTTTATCAAAAAAATCCGATTTAAATAAAAAAATCCGATTAAAAAAAATAAATCATTGATTTTTATCCACCCTGCCTGGAGGTCAGAGCAGGGGACAGGCTAGAACTCCCAGATTCTATTTCTGGCTCTAAATTCTCATTGTATAGTCTGTTTGGGGGCAAGTCATGTCACCTCCATGCTTTAGTTTTTCTATTTTAATTTTTATAAACTGTTACGAGATCCTGGGATGAAAGGTTCTGTTAACATACAACATTTTATTAGAAGCAGCAAAGAGTCCTGTGGCACCTTATAGACTAACAGATGTATTGGAGCATGAGCTTTCGTGGGTGAATACATGCATGCATCCGACGAAGTGGGTATTCACCCACGAAAGCTCATGCGCCAATACGTCTGTTAGTCTATAAGGTGCCACAGGACTCTTTGCTGCTTTTACAGATCCAGACTAAACCGGCTAACCCTCTGATACTTAACATTTTATTAATAACAATAGAAAGTGGCAATGAAAACTTATGTTTACATTCATGTCTTGGAGATTAAGGGAGAGGCCTTAAATCATGTTGTTATTTAGCAAAAATCTTCAGTAATTCTCCCCCCAAATTAACAAGAGCATTCAAGTGTTGGTTCACAAAAGAAAGAAGTAGCATCTGATTCTAAAATTATGAATTCCTTTGTGTGACTTTGGAATGATGCTCTTCTGAATTAGGTGAAATGTGTTATTTCTACTTCCATCCTATTTGTCCACTGGATTAATGGCATGTGTCCGGGTTCTAGATTCATAGAATCAATCATAGAATCATAGAATATCAGGGTTGGAAGGGACCTCATGAGTTCATCTAGTCCAACCCCCAGCCCAAAGCAGGACCAATCCCCAACTAAATCATCTCAGCCAGGGCTTTGTCAAGCCTGACCTTAAAAACCTCTAAGGAAGGATTCCAGCGGTCTATAATATTTTCAGCAGATTCCCTCACCAGTTGAGGCGATGACGTTTCAGTTCCCATTTTATTCATTGCAACTTCCATCAGCTTGTCACGGTCACTATCACTGGCATTTTTTGCCTTTGCACACATCTAGATATCTTGAGATGGAATTGGCTATTAAATTATTTTTCCTGTGTGTTTGACATAAAACATAGACACACATCTTGAACACACGGAATGGTGTATGTCAGTCAAAGGGTGAGTGGTGGATGAGCCTTTTTAGGAAACCACAGACAATCATTCCACAGAGTATTGGAACGATACAGGACAGTTGTTTTGGTAGCTGTCAAGAGATGTCAAAACTGCACTGATAACCATGTTACTGTCCATCCATTTCCCAGTAAGAAACATTTGTGGTGCATTTTTAATTTATGTTCATGTTTAATAAATGCAGAATTATGTGCTTTACAAAATATTGTGTTACTGAATTCTTTTTTTCTCTGTCATTCTGGATGGTTTAGGACCAAGTGTCCTATGTCATTACAATAGAAGGGACACCGTATACTCTTCACCTGAAGCAACAGTAAGTGATTGACTTTGTTCCTAACCCTTTGGCTCTTATCTGTTATAAATCAGTCATGTGGCTCAAAAAAGGTTCTAATAAGGTTTATCAAATATTGGATAATTTGTCTTCAATTGCCCTTTCTTTTCCAATAATTGGTTATAATTTTCAGTCTGTAACAGTACAAGCTGACACTTCTCTTTGCCGTAGCTTCAGTTATTCCTAGTATTGTGCACCGACAACAGGAGAATCTAAGATTCTCTAATAGGAAGTATTTTCAGAGATCCATGTATTCTTCAGCTTCAGGACTTAAGCAGAAGTTTGAGAAGCTGACTGGCAAACAGGAAAAGAACTTGGAATCCTCAGAAGGGTTTGTAGATATGCAGTGGTGAGCTGGAGTGGGTTCCCACCAGTTCCCAAGAACCGGTTGCTAAAATTAGACCACCATGGACAACCGGTTGTTAAAGCGCCAGGGGGTGGGCAAAGAACTCCGGTCCATGGGCTGGACCATCCTGTTGCTCCCAGGATCCCCAGCTGGGGAGGCTGAGGTTCCCCTGGCCCCTCCTCTGTTTCCCCCCCAGCTGCAGTGTGGCCAGCCGCTGGCACCAGCTGGGCAGCTCAGCTGAGCTCCTGAGTCATCCTGCTGCTTTGAGCTGCAGGCAAGGTAAGGGCGGGGGGAGGCTGCAAGCTCCAGGGCCGCTGGCGAGGATCAATTTTCCCCAGGCCCTGCAGGGGCCCCCGGTCCCACGAGTATGTCTCCCCCCGCCCCAGTCCCCCTCCCCTGCTTCCCCCCCTTAAATCAGAACTTTTTATAGGGAACTGGTTGTTAAGATTTTGACAGCTCATCACTGTAGATATGTGATCTGAGGGCTGAACATAACTGTCACCCCATCTAACTCAGCAATTTTCCAGTCTGAAAGAAACGATAAAACATTAAATTGTAACTCAAGAAACAAAACTAGGGGATGATGCAAATCATTGCAGCATGTTAAAAATAGTGTGGGTGCTCTTTAAACTTGCAGGAATGTGTAATCTTTATTTTTTAATTCAAACATTTTTATTCTCTTTTTTATAGACTATTTTTATCTGATGATTTCAGGGTTTATACTTACACCAAAGGGGGGGCTGTTCATTCTGATTTCCCACATATTAAGGTAAGATGTAATTACCGGTACTTTGTTTTGCAGCTTCTTAGCTTTTTCAGAACAGAGTTGCTGTTAGAAATACTATCTGGGGTTTTTACATTTTTTTAAGTATCAGAAAATCTCTCCCTATCTTTACTTATTTATTGCTGACATTCTACTAATCCTGGCATGAGATTCTTGAAGGAAACATTCTCTATGGAGAATTAACAATAAGATTAATTATTTCAAGTGTATTTTGGTTGGCTAATTAGCAACTTTTTCAAGAAAACGACTAGTTAGACTGAAATGTGCTTACAGTAGTTAACTTGCAGAATGGACATTAAAGGAGCAAACATATCACTTGTGCTTAAGCTCATAGGGGAAGGCCAGGACAGGAAAATTGAGGATTTTCTACTGTCCTGTACATTTACCATGGGTAATGTTTAGATCCTCCATCACAAACTGTCCCCCACAGATTCTCTACTCCAAGATTTAGCTGAAGCTGGTGTCACACTAGCTGCCTTTTCTCCTAATGTAATCCATTGCTTAATTTATTAGGATTTCCTCACATAAGCTAATGTGCTTTTTCTGAAGACAATAGGAGTTGAGGAAGTGCAGCATACTTATGGATGGGTCCCTTAATTCCTTCTCTCAGAGTGCTTTATTGTGGTCTCCAGAGTGGATCTGTGAAAGGATCCCAAGACGTAGAAAAGTGGGTCACTAGTTGCTCTTCCCTCACCTCCATATAATTTTTAAAGCATATAATCTTTTTCCTTTCTCATCAAGACACTTTTGTTTACTGGTTTGGCGTCTCTCCAAAGCTTCTTATTCCCCTTCCCTCTCTGTTCTTTCATTCCTACTCTTTTTCCTGCCTTTTCCCCATCATTGGTGATTTCACTCTCTTTCCTCTGTTTTCTCTTTTAATCACTATCCATAGGCTCAGTCTCCTTCCCTCCCTGTGCCTCACACAGGGAAGGGGTTGCCTCAGATGTGGGTGAGCACCCCCTTCTGACTCGATGGAGGTAAAGCAGTGGTGGGCAACTTGCGGCCCAATGGCCGCACGCAGCCCGTCAGGTGGGCCACAAGACAGTTTGTTTACATTGACTGCCCGCAGCTCCCAGTGGCAGTGGTTTGCTGTTCCTGGCCAATGGGAGCTGCAGGAAGCAGCAGCCAGCTTGCGCCGCTTCCCGCAGCTCCCATTGGCCGGGAACGGTGAACCGCAGCCACTGGGAGCTGTGGGCGGCCGAGCCTGCAGACAGTCAATGTAAACAAACAGTCTCGTGGCCCGCCCGTGAATTACCCTGATGGGCTGCAGGTTGCCCACCGCTGAGGTAGAATATGATGTTTGGCTGTTCCTCTGCAAAGTAGCACAGGAAATAGACAAGAACTGTGAGCAGTTCCAGCAGTTACAGGGCCTTTGCTATGAATACCACTAGGAATTAGTGCTCAGCTTTTGTCTGAGGGCAGGAAAAGAGAACCATGCATTGCTTAGCAATATAACAGACAGACCCATGCTGTAGGAGAATCTCAGAGCAAGGGCAAGCCGGGCTTGGCCATTTGCTGCAACCCAGCCTTTGTGATGGGATGGAACTTGAGAAACCATCTTTCCAAATTTAGAGATCTACCTGGGAGCATAGAGCTTAGGCTCTATAAGGAATTACCTTGAAACTATCTCTGCCTCCTCCCTTCTAAACCATTTTGTATGTCTCTGATAGAAATATAAGAATGAAAAAGTCGGGGCCAAGATGCAATCATAAGTGCAAATCCAGTCTTTTCCATACAGATACAGAGTATTCTTGTGCATTGGTACTGGCATTTCTGGTGTGGAAGAGATCAGGTGTGTGGACGTTAGGGGGCTGCATAGGACGTGCTGGGCCCTCTGTGTCACTGAACCCTTCTACATGTGAGCCCCCTATGCATCAGTGCTAAAGGGGGTGAGGAGGCCAGGGTGAGTATGAACATGCTGGGGATTGGTCTGGGGGGTCTGCAATGCAGATCTTCCCAACTCCTTTCTGCTATCTTACCGGGGAAACATGTAAAGGCTTTGCATAGACTACTTTAGCCATTAGGATGAAGTATCCTATGCAGAACAGCTGTGGAGCCACTCTGTAGCCTTGGGGAAAGGTTCCTCCTCTTATAGTCTCTCACTCATCTCTCCAGCTCCCTGCCTAGTTACTCTGGTGGGCACTGACCTCAGATTTTGAGTCATAATACTGAGATGTGTTCTACCACCACACTTCTGTTTTTAGATGGTTTCAAGTTCCATACAAGTGTCTGTGGAAGCTCCAAAATGTATAGATAAGTGGAGATGACCTGGTTGGAGAACTATACTTACTGATAAGCAAGCTATTCATTTTTCTTTGATTTTTTAATTTTTTTTTATTTAGGATGATTGCTACTACCAAGGGTATATTGCAGGCTTTCCCAATTCACTTGTGACACTCAGCACCTGCTCTGGGCTCAGGTAATAAATATTTTAATATAATTTTAATATAATTAATTATAATAAAACCTCTAGTAAAATTCAGTAGCCCAGATACTACTGTGTAACAGTTGGAAAATGGTGACTTTTTAATGGTGCCCACTATACATAGTATCTAACATTTAAGGTCTCAAGCTGATGGCAGATTAATTCAGATCATTTTATAACCTTATGTAACCTGCACTGTTTGCTTTTTCAGAGGGCTATTGCAGTTTGAGAATGCTAGCTATGGAATTGAACCCTTGGATTCTTCCCCTGGGTTTGAGCACATTATTTATCAAATAAAGAATGAAAACACTCAGAGTCCACTTTTTGCAAACAACTACACTGATATAGGGAGAGAAAAGGTGACAGGAAAGGTGTCTTACAAGCTGCATACAGATATTGAAGTGAGTGCCACTTTTTATCATAATGGTTGAGATTATGTCTAACCTGAAATCTAGGGCACAGGAAATTCACTGTGATGGTCTTGAATCTGGATTTAATTTTTAATTATGTCATTCATATGCAGAAACTAGGCATATGAGAGTCATTACTTTGGTAAGAAACAATAGTATCGGGAATAAGTTATTCGTGAAGAAATGTGATCCATTAGCCTGAACATGATGCTCTGTGTCGCCATGGTATCTGCAGACACAATATTGTCCCAAATTCAGGGGAATATTCTATCTCAGTCGGGATGGCTTTAGCCACACATGCACAGCTCAGGCCTCAGGGGTTTGAATGAGGATAACTCCTGTAAATCTCCCTGATTAGAGTCTCCCAGTCAGCATTAAACTTCAGGCCTAATTTTCACTTGCAAATGTAAACAGTCATGCCTTATTTTTGGCTCCCTACTTCTACTTTAAGTACTTTGATGCCCTTCCACTGTGGCTTGATTAGAGGATAGATTTTCAATCCTGGCCTTCCACAGAAGAAAATCCTTCTCCTAGAACTTCAAGTGTAGATCCTGTTTGCTGGGTCAAAGAAGTTATTGAGGACCACAGAGACAACAGACAAGATGTTGCTGGTGCCAATGGTTGAGAGTGGACAGTGACTGGAGGGACATTTAACTATCCCACCAGAGAACTGGTGGCATTTCAAAGGGCAAAAATAAGATCCAAATGGCACAGGAGGCATGAAGTTCTCCAGAGATGTTTGAGGTTTAAGGCCTTGGTCACCCAGAAGCTTCCATTGGACAAGGGAAACCAATTCATAGAGTGGAGTGGGAGGGAGATTATTTTTGATTGAGACTAAAATTTGGCATCAGATTGTCCGATTTTTCACTTTTCAAGAATCTGGAAAGTGGTGGCATTTGGCTGGTTTGGCCAGCTGTGCATATTACTTCTTTAGCTCCTTGGTTGCGAAGTTTTGCTAATAATGAAGAGTGAGTGTTATCAGTTATGTAGTCTGTTTGTTTTATACTCATCTCTATTTTCTTAATATTGTGGTACAGAAATTAAGACCAAATTATGCTGAAGTTTTTGGAATCTGTTATTGTTATTTGTATTACTGAATCTTTTAGTCGAACAAATAATGTACCATAGGTTTAAAAGGTTATGATTGTTTCCAGAAGTATAGAACTCTCTCCATGAAAGGATAATGGTGGTGTTTTTGAGCAGCACAGCTGAGCATAGGTAGTCAAGCTAAAAATCTAGTGTTAGGGAATGTACCTCATATTCACAGTGTTAATAAGTGATACAAAAGGTAAAATGTTGAAATAAATACGAAATGTTGAAGGCTTTTTTTCAGTCAATGTCAGATGTCACTAAATCCCCCAGATACCTGGAAATCGATGTAATTTTGGACAAGGGGTTGGTAAGTCCATATCAGTCAAATTTGCTTTACTTCATATATTTCCATTACTTTTTAAAACGTCATAAAAATGCATGGTTTTAAGGCTGTCCTTCTAAAGGTCTGGGATGTAATAATCAGCTATCAGTAAGGTTAAGATTTTGTCTTGAGTATTTTTAATAAAAGTCACGGACAGGTCACGGGCAATAAAAATTCACGTAAGCCTGTGACTTGTCCTTGACTTTTACTAAAAATACCCTTGATGGGGTAGGGAGGACAGTCAGAGCCCCAGCTGCTGCTCCTGCAATGGGGGCTTACCCAGCCTGGTCGCTACTCCAGCCCCAGCTGCTGCTCCTGAGGCCACTTTTTCAGTGGCAGTGGCCACTGCTCCGCTGCTGCTCTGGCCCTGGGGACTGCTCCATCCCCAGGCCACTCTCCTGCCGTTGTTCCTGGGCAGGGGCTGACTGCTACTCCAGTTCTACTGCTGTGGCGGGCTGAAGCCAAAGAAGTCATGCATGTCGGTTAAAATAATGGAATCTGGAATTATCAGATATATAGTAGCCATTTTGTCAAGGGATCAATGCATATTTTGTTTATGGACTTGGAAGAAAACTGAGAATTAAAATAATTAGACACATTTAAATGCTCAGAATTTGAGGCTTATGTGAACATTCCACTGCTTCATGAGGGAAATGACTGACCAAAAAAATGTTGTACTGTAATGATTTTTAGCTGTTACTTAAAGAATTGTGTTATTTTCTAGTACAATTATCTGGGTTCAGACAAGGATCTTATAACACAGAAAATAGTCCAGCTTCTTGGATTTGTCAACAGTGTAAGTTACTGCCTTTTTTGTTTCATATTGAAATGAAATTTGGATGTTTTATTTTGATATTATTAAAGGTCAAAGATTTTCTAGATTTTCTCATTTTCTCCAGGGAATTGTTTAGTTTTGATTTTAACTCTTGGCACTCAAGCTTTTCGCTCATGACAGCAAGGAGATCTTTATAGCAATTAGAGAAAAAACGTTTAAGTGCTTCACTCAAGCTTGTGTTGTATTTCTCTGAAGTCTTGTCTAGACTGGTTAAAAAGGTAGGGTTTTTAAACTTATTGCCTCAGACAGATATGTTATGTTTTAATTCAATGATGTTTAAAAACACATTAGCACCTAGTGTAGGCAGGTTTAGCCTCTTTCACAATGTTAGCCAATCATAATCAACCCTAGATTCCACCCACAGACCATGGTGCTCTCATCCATCTGAGAGTGTAGGAACTCTGCAGTATACTGTCTCCAGTTTTTGTCCATTTGTGTCCCTCAGGAAAGTGAAAATCTGTCTGCCTGTCTACATGGTGCAGTTATACCAGTATAAGGTGGCATGTGACTATAAACCACTAAGTTATGCCAGTGTAACACACACACACACACACACACACACACACACACACACACACACACACACACACACACACACACACACACACACACACACACACACTCTTACTCTTATTCTGGTATAAGAGTCCCTTTTTCTGATTTAGTTTATTAGCAGTTTAAGCTAAACTGAAAAAAGCCACCCTTATTCCAGGATATGAGTGTCCACACAGGGATATTATACTGTTAACTATACCAGTATAATTATAACAGTATAACTGGAAAATGTTCCTATGTAGACAAGCCCTAAAATTGTTTTATTCCCGTTTTAGCATTTGTTTCGACTCTTGGTTCTTTTGTTTTTGGTTTCTAATTAGTATTTTACTTTTATAAAGTTTTTTGTCTAACTTTATTATCTGTTTTCTGTTTGCCATAAGTCATTTTGATTCTAGGTGTCTGCTTTTCTCCAGAGATACAAACAGTAACAGATCTCCACTCTGTAATCACTTGTCCAGAGCCCTGATATCTCTAAACCTGTTAACGCCAGCAAGGGTTGCTCCTCAGTGCTTCCAATTTTCTGTTTCTTCCTTATGTCTCACAAAGGAGGAGGAGCTTTGAAGAGATTGCTGCATTGGTGCATCTCTAGGCTCATTGGTGCATCTCTAGACAGCTGCCAATCAGAAAATCCATTTTTCCCTATCCAAAATTTTCTATTCTCATTCAGCCTTTTGTACTAAAAAAAAATGGAAATTTTTTGTTTGCCTCTGAAATTGTAGTGTTGTGGACATGATCAGGGTTAGGGCTTGTAGCCAGTTATTTATTTGAATATATGCAATACTTATGAATCCTCTCTTTATTTACAGAAACCCCTCCTCTCAGAACCATTGGGTTTGGTCTGCTGGGCAAGCACTATGTATTTTATTTGCATTTTTCTCTCCCCATTCCTCTTTTAGTTTTACAGATGTTGGAGAGAAGTGCCACCGCAACCAAGTGCTGTTGTATGATGTCCATTTTGCTCAGTTGGGCCTTTAGCTTAATCTTTATAAAATTAAAATACTGCTATGCATAAAACATAATTGAACATCTGTTTCTTCTGTTGTATTTTCAGATGTTTACCCCCCTTAATATGACAATTGTATTGTCTTCCTTGGAGTTTTGGACAGATAATAATAAAATTCGTACAACAGGGGAAGCTGATGAGATACTACAAAGATTTTTACAATGGAAAGAATCTTACCTTGTTCTACGGCCACATGATATGGCATATTTATTTGTGTAAGAAGAACATTTCTCTATTATTAAAAAAGCACACTGGAAATCTTTTAGACTGTCATAGCATGGACCAACACAATTCCACAAGACCAACAAACATCTCTTGTAAAAATAATAGAACAGACACTATGAATTATTATAAATATAATTCTAGATGTACTGTGTTTACAAAATATTTTCAGATTTCTCAAAGTGTTTATATTGTAAACAATAGAAAGTAAAAGTTAAACTATAAGAAACAAACAACATTGTCATTTTAAACACTGCTATGAAGAACATAGTTATATTCAAGAGTCTGTTTTTGTGTTTTAGTTACAGGGACCACCCTAATTATGTAGGGGCAACATTTGCAGGAAGGATTTGTCTCAAAAACTATGCTGGAGGAGTTGCCCTGGTATAGTATTATTGGATTTACACTGCTAGTGAACATTGTAACACTGGCTTCAGAAGGAGTGGTGGTGGGTGCTCAGCATCCGTGAAGAAAGAGCTCATTTGTATTTAGATGCATTAAATATGGATTTGGATGCTTGACTTTAGGCACTTGGTTAGAAAAATCTGGCCTAAAGTGCTTAAGTATATCTTGCAGTACAACTTTGAATTTTAGGGTTTTACTTGCTCTATAGCAGGGATAGGCAACCTATGGCACGCGAGCCGATTTTCAGTGGCACTCACACTGCCCGGGTCCTGGCCAACGGTCCGGGTGGCTCTGCATTTAATTTAATTTTAAATGAAGTTTCTTAGACATTTTAAAAACCTTATTTACTTTACACACAATAATAATTTAGTTATATATTATAGACTTATAGAAAGAGATCTTCTAAAAACATTAAAATGTATTACTGGCACGTGAAACCTTAAATGAGAGTGAATAAATGAAGACTCGGCACAGCACTTCTGAAAGGTTGCTGATCCCTGCTCTATAGTCTCCTCCTAGCCCTTTAAGGTACTTTAGAGCTGTAGTTCGGAAGGTGCTGAGTACTCTGTCGCTAATCCAGCAAAGCACTTAAGCATGCTTATCTATAACTATGTGAGTAGTCCCATTACTTGGGACTGATCATGAATTAAGGTTAAGCACAATTTTAAATGTTTTGCTACATCAAGGCCAGAAGTTAGCACTTTGCAGGATTGAATCTTAAGAACAGTTACCATATGCAATACAATATGCATTTCTTTTACATATTGCATGTCAAGTTCTGCACTGTTTTTCACATCCTGGGCATCTTCATTGCTCTCATTTGAGTTTTCCAGAATGTAAGTCAGCATGAACTTTGGCCTTGTATTGAAGGCAAGCACCTTAAGGCTCTTTACATAAAAGTACAGACATTTTTATAAAATATGACCTGACTACATTGGGAAGGAAACCAAAAGGTTTAGAATTTTATAATCATTTTTGTTTCTTTAACTGAGTTACTTTGATGATAATTTTCAGTTTTTTTTCTTATTTAGTATCAAAGGGCTGTAACACTGGAGACATTTTCAGTCATCATTGCACAACTGCTGGGTCTTAGTCTGGGAATAGCATATGATGATTCTAGGGACTGTCAGTGTTCAGGATACACCTGCATAATGCACACCAAAGCAGTGTAAGATTTTTTTATTTATATACCTCATGTAACATTGCATTATTATTATTGAGAACTATTTTCCTGTGGCATGCAAGTTCAATCATTATAAATGACCATGGATTATGATTTAAGTGGTTGTGTGAAGTGCTGAGTGCCTCCTGTGAAGTGTGAGAACCCTCCAATTAGCCTGTTGTCAATGGAAGTCTTGGGTGCCAGTTATGAATACCAAAAACATAACTTATTTCTAAAGAACATATCTGAAAATAATTTTTCACATCTGCATGCAAGTATACATTATTCATGTTTATATTGTAAGGTTTATAGTAGGCTTTGATTATAGATTTTTGTTACCTTTTCCATGTATTAATGAGCTTAGAGTGGAACAGAATTCACTGTTGGCTCATTCATATTTTTGTAATGCTTTATTTAATTAGTTTTCTGTTTGTGTGATTCTGCATGGAAAGGGTTACTTTTCAAATTCTGGCATGATTAGGGTGACCAGATATCCCGATTTTATAGGGACAATCCTGATTTGGGGGTCTTTTTCTTATATAGGCTCTTATTACCCCCCCCCCCCCATCCTGATTTTTCCTATTTGCTGTCTGGTCACCCTAGGCATGATCATTACAGTTACTGGCCATCATGTGCTTAAAATCCTTTAGACCATCGAAAGTGGTGGAAAGAGTCTAAACTCTGTTGGACAAAGTCGGCAATAGTCTGCAAGTCTTCAATAAGGGCGCAATCTCACTGAAATCTGTGGGATTGCATGCTTGTAACAATGCAAAATTTGTCCCATGGCATTCACTGGCCATTACTTTGCTCTTTTTCCAAGAAACTGCTTTTAATTATTTTTTGGATAAAACATTCAAGGTCATATGACTAAGCCTCAAATTGTATTTTCAATATATATATAGTCAATTCAGATAAGATCAAGCCAAGCTAAAAATGAGCTACTCTGTACTGCTCCAAAAATCTTCTGAAAGTGTTCACAAGCTAATAAGCTAACCAGTGGCGCAGGGAACTGTCAATAGGATCATTTAACCCTGCTGTCACTCAGTCAAATCCAAGGGGCCCTTTGGAAACAGATGCCTGTGACCAGGGGTGAAAGTAACTTATGGGACTTACCGGTACTGCCGGAATCCTTAGGGGGCATGGCCTCAACCGGAAGAGGTGTGGCCTCAACCCCTGCCTCCTTTAAATCCCGGCCCCAGCCTGGCCGCCGGAGCTGCGGGCGGGATTCAAAGGGCTCTGGGCTGCCCGCTGTGGCGGGGAGCCCAGAGCCCTTTAAATCCCCACCGCGGAAGCCAGTGCGGTCCAGCACGGTGTACTGGCTCTTGCCGGTACGCCGTACCGGACCATACCGGCTTACTTTCACCTCTACCTGTGACTAACTCAGTGAAACTGTTCACACACTGAAGTGTTTTCAGTATTGGGGCCTAGGTCTATTGTGACAAATAATCATTAGGAGCTGGTGGCAATTAACTTATATGAAATGAGTTCATAAATCCAAAAGGAACTATATTATGCTCATCTGTTCTGGCGTTCTGCATAACACAGGCCATAGAACCTCACCTGGTAATTTGTTCATCAAATAAATAACTTCTGTTTGAGGTATGGCATATCTTTTCTAGTTTTTAATGACAGATGTCCATGTTAGAAAAACCATCATCAGAATCTAGCTCTACAATGAGATTGTTCAACTTCAGTTTATTTTTCTCCGGTACAGGGAGATTTGATCTGTGTATTGATAAAATGGCTCAGGATACTGTAACTCTTTATTATTTATGTAATGTTTTGTGTATATGTGATTTAAAGGAAACTAAGGCCATTATAAATAATCCAGTGATGTGATTGTGTTAATATTTCACATAAAGTTTTAGTTTATAAGAAAATAAATGAAAATGTATTTCCATTATCCGTTAATAACCCTAACATATTTAGGTATTCCATGTTTTACCTCTGGGAAGATAAAGGCAGAATTAAGTTAGCGGATATCTCTGATAAAGGAATATTAATATCTTTCTCAATAATAAAACAAAAGGATGATATTCTAGTTGCTAATTTCTGCCAATTTTTATTCTTAAGACATTATTTGAATGCAGTTTTACAAAATGAACGGAAAGACCCGCAGCTGAATATTTTGGAAAGTAGCATTAATGATACTAAGTACTCCAGGATAATTAAATATTTCCAATTGGTATAATTTTTCATTGATAATTTATTTTTAGACATTCCAAAGGAGTAAAAGCCTTTAGCAGCTGCAGCATTAGAGACTTCAAAAGTTTTATAAAACATAGGGGAGGAGACTGCCTCTCTAACAGGCCCTATTTGAATACGTCCTACAAGAGGGCTTCAGTCTGTGGCAATCGTATTGTGGAAAGAGGAGAGCAGTGTGACTGTGGCTCAGCACAGGTTAGTTCTCACTACCAGAAAGCCTAAGTAGTGTAAAATTCCACTGTTCTCAGTTTAGAAGAATGGTGCTTTGAGAGTTAGTACCCAACTGAAATTTGGGAAAGTCACTGAAGGTCTTACATATATTTATAAATAGTTTTCATGTTGGTATTAACCTTGTTGTAGCTAGACACTCATTTTTCTTTGGGGATCTTTCAAGTTGTTATTCTTAAGGAATGAGAATCTTGGACAGACAGACTCTTTAGAGAAGGAAAATTTTAGAATAGCTAATGTGTCTATGGTTTATTTTTCAGGAGTGTGCAAAAGATAAATGCTGCACTAACAAATGTAGGCTTAAGCCAAGAGCAAAGTGTGGTACTGGATTATGTTGCCAAAACTGTAAGGTAAGGTGTATATTCAGGATTATCATATGTTTAACACAATTTCTAAATTTTGGAGAGACACTGTTCACTCCATAGTTAAAGATGAAAACCAGCTTTCCATTTGTGTGCACTCATACTCACACTTTGTGAAAACCGTCCTTCATACTTGACATTTTCCTGGGTGGTCTTTGGCCAAAGGGAGCATTTTAATGAGCATTTTAAATATGAATCAGACAACACTTTTCTGATATGGATGTTTGGGGGAAAATATTTTGAAAATTCTTTTTTCCTTTTTTTTAGTCAAAAAATGACTTGGCCTAGAAACTTTCTGGTGAAGTTCATCAACTTTGTCAAAGCTCAGAAAATCCACGGGTTTGATAGGGCTTAAGTGCCACAGTGGGCTCCACTGGAGCTCCTGAGTACTGCATGGGTGTAGCGGGGCGAGCACCCCGCTCTGGAGAGAAAGGGGTTAAAATCAGCTCTGGGAAAGGGCTGCCCCGAGGAGTCAATCAGGGGAAGGCAGGTAGCAGCCAATCCAGGCCTGGTAGGGCTGGTATAAAGAGGGCTGTGAGTTAGGAGGTAGGCAGTCTCAGTCCGGCATTGGGGTGGGAAGGACTGGGCTGCCTGGGAGCACAGGGTACCTTCAACAGAGCAATGTTGGGGGAGGAGCAGGCTGAGCTGAGCTGGGAAGCTCAGGCCTGGCGACCTCCCAGGCTGAGGCCTGACAGGAAGACCTAAGGAGGTGGGGCTGCAGGGAAAGGCAGCAGGTCCAACCCCCTAGTCAATGATGAGTGGCCATTGCAGACTGCAGTTTGCCCCTGAGTAAAGGGGCTAGATGAGGACTGGCAGTGTGTCAGTGAGGTGAGGTGGTCTCAGGGGAATGGGGTTCCCTGGGTGATGGGCAGCACCCCAAGATAAGGGGCACTGTAATCCGGGAGGGACATGGGGCCTACACGTGGGAGAGATAAAGGGACTGCAGAGGGGTAGGTAACAGTGGGTGAGACACCGGCCCATAGAGGGTGCTCTAGGACTGAGAGAGCTAAATCCCGGACGACCAGCAGGAGGCGCCGCGGTGGTGAGTCCGTGCTATGCTACAATGGGCTTGTCTTGTGACACACTATAAACCAGTGAGAGCCAGGATTATAACGCAAGTCTTCTCAATCACAGTCTCCTACATGAACCACTAAATAATCCCGTCTTCTTTGAAAATGTGAAGTGCTATGTGAATGTTTTTACAACTTAAAAAATAAGAGAACAGTACTGCACAAGGGAGAGCAAGTACCTCTGTCTTTATCTTAGTTATACAGCTTTCTGTACAAAACATAGTTGAAGATAGCCTCTGCCCCAGAAAGTTTACAGACTAAATAGACAAGACAGACAAAGGTTGGGAGAGGGAAATATTATTATCACCATATTACACCTGGGGAAACAAAGCACAGGAAGATTAATTGACTTGCCCATGGTCAAGGCTGTCTGTGGTAGAGATGATAATTGAACCTAGTTCTCCTGAGTCCCAGTCCAATGCCTTATCTACAGTTTCTCCTGCTCAGTTCCCTTACTTCACCCACATAAGGGTTCCCTTAGCACTAGGTTTGATGATCTCTTCCTTTCTTTGAAGTTCAGATTGGTATATATCTCATCTCTGCACCTTCTAGTGGAACAAGATCTCCAGACAGGGTCAGTAGGACTATTCACATGTGTAAAATTAAGCATGTGCATAATTTTGCGGGATTAGGGCTTTACAATGAAATATTTCTGAGATAAAGAATCATATTTTACATGTCATCCAAAAGCTGACACCTCTAACAATATGATGTCTCCTGGCATCGTGGTGGGACATTTTTTCTGTACTGCCGTAGGGGAAGAGTGCCGTATGCTAAATCACCAGGGCCACTCTGACAGAGGGCTGGGGGCGGGTATCAGTTTATGTTTCATGACAAGGGAAAAATTGATGAAAATGATTTAAAAGAACCTTGGGTGACCTGCAGTCATACATATAGTATATATATAAGAATTTTACAAGGAATTTTCACATTCATCACAGTCAGTGACAACCACATTAAACAACATATATGTGGTTGTGTTATTTTCTTATTCACTGTATCTTTTCTTGTGCTTTTATTATAGACCATAATCTTTGTAAACCATGCACAGTCTCCTTATTCCTACTTTTTTCTAGTTTAAGGCAAAGAATAAGAAATGTAGACCCATGGCTGATAGTCAGTGTGATCTTAATGAGTACTGCAATGGGTCATCTGCATTCTGTCCAGCTGATCTTTATGTTCAGAATGGACACAGATGTGAACACAATACTGCCTATTGTTACAAAGGACGTTGCCAGTCTCCTGATATAGAGTGTCAGAGGATCTATGGAAAAGGTAATGGAGACAATTATGTTCTTATTTGTTCTAAAATCAAGTTCCACTAAATGCTGTAAGAATAATAATTAATAATAAAGACTTACATAGCCACTTTCATCCATATATCCAAAACACTTTATATCAGTGATTAACCATATTTATTCTTTTTTATTGATGGTGGGGAAATGAGGTACGGAGTGGCCAAATTACTTGTCTAAAGTTGTCCAGTGATATTAAACATCATTATAAAGGCATGGCGGTTATCCAGAAGCTTAGATTTGATAGAAATAAAGTAAAAATGAAGTGGTGATTGTAAATTAAAATTCATTTGTAAAATATGTCTTCTTTTTGCTAACCAAATAGCAGACTAGAAAACCAACTCCAAACAGATCTCACTGTTTGCTGCAGGGTAGATTAATTTAAATCATTATTCAAATCAGCAAGCAGGAAACCTTGATCTAAATAATCAAATTTAATGTACTTTTTCACTATTTTCCTAGAGAAGGGTTGCTTCTCACTGATTTGTAACCATTAAAACATTGTTGAATTGCAACTAAATATAGCCTTTTCTTTGAATTTTGGTATTACCTGTTGCTAATCAGGAGGATATACAATATATGTTCATTTATTTAAGCAGATATATTGCTTAATATTCACTTATTCAGATTCTTTATTTTTTGCTTTTTTGTTTTTAGAAAATGATGAAATGATGCATTTCATTTTTTAAATAAACGGCGATTAATTTTTTATTTCTGATTTGTGTCAAGCTCTATTTGGATGAAAATTGGAATTCAATTAAAACTGCACAAAACCAACATTTACAATTTTTAAAAATGAGTTAAATAAAACAACCCTAAATGTGCTGGATTCACAAGAAAATTTATCAAAACATGTTTTGTTTTAAAACTAATGGATTTATTAAACAAAAGAAATATTTTAGTGAATCGAATTGATTTCTTCAGATCACCATTTCCTTCATAATTTTAGAACCTAGTAGATCTTATCCTCTCACACCTAGTTTTTATTCTTAGACTAGAAGACGAGAACAAGCTTTCCTGCTTTTTCATCTCCCAACTGGTTTTTCAACTTTGAATGAACTAGTTTGGAACTGAACTAGTTGAATAAACTGAAATGTATAAATTATTCTCTTTGCACCTGAAGAAGAGGCTACTGCTGTCTAAAGCTGGTTTAAGACTTCAACAAACTCTGGTTCCAGGTGCTTAGTCAATGACTTCCACCAGTTCAGTGGTTTGACGTTCTTTAAAACTTCAGCAGCAAATGTACTGCTTAATATTATTTTTGTAGTTAATTTAAATGATTACTAGATTATAGTAAATTTAGGCCCTAAGATAGGTTGTTACAATTTGAAATTTAATTTTAAAGAAAGCTTGTTTTTACAAAGAAAACTGTATTTAATTTAAATAAAAACACAGTTTGAACAGAAAGATATCTGATTTTTTAATACAGATTTTTATCCTTCCTGGTTTTCTCTAATCCATGTATAGCACCTAGGTACTGCAATGATAAGAATGTTAGAAGTATTGATAGATTAATAAATGATTTAGTGTTCCTTTTAATTATACTCAATCTTATCTCAAAACTTACAGGTTCTAAAAATGCTCCTCTTGCATGTTATGAAGAAATCAATAGTCAAACAGATAGGTTTGGACACTGTGGGAATGATCCGAAGAAAGGATTTCAAACCTGTAGTTGGATGTATGTTTTTAAGGAAAAAACATATTTATTTTCTGCTTTCCTCTACTGTATGGTGCAAATGTTTACTATCCGTTCAGACTGCTTTAATTTCTTTATAAAATTTCCATTTAGTCTCAGGTGTTCTGTATACATTAGCCTTGGGCATTCTCAAAGAACGTGCAGTTGTTGAGCATCTAGACCTTGATACTGTAGCATGGAATGCAAGTATTAGCAGAAGCTGTGCTTGGATCCAAGTAAGGTTATTGACTAGGCATATTGCTCCACACTGGACAGAATAGACCTCAATGCCTTGCACACCTGCTTCCTCTTCTACCAGAAGAGCACATGGTACATAAAGGTTGAGGTGTGGGCTGTGAATGAACATAACTGAAAAAAACCATGACCCTTAAGTATAATCCTTGCATGTCCATGAAGCACAAAACTATTGGGGCAGGGATGGTGTCCCTAGCCTCTGATTGCCAGAAGCTGGGAATGGGCGACAGGGGATGGATCACTTGATGATTCCCTATTCTGTTCATTCCTTCTGGGGCACCTGGCATTGACCACTGTCAGAAGACAGGCTACTGAGTTAGATGGACCTTTGGTCTGACCTAGTATGGCCATTCTGATGTTCTTATGTGTGCCCCACTGTGGCCTCATTCCCATTTGCAGGCAAGAGTAATCTGGTGGATTTACATCAGTTCTCTCCTTATTTCAAAGATCAGTCTTCTGCCTTCCTTGCCCCGCTTATGACCTTTATATCAATCTAATATGTGCAATACCCCATTTGTTTTCTACAGTTTCATTTTTCTAATGTATTGCTCAATCAGCTGTCACGTGTATCATTTTATTTTCCTCTGCTATTGAATTTTATAGGGATGTCACATGTGGAAAGTTAGTTTGTACATATCCAAGTCGCATTCCATTCACTAAAGAAAAAGCTGCTATCATTTATGCTCAAGTGCGAGAGCATGTATGTATATCTTTAGATTATATGAAGCCACCCACAGAGAATGACCCTCTACTGGTTAAAGAAGGCACAAAGTGTGGCCCTGGCAAAGTAAGGAAATATTTTATAAGCATCTAAAATGTCAGTATATATGTGAACTTTGTAAACTTGATTAAGTTTTAGAAATATTTACCCTTTGGCAACATAGCTCAAGGTTATTCATTACTGATGTTTTATTTACTTACTCATTTAACTCCAGAGGAAAATTTTCAGTCTAGAGTGATTATGGATGATTATTGTAGACCTTTAGAATGATAGAATATCAGGGTTGGAAGGGACCTCAGGAGGTCATCTAGTCCAACCTCCTGCTCAAAGCAGGACCAATCCCCAACTAAATCATCCCAGCCAGGGCTTTGTCAAGCCTGACCGTAAAAACCTCTAAGGAAGGAGATTCCACCACCTCCCTAGGTAACCCATTCCAGTGTTAGCCACATGACTAATCCCTGTGCCTTGTTTTAATTCACTATAATGTATTTTAAACTGTGTTAGAGAATTACTTTATTACTACTTAATCATCATTATTATTTGTTTTACAGTAGTGCTTAGAGGTCCTAGTCCCATTGTAGTTGGTGCTATAAAAACATAATAAAAAAGACAGTCCCTTCCACAAATTGCTTACAGTCTCAGTAATTGTCCTTAGGGAGCTGCAAAATAGTGTTACGCTAGTTAAGTGTACAACCATGATTATGTTCTAAGCCTGATTTTGGATTCCTCCTTCCACCAACATAAAAAATAAAATCAAGGTTGAAATGTGCTGTTTTAGGGTAGAAGATAATTTAAAAACAAATATTTACTAAAATAATAAGCAGTGGTACAAGTGGAGGACAGAATCCTGGCCAACATAGGCACTGAAAGAGGCCTGATTTAAGAAGGAGTTCAAGTACAAAGTGACTGAGCTGCTAATAAAAATATACAAGCTCTCTTTAAAATAAAACACCCCACCAACTAAACCAGAGGATCAGAGAGTAGCAAATGTTGCTTTTAAATGAGTCTCGGTATGATCCAGGGAATTAGAGATCTGTAAACTTTACGTCTGTACCTGGTAAATTGGCTGAAATTATAATTAAAAATGGAATAGTAAAATATCTGGAAGATCATGAGATGATAGACACTAACACTGTTTCTACAAAGGAAAATCATGTCTCACCAACCTATTAGAATTCTTTGAATGTGTCAGTAAAATAGTGGATAAAGGAGAACTAGCTGACATAATTTATTTAGACTTTGAAAAGGCCTTTGACAAAGTCCTTCCCAAGAAGCTACTATAAGAATAAGTAGTCAGGGGGTTTGAGGCAAAGTGTTGTCAAAAATCACTCCTAGTGTAGAAACAGCGTATAACAGCAAAAGTCTGCTTTTTCAGACATAGCTTATTCCAACCCTCCTGAGCGAAATAGACTTTACTGACAAAAGTAAACTGGCACAGTTTTGCCAGTACAGATACTGCATCTACAGTAGGATGGTGCAGGTATGTCAGTCACAAACCAAACCCTGTCACTCTCCTGAACAGAGTTATGTTGAAAAAAATGTGTAGCGTAGACCTGGCCTAAAAGACAGGAAGCAAAGAGCAGTTTTAATCATAGCAAAAGATTAACAGCGGGATGCCTCATAGTTCTGTATTAGATCCAGTTTTGTTTGATACTAATGATATGGGTGAGCAATGAAGTAGCAAATTTGCATATGACACAAAGTGATTTATGGTAGTCAGGACCAGAGAAGACTGTGAGGAACTTCAGAAAGACTTAACCAAGCTGTGTAAGTGGGCAACACAATGGCAAATAAAGTTCAATGTTGGCAAATGCAAAATAAAACACATTGGTGGGGGAAATATGTACTGAATTTTATAGGGATGTCACATGTGGAAAGTTAGTTTGTACATATCCAAGTCGCATTCCATTCACTAAAGAAAAAGCTGCTATCATTTATGCTCAAGTGCGAGAGCATGTATGTATATCTTTAGATTATATGAAGCCACCCACAGAGAATGACCCTCTACTGGTTAAAGAAGGCACAAAGTGTGGCCCTGGTAAAGTAAGGAAATATTTTATAAGCATCTAAAATGTCAGTATATATGTGAACTTTGTAAACTTGATTAAGTTTTAGAAATATTGATTAAGTTGTAGAACCACTCTGCATGGTTCTACATTAACTGTGTCAACTCAGGAAGGGACCTGAGCATCACTGTGGATAAATTACTGAAGACCTCTGCTTAATGTGCAGCTGCGGTCAAAAAAACTGAACAAGATGTTAGGATGCATAAAGAATGGGATGGAAAATAATATAGAAAATATTATAATGCCATTATATGCACTGATGATAAAGCTTTATTTAGAATATTGTGTGACGTATTGGTCACCCTATCTCATAAAGGATATTACAGAATTAGAGGGAATTCAGAGAAGGGTGACGAGAGTGATTAGAGGCGTGAAAAACTGTCATATGAAGAGAGATTGAAAAGATTAGGATTGTTTACTTTAGAAAGGAAATTAATAAGAAGGGACATAAAAGAGTAGAAAATATTGAATGGTCTAGAGAAGGTAGAAATTGAACACAGCCCAGAACAAAGAGTGATGCTAAGGCATGCCACCCAGGGGGAGGCTCAGAGTCAGAATTCCTGAAGCTCCCGAATGCACATGGAAGCTGTCTGCTACTGCACCCCGTTATGGGGTGCAGCATATTCTTCCACACCTTTGCCTTGTGCACTAGTCTCTCTCCATAGATCAGTGCAGAGCGGGTATGAGGCCATGGCTCTGCTCTCTTTCCCTTTTGGGGGTGGATTGTACCCCGGGGTTACAAGGAGGAGGCAGTCCCTGGATTCTTTGACTCCCTTCCCCAACTTGGCATTGCCGGCAGCAGCAGTTGTGTGTGGCCCATTCTGGAGCTGCACAACAGAATGAAAAAAGCACCTTGCTTTTCTTCCTCCCACATCTCATGCACTCCTCTAAGGGCAAGGCACAAAGTGGCCCTTAGCAATGGAGTCAGCAGCCAATGGAATATAAACTATACCAGAGGAGGAAACGAACACCAGCAGTTACAGTAGTACTCAGCTTAAGAAAACATGTATTGACAAATCAGTGTTTTTGCATTGTTTTTTAAAAGTATAAACACACATGCTATTTGGAGATGTGGTTATTAACAGTATCTTTTCTTTCATTGCAGTTTTTCTTGAGCATCCCTTCTTAATCTGCCACTCCTATAGAATACAGGCAGCAACAATGAAATTGTCTTCATTCTGCATTTCCAGTTACCCTTTGGCAAACATTAGAGTATTTCCATAAAGCCATAATATGGCCTTTCCATTCTAGGCTTCTTTTCAGAGCATGCAGCCAGTATACTGAATGCTAAGATTGTCGGACTCATTTGAATTGGTATTTTATGCTATGGGTTTGTTTGTTGTTTAGGTTTGTATAAACCGTACATGCCAGTTTTATGCAGTCCTGGGATATGATTGTAATCCACAAGTAAAATGCAACGGTCATGGAGTAAGTAACAATAATATTACTATTTTGGTGTTACTACTTCTATTAATATTGTTCAGGAAGTTCTTTCTTTATGAAACCCCATTTTGAAGTGTCTACGGATTGGCTGTAAAAGCCCTTTTGGGCTTACACTTGGGGTCCAAAATCACTATGCCACTGTCAGTTATTTATGGGAATAATTGAGTAAAATAATTTACACCATTTTTCTTTCTTAGAACCAGTAACAAAATTAGAATGTGAGAAAGAGATTGTTATGCACAATATAACTATGAAATGAGTAATTGCTTGGGCAGATTAGTAAAAGAAAAAAAATCAAATAAGGGTCAAGATCTGTATCTTTGAACAGGAGAGAGCTGCACATGACCAAATTAGTGTAGATTTATAAAAAATGTAACATGGCTGTAGACAGTGGGAGGAACCATGCTGGTGTAGTGGATTGAGGACAGGAGGGAAAACTAGCAAGTCCCTGAGTTCTAATTTCAGTTTTGCCATTACCTTGGTGTTGACCTTAGGCAAGTCAGTCCACCTCTCTGGTTCAAGGAACAGTATAGTATAGCATACTTGGCTCACAGGGGTTTATGCTTTATATTAATACAGCTTTTTGAGGTGGTTAGATGCTGTCTTATTTTCAGCTCATTGTCTGGTGTATTCTGAAGTGTCAGACTGTTCAGTAAAATTTGGACCTGACCCTATCCCACTAAAGTCAATGCAGAATTCATATTGATATCAGTGGGAGCAGGATTAGTCCTTGGTCTAGCTAGAACAAGGAGATTGACAAGAAAAGTGTAATCTCAGAGAACTAGTCTTCAACCTGTGATTCGTGGACCCCTGGGAGTCCACACACTATGTCTTAGATTTCCAGAGGGCTCTGCACCTCCATTTGAAATTTTGTAGGGGTCCACAAATGACAAAAGGTTGAAAACCACTGTCTTAGAAGGTACCCAACAGTACTCATCTCTGAGGAAAACTCACTAAATGAGTAATTTTGCTATATTCCCCTGTGTTTTCAGGTATGCAACAATAAGAAACATTGTCATTGTAATCCTGGCTGGAATCCTCCAGATTGCGCAACGGAAGGCTCTCCAGTGGGGGGAAGTATTGACAGTGGGCTTCGATTTTTGGACTCTGGTTAGTAATCCAAGCAAATCTGGTAAATCATATGCCCTACATCTCACTGACTTGAATTCAGAGACTCTTCTCTAAATGAAAAAGAGTGGGGATATGATACTTTGGTGATGGGCATCTTAGATAAGCATACCATCATAATATCCAGAAAATCACACCACCAGTGATGGGGTAGCTAAGAGGAAAACCTGTAAACTGAAAATCTATATTTTTGCAAAAAAAGAGAATGTTTGTAATACAGGAAATGAGGAATTTGGTATTTTTTTGTGCTATGTGGTTACTAAATATTATTATATACTACCGAGGTTGCTGGGATTTTTTTTAATGTATTGAATTTTTGAGGTTCACAGAGTGTCCAGATATGTTTTGTTAGTTTTTAATAAATACAAATACATAAATAATACTACTAGACTTCATTTGCTTAATGACATAGCATCAGATTCTAGTCTCAGTTACTTCTGATTTACACAGACACAGTTGAGAGCAGAGTCTGGCCTATACGTATTAATAGGTACTACCGTAATACAAATAAATAATAAGAATAGTGTCTGTGTTAAGAAAATGCTAAAGTATTGTATTATCTTATAAACAGATATACAGCCTCTGTTGACAGATAGATGGCACACCGGGCTCATACATCAGGCTCAGAATCATCTCTCTCTCAACACACTGCTAGTTTCTTCAATTCAACCATATTTTACAAATGTTTTTGAGATCTGGAAAGATATCTGTCATTTGAGGATAAGACTGTATGGAAAAGCGTTCATAGTCCCTTCCTGCACTCTGTCCACTTTAGTTAGCACAATCAGTGTCTCTCTTTCTTCATTGTTAAAATTGATCCCTAAATATTTAAACTACAAAATACAAATATTCACTTTGTTTTGAAAAGTTAATTTTAAAACATAATCCATTACTTTGATTTCAAAACTGTTAAATCTAAAGAAAGTAAATAATTTAGGGAATACAACTTTGTGGAATTAAAATTGCGACCAAAACTGAAAGAGTTTGTGCATCAGAAGCTGGAAAAAAAATTCCAGTGTTGGTGAGGAGGGTCTGTGATATCCAAGCTTTACTGAGTAATCCCCCATTTTACAGATTTTCTTTCTTTTTTTTTTTGTTAAGCATTGTTAATGGGCTCATCCCTGTACAAGGTACATGAATAAAGATAATCTCTACACTAGAGAGCTTCAGTCTAGAAGGAGAAATTGGTGCTGCAGTGAATCTAAAACTTTTACCGAAGATGATTATTGAATTCTGCCTAAACCGCAATATTATTATGTCAGTATTTTTTCTAAACCATGTAATCTCAAATGAGGAGTCAAAATTTCACAAGCTCAATGATAAAGTTGACCAGCAAAGGTTAAAAAAAAAAAGGCTTGTGTCCTTTATTCTGCTTTATGATGTATACAGAAGGTCTGGAATTGTATGTTAGTGTATGGTGGGTCTTTGATTGATTTGGATTTTTCCTTTCAATGTATGCCAAAAATTCAGATCTTACCAGCCTTGTTTTTCCTAGAAGTCTCTATTGATGACCAAATAACTAGTAAATATGATTGACTGATTAGAAGTGATTTTATGCAAACTATTTAAAACTTTACTTCAAACACCTAACAAACATTCACAAGAAAAGCTCTTTTGTTAGTTATTCAACAGCCTCCTGAGCTCCCAAATCCACTACACTGGGTCCTTCCAGCAAAAACAAGGGAGAGGGACAGAAGATTTTATATTCCTGATATATCTAAGATAAAAAAAAAAAGCAAGGGAAACATATTTCAGCCCTTTTGAAAGATGAGCTATTTTCTTGAATTGGGAACTATGTCAGATGCCCCTTTAGGGAGAGCAGTATTACAATTTCCAGTCAGTTGATCCTCCCCCGTATCCTTTTAATTGGGTAGTAACTGCATATTAATCTTCCAAGAGCAAGGATGTGCCTATGCAATTTCATGAACAAGAAAGGAAGGTTACTGGAGTTCCTCTGCTCATCCACACTCATGCACCCTCCTTTGTTGGAGTTTTCAATCAGGCTTACAACTGGGTGACTGGAACTAAGGGACGAGTGAGTCTGTCAACTTTCAATAACCTCAGTTCTGAATGCTAGGTCCTGAGGGTGATTGTATGTGGTCCCAATAATTTTACTGCTCTAAATGTTTATGCCACAGACTGTGTATGTTGAGGCAATATACTCAGAGAACTTCATTCCAGTAAGTAACCCTCATTTATTATTAAGCCATGACTATAAATGAGATTCAGGAAATGAGTAAACTTGTACACAAAGTTATCACAATTTCCATTTTTTAAACAAATGGAAACAATTTTTTTATTCTAGAAAGGACTGTATGCCTTTATATAAGGACTGTATGCCTTCAGATAACTTTCTCTCTCTTTCCCCTTACAAATGACACAGAATGCTGGGAGTTGAGCAGCTTGGACTTGTGAAATCTGTTGTGTGTTTTCCTTTCTAGATATGATCTTAGAAAGAGCTTCCCAAGACACTTTGAAGAATTGGCTGCTGCTAAGTTTCTGTCTCTTTCTGCCTGTCCTTGTTGGTTCTATCATCATGATTGTAAAATGGAATGATTTGAGTAGATTCTGCTCAAAGGAGGAGGACTCACAAGCTGATGAGTAAATAATTTTGTTCACCTAATTAATTCCAAGCCTTCATTTACAGATCTGGGATCTCTCTAGGCAGTGGGGGAGGTGATGAGTTCATGGGCAAGATCATATGAATATGAGATGGTTGAATGGATAGTCAATGGTGTGCATTGGGAACTGTATGCTTTTAAACTTGAGACGATTTCATGAGCACACACAAATGGAGCTAGGTAATAATGGACATACTATGCTAAATACGCTGTTGAAGTAGAAAGGGCAGTAACAGAAAAAACTGATTTCTGAAAGTCAGGCCTGTAGCTGTATAAAAGGAGTTAAAGAAAATTGGCTTGAATTCAATAATACTTGGGAAAATCACAATGGAAAAGGGAAAAATTAAATATTTAAGATACATACAACTGTGGCTTCATATGCCAGTGAAAACTAAAAAACTTGAAAGGCAACCAAAATCCACCAGTCTAAGTGGAAATGTGAAGAGCAGTGTGGGGGACCAACTAAGGGCATTTAAATGGTATGAAAAAAGAGAGATCTGCAAATTAGTTTTAGAAAGATAGAGCCAAACTGTGACTCAATCTGCTAGCTTGGGCCCTTATGCCCGTGTCTCTGTCTCCAGCGCCATGTAAATAGGCTTGGAAGGATTAGATTTTCATTGGTGTCAGTAAATGTCAGTTTCACCGAACACACACCAAACAACAGCAACAAAAATTTCCATCAATGGTAATCAAAATTTTCCCATAGGCAAAGTAAGGAAAATGATTGAGAACTTATTAGACTGTGATTTAAAGGTATTTAATTTGGCTATTTTGACATGTGATGTTGATAATTTGTTTTAATGGTCAGAAAGTTTTAACTTGTTGAATCTCAATGTCTACTGTCATTAAATAATTATTGCCTGACCTCCACCAATAACTTTCTACAACTGTGAAAATGTAAATGAATTCAGATTGAAAAAAAATTCTTTAAACTCGTAATATTGCACTACTCTGAATATTTAAATAGGTAAAAGTAAACATTGATATTATCCATCAGAGTTATAAAAAAATAAAAATGTAATTCTGCCAAGGCTACATGTAAGTCATGAGCACACGGATTTGCACTAGTGGAACCTGATGCAGGACATGGGCCAAAATCAATATATGGCATTTTCATAAGAAGTATTTTTTTTTTTTACAGAAATTGCACTTTGAAAGTCTTCCTTTCCTGCAGGAAAATAATGTATTTTATAGGAACTCTGTATTCATCACTAGAATTCACCTTAGATAGCAAGAAATTCTCTTCTGAATTGCTGGAATTTTAAAGAGACAGAACTGAATACGCTCTGTAGTTTCGAGACTATGTGAAGCGTTTAATTAGTTTTAAATAATCTTCTCTCTCATTTTTTAAAAATCTACATCTAGATCAGAAGACTTGAGCCTGTCAGACAATCGAAGGTAAGTTTCAAATATGCAGCACACACTCTAACACTTTACCATTTACATTTTATTTATTACTTGTATTACAAAAGAATTCCAAGGCCCCAATCAGGGTTGGATCCTATTGTGTTAGTCCCAATTCAGGAAAGAGGATAAAAGACAGATTCTCTGAGAAAGCTGGTCAGAAGTGATGTAGTTTCACTATATACCGGTTTATTCTTCAAAATACTGTCTACTCATTATGCAGTAGGTTTTTCTAAATGTCTGTTCTGGAATATCCATAATTATATTTGTATTGGTGAAAAATATAAACTTCATAATGGTATGTTGTATTTGCATATTTTTACAAATAATCAGTGGCATGCAGTGTATTAGATCAAGTGCATTTTGTTAAAGCTATTTGTGCTCCTAATGCTGAACTATACACATTAAGGAAATGCATAAGCATAACAAACGAACATAAATCCCCTTTTGAAGACCTGGTTGTTCTATTTATTTGTTGTTGCTATATGCAATGATACATCTGTTCCCTCCCCCGCTTTTCTGCCACAGTATGTAGGTAATAGCTGAGACCTGAAGACTAAAATGGACCAGGCATAAACTGAAGCTAGGAAGAGAAGGCTGAGATCCTGGTTCTTGGGAAGAAAAAAATGAGATTAGATTATAGTTGCAATGATGTATTTTATAAGCTGTTTTGCTTTTGGTGAATAAAATATAGTTTGTCCATAAAGTGCAGTGTAGTTAGTGCCTTCAGGTAGCTCCAGGTGAGTTCTCCTCCCCACATGCACTGCACAAAGGATGGATGTGTGATAGATTTGCCAACATAATGCGAGAGATGCATGTGTTAGTGCTTGGCATCCCAACACAGACACCCCCGACGCTGCACCCAACCCCCCACAGACTCCACCTCCCATACTGCCCCCAACACACCTCTACACTGCCCCCACCTCCCAACACCCTTCCACACTGCTCCCAACATCCCCCACACCTCCCAACAACCCCACAG
Organism: Mauremys mutica; assembly: GCF_020497125.1. Classification (NCBI taxonomy): domain Eukaryota; kingdom Metazoa; phylum Chordata; order Testudines; family Geoemydidae; genus Mauremys; species Mauremys mutica. The sequence goes on along the minus strand of NC_059073.1, from coordinate 132,072,518 downwards.
TCCCCACCTCCCACATGGTCAACACCCTCCACACTGCCCCCCCAACGCCCCTCCACACTGCTCCCAACACCCCCAGCCCCCCTCCCAACACCCCCCCAGTCCCCACCCCCACACTGCCCCACCTCCCAACACCCCTCCACACTGCTCCCAACACCCCCAGCCCCCCTCCCCAACCCCCCCCAGTCCCCACCCCCACCCTGCCCCACCTCCCAACACCCCTCCACACTGCTCCCAACACCCCCAGCCCCCCTCCCCACAACCCCCCAGTCCCCACCCCCACACTGCCCCACCTCCCAACACCCCTCCACACTGCTCCCCACTCCCCCGCCCCCTCCCAACACCCCCCCAGTCCCCACCCCCACACTGCCCCACCTCCCAACACCCCTCCACACTGCTCCCAACACCCCAGCCCCCTCCCAACACCCCCCCAGTCCCCACCCCCACACTGCCCCACCTCCCAACACCCCTCCACACTGCTCCCAACACCCCCAGCCCCCCTCCCAACACCCCCCCAGTCCCCACCCCCACACTGCCCCACCTCCCAACACCCCTCCACTCTGCTCCCCACTCCCCCGCCCCCTCCCAACACCCCCCCAGTCCCCACCCCCACACTGCCCCACCTCCCAACACCCCTCCACACTGCTCCCAACACCCCAGCCCCCTCCCAACACCCCCCCAGTCCCCACCCCCCACACTGCCCCACCTCCCAACACCCCTCCACACTGCTCCCAACACCCCCAGCCCCCCTCCCAACACCCCCCCAGTCCCCACCCCCACACTGCCCCACCTCCCAACACCCCTCCACACTGCTCCCAACACCCCCCAACACCCCCCTAGTCCCCACCCCCACACTGCCCCACCTCCCAACACCCCTCCACACTGCTCCCAACACCCCTCCCAACACCCCTCCACACTGCTCCCCACTCCCCACACTGCCCCACCTGTGTGGGAAGTAGGGGCCGGGGCCGGGGCCGGGCCGGGCCGGGCCGGCCCACGGGGGGAGGGGGGAGGCCTCGGTCTCAGTCACGCGCTGCCAGCCGGCTCGAGGCCCCAGGAAGCCGTTTCACCGGCCGACCGTTCCCGGCTCCAACCGGCACCGCCTACCCTGCACCATGGGACCCGTCCTGGCGCTGCTCCTGGCCCAGCTCCTCCCCGCGCTGGGTGAGACCCCCACCACTGCCCCCCGCCCCTCCGGGAGAGCCCCCTATGTCACTGCCCCCCCGGGGAGGAGACCCCCCCTTGTCACTGCCCCCCCCGGGAGACCCCCCCTTGTCACTGCCCCCCCCGGGAAACCCCGCTTGTCACTGCCCCTCGGGGGGGGGGAGACGGGTCATGTCACTGGCTGCCCCCCTGGAAGAGATCCCCCTGATCACATCCCCCACGAGAGACCCCCCCAATGTCACTGCCCCCCCGAGGGGGAGACGGGTCATGTCACTGCCCCGCTGGAAGAGACCCCCCCCTTGTCACATATGCCCGGGAGAGACCCCAATGTCACTATCCCCATCACTGACCCCCCTGGGAGAGACCTCCCTCACTGTCCCCCATGTCACTTCCCCCCCCCGGAAGAGACCCCCCTCCTTGTCACATCCTCCAGGAGAGACCCTCATGTCACTGCCCCCCTCGGAGAGACCCCCCCTTGTCACTGCCCCCAGGAGAGACCCTCATGTCATTGCCCCCCCTGGGAGAGGCCCCCTAATGTCACTGTCCCCATCACTGATCCCCCTGGGAGAGACCTCCCTCACCATCCCCCATGTCACTCTTCCCCCCCCCCGAGGAACGACTCCCATGTCACTGCCCTCCCCCCCCCCGGCCAGGGAGACACCCCTCATGTTACTGCCCCTGACAGGGAGAGGCCCCCCTTGTCACTGCCCCTCACCCCTCTGGGAAACATGGCTCATGTCACTGCTCCCCTGGGAGAGACCCGCCCGTCACATCCCCCCAGGAGAGACTCCCCATGTCACTGCTCCCCCGGGAGAGACCCCCATGTTACTGCCCCCCCATGGAGGCACCCCCCATCACTGACCCCCTGGGAGAGACCTCCCTCACTGTCCCCTATGTCACTCTTCCCCTCCCCCCCGAGGAGAGAGAGTCCCCCATGCCAATTCTCCCCCATTCCAGGGAAAAGAGACCAACCCTATATCACTGCCCCCCTCCTTCCAGGGAGAGAGATCCTCATTTCATTGCATGGTCTTCTGGCAACTGCCCCCACTTCAGGGATAGACCCCCCCCATGTCATTCTGTATGAGTGGGTGCTGCGAGAGCTCTCCTGATGTCACTGGCTCCCTGGAGACAGACATCTCCATGCCACTTCACCCCCAGAGACATCAGCTCTGTTCCCATGTCACTGCTCCCTCAAGAGCCACCCTCAGCACTGAGAAGCCTTCTGCTGTCCCTCCTACAGCTCCCCTATCCCTGACCCTCCAGGTGAGAGAAGAAGGGAGAGGCTTGGTGGAGAGCCAGGCCTCTGAGGTAAATTAATCAGGGAGTTGAATCCTGTGAGTCCCAGGCCTGGCAGATTTTGTTCTCTCACCCATTGTTCATCATTATGTGTTCCAGGAAAGATCTTTCATGTTGCATATCTCCAAGCAGTGTAGCGCAACAGGCCTTAATGTAGGTTACACTGTAAAACTGGGAACAGCGAGACAGGGCATGATGGGCCAAGGGCCTGCAGAAAAGGGGAGAGCTAGAAATCAGGGCTTTGATAAAAGCAATTTCACATTTGACACAAATTCAAGGAAGGGGAGCAAGGCATTTAGCTAGGTGAAGGGAAAAGATTTAAGCTTACATTTGAAGAAGAAAGTTGATTGGATTGGCTCAGAGGGAGAAAGTGCCAGGTAAACAGGCAGCAAAAACAAAAGAGCGTAAAACCTTCCCCCAGTTTGGTGAATGAAGCGGAAAGAGAGGAAGCCAAGATTAGGGAAGTAGTGTGTGTTTATATGGGGAATAAGGTGGATGTGGACCCAGAGCAAATTGAAGAGAGAGTCAGTCAAGCATGCCAGACACCAAGATGGCAGTTTTATATTGAATTCAGAAATGGAGAGGAAGCCATGGTTGGTGATTGAGAGGGGAGGATGGATAGGAAGGAACAGTTTAGGCAGATAGTGAAGGGTGATGTATGACAGGGAGAATATTCATAAATATAGTTAGTGAAGATTTTTTCTTCTCTAGGTTCTCAACAAACATTTCTGCAAATCATGGTTCCATGGTCAATGCCATCATATCAAAATGGAAATCGGGTACTAGTGCTTATAATTAAGAAATTTAATTATTAAAAAATTATGGACTCAAATATAATAATTTTGCTTAGCTGAAGGTACAACTAGAAATCCTTCCGTGCACAAATTCTTGTGGATTTTATAATTTCTGTGTACCATCATTAAATATTGTACAGTCAACCCTCTTGATATACTGACCTAGATATGGCAAAGTGCTTGAGCATTTAAACTTTTAGATTTAAAGGGGAGCTGCAAATGTCTTGTACAACATTTTAAAAAAAGTTTCAACTTCCAAAATCTTACAGGTATTGGCTTGAAATTTACTGGCAGTCTTAGTCTTGTCAAATGCAAAGTAAATGCTCAGTGAAAGAATGATTTAAATTATTTGCATGTATTGCAGTGTTTTAAATTAATGTAATGTCTCAGGAGAAAGATCCCCATGGTTCATTGTGAATACCTCATTGAAATCATTTGCTCAGAATTCAGCTCCGGTCAAAAAAACAAATAAAGTGTATATAAATAATGGGATAGAAATAATACTTGAAAATATTATCCAATTACACAGATTGATACCACACTCTCCCATGGAATATTGCATTCAGTTCTAGACACCTTGTCTCTGAAAAGTGTTACAGAAATAGAAGAGGTCTCGAGTTGGGCAACAAAACAGTTTGACACATGGGAAAATTTCTGTATGAGGAGAGATTAGGAGAATTCAGTTGAGAAGGAAGAGGAACAAGAGGGGACATGATGATGATGATATGTATAAAATAAGAGCAAGCACAATGAAATATTCAATGGAAATGAAAGGCAACATATGTGTGATTGCGGAAAGGAAATAAAAGTTTTATTGGATAACATAATTTTTATAAGGGATATAAACCTTCCTTATTCAGGTTATAATCCAAACACTAATGAAAGGGGATTAGGAATAAATTTAATTTATGAGCAGGTTATTCCATAATGGTCCACTATACTTCTTGTACCTGGCTTTGATATATCCAGTACAAGCTACTGCTGGAGATAGGATAATAGACTAGACTACTACTGGTCTGAACCATTATGGCAATTCTTATGTAAATAATTTGCACATAATGTTACTTGTCTTTTAAAGTCTAATAATTTTATTGATGATTGTATTTAATTATATTTAAATGGTTTTACAGTCACTTTTATGATAGCTGTACATCATGATATTATGAACCCTGGTGGGTTTTTGCTTACTTGCACTATCAGTATAATTATTTGGCTCCCATGAAAATATCTTCCTATACTGTATCACTTTGTATAGAAATTTTATTGCCACATAAAATATTCTTGTAAATTATTTAATGTACACTAATATGTGATTTTGTCCCCTGTGGTAATTGGAGCGGATTTCACGTAGTTTATTAATTGTAACTACGTATTTTGAATTATGTTGTTTTTCCTTTTAACATTTTCTCCTCCTTAGCTGTGGTTGCTTATAGACAAGGAGCTTTTAAAAGGAACATATGATTCAGTTTAAGAAAGCAAAGATTGAGTCACTCTGCACGGCACAGAGCTTTGGAAGGGCACAACACAATATGTTTTGGTAGATGTCAAGAGGGGCCAACCCTGGTCTGGTGTATTTTAATCTCAATTTGTCCATTTCTCTTGAGAAACACTTGCAGTGTACTACTTCATTGAGCACTTTAAATGTATGCTCATGTTTAGTAGATGCAGAATTATTGAGCTATTTAAAATACTGTGTTAGTAAATCTCTTTTTTTTTCTCTGTCATTCTGGATGCATTAGAATCAGGTGTCCTATGTTATTACAATAGAAGAGAGGTCATATACCCTTCTCCTGAAGCAACAGTAAGTGACTGACTTTCTTCCTCACCGTTTGGCTGGGTGCTGTGTGATCTGTTATTATAAATGTTTCTAATAAATCCTGTCAGCTATTGGATGACTTGTTTTTAACTTCCCTTTGTTTTCCAGTCTTTGGTTATTATTTTTTGTCTGTAAGAGTCCAAACTTATACTTCTCCATCTTGTTGCTTTAGCCTGTTATTATTATTATGCACTGACAATTGGTGAGTAGGAAATACCCTTACAGATCCTTGAGTTTTAAGACTTAAGGAGAAGATTGAGAAGCTGACTGGCAAACAGCAAACAAATTTGGAATCCTCAGAAGGGTTTGTAGCTGTGTACCTTGAAAGCTGATCATTACTGTCACCCCATCTAACTCAACAATTTTCCAGTCGGAAAGAAAACATAAAACATTAAATTGTGACTCAAGAAACTGAACTAAAGGGTGGAAAAAAATCATTGCAACATGCTGCAATAAGTGTGAGTGCTCTTTAATTTTTCAGGAATGTATAATACTTATTTTGGAATTCAAACTTTTTTCTTTTCTTTTTTTTAAATAGAGTTTTTTTACCCAATAATTTCAGGGTGTATACTTACAGCCAAGAGGGGTCTGTTCATTCTAATTTCCCACATATTAAGGTAAGATTTATTTACTGTATCTTGCAGGTTTAGCTTTTTGAAAATAGACTCGCTGTTAGAAATTCTCTCTGGGGATTTTACTTATATTTTAAAGTATTAAAATGACTCTCCTTTGGAAAGTACCTTAGACTTTTCTTATTTATTGCTAATCCTGTTATGAACTTCTTCAATGAAAGGTACAAATATCCATTAGAATTACTAAGAGTAAAAATTATTATTTTCAAATTTAGAACTGTATTAAATTAACAGCCTTATCAAGAAAGCATCTGTGGCAAAGGCACTACAACAGAGTTTTAGAGTGGGATTTTCTAAAGCTGTTAGTGTTGACCTAACTTTGTTCCCATTAAAGTTAGTTGGAGTGGAGTGGAGTGCCAATGCTGAACATTTTTGAAACTCATAAAATCAATAGCCTAATTGTGAAGATCTCAATTATATGTAAAATCAAAAGAAAAACATAGATGTAAAAGAAATATGGGTTTCTTACAATCCTGAGCATTTCACTATAGATAATATTATCTTATTATCCATAAACTGTTCTCCCCAGATCCCCAAAGTAGGATTTAATCTGCAGTTAATGGCAATGGCATATGCTAGTTTCAGAAGAGCAATGCACCCTAAGCTTTTCTCTTTAATATTATCGACAGGCTTACAGTTCCTTCTCAGAGTACTTGCTCATAGTACTGGAATATTGGAGAGGAAGGATGGTCCAATGATTAGGGCGCTAGTCTAGGACTTGACAGACCCGGTTTCTAGTCTCTCCTCAGCACAGGCTTCATGTGTGGCTTTGGGCAGGTTACTTGGTCTCTCTGTGCCTCAATTCTCCATCTGTAAAATGAGGATAATAGAACTTCCTTACCTCACGAGCGTAAGGTGACCAGACAACAAGTGCAAAAAATCGGGATGCGGGTGAGGGATAATAGGCACCTATATAAGACAAAGCCCCAAATATCGGGACTGTCCCTATAATATCGGGACATCTGATCACCCTACATGAGTGCCATGAAGATAAATATATTGAGGTGCTCAGATACTGTGGTGATGGAGGCCATACAAGTACCTAAGATAAATAGATATAGTCCCCGAAGAGTGCAGTTCAGTAGAGGGAACAGTACTGGATTTACAGTGGCTCCGCTCCCACTCAGCCTCTTCCCCCGAGACCCTTCCGACTGCTTGTTCTTCTCCACCCCTCCCCTCCCCACTGCTTGCTCCTCTGCCCCCCCTCTTTTCTGCTCCCTCCCCTCTGTGTGTGAGTGGTGGGCGGGGCCTTGAGGGAGGATGCAGAGCAGGGCTGGGGCCTTGGAGCAGAGGATGGGCTAAGTGCGGGGTGGGGTCCACAACAGTTTAATTTGGCCCTGAGAGGGGTACAAAGACAGAAAAGATCATTTCGAGTTTTCCAGTTCACTCACATCTACTCACGTTTACAGACTGTGGTCCCCTTGTCCCCATATACTCTGAATCTTTTCATTGGGAGCATATCCTTTAAAGTTAGAGTGACAACATAATCTAAATAATTACGGATGTGCACTGCCTCAGCATTTCAATACTAAAATGATTTCCAGCTCTTGGATGGTGAACTCCCCTTACTGATAAGTAAGCCATTAATTTTTCTTGAATTATTTTTTCTAGCGTGATTGTTTCTACAAAGGATATATTGCAGGTTTTCCAAATTCAGTTGTGACACTCAGCACCTGTTCTGGACTTAGGTAATGACATCATTTTTATTTAAATACAGAAATTAAATAATGCAGAAGGTTTTTTTGCATTTACAGTATCTGTTGCCTTTCAGACTGACTGTAGTTTCATTCAAACTTTTATAGCTTCACATAATTTTGGCTTTTTCAGAGGGATACTGCAGTTAAAGAATGTCAGCTATGGAATTGAACCTTTGGACTCTACACCTGGATTTCAGCATCTAGTTTATCAAATATGGAATGAAAACATAGAGAGTCTGCTTTTTGTAGAAAACGATTCTGTTATATGGAGTGAAGGGATGACACGAAAGCTGGATACAGGAATAAAAGTAGGTGCTGGTTGGTTTGCTTTGCTGAGAAAATGTTTAATATGTTAGTATCTGATCTACTTTAAAATTACTACACTAAGTATTTTTACCCAAATTCTTTTCTCAGTTACACTTGTATATCCTCAATAAAGTTTGTGGGGTTGCGTGGATGTTACTGAGGGCAGAATTTGTCTGTTTGTGTTTTGTCTGAAAGACAGGGCAGAGCCACTACGCTGTGGTCATTTTGGTTTATTCAGTATGTCTGATACTCAGACACTGGACAACTTAGTTGTGGTAAGAACAATATTTTACCTCTTTTGGTTGGGTATTGTGATAACATACATTATCTTCCTGGACCGTGGATTGAAGCATGGGGCTGCTACATGACAAGTAGAAGCCGTTACTTTATTAGGAAGGAATGTAGCTGGGAAGCAATGATTCTTGGATGCTTGTGGGAATGTGATCCAGTACCCTGAACTGGTTTGAGAGATCATGATGTCTTATGTCACCACCTTGCTCATAGATGTAATATTACTAAAGGGGATATTCCCATCTTGATGAGGAGGGCTTTCTGCACACAAGCCCGATAACAACAGGTGAGACAGCACAGCTGAGGCCTCACATATTGGGCTGAGGATTAGTCTCCTAAATATCCTCCCTGGATCCTCACTCTAACATTCAGCACCTGACATAGCTCCCTGGATCCTCATTCTAACATTCAGCACCTGAAAATTGGTAGTTCTAGATTTAAATAGTGAGTCTAAGTACACGTACATATGTAGACAGTCTCCTTTGATATTTTTGGATCTCTACCTACCACTTTCACTTCTCAACATTAATGCCCCTACACGACTGGTTAGGAGAAGTGTTTTCAGCCATGCCCTCAGAGAACAACATAGCTTTGTCTCTTCACATTTTTTATGTGCTGATCCAAATTACTAGGTCAAATTGAGAACTAAGGTGAGAAATTAAATGGTGCTGGTGCCAGTGACTTGACAGTGCAGTGTGCATGGCAGGACACCTTACTATCCCACCAGAGAGAGAGTTGTGGATCTAGACTAGATGGCATGTGTGAATTCCGCACAGAAGTTTAGTGTTTAAGGTCTTGGCCTCACATAATTTTTCCTTTGGGCAGGGGAGACCAGTTCAAGTAATCTTTGACTGAACAAATTTGGCTCCAAAATGTCAGATTTTCATGTACATGTTGCTTCCGTAACTTTGGTTCAGAGGTTTTGCTAATAGTGGAGAGTGAATGTCATTATCAAAGGGATTCTCAGCTGTGAGATCACTTATTAATTTAATTTTTCCCATTACTATTCTCCTTTTTAAAAATTCTAGTAACTAAGTGAAGTCCAACTCTGTTGATGATTTTAGAATCGTATACATTACTTAATTTGTGACTTCTAAGAAGTCCAGGGCTATTTCCACAGATTGATTTAATTGTTTCTGAATTGTACTAATTAAGCTTGGGCATTCACTATTCTTGTTTTGTGACTTCTGCTCTCTGTCTCTCATTTACACTGCTAGTAATGAGCACAAGAGGTATAATGTAGAAGTAATTCCTTAACATACTTTTTTCCTTAAGGCAAAACAGAATTTCATCAGATACTCCAGATATCTGGAAATGCATGTGATTTTGGACAAGGCTCTGGTAAGTCTAAACTAATTAACCATTTATATTTTCCTATAGTATTATCTTAATTTTTATTGCAAAAGCTGATTCCAGCTCTAGAAACTTCCTCTCTGTCTCTACCGCATATAGTAGGAGCGTGCACACTTTACAAAATGTAGATGTGGCTTCTCCCTTACCCCCACTGTTGTCTTAACCATTTTGATTAATCCTATGGCAGATTCAAAAACTGATGCATATATATGACTGTCTAAGGTTAATGTCCCAAGGTTGCCCCCTTGCAGAGAGAGCAGACACCTCACTTAACTGCTATATTGTTCTCTGGGCAGCCCCAGCCCTGTGGTCTGGTTCTGGGGTCTGAGTACAGCCTTCTGGCTGTGCCTTTAGTGAGTCCGTCCCCTTTCAGGGAATATAAAACAATCCAAACAAAAGAAAATATTTACCTGCCCCACTTCCTTGTGCAAGTGAGGGTACGTCTACACTACGGGATTATTCCGATTTTACATAAACCGGTTTAGCAAAACAGATTGTATAAAATCGAGTGCGCGCGGCCACACTAAACACATTAAATCGGTGGTGTGCGTCCACGGTCCGAGGCTAGCGTCAACTTCTGGAGCGTTGCACTGTGGGTAGCTATTCTGTAGCTATCCCATAGTTCCCGCAGCCTCCCCCCGCCCCTTGGAATTTCCGGGTTGAGATCCCAGTGCCTGATGGGGCAAAAATCATTGTCGCGGGTGGTTCTGGGTAAATGTCGTCAGTCACTCCTTCCTCTGGGAAAGCAACGGCAGACAAGCATTTCGCGGCTTTTTTCCCTGGATTGCCCTGGCAGATGCCATAGCATGGCAATCATGGAGCCTGTTTTGCCTTTTGTGACTGTCACCGTATGTGTACTAGATGCCGCTGACAGAGGCGATTCAGCAGCGCTACACAGCAGCATGCTTTTGCTTTTGCATGACAGCAGAGATGGTTACCAGCCATACTGTACCATCTACCATACCATAAATTGGTAATAAGATGATCATGGTTACCAGTCCTTTTGCACTGCACCATTTGCTGCTGTCATAAGTGCCCCTGGCTGAGATCAGCCAGGGGTGCAAAAGCCAAAATTGGGAATGACTCCCCGAGTCAATCCCTCCTTTTTGATATCTAAAAATAGAATCAGTCCTGCCTAAAAAATAGAATCAGTCCTGCCTAGAATATGGGCAAGTGTACTAGAGAACCAGTGTATCATAGAGCCAGAGAGCACAGCTGATCTGTGTCAGATCCCGCAGAAATTATGAGCTGTATGCTATTCACAGGGGGTGCTCCTGCAACAACCCCACCTGTTGATTCCGTTCTTCCCCCAGCCTTCCTGGGCTACCGTAGCAGTGTCCCCCCACTTGTGTGATGAAGTAATAAAGAATGCAGGAATAAGACACAGTGACTTGTTAGTGAGAAATGAGTGGAAGGCAGCCTCCAGCTGCTATGATAGTCCAGACAGGACATTAAGCAGTGTGGAGGAGAGGAGCCCAGCATCCCGCTGCTAGTCCAGGGACAATTGAATCTTTTCTTTACACATAAAGGGCGGGGGCTGATGGAGCTCAGCCCCCTGTTGCTATGATGAAGACGGTTACCAGCCATACTGCACCATCTACCAGGAAAAATCAGGAGCTTTTTACACAGGCGCCCATGATTGACCTCACTGAATGCTAGTCGGCATAGTTACCAGTCCTTTTGCACTGCCCCATGTGCCAATAGGCTGATGATGATGATGGATATCAGCCATATTGCACCATCAGCCACCCAGGGCGGGGCGGGGGGAGCAAGGATGTTGGTGTTGACTGCTGCAGCATCGCGTCTATCTGCAGCATTCAGTAAAGATAGGGTGACATGTAAAAGAGTCAAGAGAGGATTGTTTTCCCTTTCACTTCTGGGGGTGGGTGGGGGTGTGTGTAAATTGCCGAGCTATGCCCTGACCCACCGCGGACACTGTGTTTGACCCTAGAAGCATTTGGAGCTCAGCCAAGAATGCAAATGCTTTTCGGAGACTGCAGGCACTGTGGGATTGTTTGAGTCCTCCAGTCCCCGCTCCAGTCCGCCCATTTGATTCTTTGGCTTTCCGTTACGCTTGTCATGCAGCAGTGCGCTGAGTCCCTGCTATGGCGTCTGTGTGGAGATTTTTTAAAAATGATTTTGAATTTCGTCTTCTGTAATGGAGCGCTGATAGAACAGATTTGCCTGCCCTTACTGCGATCACATCCGCATGGTCCATGCTGGAGCTCTTTTTTTATTTTGATTTTGGACTGCATCGCCACCCGTGCTGATCGGAGCTCCACGCTGGGCAAACAGGAAATATTCAAAAGTTCGCGGGGCTTTTCCTGTCTACCTGGCCACTGCATCCAAGTTCAGATTGCTGTCCAGAGCAGTCAGTGGTGCACTGTGGGATACCACCCGGAGACCAATACCGTCGATCTGCGGCCACACTAACCCTAATCCGACATGGTAATTCCGATACTAGCGCTACTCCTCTCGTTAGGGAGGAGTACAGAAACCAGTTTAAAGAGCCCTTTATATCGATATAAAGGGCCTCTTAGTGTGGACGGGTGTGGCATTAAATCAGTTTTACGCTCCTTAAACCGGTTTAAACGCGTAGTGTAGACCAGGCCTGAGAGGGAAGCAGTCTTTCAAGCAGTTTCAGTTCCCGGTCCTCAGTGCAAATAAAGGTCGGGGCCAATGTTTCCTCTAAGTTTTTCCATCCATGTGTGGAATAAATTTTGTTATGTTCACCAAGGTGCATCAACAAAAAACCTAGATATAATATATATTTTTTAAAAGTTACCACAGGGATAATTACTCCAGCCAGGACAGTTTAGGCATTTTAGAACTCACCCCTCAAAGAATTAAATTTAAGTGTAAGAGAGAAATAAAAATTATGAAATGCATAGACCAGTCAAAAATGCTGCAGAGATGGGGTACAGGGGCAGGAGAGAGACAGAGACAAAAATCGTGTGAGCTGGCTGCTCGGGAAGTCTTAGAGATCCTGCGCTGTCCCTTTAAGGCCCACTCACTCACCCTGAAATCTAGTTCAGACCTCCGACCATAGCAACTCTCTCCTGTTTGAGTCCTGAGCCCTGTCTCCTCTCCCCTGCTTTGTGGAGATGGGGGTCAGGAGGAGGGGACACGGTGACATCAACACGCTCTCCTCCCCGCCACTCTGTACAGCCAGCAGGAGGGTCACGGGAGCAGCTGCAGAAGCAACGTGGGTGCAAAGCAACAGGGGGGATGGGCACCTAAACACATGCTGCTGGATGTGCACGGCTCTGCTAATCAAGTGCACGGCACTTGAATCACTCCTGTGCAGCTGTCCAACTGTGCAGCTTAGAGGGAACACAGGTCAGGGCTTAATCCTCGGGGGAATTTCAACAAAGAAAATCAGCCCAACCTATCTCCTGTCTCAGCGGGCTTAGGCAGGCAGCATTCACAAACTATGGGTCAGTTAGTGACACAGGGCCTCCAGTCTGGGTGCCAGAGCCAGGGCCTGCTTGCTTCTGAGTGCCACTGCAACTGCATGGAGTTCCTCTCTTTCAAGGGCTTGTCTCCAGGCCTGACGAGCCTCACAGGTGCAACAGGTTGGGGCTGATTGTGACCACAGCGGTTCCTTAACACTTGCTTGGCTTGTGGCCCGGTGTGTATGTCATCTGCCCCACCACAATGCCACAGTACTTTTAGCCCCAGCAACAAACATTTAATGGCATCCTCCATGCTTTAGAGAGAACTATTGGGTAGTTCCCCTTTTAGAAGTTAAATACTACTGTGGTGGGGTTCTTTGATGTTTTCCTCCCTATAAGGATGAAACACCATAACAGAGGCTCAAACTCTGTGTATACCCCAAATAAAAAAAAATCTGTAAGAGAACCAAAAAATGCCACCATGGCTAAACACCAGAGTTAGAGATGCCAGGTCACCAGGGCCATTGCTTCTCCCCACCTCTAAAGCATGTGCTGCCATACCCAGTCTTTTCAAGGAGATTTATTTCTTTAAACAGAGGTTATCAAGCAAACAGAAAATAGTCTTAACTCTATCCTTGGCCCCAGGTTTCTGGGCCACCCTTCCAAGGGGTCTCTGGCACCCCAGCTCCTGATAGCTGACTGAGGCTGGGAGGCTCTGCTCCTCTTGGGAGCAGCAGCTGCATGGCTGGTTCTCTGAGCCCTGACCCCTCCCACTCCAGTGTGGCTTTTTCTTCCCAGGGCTCAGCCTGTTTCAGTCCTTCCTCCTTCCAGGTGCCTATTAGCATAGCAGCCCTTTATAGGCCGAGGTGTAGCCCAGCCCTCTTTAACTAGCTGGATTGGGCTCACCTGCTGTAGTCCAGGGGAGCTGGGCTCAGTCTATCCACAAAGACAGGCAGTTACAGACAAAAAGACATCTTTAGAAAAGAACATAAACTCTGGCAAGTCAAGTGTAAAAATATAATTCAGCAGGCCAAAAAAGAATTTGAAGAGCAACTAGCAAAAGACACAAAAAGTAACAGCATTTTTTTTCAAGTGTACATCAGAAGCAGGAAGCCTGCTCAATAATCAGCCACTGGATGATTGAGGTGCTAAAGGAGCGCTCAAGGAAGACAAGGCAGTTGCAGAGAAGCTAAATGGATTCTTTACATCTGTCTTCACTGCAGAGGATGTGAGAGAGATTCCCACATCTGAGCCATTCCTTTTAGGGGATAAATAGAGGACGTTTGGGAACAAATTGATAAATGAAACAGTAATAAGTCACCAGGGCCAGATGGTATTCACCCAAGAGTTCTGAAGGAACTCATATATGAAATTTCAGAACTACTAAATGTGGTATGTAACCTATTGTTTAAATCTGCTTCTGTACCAGATGACTCACAGATAGGCTTACTGGCCTGTAATTGCCTAATTTCAGTATCAGGTAAACTGGCTGTAACTATTGTTAAGAACAGAATTATCAGACACATAGATGAACACAATATGTTGGGGAAGAGTCAACACTGCTTTTGTAGAGGAAAATCATGCCTCAATCAATCTATTAGAATTCTTTGAGGGAGTAAAAAAGCATGTGGACATGGGTGATCCAGTCATTATAGGTACTTGAACTTTCAGAAAGCCTTTGACAAGGTCTCTCACCAAAGGCTCTTAAGCAAAGTAGGCAGTCATGGGATAAGAGGGTCCTCTCATGGATCAGTTAACTGGTTAAAAGATAGAAAACATAGATAACAATAAATGGTCAGTTTTCACAGTGGAGAGAAGTAAGTAGCACGCTTCCCCAAGGATCTGTGCTGGGAACAGTGCCGTTCAACATATTTATATTTATCGGGAAAAAGGGGTAAATAGTGAGGTGGCAAAGTTTGCAGACTATATTAAATTACTCAAGATAGTTAAGTCGAAAGCTGACTGTGACGAGTTACAAATAGATCTCACAAAACTGGGAGGGTGGGCAACAAAATGGCAGAAGAAATTCAGTGTTGATAAATACAAAGGAATGCACATTGGAAAACATAATCCCAACTACACATACAATATGATGGCATCTAAATTAGCTGTTGCCACTCAAGAAAGAGAACTTGGAGTCCTTGTGGATAGTTTTCTGATAATGTCTGCTCAATGTGCAGCAGCAGTCAAAAAAGCTAACAGAATGTTAGGAACCATTAGAAAAGGGACAATAAGACAGAAAATATCCTAACACCACTATATAAATCCATGGTACGCCCACACCTGGAATACTGTGTGCAGTTTTGCTCACTCTGTCTCAAGAAAGATATTAGAATTGGAAAAAGTACAGAGAAGGGCAACAAAAATGATTAGGGGTATGGAACAGCTTCCATATGCGAGAGATTTAAAAGACCAGAACTCTTCAGCTTGAAAAAGAGACAACTGAGGGGAGAGATAATAGAGATCTATAAAATCATGAATGATCTGGAGAAAGTGAATAAAGAAGTGTTATTTACTCCTTACATAACACAAGAACGCAGGGTGACCCAATGAAATTATTAGGCAGTCTATTTAAAACAAACATAAGGAAGTACTTCACACAATGCACAGTCAATCTGTGGAACTCATTGTGAAGGGATGTTGTGAAGGCCAAAAGTATAACTTGGTTAAAAAAGAATTAGGTAAATTCCTGGAGGATAGGTCCATCAATTAGCCCAGATGGTCAGTGACACAGTCCCATGCTCTGGATGTCCATAAACCTCTGATTGCCAGAAGCTGGGACTGGATGACAGGGGATGGATCACACATTTTGCCTCAGTGAAATTAAATATCCAGAGACTTACTGGGCATGTGATGATGATGATGACCAGGGCTTGCTCACCTGTGGCTCCCCCTCCCTGTGCTGTGGAGGCACAGCCAGGCAGGTCTGCATCTGCAGGCAGGCACCCTGCCTCAGGTGCAGCTCCCATGGGCCCTGCTAGCTACTAGACTGGGAGCCTCCCGGCCAATGGAATGGGCTGGGCTGGGGGGCGGAAGGCAAAGGGGGAGATTGTAGGGAGCTTTGGAGGAGGGGAGGCAGTGGGGGAGGGGAGTGGGCTGGCACAAAGGGGAGGGCTCTTTGGAGAGGAGTGACAGGGGCACAGGGGTCATTGGGAGTCTCTCGAGGGGGCAGAGGATTGTGTGGGTCTCTGTGGGGCAGGGGGCTGTGATGGGCGGAGCCAGCTGCAACCTGGGTCTGCTCTGCAGGGGGTGTTGCTATAGTCCCCTCAGGAAGCCCCCCCCCATCCTGTGTATTTTATACCAGCCCCGGGGTGCCCATTGCTGCTCCTTTCCCCACCCACGGCTCCATCTGTCTGTCCCCACAACTCCCCCGGCTGTGTCCGTCTGTCTGTCCCCACAACCTCCCTAGCTGTGTCCTGGTGTCTGTCTGTCCCACAACCCCCTGGCTGTGTCCTTGTGTCTGTCTGTCCCACAACCCCCGGCTGTGTCTGTCTGTCTGTCTGCCCCCCACTGTGTGTGTCTGTCCCACAACCCACAACCCCCTGGCTGTGTCTGTTTGTCCCCACCAACCCCCCACCCCCGGCTGTGTGTGTCTGTCTGTCTGTCTGCTCCCCGCTGTGTGTGTCTGTCCCACAACCCCCAACCCCCTGGCTGTGTCTGTTTGTCCCCACCAACCCCCCCCGGCTGTGTCTGTCTGTCTGTCTGCCCCCCGCTGTGTCTGTCTGTCCCACAACCCCCAACCCCCTGGCTGTGTGTGTTTGTCCCCACCAACCCCCCCTCCCCGGCTGTGTGTGTCTGGCTGCCCACAGCTCACCGTCTGTGTCTGTCTGCTGCTCACAATGGCTGCCCAGGACTCAGCCGCTGCCTGTGGCTCGCTCCCCCTCCCTGCTGTGGAGGCGCGGCCAGGCAGCTCCGGCACCGCCCCCGGCAGCTCCCATTGGCTGGGGTTCCCAGCCAATGGGCTGGGAGTCCAGTCGCTCCTGAGGCCCCTCCCGGGAGCTGCCGCTGCGGTGAGTGAGAGCGCCGGGTGTTGCAACGCGGGGACCCCCAGCACAGGGCCTGGGGCCCAAACATTGGTGGGGCTGAGCCCAGCTCCTGGATTATTGGTGGGGCCTGGGCCCCACGGGTCCATATAACTCGCCGCCCCTGCCTGGGGCCCAAACATTGGTGGGGCTGAGCCCAGCTCCTGGATTATTGGTGGGGCCTGGGCCCCACGGGCCCATATAACTCGCCGCCCCTGGCCCCAAGGGAATGAACAGACAGGTTATCATCAAATGATCCATGCCCTGTCACCCAATCCCAGCTTCTGGCAAACAGAGGCTAAGGACGCCATTTCTGCCCATCCTGGTTAATAGCCATTGATGGCCCTATCTTCCATGAATCTATCTAGCTCCCTTTTGAACCCCATTATAGTATTGGCCTTCACAACACCCTCTGGCAAGGAGTTCAAGAGGTTGACAGTGCGTTGCGTGAAAAAATACTTTTGTGTTTGTTTTTAAACCTGCTACCGATTAATTTCATTTGGTGGCCCCTTGCTCTTGTATTATGAGAAGGAGTAAATAACACTTCTTTATTTACTTTTTCTATACTGCTCATGATTCTATAGACCTCTATCATATCCCCCCCTTAGTCGCCTCTTTTCCAAGCTGAAAAGTCCCAGTTTTATTAATCTCTCCTCAGACGAAAGCCGTTCTATACCTCTAATAATTTTTGTTGCCCATTTCTGAACCTTTTCCAATTCCAATGTATCTTTTTTTTGAGATCGGGTGACCACATCTGCACGCAGTATTCAAGGTGTGGGCGTACCATGGATTTATATAGAGGCAATATGATATTTTCTGTCTTATTATCTATCCCTTTCTTGATGATTACATTCTGTTCGCTTTTTTGACTGCTGCTGCACATTGAGTGGATAATTTCAGACAACTATCCACAAGGACTCCAAGATCTCTTTCTTGAGTGGTACCAGCTAATTTTGACCCCATCATTGTATACATATAGTTAGGATTATGTTTTCCAATGTGCATAACTTTGCATTTATCAACATTAAATGTCATCTGCCATTTTGTTGCCCAGTCACCCAGTTTTGTGAGATCCTTTTGTAGCTCTTCGCAGTCTGCCTGGGGCTTAACTATCTTTAGTAGTTTTGTATCATCTGCAAATTTTGCCATCTCACTATTTACCCCTTTTTCCAGATCATTTATGAATATGTTAAATAGTACTGGTCCCAGTACAGATCCTTGGAGAACACCACTATTTAACCTCTCTCCATTCTGAAAACTGACCATTTATTCCTACCCTTTTTTCCTATCTTTTAACCAGTTACCAATCCATGAGAGAACCTTGCCTCTTATCCCATGACTACTTATTTTGCTTAAGAGCCTTTGATGAAGGCTTTCTGAAAATCTCAATACACTATATCCACTGAATCTCCTTTGTCCGCATGCTTGTTGACCCCCTCAAAGAATTCTAGTAGATTGGCGAGGCAAGATTTCCCTTTACAAAAACCATGTTGACTATTTTCCAACAAATTATGCTAATCTATGTGTCTGACAATTTTGTTCTTTACGATAGTTTCAACCAATTTGCCTGGTACTGAAGTGAGGCTTACTGGCCTGTAGTTGCCAGGGTCACCTCTGGAGCCCTTTTAAAAAAAATTGGTGTCACATTAGCTATTCACCAGTGGTTTAGTACAGAAGCTGATTTTAAATGATAGGTTACACATGACAGTTAGTAGACCTACAATTTCACATTTGAGTTTCTTCAGAACTCTTGGGTGAACACCATCAGGTCCTGGAGACTTATTACTGTTAAGATTATCAATTCATTCCAAAACCTCCTCTAATGACACCTCAATTTGGGACAGTTCCTCAGATCTGTCACCCAAAAAGAATGGCTCAGGTTTGGGAATCTCCATCACATCCTCAACAGTGAAGACCAATGCAAATAATTCATTTAGTTTCTTCGCAATGGCCTTATCGTCTTTGAGTGCTCCTTTAGCATCTTGATCATCCAGCGGCCCCACTGATTACTGAGCAGGCTTCCTGCTTCTGATGTATTAAAAAAAATTTTGCTATTACTTTTGGAGTCTTTGGCTAGCTGTTCTTCAAATTATTTTTTGGTCTTTCTAATTATATTTTTACACTTCATTTGCCAGAGTTTATGCTCTTTTCTATTTTCTTCATTAGGATTTATCTTCCACTTTTTAAAGGATGCCTTTTTGCCTCTCACTGCTTCTTTTACTTTTGTTGTTTAACCACAGTGGCTCTTTTTTGGTTCTCTTACTATGCTTTTTAATTTGGGGTATACATTTAAATTGAGCCTCTATTATGGTGTCTTTAAAAAGTTTCCACGTGGCTTGCAGGGATTTTACTTTTGGTGCTGAACCTTTTAATTTCTGTTTAACTAACCTCCTCATTTTTGTGTAATTCCCCTTTCTGAAATTAAATGCTACAGTGTTGGGCCGCTGCGGAGTTTTCCCCACTACAGGGATGTTAAATGTAATTATATTATGGTCACTATTACCAAGCGGTCCCATTATATTCACCTTTTGGACCTGATCCTGTGCTCCATTTAGGACTAAATCGAGAATTGCCTCTCCTCTTGTGGGTTTCTGGACCAGCTGCTCCAAGAAGCAGTCATTTAAGGCATCAAGAAACTTTATCTCAGCATCCCTTTCTGAGGTGATATGTACCCAGTCAATATGGGGATAGCTGAAATCCCCGATTATTATTATTGAGTTTTTTATTTTAATAACCTCTCTAATCTCCCTGAAATTAAGGCAAGTACCACAATCTGGAAATGGCACAAATAGAAAGAACTCGTTTGGACACTGCATCAGTTCCCAAGGGAAATGTTATGTTCAAAGAGACATTGCACAGCAGAGATGTGTTGTAATCTAAAAAGTTGTGTTATTTTTCAGTATGACTATATGGGTTCAGATAAGGATGTTGTAACGGAGAAAATAGTCCAACTTATTGGCTTTGTCAACAGTGTAAGTTACTGCCTTTTTCTGTTCAATATTCATATGGGAAATGTGGATGTTTTGATTCATTTTGCTGGTAGTCATAGCCTAGCAGTTAGAGCTAGGGGGCTGGGATCAGAACTCCTGGGTTCTATTCCTGGTTCTGTCACCAACCTGCTGTGTGACTTTGCTAAGTCACCTCACGTTTCTGTGTCTTTTTCTTCTGTAAATTGGATATAATACACCTCTACCTCGATATAACACAAATTCGGATATAACACGGTAAAGCAGTGCTCCGGGACGGGGTGGGGCTGCACACTCCGGCGGATCAAAGGAAGTTCGATATAACGCAGTTTCACCTATAACATGGTAAGATTTTTTGGCTCCCGAGGACAGCGTTATATCTGGGTAGAGGTGTACTTATCTGTGTCCTACATCACAAGGGTTATGTGAGACATAATGCTTTGAGAACTTTGGATGAAAGATGCAGTAGGATAAGAAAATATTATTACCACATGAAGTCCAGCTATTTTACAGATGATATTATTCTCTGGTGATTATTTAGTATCAGTTTTCATGCTCAGGATACTCAGTCTGCAGCAGTTAGATTAAAAACCATTTTATATTCCTCACCGCCAGGATTAGATCATTCACCCCTGAGAGACATCCGAGACCCCAGGTACTCTCAGCCATCTGAAAATGAAGGGACTTGCAGTGTGTCCCCCTTTAGAATTTTTTTATTGTAAAACTACTATGACTACGTTAATTGTGGGCACTTGTTACTGTTATGATATCCGTGACTCTTTTTCTGTCTTAAGCTTCCTTAGGTTATGTCTGATTGTATATACAGTATTGGTAGTATGATAAGCCTCAATCTTGGCACCAGGATCTCCCAGATGGGCAATTTTCCAAACTCGACTTTTAACTTAGGTTAGCAGTGCAGTTTAAAGTATATAGAATGATCTGGGATTGAACTCAGACTGCTAACCTCAGTTGAAAGCCAAATTGCTGTGTCTGCACTGATATTTTAGCCTGAGTTAACTAACCCAAGTTAAGAATGCACCTGTTTTTGTTTGTTTGTTTTTGCAGTGTAGACATAATCTTAGTTATTTTAAGTTAACTTGGTCATAAAAAGAATTGTATGCATCATTGTAACCATGTTGGTCTCAGGATATTAGAGAAACAAGGTGGGTGAGGTAATATCCTTTATTGGCCCAACTTCTGTTAGTGAGAGAGACAAGCTTTTTGAGCGCACACCGAACTGAAGAAAAGCACTGTGTAAGCTTGAAAGCTTGTCTCTCTCACCAGCAGAAGTTGGTCCAATAAAAGATGTTACCTCACTCACTTTGTCTCTCTAATAAAAAGAACTGACAGTTGTGATACACTGAGAATTTATTTTGATTGACTAGGTTGAAAAGGATTGATATGGACTAAGATGTTGGATTTTAGGATCTTTCAGTACTGTGTTTTCCATAACATAGATTACAACATTTTATTATGGGGACATCTGTGGCTATACACTCTGTGATGGTCCAACCCATAGTTTGTCACATTGGTCCCTGATGGCCATTGCTTATAGGTCTTACAATACTACAGTGCATATCATGTAATTTAACTTGTATTTCCTCTGTTACATTTTCAGATGTTTACCCCTCTTAATATGACAATTGTGCTGTCTTCATTGGAATTCTGGGCAGATAGTAACAAAATTCCTACAACAGGGGAAGCTGATGAATTATTACGAAGGTTTTTACAGTGGAAAAATATCCATCTTATTCTACGGCCACATGACATAGCATATTTATTTGTGTAAGAAGAACATTACTTTATTGTTAAAGATGCACTAGAAATCTTTTAGACTGTCATTGCTTTTAGAAAGAATATATTTATGATCAAGAATCTTTTTTCTGTGCTTTAGTTACAGGGACCAACCAAATTATGTAGGGGCATCTTTTGCAGGAAAGCTGTGTGTGAGAAACTATT
Organism: Mauremys mutica; assembly: GCF_020497125.1. Classification (NCBI taxonomy): domain Eukaryota; kingdom Metazoa; phylum Chordata; order Testudines; family Geoemydidae; genus Mauremys; species Mauremys mutica. The sequence continues at coordinate 132,050,830 of NC_059073.1, read as the reverse complement.
CTGGAGGGGTTGCTCTGGTATGATATAATAGAATCTTACTTACCTGTATAATTAATACTCTGTATCGGTTACTTACAGTTCTGACCTTTGCTTGTAGGGGCAAATCTTACACCCACCTCTACAACTAAGAAGAATCCCCTGGCAACAGAATCAATGCAGCTATGCTGTGCAGGGGGAACACAGAATTTACAGAGCCATTCAGAGGTTAAACACCATTAGAAGAGGAGCCTTGTCTCACATGCTGTGGAGCAACATGCAAGGGATGATGAGATAGGAATGGAGCCAAAGGATATCCTTGTCTCGGGGGGTCCTCTAGTCTTCTGCTCTGGGCAGTGGCTCCCAAGAGGCATTACAGATTATTTGAGCCATTGGGCTCGGTAGCCACTCCATAGGATCAGATAGAAAGATTCTTGCCCCCGGACTTCTACTCTGCACTCATCTTGTCTACTTAGCCTAGGCACTGCACAGAGGATTCGACCTCCAGTGAATAACTACATTAATAAGTGTTTGAATTCAGGATTACATACGTTCTTTGTAACTTTCTTCTAGTCCTGGAAGGGGACAGAGCAGTTGCCTTACAATGGAGTATGCGTTCCTTCATATATTATGTCTAGTACAGCTATCTTTGTGTACTTTAGGCAGGGCAGAAAACAAAAAATTTAGTTTTTTATCAGAGTTTGTTTCCACAGTTGAATGAACTTTTAGTACTTTCTTTCTTTCTTATTATATTAGTATCAAAGAACAATAACACTGGAGACATTTTCAGTCATCATTGCACAGCTGCTCGGGCTTAGTCTGGGAATAGCATATGACGATTCTAGGGACTGTCAGTGTTCAGGATACACCTGCATAATGCATACCAAAGCAGTGTAAGTTTTAAAAAAAAAAATTATTAATTTATGTACCTCACATAGCATTGCATTATTTATTATATTTAGAACCATTTTAATATGCATACAAGTGCTATCATTCTAAATAATGCCATATTAGGATGTATGTAGACTTTTGTACCTGTATATCACTGCTTTAAATCCATCCCAGTTCATTAGTGGCTGGAAGTTGTGTTTGCGTGCCTGTGTGTGTTGGGATAGTTTGGATATATGGAAACATACCAACAAAGAATAGGACTGTGACCTATAGATGGATGGATGGATATCTAGATAGATATAGGTATAGGTCACAGTCCTCCTCTTTGTTGGTATGTTTCCATATAACCAAACTATACCAACACAAATGTCATCAGCTGGGAATCTCTGCAGAGGAGCCAACAGACTGACTTACTTTCTCCTCCTGGAGATGGTCCCACAAGAATTAAAGCAGATTAGTGACATAGTGCAGGAAAGCTTGCTCTAATGTTGCTTGTCATGTGCATAAAGGGAGTAATTCAGTCTGAGGCTGCCTGTCAATCAGGTACTTGCCATGAACACTAAGTTGATTTAAAAATCTAAAATAAATAAATAGTACTTTCAGAGACTAACAGTTACAGGAAATATTTCACTTTTCACGTAAGTACAAAATCTCTCTCCTACCCTCCTCTTTTAAGTCCTATTTCTCTATCTAAGCAGTTGTTGATGACAATGTGACTTTTAATGTTTATGTTCCCGCGGAGCTACAGTCTTGAAATTAAATACACTAATTCATGATGTGCCACTGAATACAGGAAAAGCCCTAACTTGGACCTTCAGAGATCATACGGTCTTTTATTATCAAATTTCAAATGTTCAGTCACTCTTCGTTTAAAACTAGTCTACACTTCTCCGTTTTCTCCACCATTTTTTAAGCTTTCCAGTTTATGCTATGTACAGATGTGTACTCACTATGGGCCCAATCATGCAAACTCTTATGGATGTAAGTAACTTTACTCACATGATTAGTTCTATTATGTAAAATTACTCGAGGGCCTAAATGTTTCTAATATTAGCATATAATGTAATCTATCATTAAAATATAATTTACTGAGACTTCCGTCTTCTTGTGAGATGCTATATTGTCTGTGATGATAAGAGGAGGGAAACGGGAGACAATTGTACCAGCCCCATAAGCTCAGCCCCCCCCCCAAGTGTTTGTAATGGGAATGTTTGAACTGGGGTGAAAAGGGAGGGGATGGGGCCCCAGCAAACATGATCTACTGGGGCTCCAAATTTCTCTCAATGGGCTTGTATGTGTTAATACACTCAATTCAATATAACCACTGATGATAGGAAAGAAAAAAAATCTGATATTTATGTTATAGGTTTCCTAATTGTAACTGCTAGATTGATTACTATTAAACTAACCTCAGTTGCTGTCAACTTTTCACTGAGGAGAATAAACAAGTGTTCTGGAAGAGACAGAAAAGGAAAGTCCTGCAGTATCTTTAGTGGAGAGATTGAGACAATAACAGTTTAGAAAGGTTTTGCTGCTCTGCTTATGTTTTCCTAGTTAAAGAGGGCATCCTCCATTGCATGTTCTGCCTGCTTCTTGCTCACAGTTGGCTGCAGCATGCAGTCTGCCTGGGACCCAAACACCATTCTAGCACAAACTTGCAAACATATTTTAAAAAATTATATTTATTCCTTCATTGAGGCAGACATGCTGGGTATGAGGCCTCCAATTTGGAGAAATTATGTTAATTTGAGGTTGTCAGTTCTATTTAATTTATTTTAGCCAAGAAGAATGTTGAAGGTAAATCAATGCACTTAAGGTGCCAGGTTAATAGCCACATTCACCCGCAAGGCAGACAGTTGACATATTGAAACAAATCCTTAATTTTGCAACCAAAGTCATTTTTGTTTTATGAGAGTATTTCAGTGGCATGAAAGGATATACATTTTACAAAGCATGGAGAATATTTTAACAATGACATTCCACTTTATGTTTTAGACATTCCGGTGGGACAAAGGCCTTTAGCAACTGCAGTATAGGAGACTTTCAAAGTTTCATTGCAAATGGAGGAGAATGCCTTTTGAACAAACCGTATTTGAATGCATCTTATAGAGCTCCTGTCTGTGGCAACAAAATAGTGGAGGAAGGAGAGGACTGTGACTGTGGCACAAAAAAGGTTAGGAAATAAATCCCTGAAATTTAATATGAATAAATAATTCACAGTTCCACACCTTGAGACTGAAGAGAAAATTAAAAAAATAAAAGATACCTTTTGGGTCCAAGAGGTGCTAACAAGATCTCTGGATGAAAGGCCAGCTGGAGCCCTTTGGAAAAACCATTCAACTTTGGAATGCTATGGAGGTGCTTGTTCTCAGCCTCACAGTCAGGGTTGTGTTCTGAAATGAGCTTTAAAATGGAACATAAATTTATGTGTTTCTCTAAATGTAGATAGATGTTCAATGTGAAATTTCCCTTCGAATTTCAAATGTAGCTTTATTAGATTTCTTAAATTTATAATAGAAAGCATTTGAAATTATTGTTGTTGAAATTTGTCCATGGCATTCTGTCTTTTTGATTGTGACATTTTCAAAATTGATGAACTTGAAGGAAGCTCATGCAACAGATGTTATTTATTTTAACTGACAGTTTATTCACCAATAGGTAGCTGACAGATAAAACCGCCATCATTAACTACGCTTTTATGCCATATTTTATCCCATGTCTAAATACGTTTTACGTGCAGCTACTGACGGATAAAACCTTTTCCTTTGGCAGCTATACTTCTGTGGCACAGCTCCAGAAACCACCCCTACAGGCATACCCTTCCTTCACCTCATCTGTCTCCTCTCTGAAATGTTAAGACAAATGTCAATCTCAATGTATCTACAAGTTACTGTGTACTATAGGTCCAATCCAGGGAAGCACTTAAACATGTGCTTAACTTTAAAAATATGAAAAAGTCAATGAAACTACTCATGTAATTAAAGTTAAACACTTGGCTAAGTAATTTGTTGGCTCAGATCAGAGAGCTCAGCACCTTGCAGGATCAAGCCCCATAAAGGCCCTAGGAAATTAATATACAAAAAAATTCATTGTGAAAACAGTTAAGAACACTATATGCTGGTTTTCTATCACACCCTTAACCAATCTACTCCCTCCCAACAAAACATTCCTCCCTTCTCAAGCACACACCCTAACTCTACTACAATTAGTATACACCAGAGACCATCTACCACAATGTTATCTGCCCCTTCTAGGGATGACAGCCTTCCATTACCTCCATTACTAATCTACTCCTTCCCAGCACAAATATATACTATATTAGACATTCACAACTAATAGCATTGGGATGGGGAAGTTCCATAAAAGGAAGTGCACAGAAAGGGAGGTTGAGAAGATAGAGTTAAGGATGCGATCCATGATCTGTGGTGTATGGCAGTTGTGATGAAGATAAAATGTGTGCCTATGGATAGAAGAGTAGAGGATATGTACCGTAAGGTGACTTGACTTTTAATTTCCTTGCTTTTGTGTTTTTGTATTATGTGTGTAACAATCATAACTGTTTTTATATACTAAGAATATTTGGTTTGATACTGGTAGGTCAGCAAATGTTCTCCAGTACTAAAGTTTTGAAACAGTACAGTGATTGTCTGCTTATTTTAGAGACAGTAGCCTCTCTGTAGTTAAGGTTGGAGCTACTGCACCATTCTATTATAAACCCCTCCTAACTTCACCAAAACTTAAACCAGTCTAGCTGAAATTGCTTGGTAAACTGGGTGCAAGCAAACAATATGTGTTTTAATACTGCCAAATGTAAATGTACACATCAAGGAACAAAGAATGTAAGCCATACTTACAGTATGGGGGACTCTATCCTGCAAAGCAGTGATTCTGAAAATGATTTGGGGTCCTGGTGAATAATCAGCTAAACATGAACTCCCAGTGCGATACTGTGCCCAAAAGGGCTAATGTAGTACTTGAATGCATAAATGGGAATCTGGAGCGGGAGTAGAGAAATTATTATTTTACCTTGTATTTAGTCCTGGTGTGACCACTACTGGGATACTGTGTCCAGTTCTGGCGACAATTCAAGAAGGATGATGATGATTGGAGAGGGTTCAGAGAAGAGCCAAGAGAATGATTAAAGGATTGAAAAACATGCCTTATAGCAGTGGTCCCCAATGCGGTGCCCGCGGGTGCCATGGCGCCTGTGGGAGCATTTTAATGCCCCCGTGTCCTGGACCCTAGGAGAGCACCCGCCGAAATGCCACTGAATTTCAGCGGCATTTCGGTGGGGATGCCTCTTGATGATGACGCTTGTCGCCAACAAGTGATGTCATCGAGAGGTGTCGCCCCCGAATTTCGGTGGGGACGCCTCTCAATGACGTTGCTTGTCGACGGCAAGCAGCGTCATCGAGAGGCGTCGCCGCCGAAATGCCGCCGAAATTCGCAGTGGTCCTTCGTCTGGCACCTGCCAGACGAAAAGGTTGGGGACCACTGCCTTATAGTGATAGTCTCAAGGAGCTCCATCTATTTAGCTTAACAAAGAGAAGGTTCAAGGGTGACTTGATCGCAGCCTATAAGTACCCATGTGGGTAACAAATATTTAATAATGGGCTCTTCAGCCTTGAAGACAATGGCAGGAAGTTGGAGCCAGATAAATTTAGATTGGAAATAAGGCACATATTTTTAACAATGAAGATAATTAACCATTGGAATATGTAGCAGGGTGGTCACCTCACTCCCGTGTGGCAGGGGTTAAAAACTGCCCTGGGAAAGGGCTTCCCTGGGGAGCCAATTAGGAGCGGGTTTGAGGCAGCCAATCAGGGCCGGGCTGGGAGTATAAGAAGGCCTAAGGGAGGAGCTGGGTCACAGTCTCTCTCCAGCCTTGGACGGAGAAGGACCTAGCTGCCTGGGAGCACAGGGTATCTGAGGCAGAGCAGTGCTGAGGAAAGGCAAGAGGAGCTGGGGAGTTCCAGGCCGAGGCCTTGGATAAGGCCGAAACAGGGACAGGCTATAGAGGTGTAGCCCAGGGATAGGCAGAGGCAGCTTGTCCTACCCCCTTACCAGTGATGAGCGGCCATTACAGACTGCAGTCTGCCCCAGTGAGAGGGGGCTAGATGATGACTGGCAGTAGCCACTGAGGCAAGATGGTCTTAGAGGGTTGGGGGTTCCCCTGGGATGGGAGACCCAGAGTGTGGGGGTACTGCTGGGGCAGAACCCTGAGGCAAAGGGGCACCAGGGTCCGGAGGGACATGGGGATCTGAAGCAGGTGGGCCACTAGCTGGCAGAGGGCGCACCAAGACTGGAAAAGAGCTAATTGCCAGGATGACCAGCAGGAGGTGCCACACCGGTGAGTCTTTTGACCTTGCTACAGAATAACTTACCAAAGTGACGGTGGATTCTCTTATCACTGACCATTTAAAAATCAATATTGGATGTTTTTCTAAAAGGTTTGCTGTAGTTCAGACAGGAAATATATTGGGAATGTCTATAGCCTGTGTTATGCAGGAGGTGTTGTAATAATTGGGCCTACAAATTAAAACTTACCTTATTTGTGGACTCAACTGTGAGAAGTGAAAGTTCATAAAATGTAATAATGCCTATAACAAAATATTGTTGGAAAAATGTGTAAAAGGAGACAGAATGACTAAATTAATTGAAATAAAAAAGCCTATTAAAGAACCGTGTTAAGATCATGTCTGGCAAACAAGAGAAGTGTGGAACCGGAAAGTAATGAACAAAAATTGGAGTGTCAGAAATTAGGCTTAATTGATGTGTTGAATAAAGAGAAGATGAGCTATTCTGCCTATCACTCCCTTTTGGGGTCCCTAGAAGAAGAGACTGCGTGAAGAATCAGGCTGTCAACCAGTGCTGGCTGGGAGATGGGAGAACTGGAAGGAGCAAGCCTCACCATCATGGTCAAACACATACAGTCTATGGAGGACTGTTTAAAAAAAAAGAGATTATACCTATTTCCTAGAACTGGAAGGGACCCTGAAGGGTCATTGAGTCCAGCCCCTTGCCTTCATTAGCAGGACCAAGTACTGATTTTGCCCCAGATCTCTTAGTGGTCCCCTCAAGGATTGAACTCACAACCCTGGGTTTAGCAGGCCAATGCTCAAACCACTGAACTAGCCCTCTCCCCGGTTGTACTAGACAGAGAGATCATGGTTGATAGCATCACACCAGGCATTGTATAGTGAAGTTTGCAGATCTGGATCAGTAATGCGAATCCATGAATCTCTGAGGTGGCCTCATGGATGGCGCCAGGTAGGCTAGGATGTGCACCCCTTTATGTGTTGATGGAGAGTTTGAGAACACGGTGTGCTGGGGTGTTTTTGTCCATTCTGGTGTGTTGGCCGAAGAGCATGCAATGTTGCTTTTGAATATAATGAGCTATTGAAGGAAGGCCGAATCTCTGTGAGATTGTGACATTTCACACAAAGTCAAACCACTTTGTACTTGGATTTGGCTCAGACAGCACATATGGAATGCCTCTAGCTCAGAGGTGGGCAAACTACGACCCGCGGGCCACATCCGGCCCATGGGACTGTTCTGCCCGGCCCCCGAGCTCCTGCCCCCTCCCCTGCTCTTCTCCCTCCCCCACAGCCTCAGCTCACTGCGCCATGGGCGCAATGCTCTGGGCAATGGGCTGCGAGCTCCTGGGGCAATGCAGCTGCAGAACTCGGCCTGACCCAGTGCTCTGTGCTGTGCAGTGCATGGCTGGCTCCAACCGGGTGATGTGGCTGTAGCGCTGTGAGCCACCGGTGCTCCAGGCAGCATGGTATGGGGGCTGGGAGCAGAGGAATGCGGTTGGATAGAAGGCAGGGGAGTTCGGGGGTGGTCAGGGGCTGGGGGTGTGGATATGGGTGGGGGCGGTCAGAGGCTGGGGAACAGGGGGTTGAATGGGGGCAGGGGTTCCAGGGGCGGTCAGGGAGAAGGGGTGATGGAATGGGGCAGCAGGGGGCAGTCAGGGGGTTCCAGGGGCAGTCAGGGAACAGGGAGAAGGGGGGGTGTATGGGGCAGGGGTTCTGGGGGAGGCAATCAAGAAGGAGGGGGGGTTGGATGGGGCAGTGGGGAGCAGCAGTGGGGGGCGGGCGGTCTGGGGGCAGTCAGGGAAAAGAGGTGGTTGGATAGGGCAGGGGTCCCGGGGGGCAGTCAGGAAGGAAGAGGGGGGTTGGATGGGGCAGCGGAGAGGGGCAGTTAGGGGCAGAGGGCCTGGAGGTGATCTGGGGACAGAGAGCAGGAGGGGTGGATGGGGCAGGAGTCCCGGTGGGGGCCATCAGGGGGCAAGAAGCAGTGGGGGATCAGATAGGGGTCGGAGGCCAGGTCATGCCTGGCTGTTTGGGGAGAGACAGCCTCCCCTAACTGGCCCTCCATACAATTTCTGAAACCCGATGCAGCCCTCAGGCCAAAAAGTTTGCCCGCCCCTGCTCTAGTTGCTCCGTCTTCCTGCAAGAGGCTCCAGGTTTCTGACCTATATAGCAATACAGGTAGTACACAGATTTGATAAATCCTGAACTTTGTCTCAGCACAATGATATTTTTACATCCATAATTGAGACCTGGATTTCATACAGGAGGTGGCAAGACCTATTTGTCAAATAATGTCTGGTTCGCGGTGACTGTTTGAACTCTGCTTGTAGTCTAGATAGATGGAACTCATCAGCGCTTTCCATATTGTGCTTCAGTACAGGGATTAAAATACCACTGTGGCCTCAAGTGCAGACATTAAAATGTCAACTTCAACAGCATGCAACCTTTGGAACTGCTACTACTACTAATACTTCCAGAAGCCTTCTGCCAAAGCTTAGTTACCTCAGCTATCTGGGTCCTTGGCATTATTCAGTAACCATGAGCCAAGGCTTTGGGAACTTCCTCCAAACTGCCCCCTTGAGAATGTTTTTGAAATGCCTCCTGTCAGAAAGGGACTTTTAATTAACTTCTTTCCTTGGGGGAAAAAAAGAGACTTCAGTTTCCAGGGCCACCAAACTGGTATCTTTTGCCAGGATTAAAATGTGGTATATAGTGGCTCTCAAACTTTTTTACTGGTGACCCCTTTCACATAGCAAGCCTCTGAGTGCGACCCCCCCTTATAAATTAAAAACACTTTTTAATATATTTAACCCATTATAAATGCTGGAGGCAAAGCGGGGCTTAGGGTGGAGGTTGACAGCTCGTGATCCCCTATGTAATAACCTCGCAACTCCCTGAGGGGTCCCAACCCCCAATTTGTGAACCCCTGTTCTAAAATCTATAATGTTTCTATTGTTTATTTTCAGGACTGTCTATGGGATCAATGTTGCCAACACACCTGTAAATTTAGACGAGACATCAAATGTATCAGTGGAGATTGTTGTTGGAAATGTAGGGTAAGCTATAAATTCTGAGTGATCAGAACCTAACACATTTTCTAACTATAACCCACATATCTAACAATAGCCCTGATAATGAACGCTTAAGTTTAAATATGTGAATAATCCAGTTCAATACTTAGGAGTATTTAGGATTGGGGAAAATTGTGCATACTATATATTATTGCTTACTATACTTATGTACAGAAAGAACCAGAGATCAAGTCACTGTTGATATATCAAGCTATCTAAAATATTGTCAAAATGATATTGATAATTCAAGGCAATATTGTAAATGAGACCTGACGGAAGCAGTTGTATAAACACATACTTAATACTCTGTCTGAGCACTGCCAATAAAAGTGCACATGCCATAGGAGTTAAGCAGAGGCCAATGACTCAAATGACCAAAAAGGGAGCTGATCTTCACTTTGTAGCATGGGATCAGCTTTTTGTTATTCAAGTCATCAAACAAAAACTTGTTTTTAAAAACAAAAAGCTGAAAGGCTTAGCTTTCTTATATTTAAAAAAAGTGTTGCTAGGTTTTCCTGTTATGTTGACTAATCAGTATAAATATCAAATATTGTGATTTGCATAAATTCTGTTCCTTAGTAGTTATAATTAGAGCTGATTGGAAAAATGTCAATGAAACCATTTTCAGTCAGAGAGTGCAGTTCTGTCAAAGTCTAAATGCTTTGCAAAATCATGTAAATTTTGTCTAAATTTAAAGAGAAAACAAGGGAAAAGAATTCTAACAATATAATTTCAGTTCTTTGTTTTGAATATTTTTATTTGATATTATATTATATAATAAAATAAAAATTTTGAAATCAAAATGAAACATTTAGATCAACTTTAAATGATTTCCCCCATGCTATTTTCTTTCATAGAGAAATTTGAAGTGTAGGGGTGTTGTTCCTAATCAGAAGACAGGTATCACAATCTTGAAATCCTTTGCAAATTTCCATCTTCCACACAGCTCTAGTTATAACCTTTCTGTATATCATGAACAGACCCCCTATTTCTGTTTTTTTTCTACTAGTTTGTGCGAAATGGTACATTATGTAGAAGCACTAGTGAAGATGATTGTGATCTAATAGAGTACTGCAATGGTTCCTCTGCACACTGTACACCTGACTTCTGGGTCATGGATGGGCACCCATGCAACCGTAATACAGCCTATTGTTTCAAAGGAGTGTGCCAAACTGCTGATAAACAGTGTAAAAAACTCTTTGGTAAAGGTAATAATGATAGTTATTTGTTTCCAAAATCTAATTCTAGTGAATGCTATCATCAGTGTTTCTACCTTATGAAGGTGGATAATTATTATTTGTCACAGACGACATAACTAAGCACAGATACTTGAGGCAACTTGCCTGGATGCACTGTGGTTTTCTGGATAAGACTTGGGTTTATGGCATCAAAGATCTGGGTTTTGTTCACTACTCAGCCACAAACTTTCTAGGTAACTTTGAGTATTTCCCTTAATCTCTTTATGCTTCAGTGACTACATGGGTAAAATATGGATAACTATATTTTATACTTCTAGTGGTGCTGTGAAGCCTGCCTGCATAAAATACATGTATGTAGTGCAGAGATTTATTAAGACCAGTCAGTGTAAAAGGTGAGACTAGAACTCATGACTACCTCAATCCTAGCAGCCTGCACATTCCAGGGGGCATTTTGGTTGGGGGGAGTGGAGAGGAGATAATGGCGCTGGTATTTTGGTGTGAAGAGTTTTTGTTTTTTTTAACCATGTTATGGACTTTCTAAAATCATTTGTCAAGTTGGTTTGTAGCAATTAGAAGGCCTGGTTAATTCACTGTGAAGCTAATTTAGCTTCAGAAACTTGCTGTGGATACTCCAAGTTAGCCCGTAAATTAGAATTTAGCAACATTTCCTATTATGTATGTGACTGAACAGAATTTCTAGTGGCCTTAACTGTGTTATCTTACACCCACATTTTATGAAGATTAGAAAGATGCATACCACATGTTAAGGCTAACATGGAAAGTGTTTTGCAACCATAACTATAGCAGTTGCTGTAAACATTATTATATTAGCATAAACAACGAATAGTCCTTGTGGCACCTTAAAGACTAACAAATTTATTTGGGCATAAGCTTTCGTGGGCTAGAATCCACTTCATCAGATGGATGGAGTGGAAAATACAGGAGCAGGTATAAATACACAAAAAGATGGGAGTTGCCTTACTAAGTGTGAGGTCAGTCTAACGAGATAATTCAGTTAACAGTAGGATACCAAGAGAGGAAAAATAACTTTTGTAGTGGTAATGAGAGTGGCCCATTTCAAACAGTTGACAAGAAAGTGTGAGTAACAGTAGGGGAAAATTAGTAGGGGGGAAATTAGGTTTAGGTTTTGAAATGACCCAACCATTCCCAGTCTTTATTCAGGCCTAATCTGATGGCGTTCAATTTGCAAATTAATTCCAGTTCTGCAGTTTCACGTTGGAGTCTGTTTTTGAAGTTTTTTTGTTGAAGAATTGCCACTTTTAGGTCTGTTATTGAGTGATCAGGGAGATTGAAGTGTTCTCCTACTGTTTTTTGAATGTTATAATTCCTGATGTCCGATTTGTGTCCATTTATTCTTTTTCATAGAGACTGTCCAGTTTGGCCAATGTACATGGCAGAGGGACATTGCTGGCACATGATGGCATATATCGCATTGGTAGATGTGCAGGTGAATGAGGCTTATATTAGTAAGCCTAATGAGATGATCTGATGGGTCTTTGCCATCCTTGTCCAGACTGATCTGGTTCATAAAATGCTGTCAACCTGCAGCTACAAGGCCCCCTACTTCATCAGGGACAGGTTACTTACTCCTGGTGTATGGAATAAAAGCTGCTTCATGCCGACTCTAGTGTCAACAACCGGAGCCCTCTCCTTGCCCCTAACTGGAACACATCACAGGTTCCACATGTGGACCTCCATATCTTCTGATATCTTCCATATCTTTAATAGGAAAGCTCCATACCTATTCCTTTAAGTCCAGAAACAACATACACACATTTTAGACACATTTCCAATGGTTGTCAAACACTCTCAGTACCACACCTGACACATATACCTTCCTATGGTAGAGCACAGGATTGTCTTTAGAGGTTCTGCTGATCTAGGTAAATAGATACCTCTACCAGTCTATAGTCACCCAAATAAACAATTACTGAACATTTTTCTACCACTAATTTTTGCTGTAGTTGGCAACTGCCTGTTCTGCCTGTATTTTGAAGTCAGCCTTGGCAGAGCATTTTGGGACTAATGAAAAAGAGAAGGTTGCCCACTTGTTCTAGGAGGAGGCCCTAACTGAATAGCTGTGAAGGAAGCCCAAGTTTGGCTTGAAGCAACCCTGTGTCTGTGACCTGCAAACTAGACTAGACAGTGCACCTGAAGACATTGCAGAGAACAATTCTGCACTGGCATGTACTAGAGGTTCCAACAAAGCATTTCCCAGTTCTGACTACTGTAAGTCTATGACAAAGTCTAATCAATGTTATTGTATTTGTAGCTTCAAAAAGTGGCTCTCTCGCATGTTATGAAGAAATTAATGGTCAAAAGGATAGGATGGGACACTGCGGCTCCACTCAGGCGGGTTACCAGACTTGCGAATGGAAGTATGTTTTGAGAAATAGAAATGTCTCCCTATAGGAGTAGTACAAGATGAAGCATGACATTTTGGCTGATTGTGTTGAAAGTAGCTCGGATTTTGAAAAATTTTAGCCGGTTTGTTTCTGAACTTTGCTTCTGTACACTAGAGTTCAGAAACAAAGTGGTTAAAAAAATAAAAGTAATTTTTCCTGTGTTACAGTGTTTGCTGGTGGTCTTTAAATTGCCTACTTTCCTTTGGCATATTGGCATTGGACTGTGACATGCTAGATTGCTGGTCCATTTCATCTGACATACTAGGTAGCAGTGAAATTACTGGATGATGTTACTGTAATAAGAGAAATTCTCATACAAGCATCTTGATCAAAATGTCCTCTAATGTCTTCCTACCCAACGAGCATACCATCATATGCAGAAACTGTCCAAAAGAATTAGGCAGGGAGGAGGAATTTGACTGCAGCTTGATTGCCAGTTGACATTCCACCACTACTGCCCAAAAGGAGCAGGCAGTAGCCTGCTTGCCCAGTGGCAGATTACCAGTATGCTGATTTAGGCTTCTAGGCCCAGATCCTCAAAGGTATTTAGGTACCTAACGCCCATTTTTATCAGTGCCTAAATACCTTTGAGGATCTGTATGGTCTCCACTCAGAGATGTTATTTAATTGAAAACCATGGAATGTTTTAAGTATATGTAAACAGATGCTGGCCTGTTTTCCCAGCTCAGGAAGAGCTCACTGCCATCCCCACGTCCTCTTTCGGGGCACAGCCTTACTCTTTAGCAGAAAACTCAGGCAAAGTATCAAACCAAAACAGTTTCTCTGCCCACCATAGGCTACAGCTCCCACATAGTTTTCCCCCACTTGGTTCTCTCAGTACTGAAAGGAGGACACACCATGCACTTCAATCCCTCTGCTTCAGGGTCTATTGCAGGAGCCTCTCTCCCACCTACAGCTCCTCTTCAGCTGAGCCACTTGCTGGTTTTATAATCATTTGCTTCCTTCCAGCAGGGTCTGAAAATTGAACAGGGCTGGCCAGCCCCAGGCTTCTTGGACCCTAATGGGGCAAGGCACCCTGTTACACAGTATACTTCTGCTGACCTATTCTGTTCTTCTATAGGGTTTCTACTTTAGGTCTACCTAGTATCCCATCTGACAGAGGCTAGGCAGAGGGAGAACTAAGATGACTTCTTATTAAGCAAAATGTCCTTGTTTTACTGTTAGCTCCTTCTCTTTGCTTCAGCAGAAATCTAGATTGTGATCCCTCTAAGGCAGATAATATCTTTTTAACTTGTTTGTACAGTGTCTAGCATAATAGGGTTCTCATTCTCAAATGGGGGCATTAGCGCTACCATAATACAAATAGTAAATAACAATCCCATTGATTATTGTCATCTCACCATGGTTCAGAAATTCCTATTTTGTGTAGGTTCTCTTCACTTGCCAGGCATTTCAGTTCACCTATTTTTGCCTTTAAGATAAATGCTTTGATATACAAATATTTGTAGTGTATATACTTTAAACTTTACATTTCCTCTTGCCCTACAGAAATTAAAATTGAAGAGAAAACTATTAACTTGAAACTGGAATGTTTTATTGTTGATAAAATACTTTCAAAAGACACTTTAAAACTTTTTAAAAATATGCTTCTAAATTAATTTTGATGGGCTCTGAGGGGTGCAATTTATTTTAATTTAAAAATGTTATATCCACTACCTAGTCCTGTGGGCAAATCAAACAAACAAAGGGAGCCACAAGAGCGGTCATGCAGCCCTCCCCAGCTGTATGTTTCGGGTGCCCAGGGAACCGGTAGAGAGTGGCCTGTGCTCCCCAGTGCCATGCTGGAGCTTCCATATTTATTTGACAAATAAAATGTACAGAATTTTGCAGAATTTTAAAATATTGTGCTTGGCATTTTTTTTTGACACAGAAGTAAAATTCAGGCTTCATTGGGCCAACACAGGAAACAAATTCCAGCATTGTAATCCCTCTAGTAAGAACAGCCTGTCCTCAGTCAGTGATATATAAATCTAGAGACTTCTGGCAAGAAAATATCAGCTGTTGTTGTGGTATTATGTGGGAAGAAGTGTTCTCTCAGGTGTCCCTCTGGTTTTGCCACAGTATCGGGATGCTTTGGGAAGGTGCTTCACATGGAGGAGGAGCCTAGATACTAATTTTTTAAAACTTGTTTACTGTGCATGGAATATTTCACATGTGCAAAAGTCTCTTTGTGTTTTATATATGTCATAGCGGTACTTCTTTAAGTAATACACGGGGAATGCAAATTTAATAATGGGCTCTTCAATCTAGCACACAAAGGTGTAACAAAATCCAATGGCTGGAAGTTGAACTAGTCAAATTCTGGCTGGAAATATGGTACACATTTTTAACAGTAAGGGTAATTAACCATTGAATCAACTTACTAAGCTTGAGGTGGATTCTCCAAGCTTGGTGTTTTGCTTAGTGTTTTGCATCCAGGGACCAAAGCAAACCTAAGGGATCCAAAAAATTGAGCCCTCTGTACAGAGTATAGTTATCCCTTCTCACAGAAATTATGGTATGCTTGAATATTTAGTATTTTGAACTGTCATATGCCAAATATGTAATTTTAATTTTCTTCTCATATGTTTGTAGGGATCTCCAATGTGGGAAGTTAGTTTGTCAATATCCGAGTAATAGACCATTCATTAAGGAAAAGGCTGCTGTCATTTATGCTAGGGTGCAGAATTCCTTATGCATAACTTTAGATTATATGAAGGGGCTCCAAGTGAAGGATCCAATGTTGGTGAAGGATGGTACTCTCTGCGGTAAGCAAAAGGTAACAAATCTTTTTTTTAAACTGTTAGGAATGTAAACATATACTTTTTAGAAGTTGCTAGTAATATTGGAGCAATAATGAGCCACACTGGCTTACTGAGTTATAAAATTAACTGTTTTGTCCCCTGATTTACTCTAAACTAGCCAAGAACTATTTCCAAATATTTTGAGGTAAAATAGGATCTGGTAAACAGCTTTCTGCTCTTAAACAGCCTGAAAAGGACCCTCAAACATAGAGATTTTTTTTCTATGCTTTCTGTTAACCTTGAATTGTATGTATGTTTGGCTTTTAGATTTGTATGAACCAGAAATGTGTAGATGCTGCTGTCCTGAAATACAAATGTGATGTAAAGAAAAAATGCAATGACCATGGAGTAAGTAACAGCACATTATTATTATTGTAATATTGTTTGGATTAATAATATTTTGGATTTGCAGATATTTTCCTTATAAATTGCCAACTGAAAAAGCAACTTTGGGCTGACACTTAGCATGCAAAGTCTTCGTGCCATGGCTGATTGGTTTGGTTTTTCCTGATACTTAGAGTCATATTCTTGGTTTTCTTTATAGACAATAGTCTGTGGTACTTTACATTTGATGTGTTTTCTGAAACAGACCGTTGATTAGTTTTTTAAGAACTGAGAATTTGGTTATAAAGAAGAGAGATCTTGAAGAGAAACTGTTTCATAAAAGCACGTGTAATGGGATTTCCCCATATTTTGAGACTTCCAGCTACAAAGTATAAAAAGTAATTAAACAGGATTTTCCCCCTTTTATTTCAGGTGTGCAACAACAGAGGAAATTGTCACTGTAGGTCTGGCTGGCTGCCACCAGATTGCAAAATTTCATCAAAAGGATATGGAGGGAGTATTGACAGTACTTTCAAAAGTGGTTAGTTATCTTGGCAAATTCTGTACCCTGTGTTGGTTTTTTTTCCAGTGCAACATTTAAGAAAATAAGAATGACCATACTGGGTCAGACCAATCATCCAGCTAGTCCAGTATCCTGTCATCCAACAGTGGCCAGTGCCAGATGCTTCAGAGGGAGTAAACAGAACAAGACAGTATATCGAGTGCTCCATCCCTGTCGTCCAGTCTCAGCTTCTGGCAATCAGGTTTATGAACACCCAGAGCATGAGGTTGCATCACTGACCATCTTGGCTAATAGCCATTGATGGAGCTATTCTCCAAGAACGTATCTAATTCTCTTTTGAACCCAAATATACGAGTTCCCCAGGTAGACAGTGCGTTGTGTGAAGAAGTACTTCCTTATGTTTGTTTTAAACCTGATGCTTGTTAATTTCATTGGTTCATGAAATTATGACCCTGGTTCATGTGTTATGTGAAGAGATAAATAACACTTCCTTCTTCACTTTCTCTACACCATTCATGATTTTATAGAGCTCTATCTTATCTCTCTTAAGCCTGGTCTACACTAGGCGTTTAAACCGGTTTTAGGAGCGTAAAACCGATTTAACACCACAACCGTCCACACTAGGAGGCACCATATATCGATTTTAATGGCTCTTTAAACCGGTTTCTGTACTCCTCCCTAACGAGAGGAGTAACGCTAGTATCGGTATTAACATATCGGATTAGGGTTAGTGTGGACGCTGATCGACGGTATTGGCCTCCGGGAGCTATCCCACAGTGCAGCAGTGACCGCTCTGGACCGCAATCTGAACTCGGATGCAGTGGTCAGGTAGACAGGAAAAGCCCCGCGAACTTTTGAATATTTCCTGTTTGCCTAGCGTGGAGCTCCGATCAGCACGGGTGGCGATGCAGTCCGAAATCAAAATAAAGAAAGAGCTCCAGCACGGACCATGCGGATGTGATCACTGTAAGGGCAGGCAAATCCGTTCTATCAGCACTCCGTTACAGAAGATGAAATTCAGAATCCTTTTTTAAAAATCTCCAGACAGACGCCATAGCAGGGACTCAGCGCACTGCAGCGTGACAAGCGTAATGGAAAGCCAAAGAATCAAATGGACGCTCATGGACTGGAGGACTGGAGGACTGAAGCTATCCCACAGTTCCTGCAGCCTCCGAAAAGTATTTGCATTCTTGGCTGAGCTCCAAATGCTTCTAGGGTCAAACACAGTGTCCGCGGTGGGTCAGGGCATAGCTTGGCAATCTACTCACCCCCCCCACCCACCCCCAGAAGCGAAAGGGAAAACAATCCTCTGACTCTTTTACATGTCACCCTATCTTTACTGAATGCTGCAGATAGACACGATGCTGCAGCCGTCAACACCAACATCCTCACTCCCCCCTGCCATGGGTGGCTGATGGTACAAAAGGACTGGTAACCGTCCTCGTCATCAGCCTATTGGCACATGGGGCAGTAACCATGCTGACTAGCATCCGTCAGGTCGATCAAGAGCGCCTGGCCCTAATTTTTTCTGGTGGATGGTGCAGTATGGCTGGTAACCATCGTCATCATAGCAACAGGGGGCTGAGCTCCATCAGCCCCCACCCTTCATGTGTAAAGAACAGATTCAGTTGCCCCTGGACTAGCAGAGGGATGCTGGGCTTCTCTCCTACACACTGCTTAATGTCCTGTCTGGACTATCATAGCAGCTGGAGGCTGCCTTCCACTCATTTCTCACTAACAAGTCACCATGTCTTTTTATTCCTGCATTCTTTATTACTTCATCACACAAGTGGGGGGACAATGCTACGGTAGCCCAGAAAGGCTGGGGGAAGAACGGAATCAACAGGTGGGGTTGTTACAGGAGCACCCCCTATGAATAGCATACAGATCATAGTTTCTGCAGGATCTGACACAGAGCAGCTGTGCTCTCTGGCAATCTACTCACCCCCCACTAACAGTGGTTATCTAGTACACTTGCCTATATTCTAGGCAGGACTGATTCTATTTTTAGATACCAAAAAGGAGGGATTGACTCAGGGAGTCATTCCCAATTTTGGCTTTTGCGCCCCTGGCTAAGAGCAGCCAGGGGCACTTATGACAGCAGCAAATGGTACAAAAGGACTGGTAGCCATGATCATCTTAGTTCCAATTTATGGAAGGGTTTGGATGGTGCAGTATGGCTGGTAACCATCTCTGCTGTCATGCAAAAGCAAAAGCATGCTTCTGTGTAGCGCTGCTGAATCGCCTCTGTGAGCAGCATCTAGTACACATACGGTGAGAGTCACAAAAGGCAAAACAAGCTCCATGATTGCCATGCTATGGCATCTGCCAGGGCAATCCAGGGGAAAAAGGCGCGAAATGCTTGTCTGCCGTTGCTTTCCCAGAGGAAGGAGTGACTAACGACATTTACCCAGAACCACCCGCGACAATGATTTTTGCCCCATCAGGCACTGGGATCTCAACCCGGAAGTTCCAAGGGGCGGGGGAGGCTGCGGGAACTATGGGATAGCTAGGGAATAGCTACCCACAGTGCAACGCTCCAGAAGCCGACGCTAGCCTCGGACCGCGGACGCACACCACCGAATTAATGGGCTTAGTGTGGCCGCGCGCAATCGATTTTATAAAATCTGTTTTACAAAACCGGTTTATGCAAATTCGGAATAGTCCCGTAGTGTAGACGTACCCTTAGACATCTCTTTTCTAAGCTGAACAGTCCCAGTCTTTTTAATCTCTCCTCGTATGGAAGGTGTTCCATACCCCGAATCATTTTTATTGCCCTTTTCTGTACTTTTCCTTCACTAAAAAGAAAAAATATCTGAAATATATACCATGGAACAGTTAAGAGTTTGAGTTATAAGGGGAAATACATAAACTGAGGTTCTACATCTTAAATGTGAAAAAGAAGAGAAAAGTTTAATACTATTCTTTCTTTTTATTATATTACTTTAATAGTATCAGAGGGGTAGCCGTGTTAGTCTGGTTCTGTAAAAGCAGCAAAGAATCCTGTGGCACCTTATAGACTAACAGACGTTTTGTAGCATGAGCTTTCTTGGGTGAATACCCACTTCTTCGGATGCAAGAATGCTGACGAAAGCTCATGCTACAAAACGTCTGTTAGTCTATAAGGTGCCACAGGATTCTTTGCTGCTATTACTTTCATAGTATGGATAACAGCATTTTAATAAACAAATTGCTATTGAATACAAGAAAGTGATCATGTATTGTACTATCTTGATTAGATACAGTCAACTGGCTGTTATATAGTAACATTGTAGAATCTAAGATTCTTAATATGACAGAGCTGATTTAAAATCTAATCTAAATTACATGTTAAGTGATTTTGTTGATTATAGCTATGCTACTGCATTTCAATCCTATAATGCAATAGCGTGTTCTGGTCCTGAACTACTTTTGAATACCAGCTGGCAATTGTACCATGTTTTGAACATTATGTGCAATCATTCCTTAAAGTATCAAAGTAGCTTGCTTGTTCAAAGCATCCTTTTTCAAAGTGTGACAATTTGGGGAATCTCATGTTTGCAGGTTTCAGGTGTGTCTGCTATATTCACATTTTTGTTCCATTCCTTTCTATCAATAACAGGTAAATACAGGATAATATCTCCTCTGGTTGGAGACCCCACTTCCCAGATTATAAAGATATGTGATATTTCTTTCCTTGCTAGATGCAATCATTGACAGACTTCACCGGAACACTTTGAAGAACTGGCTTCTGCTAAGTTTCTGTCTCTTTCTGCCTGTCCTTGTTTGTTCTATCATCATGATTATAAAACGAAATGAATTGAATAGATGCTGTATTAAGGAAGAATCACAAGTTGATGAGTAAGTTTATTTTGTTCACCTATCTAATTCTAACCTTTCCTTTAGGGATCTGGAATCTTCCGGGGCTCTGGGGAAGGTTGTGAGTTCATGAGCAAGACCATAGGAGTGAAATAGTTGAGTGGTGCTGTAATGTGCACACTTGTTGTGATGCTTCCTCATGGCTGGGTCTAGAGATCAGCTCTCATTAGGTCTAGCATCTCCTTCCATTGTTCGTTTGGCCCGTGGTAGTTCCAGCTCTCTTTTTGTGACTCAGCCCTCCTGCCAGATCACTATAGTCTTCCTCTTCCAGGGGTATCAAAGTCCCACTGGACAAACTGTCTATCTGAAGTCTCAGGCAGTCTTCTGACCCACTTCTGTGGTACTTTCCCAGTGGCTCACAGAGGAACCTGTGCCTGCCCTCTACTTTGGGTCCCAACCCGGGGACTCTATGCCCAGCAACCACAGTCTGCTCAAACTCTGACCCAGTTGCTGTTCCCGTGGATTCCCTCCTACCTCTCTTCTCAATCTTCTGGACCATCTCTTGGTTAACACTGGTACTTCCTCCACTCCCCCATGCCTACCTAACCCCTCCCATCTTCTTGCCAAAGTCTGTAGTCCAAGGCAGGATTCCAGGACTTAGGGCTTGTCTACGCTACAGGGGAAATTCGATCTAAGCTATGCAATTTGAGTTACGTGAATAGCGTAACTCAAATCGAGTTCGCTTAGATCTACTTACCGTGGGGTCCACGCTACGCAATGTTGACGGGAGACGCTCTCCCATTGACTCCCCCTACTCTTCTCGATCTGGTGGAGTACAGGAGTCGACGGGAGAGCGATCTGCAGTCGATTTAGCAGGTCTTCACTAGACCCGCTAAACCGACCACCGATGCATCCATCACTGCTTGTAGGTAAGTGTAGACGAGCCCTTACTCTCCCAGTAGAACTCCTCCTTGTACCTAGCTAACTTGCCTGTCTCTAGAGAGTGACTTAAGATCTCCTCCTTGCAGCCCTCTTCTCGTACTTCCAACTTCCTCTCTTTCCAAGGCATTGTCTACACTACAAAGTTTTGTCAGCAAAAGTTATGCCGCTTTAATTAAAACCGCTGTTGCATGTCCACAGTAGCTCCTTGTGTCAGCAGAGTGCATTCACACTAACAGCTCTTGCATCACCACAGGGAGCAGTGCACTGTGGTAACTATCCCACTATGCAACCAGCTGCAGGGTGCTTTGGGAAGGGTTTGCAATGCCTCATGGGACAGGTGCAGCATCACATGATGCAGGTTTCTCAATCCCATTGTTCCAGGGGCAGCCTAGTAGATTGTCAGGTGCTTTCACAACTGAAACGTGTGGGGGAGGGAGAGGAGAATGGTGTGCCTGGGGTGGGGGAGACAGCAGGCTGACCGACCTATTCTGAGGCAGGGGGAGGGGAACCTCCCCACAGCAGCCTGCTCTGCCTGCCTATGGTTCTGTGATTCCCTCAGAGTTCTCCCACAGTCTCCTCAGCTGCTGGGAGCGGCATCCTGAGCAGCTCTGTAACCTTTCTGTGCTGAGGAATGCCAAAGCAGCACCGCGTTTTCTTTCTCTTCTCGCCCCTCCCTCCCCCCAGTGCACATTGGCTGGAAGATTTTTTCCCTAGCAGCATCCGTCGGGTTGGTCTGGACGCCCCCTGGCAACCCGCCACCCCCTCAGTTCCTTCTTACTGCCAGTGACGGTGGCTGGAACTTCCCTTAGCTCTTGCTCAGCAAACTCGTTCTTTCGCTGGTTGTATATAGTTAGTTAGGTAGTGTTCTTAGTATAGAGATTGTTGGGGGTTCTCCCCCGCCCCACACAGCTCCCCGGAACTGTGGTATGCCGCGGTCCTCGGGTTTTAAAAACTGTGGCCTGTGTGAAGCGCATGCCAAAGAGTGATCCGCACTCGTCGTATTTATGGTGCTTGGGGGAGACCCATCAAAAAAATCGCTGCAAGACCTGCTGCAAATTCCATCCTAGAACTGTTAAAGAAAGGGAACAGTGGCTCAAGGTGATCCTCCTGGAGGCAGCTCTATGCCCCCACTCTGACCTGGGCTCAGGGGACCTGACCTCTAATGTGTCATCCTCAACATGGAGCGCCCCAGCACTGTCATCGAGCTCAGCGCCGAGAAAGTGTCTCGGGAGGAGTCCTCGGCACCAACATGGCTCCCCCCAGGGCCCGTCTGATAGTAGGCACCGTTCCCACTTGCTGGTGCCTCAATAGAAGAAGCCAGACAATCACTCCCCTCTGGCTAAACCAAGAGACATGAGACCCCAGGTGGGCCACTCCTCTGGATCCCCTGCCACGGCCGTGTCGACTCCTGCCCAAGTGAGGCAGTCGAGTCTGGCCCCGCCTTGGTCACCGGTGCCTACACAGCAGCTACAGCTTCCGTTGACACAGAAAGCTTATCAGGCTGCTTGGGACCTCCTGCATCTAATGGTACCATTCTTGCCTGCCAGGAGGGAGGAATCTTCAATGCTGACGGACCCGCCCCGTCCTCCAGTGCAGTGGAAGGGGAAGCCGGCTATGATGTTGAGGCATTTCCTCTCGCCATGCCCCTCGGCGCCAACTTGCTCAGACAGAGAGCCTACCCGCTCCCTGAGCTCTCGACATTCGAGGCACTGACCATTCGAGGTGGTCTTCGGTCTCAGAGACCTCAGAGTCAGAGTCCGACTCCTATTGCTCTGAGAGGAGCAGCAGTCACAGATCGCGGTCCAGGAGAGACAGGAGAGAGCCCCAGGTGTGGCCTCTGCAGTGGCAGAACCCGCCTCAGTGGTCCTTCAGGACCCCCTGGGCCTTTCACCAAGGACAGGGAGGAACCCAGGGTCACCGCTCCGCGATGTCTTCCATGGCCTCAGCCACCTTGGTTCCGCCATCTGCTGCGTACCTGCCTTTGGCGCCTGTAGTCCTGACACCTCCGCCTCTGGCACCATCCTGTGAGAGCTCAACAAGTTCATGAAGAAACTCAGGTTCCGCATCATCTCCTTGGCCTCCATCATCCCCTCACTAGATCCAGCAGACTGGTATACTGCCCTTGACTTGAAGGATGCGTATTTTCACATCGCAATCGCTCAGAACCACAGGCGGTACCTAAGGTTTGTGGTCAATGGTTCCCACTACCAATTTACTGTTCTCTCATTCAGCCTGTCAGCAGCACCTTGAGTATTCACCAAGTGCATGGTGGTTGTCGCCACTTTTCTGCAGAGGCATCAGGTACAGGTGTTTCTGTACCTTGACGACTGGCTGATCAAAGGCCACTCCAGGATCCAAGTGGAAACTCAGGTTGCATTTATCAGAGCCACCTTCGAGAACCTGGGTCTGCTCCTAAATGAAGCAAAATAGACTCTATCTCTTGTCCAGAGGATAGAGTTCATAGGAGCATTACTGGACTCAACCCAAGCCAGGACATTCCTCCCACAGGTGAGGTTTCAAGCCCTCAATGACATGATCCAGGGAGTCATGCAGTTTCCCACCACTACTACAAGAAACTGCCTGAAGCTTCTTGGGCACGTGGCAGCCTGTACATACATGGTACGACATGCCAGACTCAGGCTTCGGCCGCTCCAGTCGTGGCTAGCGTCAGTCTATCGCCCAGCCCAGGACAGCTTGAACAGGATTGTGACCCTGCCTCATCCGGTCCTCGATTTGCTCCGGTGGTGGATTGATGCCTTGCAGGTGTGCTCAGGGGGTCCCTTTGCTGCCCCACAGCCACCCCTGTCGTTGGTGACGGAAGCATCAGACTTGGGCTGGGGAGCTCATTTGGGGGACCGCAGAACTCAAGGCCTCTGGTCGCAAGCAGATCTGTGTCAGAGAGCTGAGAGCGGTGCGCCTGGCGTGTCAAACATTCCGCCCTTACCTAACTGGGCAATGTGTATCAGTCATGACGGACAATATGACTGCAATGTTCTATATCAGGGGTGGCCAGCCTGTGGCTCCGGAGCCACATGTACAGGCACCAATTCCGGGGTTGGAGCTACAGACGCCAACTTTCCAATGTGCTGGGGGGTGCTCACTGCTCAATCCCTGGCTCTGCCACAGACCCTGTCCCGCCCCCTCCCCTGAGCCTGCCATGCCCTCGCTCCTCCCCAGAGCCTCCTGCATGCCACGGAACAGCTGATCAGGAGGGAGATGAGGGGGAGGTGCTGCCGGTGGATGGGAGGTGATTGGAGCACGGTGGGGAAGCTAATGGGGGGCTGCTGACGTATTACTGTGGCTCTTTGGCAATGTATATTGATAAATTCTGGCTCCCTCTCAGGCTCAAGTTGGCCACTCCTGTTCTATATCAACAAAAAGTGGGGTGCACGCTCCTTTCCCCTGTGCCAGGAAGCCTTCATGCTATGGGACTTCTGTGTAGAACATATAATCCACCTGCGTTGTACCTCCCTGGGATTCAGAACGAGCTGGCAGACCAGCTCAGCAGGTTGTTCCGCAGCAACGAGTGGCCCCTTCACCCGGATGTCGCAAATTCAATCATCCAGAGGTGGGGATTTCCCCGGATGGACCTCTTTGCCACGTGACACAACAGGAAGTGCCAGCAGTTCTGCTCCTTCCAGAATCACAGCCCGGGCTCCACCGCGGATGTGTTCCTCCTCCATTGGGGATGGGCTCTCCTATATGCCTTCCCGACGATACCGCTCTTTCACAAGGTCATGCTCAAGATCTGCAGAGATCGTGCTCAGGTCATACTGATAGCACCGGCCTGGCCCCGTCAGCGCTGGTACACATCCCTCCTAGACATGTCCGTGGGAGCCCCGATTACCTTGCTGCTCTCCCCAGACCTTCTCACACAAGATCATGGACGTCTCCAACACCCAAACCTACAGTTGCTCCATCTTACAGCATGGAAGCTCCATGGTTGAATCCGTCGGAACTTTCCTGTTCAGACCAGGTCAGATGGTCCTCCTTGGCAATAGGAAACCCTTGATGAGGGCCACATACCTTGCCACATGAAAGAGATTTTCAATCTGGCCGGCACAGTGCGACTCGCCCCCGACGCTAGCCTCGGTGCCACACATTCTAGACTACCTTCTACATCTGAAGCAGGAAGGTCTCTCGTTGCCTTCTATAAGAGTGCACTTGGCTGCCATCTCGGCCTTCCACCCAGGCGTACAGGGCCACTCAGTTTTCGCTAACCGCATGGTCAGCCGATTTCTAAAGGGGCTCAACAGGTTTTACCCTCATGTCTGTCAACCGGTCCCTGCCTGGGACCTCAACTTGGTCCTCTCTAGGCTCATGGGGTCCCCCCCACCCCCCCTTTGAGCCTTTAGCAACATGCTCCCTGCTCTACCTCCTTCAAGGTCGCATTCCTGATGGCAATAACCTCGGCCAGGATGATGTCTGAGCTCAGGGCCCTGACTTCAGACCCGCCCTACACCATGTTCTTTAAAGACAAGGTTCAGCTCAGACCTCGCCCTGCTTTCCTCCCAAGGTTGTCTTGCAGTTTCATATCAACCAGGACATCTTCCTCACAGTTTTCTACCCTAAACCTCATTCCAGCAACAGGGAGCAAAGTGCTGGCCTTCTATATCAAGAGAACAAAACTGTTCAGAAAGTCAGTCCAGCTCTTTGTGACAGTGGTGGACAGGATGAAAGTTTAGCTGGTTTTGCCCCAGCGCATTTCATCATGGATCGTGTCCTGTATCCGTGAGTGCTACAACCTGGCAGGTGTTCCCGCACATTCAATCACTGCGCACTCCAGCAGGGCGCAGGCTTCATTGACGGCGTTCCTGGCTCCAGTTCCCAGCCAGGAAATCTGCAGAATGGTGACGTGGTCTTCCATACACACTTTTGCTGCGCATTATGCAATCACCCAGCAGGCCAGAGATGATGAGGCCTTTGGAAGAGCAGTACTTCAATCAGTGGACAGCTCCAGCCTGACCTCCTAAATTTGGCTTGGGAGTCACCTGATTGGAATGGACATGAACAAGCACTTGAAGAAAAAACAGTTACTCACTTCTCGTAACTTGTTCTTCGAGATGTGTTGTTCATGTCCATTCCAATACCCACCCTCCTACCCCTGTCGGAGTAGCCGGCAAGAAGGAACTGAGGGGGTTGTGGATTGGCAGGGCTCTATATTGGGTGCCGTGAAGGTGCGACTCCAGGGGTCACTCAGGCCGACTCGAGAGATGCTGCTAGGGGAAAAATCTTCCAGCCAACGTGCACGTGCATACGCACACACCTGATTGGAATGGACATGAACAACATATCTCAAAGAACAACAGTTATGAGAAGTGAGTAACTGTTTGTTTTTTATTCCTCCATAAGATGTACCAAACCAGCAACGAAAGTAAACTGTCACACCACACTGGCTAACAAGAAATCAGAAAATCAGTTTCCTTAGGCATTCCAGTCCTTGCATCACCACCAAAAACACTGGATTTAAAGATGAGTGGTTCTTTAAAACCAGGCTCATCAAACAAAAGGTTCTTCTGATCCCAAAGGACCAGCCACACCCCCAGGTCAATATAAACTCAGATCTCACTCAAAATAAACACATGGTTGCCAATCCTTTAGTATCTAAAATCTAAAGGTTTATTTATAGGAAGAAAGAAAGAAAGAAAGAGGGAGAGTAAAAATCGGTTAAATGAATCAAATACATACATTAATTGCAAAGTTCTCGGTTCAGGCTTGTAGCAGTGATGGAATGAACTGCTGGCTTAAGTCAAGTTTCTGGCTGCTTCCAAATCATTGGAAGGTCGTCAATTCCTTGGTTAGAATACTTCCATTAGTATAAATTCATAGTCCAGAGCCTTGAGCAGGAAAGAGGCAAAATGGAGGTGTTTCCAGTGCTTTTTATATCTTCTGCCATGTGGAGGGAATCCCATTGTTCTTACTGTGGAAAATTACAGTAACAAGATGGTGTTTGAACTCACATGGACAAGTCACATGTCCATGCATGATTTTGCCTAGTCACAGCAGGAAAGTCCATTAAGAGTAGATAGGTGTCTTCCATTGTAAATTAAATGTCCTTTAATGGGCCATTCTACTTGAATAGTTCCTTCAAGATGTGCAGGCTAAATACCCTGTGGGCGTTACCCCAGGAGCAAACATGTGAAATACAGGTATAGAGACAATACTCATAATTTCAAATAAAAAAATGATACATGCATACAAATAGAATAATTATATTCAGCAAATCATAACCTTTCCATAGGCACCTTACTTGACAACCTTTGTACAAGATTTGTTGCAAATATATAACAGTGGTTGCAACAATGATCTATATGGTCATATTTTAATCAGATAACATCACAGCCTCTCGTTGAGGTGGTTTTATTTTGTCAGCAAAAGTAGCTTTGTAGTGTGTACACCTCCCGTTTTGCATACAAAACTTTGCAGTGTAGACAAGGCCTAAGCCTGTTTCAGCTCCTCCCCCAGCTAGGCTTCATCAGCATTAGGCCTTCTCCGGTCCTGACTCTCCTCCAGGTTAATTGTCCTATTTTCCCTCTTCAGGCCTTGTGTGTGTATAGGGAGGTAGACAGACATATCACAGGTGCATATTGGAAAGTACTTGTTTTTTTAAAGTGTGTAGAGTATAATAGATGGGATTTCCAGGCTGACCCTTTCAACAGTGGATGTGAGAGATACACAAAGGGAACTTTCCTAAGGTAAAATGAAACGAGTAAAAAAAAATGTAGAAAAGAGTGAAAGAAGTAAAGGATAAATGTGCTTGCTACAAATGCTAGTAACATATTGATTGTTGGATTAGAATTGTGTTTTCAGGAAGTGTGATGTAACCAGAATGATAGAGACTTGGTGAAACCAAGACATTCAGTTGGGAGATGAAATTAATAGTAAATAAAGTTTACTGAAGGGGCATGAAAACAAAGCAAGATGAGGGGTTGCAGTACAGGAAACCTTGTTTACAGAAGGAGAATACAACCCTACTAAATAGAAGCTCAGTTATATCCTTGAGGTTTTCAAAGTTGGATGGGATACTTTTACTTTACTGCACTCCAGGGCCAACCCCCTGTTCATACCAACTATTTTTGTGTCTCCCCAAACATTAGGATACATTGATTTATTCTTGATTAATATTTTGGTTACACAGCACAGACCATTCGGATTGAAGAACAAGATAAAAATAGATGCTCCTTGGTTGTTCTCTAGATTTCTTGGAGAAATTAGATGGGAGACTAGCAAGTGTTTCTACTGATAACCCAGACCCTGTAAAAATAATGTTGTTGTGAAGAAGGGTAATATTTTATCCACTGAGGGACCCCCCTGCTTCTATTGGCAGTTACCTTCCCTCCCGAAAGGTATAGTCCAGCAGTGAGTCAAATCTTACATTGACTTCAGTGATAGACGATCAGACCCTATTCACTGATGCCACCAGTTATTGAAAATGACTCAGTGGTGGGCAACCTACAGCCCGCGGGCCGCACGTGGCCTGTCAGGGTAATCTGGTGGCGGGCCACGAGACAGTTGGTTTACATTGACTGTCTGCAGGCATGGCTGCCCGCAGCTTCCAGTGGTCATGGTTCGCCGTTCCTGGCCAATGGAAGCTGCGGGAAGTGGCGCGGGCTGCAGAGACGTGCTGGCCTTATCACTGCTGTCCCCTCAAGATGGAATCAATCATAATTTCATCAGGTTGTAAATTCTGATGAGTTTCTGTAGAAAGAATTATAATGAAAAATACTGGACTTCAGAAAATAAAACTCTCTGAGAATGCAAAAGGAGTTAAAGAAAATTGTTTGAATTCAGTAATACCTGCGAAAAGCACTTGGGAAAGTAAAAACGGTACTCAAGATACAAACAAAGAGACTACATATTCCAATAAAAACTGAAACAGTGTAAAAGGCAACCAAAACCCACAGGGCTAAATACAGGGCCGTCCCTAGTTATTCTGGGGCCCTACGCAGCCCCCCTGCGGGGGGGGGCAGGCTTCCATGGGGGGGGCGTGGCTTGGGGGGCAGGGGGGAACCATCCCCCAGCACTCACTGGTGGTGCAGCTGAGGCCAGGTCCCTGCACTTCCCGCTGCCGGTGAGTGCAGGCCTGGCCCTTCTGCAGTCCTCAGAGCCGGGAAGAAGCGGGTCGGGGGTGGAGCAGAGGTGGGAAGAGGTGGGGCAGGGGCGGGGGGCCTGGGGAAGAGGTGGGGCAGGGGCTGGAGCAGTACGCCGTTGTGCAGGGCACCAGGAAATTTGGTGTCCCAATTTTCCTGGTGCCCTACGCAGCTGCATACTTTGCATACGGGTAAGGATGGCCCTGGCTAAATAGGAAGGTAAAGAGAAGCATGGAGGAAAATGTAAGGCCATTTTACCACTATGGAGAATGAGAGGGTGTCCTCTGGTTAAAGAGAAAGCCAAACTACTTAGGTAAAAGTAATCTTCACAATAAATGTACTGTATGCTGTAGAGCTACGAGACTATGTGTATGGTATGCTTAATTTTAAATACTCAGACCACTCTGTTTTATAATCTAAATCTAGATTAGAAGACATGGATCAGTCAGAAAATCCAAGGTAAATTTCATGTCTGTCAGTGCAGTAGAACATGTATCTAGTTTTCTTTTATTTGGAATATGCTTAGTATTTACATGCCAAAATCTGCATTTGATAGTTGCAATGTGACTTTGAAGCACATTTGAACATTTCATTGCCAACTTGATTTTAAAGTACAGCTTGAAAGAAAAACAAAATAAGCTATCCAATTTAATGCATTGATACCATGTTCTTTAAATTTACCAATTGAGATTAAGAAAGATAAATTTCATCCCTAAATTATTTAGAAAAGTTAGCAGTCTCTGTAAATAGCTCCCCTACCATATTATAGAATGTTGGGCCAGTTTTTTAAAGGTATATAGGTGCCTAAAGATGCAGATAAGCACCTAATGCAGCGGCTCTCAAACTTTCGCAACCCAAAGACCCCCATTTTGATTTAAAAATTTTCACAGACCCCCAAGCTCCCCGCTTACCCCAGGTCCCGCCCCCACTCCATCCCTTCCCCCAAGACCCCATCCCCACCCCTTCTCTTCCCCACCTCTTTCCACCCTCTCCCCTATGTCCCGTCCCCGCTCCTCCCTTTTGCACCCCGCTGAACAGCTGAGTGATAAGGTACACTTCCCCCTTCAAGAGTGGAGCAAGCTGTGTTCACAATACTCTCAAACACTGTCAGTCTGGGAGTTATTGTCTCCACACTAGGGTGACCAGACGTCCCGATTTTAATGGGAGTGTCCCGATATTTGCTTGTTTGTCCCACGTCCCGACCGATGCTCGGTTGGGACACTGGACAAACAAGCAATTTTGCCCTCCGCTCCGGCACAGGCAGAGCCTGGAGGGGCTCTTGCCCCCCCCAGCCCTGCCTCCTCACTGCCCCATTGGATCCCTCTCCAAATCCCTGCCCTGGCCCCTCCTCTTCCCCAAGCACACTGCATTGCTCCTCCCTCCCATGCTTACGCTGATCAGCTGTATGGCAGCGCAAGCCTGGAGGGAGGGGGTGGCCCCCAGCACTCACCCTGCAAACTGCTCCAGTCCAGCTTCTCTGGTCACCCTACTCCATACCTATCATTAAACTAATAATCTAGCCCTGTTTCTTGACTGTTCGTATGAAGATATTTACTAAACTATTTCAAAATGAATCTGATCATCAATATTGGTCATCTGTTGCTGTATTTTTAGTCCTGGACTGTATCCTGTTCCAAGTTCACCACCATGTATTTTTTGAATTCAGCCATAATAAATATGTCTGTTGTTTGTCGGAGGATAAACTCAAGCCCAATTATAACATCAAATATAGTTTGCTGTCTGAGGCAAGACTGGTAGTAGTGAAAGCTACCTTATGATGGAAGTGGGCTTGAGTCTACCTTCTGACAGATAACAGACATACTTATTACGGCTGAATTCCCAGCTAAATAATTTGCTTAGGTTGCTATGTTTTATTTATTCTTGTTGATTCTATTAACAGCAATGTGTTTTTTCCCTTATTCTGTCTGCCAGTGTATAGCCAATAACACCAGAAGGCTGGAAATAATATAAGCAGTCAGTTTAAAGCAGATGGCAAAGTACTTCCAGCATGGAACCTCTGAATGGACAGTGCAATATATAACCAGCTTTTAATTTGGAGTTGTTTTTTTAATTATTCGGGTTAACTATTTCCATCCCCCCATAAAGACTGAGTGGTTTTTTTTAAAGAAAAACAAAGTAATAGTACTATAAAGCAAAGACTGAACTTAAATTTGTTGTATATGTACATTTTCCTGTACATAACCACTAAACATATTTAATGATTTATATCTAGTGTTATAAATTCATGCCAGTCATAGGGCTTGAAAATTGCACTTTCCCATTTGCTAATGATGAGTTAGAAGCTTTTGGGGAGTTACTTTTGGGGAGTTTTTTGAGAGTTACTTCACTTTCTGGAGAATTCAAGCTTTCATTTGAGGGTGGGATGTTTCTAGTCCTTAACAGTTGCAAAGACAGCCTGACAGATATAATCAACATAGTGCTGCCTGAGTCTGTCTCTAGAGAGCCTGAAACAATAGCTTGGTGTTAGGGGTTTGAACTCCCACAATCATCTCAAAGGGGTGTTCAATTAACTGTTCTCTCATAAACCACTGAAAGAGAAAACCCCACAAGGTGAGGATTCGGAAGACACCACAAGCACTGGCCATCAGAGCTGGCGAGCATTTGGGGAGAGTATGCTGCATCCTCCTTAGGGAATGTAGCAGTAGGAGTTCCCCGTGAGAACTCCATTCTGCCTAACACAAGCTAGTGCCTAGAAGGCATTTATAAGCCCGTAGGAATTCCTGTAGTTTAAATAATTTAGTTAAAAGATAGTAATTTGATTTCTCATAATAATTGCTCTAAACTTGAATAGTTTTTTGACCTGACTTCATTATATTTTTTCTGTGGGCTATTGCAATGAAAATTGGGAATATTTTCCTCTTCCAGCACCTCAACTGTGAACTCTAATGGATTCTCAATTTGCCTAGGAAATGTTTGTAACCTTTCAATTTTATTTTGGAGGAGTCTTCTCTTTATGTAATTCTGAATTGGATGTTAATTAATTACAAAATAAAGGAATATTTTAAAAAAAAATCTGGAAACAGCTACATATCTTATTTGAGCTGGGTAAATCCAGAAGTTCATGTTTCCATTTCAACTTGGATTATTTTTACTAATGTTAAATATTTCTCTAAATGAGGTTAAAGGAGCCTTTTCTGGTGATCTGCAGAATACAATAATTTGAGAACCATGTAGCTGAAGACTGGGCAATTGCACAGAGCATGTTCTCAAACTAGCATAAGTTCTACTAATATAAGCACAATTGCATCCACACTAGAGGGTTTTGCCAGTATAGCTATACTAGTAGTATCAGTACATGGGCAAAACTCTTCTAGTGCAGTGGTTCCCAAACTTGTTCCGCCGCTTGTGCAGGGAAAGCCCCTGGTAGGCCGGGCCGGTTTGTGTACCCGCTGCGTCCGCAGGTTCGGCCGATCGCGGCTCACAGTGGCCGCTGTTCACTGCTTCAGGCCAAGCGGTGGAACAAGTTTTTGGAACCGCTGTCCTAGTGTAAACAAGGCCTTACTCAGGGTCTGTCTACACTAGAGTTGGAAGGTGTAACTTCCAGATAGAGGAGACATACTCGACTAGCTCTGATCTAGATAGTGCACTAAAAAGAGAAATGTAGCCACTCCAAGTATGATCCAGTCAGAGACCAAAAGTACATATTCAGGGCAACCAACCCCTCACACCACCATGGCTGCACATCTATTTTCAGCATTCTGTCTTAATCAGAGCTAGCACAGGTATGTCTCGAGCTGGAATTTACACGTTCCAGCTCTAGTACAGACGTACCTTCAGTGGCCAGCAAAATGAAGAAACCACAGCTGCTCTCTTTATACATTAGATCAGGGGTAGGCAACCTATGGCACGTGTGCCGAAGGTGGCACGCGAGCTGATTTTCAGCGGCACTCACACTGCCCGGGTCCTGGCCACCGGTCTGGGGGGGCTCTGCATTTTAATTTAATTTTAAATGAAGCTTCTTAAACATTTTAAAAACCTTATTTACTTTACATATAACAATAGTTTAGTTATATATTATAGACTTATAGAAAGAGACCTTCTAAAAACGTTAAAATGTATTACTGGCACGTGAAACCTTAAATTAGAGTGAATAAATGAAGACCTCGGCACACCACTTCTGAAAGGTTGCTGACCCCTGCATTTAGATCATGCAAAAAGAAATCTAATACACTGCCTTTAGAGACATTAAAACCAGGAGTAAAACAAACATTAAAAGGGAAACCTCAAAGTTTTCTAAATGCTGATGAGGAGCTGTCTCACACAATATATATAGGATGACATACCCATGAACGCTGGCTAAGGGTACATCTGCACCACAAATTAAAGTGCAATTGTGGCAGGGGTAGATATACCTGCACTAGCTTTAATCTAGCAAGCGCCGGCAACAATGGAGTGTAGACCTGGGGGTACGGACTGGCTGCCCCAGTACAAGCGCACTGAGGACCCTGGCTAGGTACTGAGGTTGCTAACCTGCACTGGAACCCCCAATGCTAAATCTTCTCTACAATTGTTACCTGTGCCGTGTAAATAAAAGCTGGGTTGCGTACGTCTGCACCAGCTACAATTACACCTTAAAATCAGCGCTGTGCATGTACTGTCTATTACATATGCAATATGGCAAATTTTAGAAGTTGGGTTGTGGCATGACCTAGCATTGTGGGGGAAGAGGAGCCAGCAGAGGTGGGCCTGTCTCTCCCTTTTACCGTGGGAGGGGAGGGTGAGGGCACCGTCTGCACAAAGCTAGGGCTCTGCTGTGATGCTGTTGCCTCACCCTCTCACGGGCTGCCTGTGCCAAGCCAGCCCCACGTTTCACCATGGGCTCAGCTGCCTGGGAAGCAGTGGAGGCTACACTAGGGGTGCAGCTGAAAGCGACTCAGAGGGGGCTCCACGTAGCCCCGAGAAGCAGGAGGCCGTTGGCCAGACACCCAGACCCTACAGCACTCTTGGTAACTGTTCACGCTGCCTCCAGTGGGGGCAAGGGGGCGCTGGCCTTTGTAGATGGGGGGCAGCGGGACATGCCCCCCACGTTTTAATATGGGTGTATCTCACGCCCCTCAAACTGCAAACCTCCGGCAGCTGATACCCGCTGCAAAGGCTCGCAGGTGGAGGGGTCACTGCTCCCCCAAACTATACCCATATTAGATATGCGGGGGAAGAAGAGCAGGTCCGCGGAGCGGGCAGGAAGCCGTCTGGCGGCTCGAGCGGGCGGCGAAGCTCGGACCGGGCGAGGTATCGTGAGAGGACGAGGGCGGGGAGGAGAAAACCTGACAGGGCGGGACAGAGGCTCTGTGAGTGGCTGGAAATCTGGGCGCGGTTGTGGGCGGTCTCCGGAGCCGGCAGAAATTGGCCTCGCCGCGGCGAGCGGGGACAGCGGCAGAGGCGGCAGCTGCGGGGGTAGCACCTCCCCAACCGAGCCTCTCGGGGCACGAGCTCGCCCCGCTCTCGGAATCCGCATCCACACGCAGGAAGGCAGCGCCAAGGCACCTGCCCCGCCCCGCCCGAGCGGGACTTGCTGCTTCTGAACCTTCAGAAACACCCGGAGCAGCAGGACAGAGTCTCCAGGGGACGGGGCTCGAGCCCTTCCCAAGCAGCAGCACGAACGGCCTCCCTGTCCCTAGGGGGGAAGTGACTCCTGGGCGTGGGGGGAGAGAGAGCGAGTGAGCCTGACCACGGCAGTCCCTGCAGCAGCGAGACCTCCCTGTAAGTAGGGGGCAGGTCTCTTCCCCCCCGGCTCCGTTAGGTGTCTGGAGAGAGTGACCACCGTGTAAGAAGAGTGCAGGTGACACCCCTGTGACTCAGTGAGGAGGTTGAGCTCTTTAATCCCTATGGGCAATGTAGCCTCCCTGCAAGTAGAGTTCAGGTCTCGCCTTTTGCTGTGATGGATTTAATAACCGTTGGGATGCTACTCGGTGACCTCCCTGTAATCGGGGTCTGGCTCACGTCCCTGTCGTTGGTGGGGTTTAGGGCTTGCTTACTAGGCTGGACGCCAGTGACCTGCCTATAACTTTGGGTTTTGGCCTTTTCTCCCCCCCCCCCCTTTTTTCGGCTTTCTTGGCACTGTGGTGCTCCAGCAAGGCAGTCAGAAAGACCGCTCGCTTCCGAAGTGTTCAGGTCTTGATTTTTCATTCAGCGAGGATATTGAGCCCTTAAGTACCTTGAGACCGAGTGACCGCCCTGTAAGTAGGGTTGAGGTCTCTCCCCTTGTGAGCTCTAGGTGCTAAACCCTGCTGGCTGGCTAGTTGGCATGGACCTCCCAGGAACTAGGGTCCAGGTCCGTTCCCTTACACCCGGCTGTCTGACCAGTCGGATGGACCACCTGAAACTAGCGTTCAGGTCTCTTCCCTTCTTTAATCCAGGTGATAGACATTTATGGCAGGTGAACTGGTATGACCGCCCTGGAATTAGGGGTCAGGTCGCTCCCCTCCTTTTACTTTAGGTCATAGACACTTATGGCTGGCTAGTCAGTGTGACAGCCCTATAACTAGGGTTCACATCTCTCCCCTTTGAAACCTAGGTAATATAGAATTATGGCCAGATAGTCAGCGTGGCCCACCCTGTAACCAGGGTTCAGGTCCGTTTCCTTTTGAAAGCTAAGCAATAGAGAATTATGGCCGGCTAGTCGGCCTGACCGCCCTGTAAGTAGGGTTCAGGTCTCATTCTTCTCATCTGTGGCATAAGCAGGGTGACCTTTTTTGTTGCCTTTTTAATACACTGTGCCCATAGCCTTTTGCGGTTAGCTCTTTTTCCGCTTTGGGAAGCGCTGTGTTATGTGGTATGTCTGTGTTGGAGAGTGAACGTGATATGCATGGGTGTGGAAGGGCTTTATTTATTTTTATTTGTAAATCCCTGCAGCTTTTTTTTTTTTAATTTTATTTATTTTGGCTTGGTTGGTTTGTTTGAATGAGCCCTTCCCAGAACTAGAAAAAGAACTCTCGTTTGTTTTTTATGGCCCCCGTTTAGCCATATAGTGGCACAATTGATGGTTTGGGTCTCATGCCTTAAGGCTGAAAAGGCGTTTGGGCCCCTTGCTTAAGTTCCTCTAGACCGTGTGGTCTCCCTGCATCTGCGGCTCAGGTCACGTCCCTCTCCCTTCTGGGGCAATGATGGACTGCCAAGAACCTTAGGTCTGAGGGACCTCTTTTCCCTTTGATACGTGAGCCACCTTGTTTAGCGGTTTTTTCCCCCCCCCCCCCGCCCCGTTTCGAGCATTCAGGTGTTGTCCCTGGCCCTTCCGGCTCTTTTTAGTCCCTTGTCCTTGAGTGGGTGCCCTGTCATTAGGTGGCAGGTCACATGACTCGCTTATTGGGGGTTAGTGAGCCCTTTGGGCACCTAGAGCGGTGAGACCTGCCTGCAATTAGAGTTCAGAGGTGCCTCATTTTTGCTTTCACATGACTCTTCTCCTTTGGCTTCTGAGTCAGTGACCGTCCTGTAGGAAGGGTGCAGGTCACGTCAGTGGGGATCTGGAGAGAGTGGTACCTAGAGCAGCGAGACCACCCCGTAACTACGGTTCAGATCGTTCCCCTCTTTTTCTCTTGGGCTCACGAACCCTTGACAGGCTGCTCGGTGTGACCTCCCTGTAAACAGGGCATAGGTCACTTCTTTCTCATTTATTTGGGATTAGGGGGCCGTCTTGGTCCCCCGAGAGCTCCCTGTAACTTACAGTAGAGACCAAAACCCTTCTTAGCATAATGACATGATGCTGCTCTTTCAGGCTAGCCAGAGTGACCATTCTGTAATTAGGGCTCAGGTCACGTCCCTCTCGCTTATGGGGGGAATTCAGGTCTTAATCGCTTGGGCCTTTGAGAGAGACCTCCCTGTAATCAGGGTTGCGGTCCTTCTCTTTTTGCTGTTGTGGGATTCTGGCCCTTTAGGCTCAGCAGAGGGCCCTCCTCCATGGTTAGGGTGCAAGTCACGTTGGCCTCTCTGATGCTCCCGGCACAGTGCTGTCCCTCTGGAGTGCCTTTCAAGCTCGCCCTGGGTTCTGCAGCAACGCCTCCTGGGTTTTGCCTCGCTTTTGATCGTCGGAGTCCAGAGAGTCTGCAACAACTGTTGGTGAATTCAAGGTTCTGTTCAAACCTTCACCCATTTACCTGTTTGGTTTTTTTTTGTTGTCGAACCATTCGGTACAGTGCACCTTGTGTCCGTGACTCTTGCTATTAAAGTGCATTTCTCACTGCCCTTCAGGCATAACGTGCTGCTGATTTATTTTATAGCAATGAAGCCAGAAACCTGGCTCTGCAGAAGGGCATCAGTTGAGCCTTTGGCACTTTGGGAGACTTGGAGGCCTGGGCATCGAGTGTGCCATCAAAGCGCATGATGGGACAGCTCAGAATTCCCTTCCAGCTATAGGTCGAAGGCTGCCTGTAGAGGCAAGAAGACAAGGTAGCAACTTTAATGCGCACTGTTTATATTTGAAGACCTACAGATTCTCTTAATCCTGTTTTGCACGCTCCCTCTTTTGTTTCCAGCATGTGAGGAAGAAAATGGGAAGGAGGAAACAGAAGATGGAAGAGAACGAGAAAATACTCATCGGGCACAACAACCATCCTGTAACTAGGGGGAAGTCGCTCTTCTTTGTGGAGTGAGGGGGGGGAGAGAGAGAGTGAGCCTGAACCCAGTAGTACCTCAAGCAGCGAGACCTCCCTGTAAGTAGGGTGCAGGTCTCTTCCCCCCCGGCTCCGTTAGGTGTCTGGAGAGAGTGACCACCGTGTAAGAAGAGTGCAGGTGACACCCCTGTGACTCAGTGAGGAAGTTGAGCTCTTTAATCCCTATGGGCAATGTAGCCTCCCTGCAAGTAGAGTTCAGGTCTCGCCTTTTGCTGTGATGGGTTTAAGAACCGTTGGGATGCTACTCGGTGACCTCACTGTAATCGGGGTCTAGCTCACGTCCCTGTCGTTGGTGGGGTTTAGGGCTTGCTTACTAGGCTGGACGCCAGTGACCTGCCTGTAACTTTGGGTTTTGGCCTTTTCTCCCCCCCCTTTTTTTGGCTTTCTTGGCACTGTGGTGCTCCAGCAAGGCAGTCAGAAAGACCGCTCGCTTCCAAAGTGTTCAGGTCTTGATTTTTCATTCAGCGAGGATATTGAGCCCTTAAGTACCTTGAGACCGAGTGACCGCCCTGTAAGTAGGGTTGAGGTCTCTCCCCTTGTGAGCTCTAGGTGCTAAACCCTGCTGGCTGGCTAGTTGGCGTGGACCTCCCAGGAACTAGGGTCCAGGTCCGTTCCCTTACACCCGGCTGTCTGACCAGTCGCTCCCCTCCTTTTACTTTAGGCCATAGACACTTATGGCTGGCTAGTCGGTGTGACAGCCCTGTAAGTAGGGTTCAGGTCTCATTCCTCTCACCTGTGGCATGAGCAGGCTGACCTTTTTGTTGCCTTTTTAATACCTTGTGCCCATAGCCTTTTGCGGTTAGCTCTTTTTCTGCTCTGGGAAGTGCTGTGTCATGTGGTATGTCTGTGTTGGAGAGCGAACGTGATGTGCATGGGTGTGGAAGGGCTTTATTTTTTTTATTTGTACATCGCTGCAGCATTATTATTATTTTTTTTTTATTTTGGTTTGGTTTGTTTGTTTGAATGAGCCCTTCCCAGAACTAGAAAAAGAACTCTTGTTTGGTTGGGTTTTTTTATGGCCCCCGTTCAGCCATATAGTGGCACGATTGATGGTTTGGGTCTCGTGCCTTAAAGCTGAAAAGGCGTTTGGGACCCTTGCTTAAGTTCCTCTAGACCGTGTGGTCTCCCTTCATCTACGGCTCAGGTCACGTCCCTCTCCCTTCTGGGGCAATGATGGGCTGCCAAGAACCTTAGGTCTGAGGGACCTCTTTTCCCTTTGGTACGTGAGCCACCTTGTTTAGTGATTTTTTTTTCTGCGCGCCCCCCCCCCATCTCGAGAGTTCGGGTCTCATCCCTGGTCCTCCTGGCTCTTCTTAGTCCCTTGGTCTTGAGTGGCTGCCCTGTAATTAGGTGACAGGTCACATGACTTGCTTACAGGGGGGTTAGTGAGCCCTTTGGGCACCTAGAACGGTGAGACCTGCCTGCAATTAGAGTTCAGAGGTGTCTCCTTTTTCCTTTCACGTGAGTCTTCTCCTTTGGCTTCTGAGTCAGAGTGACCGTCCTGTAAGAAGGGTGCAGGTCACATCCATGGGGATCTAGGGAGGGTGGTACCTAAAGCAGCGAGACTGCCCTGTAACTACAGTTCAGATTGTTCCCCTTTTTTTCCTCTTGGGCTGGAGCACCCACGGAAAATAATTGTTGGGTGCAGAGCACCCACAGGCAGCTCCCTGTGGCCTCACCCTGCTCCAGCTCACCTTCTCCTCCTTCCCAGCGCTTGCGCTGGGAAGGAACAGCTGATTCACGGGGCAGGGAGGGGGGAGGAGGGGGAATGTGGCACACTGGGGGGAGAGGCGGGGCCGGGGTGGGGATTTGGGGAAGGGATCCAATAATGGCACAGAAGGGGCAGAATTAGGGTGGGGACTTTGGGGATGGAGTTGGAATGGGGGCAGGGATGGGGTGGAGTTGGGGTGAGGCCAGGGGCGATGAAAGGGGTGGGGGGGCATGGGCACCCACCGGCACCAAAGACAGTTGGCGCCTATTGTGCTGTGCATAAAACTCCTGTGCTTGACTCTACACGGTGTGAATTATTGTTCCTTCAGATGGGTGCTCATCCGGGTTACAAGCTTGTGAACTGATTGAGGAACTGAGACTGAGATCCAAGAGAGGCGAGTACATTTAATTTACCACCTCATTAGGCTAGGGATAGACGTCTCTCATCCCCTTTCATACACATCTTGTTCCCACTTCTTAAATTTAAGTGCAAAGGAACATGGACACATGTAGTACAAGCAGAGGGTGTTTTTTAAAAAGGGTACTAATTGGGAGGGGAGACGTGTGCAAGAGGGTTATGTACTACTTAAACTAAGGGGTGTGTTATGGAGGACTTGGACAAACCACCAGCAGGACTGGCTGGGTACGCAAGCGGTAGGCAGTGCAAACTGGTGTCCCATTTCCTCTTTACAAGCCCTGGGGAGCGCCCCTACCCTCCCCCCGCGGCATGTGACGTATACACCTTCGAATAGCAGAAGTCTCCAATAAGGCTGGCAATTGTGTGTAACTTAAGACCTACACCCCCATTAAAGCTGTCAATGTGGAGATTGAGACCACAGAATTTAAAGGGGGAAATGCACATCCCCATCAAGACTGAACAGGCGTGGAGATTGAGACTATGGTGTCAAGGGAAGACTTACATTTCCCAACAAGGTCAGCAGCCAGGGTGATTAAAACCCCTGGCATCAGAGGGAGAGATGAGTCAGCCCTCGAATATCTGGA
Source organism: Mauremys mutica (assembly GCF_020497125.1). NCBI lineage: Eukaryota > Metazoa > Chordata > Testudines > Geoemydidae > Mauremys > Mauremys mutica. The sequence goes on along the minus strand of NC_059073.1, from coordinate 132,010,132 downwards.
GTATAAACATGTCAAAACTCGGCAAGCAGCAGTTTAAAAAAGCAAACTATGTTGCAGCCAGATCAGAGAGAGAATTCGTTAAATGATGGAGTGACAAAACAGACAAAGCAGTAATAGTTATATTGGATATACTCAACAAAAAAAAAAAAAAACCCCACCCAAAGTACAGGAATGGGGAAATCAGACCTCTGGAACAATACTTGGAATGGTGAAATCTGACTTAATGAAGGTGTCATTTTGGGAGATAAGCAAGTGATTTAAACCAACTTTAAAAAAAAAAAAAAAAAAAACCTCTGCAGCGGCAGAAGGGAATTAAGCAGTGTAACGTTGTAAAAGTGTTCTTGGTTTCTTTGCAGCCATTCTGAAGGAAAATGGGCCCTTTTCCAAAGAAATGTCTGTAAATAATCCAGGCAAAGAGACAATCTGTCTAAATTGTCCATAGTCACTTTTTTTAAGCGAATTTGAAATTAAGGGGGTTCTATTGAAACTTAATTACCCCCAAATGTATACAAATGTAATGTATGAACAGCTTTGTAAAATTTATATATTAAGTAAATATTTAAGGTCTTAAAAACCTAAATAAACACTCCTGGTTTGGAAACCCTTGCTTTGCAAGTTTAAAATAAATTGGGTTTTTGTTTTTAAAATAATACCACTAAATCCATTTAAATCTTTCATTCAAAATTGCAAAATTAAACAACACACTTTTGCTAGATACAGATCACTAGTGGTGTTTGGCTTTGGTATTTTGCATTTAACCCTTAAGGTACCTCAATACTTCATAACGTTCAATATCTTTATAAAAAAACAAGTCCATGGCTGCAGCAGGGCAATCAAACCCAGAAAAATAAAAATAAAAATTTCTAAATTTATTTTTGTAAACAAAATAGCAAATAAAAGCTGTAGCAGAAAAATAAAAAATTAAAACAGATAGTGCCCCTCTAAAGCAACAGAAGGGGTAAGGTGCACAAAACAAAACACAAACACCCACGCGCCGCGTGCGCGCACACGCTGTTAAAAACACTGAGCCTTAAAATGGCTCAGTGTAATTAGACTGTCATGTTAAGAGATACATAAAAACTCTAAGCACAAAAGAAACAGTTAAACCTAATGTAAAAATTAATATAGTTATAAAAGTTAAACTATGAAAAATGTTCATTTTCCCCAAAACATGTGCAGTGTATATTGTAGAAGGGGTAAAAGAAACGCAAACAGAACATGTTACTTAATTAAAATCCTATTAAGACTCCAAAAGGAGCCACAATAGGTTGTTTTCTTTTTCAAATTCCTGTTTTTTTGGAAGCAGAAGCTAAAGTAATCAAAACTCAAAGTTGATTTGTGTCCTTTTAAGACAGAGTCTCTGAGCTGCTAATGGTTTTGAATTCAAAAGCAAGCCAGAAAGCATCTGCATTGAAGAAAATTACCTAACTAATAAAGGAGGAAAACTGCCCATAAATGGCAGCACAAAGACATACCTGGTCTACTATATAAAAAAGAAACTGAGGTACACCACCTCATGAATTTAATAACTGAACAGTAAAATAATTTCCCCATAACCCTTAAAAGGTAAAAGCCATTAAAACCTGGCCTGCCTATAAAAACACAGGAACGTATGGGGGTAATTCCTCTCTTTTGCCTGCAATCAGCAAAAATATTCGTTAAAGGAAGGGATATGGTAAGTAATAATCTGCCACCCTCCCCCTTAATCTGCCCCTTGGGGGGGGGGGTGGGGGGAGCCTTACAATTCCTTAGAAGGTGTGTAACATGTTCATAAGAAAATATGTGTAGAAGGAAGAAAGTACCTCTGAACCATCAACCACAGCCAAAAGGACCGTGGCAGAATCTGCAAATTGATTTTACTGGGCCCTTCGCAGACAGGTTACAGAACTATATTAAGGTATTAAACAATAAATTAAATAAAAATGAAATTAAAAAAAAAACCTATACGACCAAGTAAAAGAAAATCAAACCCAACTGAATAATAACAGCAGTCTGAACAAACCTGCATTTAAGGATTAGGGGAAAATGAAAACATTTCAAAAGCACCAAAATAAGTTTTAAAATTGTTTGCACCAGTGCTTGTCAATACTAACAATCTCTCCACAGGTGAACAGGAAGAAGGACTGAAGGGTGACCATGAGGAGTTTCCTGCTGTGGCTCCTGATGCCCCTGTGGTGCATGATGAAGGACGCAAGTAGTGTGCCATGTAAAAGGGAGGATTGGATACTAATCCTAGACATCTTAAAGGATCTGTCAAACTCTGTATCCAGCTCAGTGGATATAACAAAATACTTGGGTCAAGAATTCAGCAGCCTGTTAATAAATGGTACCAAAATAAAGGAATAGGAGGAAAGTTGTTGACGAGCAGGGCAAGCATTGGCCATCACCACACAGGGCATTGTAACGGAGCTCCTGGATGGCCAGGTCTCCTGGATGGCCATCTCTCCAGTACCCCTTCATGGGAACGGGGAAACAGAGAATCAATGAGAGTCCAAAGACCAGTTTGGACAGGTCACAGCATAATCTTCAGTCTCCTGTGCCTCTGGGAATCCCTCACTCACAACGAGCTAGAACGGTGACCTCTCTGCCAGTATGGAGGAGAGGTCATGTTACTAAAATAAAAAGTATTGTTTATTCCGAGTTCGCCGGGAAAGCATTGTACCCTAGTGAATGTTGCACCCACTCTGCTAAGGAAATTCTATGTATATGCCCTTATAATGTTCTAACAAATTTGTCTAGATTCAAAGTGGCCATCACTGAGTAACTGGTGCACACGGAGCTGGTCCAGATGAACGGTACCTACTGGTGTGTGACTGCCCAGAACCACTCTATCGAGCTAAATGGAAAGCCCTGCCCTCGAGACATCCATCCGTGTGCATGACGGTCCCCCGAAGGGGAACCCTGACTGACAGGACGTGGCTCCACCGCACTCTGCCAATGACGGGTAACCTAACATGGGATCCGGAATGGCACTACGGCAGTAAGTATCTAGAGGAGGGTCTACAGGCCCTGCAGGCGAAGATCGAGGAGTTGGTGGCCGAGGCCCAAGACACATTGGAGAAGGCCGTCCGAAGTACACTTGGATAGGGGAGACCGTGGACCAGGTCGCTGTTAAGTACTCTGAGGCACGGAATCAGGCAGTGGAGGTTAAATCAATAATTATGGGTGATGCCATCTCAGGTGAAGAGATTCCCCTGGGGATGGCTCTGGGTGCTATTCTGCCAAATTAGGTGGAGCATGTCCATTCTGACATTCCTGATGGTGTTGATACTTTACTTGCAACTCCGAAGTAAGCAGAAAATTGTTTTATATTTGACCTGGCGGGTTAGGGAACCCTAGGGTCAAGAGGAGGGACTGAAGGGTCAGAATCCATTAGCTATGGATGTAAGATCTTGCCTACAGTTTCTCCTGAGAACTTTTCATATAGGCCTGGAGTCCACAGCTTGGCTTGGGCTATGGGGTCTGGCTAACAGAGAATAATACCCCAGCTTCCCTCTTAGCTATGTAAACAAATAACCTTGTTTGTTTCAAGTCAGTGAGCGGAGTCAGCATAACTCGGAATGTAATTGGGCGTCCTTATCACAAGTTATAGACACCATGAAGCGCTGAGAAAGGCCTCATGGTTACTCCCTCATGCAAGGAGGAGATAGTGGTACAATACTCCTCAATCCCAGACAGAGTTCAGGGAGAGGCCCAATATAATTGACATGCGTTAGGACACTCTCCCCTCGCAGATGTATGCCAATCCTAGCCCACAGAAATGCAAGGGTAAACTTATAAACAGTTGTTAAGTATTACTGCCTTTTTCGCTTTAAATCTCCAGGAATGTACCTGTCAGTCAACTGGGATTGCTGCTACCTCATTCCCCTGGACCCCAAAATTAGGATTTAACCTATACACTTTAATAGACACAGTTTGGGGGTAATGACCTGTGTGTCAGCAATATGTTAATTTGAGCCTTGGAAGGAATCATTATGTAATCTTTTAGATCATTGGCTTATTGTGCTTATCTTGTTTTCCTGCTAGAATCTATCGAGGAGTTTGGGAAAACCCACCCCTGTCGCTTCTCTTTGCCCAACGAGCACCCTATATAATCTATTGCTTATTAGGCTCAGGCACTGCAGAAGAATTAATTACAAAGTGACACTCTGCTAGTGCTGTGCGTAATAAACTCCTGTGCTTGACTCTACATGGTGTGTATTATTGTTCCTTCAGCGAGGAAGCTGGAAACCTGGCTCCACAGTAGGGCAGCAGTTGAGCCTTTGGCATGTTTGGAGAGTTGGAGGCCTGTGCGTCAAGTGTGCCGTCAAAGCGCATGATGGGACAGCTCAGAATTCCCTTCCAGTTATAGGTCAAAGGCTGCCTGTAGAGGCAAGAAGATGACAAGGTAGCAACTTTAATGCGCACTGTTTATATTTGAAGACCCCTGGACTCTCTTAATCCTGTCGTAACCTGTCTTGCACACTCCCTCTCTTTCTTTCCAGCACATGAGGAAGAAAAGGGGAAGAAGACGATGAAGATGGAGGAGGAGGAGAAAATACGCACCGGGCACTGTCTTGTAACTAGGGTGGAAGTTGCTCTTTGTGGGGTGGGGGAAGAGAGAGTGAGCCTGAACCTGGTAGTACCTCAAGCAGCGAGACCTCCCTGTAAGTAGGGTGCAGGTCTCTTTACCCCTTGACTCCATTAGGTGTCTGGAGAGAGTGATCACCCTGTAAGAATGGTGCAGGTGACACCCCTGTGACCTCCGTGAGGAGGTTGAGCTCTTTAATCCCTATGGGCAATGTAGCCTCCCTGCAAGTAGAGTTCAGGTCTTGCCTTTTGCTGTGGTGGGTTTAAGAACTGTTGGCATGCTACTCGGTGACCTCCCTGTAATCGCGGTCCGGCTCCCGTCCCTGTCGTTGGTTTAGGGCTTGCTTATTAGGCTGGATGCCAGTGACCTACCTGTAACTTTGGGTTTTGGTCTTTTTTTCCCCCTTTTTGGCTTTCTTGGCACTGTGGTGCTCCAGCAAGGCAGTCAGAAAGACCGCTCGCTTCCGAAGTGTTCAGGTCTTGATTTTTCATTCAACGAGGATATTGAGCCCTTAAGTACCTTGAGACCGAGTGACCGCCCTGTAAGTAGGGTTGAGGTCTCTCCCCTTGTGAGCTCTAGGTGCTAAACCCTGCTGGCTGGCTAGTTGGCATTGACCTCCCAGGAACTAGGGTCCAGGTCCGTTCCCTTACACCCGGCTGTCTGACCAGTCGGATGGACCACCTGGAACTAGGGTTCAGGTCTCTTCCCTTCTTTAATCCAGGTGATAGACATTTATGGCAGGTGAACTGGTATGACCGCCCTGGAAGTAGGGGTCAGGTCGCTCCCCTCCTTTTACTTTAGGTCATAGACACTTATGGCTGGCTAGTCGGTGTGACAGCCCTATAACTAGGGTTCACATCTCTCCCCTTTGAAACCTAGGTGTCACGGAGTGCGGAGGAGTCAGGGTCTCGCACGCCTCCCACTTCCTGCAATTCACCGTGACTCTCAGCCAGCCAGTAAAACAGAAGGTTTATTAGATGACAGGAACACAGCCCCAAGCAGGGTGTGTAGGTACAACCGGGACCCCTCAGCCAGGTCCCTCTGGGGGGCAAGGATCTTAGACCCCAGACTTGGGGTTCCCTGCCTCTTCCCAGCCAGCCCAAAACTGAAACCAAAAACCCCTCCGGCAGGCTCTCTCCCTTTGCCCAGTTTCCTGGGCAAAGGGGTTGACTTTCCCCACCCCCCCTTCCTGACTCAGGTTACAGGCTCAGGTACCGTCCCTCACCTAAAGTCATCCCCCTGCTCTCCCATCCCCCATGCAGACAGTCCAGTAAAACTAAATGACACTCCAGGTCAATCCATCCCACTCCCTACTGCGTCACACTAGGTAATAGAGAATTATGGCCAGCTAGTCAGCGTGGAGCACCCTGTAACCAGGGTTCAGGTCCGTTTCCTTTTGACAGCTAAGCAATAGAGAATTATGGCCGGCTAGTCGGCCTGACCGCCCTGTAAGTAGAGTTCAGGTCTCATTCCTCTCATCTGTGGCATGAGCATGGTGACCTTTTGTTGCCTTTTTAATACCTTGTGCCCATAGCCTTTTGCGGTTAGCTCTTTTTCTGCTTTGGGAAGTTCTGTGTCATGTCTGTGTTGGAGAGCGAACGTGATGTGCATGGGTGTGGAAGGGCTTTTTAATTTTTATTTATTTGTAAATTGCTGCAGCTTTTTTGTTTTTTGGTTTGTTTGAATGAGCCCTTCCCAGAACTAGAAAAAGAACGTGTTTGTTTTTATGGCCCCTGTTTAGCCATATAGTGGCACGATTGATGGTTTGGGTCTCGTGCCTTAAGGCTGAAAAAGCGTTTGGGCCCCTTGCTTAAGTTCCTCTAGACCGTGTGGTCTCCCTGCATCTGCAGCTCAGGTCACGTCCCTCTCCCTTCTGGGGCAATGATGGACTGCCAAGAACCTTAGGTCAGAGGGACCTCTTTTCCCTTTGATACGTGAGCCACCTCGTTTAGCGATTTTCCCCCCCCCCCCCCCCAAAGTCTCAAGCGTTCAGGTGTCATCCCTGGCCCTCCCATCTCTTTTTAGTCCCTTGTCCTAGAGTGGGTGCCCCGTCATTAGGTGGCAGGTCACATGACTCGCTTATGAGGGGGTTAGTGAGCCCTTTGGGCACCTAGAGCGGCGAGACCTGCCTGCAATTAGAGTTCAGAGGTGCCTCCTTTTTGCTTTCATGTGACTCTTCTCCTTTGGCTTCTGAGTCAGAGTGACCGTCCTGTAAGAAGGGTGCAGGTCACGTCAGTGGGGATCTGGAGGCAGTGGTATCTAGAGCAGCGAGACCACCCCGTAACTACACTTCAGATCGTTCCCCTCTTTTTCTCTTGGGCTTATGAACCTTTGACAGGCTGCTCGGTGTGATTGCCCTGCTTACAGGGAGTAGGTCACTTCTTTCTCATTTATGTGAGATTAGGGGGCCGTCTTGGCCCCCCGAGAGCTCCCTGTAACTTAGGGTAGAGACCAAAACCCTTCTTAGCATCTTGTCATTATGCTGCTCTTTCAGGCTAGCCAGAGTGACCATTCTGTAATTAGGGCTCAGGTCACGTCCCTCTCGCTTATGGAGGGGAATTCAGGTCTTAATCACTTGGGCCTTTAGACCCTCCATGTAATCAGGGTTGTGGTCCTACTCTTTTTCCGCTGTTGTGGGATTCTGGCCCTTTAGGCTCAGCAGAGGGCCTTCCTCCATGGTTAGGGTGCAAGTCACGTTGGCCTCTCTGATGCTCCCGGCACAGTGCTGTCCCTCTGGAGTGCCTTTCAAGCTCGCCCTGGGTTCTGCAGCGACACTTCTTGAGTTCTGCCTCGCTTTTGATCGTCGGAGTCCAGAGAGTCTGCAACAACTGCTGTTGAATTCAAGGTGCCGTTCAAACCTTTACCTGTTTGTGTTCTGTCTGTAACACATGTCTGTGATATGTCATCTATGGAGACAGAGATACTACATGTTGTGTATTATAAAGCATAAATTATAGCAATTAAAGTGTGGTGGGTTTTTTTGTTTTTGTTTTTTTCTTTTCTTATTTGCATCACTAGGTATATGGAACCTATTTTTAGGACTCTGTGTTAAGGCCTTTGTTTTGTATAGTTGTAATTAAAAAAAAAAAAAAAAAAAACCAAAAAAACAAAGTAATCATTCCAAACTACTGCTTAGAAGAAGGCATTTTTAAATGCTTGTAGCTTTCTGTTTTTCTTTGAATTGAAAGCTAATACTTGAACTTCAGGGGATAGCTCAGTGGTTTGCGCTTTGGCCTACTTAAACCAGGGTTGTGAGTTCAATCCTTGAGGGGGCCACTAAGGGATCTGGGGCAAAATCAGTACTTGGTCCTGCTAGTGAAGGCAAGGGACTGGACTTGATGACCTTTCGGGGTGTCTTCCAGTTTTATATGAGAGGTATATCTCCATATATTATAGGATGGGGGGAGAAGGGATAGCTCAGTGGTTTGAGCATTGGCCTGTTAAACCCGGGGTTGTGAGTTCAATACCTTGAGGTGGCCATTTTGGGCACATTCTTTGACATTTAAGTTATTTATATGCTGAAGAAGGTGGTGGGTGTTTTTTTTAGGTCTCTTAGCTACCATTTTTATATTCCCAGGGGAATTCTGCCGATCGAATGGTTAAAATGTAAGTCTCAGCAGGTTCAATTCCATGGTGTAACACCTCCTTCATTGAACAGAGGAAGTTGGATGCTCACCCAGGTGATATGGGGTAATGTGGGTGAAGCAATCCAGCCTGAATTAGCTGAGCTCTTGAGCATACAGTATTGCCAACCTCAAATGTTGAATAATCCTGTCAGGCTCACTAAAAATCATGAGGTTTTGTAACCTTTTTAGTTACCTTCTGCTTTTTGAGCCTTTAGGGTGCACTAGGGACTCATTTTTTCTCTATAGCCACGAGGGCTAGAAAGTTCTATTTTCTTTAAGAATGAAGGCTGAAATCGTCATATATCCACTTGACTGCAGGAGCTGGGGTTTTATAGTCTGATAGTCAATATTCTGGAAACAAAGATGAGCAAGTTAGTTCAGCGTGCTCTATCCATTCTGCCTGGATGCAGATAAAACAGCTTAAGGAAAAGAATAATGAAGACCCATGTTCATTATTCAAAATAACTTTTTTTGTTCGGCTATCGTTTATTCATCCATGGGTCTGGGGGCTACTTCATGGCATTCCTGCCTAATTGCTGTGAAGGAGGCACCTTTTCAACATCCTGGAACTTGTCTGCTCCAAGCTCCTCAGCTGAGCTGCATTTACTGAAGTCAGAAAGCTAGCTCTTTCCTTCTGTTCATTCCCCTCCCCTCCCCCCTCTGTTTCCTAGCTCTCTCACGTACTACTTTTTTCCATGGGACAGATCACAAAATAAATTAGCCAGCAAAATGACAAGTAAGTTTGTTATTATCCTGGCTAATTTATTTCATGTTCTTGTTTCTTCCTTTTTTCTTTCACTGGCTGCCAGCAAGTCCAGACTGTCAGACTAGGCCTCCAGCTATGCTTCGAGAACTGAGAGTATCTTGCATTCTTCTTTGTACTAATTGAACTTGGCACTGTTCTGTTTGTAAGCTCAGAATTCAGGGGCTCTATGCAAGAGTGTGGCTTTGTACCATGAAGCTCTACTTAGTTGAATGTTGCTGCTGCTGCCACCAGTAAAAGTGCTACTTTGCAGACTCACATGGCATATGAGTGTTGCCATACAGGAGAGTGTGGGAGTAGTACTGAATTTCAGTGATGCTGCAGACAGTTTATGCCAAGTGGCGTGTATCCAGAGATTAAACACCTTTATGTTATGTAATTGTAGCCAGGGGTGAGCTGGAGCCGGTTCGCACGGGTTCGCGCGAACCCGTTGTTAAATTTAGAAGCGGTTTTAGAACCGCTTGTTAACTAGCTTCCCTGCGAGGGAAGCTTTGATGGGCTCTGCCTGGGAAGCCTGTAATTCCTCCTCCCGGCCGCCGGGGGACGCTGTGCTGTGCTGCGAGAGCCATGTGAGCTGCCTCCTGGCCTTGTTGCTGCTCCTGCTCTTTGGACCTCTGGCCCTGGGGCTCCGGCTGCGTCCTGCTGCTCCCAGCCGCTCCCCCCTGTGTGAGTATCTGCGCCCCTCCCCCGCCTTGCCTGCCCCCAGCCCCAGCCACCCCCTGCCCCCAGCCAGCCCCCCTCTGCCCACAGCCGCCCGCAGCCCGCCCGTCTGCATCACCTGCCCACAGCCAGCCCGTGTCACTCCCTGCCTCCAGCTAGCCCTGCCCCACGCCCCTATCTGCAGCCAGCCCCACATCCACTGGTGCCCTGCAGTTCCCAGGGCAGTAACCCTGCACACCTGCTTTAATGAGGGGGGGCAGGGAGCAGCTGGGACCCACACATGGCCACACCCTAGAGTGACCAGACAGCAAGTGTGAAAAATCGGGACGGGGGTGAGGGGTAATAGGAGCCTATATAAGAAAAAGGCCCAAAAATTGAGACTGTCCCTGATCACCACCCACACATGTGAAACGGAGCTCATTTCTAGTTCAGCCCCATCTTTTTAAAAAAGAACTTTAGGTAGGGTTAAAATACATCTGTATTTTCCTGGACATGTCAGGCTTTTCGGTTCTTAATCACCTCCTGGGAAAATATGGACGTATGGTAACCCTATTGGTACAAAAAATACATGCTGTCGCACATCCCTTAAATCAGAACTTTTTATAGGGAACCCGTTAAGATTTTGGCAGCTCATCACTGATTGTAGCTGTCTTGGTCCCCAGATATTGGAGAGACCAAGGTGGGTGAGGTAATATCTTTTTTTTTATTTGACCAAATACTGTTGGTGAACTGAAGGAGAGCAAGGGGTTTTACTCTCTATTTCCTAATCTTCAAAGCCAAAGGGGGCCTCCGGCCCATTCTGGACCGGCATGGACTTGACAAGTTCATGGTCAAGTTGAAGTTCTGCATGGTCTCCCTGGGCACAGTGATTCCTTCTGTGGAGGGAGACTGGTACGCCACCCTCGACATGAAGGACGCGTACTTCCACGTGGCTATTCATCCGGCGCACAGGCACTTCCTACGCTTTGTGGTCATCCACGAACATTACCAGTTTACGGCCCTCCCATTCGGCCTTTCCACGGCCCTGTGGGTGTTCACCAAGCGTATGTCGGTCACGGCTGCCTTCCTCCGTCAACGGCGGATGCAAGTGTATCCTTGATAACCTGGTGGTAAGAGAGACAGGACCAGCCTTGCAGTTCAGGTTTCTCAGTTCTTGAGTGCGTAGAAAAATCTAATGCTAAAAGCTATCAAAACTAACTTAAGTTTAAGTTAGTCAGGTAAAACTTAAAATCAAAACCTAAACAACCTAAGAATTTAAAACTTAGGGAAACCAAGCTTAGCCTAGTTCCCTTTAAACTTGAAGAACAAGTATAGCCTACTACTATTACTAGGCTATACATCTTAGATAGACTATCTAGAGAGTAGAAATAGAATGTAAGTGCGACTGCTCTAGCACATATGTTTCCTTGTGGTGTCCTTGTTAAGTCTGTGGGTACAAATTGAAAGCCCCCTCCCCCCATGCTATTCTCCTCCATTGCCTATTGGTCTAGATAAAGGTCGTAGACATAGGCGTGGGTTCTCATCTATTTAGATAACAAGATATCGGTCAAATTTTGTTTTCTGAGTAAAAGGTGTTAATATAGCAGTGCTAACTTTGCCTTAGCTTAACATACAAGATATGGCCTGTAGGTCTCTTGCATTACAGCCTAACTTACTTTGGTTTAATATAAATCTATAAACCTATTACAATAAATACTTTGTATATAAACTATATAATTAAGCAAGCAGGTTAGTCCTATAGGCTACACTTCCAAGGTCGCAGCCTGGGCTCCCTAATGGACGTTTTCCAGCTTCCCTGGACAGGCTGCCTGCTTTATGCCTTTCCTCCATTCCCCCTCGTGCACAAGATCCTGCTCAAGATCCACAGGGACGGGGCAAGGGTGATTTCTGGTAGCTCCAGCATGGCCTCGCCAGCATTGGGACACCAAGCTGTTAGAACCGTCGGCGGACGTTCCAGTCCCGTTGCCGCCTCTTCCCGACCTGCTCCCTCAGGACCACTGTCGCCTTTGTCATCCCGACCTGTGGTCTCTCCACCTCATGGCTTGGAAGCCGCATGGCTGAACCATACGGAGCTTCTGTGTTTGGACACCGTAAGGCAGGAAGCCCTCCACTCGGGCCACATATCCGGTGAGGTGGAAATGGTTTTCGTGTTGATGTGACCAGCAGCATGCGCACACCTAATTGGAATCGATATAAGCAATGAATCTCTAAGAACAACAGTTACAAAGGTGAGTAACCATTTTTCCCTCTGATATTCACCCCTTCTTGTCAACTGTAGGAAATGGGCCACATCCACCCTGATTGAATTGGCTTTGTTAGCACTGACACCCCTCTTCCCCCCCCCCCCCCCCCGGCTCAACTTGGTAAGGCAACTCCCATCTTTTCATGTGCTGTATATTTATACCTGCTTACTATATTTTTCCGCTCCATGCATGTGATGAAGTGGGTTATAGCCCACGAAAGCTTTAACTAATTTATTTAGACATGTCTCCAAGGTGCCACAAGGACTCCTTATTGTTTTTACGTAACAAGGTTCTTCATAAAATGCACTGAATGTATTTCTGATTTAATTTCATTAGCACGAATAGCTGTTCCAGCGAGAAAATGCTAGTGTACCAGCCTTGGGGGCGGGGGGGGGGGGGGGGGTTGTGTGTTGAAAATGTACCTAGAGACAGTCTAGCCTGGCAGATGATGTAAAATCTCAGATGTGTAGGTTTAACTTTTCGGCACTGTAAAGAGCGGGGGCACCCATCAAACCTATGGTGACGGAGGGCCGTTTCGGCCCTTCCTGTGGAGACGAGCGTGTCTCCATAGTAACCAGCGTACATCACTGAGTTATCTCACTGCCTTAACACCTGCAGCCTGTGGTCTTTTGCACAATGGCGTGCATCAGTTCCGAACACCACTGCTCTCACTGCCACGCTGTAGTCCTTAACGGAAAATGGCTTAGAAAGTGCTCCTGTCTCTAGCACCCAGCTGGTTTAGCTCCCATTGGGAGCTAGATGTTGCTTAGACCAAAAAGCATATCTTATTTGGCATTTTATACAGGGAAAGGTCACATTCTAATAAATTTCTTTGATATTTTTTACCAAACATAAACGAATCAACAACTAATAATAGCTATGGGAATCCGTTTCAGTTTGACTATTTAGCATTAATTCCAGAGCCTGCCTTTTTCTAACACTCTTCAGGTAACTCCAGAACTGAAATGGGAGTGCGCTATTTGGGAAAGCGAAACAAAGACTCTTCTATTGTCTTTGACGTCCGGTTCACACTATCTGCACGTGTTACGCATAAGAAACAGGTACAGGCAATACTATGAGCACATCTGCATGTTTAGCTATTTATTTAAAAAAAAAAAAAAAAAAAGTGTAAACATGCAAAAGGCAAAGACTCCTTTATCCTCCACTTGTCACTGGCTCTAGCACATCCGGTGCCTTTAAATCTCATCCTCATATGGCCTGAAAGGGCAAATCCCAAATGATGGGCCTGGCACCGGGAAACAAACCACATGTGTAAGGCCAATGTTATGGCAGGGGGGCAGAAGGGGTCCCCAAAGGCAACCCACGTTAGGATGTTAAACTACAGCAACCAGGAAATCAAACTCTTCCTCTACAAACAAGAATTCTCTATCTTGTATTACTTACACAAGGGAAAGTATGTCGAGCAAGTCTTGATGCATGTGATATCCCAGAATATTGCAATAGAATTTCAGCGTGGGGTGCCAAGAAGATGTTTCATCATACACGTAGTAATATAGTACTATACACATATAGTAATGGCCCTGGCTTTGGCATGGAGTTCCATCTCCCGTGATAAACACCCACACTGCGCAGTTCTTTTTTGCAAAGGCAAGACTCAGTGTTCGTTAGACCAAGTGTCGCAAAAATAACAGGTTTTGCCAGATACCGCGTCGGTCCTATACCACTAACGCAATGCAGACGATGGTATTATTTCCTTTAATGCTACCGTGTCTTATAGTTGCCTATCATATTATATAGCAGCTGTTTCCATTTCATGTACCATTTTTCATCGTGAAGGATCCCAAAGGCCTTTGCGCTTACGGAGGTGTAACCTTAGGTAGGGATTTCCACATCCACTGCTGACACGCAGGTGCAGCTATATAATGACGTGCAGCAGAACGTGCAGGATGGGGAAAGACTGTTAATATTGTGTCCTACGGAAGCTGCCGGGGGAATGTAGACCAATGTCACCTAGGTTTTTACTCCCTTAGAGCTGACGCCCCCGCTCTTACAAAAACATCGTGGGGTCTTTAATGATCAGAAGCAGTCAAGAGCAGCGGAGTGTTGAGTCTCTTCAGGGAGGTCAGTATGGATTTTGAAAAGAGCAAAAATGGAGCACGGATTTCTGCCAGGACCCGTGTCAGGCCAGAGGGAGTGTTGAAGGGAAGCGGGAGGTGGCTAAGCTTTTCTGCAGTTTACCCAAGCTCCTCTTGGCTTATACCGGTGTCAATTAATCTGTACAGTAACAATGGGCACGTCCGTACCAAAATAGCGCCAGACAACCCTAGCGCCCGACAATTCCTCGCAGTTACTAGAAATGACAGGATGAATCGGCGTTCTGAATAATGCAATGGTTCATCTCTCCCACCACTTACCCTTTCGCTTTGCTCCCGCCAGGCACAAAAAACAAACCGGGTTCCCCAGAGACGCGGACGCTCAAAGGGACCGATTTGACAACAGCAGCGTTACATTTCTCGTACTCATGTCCGCTCTCCGTAAACTCAAGTAGGTTGCACGTGTTAATTGGTTGGCGGAGTGCAAATGTGCTACCTAGGAACAAAGGACGTTCTTGAACCATGGGACTATAGGATGACTTTGTATATGTCATAACGCGAAAGGGAAGGGTAACAACCCTCCTGTATACAATACTATAAAATCCCTCCTAGCCAGAGACACCAAAATGCTTTTCTTATAAAGGGTTAAGAAGCTCGGGTAACCTGGCTGACACCTGACCCAAAGGACCAATAAGGGGACAAGATACTTTCAAAGCTTGGGCGGGAGGCTTTTGTTTGCGTAGTCTTTGTTTTTGGGTGCGTTCGCTCTTGGGACTAAGAGGGAACGGACATCAATCCCTATTCTCCAACTCTTTCTGCACAAGTCTCTCATATTTCAAACTTGTAAGTAACAGCCAGGCAAGGTGTGTTAGTTTTTCGTTTTGTTTTCTCAACTTGTAAATGCAGCAAAGAGTCCTGTGGCACCTTAGAGGTAAACCCTCTAGCAAAAATTAGTCTGTTTGCTGTAACTTTGAACCTAAGGCTAGAGGGGGTTCCTCTGGGCTCTTAACTTAGAAAATTACAGGGTAATCATATTCAATCATGAATTTACAGAGATGGAAAACAAATCAATCAGGTTCTTAAGACATTTTACGGTTTCTTTTAATAAATTTCTTATCGTTTTAAGATCCAAGGGTTTGGATCTGTGTTCACTAGGACTAACTGGTGAGGGGATTACCAAGCCTACCCAGGAAAAGGATTGTAAGGGCTTGGGGTGGGGGGCAGGGGCGAGGAACTCCAAGTGGTCCTTTCCCTGTTTCTTGTTAAAGCACTTGGTGGTGGCAGAGTATTAAAATCTAACTTAAGTTGGTAGAAATAAGCTTAGGGGGTCTTTCATGCGGGTCCCCACATCTGTACCCTAAAGTTAAGAGTGGGGAGGGAACCTTGACCGTGTAGTCTGCTATTCTTTGGAGGGGATCTAGGGGCCTGATCCTCAGCTAGTGTTAATCAGCAAAACTGCATTGATGTCCAGGGGAGTCTGTCAATAAATCTCAGTGGTGGTTCTAGCCTGACACATGTTTGTAATGCAAGTCTCTGAAAGGGACTGTGTGTCAGAGTATCTGTAACAGGTAGCATTTTGTTGTACCAAAGAGAAATGATCCATATGTGGCGGGAGAGGAGGCGATTCTACTTTGGATAATCCAAAGAAAACATGTCTACTTTTTACAACTTTTCTAAATAAAATAAAAACAAAAATCACACAGTGTTACCTCATGGAATGACTAGTGGGGAAAGAGGGTGACAAAAATCACTCAGAAAAAAAATCCAGTTGATGTGGTAGCAAAATATTTTTCTCTCCAACACAAGCCTGCCTTTTACTGCTGGTTGGGGAGAAAAATATTTCCTTTTCTCTTTTTTTTTTTTCTAATATTTTATTGTGTTTGCACAAGTGCTAAGCTTGTTTCAAGCGGCCTCAAGGATTTAGGGCACAGTAGTCAAATTTTAGATTTTTTTTCCTCTACATTTTGATACATTATTATTAGGGGTTCAATGGTGGAATTCAGTGACTTTCAAAAGTGTAGCCATTAGAATGTTTTCTATATTATTCTGCTAGTAATGGACTTTAATTTCACTGCATGTCAGCAATGCAATTGCGGTTTTGGTTTAGAACAAGGTGGTTCTTTGTGGGGGGCAGGGCCGGCTCCAGACCCCAGCACGCCAAGCACACGCTTGGGGCGGTATTTTGCCGGCAGGGCGGCAGGCAGCTCCGGCGGACCTTCCGCAGTCATGCCTGCGGGAGGTCCACCGGAGCCGCGGGACAGGTGGACCTGCTGCAGGCATGACTGCGGAGGGTCCGCTGGTCCCGCGGCTCCAGTGGACCTCTGCTCCACCAGAGCCGCGGGACCAGCGGACTCTCCGCAGGCACGTCTGCAAGAGGTCCACCGGAGCCACAGGACCGGCGTGCTTGGGGCGGCCAAATTCCTAGAGCCGCCCCTGGTGTGGGGGAACAGGTATAGAGTTTTGTTACTGGGGACTCCTGTACTAGTCTCTTCTTGGAAAAAGTTTGGATCGTTTTCTTCCAGAAAAGAAAGGGAAAAACTGCAGACAGTAGTAGACCATTTTTATTATGAAAGCAGGAGCAAGAACAAGAAAATGTAATAAATGCTGTCCGCTACAATTTAACGTGAACTAAAAGTCCTTAGTTTCAATGGATGCGTCCAATTTTTAGTAACTTCCATAAGTAAACGACAACATCTGTCAAAAAAGTTGACTAAAGCACGACTGACTTAAAAGAGAATTTGACTCACTGCCTGGGAGGTTGCACCCCCATAATGCTTTACTTGGCATATTTCTATACCGTATGTCATATTCACACTCATAAAAATGATTCAACAGTTATGACTGGATGAATATTATGCCTGGAATACCTAGCATAAAACATTGTTACAGTCAGCTCTCTGCGTGTTTATTAGTTATTGTACTTATGTGCTTCCTACAGCATAGCGTGAATAGGTTAGTCAGGTAATTGTTACAAGGCAGATGTGGTCAAGTACTCCCAAAGTATTTAGATATAACGCTCATATGTTATGCTTAACTGCAATGGACTTTAAACATTTCCAGGACACCTTAGATGTGGCTTGGCATCTCCCAAACTAACATGTAAACAATGGCGTTGTCTATGAACGATTCAGCTTTTTGCAGGCCACGCGACTTGCCCAGATGGGTAGAGACTCCATCTTGCGGCTGTGACGTTGCACAAAAGAGAATATAAAAGGCCCTATAAACTCCCATTTGGTCTTCAGCTGGCTCAGAAGATCAGCATCTCTTTGGGGTGCAGAGACTGAAAGAAACTGGAACAAGGGACAGTAACTACAGGGGTTGCTGGACCCACACTAGGAAGGAGTCACTACTTTTAGACGTTGACTAATATCTTTAATTACTTACAAATAAGCTTTTGTTCTGAAGGTGAGATTTACAGTAGGAGACATTAGACCGAACATCTATACAGCTTGGTAATTGAGTGTTTGCAGGTAAGCTGCCTTAAAAACAAAATCAATTTAACCCAGAGCGTGTAATTGTCCACCCTCTATATCAACAGCTGTGCATATTACTTTGATGGAACCAATTTTCTCTAATACTGCTCCCCCAGGAATGTACAGAAATGCTTCTGAAAGAAGCTGAGTATGAGTATTTAACAGATAGTTTTAGCTAAACCCCAGGCTGCTAGAGCCAGGAGCACTTTCTAAGCTGTTTGTTTTTCATTAAGTCTGCAGCTTTTGGGGGTGTGTGGGGTTCAGACCTGGATCTCTGTTTGTAGCAGGTGCAACAAGACAGGGTACCAAAGGCCCAAGCTTCCAAGGAAAATGGGCTCCAAGGTAGGCTCAGCACATCTGGTGGTAGTCCCAAGGGGGGTGGGGGGAAAGATGGCAGGGTAGGCACTGTGACAAGTTGAGTTACAGACAACTGCTTTCCCTTAGATCGTGAGTCAGAATGGAACTTTTTGTTAATGTACACATAATCCATGAAGTAAAATATTGGGACTTGGTAAAGGTGTGAGTAGTGCAGAGTTGAAGGTATGTTTGTTTATATAGACTTGTGTATGTCCTATGAAATCCATTCATTACACACCCACCCACACTTCACTGTAGAGTCTTGGAATTTTCCTGTTTGGGGTCGGGGGGGAGCTTTGACCCTGCACAAGACAGTGAGTAAACTCTACACTGCCTTCCTACCCCAATCTTAAAACAGTCGTGCCAGACAGGACTACTACTGAGGTCCACAGTGTGCAGAAAAACTTGGTCAGTAATCCTAGCGGCCAAACATCTGGTTACTTACATGATTTTTCTGAGCATTTTCCCTGGTGTGTAAGAGGCTGCCCCCCTTCCCCAACTTGATCATGCCAGTGTTAGGTAGTGAACTGGAAACCTGTAGGAGTGAGGATGGGGTGGAGTTGTGAATTAGCAGAGACTCCTCTCCCCCTCCATGAATGGGTGAGTTCAACCCTACAGTTGTCTCTAGCGATACTGAGCCAGGGGAAAGTCTGGCACATCTGTCTATTGCTTAATGAAGAAGAAAAAAGTGAAAAGTCACTGACCCGTCTGCTCCTTGAAAACGTGGCTTGTGAAAGAGAGAAATACACCTTTCCCCCCATTCCCCCCCATGCCTCAGTTATCCCTGATGTAATCCATTTGCGCTTCCTTCCCCCTCCTGTATACCGCTGGTATGCAACAGCCCGTATCTCCAAGCTCCTTGGGCTGTGGGATACTTGGTTGTATGCTAAGGAGGGCCAGAACAGTTTGAAGACTACCTGTCCCCCAAAGTTGTCTTGTAAATACTAATGCTGTTTTGGGCTTTACACCGAGTGATGTGCCTTCTTTTGACATACATGTTGAGGAAGACAGTAATTTCTTTTCTGCAAGGCTCAGCAAACTAGGTATGGAGGTGTTTCTTCAGGTGTCTTTTGAAACTGATGTTTGTACAATTCAGTGCAACTAGCTCAAGTGCTTTAGCAAGGTCTGTGGAACTCCAATTGTTGACCACTATGTTAGAGTCCACTTATTAAACTAGATGGGATGTGAAATGTGGCCATAAAAGATTTCTTTTAGGTGGAAATAGCTGTAATGGGGCCACAGTGGTAGATAAAGGAATGTGAATAGAAAGTGTTTCAGCACACTGCCCGTCAATTAATCCAGATCACACTCATGGAATTTTCTTGATCAGCAGACCAGTATTCCTAAATAACAGCAGCAGTGCACTGAAATCTGCCTCTTCCTCAGCATTTAACTAACTGCCACTTGTATGTGTTTCATGAGGTATGCTTGGCAAACACTTCCTTGGAGCAGCTTTTGCAACCATTTTTTTTCTGTGCTCCAGCTCCGCTACTGGCTCCATCAGGTTGCTTTTTTTCTCAGATTTACTTGAACTAATCTACATAACATTAGTTTACACACGATCTTTGAGACAGTCATATACAGAGATGATCATCTTACTTTACCCAGAAAAATGTACATCTTTGGATGGTAAACAAGTGTGTACATATCTTTACCCTATAGTATGTGAAATCTTCAGTACCTAATCACTCAAATCTATATAAAAATTTGGATAGTAATAGATACATAGCTGTCACATGTGGATGAGTAGATCATGTGCTTTATCTGATCTGAGTATATACTTTAATGTTCCTCTGTTTGAGAGGCTTAGAGTGGAGTCACACTTACTTACAGAGGATAGCAAGTAAGTCTTAAATCTAGACTTATTAACATGTTTGTTTAAGTTACCGGCTTAAACTAAGCTAGTGTAGATGGGATTGGGATTGTTACCTACCTAGTTGATATCACAGTAGATGTTGGATATCATCCACTGTCAGATATTTTGTACGAGATAACTGAAGTTGACCTGATAAACAAATCTCAGCTGTCACAAACCACAAAAAAGTACAAGTCAACCACAAAGAGCTTTTTTCCCCTAAAGCAAAGCATAAACTGAAGATGATTAGGAACATTACAAACTTGGCTTAAGTTGTTATACTCATCCACTCTATTTGGCTGAAGAACATTTTACAAACTGTCCCAGTTTGGATCCAAAGTTACATCTTGTATTAGTTTACACTGACTTCTCAGTAATCTGATTGTGTGTGTTTGAGTTTAGAAAAATCAAGTAGTTAACTAATCCTAATACCAATAGATGTATGCTTAATTTTTTAGACACTACTATTGTGGCTACATTAGGTGAATATTTAAACTAGACATCTAAGTACTTAGTATATATCAAGTTCCCTAATTTACACACAGTTGTTTAAGATCACAATCTAATCAGAAGATAAGCAAGGTGGTGAGTTGGAAAAAACCCATCATGTAATAACTAAATTAGATGGATTACTCAACTGTAATACACCCCTACATCTTGAGGTTTGTCTCAATTTGTAAAAATTTACTTTTACGACACAGTTGGTCAAGTGTGTAGTTTTACATATTTGTGAAGAAATTGTATCTTGCTGTCGATCAACTCTACCAACAATGACTCTAGGACAGACATGCTGTTCAATTGAAGAACCTATGTAGTTGTTTTGAACAACATACTTGGTTAACTTGTTTATCTATCACAAACTACACCAACTGATCACAACCAACCAACTTTGATCAGCATAACAAACTGCTTGATATTGGAGCTGTTGATCCACTTAATTTATTATTCACTTGGTAAGCAAAACTTTAACTAGATTGTTGAATAATACAACCTATGACTGATTTGTGTAAATAATTTTTATGGATCAATGATTTTATTTTAGATAGGCAAAGCTTAATGCACTGCATAGATGTACCTAACAAACAAGGCATAACAACTATCGTTAATCATGTATTCAATACTTTATCTGAGAAGTTGACAAATGTAAGCAAGTTAGTACTGGATGGTCGACAGTAAATCTGAGTGAACACTTCAGTAAATCAAGGTCCTGTAACAGACTAAGTTTACAATCAGTATGTCTGTCACTAATGATCAGATGAGTAGTACAATTAACAAACTAGATAGGTATACACACAAACTCAAATGTAAATCTGTGCACTTAAAATAGATTGAAGAGTTTAGAGATACTTACATTGTTTTATTGTCAATGTAATGAACTCGATTCAAGCTTGATGCCAGCACTGATAATCTATCAAATACTGCTTACAGACTGCACCTAAGTGCACAGTTTATTGCCATCTTTGCTGACAGTTTAAGTTTGTTAAATCATAAATTTGAGACAGAAGTTTATACAGTTGCCTTGTCAACATATCAGTAATGACCTGAACAAACAAGAGAGACAGGATTTATGATTGATAGATATTGATACATAATCGTTAATCTGATAAATCTAAATCTTTGTTTCAGAGATTTGATAAGAACTTTCTTGTAAATTTACAAGAGTTAGATCCTGTCTGTTCCGGGAGACTGTAACCCAAACGTGAACATAAGAATGGTCTGACCCAGTATGGCCAAAGGTCCATCTAGCCCAGTATCCTGTCTGAAAGGTCCACTCCCTCAGTGGCCAATGCCAGGTGCCCCAAACAGGCAATGATCAAGTGATCTCCCTCCTGCCATCCATCTCCATCCTCTGACAAATTCATGGTGGTTAAGGAATGGTGTCCCTAGCCTCTGTTTAAGTCAATTAATGTCTATTAGCCAGGATGGGTAACAGTGTTTATCGAGTATCAGAGGGGTAGCCGTGTTAGTCTGGTTCTGTAGAAGCAGCAACGAATCCTGTGGCACCTTATAGACTAACAGACGTTTTGCAGCATGAGCTTTCGTGGGTGAATACCCACTTCTTCGGATGCCCCTTGCATCCGAAGAAGTGGGTATTCACCCACGAAAGCTCATGCTGCAAAACGTCTGTTAGTCTACAAGGTGCCACAGGATTCTTTAGTGTTTATCGAGTTCTCTTTTATAGTCCTAGCCTTCACAACCTCCTCAGGCAAGGAGTTCCACAAGTTGACTCTGCTGCATGAAGAAGAATTTCTTTGTATTTAATAGGCAGCAGGTTCAAATTTCATTTGGTGACAACTAGTTCTTGTATTAGAGATAAGTAAATCACTCATCCACTTTTTCCACATATGATATGGGGATAAAGTCATAAGGGGGGGGGGGGGGATAACGTTTCCTTATAGTCTCCTCTTTTCCAAGCTGAGGAGTCCTAGCCTCTTTAGGGGTTTGGAACAGGTCCCATATGAGGTGAGAATAATTTTAGTTGCCATTTTCTGAACCTTTTCTAGTGCCACTGAAATGACAGAGAGAGACTAATTGACACTCAAAAACTTGTTCAGTAAACCAAATCAAACACACATCACAGGCACAGTTCAGAAAACAAAATATAATATGCAACTTACTGTCAACAATTTACCATCCCGACACCTGATCAAACACTTTATCCTTCTGTGTAATGTTTGATTACTGTAGGTTAGATTGTCAGAACATCTAACAACCAACAAAGTATCTGATTTGTGTTCCTCAGTAGAACACCTAATCAATCTCCAAACAAATGGATGGATGGTCTTTTGTAAGCCATTTGTTTAACCCTTGTTAACAAAGTTTCCCTAGGTAGTGTTTCAGGAGAACACCTAGGAACATGATCTCCAATCACAGAAATTGACCTGCTCTTGTCACTGTGACAAGATCTTTAGTTTATCTTGTCAAGTTTTGGATATATGGAAAAAGTAATGAGCTAGCAAGATAACTGAGTAAACCGATTGATAATCAGATAGTTACATCAATGAACTGAATTTTCACCTCACTACTGGATTGAGGATAGTGACTAAATAAATATCTAATTTCACATTATTGATAATTTCACATTATATCTCTGAGGTAGGCACATCTTATCTAACTCCATTGTAGGGATTAACAGATGGTAAATAATTGGGTTACAGATGGTAAATAATAGCTATTAACTGGCAATGTAAAATCTTTTCTTATTGCAGTTAGTAGAGAGCTATATCACTTGTACTAAAAAAGAGACTAACCTTTGAGGTTAGGTGAATATAATCTCTGTAATAAACATTGTGTGCTTGTCTTGTAGGATTATTAAAAATTACAATACCTATTTTCTTAGATAAGGTTACAAAACAAATTATTTAGGATTGCATCTCACTTGATTTAAAAGTTTGAGATTATACTGAAAATACTACCTAGATTAAAGTTTGAGATTAAACTTTAAAGATTAAGGTATTGCTTTGAGATTAGGTAGGTCAGAGTTAACCTGAGTTCCCTCCTGTTACTTTAATCTCTAAAGTTTGTAACACTGAAAATACTTTAAGCAATCTAAAGGTAATCTCAAATTTTAATGTTGATTAAAACAACCCTCTTTAGGATAGATCCTTAGTAGATAAGTAACCTATCTACATTATCTTTCATCTAAAGATTAGATCCACAACTCTAAACTTGTGGCTCTAAAGCAATCTTTCAAAGTTAAGATTAGATCTAAACCGAAGTGTTGTGAGTTGGTTAGTGTTTAAACGATTCTTGGGAGTTTAGGATGTTCTATCTGTCTGTGATACTCAAATCGATAGATTACTGTGTTTGTTTAGTCAAACAAACACAAGTTTGATAAAATCTGCTTAGAATCAATTTTGATGATCAGACAATGTACAATATAAACAAACAACCTTAGTGATAAGGTTGATTGTTTAAGCAGATAAACAAACAAACTGTTGGATTAACACAGTTAGATAAGTTTACCACTAACACTAACTACCACAACTTTAGTCAATCTACTTAGAATCAAACAGAATCATTGATCAAATCAAAGCTTGTGGATAAAGTTCAACAAACTAAGTTTTAGATAGGTATCTCCAGGTTTTATCAAAGCACAGATTGTCAACTTTAGATGAACCGAGTAACTCAAGTCTACTCAATCTAACTCAGAATCTGATTGTTTAAATCTATCCATTTTCTTGAGTTTGGCTAGATTGTTTGACACTGTGTCAAACACTGAGTTGATCTAGATGGATAATTATTGAACTTTGTAAAGTCAAAGTTTAGAATCAGTAGAGGTTTATCACAGTTTGACGCATCAATAAACTATCAGATGAACACACAAAAAAACATAAGTAACAATCAGAGTTGTTTAGAGTTTCTTAAACTGTAAACTAGATGTAATTAAATCTAAGATATAAGTTAAGGTTTACACTTGGTTTAGCAAGTAGGTCAAAATCTAAACTTCGACCCAAATGTGTAAAGTTTGATAGTTAAATTCTAGGTAGCTTTAAACCCTGAAAAGTTAGCAAACTTTATCAGTTTAACTAATTCTGATGTGTAAACTAGATTATTACTGTGAGTTTCAATCATGAGTTTTACATATAGATATTAATGAAACTGGAGTTTAACCTTACAGATCGTTAGAGTTTTGAGTAGAGCTGAAACTTTGAAACGTTTTACTTTGGAGTTTAACTGATGAAGAGTTTTTACATTATGAACGTAAATTGTTGTTATTGAGATTCAGTTGAAACTTTTGAGTACAAACAATTTAAAAAACTCTAAAGAAACTACGTACTCTAACAGATCGTTTAGTTAACTCTAGAGTTGAGATTAGAGTTGATCAGTTAGATGATCTGATAGATTACCTTGATTAGTTTTTATCAGTTTATTGCATCAGATGTCAACGTAGTTTCACTTAAAGAACCTTTTCAATCTGATAAATTTGATTATCTAGGTAATGCAAAGTAAAGTTCAGAAACTATGTAATGATTGTTTGTGATTAAATCTATCCAAAACTAAATTTGAACCTAGTAACTAATTTTAACTCGTGTAAACTTGAGACCTGATACATTACAGTTTGAAAAGTTTGTAAACTACACCTAAATTTAAGAGCAGCAAAGAATCCTGTGGCACCTTATAGACTAACACGGCTACCTCTCTGATACCTAAATTTAAGAGTTAATAAAGTTTAGAGTTGAGATGGTTCTTTAATTATCACAAACTGAGAATCTGAAAACACTTGACTTTGCATTTTAAAATGGATCACACTTTGTATACATCAAAGCAAAGCTTTAGAGTAAACTTTAAGTTAAAGTTTGTTAATTTGTAATTTGTTTGTCAAAGGTTCTTCAGGTTCAGCTGACACCACTCATTGATGAAAAACCTTTGACAAAACCCTCTAATCTAACAGACGATAAATTAGGTTCATCTCAATGCAGTTTGAGAGTTAACTCTCAAGATAGTTACACAGTAAGTTTGCTAAAAAGAGTGCTATAAGTAGAGGAAGTAAAACTCTGATAAATAACAAACTAACATAATTATGGTTCTCAAAATGTAAAATGCTCACCTTCAATGTCAGATGAGTTTGATCAACTCTCATCAGATGCTACTTTAAAAAGTTTCAGGTACTTGTCCTCGAGTTTAATTACAAAACTCAAATGTGTATAAACTGTCAGTTGATCATTTTGAATCTCAGTTTCAGGTACTTTGTATGGTAACAACTGAATCTGAGGTAAAAGTTGAGGTAAACATCAGTGAGGTTTTGCTTAAGAATTTAGACAGTAATAAGACATTAAAGTACAAGATTCAAACTCAACTCAAACTAGAATTGGGTAGATTCAGATTAGAATCTAATGTTTTAAGACCAGTATCAACCCATACTCACAGATTTACTGTACAAAACTCTGAGTCTGAGTTTTATACAGTAATTGTTAAATGTATAAAATCTACCTCTGATCTACCTTTGTAGAGTTCAAAACAGTTTGTACAAAACTCTAAATCAAGCCATCAAAACCCTGTTTTAATGTACACACTAAGTATCACATTCCAGAGTTTAGGTATCACATTCACCATCTCTTAACTCTGTACTCAAGAGATTCACCATGTCAATTGTAAACTATGTGTCAGTATACACTCTACAGAGTGTAAGATAAATGTAAAAACACAGAGTGAGTAGTTAAGGGAACTTTGTTTGAAATTACAATTCAGTTTACATACAGTTAATAGAGTAAGAAAACGAACGGAATTTGAGTAGTTGAGTATAGTTCAAACAGTCTTGAAACTGTTTCAAAATGTAAACTAATTTGAGATTGATGGAAAACTCGCAAAACTTTGAGATTCACTCTAATCAGATTGTGTTCACATATGTGAACACAATCTGATTGCGATTCACTCTAAAGATTCTGTTAACTGCTCTGTATAGTAATAGGTTACTTGACTCAATCAAACCATCTTAAGGAAACAATCCGATATGTTTTGTAACACAATGAAACAAGTGAAACTCTAGGAGTTAGATTAAATACTAGATTCGTTTCAACTGAACAAAGCAGAGCAAACTTTTTCTAGAGATTGAGTTATGAATCTAAAGTGTGAGGAATCTTAAACTTGGCATTTACCTCATCTAAGGGTTTAAGTAACAAATCGTTACAACCTGTCAGAGTAAACTAAAGTGACATCAAGTGACAAGCTCACGGACACAGAATGATCTGATCTAGATCAGATCAAATCGGTCGACTACGGTACTGAGTTTGGAACAGATTACAAACAGATTAGTTTTGAGGTCCAAACTAGTGTAAACCCTAAGATTAGTAGAACACTGGGACTTTGTCAGTACCGTAGACAGTGTGTTGATGAAAACTGTCAGTTGCTAGTTCCGTTTATATGTGAGTGCTCACCGTCAAAACAGCAACATTATACAAACTTAGACTATCTCTGGAAGATACAGATTAGACTATATACAGTCAAACAATCTGTATATCACTTAAACTGTTTCACCATCTTTAATATTAGACCATGTGAGCACCATGCATGTTATCAAAGGGAGCAGAACTAATTGTTTTGCACCCTTTATCCATCTCAAGAAACATGTTGTTCGCTTTGGTAAACACTGTGGAACTCTGAAGATTTGAGGCTAAGTCCATCAATCTGATTACACGAAACAAAATGTTGGACTGACAGAATCTGTCTGGTGTTTAAACTGTTACCTAGAGGTTAAACTAGTGTATAATTTAACCAATTACACTACTCTGTCTGAGTGAGTACCCACACATTTTGGGTTTCTTAAACAAACTGATGATAATCTCAGCAGTTTGAAACCAAGGTACACACTAACTCTAAAGAGCTCACTAAGTGTGGATATTGTACAATATCCACACTATGTGGTAGAACTCTGGTAGAACTCAGAACTCTAAACACCACGTGGTGTTTATACTGGAACTCTTCTAACCCTTGAGTTATGAGTTCCACCACATTAGTTTGTCAGATGCACTTGAATACTGACTTAAACATGGTTGGATTGACATTAACTATCAGATGGGTGCATTACTAAATACTTGGAACATAGTTTTGATCTGTCAACGAACCAACTTGGTTACTAACTTAGATTTTAATTGGGTGTTAACACAAACATCTAAATTCGATCTGTTCGAACAGATAATACGTTTGGAAGCTGTTTACACCTTTCTAAAACTGACATTGAATGTCAATAAGTCTACACAAACTTTAGAAAGAGTTGTAAAAGTTCTAAAAAGTTTGGTTAGAAGATTTATCTTTCTCCCCTTGGTTAGAAAGATAAACCTGTAACTTGGCCACAAGGGCGCTAAAGATGGAGTCTGCTCTGCAGGCAGCTCTGGCCAAGAGACAGCACGTGCAGAAATGCAGCAGGAGAAATCACTCTAGATGTTCCCTTCCACCCAGGGGCACCTGTTCCAAACCCCCCATTTCTAAATACACATTTCCTGTTGGTTGTAACAAGGGAGAGATTTAAGTACAGAGGGCTGAGAGGAGAAAAACAAGGGGAAATTTACTGCTCCCCCTATAAACAGGGCTGCATTCAAACCAAAACCCCACGGGCCCAGTGATAGCACAGTCTGGAAGGGCAGACACTGAGCAATGCGACTGCTCAGGCCTCCTGAACTGTGTGTGCAAAGTTCCAGTCCAGTGGTGAGTCTTGGGTGCTCCTGGTCATCTTCGGCGCCAGTGAACTTTCCCCAGCAAACCCCTCCGGTGCCCTCTTCTGCCGCTCTGTGCAAAGCCACACAGAGCAACCACCTCCCCACTTAACTAGCTAGCAGCCTCCCTCCTTGTTCCCAATGCAGAGTCACAAGCCCCAGTACTCACAGCCCCACACAGCTCTAGGCAGCCGTGATCCCGGGTCCAGCTCTGGCCTGTCCTTCTCGGGCGATTCCCCCCGGCACAGGGCTGCTCCGGGCTCCTGTCCTGGGCTGTCCCCTGATCAGGCCTGTCCTCCTCAGGC
Source organism: Mauremys mutica (assembly GCF_020497125.1). Classification (NCBI taxonomy): domain Eukaryota; kingdom Metazoa; phylum Chordata; order Testudines; family Geoemydidae; genus Mauremys; species Mauremys mutica. The sequence continues at coordinate 131,982,073 of NC_059073.1, read as the reverse complement.
CTTAGGCAGGTTCTCTCTGCCTCCTTCTCCAGGGCCAGCCATGCTCCTGCTCTCTCTCTCCCTGGAGCTCCAGCTCTGCCCCCTGGAGTTTCCCAGGGGGGAGGGGGAGAGTGTGAGTAATAAAAAGGAGGGAAAGAGATTAGGGGGGAACCCCTTTGTGGTTTAGAGAGCATGGCCCCTTTAAAAGAAAAGACGGTTACTCACCGTTGTAACTGTTGTTCTTCGAGATGTGTTGCTCCTATCCATTCCATGTAGGTGTGCGTGCACGGCTCTTCGGAACATTTTTAGCCTAGCAACACCGGTGGGCCGGCTGGGCGCCCCCTGGAGTGGCGCCGCTATAGCGCTAGTTATATACCCCAGCCGGCCCGTCCGCTCCTCAGTTCCTTCTTGCCGGCTACTCCGACAGTGGGGAAGGAGGGCGGGTCTGGAATGGATAGGAGCAACACATCTCGAAGAACAACAGTTACAACGGTGAGTAACCGTCTTTTCTTCTTCGAGTGATTGCTCCTATGCATTCCATGTAGGTGACTCCCAAGCCTTACCTAGGCGGTGGGGTCGGAGTGAGACGTGGCAGAGTGCAAGACTGCGGAGCCGAAGGCTGCATCGTCTCTGGATTGCTGCACCAACGCGTAGTGGGAGGCGAAGGTGTGGACAGAGGACCAGGTGGCCGCTCTACAGCTGTCCTGAATGGGGACATGGGCCAGGAAGGCGGCAGACGAGGCGTGCGCTCTCGTAGAGTGAGCGGTAAGATGGTCAGCTGGCACCCCAGCCAGCTCATAGCAAGTTCTGATGCATGCGGTGACCCATGAGGAAATCCTCTGAGAGGAGACCGGCTTGTCTTTCATACGTTCTGCAACCGCTATGAACAGTTGTGGCAAACGCCGGAAGGATTTTGTCCGATTTATGTAGAACGCAAGGGCCCTGCGGACATCCAGGGTGTGCAGCTGTTGATCCCGACTCGAGGCATGAGGCTTCGGGAAAAAAACGGGAAGGAAAATGTCCTGATTTACATGGAAGGCTGACACCACCTTAGGGAGGAAGGCCGGGTGAGGCCGAAGCTGGACCTTGTCCGCATGAAAGATGGTGTACGGAGGACCGGCCGTCAGGGCCTGGAGCTCGGAAACTCGCCTTGCTGAGGTTATTGCGACGAGAAAAGCTGTTTTCCACGACAGGTGGAGCAGTGAACACGCAGCCATGGGCTCAAAGGGGGGTCCCATGAGCCTGCCCAAGACCAGATTCAGGTCCCAGGGTGGAGTCGGGGCCCGCACTGGCGGGAACAAACGCTCAAGACCCTTGAGGAAGCGGGAAACCGTAGGATCGGAGAAGATGGATCGGTGACCGACGGGTGGCCTGAAGGCCGATATCGCTGCCAGGTGCACCTTTAACAATGAGATCACCAGACCCTGCTCTTTAAGCGACCAGAGGTAGTCCAGTATCGTTGGGATAGGGACGACGAATGGATTCAGATCTTTCTGGTCGCACCATATGGCGAAGCGCTTCCATTTGGAGAGGTAGGTCGAGCGAGTGGAGGGCTTTCTGCTCTCCAGCAGGACCCGCTGGACTGCCGCCGAACAGGTCCGCTCCGCGCGGGTCAACCACTCAGGTACCAGGCTGTCAGGTGGAGGGAATGCAGGTCCGGGTGGCGGAGCCTGCCGAAGTCCTGCGTTATCAGGTCCGGCCATAAGGGCAGAGGGATGGGATCTCGTACCGATAGCTCGAGCAGCAGAGTGTACCAGTGCTGTCTCGGCCAGGCCGGAGCGACGAGTATGAGGCGGGCTCTGTCCCTCCGAAGCTTGAGAAGCACCCGATGTACGAGCGGGAACAGAGGGAAGGCATACAGTAGGTGACCCGTCCAGGGGTAGAGGAATGCGTCCGACAGGGAGCCCGGGGTGCGACCCTGGAGCGAGCAGAACTGGTGGCACTTCCTGTTCTCTCTGGAGGCGAACAGGTCTATCCGGGGAAACCCCCACCTCCGGAAAATCGTGTGAACCACATCTGGGCGGAGGGACCACTCGTGGGACAGGAACGACCTGCTCAGACGGTCGGCCAGCGTGTTCTGCACCCCTGGAAGATAGGACGCCACTAGGTGAATGGAGTGGGCTATGCAGAAGTCCCACAGTAGCATCGCCTCCGTGCACAGCGGAGAAGATCGGGCTCCACCCTGCTTGTTGACATAAAACATCGCCATTGTGTTGTCCGTCAACACCGCGATGCAACGCCCCTGGAGACTGGGGCAAAAGGCTTGACAGGCGAGGCGAATCGCTCGGAGCTCTCTGACATTGATATGGAGGGAGAGCTCTCGGGGCGACCAGAGGCCTTGGGTGTGCAGGTCGGCTAGGTGCGCTCCCCACCCCAGCTCTGACGCATCCGTGGTCAGAGTGGCCGATGGTTGAAGAGGGCGGAAAGAGACTCCGGCACACACGACTGCTGGGTCCAGCCACCAAGTGAGCGAAGCGAGTGCTGGCTTCGTGGGCGTGACCACCATATCGATGGAGTCGCGGTGGGGCCGGTACACTGACGCGAGCCAACTTTGAAATGGGCGAAGGTGCAACCTCGCGTACTGAGTGACGAACGTACACGACGCCATGTGGCCTAGAAGGCGGAGGCAGGAACGCACTGTTGTCCGTGGGAAAGCTTGTAGGTCTCGAACTAGAGAGACCAGAGACTGATGCCGAGGTTGGGGCAGGCAGGCCCTGGCCAAATTGGAATCCAGGACCGCACCGATGAACTCCACTCTTTGCGAAGGGGTCAACATCGACTTCTCGGCATTTATCATGAGCCCTAGACGCTGAAACAGGGCTAGGACCGTGGCCATGTGGGACGCCACCAGTTGGCGGGATGGTCCTCGGACTAGCCAGTCGTCGAGATAGGGGTAGACATGTATCCGACGACGGCGGATGGCCGCGGCCACCACTGCCATGCACTTGGTGAATACCCTCAGCGCTGTAGAGAGGCCGAAAGGCAGCACTGTGAATTGGTAGTGCGTATTGTTGACAACGAAGCGCAGGTAGCGCCGATGAGGAGGGTAAATGGCGACATGAAAATACGCGTCCTTCATGTCGAGGGCGGCAAACCAGTCTCCCGGATCCAGGGAGGGAATGATAGTCCCCAGGGTTACCATGCGAAACTTGAGCTTGATAAGGTATTTGTTGAGCTCTCGGAGGTCGAGTAGGGGTCGTAGGCCTCCCTTCGCCTTGGGGATTAAGAAATATCGGGAGTAAAATCCCCTGCCTCGCATATCGCTCGGCACCTCCTCTATAGCACCCAATCTCAGCAGAGACTCGACCTCTTGTAGGAGGACTTGCTCGTGAGAGGGGTCCCTGAAGAGGGACGGGGTGGGTGGGTGGGAGGGTGGGGGTGAAACAAACTGAAGATGGTAACCAGACTCTACCGTGCGTAGCACCCAGTTGTCCGATGTAATCTGGGACCACGCCGGGAGGAAGTGGGAAAGACGATTGAAAAATAACGGGGAAGGATCCAGAGGAGAGACTGATGGGCCGTCCTCGGGCGTCCCATCAAAACGCCTGCTGCGGCCCTTGGGGGGCCTTGGAAGGCACCTGGGACTGGGTACGCCGATTGCCCGATGGCCTACGGCGGTTTAGTCTGCCCCTGCATGTATTATCCGGCCGAGACCTGGACTGATTGAATGGCCGAAAGGGCTGCTGCCTGAAAGGCCTCCGTTGTGTCGCAGGCGTATGCATGCCTAGCGTACGGATGGCAATGCGCCCATCCTTAAGGGTCTGTATCCTGGAGTCCGTTTTCTCCGAGAATAAGCCCTTGGTATCAAAGGGCAAGTCTTGCAGAGTATACTGGACCTCTGGCGGCAAGGTGGATGATTGCAGCCAGGAGATCCTTCTCATTGTCACTCCCGATGCCAAGGTCCTGGCTCCGGAGTCTGCAGAGTCCAGTGAGCCCTGAATGGAGGACCTGGTAGCTTTCTTGCCCTCTTCCAGCAAAGCTGAGAATTCCTGCCTGGAGGATGTAGGAACCAACTCCGTAAATTTAGAGAGGGCTACGAAGTTATCGTAAGCATAGCGGGCCAGGAGAACCAACTGATTTGCTATGCGTAGTTGGAGGCCGCCAGCCGAATATACCTTCCGGCCCAACAGGTCCATCCTGCGCGCGTCTTTAGACTTAGGAGCCGGCGCAGGTTGCCCATTTCGCTCCCTGTCATTCACCGACTGTACCACTAGGGCCACTCGCATGGGGGCCTCCGTTCCGACCACATTAGTGATCGGGTCCTCGTCCTCGATGACCTCCGCTACCGGAAGGTTAACTGCTTGTGCCACCCGACGAAGGAGGTCCTGATGGGCACGTAAGTCAATCGGTGGGGGATCGGATGACGAAGATCCCGCCACCGCCTCATCGGGTGAGGAAGACGAGGACTGGGCCTGACCAATAGGCAGAGGCTGAGGCTCGTCCATGGGGTGTGAGGTCGCCGTCTCCACGGGATGTTCCGTCTGCACCGGCGGCGGTGGAACCTCAACCGGAGGCGATGGAGGGGGCCTGCTGACGGTGGCTTCCGGCACCCCATGGTCAGAAGGCCCCTGTCGCGGGAGGAAGGGGGCGCCTTGAGCCTCGTGACCCGCCCAGGGGGTCCAGAAACCCCATTGCTGGGGACCCAGGTCTTGTCCTTGTGGGTCCGCGCGGTAATCTGCACCGCTGCCGTCGTGTGAAGCGACCAACGGTTGGCGGGAAGGCCACGGGGGGGCAGAGGCGCTCAGAGACTGCGCTGTCGATGCCACCAGTCTGTCTGTGGACGGTGCCGTGTACCGGTGCCGATCGTCTCGGTGCCGGGAGCGGGACCTTCGACCGCTAGAGTAGCGGGAGGTCGACCGCGATCTCGATCGTCGTCGACGGGAGCGGCTTCGAGAATGGCGTCGGGAGCGGTGCCGGGATCCAGACCTCCCTCGGTGCCGACGGTCCGGAGAGCGGGACCGGGACCTGGAACGCCTCCGGGAGTACGACCGGTACCGCGATGAGGAGCGGTACCGGGACTGCGACCGGCGCCGAGAAGGAGAGCGGTACCGTGATGGAGACCGGTGCCGTGACCTTGAACGGCGGGAAGGTGACAGTCTCCGGGATCGAGACCGGGAGCGGGACCTGGATCGCCTCCTATCCCGTTTGTCAGGGGTGGCCGGTCGTACCATGGCCGGTTTACCCACTGATGGAACAGCCCGCACCGGCGGTGCCGGGGGCCGGAGGCTCGGTGCCTCTGTTAGCTCTATGAGCTCCCTCGCTGTCGAGAACATCTCGGGCGTGGACGGGAGAGGCAGCTCGACCACGGCTTGCACCGGGGAGCGCGGGGGTACCGGACTCGACGGCCCAGCCGGTGCCGGAGTCGACGGTACCGCGGACGGTCCGTGCGCTGTCACGGACAGTGCCGAAGGCGCCGCTGCTGGACCGATGGTCTCGGCGTAGCAGTCTCTACAGCCTTGGGCTTAGGCTTCCGTTTCCCAGATGGTGAATGGGAATGGTGCCGGGGCTTCGGTGCCGGCTGCTTCTTAACAGTCTCGGTACCGGACCGGCCGGGGACCGCTGGAGCACTCCGCACCGAGGACGACGCCGGAGCCGGAGGAGTCGGCACCGCAGGGGTAAGCGCCGACTCCATAAGGAGCTGCCGCAACCTAATGTCCCGCTCCTTTTTAGTTCGCGGCTTGAATGACCTGCAAATGAGGCACTTGTCTGGTCGATGTCCCTCGCCGAGACAACGAAGGCAGGCGTCGTGGGGGTCCCCAACGGGCATATGCCGCTGGCAAGCCGCACAGGGCTTGAATCCCGGTGTCTTGGGCATACGCCCGCACCGGACGGGAAAAGAGGGGCTAAGCCCCCCTAATTCCCCCTAATCTAACTACTAACTACTCAACTAACTCAGTTTAACAACTAACTATATACACTAAATACAAACTAGAACCAAGGTGAGCTAGGTAAGTGGAGGACGACAAGCACTCCACAGTTCCAACTGCCGTCACGGACGGGAAGAAGGAACTGAGGAGCGGACGGGCCGGCTGGGGTATATAACTAGCGCTATAGCGGCGCCACTCCAGGGGGCGCCCAGCCGGCCCACCGGTGTTGCTAGGCTAAAAATGTTCCGAAGAGCCGTGCACGCACGGCGCGCACACCTACATGGAATGCATAGGAGCAATCACTCGAAGAAGAAATAATAAGCCATGGATCCCCAGCAGGAGACCCAGGGCCCCCATTCATCAGAAGCATTCCCATCATCCATCCCACAGGACCCCGAGGGGTGGAACAGGTTTCCCATGAGGCAGCTCGCCCCCCGTGGCACCCCAGGAATCTGTAGGTCACTGGGTTCCCCTAAACGATCATACGTCAGCACACACCTGGGCTTCCCTTCCCTAGAGGAACGTCTAGGCTGGCTGTCGTGTGTTGGCTGAGGTGACACCACTGGACATGGAGGCAAGATGATGGGTTCTTGAGGCATGAATTTGAGTGCATCTGGGTTTAAAGTGGCTGTTTGGGGTACAGGGTTTTCTGCCTGCACTGAGCCTTCCTCATCATGTTTTTGGGGGGTCTCCACAGCTTGGGACAGTGAGGCCTCGGGAGTGCTTAGTGTGGGTTCTTCCCCTTCACCATCTCTTTCTGTGACAACTTGTCCGATAGGTAACAGATGATTCCGGTGGAGAGTTTTGGTGGGGCCCAACTGCCCTCAGGACGTATGCGATACACTGGTAGATCCCCAGGTTTCTTCTCTATAATGTACGGGTGTTACTCCCAACGATCTGCAATTTTGTGTCTTCCTGTAGTCCAAGATTTCGGGCCAAAACTCGGTCACCAACCCGAATCTCTTGTTGCCTCACTCGCTGATCATATTGGGTTTTATTATTTTGATTCTGGTGACCAGCTGCTTGTGTCGCTATTAGATATGCCTATTTGTATGTTACTCGCTTAAAAGATCAACTTAAACTAATTCCAAGGTAAGGAGTAAGTGGTTTTAGTTTAAAACTAAAACCACTTACACAGAGAGGGACAGATCTTAGTTTGATAAAATCAGATAGTTTGATACAATCAGATATCATGGTTTGTGTTTGTATCACTTTTAGATCAAAGTATTTAAAAACTACCAGGTTGTTTAAAACCTACTACCGTTGAAACGGTAATCAAACCTTATGATAGCAATATCACTAGTTGAACACTGATAAAGTGCAAACAGTGTTGCTTTTGCTGTTTTAAATGCAGATAGATATCTAACTATCAAACTCTGACAGATAGTAAATTCAGGTAAATCTGTGCTGTCAGACTCCATCACTTAACTCTGCTTGAAAGCTGTTTCGGTTAAAAGCAGATTCATAAACAGTTAACAGCTAACCTCTCAAACCTCAACTCTGTTTGAAAAAACCTTGGTGTGTAAACAACTTAGAAACTCATTTCTAACAAAACCTTTAAACCCACATCTAGAAGGTTTTAATCTTGAGGTTAAAGTTTTATAACATCTCCGGTAGAGTTAATTTTGTTAGATTAAATCTTAGGGTTAATTGTCATGTAGAGTCTTTAAATGCAGTCTGTTAACTAGCTTTCTACACCTGAGTGAAGTCTGTTATCTGAAAACTAAATCACTCAAACTTAGATAACGCACTTCTAAAATCCAACTCTTGGTTTGTTATGATACCATTAGTAACTTAGACAACTGAGTTACAAAGAGTATCAGATAACCCCTGTTTTTGAGTGATCTAAAAATTGACTAAATGTGGGTTAGTGTAAACTTTTTTCTCGACTATTAATTAATTTCTAAACTCTTATCTTTGAAAGTGAAGTGAGAGAGCTTGTCAATCTTTACGAGTGTCAGAGTTTGGTTACACTAAAGAAAGATTAATAATTTGATATCAGATATTTAGTTTGAAGATTTTCTGACCGATTGAAGGTTACAAAGAAAGATTCTATAATTTTTTGAGTGAGTTCAACATAAAGGTTACAAGCACCCAAATTGATTGCTAATTAAGCAGCTTTCTTACCCATCTTGTGTTGAATGGTTAATAAAGGAATGAAAAGCAATGCGCTATTTTAGATTCCATTGAACAGCATCTACTAAGAGATTAACCAGATTTAGATGCCACTCATTTCTTGCCATGAATGCAGTAAAAGTTGTTTGTTTTCGAATCTATTTGTCTGCTAGATTTTAGATTATTTTCCCTTAGATGTAGTGTGTTTATCTGTCTGACAGTTTCTCGAGAAGTGTGTGTGTGTGTGTGTGTGTGTGTGTGTGGTAGACAGATAGTTAATCCTCTGTGTACTACTATTTAACAGATCAAGTTTGTTAGTAACCACAGGTAGATTACTCACATTTCTCAGATATGTAACCACTACAAACCTAGCATGTTAAAGATTCAGAGTTAAACACTTTGTTCGTCTCTAAAAGTTAGAATCTGAAAACAGGTTGAGAAACTCACAGTTCGTCGGTGTTTGTGGTAGCATGATTCTTACCTACGTGACTGTCTCCACTTAACAGGTTTATCAGATATTTGCAATCTTTGAGGGTGAGGTGACAGAAATCTCACTTTGTTAAACTGACAAACAAACAGTCAGAATCCAATAACAGTGTACTTTCAAACACTAGTGTGTTCAGTTTTACTACATTTTGACAGTTTGCAAACAGACAGTGTCTTTGAGTTGTACCACTTTTGACACTCAGATCAACAGTGAAATATTTAGTTAGAAAAAGTGATTTTCTGACTCAACTGTACTGTTTTTACCATATACCTCAAACAAATACCATTTAGTTTGTCACTGTGTACAAACGTAACAGAGAGTTGTCTTTATTCTAGTTTTGTTTTGTGATTCTCTGACAGATTTTAACTGACACTTTAGTTTTAACTCAAACCATTAACACACTTCACAGATTCTGAAGTTAAACAAAAACTTCAATCTCCAGACCTAAACTAAAATCTACAAACACAAAGTTTCTATGTACTTGAAAGATTGAAAAATGTTAACACAGTTGTTAAAACTTTTAGGTATCTTTAATAGAATCTGTAGAGGTTTAGTGTTGGGTTTTCACTACAAGTAAGTTTAGATAGTTGAACCTTGCGGCCTCTTGATAGGTCAGTAGTTAGTTTGTTACACGAGTAGTGTAACAAAAACGAAGAAACAGTAACATCGTAGAGATCTAAACTGTCAGCTTAGGTTGGTAGTTGGTTAACACTGCTGAAGTGTTTGGTCAGTAGTTAGTTAGTTTAACTAAGATCCAAGATGAGGGTAGTAGGAAGTGGAATACTAGTCTTGACAAAGTTTAGGATCATCTAGATTCATCTTAATGTTTAACAGTTTTTCTCTTTGATTACTACCTACCTACTTCAAAACTCTTAGGATCTTTAAGTTCAGATTCGAATCTGAACTTAAAGATCCTCTCTTCGTTGTCTCATATCTGACTTTTTGATTTTGAGAGAAGCCGTACACACCTTAGCACTTCTAACTAAACTCTGGAAAATTTCTTTCTTTGAATCATTAAAACTACACTCAGTCAACCTAACCTACATTAGTAGTTTTCCAGTTCATAGATTTGTTATTTAATGTAGGTTGAGTCAGTGCACATATTGTGTTTAATAGTGTTTAGTCAAGTGTTTTCAAGGTTTGGAAAAAACTTTACTAGTTTTAGATCTTCATTAAAACGTTAGTGTGGAAGTAAAATGCTAACAGAAATCTTGTGTTCTCAAGTGTTCTGTACTTGTGTTCAAAACACATGGTGTTCAGTACTAAAACTCTAGAACAAATCTCATCTACGCTAACTTCAAAATAATTACAAACTTTACTAGTTTAGATTTTGCGATAGATTGTGCAACACCCTATCAGTGCAAGGTTTGCGATAGGGTGTTGTCACCTTCTGTGCTATTGTGTTGTGAACTCTATCTTAGGCCTTGGCTACACTGGCACTTTTTTTTACAGCACTGCAACTTTCTCACTTGAAGTGTGAACACCCCCCTGAGCACAGCAAGTTTACGGCGCTGTAAAGCACCAGTATAAACAGTGCCCCAGCGCTGGGAGCCAGCGCTGTAAGCTAATCCCCACGGGGAGGTGGAGTACCTGCAGCACTGGGAGAGCTCTCTCCCAGCGCTGGTGCCGTGACCACACTCACACTTCAAAGCTCTGCCGCAGGAGCGCTCCTGTGGCAGCGCTGTACAGCTGCAAGTGTACATGTAAGGGTATGCCTAATTTGTAACGGTCTCACTAACACCCTTTGGATAAAAACTGTTCTGATATCTATCCAAGATCTGTAAACTTAGTTGAGAACACCTTGTTATAGTTCTAAATGGGGCTCAGTTACACAGGCAGAGTTCAATTAGATGTAGATTGGTTTGAAAGTTTGTAAACTCTGCTAAACAAATCTGTGTTGATTTTGCACTTTTCTTTGCTCAAGATTTCAAGAACAATGGATATGTGTTTTTAGCTTGGGTCCAGCAGACTAAACTGTTCTGTCTTAGTTTAACTCCCAATGGGGTCTAAACCCAAATTGAGGTACTCAGATGCTCAAGACAAGCACACTTCTGTGAGCTGTTTTCAGATAAGGTCTGAATTACATGCCCCAAAGCTGCAGGTTTGAATCTTTGTTGGAGCAGACAGGAGTGTCTGACTCAGCAAGACAGGTTGCTGGAGTCCTGAACTGGCAGGGAAAACAGGAGTAGAGGTTGTCTTGGGACATTAGGTGGCAGCTCCCAAGGGAGTTAAAATATGTGATGGCTTGGATCACTGAATGTTAACTGTGTCTTCAAACTCAACACTTAGATTTGTGCCTTTAAATAAAACTGAAATCACTAGACAGAACAGTCACCAAGCAAAATAGTGTGATTGTTCACCCTCTATATCCTAAGTTCCGTATAGCAAATCTAACAAATTAAAGTGGTTTCATTTGGATTTTCTTAGTAACATCTGTGCATCTCTCTCTGCTCCCCCAGGTAAAAACTATAAGAAAATAAATTCTACTTTCTGTATTACTCAGAGTTCTCCTTTTACAGGGTAAAAGGAGATTGAGTGATTGCTCCCTTTTACACACCCCTCTGTTCTGGTTTCTTCCAAGTATCCGGGGGAGTGAGGTCAGGGGCGGCTCTAGCAATTTGGCCGCCCCAAGCAGTCATGCGTGCGGGAGGTCCACCCGAGCCGCGGGACCAGCGCACCCTCCGCAGTCATGCCTGTGGGAGGTCCGCTGTCCCGCGGCTCCGGTGGACCTCCCGCAGGCATGACTGCGGAAGGTCCGCCAGACCCGCCTGCCGCCCTCCAGGGAAAATGCCGCCCCACGCGCACGCTTGGTGCGCTGGGGTCTGGAGCCGGCCCTGAGTGAGGTGGGGGTGGGGAGGCTCTCTTAAAATGGCGGGGTCACTCATGGGTTTAATCTTCAGCTGCCTAAATAGACTGCATAGGAGTGGGGGTCTCCACCCACAAGAGACAGTCCAGCTCCAAGATGGAGTTCTGGAGTCACCTGGGCAAGTCATATGTGGATCATGCATGGGCATAAGGACAAGGGCTTCTGCCTGTAAAGACTGTGAATTGGAGCATTCCAAGATTCCAGGAAGACTTCACATGGTGACGTACAGGACGCATTGTTCCCCGAGCGCTTCCTGATGGGGTACTTTAGGAAGGAATTTGCAAGGTTACTTAAGCAAGTATTAATCAAACATTGTGAGACATTTGATCAGCTTCTTTTGTACTCAAGGTTGTACACAAATATCTATTCAAATAGGATAATAGACCATAACCTTTACAGAGATTGTCATGTTCTGTGCTGCCTGTGCCATGAAACTAAGCCTTTTGGGAAGATATTCCAGTTATGGGAGGTACTGTCAAACAAATGTAGGCAGAATCTACTTTAGGCATTTTTTACATTGTTGTTTATCTTCTTGTTCTGACCATCATATCTTGATCTATCTTCAGATCAAGCTAATTATGATGGTCAGAACAAGAAGATAATCTAGATGCATGGACTGCAACAGGATGAACTCCTAATCTAATCTTTAGATTTAGAGAAGTAAACTCTTTACATGTAATCTTTGTCACCTCAGAACAGATTGTTTGGTTCATGAGTTGCCTGTCTCAAAACAGATTGAGGTTTGATCAAACCTCAAAGCTTTATAGTTGATGTATTACCTTGATCTTTGATAAATGTTAAACTTACTGTTTATGCCAGTCAAGGTACACTAATTGTTTAACTCAACTCTGGAGAACACTCAGTTCTTGTGTGTACTTTTGTTACTCGTTGACCACTACCAGGCAAATTAAATGACTAAGTTTGATACTCTAAGATTTACTATCTTTGTGTTTGTCATATCTAATGTAAGTGGTCAACACTAAGCTTGTATTTGAACATGGATTAAATCAGCTTGTTGTGTTACTATCCAGCTTTGAAACATGTTGAGAAACATTCCGTTTAGTTCATTAGATAGTTGATCACAAGTTTAACATACGAACTCAAAACAACTGAAACATTCAAGTGATGTACAGATACCATCACTTTAGTAACGTGGAATAACTTGATGGAATAACCACATTTCAGATCACTAGATGGAATAATTACAACAGTGAGATAAATTTAACTTATCGTGGAATCGGATTTAGAAATGTGTCAAATAAAACGGAATAAGTTACATTTGTTATTAATTGGTATATACACGATTGATTCAACAACCTACAAACAGTTTACACTTTAATGCCATCTACCTGTACTTTTTTAGCAAACTTAGATCACCTGATAAATCTTGGATACTACTATCATTTTTTGAATAAGATGACACTTGGACAAAAATATTTTTGTCCAACTGTCAAGAGATTATTATTCAGCCATAACAGACAAAGTATTTGCTGAAGTTTCTCTTTGAATAAAAGTGGTTATGACAACTGATGTTGGGGAAAAATCTGATTAATTAATGTCTAGTACTTGGAATTCATCTTAAGATAGTAGTGTTATGCTAAACTTTGTAAGATTCTGGATACTAAAATTTGAAGATCAGAAGATACATTCAAATTTGATCAAACCTCACTTCAAATTGTAAATAAATGTAACAAGCAGTCAAGTGCACTTCACATGATAAATGTTACCATTTAAGTTGCTTTGATTGAATAAAGAAATTGTATGTTTCACGAAGTTAGACTTATGCTTTCTAAACTTTAGTCAAAGAGTAACATTTTAAAGTAACTATTTGTGACTTTAACATTTAACTTTTTTATAAATATTTATAACTTTGGTATCAATTATGACAAATCACTAGAATTTAAAGATAAACTTTGGATGTCAATCCTGTAGAGTTGTAATTTTGGCTGATTACTAGTAAATTGTCATGAGGAATCAGCCAAAATTACCATTCTATGTCAATCCTGTAAATAACATGAAGCATATCTTTGTAACTAAGATCAAGTGCACTTAAAAGATGATCTTGATCTTAAACATCATCCTCTCAGAGATCAAACATAAGCTAGCAGTAAAACAGTAACTTGTCACAATCTTACATGTTGACAGTTGGTATTTCTATTTTACTAAGCAAGCATTATACTTAAACAACAAGGTACTTCATAAGTGCACTTGGTCAGATTGAGAACATACTAGATTTAGGTTAATAGGTATCCTAACTTGATCACAAAACTTAAGACCAACTGTAAAATAAATAAGTAAATTAGTTTCTTTTAGAACAAGTAACCTTATTGAAAGGTGTCTTTGTATGAGTGTACATCACTTTTTGATTAAATAAAAATTGTATAGTTGGATATCAGAGGGGTAGCCGTGTTAGTCTGGTTCTGTAGAAGTAGCATACCCTTGCATCTGAAGAAGTGGGTATTCACCCACGAAAGCTCATGCTGCAAAACGTCTGTTAGTCTATAAGGTGCCACAGGACTCTTTGCTACTTGTATAGTTGGAGTCACATTTGTCAGACAACAGATGAGTGTTTGAGTTTGTTAATTTCTCACCAGAGAAGTGTGATTTGTTTGTGATATTGAACTGTCCATAATACAGATTTACCTACCTTATCGATTATTATAGATTCTCCAACAGATTGTCATCTAACAACAAACCAACCAGAACAAAGTTTGAAGCAGATAATATCAGCTGGTATAAACAGACTGTAGTTGTTGATTCAGTTAGTTTAGTTATTATCCAATGGATAATAACTAAACTAACTATCACCAGATAATAAAGGAAAGAACTGTTACAACCGACACATGTCTGAGAATATCGTTACAGTTTAGGTTGAAAAGTCATGTGGTGATTTGTCTAAGAGAACTTGTTTGTCCATAACTGTTATACCAATTATTATCTATCTCCAATGTTCACCTTTAGTAATAGGTAATAATCTCCTAGAACTGGAAGGGACCTTGAAAGGTCATTGAGTCCAGCCCCCTGCCTTCAGTAGCAGGACCAATTTTTGCCCCAGATCCTTAAGTGGCCCCCTCAAGGATTGAACTCACAACCCTGGGTTTAGCAGGCCAATGCTCAAACCACTGAGCTATCCCTCCCCCCATACATAACATTGTCTTACTAAACTTACGTTCTTGATAATCCTAAGATTTTGTTTAGATCACCCATCCTAGACATTTTGTTTGTATAGACATCAGATCAGTCCAGTATTGTATGGTGTTCACGATTTGTTCTGTATAAAGTTGATTTCTGATGATCCTAGTAATCATCATCTTTATTAAATTAATTTAGTTGATTGTTTACTATAATGTAAAACGCTAATCCTCACTTCAGATTTGTTATCTCCATGATTACTACTATACATATTAACTAATGTGTCACAGACAAACGTCAGAAGTGTTACTATTTTATCTTATTTGTCTCGATAGACATGTCAGTCTGATACTATCTTATTGTTGATAAGATCCTAGAAACAAATGTGAATCGTGTTACAAATATCAAACGAAAATTTTCATCTCTCTCTCCTGTCAGATGTTAATCAGAGAAAATAGAGTAACTCTCTCCACATCTCAATCTCTCATACAAAATATTTTCTCTCTCAAACTGAGAACAAGATATCAGAAACTTTGAGAGCTGAGAGAGAAGAAACAAACATGAAAACAAACCATACTTTAAACACCACTCTGCCTCCTTTTTCACTCAAACAGGTTGACCTAAACAAATTATTTTAACCTGTTTGTGTTTTTGACATCATCTCTTACAATCTCATGCCAAATCTAAGTGGGTAATATAAACACTGTACCTGATAACAAAACATAACAAATATTTTGAAAACACTAATAAAAACAGATGCAAACAACCAAAATCTCAAACGTGCATTTCTCATATTCTAAACGTTTTACTTTGATAATTACAATCTAGAAAACAGAAACATGTGATTGACAATCCCTCATGAACGGATATTGTCAAATACATTGTAATGTAAACCAATCCAAGTTGTAAACATCCGTGTTTTGTGAAGTGTAGTAAATCTGGGTATGGATTATCAGTTTTCAGGTGCTTTAAGTATGAAATGGTGTTCTAAATTCTAATCTGTATACCTGTGAAACTCAGTACAACTTTTGGTGTTGTGATGTACACTAAAACTTTTTTATTAGATCTACTTAGACATTAAAAGATAAATTTCACAGATTACAGATTACTATTTAAAGTTTTGTTAATGGTACCAGTATTCCTGAAAATGAGGTGTAACAGTACAACAAATATTACATGAATGTTTGTACATGTGGTAAACACATAAAACAAATCCATTTAATGTATGTAAACTTTTAACTACTTGCTAAATTACAGACAACCTCTATCTCAATGTGTGCTACAAATTGATGTTTTAGGTAAACTGATGTTACAGATGAGGTAACAAATTTGTTAATAACAAGTAAATATATAATTAACATGTGCAGGCAAACTATATTATACAGGGAAATATGGAATACACACCAATAACACACTAATCTCAATTTATGCATCTGACATCTTGTATGCACATTGTACCAGGTGCTTGATAAAAATTAAAATCTGTATAAGATTTGAGTCTAGTACTCCTTGCTGCACTCAGCAGCACTCTAGCATCAACAGAGTTAGTCTATAGATGTATCTCACATGGACAGGCATTGTAAAAACTGTTTGTAAATATAATCTAGTTTAAACTCAAACATGCATGTAGTGGTATTCTTGTGAACAGGTCTTGCTAAACTGTGTGTGTGTGTGTGTATATATATATATATATACACACACACACACACACACACACACACACACACACTGTATAATCACAAATCTTACATGTTGTAATAATGCACTTGTATCTAAAGGACTAGAAATAATTTCTTTGTCAGCAGCCTGCAGCATCACTGTGAGAGCTTATAGTTTGTATACACACATTCACATATTTGTTGACATAGTCTTATGGGTGCATCATCAAGTACAGCCTCCCATAACCATACACCTCTAGAGACTCTTCTAAATACAGGACACACCCCACAGTAACATGGCCCCTTGCACTGGAAGTTCCATGGTCCTTGATCTACTGTTGCAAAGTGGGGTAATTTTCTTAAACAGTGCACTCCACTCTGCAGCAGCTTGGGGTGTAGATTGTCTGTGTTGTATAAACTAGGAACAGGCAATGATGGGTATAGTCTTACTTACAGTGTGAGTGTGTGAGAGAGATATTTACCATCTCCTTCACCCCTGTTTTGTTTTAGTGAGAGAGAGAGAGAGAGATATTCACAGCACAAAGGCTATACCCAGATTCTTTGTTTAGTGATTGAATAGCACACCAGGGAGTACAGAAGTGAACAATAAAAATATGGAAGACAACAGAGGCCCCACTGCAGTCACAATTGTTTTTCTTTTCAAGAGCCTACAAAGAAGAGCAGTGGCAGTGCGAGCTCTTTCTTCTGCTTTCCTCAGAAGTTTGGGGTAGCTGTGGACTGATTGGTATTACATAGATGTGAGAAAAGACTGAAAAATTTTGTGCACGTGTTTGTTTGAGCGTACCTTATAAGGAAAGGATGAGAAGGTAACGCAAAAACAGCCTTGAACGGTCCTAGCGTAGATCAAATCCTTTATGGAAATATTGAAGGGCACAAGCAGGTTCTAGGCACAGAGGCAGTATGTATGTTAGAACCTTACCTTCCACCACATTCTTGAGATTTACATGCTGCACATTGTGAATTGGAACCAGCTCCAAGTTCAGACCTATCTGTTCTAGCAACGCCAGGCCCTTTTATTAACTAAATTCCGTCCTGTACAAACAAGGGCAGTTTGCATTACCTTGCTTTGTGGTTTACTCGTAACCTAGCCAGTTGTTCACGTGCTGGTTGAGTGGTTACTGTGTAGTATGCTCCATCCAACCAGAACTGGATATTCCTCCTGCTTTGCAAATGGTAGATGAGGAAAAGACAGTAATAGTCTGGAATGGAATCCTCCTGTGTCCGTATATTTTATTCTAAATGTAGATCATTTTAGGGGAGAGGGGAGGTTTCTTCCCCCTAACTGACACGTTTTAACATGTTGCTAAACATAAGACTTTTTGCTTAAAGGCCCTTATCCCGAGGGGGCCAGGTGTCAAATCTTGCCCACCCCTTGTGACGGGATCCCCAGGATACAGCCTGGGACTGTGGGACTGCTGTGCCCCCTTAGCCCAGGCTAGATAAGTGTCTCTCACAATGCTTTGCTAGTGACAAGTAGCGAGCCCCTCCAGGCACTGTGATCACTCAGCACAACTGCACGGGGAGCCCCACGCCCAGCTAGATTGGTGCCTCTCTCTGCATGAACGCTCCCTCGGCCATGCATGAGTCACACAACCAAATCCCTCCAGCGCCCAGCACTCTTGAACAGCACAAGATGGCTACCTCAGGAATATACCATTTGCACTGCTTAATTGTTCACCGCTTTAACCATCCGTTAGTAACATGCAAACCTGAGCAGATAATATAATCACGTCAGTATATGAAAGTCAGTTTTCAACTTGTGGAAGGATTGTTTTCATAACATTCCAATGTTAGAGAGATATAACACAAAGTGATAAGAATATGATTTCCAGACGCCAGCCTTCATCAATACATTCAGTAAATGCATAATGATTCCTATGTGAGATAAATTGTTACTCTGTCAGATACAGAAAGAGCGGGGGCGTCACCCAATTTATGAGCCAAACGCTTCAGGTACAACTAGGGTGACCAGACAGCAAATGTGAAAAATTGGGACATGTTTGGGGGGGGAGGGTTAATAGGGCAACCAGATGTCCTGATTTTATAGGGACAGTCCCAATTTTTGGGTCTTATATAGGGTCCTTTTTTGTACTTACAGGCATAACAGATGTATCTGAAGTTGTCTGGCTTTTACAGTCCATTGGTGATGGGCCATCAACAGATGTATTTTGACTTTTTCATGAAGGTCTGGGTTCACAGGAAGATTGTGTGTGGGTAAGCATGTGAAGAATGGCTACGAGGGCCCTACACAGGCATGTGACCATGTCACCTGATACTGGAACCCATCCTGCCTCTTGTGGAAAAGTACAGAATGCGGGGGAGGAGGGGAAGGAAGAGGGGAAGTATCAAACTAGGAAACAAAGGACTCCCACCTTATGTAAATCCTATTTCAGGGTGGGGAGTGAGGTAATCCAGGTCATCAGTTCTCCGCTGCGACCCCACCCAAGATGACAGTTTGTTTCCAGCAAAGACTGAACTGAGGGGAGAGAACTGAAACCAGGCTGGAAGGGCATCTGGCCTATGAAGATCACCACATTCAGGGTGAGAACTTGCATGTAGTTTTAAAAACCAGTTTCTTAGAGCTTGCAAACTTAGAACAAGACAGATAACCCAGGTTAAATACACCTTAAGCTATATTGTAAAATCACTGTTTCTTGTTTTATTCGGACAATTACACTATTACCTCCTGTTATAGGTCAGATAGCACGCTACCCCCCGGTAAAGTGAGAAGTTGGGCATATCCTCCTCCACATTGAGGGAAGAGGCAAATTTCATATACATTTTGGGTTTGTACTCAAGGGACTTGCCACAGCACCCAGGTGCTGCCCCCCACCCCGCCTTGAAGCTGAGCCTTCCAAGAGCAGATGTCTGTGTCTGTGCAGCTGGGTGTGGCCCTGCCCATGTGCTTGCCTGGAAAAGGGTGGGAAGCCTAGCCCAGCAACACCAGGTAAAAGACTAATCTGCCAGCCTGCCCCCCCCGCCCTTAGTGGCCTTCCAGCACACTAGGTGACATCCAAGCGGGGGTCCAACCTGTCACAATCTTTAGGCAAACAGTACCAAAAGAAATGTTAAAGCATGTGGTAAGCACGCAGTCCAAACTCTACAGTCTAAACTTACTGGTAAACTATTCTTGAGTCAATAAAAGAACATATAGGCACGCAAAAGAGGGAAAATCTAGATAGATTAATGCCCAATCTATTAGGGTTAAACTGTCTCACTTTAACTGTCAACAAGTCACTTTCTCACCTCCCTGGATATTGCAGTTCTTAATACACAGATTTGTCCCTTAAACTGGGCCAAACGACTGACTGCTCCGAGCGTCTGCGTTGCTTGCAGCAGAGAGGGGCAGGAGAAAGGCCAAGCATGTGGCCGCTGTGTTGTGTTCTCCAAACACATGGACCGAGAGTACAAAACTGAAGTCCAGGCACATCTCGGGGGAATTGCATTGAGCAATTCCCCTGGTAGGGCCTGACGCAGGTGAGTCATTGAATTGTCGCTCCCTTGCTGGACAATGGCTGGTAATTTCTGTTCAGCATCCACCTGGGCGCTGGTTACTAGTCTCCAGAGACAATGACAAGGGGAGGTATCTGGGTGCCTCCTAAACTCAATGCATATGAAATGTGTTGTATGGTTCTCACTAAAAATGCTGTATGATCTGCTGAAACATGCAGTATCACAAAGTAGAAGTTTCATGTCATATCAAATTTTAGATAAAAGCATGCCACGTGAGGGGTGTGACATTCTTCCCCGTGGTCTAATTATATAGATGGGGAGAGCATCCTGTAGCCCCCATATTCCTCAACACTTGCAAGCGTGGAATTTGCTGCTCAATTTCTCCTGGCAGCAAGCAGACTCGGGAGTTCCAGCTCCATCAACACCTCACAGAGTAACCAGGAGACCTTGATCAGATAGAAGGGTCCCTTGTTTTCCAACTCACGGCCCAGCACCGGTGGCAGTGTCCACCAAGTTGCAAGAGAGCAGAGCAATCTGCTCGTAAGTCCTCAAAGAGGAGAGCAGTTCCCCCCCCCTCCCCGCAGGGTGCAGAGTTAATGTGGTGCTCCAGGTGAGACCACATAGGTACCACATAGGTGAGACCACAATGGTACTGTGAGCTTGTGCTCTGAAGCCATCCTCTGAGCACAGCAGAGCTGTCAAGGAGCATGCGCACACTTGAGCCTCCATCCTTGGTCCAGACACTAAGGACTCAGCCATTTCTCCTCTGGCACAGCCACAATCTGATCCCTTCTAGAGTTCCCGCTGGAGTCCCTGATGCTGATGGACCACAGTGTCCGTGCAAGACATTGAAACACCATCCAGTCACCAATACTACTCCCTTATCCCCAACTCTAGCAGAGCTCTGACAGGCTGACCCCTAGCCACTTCCAGCCATGCCACACTCACCAAGGTGACCCCTGCCAGTGGGTGGTAGCCCTAATCACAGGCACCTAGAAGGATCAAGGTGTCTGTGGACTAACCTATGGAAGAGAGATGAAAGTTTACACTCCAGGTACTTCAACCCCACCCCTGAGCTCCAGGAATGGCCTCCAGAACTAACAGCTGTCGCACAAGATGCAGGATGGTTCTACTGGCTGCCGTTATCCTGTCACTGAACGATCGTGACTGGTTGCAGCCTATTTTCCCAAAGACAAAAGCAATCTGTGCTCGCCGTACAGTGAATCTGCTGTGAGCCAGGTGCATCGGAAAGATGTATGAGCTGCAAACCAGACTGCTGGAAGCAGTGTTACAACTTTTGTGAATAGCCCCGATCGCCCCTAGGGCAACTAACATGTTTTTCTCCTACCTTGACAACTGGCTCCTCGACGGCCAATCCCACCAAGAACAGATAGCAATGAGCACCCTGCTGACCCTGTGCTGGTCCTTCGGGCATCAGTGTCACTCTAGTGTGCGTCAGGTGAAGCCGGCGGAGTGTTCTTTGGAGCGGCTCTGGACTCAACCGTGGACAAACCATACTTACCATAAGATGGGCTTCTACCCTCAAGGAACATCACTGTCCAAATCCACCTTGGCCCTCAAGCAATAGTTTGTTTCTTCCTGATGCTGTTGGGTGAAGTGGTGGCATGCACCCATGTGACCCCATTTGCCAGACTGATCTTAACCAGGGCTGAACACATCGCAGACAGGGACTCTACCCCAGACAGGGACTCTGTAGAGAAGAAAGCCTCCGTTTGAATTTGGCACAGCTTCCTCCTCCACACCAGGCAAGGGCTCTGTACCCTTGTAGACTAACTGCCTCGGTGGCATCACTTTCAGAGGACGCAGCCTTGCAAATAGCAAGCAAATGTGGAGTTCCAGCCACACATTCACAAGACATTACGCCGTGGGTCCAAGATTTCTCTGCTGAGGCATCCTTTGGAGCAGTGGTTCTACAAGCAGCAATCCCGTCTTCATCCTTACTGAGGAAGAGGAAGGGAGTACTGCTTGTCACCCACACTGAAATATATAATAGGGACCAGCATTGAAACAACTCCAGTTCTTTCCTTGTGTAAAGTTCCCCTTCTTCGAGTGCTGGTCACTTTGCATATTCCAGCGCGGGTATGCATGCGCTCCACGTGCCTGAGACAAGAATTCTTGCAAGCGGTGTCCATTGGTCCATGTTTGCACCCTGTCCAGTCCGTGCCTCCTCATTGCTCTGCACTGAGAGACAGGGCTTAAAAGGGGTGGGGTGGATCAACTATCAACTCTGGCCAAGATCTGAAGCAGAAGGGAAGGAGGGCAGCTCGTGAAATACCGAGAGGGAGCCATACATCTCGAGAACTCCAGTTACGATAAGATAAGGAAGTTACTCAAAGGGTGTCTCTTTCTGATTCATAATAAAAATAAATGGAAAAAAAGGGAATTGCTTTGTTTTAGCACTACACCATTGCTGCTAGCAGAACCTGCACGTGTAGAGAAGCGGGCAACAGTTAAAAGATATCAGCTGACCTTTGAGGAGAGGGGGAAAACAATTGTTGAATCAGACCTGAAAGAGATGGGCAGGAATTATTCACGAGTAGCGAAGGACTGAAATAACGCAAGCCCCCACATCCCACTGCAACCACAAAGCCCGTTCTTATAAGGAACGTCATGTGCTGGATGTTTTTAGATGAAACATACTGGGGCTGCTTTAACAAGAAGCGGTTCCTAAAAGGAAAAGCCATTAACCTCTACAAATGCAAAAGATAGCACAGCAAATACTACTTGGATTTAGTTCCTGTACATAGGCGGGGGCATGCAGACTCCCAACTGGAAAGGCCTGTTCAGTGAGGGCAGCAAGTTAAAGTTTAACAATCAATGACAAATCCCTTTGCTGATGTCAAAGAAGTGCAGGCACCCCCCAGGCTACAAGAAGCTGGTCTGATAAGGCTGAACAACTCAGGAGGAGACATTCGGCACAATATACATGGCTACATCTGCACATATGGCTCACTTTAATGATAAAGGCGCTACCAAAGAACAAAGCGATAACCCTACTGCTCACCTTCACCTAACTGAAGAGAAAAAGAACAAGTGAGGAGAGAACTTGGTAAAATCTGGGTCACTGTAACGAACAGCAAAGGTATGGAAACAGCAGCTCTTCCCCCACCCCCTTCCAAACAGGTATGTTACATTCTCTGTACCTGGGGCAAAGTGCCATGGAGCTGTGGCTTTGTCCCTGGAATGTTCTGCTACTTGGTTATCTGCTGAATTCTTCACAGCAAGCCAGGCAGGGACCTACGTAATCAGAGGGGTCTGCTTTTAACCTGCATCTCCGGTACTATTGTCCAGCAGCGCATGCTCATTCCTGCAGTAACTGTAGGAGCAGGAGACGCTTTGAGAGACTGAGGGGGGAGGACAGACGCACGTGGATGTGCATAATTCATAGATTCCAAGGCCAGAAGGGACCGTTGTGATCATCTAGTCTGACCTCCTGCATAACATGTTCTGGGGACATTCTAGAGCATAAGGAATTAGGCTGTAGATGGATTTTTTGAGATTGAAGATTGGACTTTTTAAAACTTGCCAGTGATGGAGAATCCTTCACAACACTGGATATTGTTCCACTGGTGCATTACCCTCACTCACTGTTACAAATTTACACCTTATTTCCAGGCTGCATTTGTCTCAATTCAGCTTCCAGCCATTGCTAGATTGATAAATATTTGTCTGAAGAGCCCATTGGGCCCATATATTCCATCTAAGTTACAGCACCGTACAAAGGTGCTATTAACCCAATCGCTGGGGTTCGTCCAATACTCAAGTTTGACTCTTTGAGTAACAAACTGTATATCGCTGAGACCTCAGTCTAATGGCATGTTTATTTACTGACCCCCAGTTTATTATTGCTTACCCTCTGTTTTCCCTTTGTAACCTTCTTTTTAAATGCTTGAGCGTCTTATCGTCTCTAACAATCCTTAGTTTCCTTAGTCCAGGTAGTTTTTAGTTGGTTTTCCTTGAAATTTATAAAAATAAGTAAGTTTTTAACTCTCATCCTTGACAGTCTTTTGCCCCAACAAAGTACCAACTGTTTGTTTTTAGCCCAACACAATTAACTTCTCTTTCACTTGGTATTAGAGCTGTTGGAACTGGACTTTGGCTTGTCTACACTTAGCAGCAGCAACAACATTTCATACCGTGTTTTCTTTATGTTCAGCTGATTATCCACCACAACTCCCACATTTTTTCAGTCACTGCTTGAGCTCAGCTTACCATGCCTAAGAATGTAGGCCATACTGACAGAATGGGGGACTTTCTCTCGGGAAACAAAACACTTTGGCCATATTAGAAGTGATCTAGGTCATTCAAATTGATGTACACATGTCAATGACCTGCTCTGAGATTTGTTTTATTAGAGGCCATTGACGCACTTAAATTGGGGGAGTGGTACATAGTTTCTTTTTGTGATGTTACAATATTTTAACATCACTGATATCTGCAGTGTGGGGCCAAAACCCAATCCCCCGCTAGAAAAAAAACCTCACTGGCCGATGACTTCCCATTTCAAAATAGGTCTACAATTATATGATTTTACGGTAACCCTTTGGGCACAGAGGGCACAATTCTGCAGATCTAGAACATACCCATGCACATAAGGTTGCGTTTCTAAGACTTGTAAGCCTCAGTGAGAGAGATGGGAATGGAGCATTGGAGTTCCCGGTTCCCAGACCTGCATTTGAACCAACAGCCATGCAAGCAGATTGAGCCCTGGCCTACACCCTACGAACGTATGTCGGTGTAACTATGTTGCTCGGGGTGTGGAAAACTGACACACTGAGCAATGACGTTAGCGCTGTCTATACCGGGAGGTTGGTCAGGATTTGTTGATGCAAGGACTTCTCCCCAAGAGGCGGTAGCTACGTCGACAGGAGGTGAAGTACCTGTGCCGGCGGGAGAAGCTCTCCCATGGCTGTAGGTTGCATCTCCACCAAGTGCTACAGCGGCACAGCTGTACTGCTGCAAGTGTAGACAAGCCTGAAGACAGAGCTGGCTCCAGGCACCAGCTTATCAAGCAGGTGCTTGGGGCAACAACTCGAGAGTGGGGCAGCACCTCCAGGGATTCGGCAGCAATTCGGCGGAGGGTCCCTCACTCCCGCTCGGAGCGAAGGACCTCCCGCTGAATTGCTGCAGATCGTGATCGCGGCTTTTTTTTTTTTGGCTGCTTGGGGCGGCAAAACCCCTGGAGCCAGCCCTGCCTGGAGATAAACCAGCTCTCTGTCCGCAGTCCGAGTACGGCCCACACCTCAGGACTGGTGGGAGCAAGACTTACAGTCGGGATAAGTGCTTTCAACTTTAACCCTTAGAGGGCATTTCCACGCAACTTCCCTAGCTATAGCAGGGGCGGCTCTATGAATTCCGCTGCCCCAAGCAGGGTGGCGCGCCGCGCCGCTCGCGTTGCCTTCGCGGGATCTCCCGCAGACGTGCCGCTGGTCCCGCGCCTACGGTGGAGCTTCCGCAGGCATGTCTGCGGGAGGTCCACATAAGCCGCGGGACCAGCGCACCCACCGCAGTCATGCCTGCAGGAGGTCCGGTCGTCATGCCTCTGGAAGGTCCGCCGGACCCGCCTGCCGCCCTCCCGTTAAAATGCCGCCCCACGCGCGCGCTTGGCACGCTGAGGTCTGGAGCCGGCCCTGGCTATAGAAATCAAATGGAGAGAGTGGTGAGAACCGTTTCCCTGCAGGCGATGGCTGGAATTGGTTCCCTCTGGAATGCAACGCAATGTGACATTCCTCCCCTCGCTGACGTCCCCTGTTCAGTTTGCACGCAGCACTGCCACCCTGTGGCCAAAACTAACACTGTATTAAATTACACTTCCAAAATGCAGTCTTTTATATATTTGAGAGCCACTGCTGTAAAGAAAGTATTTTTAATTTATAAGGGGGGGGGGGGAAGGTCGCACTCAGAGGCTTGCTATGTGAAAGGGGTCACCAGTACAAAAGTTTAACACCATTATAAATGCTGGAGGCAAAGCGGAGTCTGGAGTGCAGGTTGACAGCTCACGGCCCCCCACGTAATAACCTCACAACCCCCTGAGGGGTCCCGACCCCCAGTTTGAGACACAGAAATTGTCAAGCGCTTCCTGTAAAGTGGGGGTTCTAAATCAGATAAGATTTGCCCAAAGACAACAGCCACACTTGGAAGCACTGTGCTGCTGTAGCATTGTGTGCACATCGCTGTAGTGAACGTGTGAGCGATTCTCCAGTTGCTGCAATTAGCAACCTCCTCTTGGGGGGTGGATTAAGTCCACAAAGAAAAATCTTCCGTTGAGCTAATACTGCCTACAGCAGGGGTCAGATCAGCATAGGGCTACACTACCTCTTAGGGGTGTTGATTTTTTGTACTCTTAGAAGTCTGCAACAGAGCTGCTTTTCAAAGCCTTAAATAAAATGACCTGTTCACACAGGCAGAGGTGAAAAAATAGCTCAGAGAGATCTGCTAATCAAGACAGATTTGGTCTGGATCAGAATTCATATTTAAATGCCAAGAGGAGCATCACCTGGAAGGTGCTTGCACTCCTAATTGTGGGGTGGCTCCATTACTTGGAAGTAACTCTGCTGAAGTCCCAGGGTGCTAGAGGTAAAACCAGGGGCCGGATCACTTGCCCATTAACATGGCTTCTCTTACAGACTCTCTGTGAAGTCCCCAACACTGTGTGATCCTTCAGGATGAAAGGCACCAAGACACAACCATTGTTGGGAAATTGTGTCTGGGTGCCATCAAGTTGTTCCGTAATTTATAGCCCCCTGGAGAGAAAAACAAACTGACTTTAACCCTGACCTAAGGAACAATTGACGTGTGATCAGGACAATTTGCATCAAAAGACTATTACACACTACATTTGGTAAGGGATCGATTCAGCTCTGTAACTTCCCAAACCTCATGAATAAAGAGAAGCATTAAGAGGAAGACGCGATACTATTTTCAGTTTGCTGGTACACAACAGATAATAGAAAATAAGCCATCAGGTGATTTTGACTGGGGAACAAAAAAGTCCCCATACATTACAACCTATTTAAACTCCAAAGAGTAGGTAAGTAAATGGAAAGACACGGCAGTTTCAACTCCTGATGTAGTGATAATTTCTCATTGCTCAGGGGCTGATGGGCAGGGAAATTAAGAAGCTACATCACAGGCATGGAACATGAAGACAAAAGTGAGAGTCTGCAGAACCTGGAGGAGTTTCACGTTTCAGAAGAATACGGCTTTGTTCTCCCAGACCCACTGGTAAGAGTTTTAGTATTACAGTAGCAAGTTAAAATTTTATGCAGCACATTTGCCTGGTCTGCTAAACCAATATACAGAAAATTAGAGCAAATAGAGCAGATATTTCATATTGCAATAGAAAAATAATATCTGCTCTATTATATATAGCAAAAATATAACACCGCTGCTTACTAATTAGCAATTATTGCAATTTTATATGCTAAATGCTCATTAGTGTATGTGTAATACAATATTACTTAGTTATTTAATGCTCTATGTTTTACACACACCATTCCTTAGCATACATACAAATTACTAAAATATACATATAACAAACAAGTTTTGTACTAATAGACATTTAAGGCTTCAGAGTGACTTGCCTGAGAGTTTGTATGTAGAGTCACAGTGTGAAGCGCTGGAAACAGCTCCAACATGTCTGTGAGCTCTTTTTGCTCAGACTATCTCCAGGTTGAATAAGCAATGGGTTTTGCTGTCTGCTATTGTCCAATTTTTAAGTTGTCAGAAATTAGATTCATGCCTGACCACAGCTACAAACTGCATACGTGTCACTCCAAGAGTCCTAGACCATTGTGATAACAGAAGTAACAAACACATTATCGCCCCTACTCTTCAGCTACTTTGCACAAAGCAATTTCATTATTTGTACGAGAGAGACGGCATTGATGGTGGATTTCTTGGTCCAGCTGCCAAATCCATATGACAAATATCCCAAATGCACAGAGCCCCTCACCGCAGCACCCCCCCTTCATTCACCACCCACGTAACCCCACAGCTAGCACGTGCAATATCCCCAAACATCACCCCGAAGCTGAAAAGGTCTGAGAGTCAGTGTGAAGTGATGGAAACAGCCTCAAGCGTGGCTGAGAGCTCTTTTTCTTTAGAATGGCCCCAGGTTCCATCTTTAAAACAGATGGTGAATCCCAGTAAAGATTATCCAAAAAATGGTTGAGAAATTAAAAAAAAAAATTATTCTAAACACACCGGACTTTCACATTATACCTTAAACCAGTAGCTGAAAGCCCGTCCTGTCACATGGGTGTAATTTGCCATTAGCTACACATTTGCAGTTGGTTTAAGAGACTCAGTGGATAAATTAAAACTATGAAACTCTCAAAATGATTTAGGCGCCTGCTACCCTGAAAGTATAATTTTCAAAATGCACCTTTGACTTCAATGGGACCTAAGCGCCCAACCATTTCGTGTTTCTTGGTCCCTTCTGGCCTTACACTCTGTAAGCTCTTAGATCATCTCACCTGACCTTCTGTACATCCATTCTGTATAGGCCATTATTTTTTAGCCCGATAACCCTATATTTACCCAAAAACTTTAGTCAGACCACAGCATTTCAGTCCTCAGGAGACTAAACTGTGGACCCCAGGGAGAGACCAAGGTACCACCAGTGTCTGAGGCCTGCAATGGCAGGGAATTGATTAGATATGCCCAGATAATTGAAGGAAGTGATCTGCACAGCCACACATGGTCAGAGACCTTGGAAAGCACAAAACTCTCTGCCATCTGACCTGGGAAACAATTCCTTCCTGAGCCCCAAATTGCAAGGGGCGTGGGGGGAGGGAAGAGAGAGAGAGAATCGGTGGTTAGACCGTGAGCCTCTGAGCACGACCCATCAGCCCCTATATGGAAAGATTTCTCTGTACCACTTCAGACCACCTGTCCCCCTTCTCCAGCTAATCTCATGTGCTGTTTTTCCCCCCTCCTTTCTGTGAAGCATCAATCTGGCCAGCTGAGGTGGTGGGTGTTCCTGCCTCACCCCTGCAGGGAACCAGCTGAACCCTGAAACCTAAGCCAGTGATTATAATCAAATCTGAATGCAGAGCTGTAAGCGTTATGAACCCATTGATAGCCATGCAGGCAATCCTGTTCTCCCCATGGCCAATGAGGAAAGGAGATGTATAAATCCCCCAGTTCGTTCACAGATTCCAAGGCCAAAATGGACCAGCCTGACCCCCTGCATACAGACACTTTATTATTCCAGCTGCTGGGAGAAATTCTGTGGTCGATCTTTTTAAAAGATGATACATTCAACCTTCAAGTAAGATGTAATTTCCTGGCTGTGAGGATGATTAAATAATGAAAGCTCTTAGCAGAGGAGGGGATGGAATCACCAGCACTGGAAGCTGAAGGTATTTAAAATAAAATTATCTACTTCCTGCCACTGAATCTTGTTATGCCTTTGTCAGAGAGGTTGAAAAGCCCCTGCTATCACATTGGCGATCACCGTGTATAGGTAATTGATTACCTTCTCTTTGGTAAACTAAAAGTGAGAGAGAGAGGACTTGAGCTCCTTAAGCCTAATTGCAAGGCTCATTTTCCAGCCCCAAAGTAAAGCAGACTGACTAATACTCTACAGATACGTTCACATGGTCATAACAGGCCAGATTCTGATTTCACTCCAGAGAAAGTAGTTACAGCGTAAAATCAGGAGGCCCAACATCTTGCACAAATTAGGTCTGGCCTTGGAATCTAGCAATGGACAAGGGGAGATTACATACAATCTAGATATGGGAATTTAAAAACAAATTTGTGTACATTGATATGACAGAATGGATTATTTAATACTTAATTTTTAATCAAGAGAAATGACTTACATGGACTGAAATTTTTGACTTAAAATCCCCATAGTGAATACACATTGTACCTCAGAGCATCCCTATATACTTACTGTGATTATACAGTGAAGTTTCTACAAGATCAAAACGTCCAGCAAGCAGAGCAGAAACTTTGACGTCGCTTGCTCACGAGCTTTCCATCTATTACTGATACTTAAGTATCATTTCTTCCTGGGCTATACGGGAAATATAATCAACCTATTTTATTTTCCGGCGCAATACCATCTTTGTTCTCTCTGCACTTCCGTTTTATTTGTGCCTGTATCATTTTCAAACCACTGTAGAAAGGGTTTTCATCATGTCAGTGAGGGGGGGAAAAAAAAAGTCACCAAACTATTTCTCCTAAAATTATATATTTGAGCATGAGTAGTGCAAAAATTCAGGAGAAATAGTGCCTTGCTGTAGTATGACGTCAGGCCACATTTTGGGCTCCACAAACATACAGTGAGACCCCAATAAATAGGAAGCAGCACATTTAAGCCTAGATCTACATGTACAGCATGCTAAAAAGCACCATCAGGCCATGGTGGTTTTAAAATCGGAGTTTCCCCATCAGTAAGTGAATAAAACCAAAACGTCTCTGTCTCGCATGATGCTTACGTAGTGTCTGAGTGATCCCAAAATTAGATGCATCTGTCAAGCCTGACTGGTTATTCTGTCTGTTCTCATTACACTGGCCAAACAACAGTGCCCATGCCCAGGGAGCACGGCTGGACAAGCGAATGTGTTGTCTGCCACTCGGTTAAATGGAATTTTGATTTGTAAAAACAAAACAAAGAACAATTTCTTCACAACTGCGTGTGTTTTACTCTGAGTGACAGAATATTCTGCCTCTGCAGCCTCTTCCCTCTTTCAGCTAATGATGAATAACTAACTGTATTTCAAGGCATGCTATTATTCCCTGCTGCCCCCAACCTGCCCACTGCATGCTCGCTGGGCTCCAAGGTGATACGCTGGAGCTAGGATGAATGGCCAGACACGAAGAGTGTGCCTACACTGCGATTAAAAACCCACGGCTGGCCCATGCCCGCTGACTCAGGCTTGGCCTAAGAGGCTGTTTAATGCAACGTAGACGGCTAGGCTCAGGCTAGAGCTCTGGCTCTAGGATACTGCAAAGTGGGAGGATACCAGACCTTGGGCTAAGCCCGAACATCTCTACTGCAATTCAACAACCCCTTAGACACGTGTGGCTGGCCCTTGCCAGCTGTCTTGGGCTCGGGCTAATTGCAGCATAGACATACCCTCAGTCTTTAACATAGCTGAGTTTTGCTGTAGCAAAGACAGAAGTAGGAAGAACTAGCTGCCCATCCAATATTCAGGCCCTAGGCCTCATGAGGGCCTTTCCTGTTGTTCTTCCCTTGGCGAGAGAACGAGCGGCACTCCCAGATTTTGTGACCGAGTCTGTTCAGACCGCAGCTCCCACTGAGGTGCTGGGCAGGGAGAATTGGGAATGGGGTGGGACCAAGAGGGAAGCGATCACTATTTCCTAGATTCAGGTTCTCTTGGTTAGGACGTCCCCAGAGGAACGTTCTGATCTCCGAAGGGCCGGAATTTCCAGAGGGCTCCTGGCCACAGCCAAGTGCTCAGCCACCACAACTGGGGCCAGATTTACAGCAGTGCTCTGCGCCCAACGCGTATCCAGGACGCAGGGGCGGCTCTAGACCCCAGCGCGCCAAGCAGGCGCGTGGGGCGGCCCTTTCCCGGGGGGGCGGCATTTGGCTCCGGTGGACCTGCCGCAGGCATGACTGCGGCGGGTCCCCTCTTCCCGCGGCTCCGGTTGAGCTCCCGCAGGCATGCCTGCGGCAGGTCAACCGGAGCTGCGGGACCACGGCACCCGCCGCAGTCATGCCTGCGGGAGCTCCACCGGAGCCGCGGGAAGAGGGGACCCGCCGCGGGACCGGGGAAGGGCGGCGCAGCGCACCGCGCTGCTTGGGGCAGCCTGATTTCTAGAGCCGCCCCTGCCAGGACGCCGAGCTCTTCTGAAAACCTGGCCTTCAACGGCCTGCAGCTGAACTCGTAAGTCTCCCGCTGGCGTTGCGGGGGAGAGTCAGTGGGAGTTCTGTGCTAATATGGGAAGGCCGGTGAGCGGGCAGGCGGGATTCTGCTCGGTTCAGACCCAGAAGGGAGCTGGGTCGCAGCAGGGAAAACATTCCGTCGTTAAAAGGAACACCCTCATTTAGATTTCTTTCATACAGACAGAACTGCCAGATTATTACGCTCCCTGGATGAATGTCGCAGCCAACCTGCCCCACCTGATAGAGGGACATCAGCTCCGCCGGGAAGTAGCAAAGGTTAGCTAACCAGTGCTGCACGCAGCAGGTTATCAGTCGATAACAACTCTTCCCCGGGGCTGAGCTAATGCCTTTCCCCCCTGCTCGCAGATGCCGCTGCTCAGCACGCAGTACCTGCGAGGACACAGGCAGCTGCGCCTGGCTCGCCTGGCTCTCGGCTTCATCACAATGGGATACGTATGGCAAGGAGGTGGCAGACAGACAGTGAAGGTCAGCACCATTGTTACCCTCTGCTATCCTACATCCTGATCTTCCAGCATCAACAATGCCAACACCCAGTGGCTGGCTTGGCTCCCATTTCACTAGGGCAGGTCAGAGACTGAGGAGCAAGTACTGGGGAATGTTACTAGCCCACCTACCTGTACGGCATGCAGGGTTCAGTAACATGACCACTCTCTTCTCCTGTGCTGCATGAAGAGCAAGCAGCAGGAAGCCCAGCTAACCACCCACCCTCTGTCCCTGAAGACACAAACTGCGGCAAAAAGCATGAGCTCTGAGCCTGGGTGCCACCCTCTTGAACTGGTGTGTCGACGTAAGGCGCTGGATGAAAGGCAGGAACTGACAGTGCCCTGGGATCACAGTGCCCTGCTCGGCACTGATCTGCAAAACTGCCTTTGTTAGAAGCAGAGTTTCTATCCCAACAGGGTGAATCTCCCCAGGTTCTCCTGTTTCGCTGCCCAGCACAGTAGCCATCTGCTGTTACTGTAACACTCTTGTCTAACCTAGATCCTTCCCAGAGCGCTCGCGGTGCCTTACTGCACGATCTCAAAGCTTCTCGACCTGCCGCCCATCCTCGTCTATGCAGACTGCGTTTTGGCAAACTGGAAGAAGAGAGACCCCTGTGGGTATGTAGAGCTCCGGGACCACCTCTGTCAGACGCCACAGCGCTTTGTATACAGTAGCAACACCACCACCCTGCGCCTGTCGGAGGTGTAGGCACGCAGCTCTCCCTGTAGGTCATGCCCAGATCAGGTCACCTGAATGCATATAAACATATTACAGTGAACCCGGTCAGTGCAATCATACAGGTGCTGTCCAGAAGCTTTCACCTGCTGGTGCCACATTAACTGATCCAGGCATCCTCCCGTCTGGTACAAGCCTCCTCACAGGACATTTCAGCTACCGACTGCTTCGAGACTGGGGGGGTCACACAGCTCTGGCAGCGCCAGGGTGAGACACTCGGGGCTGCTCTCTTCAAACAGCTGAACCCAGATAGAAGGTAAATTCCCGCCCTGAGCCCCCCATCCGTGACTGGGTGCTGGACACCCCACGGTCTATGCAGCCCCAGTTAGGGTTCCCTGGAAACCCATGTCACGGCCACTCAACAGTGCTGGGTTGTCCTCACTTAAACCGCTTTAAAATCTTTCCTCCTCCTCACGGCTTTCTTTTTTCTTCCTCAATTGTGGCTCCGCCCCGGCTGTGCCTGGAGACCCCTGAACGCAGAGTAAGTAGATCTGGTTTGTCTTGGCAAATGACAGGACTGTAGAGCGCTGTGCCAGAGTGACCCCAGGGGTGCAATTCCCACCTCAAGGAGACATGCCCAGCACGCTCAAAATAGCGTGTAGCCGCAGCGGGTGGGAGGGGCTAGCCACCCTGAGTACATGCCTAGCGTCCTGGGCAGGTGCGTACTCAGGTGCAGCTCCCCCCACCCCCCACCATGGCTACATTCAGTTCTTAGCGTGCTAATGCCCATCAGGCTAGGGCAGGTATTTCTCCACATGCTGGAATCACGCCTCCAGCTGGCGATGTAAGCACACCGACAGGCATGAGGAGAGCAAGGAAAGGAAAGGCGGCTTGGTTTTACGGCTACGGCAGCATCCCCAACTCAACCTGCGCAGACTAACAAGTGCACCACCGACCCCAAACGGTGTGTGTGTGGGGGGGTCTTCTTCACCGCTGCGTTACAGCTTCTCCATCATAAAACTACTTTTGGTGGGAGGAGAGAGAGAGGCAGGGATTGATTAGTCAATGCTCCTGGAGTGACTTGTATGAAAGAGTACCAGCATAGTATACACAGATATGGGAAAGGAACAAACCATTCGATTCTGCAGGGTAGTTTAGAGAGCACATGCAAACATGTGCACGGCGCACCTTACACAACTGATTTCACAGCTGTTTCTATACGTCAGCCTCAATGGGTGTTATGGGACCTAATTCAGGTTTTCAAAAGGTTTTGGTTTTCTACATGCATTTTCCTCTGAAGAGCGGGCAGTCTAGCTGAACACAAATGCCACTGCATGTTTTCCTTTGGGTTTCACACTAGCTTCTGCTTAAATGATATTTTTACACCGCACGGTTCTCCTTGGATACAGTTTCTCAGCATCAGCTACAAATTGCTATTTCTTTGAGGTCATTTTACTAACCTAGCCCTGGGGAATGCATCTTTCTTCCCTTAGGAATCTCGACATCCTGTTTTCATTCCCTGGAGGGGACAGCAACAAAGGTTTCTTCCTAGTCTCTCTTCTTGTTGAAGCAGCAGCTGCAGCTGGAATCAAGGTACCGAGTCCTAATGAAGGCTCGCTCATAGCTGGACTAAGTGCTGCTTACAAACTCCATTAAGTTTACCTCACAGGAACGCAGCGTTCTGCCCAGTAGATTCTATGGCAGTTTAAAGTGATCAAATGCACCTAGGAGATAGTGACCAAGTACAAGAGCAGGTTTTTCCACCATCCATCTAAACCCTTGTGCTGTAAAAATCACTTCGCATCCTTCACCCAGCGGAGTCCGAGATCGGGTTTTTCCTTATTTGCCCGCAGATGGGAGACCCACATCATCACCGGGTCTGCTGTTAGCTCGGTTCTTTTCCACCCTTCCCTGCTGCTGCTGACCGCTGGAGTCGCCTCAGCAGCTCTCTGCAGGTTCTAGCTGCAGAGCTGTGGAGAAGGGGTTTGGACACCATCCCTTTCAGAGGGTGGCATCTTTATGACCCCACTGTAAGTGAATCCCTGCTAAGGAGGCGCCGGGGATGGAAGCCCAGTTTCATTCCCCACCAATCCTCGTGGTGGCTCCTGCTGGAGAACCCGACAGTATCACAGCTGGGAGTGACCTGGGACACTCCACAGTCTCTTTCCTCAGAAAGTCTGACCCTTGTGTTCCGGATACCAAGAGTGTTTTTCCTCTGTTCCCTCTAAGGCAATCCCCATTATTGTCAATGCCCTATTGCACCATGGCCTTTGCTCCTTGGAAACAGCACTGCAGGATGTGGCCTTGTCTATATGCAAGATGCGTGAAGCTTTCAAACTGATTCACGGTAAGTGCTTAGACTCGAAAGCTGCGCTTGCGAATTCTGACCAAAAATCCCACAACAAAATTTACATTCATCCCTATTTTATTACTTCCAGGTAGAGAGACCCTCCCTACCCTCCCCTCCCCGCCCCCACCAGCTTGTAGTTAGCTCCCTGAGTCTGTTGCAGAGTCTCCTTTGTGGTCAGATAGGCAATTAGAACAAGTGTGTAATGGTTCCCAGGGATGTATTGAGTTTGATGCTGATTGAGGAAGCTCCTGAACCCTTCCCACATGTCCACAACTGGGCACCCGCAGAAGTTATTTCAGCCAAAGAACTAGTTTCCTGTCCCTAAAGACATCCCACGGTCAGTGCTCTGCTGAAATGAGATGCACTTTATTCTAAGCTTGTCTCACCAAATACACGTTTCAGCACGTATGCCAGTCAGCGTGCCCGTGAGAGGGATCGCAGAGAAACAGACAGCAGCACTGTTACACACTGAAATGAGCAGTAGACTGAAGTTCAGAACTGGATCCGCATCACGAGTTACCATCTCTGGTGCTAAAGCCATAGCACGATGCCGGGTCTGGGAACTGTTATGGAAACCACTTTGGCTCACTAACTGAAGCGAACTGCAAGTACCACTAACTGCCAATAGCATTACTTCCCTCCACTTGCCCAAGTATTCGTGGGCAAGGGATGTCTGCAGACCACTGCCTGTGCATGGCTGGCTCAGAGCCCTGCCTGGCATCACAGAGCAATGCGCCAATCCTCGGTGCCGGCAGCAGAGCCAGTTCCCAGTGGGCCACCACAAATTGTACTTTATCTTGCGGAGAGGCCAAGCAAGCAAGGGGCTCCCCTGAATGTGATCACCCCAGTTTGTGCAGTGCTGGGGTCAGGAATAGGCTAATGGGACATTTTAGAAACGTATCCATTACACAGATTAAATACTTTAAACCAAATCAGGAAGGGGCATGGAATCTCTCCAAGCCAAATAATATCTGACATAACACTCACATTGCTGGCAAAGGGCGATATCTGAAAAGCCAGGGCTCTAAGGGTTAGTTTCACATGTTGCTTATGGCTCCAATGCACTCATTAACCCGAATGAACGTTCTGTGTCTCCACAGAGTGTGTAAATCCAGAAGCGTTTTTCAGATCCCTTCGCATCTACCTCTCAGGGTATGTACTGTCTCTGGGTCACTCTCTCATTAGGAACAAAGGAGGCGCTAGACTGCATCAGACCAATACCCTGCCTCCCACAGGGACCGGCACCGGATGGTGTAAGAAACAGCAGTTACAGTATAATCTGCCTACTACAGAAAAAATTCTTCTAGCCCACTCAGTTAGGGGTTGATCCTGCCTCAAAGCAGGTGGTGTGTAATTTCCAATTAGGTATAAGGAGAGAAAATGTACCCACTTAAAATGGGGGGGGAAAATCATCATTCAGCAATATCTATAACATTTGCTCCATCATTTTATAAATGCACACTGAGTTCTCACCTCCCAGCAGGAGTGGGTATTTAGCCTTCTGCTTCCTTTCCCCTCCCCTTTTCCTTGTCTATGTCTCGCCCTCTCTGGCGAGCGGTGGCCACTTTACAAAAAACTGGACTAGTGAGCCAAAATGTAGGGTGACCAGATGTGCCAATAGTAGGGACTTTGTTTTCTAGAGGACCCTATTTCCCCCCCCTACACACACACCCCTGATTTTTCACACTTGCTATCTGGTCACCCTACCGTGATGTTACCTGAGAAACTTTGCCCATCCCATGCTGTATAAAGAACTAAGACGCTCCCAGCCCAGTCCAACAGGCACTGCCTGGAAGCCTGCGTGTCAGCCCCGAGTTCCCCTTCCTGCAGGTAGCACAGTGCTTCCATGATGGGGATAACTAGGGGGCGGGTTAGACCTCAGTGGTGCCAAGGTCACTCCGAGTTAACAGAACACAGATCTTGCATTGGGCTGCGTTAAGGCAGAACCACTGTTTCCAGGAACAATTGTCTGATGAGAAGTTGCCTGTGCTGCAAGTCACTAGTGTCTATCACCATGGTGGGTCAAGCCACATGGAAACCCCAACAGGCAGTTAGCACATTCAGTATGGGAAAGGCCATGCAATTGCTTCTTGCTTCATGTTTTTGGAACCAGCTGGAAGGACAATTTCCTGATGCCAGAGGGGCTGGTGTATGAGGGGGTGTGGGACAGCCCCAAGCAGTTTTTCGGCGGCAGTGCAGCGCAGAGCTCGACATTACAGTGCTTTGACGTACTGCTAGGAATCCAGCACAGCGCAGCCCAAGGTAAGTGGAAATAGCTGAGGGTGGAAGCTCCAGTTATTGTGGGACTAGTACACGAGCCTTTCACCAAGAGCTTCCGTTTCTGGTGCACCAGCCACTAGAATATTATTCAGCGGGTTAGTCCAGAAGACTCCTGCCAGACACATGTGGGCAAGAGACCGGGGTCTCCCCAAAAAGGGATTTCCCCTCAGAACAGAACAAAAACAAACCTCCCATGCAGGGTCAGCTTTAGGCCTATTCCACCAATTCCCCCGAATCAGGCCCCGCGCCTAAGAGGGCCCCACGCCCAGTGCGAATCCCTTCTCTGGGTAGAGGCGCCTTTTTAATTTTTACTCACCTGGCGGCACTTCAGGTCTTCGGCGGCACTTTGGCAGGTCCTTCACTTGCTCTGGGTCTTCAGCGGCAGGTCCTTCAGTGCCGCCAAAGACCTGGAGCGAGTGAAGGGCCCACTGCCGAAGTGCCACCGAAGACTCAGAGTACCGCCCAGTGAGTACAAGCCCCACGTGTTTTTTTTACATGTGTGTGTGGTCTTTTTTTTCCAGTCATCCCTGCCGGGGCCCCATCAAAACTGTTCGAATTGGGCCCCGCACTTCCTAAAGCTGGCCCTGCTCCCATGGGCCCGAGCCAGAACAAACAGTGGGGCCACTAGCCTCAGCTTAGCAACAGGTTATTAGAAACCATGTGCGCACACACCCCGCCAGGGCCACCCAGAGGATTCAGGGGACCTGGGGTCTTCAGTGGCGGGGGGCCCCCCACCGCTGAATTGCCGCTGAAGACCCGGCATTTCGGCAGCAGGTCCCAGGGCGGAAGGACCCCCCCCCCCCCGGCCGTGGGCCGAAGACCCAGATCGGAAGACGCTCCGGGGGCCCGGGCCCGTGAGAGTTTTCCAGGGCCCCCAGAGCGAGTGAAGGACCGTGCTCCAGGGGACCTGAAAAACTCTCGTGGGGGCCCCTGCGGGCCACGGGGCCTGGGGCAAATTTCCCCACCCCCCCCCCCCCCCCCCCGGGCAGCCCTGCACCCCGCTTGCCAGCTGCCTGGCCCACACCACTCAGTAGAGAAACAATGGGCTCGGATAGTTTTCAGAGGGAATCACTACTTCAGCAATAGAGCAGTCACGGGGTAAGAGTTTAGAGCAGGGCAGTGGAGTTGGGAGAGAGAATCAGTCACCGAGGGGGCCAATGATTTAAATTTGTTTTTGTAACTCACTCGCTCCAAGGAGTGATATTTGTCACACAGCACGGAGCAGAGCAGGGCTGAGCTGGGTAACCACCACCACCACCACCACCACCGTTTTGGCCCAGCACCTTTTCTTTAGTGGGGGCCAGTGCCGAGCTCTCTCACTAATGCTCTTGCCTTGCTGTTGCAGGATTCTCAGCAGAGTACCTCAGTTGCATGAGGGATTACATGCCAGCGGCTCACAGGGCCTTCATTCAGACCCTAGCTTCTGGCCCCTCCCTCCGGCAGTTTGTCCTGGCAACAGGAGACGCAGGCCTGCATGCAGCTTTCAACAAGTGCGTGTCGGCGCTGGCGGACCTACGGAGCTATCACATACAGATCGCCACCAAGTACATCACCATCCCGGCTGGGAGGTGCCGAGCGGAGCAGCAGCAGCTCGGGGGCTGCATCCACAAGGGCACGTCAGTGCTCTTAGAAAGGGGAACCGGCGGGACAGGGTTTATGCGCTTTCTCAAAGCCATCAGAGACACCACCCGAAAGGCACAGCTCACGGAGCAGGAGGCAACGGTGCCAACACACTGACCAGCCCACGGTGACGGCACATTCGGATGGGCCCCTCCTTGCCCTGCCCCTCTCCTGGTGCTGTCAGCCCTGTGTTAGCCATGACCCTGAGATGGGATGGGACAGCCGGGGCATGGGGAAGGATTGGGCCTTCTCCTCCACAGTCCAGGGGAGCAGGAAGGGAGCGCCCAGCCTGACCTGTGGACCATTGCAAGTGGGTGTATCCATTGAAACCACAAGGACTGGCTGGGGCCCCTGGCCCATTGAATGGCACCTGTGCACACTTTGCAGCATGGGCAAGGACAACCCAGCCATTACGGCCAGCAAATCCGTTGCTTTCTAGATTACACCATAGATATAAATACAAAGAGCCAGGCATACTGTCATAAATATAAAGGGAAGGGTAACAACCTTAATGTATGCAGTAACATCAAATCCCTCCTGGCCAGAGGTACAGAATCACTTACCTGTAAGGAGTTAATCCAGGGGTTGGCAACCTTTCAGAAGTGCTGTGCCGAGTCTTCATTTATGCACTCTAATTTAAGGTTTCGCGTGCCAGTCATACATTTTAACGTTTTTAGAAGGTCTCTTTCTAGAAAGTCTATAATATAACACTAAACTATTGTTATATGTAAAGTAAAGAAGGTTTTGAAAATGTTTAAGAAGCTTCATTTAAACATTAAATTAAAATGCAGAGCCCCCCAGACCAGTGGCCAGGACCCAGGCAGTGAGAGTGCCACTGAAAATCAGCTCGCATGCCGACTTCGGCACCCGTGCCATAGGTTGCCTACCCCGGGGTTAATCAGTGCAATTAACCTTGTTGGCACCTGACCAGAAGGACCAATGGGGAAAGAAAATACTTTCAAATCAGGGGCTGGGGAGAGGTTTTGTTTGTTCCTTCTGGTTAGAGAGAGAGACCGACCAAGCAGGTAACCCAGCTCCTACTGA
The DNA here is from genome assembly GCF_020497125.1 of Mauremys mutica. Classification (NCBI taxonomy): domain Eukaryota; kingdom Metazoa; phylum Chordata; order Testudines; family Geoemydidae; genus Mauremys; species Mauremys mutica. The sequence continues at coordinate 131,942,135 of NC_059073.1, read as the reverse complement.
TATGATAGCAAGAAAATTTCTGTAATTTTAGATGCATTACTTACAATGTGTTAGCACAGGGAAAATTCACACGCTAAAACAAAAGATCATCTATGAGGGAGGTTTATTCCTGGTTTTGTAACTTTGAAGTTGAGCCTAGGAGTTTTAAATCTTTGTTTTAAATCTTTTTATTACCCTGTAAAATTACCTTCCATCTGGATTTATTTTTTCCTTTATAATAAAGAAGCACCTCTAAAAAATTCTTCTAAGAACCTGATGGGTTTTTAGGACACTAAAAACCAAAGGGTCTGGTCTGTGCTCACTTTGTTAACCTATTTGGTTGGTAGATTATTCTCAAGCCTCCCCAGGAAAGGGGGTGAAGGGGCTTGGGAGGATATTTTGAGGAAACACGAACTCCAAGTGGTCCTTGTCCTAAATCTTTGTCTAAATCACTTGGTGGTGGCAGCAATACCGTCCAAGGACAAGGAAGGATTTGTGCCTTGGGAAAGTTTTAACGTAAGCTGGTAGAAATAAGCTTAGGGGGTCTTTCATGCAGGTCCCCACATCTGTACCCCAGAGTTCAGAGTGGGGAGGAACCCTGACACACACACACACACTGCACTGGGGAGTCTGCTTTGTACCTCTGTCCATATGGTAGCTGCGGTAACAGCACATTTCTGTCCCCTTCCCACCCAGGGCCGGCGCTTCCACTAGGCCACCCAAGGCGGTCGCCTAGAGCGGCAGGATTTGGGGGGTGGCTTTTTGCCGTCCTTGGCAGAAATTCGGTGGCGGGTCCTTCACTCGCTCTGGGACCCGCCGCCAAAGTGCCCCGAAGACGCGGAGCGGAAGGACCCCCGCCGCCGAATGCTCAGAGGAGGAGCGCTGCTGCCTAGGGTGGCAAAAACCCTGGCGCCGCTCCTGTTCCCACCTGGCGGTTATTCGAGCTCTGCCCCGAGCTGGGGTTGCTGAGAGAGACACGCTGCTTCCAGCTCTAACTTCCCCTGCACTCAGGTGATATTTGTGAATCCCCCAGAAGGAGGAAGTGCAAACAGGCTGCAAAGCCACAGGGGGAAGAAAGTTATAATGCAACTTGCTAAATACCTGAGTCCATATCTGGCCTCCGGTTACACTGGCTCCTAGGGGAGCAGCATGCCCACAACCCCAGGGGCCTGCCGCTGGCCCATCAGCCCCTGGGGAGGCTAGTTCAGCATAGCTCCTAGGGAACTGAGCCCTGCCAGGAAATTAAAGCTGTCCTTCCTCTCCTGGGTGAAGACCCCTCCTCTGCCTGCTTGCTCTCCCCAAGGTGCGTATAACCCCTCAGGATCAGTGCAAGGTGAACCCAGACCATTATTTGTGAATCACAGAAGCAGGGAGGGGATAGGAAAAATCCATTTCCTAGCTATGAAGCTACAGGATGTTTAGAACTTACTGAAGATGAGGCCAGAGGTGGCCTGGGGCAAGGTGACCTGCCCCCCACATCCCCCATCATTCAGCCAGAGCTTAGAAACCAATCCTGCCTGGAACATGAGCCGAGAGCGAGCGTGAGCATGAGGAGGAGATGGAGGCAGTCGAGGCAAGGCCACACGCCAGGGCATTGCATGACATGAATGCCTATTCACAGCCCTGGGAAATGGACCGACGTTCCCCCTGCAACACCCAAGCAGCTTCTGCAAACAGTGTCTCAAACTTGTCTGCCAGGAACCCCAAGCGGCAGCCGCAGGTGCAGCTCACCCTGTTGAGAGCCCATCAGTTGGGGATGCAGCTGCAACTTAGAAAAATACAGGCAACCAAAATCCAGGGCAACCGAAAAACACTGCAGCTGCGGCAAGCTGAACAGGCCGAACATGAAAAGCCACCACCAGCAGCTCTGGCCACTGCGCGGCAAAGCCTGGTGAACTTCTGGTCTGGGGCAGACTGGAAGAAATCAGCTGACCTAACTCTCACATTGCCTATCTGGGCTGCAGAGGCTCAGACCCTCCCCGTTTAGCCCAAGTTCAGATTTCAGATCAATGCACTTGTACACCTCGTGGCTGTGGGGGCGGGGGCAGCCGCTGGCTGGGGTATGACAAGAGGAAGTCTGATTCATAAGGGCAGGAACCACTTGAAGAAATCCCCTCCCACCCCACCAAAACCCCAAGCAGGTGCTGACTCATGGCCGGAGTCAGGATGGTCTTGTGGTTCAGAGCCAGGTGTGGAGCCACGACCCCCGCACCCACCCACCCCATTCCAGTTTTACCACCAACCTCCTGCAGGACCCTGGACAAGCCATGTAGGGCCAGATTTCCAGAGAGCTCAGCATTTGGTGTGCACCCCAAGCCCTAAGGCCCCCTTTCCAAGGGCAAACGGACTCAGTGAGCTGTGCTGAGAGAAGAACCCCGACCATACCTTGGGCAAATCAGGAGACCCCATTCTAAGCCAGAGATGGAAGTTACACTTTCCCTGTGTTTGCTGCATTATCTTTCGCCCGAGGATCTTACTTTGCCACCTGAGAAGATGACATTAGGTCTGATGTACTGAGCACTGTGTTGGAATCGCAAGCTGTCACTTTAAGAGTGTGGGGGTGGGGGGAGAGCAGAGTTTCCTGGCCATGCTTGCAGGCTGTGGGACAGGGGCTCTGTGGGAAAGTGCCCTCAGTCAGTCCACAGGAGGCGTATGTAATAGTCTCATTTTGCAGAGGCAGATAGTTTAAAAATTTTGGCCAGCGGCATAAGGACCTGAATAGTCAAACTTGGATAGCCAGTTTTAGGGGCCAAATTGACTTGCCCTAGGTCGTCATGCACAGAGCCAATCCAGGGCAGAACCAGCAGAGAGCCCCAGGAGTCCTGGCTCCCAGACCTTTGGTGGCTTTCCATGGAACATTTATAGAAACGAGCCCAGTAATGCTGACAACCTCAAGGAGACTAAGCAGCAAAGAATCCTGTGGCACCTTATAGACTAACAGACGTCTTGCAGCATGAGCTTTCGTGGGTGAATACCCACTTAAGTGTTCCCAGCAGAGAAGCTCTGGCGAGAGAGCTGGGCTGAACGGAGAAGGAAGAGCAGGGACTGAGAACAGTGAAGGATTTTAAATGTTTTTGCTCTGAGCTTTCACATTCAGTTAGGACAACTCAGTCACCCTTCCTTTAGGGCTGGTATCTGTGCTCAACACCTTGAGCAGGGCTGCACTTAAGCAGAGTTTGCTAGGGCTCTTTACAGTTTGCTCAGTCTTGTCTCATTTGCCTAATCAGACAGCAGCCTTAGCCTTGTCCGCATTAGCCACCTAGTGGGCAGGGAGTTTTGTTCCCATGTATCACTGAAACAATTAGCTTGGCAATCAACATAGCCGTATTCCAATGACCCTCCCATAAATAGCTGTTTGTTACACTCCATTAGCTGGGTGCATGCAGTAGGTACAGATGCATATTATGCTCCAGTGACAAGCACATTAGCAGCATGTAATTTACTAATGCAAATTAAAACAGGCATTAGTATCTTATGCTCTATTTGGCATTGGCAAATTCATAACAACATTAGCATACATTTAATCATTAGGAAGTTAGCTGGAACCTCAAAGAAATCCTCAAGTGACATGAAACGTGTATTAGGAAATTATTTTATGCCCTGCTGTGATGTGCTTATTTTTGTGACAGCAGCTTCAGTTTTGGTTTCCATTAACGTATGTGCTAATAATATCCTTGGCAGAGCCAAGGTAAATCAGCAGCACCTTATCCAAGCACAGAGATGAAGATACAGCCTGTGCCTAGTACAGCATACATTGTTCCCTTTGGGGAGAGAACAAAATACTTTAGCGCTCTTCTTACTTGGCTGGTGTCCAGGGCTGCTTGAGGGGAACTGTGGGCCTTGCTGGAACAATAGCCAACAGGCATCAGCACTGACAGGTTCTGTACTTAGCATCATGGTTTTTCATTCCAGTGCAGTGTCTGAGCTTGATTAAAAGCTCCTGCAACCAGAGGAAAGGCCGCTTGGGTTAGTAGATGGGGGCACTAGGCTAGGAGTCAGGAAACCTAGGTTCACTGATTTCAAATCCAGAAGGATCTATTATGATCATGGATCATCTGACCCAGACCAGAGAACCTCACCTGGTGATTTCTGCTTCAAGCCCATAACTTCTGTTTTAGTTATTGCAGTGGCTCTGCCTCGGACCTGCTCTATGACCTCAGACAAGTCACTTCCTCTCTGTGCCTCTGTTTCCTCTCCCACCTTTTGTCTGGTTTCTGTATTTACAGAGTGTGAGCTGGGACTTTCTCACTATGCATCTGGGGGCTGCACAATCTCAGTCAGGGCCTTTAGGTGCTACCGCATTACAAATAATAGAACACCCCTCCCCCCCCCCCCCGCACACCCACGTGGGGTGTAGATCTCCCTACCAAAGCAACAGTTACCAGTGGGACCTCTCACATTCTAGACAGCATGTGTCTTCTTTAAAAAAAATTAAAAAAAAAAAAACGGTAGGACTAAGGACCACAGAACCTGCTCTCCCTTTTTCTGTGGGAGATGAACATGCTGTGATGCTAGTTTAGTGTCCTCATGAGTCCATGTAACTCCAATAGCCCGCCGCATGCTTAGAGTCCCTGTGGGGTAATTCTTTGGGAGTTCAATGGAGATACCAAGGGCTAGACCCTCAGCTTGTGTAAATCCAGTTAAGTCCATGGAGCTTGGCCGATTTTCACTCACCAACGATAGTTCCAAACTCCTTCATGACCCCTACAGGTGCTGCACAGCCGGAGGAAGAGTCCTGCTCTTTGGAGTTCGAGCCAAGACCAGTAATAGGACAAATTTGTCCTATCTAAGGTGCCCAGTTGCAGAGCCACAAGCAAGCAATGCCAAGAACCCATGTGTGCACAGCTTCTCTCACTGGGACCTCACCTTCAGCATGGAGGGCTGAGATAAGCTGGTTCACTGGGGTTGCGGCTACAAGCAGAGGAAGTCCTGCTCTGGCCACAGCAAGCGCAGGTTTGCTGTGCAGCAGAGGGAAGGCAGGGTTCCCAGATCCTTTACGGGGTGCTGGAGCTCATCCGCACTGGGGCGTGGGGGAAGAAATTGAAGGCAGGGCTGCTGGCCATTCCGCTGGCGTGTGCATGTATGGGCAGTAGCAGCTGTGTTGACTACTGTGTGAGAGGAGGAGAGGAAATATTTGAACCCCCCCCCGCCAGGCTATTATCAGAAAGAGCACCCAGGAGACACAGGAAAGGCCGCGCTACGGAGCCAGGTTTTGCAGAGCAGACCGCGGGAGCCACATGGGTCAGATTTTCAGGACAACAGTGGGGACTGTAACTGACACAAGTGAACGTAACAGAAGCCGCAGGGCACTTGGCATTGGCAACAGGGGCGGCTTCCCTACAAGGCGGGGGTAGGGTCTAAGCTATCAGAGAGGAGCGAGAGGCTGGCTGACGTTAGGTCAGCCAACTATTGCACTCTTTTCCCAGGCGGTTCCTTGGGAAAACACACACACACACACCAGTTGTTGCACATCTCAGACCTGCATGATAGCTGTTCAAAGGAGGGGAGAGGACTCTTGTATCCAAGGCTGGAATGCAGAGGCATGGCTAGGGAGGAGGCAGAACATAATTGCCTACAGTGGAACTTGCTGTTTGCTTTGGGAACATGCTTTGGGATCTTACAGCAGAGCATGAAGGGGTGGACCCTCAGCTGAGGTGACTAAGGGGGCAGGCAGGCAGAGCTGACTCAGAGCAGGGAAGTGCCTGCCTATTTGAGTACCAATATTCCCAAAGGAAGTCCAGGGTCCCACAATATGTCTCCCCTGCAACCACTGGCCCAGCCTGACCTGCTTATCTTGCCAGCCCTGTGCAGATCACAATGCAGCGTGGTCTCCCTGCACCACCATTCAGAGGTTCAAGCTAAGGATTTGATCCTTTTTATTGAAGGCCAGATCCTTAAACCGCTTTCCGACGGCCTAGGATGCAGTAAGCAAAGGCCCTGCTTAAAACCATCTAGTGAGTCAAACTTTACCCATTCCCATTCTAGGTCTCCCTCTCCCCTAGCTTCACACCAGCTACCCGTATCACAGTGCTAATGCTTGGCCAGCAGAGATCGTCCCCATGCATTCTTGACACGCGCGCCTACTGTTCTACTAGTCCACACAGCGTGTATACATCGCCCTGTACGGACATAGCTAGGATGGCAACATACATACATAAGGTGCACCTCTATCTACTGGAAACTGCAGTGTCTGGAGACCGCATTGGCTGCAGGTCAGAGGAAGTGCCTTGCGAGTCATTGTCAGCATCAACTACAGACCATCTTTTGCTACAGCACAGGAAATGACAAGCACCCTAGTGCAATGGAGACATGTGCCTTCTCTGATGGGCTCATTTTCGGTTACGAATGGACATATGGAAATATCCTAATGTCTATTGAATTTATTTGGAATTAAACCAATAGGGCTTGATAGATATTCACCCGCCCTGTTAAATTCTGCTGGGTTTTAGAATGATATTTTTAATAAGGTTCCCAAGTCAAAGAGCTAAAGATTATCAAATTCCACAGGAGTATCCAGAACACACACACACACACACACACACACACACACACACACACACACCTTAACAGAGAATGAGAATCTTTCTACAGGACTTTTCCATAAGGGGATGTTGCTTAGAGTAGAGTTTGCTCCACACTCGGCCTTATCAGCAACCTTTAATCATGTTTACTCAGAATCCTCACTGGCCACTGGGTCTAGGCCCAGGACAAAGGTTCAGTACCTCTGGATTCCAGGGGAAATGCTTCACTTACTCAGCACATTACCAGTGTGCTTATTTGATGCTTCCTATGGCAGGGCCAGTGCCCCGATAGAGTCTGAACTGTCTCTTAGGCAGTAGGTTTTACTCTCCCAGACTGAGGCCGAGTTCATATGTCTAACGATGGAGAATAACAACAAAAATGAGGAGAAACCGCTTTTTACTTTAAGAAGATTTCATCTCTCTGAAGATTATGGCTTCCTTCTTCCAAATCCTCTGGTAGGGACTCTCTCTCTATACGAGACATTCATGTCAAGGGAAACGCAACACTTTCAAACAGAAGGGTTGGTGGGCAGTTTTCTTATTCTATAGCAATAGCTTATAAATTGAATCATTTACTAATATTTATTTATACACAAATACCATTTGTTTGTGCTTAAATATTTTAACAAAATTAAATAGAGGACAAGATTTTAATTCTTAAAAAGCAATAAAAGTGCCAGGAGAGGGGAAATGAAACCTTCACTGGACACCAAAGAATTGATCTTGTATTTACAGATTTTTACCAAGTCTGAGTACAGGGGAGAGTGAGCTTTAGAATACAGACTTTCAGCTTTAATCCTTTTTAAAAAGTGACAGCAAATTATAAATGGTACTCCTTGAGCAGAAGCTTGCAGAGATGCCGAGAAATCAATTCAAGATTATGCAAATAAAATGTTGAGAAACATGATACAGACAGGGAAGTTAAACAAGTGTAGTTTAATATCCAGTAGCTTGTGTTTAAATCGCAGTGCCAGCACTTAAAAAGGCCCAATCCTATAAAATTCTAATACTAATTGCTGACAGCCCCACTGGCTTCACCTGCTCAGAACCTGGCAGGATTGGGTCCTTAAAGTCATTGTATTTACAGTCACTAGGATGGTAACTGACATTCCAGTTCCTTCCAAGCTGGAAAAAGACCATGTTCTGCAGATAGTGAAATGCCAGAACAGCAGGATTGATTGCCTTCTGCACACACTGAGACAGCACGTTAGGAAAGACATGGACAAATTGGAGAGAAAAGCAACAGAAATGATAAAAAGGTTTAGAAAACCTGACTTACGGGGAAAGATTTAAAAAACAAACAAAACAAAACAAAAAACTTGGCCATATTTGCTTTTGAGAAAAGAAGGCTGAGGGGAGACAACAGTCTTAACATATTTGAAGGGCTGTCATAAAGGGGATGGGGGATCATCTGTTCTCCATGTCCACCAAAGAAAGGTGGAGAACTAATGGGCTTAAATTGCAGCAAGGGAGATGTAGTTAGAAGGTTATTATTCCTAATATCTAACCTACCAGGGTAGTTAAGCTCCAATGATGGGGATTGTACAGCCTCCCTATTCTAGAGCTTTTCAAGAACAGGTTGGACAAATCCCTGTCAGAGATGGTCTAGCTTTACTTGGGCCTGCCTCAGCACAGGGGGCTGGACTTTATGACTTAGAGGTCCCTTCCAACCCTATGCTTCTATGAACACCCACTCCCCTTTGGAGTCTCTCAGATGAGCCGAGTACTGGAACCAAAGAGTCCTGGTATCCACAGTGGTGCTATTTAAGGCAATTACCAGAATGTGAAATGGTTATAAATGTTTGTGCATAGTTGTATCCAACTTGGGATAAAAAAAAAATCATGATTCTCACACTATTCAGAGTTGTTATAAAGTCCCAGTGGTGCGATTACATGGCTAGCTACACCTCTCCCTGGTCTCTCTGACTGCACCCCCTCAGATATCGGGGTCTCTCTCTCCCCCCTCCCCCCAGGGCAGAGTTCCATAATTCTCCCCATTTAGGCCAGGCCCTGAGCGATATACCCTGCATATCAACCATGCTTAGCCTGCAGGTCTGACTAGGTTTGGCGCATGCAGTTCTTCCCTTTGGGAGTCTGAGCCTAGTGGGGATTACAGTGACCAGACAGTACTGTTCAGAAGGCTGTCTATTTTGCAACCAGAACAAAGCGTTTAGAGAAAAGGGATTTTAAAGAGAGCGCCTCTACCTGTCTATCTTACCGAACGGCTTACTATCCCTGAAGCAGACCTCATTTCTTCAGGCACATCAATGGGTCCTATGTATCAGTCTGGTTCCACCCAGACAAACAATCACTCCCCCTCTTAGACTCCCTTTTTAAACTGCCACAGCCCTTTTGATTTCCAGGCTTTGGCCCTGCTCATCAAAACCCGTTTTGTAAGATGCCTGGAGCCAGGATGTACAGTCTTCAAAGTTAATAGTTCAACCATCATCTCTCAAGAACCCTCAAGTGTTTACCAAGGGGTGGATTATCTTGAGCCATTCTGTTTCCTTTCAGTCCTCCTCATTAAGTTAAGTCCATGTAGTCATCCGTAATATCCCAGTAACTAGGTCAACATACATGGTTCACCAGTTATTACAGAGCGGCTCCATTTCCCTCACATGCTGCACTCAGAGACATGTTACTACACAAGAATCTGTCATTAAACAACAGCAACAAAAGCTTTGCAGAGAAAGTCTGAACAAGTGACCCCTATAAAAGCTTTAAAAAAAAAAATCAGAAGCCAAATAAAAACCATGAGATTTCTTAAAATATTGGGTTCTTTTTAAGTCACCTGGGGCCTGACTCAGCTTTTGAATGCTTGGGGTTTGTCAATACTGTGTTAGCTGAGGCATTGAACGCGTCACAGCCAAACAGCTCCCAATGCAGGGATTGCTGCCTGCTTGGATCTGTTCTTTGTCTGCATCTCAGAGAATGACTGGTCTAGAGCCAAGCTACAATATGCTGCTATGGTAATGTAACCATCATAATTATGTACATAGTCACTAAAAGTGGCACCCTTGGCGTGTGCATCTCTGCTGGGGAAGGAGTTATATTCTCCCTGCAGGGACTGTGCTTGTGTCTGTTTGGAAAGTGCTCAGCAATACCAGAAAAATAAACAATTCAATTCAAACCAGATCCCCTGCCCCCATCTGCTCATTGCAGGCCCCAAAACATCACAAAAGTACTTTCAGCAGCAGCTCATTTTCTTCCCCTTTTGGCACATAAGAGATAATGTAAAAGTTCCACACCCATCCTCAGAGATAAGACATCCTGAAAGTCTTGTGCACCATCATGGCTGGGCAGACACACAAGAGGGGTTGGATTTTTCAGGGAGCTCAGCTGAGCTGAGTGGTAGTTTCAGACGCTGGCAACCTGAGCTCGGTAGTGCAGCCAAATTGCTACTCAGTTTTTCATGCAATTCTCTGCTATTCCCAAATAAAGCCTCACTCCCATGAGAGGAGTGAGAAACCTATGAAAATGACTCAATTTGTGCTTTAAAAAAAAAGTCTCAATTCTAATTTAATGGAGATGGAAGGGACTGACATTGGAGAAAATCCTAAAATAGCCCTAAACTCCCCCACTGGCACCATGGGGTACATCCCTCCCTGCATGCTGGGCACCTCCACAATATACTCCCTTCTTTGCATCTGTGTTTTAAATACCATCAACCGTCCTTGAACAAAGTGGGAAAAGAAGCTCATTTAAATGGATTGCAAGTCAGCTAGTACTGTGCTGTTTGGGTCCCTGCTGCAATGAAGATGGAAATGCCTTAGGGCAATGTCAGGAAAGGAGCCTGTCCTCTCCGTTAACTTGCCTCTGATCACTGGGATCACCGGAGGCAAAGGGGTGAGAGAACAAGCGATTTATTTCACATCAGTTATCACTGGGTCATTACAATGGCATTTTTAAAAGCAGAAAAAACTCCATTAAACCTTCGTCCTGCTCAGATCCCACACAAGGAAATAGCCACTTAGTTTACATTGATCCCAGATAAAATATAAAAGCCACGTGGCCCTGAAGGGAATTATTCTTCATGAAAATCAGTGAATACAAAATACAGTGAAAGGATCAGGATTCTCCAGTTGAAGAAAGGCGGCTTTATTGTTTCCCCCCAGAAATATGACACACCCCCACCCACTGCTCTTTTTAAGCACCATAGCATTTAACAAGAAGAAAGAGGACGCAGGCTAATAATTAGCCAGATATTGCCTGGTGGGGCACTGTGCAAGCGTCCAGACACACCTCAATTCCCCATTACTCCAGTCTTGGACTCCCTGAACATGCAGCTCTACCAGTCATGCCAATCAATCCCACCCTGCAGTCCCGCCTGCTACGTCAGTCACACCACCCTGAACTTTGCGGATGCCCCTTCTTCCAGCCCCAAAGCATCCATTACTACCCCAATCATCAAATTAGGGGTCAGTGGGGAGATACAGCCAATGACTTTTTATGGCACCAGTTCCTAACAGAATTGTTTGTTTGATGATTTAAGGCCTTTTTTTCTGTTCTAGAGCGAACTCCCTGCTCCCTATGGGCCTTGGATGGAGATTGCCAACAACCTGCCTCACCTGATCCAGAGCCATCAGCTCCGTTCACAAGTGTACAAGGTGCCTATTTAATCCTCTGCTTGAATTCTAGATTCTTGGGGATTAATCTCAAGTTAATGTTGGTGCCAGTCACCTCCGCACCTGCAGCACTGGACCCTCATCTTCAAACAAAGCTAAACACAAACATTGAAGGAAACAGATTCCAATGTATCGGGATTAAAAAACCAAAAGGGGAGAAAAGTAAAACAAAAAACACCCACAGCTTCTCCTCTACAGTGTGTAATACGGAGAGAATTCCTTCAGGTGTCACTAGAGGTAAAGCACAAAGATGGGCCGGGACTCATCATTTCAGCTAGAAAGCAAATAGGTTTTGGAGTTAATCATAACATGGAACTATTCCAGATTCCTGCATCTAGAGCTTTGCTGCAGCACTTTTAATCTCAAATTAGCTCTCTTTGATTTAAAAAAAAAAAAAAAAAAAAAAGGACCAGATGTGAGAGGGAAGAACACCTTTCTGTAAAGCTTTTCTAAAACTGTGATTCTCAACCAGGGGTACTCAGAGGTCTTCCAGGGGGTACATCAATTTAGCTAGATATTTGCCTAGTTTAACAACAGGGCTACATAAAAAGCACTAGTGAAGTCAGTACACATTAAAAATGTCAGACAGTGACTTGTTTATACTGCTCTATATTATACACTGAAATGTAAGTACAATATTTATATTCCAATTGGTTTATTTTGTAACTATATGGTTAAAATGAGAAAATAAGCAATTTCAGTAATAATGTGCTGTGACACACTTGTATTTTTTATGTCTGATTTTGTAAGCAAGTAGGTTTTAAGTGAGGTGAAACTGGGGGTATGCAAGAGAAAGACGCCTCAAAGGGGTACAGTAGTCTGGAAAGGATGAGAGCCAGCGCTCTAAAAAGACCAGGGGTTTACCATATAGTAGTGCTACAACTGAGAAGTTCCATCAGTGTAATAAGCCCTATTATAAAGGCAGAAAGAAGAGAAGGCTGAGCAGAGCAGAGAAACCGTTTGTGCTGAAGATGGCAAGGATATTTCACAGAGGTGACAGAGCACAGGGATGGGCATCAGGATGCCTGGGTCCTGTTCCGAGCTCAGACTTTGACTTGTTTTGTGATGCAGGGCAAATTACTTTGCTTCAGGGCCTCAGTTGATGGGAGGAGAATCTCTCCCCAGGGCACTGGGAGTTGGCCAGGTGCACTGAGATCTCTGGTGGTGGTAATTTTTACCACTCTAAAATGCCTTTCACAAGTTTCTCGTTGGCAGATGCCCCAGCTGAGCAGTCAGCATCTCAAAGGGCATCGAGAGCTACACTTGGCCCACCTCGCACTCAGCTTCATCACGATGGGGTTCATCTGGCAAGAAGGAGAGGAGGAGACCGTCAAGGTAAAAGCAGCACCAAACAGGTTATTTGCTCTTTGAAATCAAGAAGATTTTGCTCTTTTCAGATTAATGCCACCAGAATAGGCAGCAGAATGGCCCCCTCCAGGTAAAATGTTTGTACCTGCAGAGAGCTGGAGAGTCCATGCTGAGCTGGGAACGGCTTGTGCTATTGCCAGCTACAAAGCTCTGAACTTACCTGACATCAGCCAGCATCTATAGCAAAGTGCAGCGTGAGGGTTTGTCTTCTACACTGCAGAAAAAGGAACCGTCTTACCTCGGGTTAAAATAGCAGCCAAGACATGGGAACTCGGCTTTTCACTCAGGTTGGCAGCCTGAGTTCAAACCCCAGCTTCCCTGTAGGCTTTAACTTCAACCCAGATTGCTGGGTCTTCCTTCCTACTTCAACCCGAGTTAAGAACACTCCTTTTTTTGCAGTGTAGATGTACTCTTGGCGTCTGAGACCAGGTTGTCCCTGGCCCCCTGCAGACGAGGAGCCTGCTACATTTAACATTCCAACTGGATCATTTTCAGGAGAAAATGAATAAGCACAAGTTTGTGTCTTCCAGCTTCTGCCACGAAACCTTGCTGTTCCCTACTGGGAGATCTCTCAGATGCTGGGACTGCCTCCTATCCTGGTTCACGCAGATTTTGTGCTAGCCAACTGGAAGAAAAAGAATCTTAATGGGTAAATGCAAGAACAATGAAATCTACATCTGGACAGACTGAAATAGAGTTGTTACAGTGGTTGTGTCAGGTATCAAATCAGCACAAATGCAACCATTGGTCAATCTAGCAGGAAGGTTTAAGACCATTTTTGTCCATTTAGATTTAGATTTTAGCTCTAACATTTTGATAATCCTTTAAAATATTCCCTGTCCTACTCTGTTCTGAGCCTGGCTGGCATGAACGATGAATATTCCCTACAAAGATCTTTTCAGGTTTGGTGGGAGAGTTCAGCTCTTTGTCAATTGAGGGAGGTTGTGGTGTGCGCACACAGGAAAACAGGAGCCAATGCCACATTACTGTTAACATCAGTGTTAGGACAAAATCTCATTCTGAAGCGCGCGCGCACACATCCACCCCCCCATCCCCCCGTGTCTTTGGTAATAGATTCCATTTCTATATAGTGATTTGTTATTCCTGTTTCCTTTTCTTACACATTTGCTGTCAACACCCGAAACTCCTGTAGGCCTTTGGAAATTGAGTAAGTATCTAATATGCTTATTTATTTAACTGTATTAGCTTTGTTTCAATTCAATTATTTGCTCCATCACCTCAGGGCTCTTTTAGTTTACATCTGTCTCCTGCTACATGAGCACAACATAAAACAGCTCACTCTTGGGCAGAGGAATTCCAGTGCCACTTAGCAGCAGCTGGGTGGCCTCTACGTGACCCCCAGACTTCTGTAAACCAGATTACAGCTGTGATCTTTCACACATAGGTATGGATGGTGGAGACGATGGACTCGGCACATTAGGTGCATGTGGGGTGCTGAACTCCTTTGAAAAAAAATCAGACCTTACATGCCCCAGCATGCATTGCCCCACTTTGATCAGAGGGGCTGGCAGTAGGACCTACGAGCCACTTGCAATTCTCACAGGAGGCAGGTGCTGCCATCTGCAATGCAGACGTCTTCCACTCTGAATGTCCAAAGACTTGGGCATGTTAGGTGGGTTCTCAGTGTGTGGCATCCTCTCCCAAATGCGGATGTGGCAGCTGGGGAAGGGGATAAAGAGGAGGAAGGTATTCTATATCCCCACACTGCTACCTAACCAGATGCAATATTTGTAGCTACTAGAGCCTGCCCAAAGCTAGGGCAAACAACAACACTTGTGTTGCAGGGTCTGGCTAGAACCTGGCTGCACTTCAGAGCAATGAAGGGCCAATTAGTCTCATTGCTAGAATGTGTGTGTTTCAATCTCCACATGTTATGTGTGTTTTCAAAATTCTCCTCCTTAAAGGAATCTGGACACCATCTTTTCACTGCCTGGCGGAGAGAGTTTGAGAGGATTCATTCTAGTTACTCTCCTTGTTGAGAAGGCAGCAGTGCCTGGGGTTAAGGTACAGTACAACTCGTACAGCGCCCTCCTGGGCGAACATTCCTCTCTTAATGCTTTACGACTCTGGATGCAATTCACTCAGATCTCCAGAGACATAGGCAAAGCAGACAGGAGGTCACAGGTATCAGTGGGATGGCCTATTGTCAAAAGAGTCTGTTGAAAAACGGTGGTCTGCCCTGCAGTCAGTCAACACAATCCAATCTGAGTCAGATTTACTAGGAATTAAACAGAAGGTAAAGATGAAGGGTCACCTGTTCCAGCCTGGCCCAGATCTGTAGTACCCCATCCTGACAAATGGCCACTCACCTGGAAGAGGAGGGGCGGCTGTTCTCAGAAGACACAGGCTGCTTTGTTAGCAGTCTTGGCAAAGAACTACATGGGATATGTAGAGTGAAGCTGCCTAGCAGGTGTTCCCCGGGGGAAGGTTCTCCCTGTGTTTGTGTAGAACGTGCATACACGAATGCTTGCACTGCTACTGCCCATGCTCCCCCTGTGCTGTCGATTAACAGAGACTGTCACAAACATGGCCAAGGAGACCAATGTCTGCCACTACTCAGGAAGTCACTTGTGCAATCCTGCATTGGGGGCACTGATGGGCACACAACCCCCATCTCTCCTGTGCTTTGGTTTGGGAAATCCCGTCCCAGCATCTGCAGGGTTTCAGAGGTTGGAATTCAGAACCATCTGCACCCTATAGCACGATGGCAGTTTGCTTAGGTTTCTCTTACCATGGCAAGGTGAGAAAGCCCTGCCAGGTGAGCTCAGAATGAGCCAATAAGATAAGGAGAGAGGGGGCAGTGTGCCCAGAAGCACACCGAGGGCACATAAACCCACGTTTCTCCAGTACATCACAGCTCTTCCACTGCTCTCTTACAGGCCATTGTTCAGGCAGGTAATGCCATCCTGCAGCCTGACAAAGAGGCCCTGCATAAGGCCCTGCAAGAGATGGCAAAGGCCATTAAAGAGATGACTGATGCTTTGAAACGGATGCACGGTAATAATACTTCTTCACACTTAAATGTCTTTAGATCACTGTACAAACATTAATTCATTGGGATACAGGAGCAGAAATACATTTGCACTCAGGAGTATAGTATCGGGGGTAGCCGTGTTAGTCTGTATCCACAAACACAACAAGGAGTCCTCCGGTGGCACCTTAAAGACTAACAGATTTATTTGGGAATAAGCTTTCGTGAGTAAAAACCCACTTCTTCAGGCACTGTTATACTGACACACGAAGAGAAGGGAGTTACTGCACACGTGGAGAACCAGTGTTGACAGGGCCAATACAATAGTCCACTCCCAATAATTGAGAAGGTGGTGTCAATTCCAAGAGAGGAAAAGTTGCTTCTCTAATGAGCCAGCCACTCCCAGTCCCTATTCAAGCCCAAATTAATGGTGTTAAATTTGTTACTCACCAGCAGCTACACACCACTCCACAGAAACACTAACACAGGAACCAAACCCTGTAACAAGCCTCGTTGCCTACTCTGTCCCCATATCTACTCTAGCGACACCATCAGAGGACCCATCCACATCAGCCACACCATCACAGGCTCATTCACCTGCACATCTACCAATGCGATATATGGCATCATGCGCCAGCAATGCCCCTCTACCATGTACATTGGTCAAACTGGACAGTCTCTACATAAAAGGATGTTTGATTTGTGTCCATTTATCAGGAATAGTAACATACAAAAGCCAGTAGAGGAACACTTCAGTCTCCCTGGGCATTCTATAACCGATTTACAAGTAGCCATTCTTGAACAAAAAAACCCTTCAAAAACAGACTTCAAAGAGAAACTGCAGAACTAAAATTCATTTGCAAATTTAACACCATTAATTTGGGCTTGAATAGGGACTGGGAGTGGCTGGCTCATTACAGAAGCAACTTTCCCTCTCCTGGAATTGACACCTCCTCATCAGTTATTGAGCTCCATTGAACACACACAGCTACAGTTAATTGTCTGAGATACAGCAGCCAGGTAGGGCCCAAACCAGGATTGTCCCCACAATGGACAATGTGGACCTCTTTATGAGAGTCCCCCTGGTCTAAGTGTGAGAGGAGTTCGGGCTGCAACTCTGTTATTACACATCCTTATAAATGACCAGTTCTTTTTATACAACAGCTCCTGGCTTTACCAGACGTTCATGCCCCCTCCTCTCCATTCAAGTACAGCGGGGGGTAATGTTAGCCACACTGACTTCTGAACCCTGTGATTCTCCGCTGTCACCGGCGGGCTGCAATCAGACTTTGCCAGCAGCAGTGTCATCCTGCACTGACAAGGAACACAGACAGGCATAGACACTGCGATGCATTGGTTTCAAGTGAAGTTACCTTGACGTGCTTAGGTGGGGAGAGCATGTTTGCTGCACAAAACACATCTGAAATGTGCTCAGACACCCAGGGTGACAGACAGAACTTAATGGGTCCCACAGTATTCTTGCCAGCAAGTTAAAGAAGTATGGGCTGGATGAATGGACTATAAGGTGGATAGAAAGCTGGCTAGATCATTGGGCTCAATGGCTCCATGTCTAGTTGGCAGCCAGTATCAAGTGGAGTGCCCCAAGGGTCGGTTCTGGGGCCGGTTTTGTTCAATATCTTCATTAATGATCTGGAGGATGGCGTGGATTGCCCCTCAGCAAGTTTGCAGATGACACTAAACTGGGAGGAGTGGTAGACACACTGGAGGGTAAGGATAGGATACAGAGGGACCTTGACAAATTAGAGGATTGGGCCAAAAGAAATCTGATGAGGTTCAACAAGGACAAGTGCAGAGTCCTGCACTTAGGACGGAAGAATCCCATGCACTGCTACAGACTAGGGACTGAGTGGCTGGCAACAGTTCTACAGAAAAGGACCTAGGGATTACAGTGGATGAGAAGCTGGATATGAGTTGACAGTGTGCCCTTGTTGCCAAGAAGGCTAACAACATTTTGGGCTGTATAAGTAGGGGCACTGCCAGCAGATGGAGAGATGTGATAATTCCCCTCTATTCGACATTGATGAGGCCTCATCTGGAGTACTGTGTCCAGTTTTGGGCCCCACACTACAAGAAGAATGTGGAAAAATTGGAAAGAGTCCAGCGGAGGGCAACAAAAATGATTAGGGGTCTGGAGCACATGACTTATGAGGAGAGGCTGAGGGAACTGGGATTGTTTAGTCTGCAGAAGAGAAGAATGGGGGGAGGGATTTTATAGCTGGTGTCAAATTACCTGAAGGGGGTTCCAAAGAGGATGGATCTAGACTGTTCTTCTTCGAGTGATTGCTCCTATGCATTCCAGTTAGGTGTGCGCGCCGCGCGTGCACGGCATCTCGGAACTTTTTACCCTAGCAACACCGGCGGGCCGGCTGGCGCCCCCTGGAGTGGCGCCGCTATGGCGCTAAATATATACCCCAGCCGGCCCGTCCGCTCCTCAGTTCCTTCTTACCGCCCGTGACGGCCAGTTGGAACTGTGGGGTACTCTTCGTTCTCCACGATCCCTAGCGTTCACATCTTTCTTGTATATAGTTAGTTTGGTAGTTAGTTTTACAGTTTTAGATAGTTAGTTAGTGTATATAGATAAGGTGAAAGGGGGGGGGGTTCCCCTTTTTACCTCACCCGGTGCGGGCTCATGCCCAAGGCACCAGGCTTTAAGCCCTGCGCGGCGTGCCAAAAGCCTATGCCCATCGGAGACCCGCACGACGCCTGTCTCCGTTGCCTGGGCGAAGGGCACAGAACGGACAAGTGTGCGATCTGCTCGACGTTTAAACCGCGGACCCGAAAAGAGCGGGATATCCGCCTGAAGCAGATTCTGATGGAGGCGTCGCTTCAGCCACCGGCACCGTCCGCGCCGGCACCGTGAACTGCCTCGGTGCAGAGCGCACCGGCGGCACCGAGGCACTCCACCTCCGCGGCACCGCTGTCGCAGAAAGCGGTTAAGAAGTCTCGGCACCATTCGCTTTCGCCCGCGAAGAAGCAAAGGCTAGCGAAGGCACTGGCTCAGGCTCGCGCCGAAGACTTAGCGAAAGCGGCGGCGCTCCTGGCGGCCCCCGCGGGGCCCGTGTACAAGCCGTGCACCGGACCCTTGACTCCGGCGCCGCAAGGCCCGTCGAGTCTGGCGCCGCCACGCTCCCCGGTGCCGTCCGAGGTTGAGCCCCGGCTGCCGTCAACGCCGGAGACATTTGCCTCCGCGCGAGAGCTAATCAAGCTAATAGAGGCAGCAGGCCTCCGGCCCCCGGCACCGCCGGTGCGGGCTGTCGTGTCGGCGGGGAAGCCGGCAAGAATGACCCGGCCGCCGTCCCTGGACAGGCGCCACGGACGACGCACCCGGTCCCGGTCCGGCGGCAGATCTCCATCACGTCGATCGCGATCTCGGCACCGCTCGCCTTCGCGGCACCGATCGCTGTCGAAACGTCGGTCGCAGTCCCGGTGCCGCTCGTCATCGCGGTACCGGTCGTACTCCCGACGCCGCACGAGGTCCAGGTCGCCATCCCGTCGGCACCGTACAAGATGGCCACCCCGGCACCGCTCCCGGCACCGTGACTCGCGAGGGCGTTCACGGCACCGACGGTCCCGGCACCGGTCGAGCTCCCGGCACCGGTCGAGCTCCCGGCACCGTGGCGGACGTCACTCCCGGTCGCCTTCCCGGTACCGACCAGAGCGACCTCGCGCTTCTTTGCCATCCGGGGACGGACTGCCCCATTCGGCAGCGCACTCTGCGAGCGCTTCGGCACCGCCATGGCCTTCTCGACCCGAGTCGGTCGCTTCCGGCACGGACGGATACGGACTCCTGCCACCCACCCCACGGGACCATCCTCAAGGGGCGCAACCGTGGGGTTTTTGGGTTCCATGGGCCCAGTACGAGGCCCAGGGGGTGCCTTTTCCACCAAGGCCCCCCGCGTCAGAGCGCAGAGTCCCAGAGGCGACGGTATCCAGACCGGCCCCTTCGCCGCCGGCGGCGGATGCGGTAGCCTCGGAGTCCCAAGGCCATGCGCAGCCCGCACCCTCTGACGGGCAGGTGCCGGACCCCTCTTCGGAGACGGTCGTCCACGGGTTGTCCTCCTCGTCCTCGCCTGATGAGGCTGTGGCCGGTGCAGCGACTAAGGAGCCTCCCCCCATTGATGTGAGAGCTCACCAGGACCTCCTTCGTCGTGTGGCGACGGCGATGGCCTTGCCCATAGAGGAGGTACACGAGGACGAGGACCCTATCACCAACGTGGTCGAGGCGGACATGCCGGTGCGCGTTGCACTTCCATTTGTACGGACGGTGCAGAAGAACGCCAACACCATCTGGCAGACGCCAGCGTCCGTGCCCCCTACAGCCCGTGGTGTTGACCGAAAGTACTCTGTCCCTCCCACGGGCTATGAATATTTGTATATACATCCGACCCCGGACTCCCTGGTAGTCCAGTCGGTTAATGACAGGGAGCGGCACGGTCAACCGGCTTCGGCGCCCAAGTCAAAGGACGCGAAGCGTATGGACCTGATAGGCCGAAAGGTCTATTCTGCAGGAGGCCTGCAAATGAGGATTGCCAACCAGATGGTCCTTCTCGCCAGGTACGTCTTCGACATCCTGATGTCCCTGGCGAAATTTACCGAGCTCCTGCCGTCAGCCTCCCGACAGGAGTTCACGGCCATGTTGGAGGAGGGACGGAGGTCGTCCAGATCCTCCATTTCAGCCACCCTCGACGCTGCAGACTCGGGTGCGAGGACATTGGCCTCAGGGGTCACAATGAGGCGTATCGCCTGGCTGCAGTCTTCCACCCTGCCGCCGGAGGTCCAATATACGTTACAGGACCTTCCCTTTGATACTAAAGGGCTGTTTTCTGAGAAGACGGATTCTAGGATCCAAACTTTAAAAGACGGCCGTATCGCGATACGCACGTTAGGCATGCATACGCCAGCGACGCAGCGTAGGCCATTCCGTCCACAGCCCTCCTGACCGTCCTACCAGTCCCGGTATCGCCCTTACAACAGCCGACGTCCGGCCCAAAATCGCCGTCGTCCATCCGGCAACCGCCGCAACCAGGGCCAGGCCGCTTCGAAGGCCCCTCAGGGGGCCAAACAGGCCTTTTGATGGGACGCTCGAGGACGGCCCATCACTCTCCATACCGTCCTTCCCCTCTGTTTTACAACCGCCTTTCCCATTTCTTTTCGGCGTGGTCCCAATTAACATCGGACAACTGGGTGCTCCAAACAGTCCAGTCGGGATACCGCCTGCAATTTGTTTCGCCCCAGCCTTCCCACCCACCCTCCCTGTCCCTCTTCAGGGACCCCTCTCACGAGCAAGTCCTCTTACAGGAGGTTCAGACTCTGTTGAGCGTGGGTGCCATAGAAGCAGTGCCTCAGGACAGACGGGGCAGGGGATTTTACTCCCGTTATTTTCTCATCCCCAAGGCGAAAGGCGGGCTGCGTCCTATCCTGGACCTTCGCGAGCTGAACAAGTACCTGCTCAAGCCCAAGTTTCGTATGGTCACCCTAGGGACCATCATTCCCTCTCTGGATCCGGGAGACTGGTTTGCCGCCCTCGACATGAAGGACGCGTACTTCCATGTCACAATCTATCCTCCCCATCGTCGTTACCTCCGGTTTGTGGTCAACCACACTCACTACCAGTTCGCCGTCTTGCCGTTCGGACTCTCCACCGCCCCGAGGGTGTTTACCAAATGCATGGCGGTAGTCGCCGCAGCCCTCCGACGTCGTCAGATGCACGTTTACCCGTATCTCGACGACTGGCTGGTTCGAGGCCAGTCTCGGCAACTGGTGATGGATCAGATGTCAGAAATCATATCTCTCTTTCATCGGCTCGGTCTTCTCATCAACACAGAGAAGTCCACTTTGATTCCGACACAGCGGCTGGAGTTCATCGGAGCGGTGCTCGACTCCACAGTGGCCAGAGCCTGTCTCCCTCGCGCTCGGCACTAGACGATGGTCTCCATCATTCGGGGCCTTGTCGCCTTCCCTACCACGACAGTGCGCTTGTGCCTCCGCCTCGTGGGCCACATGGCTTCGTGCACGTATGTCACCAAGTATGCGCGGCTCCGCCTTCGTCCGTTCCAGTCCTGGCTCACGTCGGTGTATCGGCCGCATCGAGACCCCATCGACATGGTGGTCACGGTCACCAGGACGACCCTCGAGTCTCTCAACTGGTGGCTCAACCCAGAGGTCGTGTGTGCCGGAATTCCGTTCCACCCTCTTCGCCCGTCCGTCACTCTGACCACGGATGCCTCAGCGCTCGGTTGGGGGGCCCACCTGGGCGATCTCCACACGCAGGGCCAGTGGTCGGCCCAGGAGCTCGGCCTCCACATCAATGTTCGCGAACTGCGCGCCATCCGCCTGGCCTGTCGCACCTTCTGCACCCACCTGCAAGGCCGTTGTGCGACAGTGTTCACGGACAACACCACCGCGATGTTCTACGTGAACAAGCAGGGCGGAGCCCGCTCCTCCCCCTTGTGCAAGGAAGCGATGCTCCTGTGGGACTTCTGTGTGACCCACTCAATTCACCTGGAAGCATCATTTCTTCCGGGAGTGCAGAACACGCTAGCAGACCATCTCAGCAGGTCGTTCCTCTCCCACGAATGGTCCCTCCGTCCAGATGTCGTCCACACAATCTTCCGGAGGTGGGGGTTTCCCCAAGTAGACCTATTCGCCTCCAAAGAGAACAGGAAGTGCCACCTGTTTTGCTCGTTCCAGGGTCGCTCGCCGGGCTCCCTGTCGGACGCCTTCCTGTATCCTTGGACGGATCGCCTCCTGTACGCCTTCCCTCCGTTCCCGCTCGTGCACCGAGTGCTCCTGAAGCTTCGGAGGGACAGAGCTCACGTCATTCTGATCGCGCCGGCCTGGCCGAGGCAGCACTGGTACACCCTGCTGCTCGAGCTCTCCGTTCGGGAACCCATCCCCCTTCCGTTGTGGCCGGACCTCATCACCCAGGATTTCGGCAGGCTCCACCATCCGAACCTGCAGTCCCTCCATCTTACAGCTTGGTACCTGAGTGGCTGACCTACGCGGAGAGGGGCTGTTCTGCAGCGGTTCAACAAGTCCTCCTCGAGAGCAGAAAGCCTTCCACTCGCTCCACTTACCTAGCGAAGTGGAAGAGGTTTGCACTCTGGTGTGACCATCGAGGTCTTAATCCATTCCTGGTCCCGGTCCCTACCATCCTGGACTACCTCTGGCACCTTAAGGAGCAAGGTCTGGCGGTCTCCTCCTTGAGAGTTCACCTGGCAGCGGTATCAGCCTTCCTTCCCTCCGTGGAAGGTCGGTCCATCTTCTCAAACCCGATGGTTTCCCGCTTCCTCAAGGGCCTGGACCGCTTGTACCCGCCGGTACGGCGCCCGGCCCCGACCTGGGATTTGAATCTCGTCTTGGCCAAACTGATGGGTCCTCCATTCGAGCCCTTAGCCACGTGCTCCCTGCTCTACCTCTCTTGGAAGACAGCCTTCCTCGTCGCCATTACATCAGCGAGACGAGTCTCTGAGCTTCGCGCTCTAACGGTCAACCCGCTATACACGGTCTTCCATGGGGACAAGGTGCAGCTTCACCCTCATCCGGCCTTCCTCCCGAAGGTAGTGTCAGCTTTCCATCTCAACCAGGAGATCTTCCTCCCGGTGTTCTTCCCAAAGCCACATGCCTCGCCTCGGGAGCAGCAGCTGCATACCCTCGACGTCCGCAGAGCGCTCGCTTTCTACATCGAGCGGACGAAGCCCTTCCGGCGTTCGCCCCAGCTGTTCGTAGCGGTTGCCGACCGCATAAAGGGAGAGCCGATATCCTCTCAACGGATTTCCTCCTGGGTCACTGCGTGTATCCGGACCTGCTATGAGCTGGCTCGCGTACCACCAGGCCGCGTCACTGCACACTCGACGAGAGCACATGCCTCCTCGGTTGCCTTCCTTGCCCATATTCCTATCCAGGACATCTGTAGAGCGGCCACCTGGTCTTCTGTACACACCTTCGCTTCCCACTACGCGTTGGTGCAGCAATCTAGAGACGATGCAGCCTTCGGCTCAGCAGTCTTACACTCTGCCACGTCTCACTCCGACCCCACCGCCTAGGTAAGGCTTGGGAATCACCTAACTGGAATGCATAGGAGCAATCACTCGAAGAAGAAAAGACGGTTACTCACCTGTAGTAACTGTTGTTCTTCGAGATGTGTTGCTCCTATCCATTCCAGACCCGCCCTCCTTCCCCACTGTCGGAGTAGCCGGCAAGAAGGAACTGAGGAGCGGACGGGCCGGCTGGGGTATATATTTAGCGCCATAGCGGCGCCACTCCAGGGGGCGCCAGCCGGCCCGCCGGTGTTGCTAGGGTAAAAAGTTCCGAGATGCCGTGCACGCGCGGCGCGCACACCTACATGGAATGGATAGGAGCAACACATCTCGAAGAACAACAGTTACTACAGGTAAGTAACCGTCTTTTCTCAGTGGTAGCAGATGACAGAACAAGGATTAATGGTCTCAAGTTGCAGTGGGGGAGGTTTAGGTTGGATATTAGGAGAAACTTTTTCAGTAGGAGGGTGGTGAAGCACTGGAATGGGTTACCTAGGGAGGTGGTGGAATCTCCTTCCTTAGAGGTTCTTAAGGTCAGGCTTGACAAAGTCCTAGCTGGGATGATTTAGTTGGGGATTGGTCCTGCTTTGAGTAGGGGGTTGGACTAGATGATCTGAGGTCCCTTCCAACCCTGATATTCTATGATATGGGGGGGGGGAAAACATGCCCTTGAGATCATTTACAGCTCTCAGCCAGCAGGGGCCAAGGCAGAGGGATGGTACTGAAGTCTCAGGAGGATGGCAGAGCCGGCATCACAGCGTCAAGGAAGAATCCGTACAGCAATATGAGCAACAGCCCAAGCTACTGAGCTCTTGGCCAGAGACAGCTTAATTCTGCTTCATCAGCCAATCACATGGTGCAACAGCTTGCAGTACCTGGAGTTCCATTATTTCAAGTGAACGTTCAGTGCCATGAATGAAGCTTACGGTAGCATTAAAGGGGCCAGGTCACATTTTGGAGGGTGATGGTGGCAGCACACAGCATTCCAGCTTCCTCCGCAAGTTGTTTTTCTAAAGATTCAGGGCATTTCTCTCTCAGACTGAGAAGGAAAGGTGATGGGAGATGGGGGAAGGCTGATGCAGATGTAACTAACTGGCATTGGCTTGGAGTGACATCACAATTTGATTTCTTTCCTAGACTATGTGGATCCAGCAGTATTTTATGCCGTGATCCGGATCTTTCTGTCTGGGTAAGTACGAGGTGATCATTCCAGAGGGAAATGCGCATGTCAGCAATTCCCAAGGGTAGAGAAGAGGCTGTTGGAGGAAGGCAGCCCTAATGTAGGTACATCGCGTGCCACAGTCTCTCTCGTGTGGCAGGGATAACTCGGGTTATAGTGAGTGACGCCCTTGTGCCTAGGCACGAGGAGAAGAGCCCTCTCTTTTGGAAAGGGAATGTTTGGTTTGCTTTATCCACGATGGGCCAGCCCAATGCATGGGACGAAGATGTCACTCTGCCCCAATCCCAAACTTCTCATGTATGGAGACAGTGGTCACAGGAACCTGGATCAGCAAGAGAGCACAGCACAATGGCTGGTCAGAATTCCTCTTCTGCCTTTCCCCATGATCTGTCCCTGCCTTTCAAAAGATCAACTCTCCCCCCCCCCGGCCCCTGGTGTTCTCTGCACCATGAACATTGTTAGTATCAATCATACGGAAACAGATCCTGAAAAGTTCTTGACCCAGCTAGCAACCCTAGGAGATGGTGTTTTTTGTTGGACACATTGTTAATTATTTGTACTGCCTCAGAGCCCTAGTCACAGGACAATGGGGCCCTGTTCCATGGAACAAAACAACAGTCCTTGCCCCAAAGAGATTACAGTCTAAGTACTTTCAGCTCTCTCTTCCTGATCTTGTGCTATATAGTTTCTATAGAGATTGCTGGAAGGCCATTAGGTCTCTTCTGCTAAATGCTGTTCTCCATGGAATCACATTAACAAATTACCTTGCCACTGTTTTAACAGGATGCCGCTCATTAACAGAGAAAAAAAAACCAAACAAAAAAAACCAACCACCACCACCAAAAAAAAATCCCCCCACCACCACTCGTGTATGTAAAGCAAAAAGATAGATCTCAGGAATAAATTGAAGACTTGTTCAAAACGCCTTTGTCATGCCAGATCCTCACTTGGAGAGCTCAGAACCCCCAAAGTTACTCTAATACCAGTGTTATTTTTGGGTTGCTAATTTTAATTTTGTAATAGGTTTCAGTGTTCCCGTGTGTAAAGACCTGCTGCATCTTAAATTTTCTTCAGTTTTCCATCTAAACTGACCTTGTCTTGAAGGTTGTCAGCCTGAAAACACATGCCTTTTAAACTCTGTTCTGTTATAAACAGCACAGAACTGGAGGTTACTATAAATGTATTTCTGGGAGAGCTAAAAATAACTGAAAGTTTGATAAAACTATTTTCCCTCTTAGATTTGTATAACAGCTGTTCCTGGAAGTTAAAGTAAGGGGGAGGGTCAGCCCCAGACACTTAACTGAAACCTCCAAAATTGCAACCTTTCAGTAGTATAAACAGCTAAATACATACATTCTTCAGAAGCCAGGAGATATATTCATGGCAGGGCACAGTTATTTCCAGAATCCTGATTCCTGCCCCCACCCCTTTCCATTCAGAGCTTTTAGCCATTTGTAAACATGGATGCATAAAGCAAACATTGCAGGGTTTGGATGAGTGGTGGAAAAAGCACATCAGGTCAGGAAAAACCACAACTAGCCAGTTTATTGGTTTGCTCAAGACTAGTGTTTTTTGTGAGGGTAGGGAATTACATCACATAAAGGTAAAACCCTGCACTCCATTACAGGAAATTGAAGTTGTCCCTACTCTGTATCCAGAGGAATCATTACGCTAAGGAAAGGTGACAAGGAAAAAAAACCCAAAAAACAAATAAAAAACAAACTTTTAGGACTTAGTAATATCTGCCTCAAATGCTCTCCTAACCCAGAAGATCTGAGAATATAGCAATGTTATTTTGCTATTATTTTCCTTTTAGCAAAACCAAAACCACCAAACACAAGTTTCCCAGCAACAGTGATGGGGTTTGGGGTGATACCACTGCAATTGGTCCTGCTTTGAGCACGGGGTTGGACTAGATGACCTCCTGAGGTCCCTTCCAACCCTGATATTCTATGAAATTAGTTTTCAGGTGACAGAGCATGTATGCTTTCCACTACCATGGTTCACACTATCACATAGTCAAGCCTGGTGCTTTATAGGAAAAACAAGACAGGTCCCCGGTGCAAGGAGATTCCAAAGACACAAAGTGCAGCTAGGTTTCTAGCTTCCCATTTAAAGTCAGGGACAGGGGGGTTAGATAGGAGCCTAACTGCCCTTTTGATCTTTTAATAACCCCCCTTGCCATCTAGTCTAACAGGCATGACATTTTAATATTCAGTGCTGAGGAAAAATTGTTTAGAAAATTTTAGCTCATAGCAAACCTGTAAGCTCTGCACTATAAATTAAAAGGAGAAATTGAGAGATGTCGGTTTCAAAACCATAGAATGGATCGATCACTATTATGCAGCAGTCCCGTGGGCTTCTACAATGAGCCAGCATACTCTTGGTGTCTGAGACAACTAAGGTTACATTTTAAGACCACTACACAGTCGTTTCAGAGTAACTGCCCTGGAGGTTAATGAAAATTGAGTGCCCAATCCCTGCATATTTCCCTGAGAGCTTGCTCCTTACAATTATGTGTTCTGTTGCTGAAGAATACACACACACACATATATAAAAAAGCCATACCCCTTTTAATTCCTAAAGAACTATACCGAATGCAATTAAACTCTTGGCTCCTGGGATTTTATCTTGATACAATGCTTTACCATCATACTGGTCACTGCCAAAATATCATTTTATATACATCCTGTTTCAATAGAGACCCTCCCACCACATTGTGGCCCTGTGCAAGTGTTACGCTTCTCCTGAGTATTCCAGGCAGCCGAGAAAATCCGAGCTGTCGTCATTCTGCTTGATGCGATTGTTAATAAAGGGCTTAAAACAGGCATTGTTGATCTCATGAGCATCTCCAACATCTGGCTACAGAAGGTTCTAAATGATAGTTTACAAACAAGCGCACAGCATGAACGTCATTAGATACACACACACAGCGCTCTTCTTCCAGAGCACATTTTCTGCAGCACTTAACCCAGATGACGACGACACAGGTCTGGGTGGCGTACAAGGATTATGCAGCGGTCTTTGATGACTCATCCCCAGTACCATCACCTATTTCTCCTGGTGAATTTTCTTGAGATGCGATGGATGGGTTATATTTTTAAATACAAGAGGGAAAAAATCAGTATTGGTGCTGTTGATTTGTTGTATTCATTATTCATGCAGCACAACAGTCGAACGTCTCACTTTACAGAAAAATGGCGGGTCCCTAATCTGATTCGCTGCAGTCTGCATTACACTGCCATGGCATGGGATGACAAAGACAGGATGGGGAAGGGAAGTATCGGAGGATGAGGCATGAAAGGAGCTTGTTGTTACATATGCATCTTATGTTCAGTTTCTTCCAGTGTAATATATTAACATTTGAGGACTTGACTTGAAGTGAGGGTTAGCCCTGAGATGATGATGTATGAGTCATACCTAGGAGGATTACTCCATCTGGCCTGTGTAGGGTTCTTAGCTCACTGAAGCACCATTTCTTATTGCCTTGCATTCTCGTTAAGGTGGAAAGATAACCCAGCAATGCCAGGAGGGCTGATATATGAAGGAGTTTCTGATGAGCCTATGTCATATTCTGGAGGGAGCGGAGCACAGAGCACAGTACTTCATGCCTTTGATGAGTTATTAACAATTCGTCATAGCAAGGAAAGCAGTAAGTCATACAACACTTTGCTTATTTGTTTAAACGAATGACTGTGGCGCTGTATCAGGTATATTTACGAATGGATAAAGCTTTGTGTAAATCAGACTGTCTCAAAATCCACCTGCTTCTGTGTCAGATGGGAAGAAGTTCCCTTCAATACATTGTGGAAAGATGTCTATTAAACCCAGGTTCTGGCAGCCCCATTACCAAATCCCAAAGGCATGTCCTAATTAATAGAATAATTCAAACCAAAAACAGGTCTGTCTAGGTTATATATGGACACTGCACTGGCAGGAAGTGCAAGACTTCAGAGGCTGCCAGTAACATCAACTTACCCCCATGTACACACTTTATAGGGCTGATGAGAGGGGGGGGAAGCCAGTACAAATTACCGGGGCCCAGCGGTCCAGAATGGGGCCCAGGGCCCGCTTCCACACCCACCTCATTGGCCCTGTTTAGCCGGTCCGCCCTTGCTGGGGGGCCTGAAAATTTTTTTTCACTGGGGCCCAAACCCACTCTCGGCAGCCCTGTTTATAATCAGCCTAATTAGGCTGAACTGAAACGAGGACATGTGGGCGAGGAGTGGCCATTGGCTTTGGGGTTAAATATGGAACCTTAGTGGTGTGCTGCAGTGGGGGGAGGGGAAGGGTTCTTTTCACATTCCATTTAGTCCTATTCTATTGAAAGGAGATAAAGGGGGAGGGGAAGCAAAGCTGCCTGTACATGTTGTTAATAAAGGGCTTGATGCATGACTTGATGTCCCTGCCTCATGGAGATAAACAGGGCGCATGAGGAATAAGCAGCAGCAAAGATGGAAAAGTAATTTACACATGCTGGAGGTTTCTGCAGCACCCGTTTCAGTGAGAATGAACACCGTCCCAGCAGAAGCTCCTCAACCTCTGAAGGTGCATTTCCTAGCCTGCCTTAGGTATAAAATATCAGAGGGGTAGCCGTGTTAGTCTGGATCTGTAAAAGCAGCAAAGAATCCTGTGGCACCTTATAGACTAACAGACGTTTTGCAGCATGAGCTGCAGCACGAAAGCTCATGCTGCAAAATGTCTGTTAGTCTATAAGGTGCCACAGGATTCTTTGCTGCTCTTAGGTATAAAAGCCACCCCTTGCAGAATGCCACCACAAGTTCAATGCCCCATTTAAGTTGGGTTTAAGCCCTCCTTCAAGGAGAGCAGTGGCACATCGGCTTGGGGCTGAATTTCACCCACAGGACCTGAAACTCTTGGATTCGTTTTCTAGCTGTGTTACCAAATCACAGTGTGCCCCTGGCCTCAGTTTCCCCACATGTAGAATGGAGATGCTGAGGCTTTCCAACCTTGCAAAGCACTATGAAGCCTGCTACCAGAGTGAAGCATTAATTATTATAGAGACTTTTCTAAAATCTGAGCAGATTTGAACTGAATATGCTCAAAGTGATTTTTCTTTGGCTTATATCTGAACTATAAATAGGGCCTCTTACAAATAGGCTCATGCTGAAAACCGCAATTTATATTGATCAGTTTTTTTGAAGGCACTTAAATGTTTTTAATTCTCTTGATTATATTTTTCCCCCACAGTTACATAGATATACCTTGAAAGAACATAAAGAATGGAAAGTGATAGTGTTTTAGTCTTAAGCAAGGCTAAATGAACTCCAGCATCTCTCCAGATTTATTGCATGCACTTGGTTTATTAGGGATATTTTTATCTTGGTATAAGAGCAAATATTACTCATTGGGGATATTTAGCCACATGCATTTGTGAAGAGAGACCATATTACATTAAGTGTCTCTAGTCTACTCTGTAATTTGCGTAGGGTTGCAACAGGATCAATATGATGGATTCAGTAAGGTGCCACTGATTAATAGCCTCCAGGCCTGGAAAAGTTGTCTCCAATTGCCCTCTTAGGATATAGAGCAAGTCACCATCACTGTTACCGTCAAGGGGCAGACAGAGACTCAGGCAGTACCTTCCCTACCAAGATCTCTGGCTACCGGGAAGCAATGGATAGGAGTTCTGGGTGCAGTTGGGAATATAAGCTTGTTTTCTATGCTTGGGTTCTGCAGGCAAATTTGACTTAGTTCACAAATGCAAAAGTGCTGGGTGGGTTTCAATCTAGTCTCTTATTGATCCGTGTCAATTCTACACAGCTGGCATTCTGCTGGCATGAGCTGAATTTGACATTTCACTGACAGCTCTGCATGTCAGTGAGTGCTTGGCAGGTCAGGGCTGAGACACGCTGGCAGGACATTTTGGGGAAAATCAGGAGAGCACCTGTCAGCAGCACTCTAGAACTAATCACAGTGGGCTAGAGGTTACGCAGGTACCAATATTAAAGTATTCCCTGGGAACTGTCAAGATTAGCTTGAACAATTAATAGTTCCCCCTTCCCATCTTTGGCTAAGCGATTCACCTCTTCCTTGGTTGGTCTTTTGCAGCTGCATTTCTACACAGGATGAGGGACTACATGCCACCCCACCACAGGGCCTTCATAGAAGAAATCCAGTCTGCCCCTTCACTGAAGCAACATATACTGTCCTCTGGAAATGAAAAGCTGCGCATAGCTTACAACCAGTGTGTGTCCGTTCTGGCAGACTTGAGAACCTACCACATTGCTATCGTCACCAAGTTCATCATCACAGCAGCTGCCAATGCCAAAGCCAAGAAAGGAAAGCCAAGCCACTGGGCGGGCAACTTTCAGATTAACCCGCCTTCGTCGTTACAAGAGAGGGGCACCGGTGGCTCAGGCATCCTGAGTTTCTTGAAGAGTGTCAGGGACACGACGAGAGCAGGGATAATACAGGGTTAAACGCTGTTGTGCCACATGCGTTTTACTAGGAACGAGAGGGAGTGTGCAAGCTTAAGACCAAAAGAGCTTTTTGTTTAATATTTGCATTTGCGCCTGTGCCAGGATCTGGCTGGGATCTCCCCAGCTGAAAGGTCCATCTTAAGTAGAGCATCCTATGCCCCATTTCTATGAACACAAAAGACATTCAGTGTTGGGAATAAGTGAACGCTGGGGTGATTCACTAGAAGAAAACCATTGCCCATCTGACACATGGGGTATGTCTACACAGGGATAAAAGACCTGCGGTGCAGCACGGCTGGCCCAGGTCAGCTGACTCAGGCTTGTGGGGCTAAACATTGCTGTGTAGACTTTAGACATTCAGGCTCAGTCCCAAGCCTACACAGAAAATGTTTAGCCCCGTAAACCGTGGCTGACTCAGGTTCATCATCCCTGTGTGGACTTACCCTTTGCTTCACCTTCATTCAGACAGGAAGCTGCAGAACTTTCCTGCAGCTCAGCAGCCTGGCAGTTCCCAAGGCAAAAAGTCCCTCCCGTGATGAGCACATTGTGACATGAGTCACAGGTGGCCTGACATGGCTGCTGGCGGGGGCTAAGAGAGAGACACTCAAAAATTCAGGCCAGTTATGTAGGAGCTTGAATACAGATGAATGGGTCCAAGTATTAGGCACCCAGTTCTGAGAAATGTGATCAATATTCCAAAACTAACATTCATCCTGAACGTTCTCTTAATACTAGCAAGTACTTGAGCAACATGGAATCTTTCCTACCCACTCTCAGGCTGCCAGCAACATTACTTTTCACCCCTTGGCTCAGCAGGAACTTCAGCAATACCGATTATAATAAGAAATAAAATAAATAAATAATAATAATAAAAAAAAAACAGATCCATGGCCTCGTTTGCTGGGGGAAGCCAGTCCAGACTGCAAGGCCCAGAAGAATAAGGGGAGCATCTCTGACCTTAAACTATGAATCTCTAAGGATTTTTTTTTGTTTTGGTAGAATTGATAAATGTTACAAGACTGTCTGTCAAAGGGAACAGAGTATCTGGGTTTATAAGAAGCATAAGATATGGAGCAAATGTGGCACCCATTAAAAGGCTCAGAAAGCAGCATTTCTTGGTAGTTCACTACTTTCTGGGTATGATCAGCCCATAGGAGCCTGTTCTGGCACAGTGGGGGTAAGCACACATCCTGCCAGTGCTTTTGGTGAAATCTCCATGGAAGCAGATGGCACTGGTGTCCTGCCTCTTCCCTTTTCCCGCAGTTGTAGTTAAACCTCAGTTGCATTAAATTGCTTAATAAAAATCAGGATTTTAAAAAAAAATTTCCTTCAGGCTCCTCATTTATGTACTGTTACTGCAAAGAAGGGCATTACATATAAGGGAAGCAGTAAGTCCAAAAGGTACCCCTATCGCTTGTGAAGTCACCGAGAAACCCAAGTCTGTCACTAGAGCAGAGGGTACTCAGTTCTCCTTGATAAAGGAGCATGGCAATTCTCTCTAGGGTTCCCAAAGGGGCCTTGCGAAATCTGACTTTCAGTGGAAGTTGGACACAGGACTTGAAAGTCCTGACCTCCATGGACCTATCGTCTCATTTGCTAATTTCAGCCCTGGTCCAGCAAATGGATTCTTGCATCCATGAAACAATCCACTGGCTTTGTTGGCCTCTCCACAGGACAACAGAGTCCACTCGCATGGGTCCACCTGCACAGTCTACTGCACCAGGGATGTCATCATCTGTCACCCTCCATCATTCAGATAGAGTTTAGTGTTGAACGTATCCCTCCTCTGCCCACCATGCCAGGCTCAGGCCCTTTGCTTTCCTCCTCCCCCTGCCTCCTTTGTGCCATCTTCCACACACAGAGAAATCCCCCAATCGTCCTGTCTCCTCGTCCAAATCCCTCCTAAAGACTCACTTCTTGCATCAGGTAGCAAGCACTAACCCATGTCAGTCGAACGTTGCCTTCTCCGTCCAACAGAGCGCAGGTAAGTGGGGGGAAAAGAGAAATGTCAAATTCAGCTCATCCTCTTAGGCTCCCATGCATCTTATCTGTGTCTGAGCCATAAATCCCTGGGGTTAAGGCCCACAATGTAGAGGCTGAACAGATTGTCAGCACTTACGTATCACTACCAATGCGTTCCTAAAGCTTCTGGATGCCGGGGTGAGGGGCACGTCACAATGAGGTCCCAGATCATGTTTAGAGCTCACGGGTTAGCAGGACTTGTCTGGAAACCAACCAGGAAGAGACATTTTGTGGGACAGACAAATCAATAATCTGAACACCTGCAGTGGTGCAACTGGTTAGTGCAAAGGGAGCTAGTACTGGGGTTCTGAGTTCAAGCCTTACCTGGCACACTGGGGAGGGAGCAGGGGGGATAGCTCAGTGGTTTGAGCATTGGCCTGCTAAACCCAGGGTTGTGAATTCAATCCTTGAGGGGGCCCACATAGGTAGGGATCTGGGACAAAAATCAGTCCTGCTAGTGAAGGCAGGGGGCTGGACTCAATGACCTTTCAAGGTCCCTTCCAGTTCTAGGAGATTGATATATCTCCAATTATTATTTTTTTTTAAAAACATGTGCAGTCCACAAACCCAGGACCTGACCTGCCATAAACTCACATACAGTCCTCACAAAGGATTAAACAGCAGCCAAAGGGGTGCCCCTTGGGGCCTGGTTATTTTATCTTGCCAACAAGTGCTGTACACCCGGCTCCATTTATTCCATTTGGAACCTAGAGACACAGTAACTCCCTTATGACTTGATTCTCTGGTGCCTTGCCCCATGTGTGCAGAGTCCTTTCAGCCAGTGCAAGATGGGTGTTAAAATGCTGCCATTTCACAGTCATTTTGCACTAATGGAAACGGTTGCACGAGAAACATGGCAGTTGAGACTCCGGCCCCTGATGCTGCCAGGAACGTTGGATCCACAGAATAGTTTTCAGATGTAAAATATAAATCAGAATACATTTGTGACAAGTCATTAAAAGGGGTGGGGAGGAAGCCACTGCAATTCTGACACATTTAGTAGATTTCAAAACAAGAGATAGCTACAATAATCTGCATTATAAACTGTACTGAGGCAGCAATGGTTGTTGAAAGGAGAGAAAGATCAGACCTTTCGGAAAGAGCTGTGAATAACCCTCTTGTTGTCAGGGAGATTTCTAGGAATTTAAAATATAAACTAAAATTTTATTAAGTTCTATTTTTCCCCTCATCCCCTTTTAAAGTGTTATGATCAGCTCCATGCCTTCACAAGGGAACTCTTTAAAGTATGCAGAGAATTTCCACTATAATTCAATGTTTCTTGCAGGTCTGGTCTCTGCTTCTCTGGAGTTGCTATAAATGCTGCTAAAAGGCTCCCATTGTAGATGGGACCTTTAAGGGGATGGAAATAATTTTTTACTCCATGGATCAATATGCAGAGATGCCAACTTTATCTTTTGTGGTGTTGTCTAGATTTGTGAGCATGCATGCAGGATTTAGGAGAAAGTGGCAAAACACAGGACAGTTCTCTGTGGGGGCCGTTTAGCTTAGCTGATCTGCGGCTGTAATGAGGGAATTCCCCCTACCTCCCCGTTAAGATACTTAGTTTCTCATTTTGCTTTTGAAACTCTTAGGGTACAGGCTAGGAAGATATTTCTCTTGTGGGTATTCTGCACAGATGTGCTGTTTACATTACTTTCAGAAGATGGCTATTACAGCACTGCGGTGTTCATTGTACACTAATTACAACTAATAAGGAAATCTGGTGTAATTGCTAAAGTAATTTGTCTAGTTTAACACCTGCTTTCAAGCAATATTAACAAAGCCTCATCAAGGACAACGGAGATGGAAGATGCCTATTAGATCACCCAGTCCCAGTGGAGGATAGCTCCCTACAGTACATAGCCTAGTGCTTTGGTCAGGCTGGATTAGCCTGTTCTGATGGAATGTATCGGTTCTGTTTCCTGGTAAAGCTGTAGGTCAGGCAATCAGTTTTTCTAGGTAAATTACTCACAACTAGCTACTTAAGGTAAAAAGCAGATATCAAACTAATGTAAGCCACTGTATTAGGGATTTTTAAAGAATAATCACCTTAATCTTAATTCAAGCATAAACAGTGGGTAATTCAGCAAAGAGTCATGTGGCACCTTATAGACTAACAGATGTATTGGAGCATGAGCTTTCGTGGGTGAATACCCACTTCGTCGGATGCATGTGGGTAATTCAGTCGGTCTTGCGTAAGGCCACTTCAAAACAGCATTTACCACTCCATTAATTTTAAGTGCTTTGCTGTTTCAACCTGCAAATCTGATGCAGTGATACCTGTGGCACTTCCTGCTACCCCAGTTCCTCTGTGCAAATAGAACTTTGCAGCCTTTTCTTATTCAATCACCAGATGGCAGCAGTAGCTTGGGGTTTTTTTAAATTGAGGGTGAAAAGCTGCTTGATTCCAAGCCGTGCAAATACGTTTAGGAATCATTCATGGCATGAAATTAAAAATGAACAGGAAAAAAAAAAGTTAAACCATTTCATATTTTTATATATATATTTATTTATTTATTTTATACTTACAAACACACACACACAGAAATTCCTTGGTCAGGAAGAGAGGCTGATCATGGAAGCAGGATCTTCCATGCTTGTGTTCCAATCAATCAGGGCAAGCTATCACCAAAGGACAACAGTCTTCCAGGGGAAACCACCAGGTCAAATCGAGTCTTTCAGACTAGACCCCGTACTTGTGCTGGTACCAGGAGCGATCCAGTCTGAAAACAGAGGTTTCCTTGTTGCTCTGCATTTCATTATGTGCTGCTGATGGACAATTTTATCTAGTGAATGACCTACTCTAAGTCTGTGTAAATAGATGTTACATCTGCAACTGGGCCATAATTACTCACAGCCTTTGCCGGCTTACAAACACGGTAATTATTCAGTCACTAGAATTAGGCTCAAGTCTTTCAAAACTGTCCTGAGAGAGGACAGTGGATGATGACAGAGAAGAGAAACGAGTAGACCATGTGGGAAGAACTAGAACAATCAACTAGTTGTCAGGGAGTCTGGTATCAGTTTAAAAATGGTCCATTAAGCTTCTGAATGCATTTACACCATCCCTCCAGTCTGCACTGCGTTGATTAAATAAGCATTAAGATCTTAGCAGGATAACTATAAACCCCCAAGTTATTCTTGTCACACATTGGTAAGGATGGAACTCTGCATATGTTGGTAGGACAGATGCCCTAGTACAGTTTTCCTCCTTATTCTATCTACTACATCTCCTCTGGGGCCTTCCCCTCGGACATTCTGTACCAGCTCATACCGGGTCACACTGCCCATCGTCACTGACAGTCACAGCATAAGAGCAGTTAGCTGCTCTCCTTTGGCTTTGAGACTTGCACTGCAGCAAAGGGTGGTGATTTCACAGCTGAGTGAGAGTTTAAGACTGTGGTTCCCTGCTACAGGGGAACTTTTAGGCCGGAAAGAGATGCCTTGCAGGCTTGCTCCCTGCAATGGAAGTCAGTTCTACCCTAGAATATTTCTCCTTTTCCTTAAAAAAAAATCTCTTGCACCCTTGGCAGAGGCCTGAGAATTCCAGCCGTCTTCTACCACCAAAGCCCTGCCGGCCACCTACTGGGTTTAGAACTCAACTGATCTCCCTCTTGAAGCCGATCTACTGAAAGGAGGTCACAGCCTGAATAGGAATGCAGAGCATCCACCTCTGGCCCATTCAATGTGCAGCGGCAGTCAAAAAAGCAAACAGAACGTTGGGAATCATTAAGAAAGGGATAGATAATAAGACAGAAAATATCATATTGCCTCTGTATAAATCCATGGTATGGCCACATCTTGAATACTCAGGGCCAGTGCAGCCATTTAGGCGACCTAGGCGATCACCTAGGGCGCTGGCATTTAGGGGGCGCCATTTTCTTCAGCAGCGACTGCGGTGGCCGGATCTTTGGCCTCCCCGGTTGCTGCTGGCATTTAGGCGGAGGGAGCTGGGGCAGGGGAGCGCGGGGAGAGCTGCCTGCAGCAAGTAAGGGGGAGGTGACACGCAGGGGAACTCCCCGCCCCAGCTCACCCCTGCTCCGCCTCCTCCCCAAGCACAGCGTGGCTGCTTCACTTCTCCCGCCTCCCAGGCTTGTGGCGCCAATAAGTTTTAGGCGCCGCAAGCCTGGGAGGCGGGAGAAGTGAAGCAGCCACGGCATGCTCGGGATGCTCGTGCGCGGAGCAGAGGTGAGCTGGGACGGGGGGGTGCCTCAGGGTGGGGAGCTGCCACAAGGGGGGCACCTCAGGGGGGAGCCCGGGGGGGGGTGAGCCCAAGGTGGAAGTTTCGCCTAGGGCGCGAAACATCCTTGCACTGGCCCTGCGAATACTGCATGCAGATGTGGTCACCCCATCTCAAAAAAAGATACATTGGAATTGGAAAAGGTACAGAAAAAGGAAACAAATTATATATGATTCGGGATATGGAATGGCTTCCGTAGGAGGAAAGATTAATAAGACTGGCACTTTTCAGCTTGGAAAAGAGATGTCTCAGGGAGGATATGATAGAGGTCTATAAAATCATGACTAGTGTGGAGAAAGTAAATAAGGAAGTGTTATTTACTCCTTTTCATAACACAAGAACTAGGGGTCACAAAAGGAAATTAATAGGCAGCAGGTTTAAACAAACAAAAGGAAGTATTTCTTCACACAAAGCACAGTCAACCTGTGGAAATCCTTTTCAGAGGATGTTGCAAAGGCCAGGACTATACCAGGCTTAAAAAAGAGCTAGAGGATCGGTCCTGGAGGATCGGTCCATCAATGGCTATTAGCCAGGATGGGCAGGGATGGTGTCCCTAGCCTCTGTTTGCCAGAAGCTGGGAATGGGCGACAGGGGATGGATCACTGGATGATTCCCTGTTCTGTTCACTCCCTCTGGGGCACCTGGCACTGGCCACTGTCAGAAGACAGGATACTGGGCTAGAGGGACCTTGAGTCTGACCCAGTATGGCTGTTCCTATGTTGTTCTTAAAGAATTTCTGCCTGAGTTTCTTTAGTGTGCCAGATGCTAACAGCTCGATTTGCAGAGCCGCTGAGCGCCCTACATCTCTCGCTGGATTGAATGGGTACTGCAGATGATCCGCACCTTTAGAAAAAAATCCAGCCATCAGTGTCCCTTGTTTTATTTGCCCAGCATTTGCTGGCATTGCCACCCAAGACATGCTTCAGCCCCAGCCAACTTCTCCATGTCACAACAGCTTTGGCAGAGCCACCTTTCCTGCCATGGAAGTAGAGAGTTGAGGTCCTCTGAAATTGAGGCTTTATTCCCATAAGAGCAACCAAAAGCTCAGCACAAGGCAGCTTGAATTATTGAAGCTCCTCGGTAAGTTTCATTTTGTGCCCTTTCTTGCCTTAGAACTGTGGCTTCGGAAAAGATGTCGTCAGTAAACAGCCTGTAGAGATGGGTCAACTCCTTTCAGTCTGTGTCAGCCAAACCTCATTCAGCTAGATCTCAGGCTGAGCCTAGCCGCTGCATGTTTTATATAGGAAATATTTCATACTGATGATTGTCTTGCTCTATTAGATTTCAGCCCCTTTCGGGAAAACAGCATGAACTAGAGCAAAAAAGTCACTCCAGCTAAATGAAAACAGATCATAAGTATTCTAAGGGCGCTCATGCAGATTGGCACTGCAAGCAAGATGCATGGGGCTGTCAGCCTCATCCACATGTACTGCAAAAATATTGGAACAAACAGCTGATTAACAGCAATCACAGGGTCAGGAAAGAATCCCTAGACTGGAATAGGAGAGAGCATTTTGGTGGTGTTGAATGCATTCACTACAGCTCCAAAGTGCCCCACGGTCTTTAATGTATTCATCCTCCCCCCGCCCCTGTGAGGTAAGGCAATGCTAATATCCCCATTGTACAGACGGGGAACTGAGGCACAGAGAGGCTACGTGGCTTGCCCAGGGTCACACGGAATAAGTCTGGGGCTTGGGAGACAGGTTTGACACTGTAACCACTTGATAATCATTCCTTTGTAGACTAGGAAAGTTCAGACACATCCCGAGATGAGGATACCCATTCCCCCTGCCCCTCAAAAGCACCAGGCATTTCTCCACCAGCTGCCTGTCTCCAGTAAGGAAGCAAACTGGACTACATCCGCACTAACTCTTTGTAAAGGCCTCCTTCTGCCTCAGGAGCCTTTGAATTCAAGCAATGCTGCCAGCAGCTGTAACTCAAAGTGCCCTCTCAGACAGCAAGGCAGACAGCTCTGTGCTTACAGCATCCAGGGAAGGGAACAAAAGCCCTCCCAAAAGAGCAGTACAGAAAGTTTCAAGAGTATTTCAGAAAGTATTTTTCCAGTTAAGAAAGGGAGGTGGGTGTATTGGGAATGTGTCTCTGGAGCCTGCAAGAGAGAAGAAGGCAGCTAGAGAAACTTGAAAAGATGGGAGAAAACTAAAGCCATTTATTCAAAAGGGCCTGAAGTTTGTGTTTTGTTTTGCTTTAAGAAAAAAAAATTAATCTGATCCAAACCCAAAACAGCTGGTTAGATTTTGCCAATCAGTTTCACAACTCTATTTAAAAAAAAAATGCTCGTTGCAATTACGGCTTCTGAGCTAAGCTGAGCATGCAGTGTTTGCCTTGTAACGTGTTATTTTAGTGGGGAGAATGGCTAAAATCCCCCCGCCCCCTAACGACATGTATCTTTGCTGTGTACACAAGCCAAGCAGAGGGGTTAATGTGGCCCTTGTTTATCCAGTACATAGAAGAGAGATTTATTCAACTACACACAGACAATTTAAACATCAGATTCAGTTCCTCCAAAAGAGACTCACCAGCTGCTGAGATTTTGATAACATCCTCAAACAAGAAAGATTTGCACAGACCTCACCTGGCTTTCTTTCATGACATTTTGGGACAGCCACTTCACTAGAGCTTTGATTCATTTTTATCTTGTATTCAAACCACTGATCTCTCTCATTGATCACAAGATCCAGACATCATAAGGCCTCAGTGGTAAATTATTTAGGGGGCCCATGCCTAAAAATACCACGAAACAAAGTATTTTAAAACAACAAGACA
Organism: Mauremys mutica; assembly: GCF_020497125.1. Classification (NCBI taxonomy): domain Eukaryota; kingdom Metazoa; phylum Chordata; order Testudines; family Geoemydidae; genus Mauremys; species Mauremys mutica. The sequence continues at coordinate 131,901,921 of NC_059073.1, read as the reverse complement.
CTATGCTTTGTCTATGGTGCATTAGCCATTTCGCAAACTACCATATAAAATTTTCATTTAGGTTAACTGTAAATGATCTCACACACACGTCTCAACCACACTTGATGCATGGGGCATTTTTAATGTTGCGTATTGTCACAAAGGACCAATACTTCACATGAAGGACTCTGGGCCAAGCAGTCCCCTCCCACACGTAGCATGTATTCAGTTTTTAAATCTTGCACTAACCAGAGAGCAAGGCATTGTGTAGGTGTGACTGGATAGAGGAATTACCCTCTTCTTTGTGGCATTCCACCTGGACAAGCAGGTGCATGGGTAGGTATCACATAACCACTCCCCAACGGTGCTTCTGACATATATTGGGATTAGTCAGCCAGAATCATTTCTGTACTTGCTATGCCAGCCAGTACCTCACAATCCCTTCACTTCTTTTCTACCTTACTCTGCCTAGTATAGGGCTAGGAAACTCAGCAAGCAACAGCCCGCCCTCATTCTCCCTACCAACTGGAGGCTGAAGTCGAGCAGAATTTCAACCGTGAAGCAAATGAGCAACAAGAGAATGTGGCACACTTCAATTTTAAAGCAGTCATGGCACCAGACCAGCTCGTCTAGTGCCCAGTGCCACAGAGCATAGTGGCCAAGAGCAGCCGCAGCACTGTGACTGTTACACTGGGTAGCATTTTGTCTCTTTAATTAAGATGGGCTGGGATTCCTGCCTGGGGTCAAAGACTAACAGCCATCTCTGTGTCATCCCTGGTAGAAGATGACAACGACAACAGAGTGGACAGCGGACTAGAACATTAACTCCTTGCTACATAAAGCAGAGAGGTGATTTCAGTTTGAAACAAGCCTCTTTGTGAGTCTCAGGCCAGCAGCATGATTAGCATCACATTTCCAGCAGCAGTCACAAAGGGGCTTGGGAGACAACTTTGCTGAGAGGCTGGTGAAAAATGAACGGCAGTGGAGTCAGTTAAAATCCCTTTTTCATACAGTCACCAAGTTCGAGCCTTTCCAGCCTGAAAAGCCCCTCCGTGCAATATACCACATTCTGTTCAACTTTTAGGGGGCTGTACTGAGGGTCCCAATCAAACCCTGGGCGCTGTTCAGAGCCTTTCCCCAGTTGGGCTACACTGCACTGGATGCAGTAAAGCCATTCGCCACAGCATCTCCCAGTTTACGTTCCAATGCAGCGCAGATGGGAAGGTAGCAGTGCCTGCCTAGACCTGTCATGTACTCAACAGCCAGGGGAAGTTAGACACCCAGCTCTGTCAAGAGATTAGGATAATTAAAAGGGCTGATGCCCATGTGTCTCTTTGTAATGGCCCAAATTTCATTGAATACATTATAGTATGAGTGATGCTCAGGTCACACCCCTTCAATAAAGTGGGGGAACCACTTGATCCAAAACAGAGAACACCAGAAATACCAGGAAGGAGGTAGGGGGAGTTGTACAAAAGCACCTTTTACCAGCTAGTAAAACACTGGCTTGGAAACTGATGTCATTCCCACCAATTGCCTGTCCCCCGAGAAGAATCACACGCGGCAGCATAGAATGGCCACATTCACTACAGCCCTTTGCTCCTATAGTCTTCAGAGCATCATTTGAGACTCTAACCTTCCTAGTAGCATTTGCACCATTCTTCACAGAATGGCCCTGCCTTTACATAATCGGCGGCGGTTCAGAGAATAAAGAAAAGGAAATATTCCGCAGCTGCGCTGCACCAATGAGCCATGCTCCAAAGCATAAAGAACAGGAGAACTTGTGGCACCTTAGAGACTAACAAATTTATTTGAGCATAAGCTTTTGTGGGCTACAGCCCACTTCACCAGATGCATGTCATGCTGCCCAGGAACCGAAGCACCATGGCTTTGGCCATTTGGAGACTTAAATTTACCCCAAGTTGCCCTGGAACATCCCTTCCTGGCATTGGGATAGGAGGCAAGTACTTCTGCTTTAAAATCCATGTGCGCAACACTCCAATAATATACAACACATCCATATTAAAGTAAGTTTGACTCAGCAGAGGGCAAACAGCAGAGGAGTAGCTTTGTCTGAAAGTTACCGAAAGCGAAGGAGTGTCCTTAGCTGGCAATCACAACCAGAAGCAACATTACATTAACAACAAACCCCACACAGCACCACTCCCCATCCTCCCTAGGTCCCACCATATTGTCCAGCACTGATACAAACACAGGGCCTGATCCTGCAAAGATTTACACACATCCTCCCCTTGACTTCCGGTTGCAAATCTGCAGGATCAGAGCCACATCACATCAACACAGCAGCCCCAGCACTGATTCTGGTGCGGCACTGATTTGCTGTTTTGGATGAGCATGTCTTTCTATGGAGAACTTTTGTCCTTCAGATCCATGTGTGTTTTATGTCTAGAACGAGCTTAGAACTACTGGAGAGGATCCCTCAGACCAAGGCTAGAATAACTCAGTCATTTATTTTGCAGCGCAGTTCAGCCCCTTTACCTGGGAGAGAGGCTCTCTGAAGCCTGACCAGCCTGTGTGTTTTAGACAAGGAACATAACACAAGCACACACCTAAGAACAAACCTAGGGCCAACTCTGCAACAAGCTCCACACAGATAGACTCCCCCAGTCCCATACGATTCCACATTGACTTCAATAGGGGTCCGGGCAGGCTCAGCAGACTGCGCACACAGAGCTCATTGCAAGGGCAGGGCTCAGCTGATTAACCCTGGGTAAGAAACATTTCTCAGTGGAGAAGGCACTGTCTCTGTCCCACAGCAGCAGGACAATCAATCTACAGAGACAGTAAAACCACAGATAGTCATATAAGAAAACAGTTCCTACCAGTCACTTGTTCCCATGAGGTCAGAGTCCCTAGAGAATCCTTTGCTCCCTCCAGACAACAGACAACCGGGGGATCCAGTAGGTAACCCCTGAAGAGGAAAGGATAGCGGTGTCATGCCAATGAGCCCCAGTGAGAAAGTGCTCTTCCTCCAGCTGAGAGCAATCCCAGCCCCGTCTATCTCTGCTGAATACCCAAAACAATGAAGTTGTATTCACCTCTCCCAGGAGACCAATCCCACAAGTAAATAACCACAAATCCTGTAATTTCACCCAAGCCTCCTCTCCTGGCTGCTTTGCTCCCAGAGCCTGCTGGCAACCCATATCAGCTAATGTGAGCAGCTGTGGCACTAGCACAGGTGGAGGCAGTTCAGTGCTATTAGCAGTGAGGGGCTGGACAGAGGATCCCCATAGCTGCTTGGTAAAATTCTGTCACCAAACAGCGGAGCAGTTTTCCCTCCTTCTCACAGAGCTCACCCTCCTCTGGGCAATGCTAAACCTTTCCCCCCAGAGATGTTATCCCAGAAGCACAATGCATGTAAGGATCAATTTGTTTGCTTTTGGGATGCACCAGATGTAAGGTACAGAAAGAAAGAAAGAACAATCCTAGCAGTGGATACCCTTTAGCTGCTCTAAAAGGCCTTCAGACAAAATGACACCAGCCAAACACTCTGCTTGGCTCTTCATGCATACAGCATATTCCCCAGGAATAGAGTACAGTACTAGCATTCACACTGGAGTGCCCCAGTATAGTTTGCCTCCCTATTGAGTTTGAGAGGAGGAGTTTTGTTAAACAAATTAGTAGGTTTTCTGCACCCTCACCTCAAGCGCTCCCAGGACACAGGGCTTGCCACAACCTGAGGCCCCAATCCTGCAATGTGCTCATTACGGAGCTTGAGGGAAAGGAAGTTGGGGGACAGCTACTGGTGACCTCCAGAACTAAAAGCACAAGTTGTCACAGCCTGAGCTAAGAGCTGGAACACACCCATAGCTTCTGTGGGCTGGGGATCTCTAGTGCACGCTGCCTGCTGGGTTACCTGCTTTCTCCGGGCGGGGGACGCTCAACCCATGTGTGGCCCACAACAGTTTGAATCCCAGATGAGCCACCCTATATGGGTGGGTGCCATTTTGGCCCACACTAGGCCAAGGGGATTGAACTGGGGACTCTTCAACTGGATGCAGGGATCTCTATAACTTAAACCCAGACACTCAAACTAAGAGCATATACTCTGTGGGTTGGGCCCAGAGCGGGACAGGTTACACTGGGAGCAAATCAAGCGTGTGTCAGCGCTAGCTTCATCCTTCACCAAGCACAGTCCTGCTCACACGTAGCCAGCGGGGGTTTTGTGCAGCACTGACACATGGGCCTGTGACTTTATGGCAGACAGCCGCTGGCAATAGGTGTGTGTGTAAACAGCCTCACTAAAGCCACGCTCTGGCAAACGGCCCCTGGGGGGCAACTCACTGGATACTATTATTTTACTGGGCCCTGTGTAATTTACCCCCTCCCCCCGACTAAGCTCCCCTAGGCCCCCAATTGTTTCTAGTATTTTTCCTTGCAAATAAAACAGAAGAAAATTCACAGGAGCTTAATGAGGGGCACTAAATTACACAGAGCTTCCTGCTGCTTTGGGCTGAGGAATGCAGGCAAATCCACCAGCAGCAGCTTGCTGTTTCCAGGGCCTGGCCGTAGATGGACTGAAGTTTTTCCCCAACACGCCTTCTGTCCTCAGATACTCAGAGGGATGAGCCCTGAGCCACCAGCAGCCTTGAGAACAAACAGAGCCTGTGGCAGTCACCTCCTCACAAAAAAGGCAGGCTGGTGCAGCGGTTGGGGCTGTAACTGGAGAGCTGCGTTCAGCTCCCTGATGCGTCATAGATTTTCTACAAATCTCTACAACAGTCCCTGAAATATTTCCCACCATTTGCAGCCTTTCCTCATAATGGTGGACTCCCAGCCTCAGTTCCTGAGGGCACCTCACAGTTCCTCACAGGCAGCCCTTGTAAAACCAGAAGCTTTGCTGTTGCCTCCATTAGTGCTTTTATTCTCATGAATATTTGAAATTGAACAATGTTGTAAACATTTGGATTCAAGATGCCTCCCAACTGTATTTATCATACTCGGCTCATTTCCTGGCACTGGGGCCAGACCAGCCTTCAAACTACTGAGGTTAGTTAACACATTGTGTCTGGATCAAACTCGCGCTCCCCTCCAGAAACAGGGTTCCTTTTGAGGTTTTCTGCACAGTTATGATGTCCGTCAGTATCAGTGTAATTAAAATCCCCCATTATCCAGGCCCTGGCTGCCTTACAAACTTCTCATAGCCATAAAAACATCTCCTGATCAACGTTCCTCAACTGCCCACAGGGGTTGTAGCAACACTCAAGAATCCATTGACTACTTTTAGTGTCCTTAAAACCAACCTGTGCCCAGGCCAAAACATGTGTGTCGTTCCCCTCTGCATATTCTCATCCCACATCATCACCTTTTGCCCTGATTTCTCTCTTTTATCTGGCAAGCTCATTTTAAAAAAAGCCTCTCGGTGCTCTGCTTAACTTCTAAACCAGGAGGGTAGTGCCTTGCAGGGCCGCCCGGGGGGGGGGGAGGGGGGACAAGAGGGGCAATTTGCCCCAGGCCCCGAGCCCCACGGGGGCCCCCACCAGAGTTTTTCGGGGCCCCTGGAGCGGGTCCTTCACTCGCTCTGGGGTGCCCGGCAAACTCTTGCGGGGCCAGGCGCAGGAGCTTCTGCCGCTCCCGGTCTTTGCCAGCGGGGGGGTCCTTCCGCTCCGGGGCGGAAGGACCCCCTGCTGACGAATTACCGCCGAAGACGGAGCAGGACCCGCCGCCGAAGTTCAGCCCGGTCTTCGGCGGCGGGGGGGCCCTTCCATTCCGGGACCCGCCGCCAAAGTGCCCCGAAGACCCGCGGCGGGGCCCCCCTCCGCCGAATTACCGCCGAAGACCAGGCTGCGCTTCGGTGGCGGGTCCCGCTTCGGCGGTAATTCGGCAGCGGGGGGGCCCCCGCCGCGGGTCTTCGGGGCACTTCGGCGGCGGGTCCAGGAACGGAAGGGCCCCCCGCCGCCGAAGACCCCGGGGCCCCGGAATCCTCTGGGCGGCCCTGGTGCCTTGTCCTGTTAGTTTGATCCTTCTTACAGAAATGCCAAGAGGCGTCAGGTGTCTGGTTACACTTATTCTGGATTCTAACCTGCCGCACAATCTCTTCACTCATTCTGTCCTGAAATTGCCCACTTACCAGAAGTCTGTCAGAGTCTGTGACTTCCTCCATCCCTCTTTTTGCCCAGGCTTGCTCCTCGCTAGCTGTGCTCTGACGTGCCCGTGACAGTTCTGGGGGCCCCTGCAGGAGATGCATTCAGTAACTCAGAGAGACAGATGGTCAACTCTTCCCCTTCACTGCTGAGTCTGAAATGGCCCAGAGACCACCAGCAAGCCCCTCTGATTCAGGATCTCTGAAAGCCCATAACTGGCTCATTTCTTACTCTCTTCCCTCCATTGATCTGGGCTACATCACAAACAGTGCAGGTCATTCCCTCCTTTTGGATTCTACTCAGCTGACCTTTATTTGTGTATTATTTATTTGCTTCTCCTTTGCAATAAGTGGGCCTGGGGAGCTAGTCACCTGCAAAATGAGATAACATACTAGTGCTCAGTTTGCAGAGGGGCTTGGAGCTGGGGGGATTGTTTGTTTGTTTGAGGGAGATGGGGACATTTCTTAAAATATGTAGCTGGGACAGCAGACGGTGGCAGCACTGGGGGCTGGAGCCATGTAGCTATAATTCCATCTCCTTCCCCTCTCAACTTTCCCTAAACCCCAGCAAATGGAGATTTATTGCAGGATGCATCATTATGACAAAACTGCAATGCATTACATCTCCCACTCTTAAACTGTTGTGGCTTTCCCATCTCTAGCATCTCCCATCACAGGTCCTCAAAACACTTAACTAATGAAAACGAATTAGACTCACAACGTCCCTGTGAGGTAGGTCAGTATTATCATCCCCATTTTACAGAGGGGAAAACAGAGGCACAAGGAGGGAAGGTGACTTGCCCAAGGTTATGCAGCAGGTCAGTGGCAGAGCAGGGAACAGAACCCACCAGTGTGCTCTGACTGACACAGCCCATAAGGCGTTCCCCAAGCTCTATTTCAGCTCTTGAAAAATGCAAGGGCCTCGTTTGGCCCATGCGTGACTCTCAGAAATGTAGAGGCCTTTACCTTCCATATCTGAATAACTGGCCTCACTGGGAACCAGTAATCCATTCCAAATCCATTCATCCTTCTGGGATGTATCATCAGGAGTGTAGTAAGTAAGACACAAGAAGTGTCTTGCTTCCACTTTACTCCACACTGTTGAGGCCTCAGCTGGAGTATTGTGTCCAGTTCTGGAGACCGCATTTCATGAAAGATGTGGACAAATTGGAGAAAGTCCAGAGAAGAGCAACAAAAACAATTAAAAGTCTAGAAAACATAAGGGAAAATGAGGAAAGATTTAGTCTAGAGAAGAGAAAATGGAGAGGGAACATGGTAAGTCTTTAAGTACATAAAAGATTGTTACAAGGAGGAGGGTGAACATTTGTTCTCCTTAACCTCTGAGGATAGGACAAGAAGCAATGGGCTTAAATTGCAGCAAGGGTGGTTTAGATTGAACATTAGGAAAAACTTCCTGACAGGGTGGTTAAGCACTGGAATAAATTGCCTAGGGAGCCTGTGGAAGCTCCATCATTGGAGGATTTTAAGAACAGGTTAGACAAACACCTGGAAAGGGTGGTCTAGATAATACTTAGTCCTGCCATGAGTGAGGGGACGGGGCTAGATGACCTCTCAAGGTCCCTTCCAGTCCTACACTTCTATGATTCTATGTGCAGCGGCAGTCAAAAAAGTGAACAGAATGCTGGGAATAATTAAGAAAGGGATAGATAATAGGACAGAAAATATCATGTTGCCTCTATATAAATCCATGGTATGCCCACATCTTGAATACTGTGTGTAGATGTGGTTGCCCCATCCAAAAAAAGATATATTGGAATTGGAAAAGGTTCAGGAAAGGGCAACAAAAATGATTAGGGGTATGGAACGGCTTCCATAGGAGGAGAGATTAATTAGACTGGGACTTTTCAGCTTGGAAAAAAGACAGCTAAGGGGAGATATGACTGAGGTCTATAAAATCATAACTGGTATAGAGAAAGTAGATAAGGAAGTGTTGTTTACTACTTCTCATAACACAAGAACTAGGGATTACCAAATGAAATTAATAGGCAGCAGGTTTAAAACAAATAAAAGGAAGTATTTCTTCACACAATACACAGTCAACCTGTGGAACTTCTTGCCAGAGGATATTGTGAAGGCCAAGACCATAATAGTGTTCAAAAAAGAACAAGATAAATTCATGGAGGATCAGTCCATCAATGGCTATTAGCCAGGATGGGCAGGGATGATGTCCCTAGCCTCTGTTTGCCAGAATCTGGGAATGAGCGACAGGGGATGGATCACTTGATTATTCCCTGTTCTGTTCATTCCCTCTGGGGCACCTGGCATTGGCCACTGTTGGAAGACAGGATACTGGGCTAGATGGACCTTTGGACTGACCCAATAGGGCCATTCTTATGTTTTTAATTAAAGGACATGGTCAGGCCAAAAAGTGTTAATTACAGCATGGGAGCAGTGATGGAGGAAAGCAAAAATGACTAAATGCCTAAAGTGGAAGCGGAAGAAAAAAACCGACTGAAGAGCTGACTCTGCACATACAATTAGTATAAAGATTTCTCAGCAATTAACATGGCCAGTGACTCCTCAGATGTAGAGGTTCCTGATGCAGTAGCAGAAAGGCAGCTGTCGCTTTTGTTCTGTTCCTTCAGCTCTGCAGGGGTGATGTAGCTTTGGAGAGAGCAGCATCACAAAGAGTAGCTTCCAGCTGCCTTGCTGTGAAGGGAATGGCCATTCCAGGCAGGAGGTAGATTGCACAGCACCAGAACTGCCATTGCAGCTGGCCGAGAGGATTTGTTCTCTTCAGTCAGTCTGTTCTTGTTCTCTGCACTTATAAGTGGGGTCAGAGGCACATGCTGTACAGCAATGGGCATTGTTGCTCCTTCCTGAGCATCATGAGAAGACTGCAAGGAACATGGATTCATATGCTGAATAATCAGTGCAATGGAAAGGAGGGGAAAGAGTCGGACACGCTCATTCCTGCTAGATTAAAGGATCAAAACTACTCCATCACTGGGATGCTCAACCCCGTCAGCACCCTCAGAGTGCAGAGGGTAGGCAAGCCCCTCACACAGTGGCTGAGTTCCATTATGGCCAAATACAGCAGAGGGTTTCACCACCATTTTGTTGTTTTGTAATGTTACAAGTCCCGCTTAATGTTAAATTCCCCATTGTTGTATCGTCTCCCAGCTGGAAGGGTCCCTGGGAACTTGCCCATCAGGGGTTCTTCAGCATCCTGCCAGATCCCTGTGCTGAGGACTAGGTAGGACGGTTTAGTGGACAGGGCACTGGACTGAGACCCGGTTTCAGTTCCTAGTGCAGGCACAGATTCCCTCTGTGACCTTGGGTCAATCACTTAATCTACCTTGGGTCTTATTTCCCCATCTGTAAAATGGGGGAAATACCTCCTTACTCTACCCTTTAATGACTGAGGTCTGAGACACTATAAGTTCCCAGTTACATAGAACCCTTGCTTTGTGTGCAGTTTGCACTAGTCACTCTATGGTGTCCCGTCTGTTTTGCTTTATTGACTCCTAGTGGGAAGAAATATCTGCTCTGTTCAGTGTCTTTTGGCGTGTTTATGCAACGTCTAAAGATGCAGTAATAGCGCGGTAGAGCGACAGGCAGACGTGCAGCACTCAGGCTGCTCTAGGCGAGTGAGCACAGTAATAATCTTACTAGATGGATTCTCTTCGCATTTTATATTTTGAAAGGCTGGGAAGTTAGAATGAGAGGCTGGCCTGTGCCGAAAAAACATTCTGTGTAGTTCTACCTCTTGTGTATGGTCTGTACTGGGAACAACTGCACCGGTTTAAAGGTGATTTATCAGATGGAAAGCACTACCCAGAAGGATCTTTGGACATGGGCTATATTGCAGTCAGTGAAATCCCTGATGTGAAAAAATGTCAAACAATACATTGTGGCTGATATGTCACTGTTAAAGCTGTTGGACAAAGAAGGGAACTACCGACTGAAATTTCGTGGGGGTTTAGAAAAAAAATTATTCCATGCAGGGAAAAAATGTGATTTGGAAAAACAACAGGAGCTAGAAATCAGCATGTCTTAGTGAAGGTCTGTTCTCCTTTTAGCAAGTGCAGCCAATTACCCTCCTAAGGTGATATAAGTTGCTTGGTATCTTTGAAACCTGCATTTCCCAATGCCCTGCACTAAGCCTCCAGCTAACAACGTGAATGACTTAGTTGGCAGTGACCAGACATTCTGCTGGCAGTTAATGTTTTACAGGATTCTGGGGCACAGCAGGACTTGCTTTCCCGCATGTGCAGAGATGATTTAGTGCATAACAGGAAATAGGATTGTGTTTGCAATTTCATTGCTGGAAAATGCATAACCCAATGGAAGGAAGATAGAATATCATCTAAGTCCAACCCCCAGGATCAACAGCAAAATATCCTACATCATTCAGTGAGGCTGCTTGTGCAGTTCTGCAAGACTATCACGACGACGACACACTTTGTCATCTAGACACACTTCACATTCTGTGTGCACATGTGCAGGAGTATAAACCAGAGGCCTGCAATCTATGGGGCAAGTCCCCCAGGGAGTAACATTTGGGGGGGGCATGGCTGGGGCCCAGACCAGCTCCCACAGGGGGTGGGGAGCGAGCGCCACCCAGCTCTGCTCCTGGCTCCGGCCACCTGCCCTGTGCCCAAGGTCCTGGCTGCCGGCCCCGTGCCCAGGGATCCGGGCTGCCTGCCCTGCACCCACCCCACTCCTGGCCCAGCTGCCCACCCCACCCCACACCCAGCTGCAGGCCTCGGCCCTGGCCAAGGGTCCACTCCCACCCCTGTCTGTGTCCCCCCCTTCCCGGAGCCGTGGCCCCACTCCTGGCTCCATAGGGATGGTGCAGACAGAGGTAAGGGGGAGAGGTGCAAGCTAAAAAGTTTGGGGACCACGGGTATAAACACACTCACAGGAAGCACTTCTCCCATCACAAACACGCAACCACCTCTGCAGCAGAACACAGCAGCCTTTAATAGTTTGCCACAATATGCATGGCAATTTCCAAGTATGCCTATATGTATTGCAGTGTAGATATATTCCTAGACAGGAAGTGAAGAAATACCTTCATTTAGTTCGTAATCAATTTGGAGCAGGGACTGTCTTTTTGTTCGGTTTGTACAGTACCTGGCACAATGGGGGCCTGGTCCATGGGCTATGGTAATACAAATAACAACAAATATCAATCAGAGAGGACATTGATACGAAAGACAGATTTTCAGTAAATAAATTCTTAGTTTGCATGCGTAATACTCTGGTAATGCTTTTAGAACCTTCTAAGCTTTACTCATAGTTTGCAACTGATACCAGGATTTAAATTAAATCCATTAACATGCCCCATTCTTATGACACCCAAGCAGATGTCACTCCAGTTCTTTCCTGTTTTAGGTTCGCAGCCAGGGCCTGACTCTGCCTGTCTGCAGACACTCCCTGATGTGGCCCGGCTTTCTTTACACATCATTGCTCTGCATTTGCAGTTCAACATCTCTGGCGTGATTACATAAGGGGTGCCAGCTCCATAGACTCTGTATTATTTCTCTGATTGCTCCCATATGAAACAAGTCCTTCTCTGGCACCATCACCCCCTCCCCACCCCAAGTGTGTGGGCATCTCACAACAATCAGCAATTGTTTGGGAACTTTAACTACATGAAATCTGTGGTACATACATTAAAGTTAATGAAGGGAGAGTGGGTAGATGACTAGAAATTATTTATCTGAACATTTGGAATGCCCTTTTCTGTCATGAGCTGGAGTTTTAATCATCATCTGGACTACAAGCATTTTAATTCTGCCATTTGGAGAAAGCTCCAGATATGCAGCAGCTTTAACACCTGTTTGTAGAGTTAGTCACTCAAAGCTAATAGTCACTAGATAAGGGCCAACAAGCAATCTAAGGCTATTTCAGGCAGCCATGTAGATTCTATGAGGTAATTCATACCAGGGTTCCCAAGAGTACGGATGTCAGAGTGATTACTTAAAAAGAGAGCCACTCAGCTATCATCTGCACTCAAAGAGTGTCTCATGCGGGGCTCTGCTTCTAAATATATTCTGTATTTACTGTATGCAAGAACAACAGGAAACCTTCAGGAAATACAGAGGAATTACTCGGATTTTCACCATCACCCAATGGTTCCTAACTGAGCCATTTTCCTTCTGGCAGAAAGGGAAAATGTTCATGGTTTTAACTTCTACAGATCAAAGAATCTTTATCTCCTGACACCAGCCCGACAGCGGTGGGTGTAAGACAAGTTACAGAATGAGCTGTTGTGTCAAGGAAGGAGGACAACCAACACCTGTTCATCGCTGGATGCACCTTCCTTAAGGCCACTGGCTCTCTCCGGTTCCAAACTATTTGCTCGCCAAGAGTTGATCATTATTCACCCGCATTTTGGACATGAACTCTATGAGCGTTTACAAGGAACAGAGCGCTGATTGCTAAAGAACGCTTCCGGAAGCACCCAGAATGGCAGCTTTAATGAGGCTGACGTCAGCAGCTGATCAAATTTACTGGCAATGGGATAGGAAGCATGTTTATGCCAGCCAAACGGGGCTGTCCTCATACCGGTCTCCAGTTATCATTCCTCACCTCTGTCTTATTACTCAGCTCTCACATTTATTAGTCTCTACATTGCTAGCTGCATTCAGCTACAGTAACAGATTAACCTTTCCTGAAGAAGTAGGGTGAATAAACAGGTCCCGGAAGCAGTAATTTACTTACTCTGCCAGCACTTGCCAAAGCAAGATTCTCTCTCTATGCTTCTGTGCCCTTCCCCATAGTGTCTGAGGGGGGCTGTGTTTTAGGGAGATCAGAGACTTTTGTCTAGGGTTACCAGATGTCCTGATTTTATAGGGACAGTCCCAATTTTGGGGTCTTTTTCTTATATAGACTCCTATTACCCCCCTCCTCCCCCAGTCCCGATTTTTCACACTTGCTGTCTGGGTCTGTTCCTAAGAAGAACTTCCTTGTAACCTCTCTTTTAGAGACCTCCATACTCAGAGAAAGCCTGCAGCCAGTGATATGAAAAAGCCTAGTGAACCGGGGGTATCATCAAAAAGCCACCAACTCCAGATTACAGCCAGCTCAGTATTAACCAGTCCAGAGAGATTTTGAACAGATGGCCACTGTCAAATACTTGGGAAGTGTCATAGGCCATGCTGGAGGAGGCTAAAAAGATGTAGACACTCATATAGCAGCAGGTGACACTACCTTTCAGGCACTTTGGCAGCCTCTGTAGAGACGTTGTGACATGAAGCTTGCTACAAAGCTGTGGGTCTACAATGATGGTTATAACCATCCTGCCGCACAGCAGTGAGACGTGGGTGCTGAGGAAGTCTGTAGAGCAGTAGATTGATGTTTTAGATTATTGCTGTTGTCGTCCAAGGCTCCATATTAAGTGAGAGGACGAGGCTGGCAATGAGGATATTCATAGCTGAAACCAAAAATTGCTTCCATTAGCACTGGTTCAGATCCAAAGACTTTCTGGGTACAGATATAGTAGGATGGAAGACGATGAATTGCAAACTGTGTTTGCCAAGGAATGCCCCTGCTTGTCTGGCAATCGCATGGGGCATCAGAGATCACTAAGATCACCAATGACTGACAAAGACTGAACATTCAGCCAGACCATCATAAAGACCTGTCTAGAGATCGATCTGGGTGGTGCATGAGCTGCAAGGATGCTATGTCCCTTTGGGATTTGCCCTGATTATGATAATGGTGATGACATTCTGGGGGTGTGGCTCAGAGGAGGAGAAATGGACAAGTTACAGACTCAAGGCCCACTGAAGCATCCTGCAATGGCCTCCTATTTTAACCTATTCTACCTCTGTTCTTTCTGCTGGCTACTGAGTAGCACACTGTCTCCCCCCAAAATCTGAACCTTGTACGCACTGTTTTTGTGACGGGCATGTTTCTATCAGAGAAAATATCTTGCATAACCACAGATTGTTGTTTCTCCCCAGTGCAGACAGGAAGAGACAGATTTGCCGAGGGGCAGGCTTTGTTTGGATTAGTTATTAATCGGGAACCCTCTGCTTTCCCCATTGGTTTTTCCTAAATAAAAGTTGCTTTAGCAAATGCTTTTTAAATGTATCTCTGTGCTGTTGGGATGGACTAGCTTTCCGCACTATGATATCTTTCCAAAAATCTCATGTAACTCATTAACCTCAGATCATCCTCTTCATTCTCCACTGATAGCAGCATTTTATTGTGTTATTTTATTTAATTTCTGCATCAGGTCATGGAATCAGAGATTTTTACACAAAGTCCCTATGCCTGGATTTGGGAGTTGTTTCTGCCAGTGCTGTTAACCTCAAGCCCAGTTTCCCCACCGAACTCTGACAGCGTCCCTACGCAAGCAAGATGAATTCTTCTCATGCATTGTTTAAAGTAGTGAAGAGGTTCCGGGCATGTGTAGCTTATCTCAGGAATGTGACAGAGGAGCTGGCACTGTCCCGCTTTTCACTGCTGGAGAAATGTAAACTACACAACATGGAGCTGTCCTGCCCGTGCCCCTCATGGGCCTAGCTAGTTGGCTGGTTTTCTCTCCCTGGCTATGGTGCCAGAGCAGCAGAAGATCCCATAACGCCACGTGGCTGCTGCTTATGCATGTAGCGTGGTTCTGTGATGCTCCTGGGTGAATTGTGCCACTCTCTCAACCTCAGGTCATTGTGAACTTCAGACTGCATGTGAGCATCTTGGCTGCCTGAAGTTAGGAGAGAAGCATAATTCACCAGCTGCGCCACAAAGCCAAGTGATGTGCACAAGCATCTGCCTCAGCATGGTACACAGCAACAGAGGTGCCCAGTGCCAGAGGGAAGTGGTGGACATTAAATGTGGGTTGTCAGGTTTCACAACTGAGGCTCCTATTGCTCCAGCAGGTGCTTCCTCCTACCCTGCCGTGTGTGTGTTTGTATGTGTGTGTGTGCGCGCGCACGTTGTAATTGACACTTTGTGCAGGGGCATTTTGTGAATTGCACAGAACACCACAAATTAGAGAGGGAAACACCTGGTTAAGTCCCCACCAGTCTTTCCCCCAAGGCAATGCAGGATTGTTCCCTACAACACATTCCCTAACATTTTGTCCAGCCTGGTTTTAAAATCCCAAGCAATGGCACCTCCCTCTCTTCTCTGAGATGATGCCACAAGCTAGCAGATCTCACTGCCAGCAAGTTTGTCCTGCTATCCAGCCTAAACGATCCTGTTTCTTACCACACTGGGACTAGAACTCAGATGACATCACTGGTGATGAAACTAATTTAGCTACAACTAATCAGGAAAAAGATCTTGGAGTCATCGTGGATAGTTCTCTGAAGACGTCCACGCAGTGTGTAGCGGCAGTCAAAAAAGCAAACAGGATGTTAGGAATCATTAAAAAGGGGATAGAGAATAAGATGGAAAATATCTTATTGTCCTTATATAAATCCCTGGTACACCCACATCTTGAATACTGCGTACAGATGTGGTCTCCTCATCTCAAAAAAGATATATTGGCACTAGAAAAAGTTCAGAAAAGGGCAACTAAAATGATTAGGGGTTTGGAACGGGTCCCATATGAGGAGAGATTAAAGCAGGGGTAGGCAACCTATGGCATGCATGCCAAAGGCGGCACACAAGCTGATTTTCAGTGGCACTCACACTGCCTGGGTCCTGGCTACTGGTCTGGGGGGCTCTGCATTTTAATTTAATTTTAAATGAAGCTTCTTAAACATTTTTAAAACCTTATTTATTTTACATACAACAATAGTTTAGTTATATATTATAGACTTATAGAAAGAGACCTTCTAAAAACGTTAAAATGTATTACTGGCACACGAAACCTTAAATTAGAGTGAATAAATGAAGACTTGGCACACCACTTCTGAAAGGTTGCCCACCCCTGGATTAAAGAGGCTAGGACTTTTCAGCCTGGAAAAGAGGAGGCAAAGGGGGGATATGATAGAGGTATATAAAATCATGAGTGGTAAAAAAAGTTATTTACTTGTTCCCATAATATAAGAACTAGGGGCCACCAAATGAAATTAATAGGGAGCAGGTTTAAAACAAATAAAAGGAATTTGTTCTTCACACAGCGCACAGTCAACCTGTGGAACTCCTTGCCTGAGGAGGTTGTGAAGGCTAGGACTATAACAGGATTTAAAACAGAACTGGATAAATTCATGGAGGTTAAGTCCATTAATGGCTATTAGCCAGGATGGGTAAGGAATGGTGTCCCTAGCCTCTGTTTGTCAGAGGGTGGAGGTGGATGGCAGGAGAGAGATCGCTTGATGGTTACCTGTTAGGTTCACTCCCTCTGGGGCACCTGGCATTGGCCACTGTTGGTAGACAGGATACTGGGATGGACAGACCTTTGATCTGACCCAATATGGCCATTCGTATGTTCTTAACTGAAAAGGTAGGAATGGACAGGGCAGGTTAGAATAGGAACAGGTCATAGAAGTTATTCCATATGGGTGTAGATTATTCTGCCAGGCCAGACTCCATGGGGACAGGTGAGGCATAAAAGCCTTCAGTAGCCTCCATGGTCCAGAGCACAATGAGCTATCTGATGGAGGGAGAGGTACCTGTCCCTTTTCCCTGCAGCCCAATAAGTACAGACTTAGACTTGGTCTACACTACAAACTTATGTTGATATAATTATGTTGCTCAGGGCTGTGGAAAATCCACAACCCTGAGCGATGCAGTTATACCGACCAAACTCCTGGTGTAGACAGTGCTCTGTTGATGGGAGGGCGTCTCTGTCTACAAAGCTACCACCTCTCGGGGAGATGGAGTACCTATGCTGGCAGGAGAAGCTCTCCCATCCCATCAGCACAGATAGCTTCTTCACAAAGTGCTGCTGCTGAACTGCTGTAAGTATAGACAAGCCCAGAGTGACTGGAGATCACTGCTGCTTTGCAAAGGCTGAGGCTAGCAAAGAAAAGGAGTGAACACCCAAAGGGCCATAGATTTAATATTTCCAACTTTTTATTCCTTATTTATCTGTGAGTTCCCCAATATAACAGAGTGTCCCACCCTGTTCAAAGAACATCACTTCCCAGGCTCACAGGGAATTCCACAATCCATTCCACATTATACCTTGCCGGTTGCTTGGCTCACATAGATCACTATGCACAGCTGGATGTGGAGTGAATTCCTTTCACTGTTGTCATTAGCATTTCATCCCAAGTGTTTCCTTTGGAAAGTTGCTATCTGGAGATATTAAATTCCCACGAACCTTGATCTCCAACAACAAACTTTTGCTGCCTGCTGGGGGATGATCAGGGCCAGTGCAAGGATGTTTCGCGCTCTAGGCGAAACTTCCACCTTGCGCCCTCCCCCGTCCTGAGGCGCCCCCCTCCCCATGGCACGCCCTCCCCTCTGCCCTGAGGCATCCCCCCCATGGCAGCTCCCCCTCTCCACCCTGAGGCACCCCCCCGCGGCAGCTCTCCACCCCCCCCGCCCCAGCTCCCCCCGCCCCAGCTCCATCCCGAGCACGCCATCGCTGCTTCACTTCTCCCACCTCCCAGGCTTGCGGCGCCTACTGATTGGTGCCGCAAGCCTGGGAGGCGGGAGAAGTGAAGCAGCCACGGCGTGCTCGAGGAGGAGGCGGGGCAGGGGTGAGCTGGGGCGGGGAGTTTCCCTGCGTGCCGCCCCCACCCCCCACTTGCTGCAGGCGGCCCTCCCCGCGCCCCCCTGCCCCAGCTCCCTCCGCCTAAATGCCGGCGGCGACCGGGGCAGGTGAAGATCCGGCAGCAGCGGTCGCTTCCAAAGAAAATGCCGCTCCCCAAATCCTAGCACCCTAGGCGTCTGTCTAGGTCGCCTAATAGGTTGCACCGGCCCTGGGGATGATGTTTTCAATTCTTTCCTGTGCAGATCAAGGTGAACAAAGGACCCTACAAACATGCAGGAATTTCTTTTCTGAGGACTCCCAGGCTGCAGGTGGTTGGAGGCTGCTCACCAGAGGAGGCTGTGTGGTAGATAGAGGATTGATGTGCACACACCAGCAAAACTCGATCAGCCCCCACCCATTTATATGGGCGCTTTTGAAGAGTACTTGATATGTTTCACAATTAAAAAAAAAAGACCTGTTAAGATTTTTTTTATCGTTAACCACTTGGGGGTTTGAAAAGGAAATTTAATTATTTCCTTGCAGCTTTTTCCTCCATTGCTACCCATACTAATGTGTTATTGTAGGGTCTCTCGTGAGTGTTGGATTGTGGAAGGGAGGTGATGAACTCTCTCTATACTGAGAGACTGCTGAGAGTGAACCTAGAATACACATTCAGGTTAACTCAATACCAGAAAGATGTCAACAAACTGCAGGAACTTCAGAGAAGAGCAACAAAGGAGCTAAAAGGACAACAGATTAAGATAGCTAAAGAAGGATAATTTAGCTAAGCAGTGAGGTGATACCACCTGTAAACGTTTGAAGGATTTAATCATCAAGGAAGAAGAGCTGCGATTTTATCTCAAACTAACTTGCTATCTTTTTTTGATAAGATTACAAATAAGGTTGATGAAGGTAATAGTCAGACTACTGTAAGGCTTTTGACTTGGGGCAAATCATCAACTGGTGTAAACCAGCAGAGTTCTATTGACTTCAATCTATATCCACACCATTTCAAACCCGCTGAGGATCTGGCCCCAGGGCCGCCCAGAGGATTCAGGGGGCCTGGGGTATTCGGCGGCGGGTCCCAGGGCGGAAGGACTCCCCGCCACGGGTCTTCAGGGTACTTCGGTGGTGGGTCCTGGAGCGGAAGGACCCTCCGCCACTGAATTGCCGCCAAGGACCCGGAGCGGAAGAAGCTCAGGGAGCCCGGGCCCCGCTAAAGTTTTCCGGGGTCCCTGGAGCGAGTGAAGGAGCCCGCTCCAGGGGCCCTGAAAAACTCTGGTGGGGGCCCCTGTGGGGCCTGTGGCAAACTGCCCCACTTGCCCGCCCCCCCCCCCCCCCGGGCGGCCCTGTCTGGCCCTATGGTTTAGGAAAAGGGCAAGGACAAAACAGGAGCTTGGTTTCTCATTGTGCAGGCCGATGAGTAAGTGTGATGGATACAGGGCAGCACATGTGCTCACTAGAGCACAGCCTGTGTGTGAGATGTTTTATGCTGCAGTTCCCCATCCGGTGGCTCTCACACTGCCTCTTAGATGCATCATAGAGAAGTGGATAGATGGTGGCATGTGGGTAGGGTGACCAGATAGAAAGTGTGAAAAATTGGGACAGGAGGTGGGGGGGTAATAGGCACCTCTATAAGAAAAAGCCCCAAATATCAGGACTGTCCCTATAAAATTGGGACATCCGGTCACCCTACACGTGGGGTTCTTGAGGGTCACTGCATATCTGATTCCAATCCCAGGCCATCCAGGAAGTCAGCAGGTTTGAAAATGCTTGTTTTGACCCATTTTTCTTTTGGGTCCTCTATGCAAACAAGAGTTTCAAGGAGCATGACAACTTCCCTGCCCTGCTCTAAATCCCCTTTATATGGCTGACCAAACTATTAAATCTCCTGACCATAGATGTGATCTGGCCCACATCTAAACCAACCTGATGAAGCCCAAGAGCAGGCTATGAACTTGTATATGGTAGAAAGGTCTCTAACCACCGAGCCCACATGTCTGTAGTGAAACCACAAGTCCAGTTGCTGACTGGTTTTGTCAGACTGCTGCCATAATGGCCTGGGGAATTTAAGCCCTTGCAAGACATTAATACTTTCATCAGATTTTATGTCTAAACCATTTGGACCAAATTCTGTTTTACACCCCAACCCATCTCTCCTGACATCATAGGGACTGAGCTGGCTGTATGTGCAGAAATGGGCCCTGTATTTATACCTGTCTGAATACAGCTTTTTACCTATAAAGGTCAAAGTAACTGTAGCAATTGGAGTAGAAAACACCCAACCCAAGGTGTAGTTATGACCCCACCCAGCCTGTTTGTACGTTGTAGAGGGCGTGTATACAGTTCCTGTCTCTCTGCCGTCGCTAGATGACAATCTTATGTAGACTATACATATATTTGCACTGGGCGACTTTCTGTTTAAACAGCGGGTGTAAAAGCAAATTCTAGTCTGATTAATTTCTTTCAGCAGCTGCTGCTAACTTCAGAGCACTAATGGAAGACAGGTTGCTTTTTTACTTTGTTTCTGAAGCGCTCACAAACCAGAATCAAAGTATCAGAAGTAAAACTTCGTACAGCTACTTAGCAGTTTGCTTTTCCAGTGGTGACATGTCTACTAGTGCGTTTGCAGGTTTTTGAAAATCGTTCGGTATAAGCAACTTGTTTTGTTCTTTTAACCAGAATTACAGGCTTGTTCTTTCAACTCTAAGACTGTTTGTTTTTTGTTTGAACTGTGAGAGCATAAATAAACCAACCTAGCCTGAGACAAAACATCCATAAATTAGAGCCACCACTTAATTATGATTCCAGAGCAGAGCTTTACAATGAAGTCTTGACTTCAATGTGAACAATGTATCAATTTGAATATATAATAATTAAGTAAAAGTACATGTTGCTGGAAGCTTCTGGAAAGCACCAGTTGCTAAGGATGGTTAGTACAGGCACTTCTGTTACATTGCCATTTTGAAAATGTCAATTTTTAAAAAAAAATTCACATCAGGGTCATTGTTTTTAAGCCACGCTTCAAATGCCCCCATCCCTCTAGGCTGGTGCGTGTGTGTGAGGCAGCCAAGTTCCCGCACTGCTGAGCTATTCAGTGCTCAGGGGGTTCTGTGTTCATTTGCAGGGGCTTGAAATCCAGAACCATCAGCTTCCCCTCTGTTCTAGGGCATCAAGATGCCACCACCTCCTTAAAACTGGTATGGCTTCTCTGTGCAGAAGCTGATATAAATCCAAGATTACAATTTACCGGGCAAAATTACAACTTACAAAAATTCCGGCTGCCCACAACAATGACAGAGGATCTGTAAAAAGCCTCAGCCAGATTCCTGTTCTATAGGATTTTAGGGATTGGCCAGGAATGAGAGGGGAGGCAGCCATGTTGGGAGGAGAAGAGGGAGCAAGCAGAGCAGTGCTTGGTAGTGAAGGGCCTGCCCTTGAGCAAGACACCATTTTCAGGACTAGATTTCTCCTTCCGCACAGGAACCCTGCTGTTTCTCTACCCATTCCAAGCCCCTCAGCCCTCGCTACCAAGGGCCGCCAAGAGCGGGTTCAGGGTCTGGTGAAAAAAAAAATATGGGCCCCCCAGCAAGGGCAGACCGGCTAAACAGGGCCGATGGGTGGGGGGAGAAGCCGGGCCCCGGGCCCCCTTCTGGACCGCCGGGCCCCAGTAATTTGTACCGGCTTCTCCTCCCCCGCCTCGTTGGCCCTGACACTACCTAAAGGGACCAAGTGCCTGGAATTGCTGCAATCTGACCCCCCTGTAGTCTACAGCCTACTCTGCTTCCAACAGAATCAATGATGGGGTAGCAGCCGAACTGGCTTTTGTGGCATGAATATAAACCAGACAAGATGCTGCATGAATGTAGTTCCCAGATCTCTATGTGCCAGTCACCCTAGTCTGCAAGTGGGTTCAGGAGACTTTAATCATGATTGCTCAAATTCAAGGAAGGTGAACTGCGGACATCACAGAAAAGGAGAGTAAATATCATACAAAATACAAGTGCGCACTTACACTGAGGTATGTCTTCACCCAACACACACCCAACCTGTGGAACTCATTGCCAGGGGATGTTGTGAAGACCAAAAATATCACTGACTTCAAAAAATAATTAGATACGTTCCTGGAAGACAGGTCCATCAATGGGTATTAGCACAGGTGGTCAGGGATGCAACCCCATGCTCCGTGTGTCCCTAAACCTCTGACTGCCTAAAGCGGGGACTGGATGACAGGGGATGGATCACTCCATAAATTGCTCTGTTCTGTTCACTCCCTCTGAAGCATCTGGCACTGGCCACTGTCAGAAGATGGGATACTGGGCTACCTGGACCATTTGTCTGCCCCAGCATGGCTGTTCTTACAAGCATGTGCAAGCCAGGGACAGATCAAGAAGCATGTATCAGCATGGGGCTGAAACATTCAGTGTTGTGATCAGGGATCCATGCCAGGGAAGACAGACCTATCACCCTGCCAAGGGTCATGCCTGGGGAGATAAGGACAAGAGCAGGAGGCAGAGGAGTTTAAAACAGTGAGGGAATCATTTCATTAGCAAACAACATTTTCTATGGCCTAGTCTACACTACAAAGTGAGGTTGATGTGAGCCACCTTGTGCCGACCTAGTTGTGCATGTGTCTACGCTGAAATTGATCTCTCACTGATAAGTGCCCCATTACAGCGATGCAGTAACGCCACCTCTCTGAGCAGCGTTGAGCCATGGTCGATGTACTGAGGTGGAAGCAGCTCAAGTGTAGACAATTCAGTTACTTATGGGAACCCTAACAGTCCTCCAGCAGCTGTCCCACAATGCCTGACACTGACTGCTCTGGCCACACTTGTGAACTCCATGGCCCAGGGGTCATGGAGACTGGAAGGTGAGCACACCTAGCTGCTCTCCATTGCTGAGTTCAACTGCCCAGCTGATCATGCCAGCTACATGCTCCAGACGTTCTCTGGCTTGGAGTACACAGGCGATATTAGATCTCCTGGGCCTATGGGGAGTAAGAGATCAGCTAAAATCACCACTGCCTGTGGAAAGTGGTGCCAGTATTCAGCGCCATTCTCCATTGTTTCATGCAACCAAGCAATTCCCGCCTCATTTCCCTTAGCCCTGGCAGGCCATACTCACCATGGCGGGGGCGTGAGTGATGTCGTGCACAAGCAGAAGTGTCAGTAAGCATGTCTTGTTTACAATTTTAGGGGAGCAAGGGAAGGGAGCTCTGAATCTTCTGTTGCGACTACACTGACAATGATACCTCTGCGTGTTTTATCTGCAGCTGCTACAGCCTGGAAGGGTTTCCCCTCCACACCCGCAGAACTCCTGAGCCAGATAAGGAGGAGAGGGAACAGAACTCGGGATGACATGTTCAGTGCGATCCTGCAAGCCAGTGCTGCATCAGACTGTGAGCACAGGGTCTGGAGGGAGAACACTGCAGTCTGGAGAAAGAAAGAACAGACAGGAGAAAGACCCAGGAGTCCCAGCAGTAAAAGGAGAGGGAGATGCACCAGGATGTAATGGGGCTTCTCTGGCAGCAAGCACAGATGTTGCAGACTCTTGTGGACCTACAGGTTCAATAGGCATAGGCTCGCCTCCCGTAGCAGTCCATGGAGAGCTCTATTATAGCATCTCCCTACACCCTCCTCAACATTCCACGTGATATCGGGGGCCACATCCCTACCCCTACTGCTCCATCCTGGGACAACCACAGCTTCACATACACTGGCCTCTGAAAGCCACGGTTGCTGTACTGTGCAGGCTTCCTGGTTCCATCAGAGATGGCAGAGAGTGAAGAGGGCTGCACAGGTTTGTGAGATTTTTTTTAAAAGCGTGTAAGTTATGGTATAGAGATCAGTGCTTCTCAAAGCTGGTCCTCCGCTTGTTCAGGGAAAGCCCCTGGCAGGCTGGGCCGGTTTGTTTACCTGCCGCGTTCGCAGGTTTGGCCAATTGTGGCACCCACTGGCCGTGGTTCGCTGCTTCAGGCCAATGGGGGCTGCAGGAAGGGTAGCCAGTACGTCCCTCGGCCCATGCCCCTTCCTGCAGCTCCCATTGGCCTGGAGTGGCGAACCGGGGCCAGTGGGAGCCACGATCGGCCAAACCTGCGAACGCGGCAGGTAAACAAACTGGCCCAGCCCTTCAGGAGCTTTCCCTGAACAAGCAGCGGCCCTGCTTTGAGAAGCACTGATATAGATGGCATTCAGGGATGGAGATAGTTGTTTGCTAGGAAGTTGACCCCTGGCTCCCAGTCACTCCTATGCGACTTGTTTCTGCTCCATCATGCATTGCCAAAACTTCCCAAAAGACAGTGTGCTGGATGGTGGCATGTTACACACTGGGATACCTACCCATGGCCTACAACTTCACTTTCCTCTTTGGATGCTTGTGATGTGAACACATCACAATGACTGCGCTGTGAGTGAGAGATACTGAGTGTTGCAGGGGGCAGAGAGGACTCTGGGCTGCAAACAGAGTCCCTAGGAATGAGGATTTGTGGTGGAAGGAGGGAAATCACTCTGACTCTGTAGGTGTTTTGTTGTTAAGGGATGAAATATAAGGTTGCTAACACCATTCTTTCACATAATCTCCCACAAGAATTAGGTATCAGTTGATTCTATGATTAATCCCCATGTGTCACAAATGGGTGTTTTCCTGGGCTCTGATTAGATTTCTTTACTCAGATACATACTTTCAAACCTATGTCTGCGTTCTGCTACTGTGTACATGCACTCAGCTTTTCTGCAATCACACATGCAGCATGAATACAAAAAAAAAATCTCTAGTGTCTAATGATTAGAACAGGAAACAGAGAATTAAAATTCCAAGATTCTATACTAGGTCTGCCACTGGTTTTCTGCAGGCAAGCCATTTAACCTTTCTGTGACTCAGTTTCCAATCTGTAAAGAGAGGTGGAATACTACTTATCTACCTCACAAGGGGAATTGGAGTAATCCAAGTGGAAGGCAATTAAAATAGGTGCAATTTTTTTTTACATCTTGGGTGGAGAAAGTGGGGAGCTGAGTGTGTATCCCAGTAATACCCCATTCATGGAAATCACAGTACTGTTACAGTTAAAGAGAGATGCTTTTCAAATGACAAATGACAGTCAGCCACCCTTCACCCACCAAGCTCTGAACCCTGGGAAACAGTGCCACATAATGCAACACTGAAATCAGTAAAATGAGCAAGGCGAGTGAACAGCACATGGAAAAAAAACTTCCACACTCAGCAAACAGCAAGAGACTCCAGTTTGAATGCAATGAAATGAAAACGTTGTGGTTTCCCCGGACTGTATTTCAATTACTTTATGATAACAAAAAAGAGGCAGCACTGGTGCAGATTTCTGCTCGTTTGTTCCACTGATAGAATTTCTCATACCCTTATAACATGAAAGTAGGATGTTACTGAAAGTTATATTTAGGGCTAAACAAACTGGAAGATTTTTCGAAGCTTTCATATTATGGTGATGCTAAAAAGCTCCTGTCATAAGCAGGGCCTCGTGGTGCTGGGCATTGTACAAACACAGAGTGAGAGACACTCCCTGTCCTGATGAGCTTGCAATATAGCTAGACCAGAGAGACAATGGGTGGGAGGAGAAACAGAGGCTCAGAGAAAGAAAGTGACTTGCCCAAGTCACTGCTAGGAATAGAATCCAGCTCTTCTGATTCCTAGCCCAGTGCTTGGTCCACTGGACTGGGCTGCCTGTCAAATGAATTCACTGTTCACCCTTAGGCCTTGTCTACACTACAAGACTATTTCGAATCAACTTAGTTCGAATTTGTGGATTCGACCTTATGAAGTCGAATTTGTGTATCCATACTAAATACACTAATTCGAATTTCTGAGTCCACATTCACGGGGCCAGCGTCGACTTTGGAAGCGGTGCACTGTAGGAAGCTATCCCACAGTTCCCGCACTCCCCGCTGCCCATTGGAATGCTGGGTAGAGCCCCCAATGCCTGCTGGGGGAAAAAATGTGTCGAGGGTGGTTTTGGGTAACTGTCATTATTGAACCGTCACTCCCGCCCTCTCTCCTTGAAAGCGCCGGCGGGAAATCTGTTCGCGCCCTTCTCTGGTCGGTTACAGCTCGGACGCCACAGCACTGCGAGCATGGAGCCCGCTGCGATCATCGCTGCACTTATGGCCGTTGTCAACTCCTCGCACCTTATCGTCCACCTCTTCCACAGTCAGCTGCTGAGAAATCGGGCGAGGAGGCTCCGGCAGCGCGGTGAGGAGAGTGGCGCAGACCTCTCAGAAAGCAGCGTACGCCGCGCAGTGGAGATCATGGTGGCAATGGGTCAAGTTCATGGTGTGGAACGGCGATTCTGGGCCCGGGAAACAAGCACGGACTGGTGGGACCGCATAGTGCTGCAGGTCTGGGATGAATCACAGTGGCTGCGAAACTTCAGGATGCGTAAGGGCACTTTCCTTGAACTCTGTGACTTGCTGGCCCCTGCCCTGAAGCGCAAGGACACCCGGATGCGAGCAGCCCTGAGTGTGCAGAAGCGAGTGGCCATAGCCCTCTGGAAACTTGCAACGCCAGACAGCTACCGGTCAGTAGCGAACCACTTTGGCGTGGGCAAATCTACCGTGGGGGTTGCTGTGATTCAAGTAGCCCACACAATCGTTGAGCAACTGCTCTCAAAGGTAGTGACTCTGGGAAACGTCCAGGTCGTCATAGATGGCTTCGCCGCGATGGGATTCCCAAACTGCGGTGGGGCTATAGATGGGACTCACATCCCTATCCTGGCACCAGCCCACCAGGCCAGCGAGTACATTAACCGAAAGGGCTACTTTTCTATGGTGCTGCAAGCACTGGTGGACCATAGGGGACGTTTTACCAACATCTTCGTCGGGTGGGCGGGCAAGGTTCATGACGCGCGTGTGTTCAGGAACTCTGGTCTGTTTAGACGCCTCCAGGCAGGAACTTTCTTCCCGGACCACAAAATAACGGTTGGGGATGTGCAGATGCCTACAGTGATCCTCGGGGACCCAGCCTACCCGCTAATGCCCTGGCTCATGAAGCCCTATACAGGCGCCTTGGACAGTGAGAAGGAACTCTTCAACTACCAGCTGAGCAAGTGCAGAATGGTGGTGGAGTGTGCTTTCGGACGTCTTAAGGGGAGGTGGCAGAGCTTACTGACTCGCTCGGACATCAGCGAAAAGAATATCCCCGTAGTTATTGCTGCTTGCTGTGTGCTCCACAATGTCTGTGAGAGCAAGGGCGAGACCTTTTTGGCCGGATGGGAGGTTGAGGCAAATCGCCTGGCTGCTGTTTACACTCAGCCAGACACCCGTGCCGAAAGAATATCCCAGCGGGAAGCGCTGTGTATCCGGGAGGCTTTGAAAGCAAGTTTCCTCGGAGAGCAGGGTAACCTATGACTCTACACTTGATTTTAAGAGAAGCTGATCCTGGGCCTGTGTCTCTATGTGTTGAGTGAGATCTGCGGTTACATACCCCGTTCTCCAAGTTTCCCCCACTTCCAAAACACGTTTTAAAACAAATTAAACGGAACAGTTATTGTTAATAAATCTTTCTTTTACTTTGCATTTCTGTTCAGGGTTTGAAACATGGACGCATACTGTGCTGGGTACGGTGTGCACTGATGTACAGACCGCTTGTACAATACAGGACGGACAGCCTCCTGCTCCTACATAGGTCTCTGGGGTGGGGGACGGTTTCAAGTGGTTGTGCATGTAGGGGTGGGTTTGCAGGAAGGGGCGAGTGGTGCCGTCTTTGGATAGGGATTTGGATGCAGGCTCTGGGCTGTGGGTTTGGGCGTAGGAAGGGGTGAGGGGTGTGGGGGAAGGGTGAGTATCTGTCCGTGGATGAGGGCTCTTGTTGGGGCTCAGGGCAGCGGAGAGGCTCGTTGCTACGGTGGAAGTGCATGGTAAGGGCAGCATGCCTTAACATTAGGGGGTGGCAGGCGCTAGGACCGTGGACAAGCGTACACATCACAGAATGACCCGGGGCAGCATACACCACACAGAGTGACCCTGGTGACTACTGACTGCAGTCTGTGTGTGCCCTGCAGTTGATCCTGCCCCCGATAGTCTGTACCCTGCTAATGTAGGCTATCCCGTGCAATTATAAATCCCCTGCCCCCCCCCCTACATACACAGTCTTCTGACACGAAAGACGTGACGGAAAGAGTGAACAACAGCAAACAGCTTTTATTAATCTACTACATGGTGGGGTGATGAAACTTGGATTTGGGACTGGGTGATCCCCTGTAAGGGAAGCGCTTCTACACAGTTATAGTGTCAGAGGTGTGTGGTACATTAGCGCTCAGCTGTGGTGCAGTGACAGTTCTCACAGCCCCTACCGCCCCTCCGTCTTGTAATTTTCGGTGAGGGGGGGACAGGACTTCTTGGCGTTGGAGGGTGGTTGCAGATACAGTGCAGGGGGGCTCTCTCCTCCTGCCTGCGGTCCTGCAGAACATCAACAAGGCGCCGGAGCGTGTCCGTTTGCTCCCTCATTAGCCCAAGCAGCGTTTGAGTCGCCTGCTGGTCTTCCTGCCACCACCTGTCCTCCCGTTCGCTGTGTGAGCGCTGCTGCTGAGAGAGGGTCTCCCTCCACTGGCTCTGCTGGGCCGCCTCGGCTCTGGAGCAGGCCATCAGTTCCGTGAACATCTCGTCCCGAGTCTTTTTCTTTCGCCGCCTAATCTTAGCCAGCCTCTGCGAGGGGGATGCCGGGGCAGTCCGGGAAAGAGCAGAAGCTGTGTGATGGGAAACAGTAAGTGATTTCCTTGAACAGATACATGTTTGCGAACAGTGAACACAGTCTAGTCAGTTTCTCTGAACAAGACCATACAGGGCACCAAGTTCCACGAGATCTCAGGACAAGTTCGAGATTTCGGAATACGCTCTCATTGGCGGCGCCATTGCACAGGAGAGCGGACAAGCGGGGAGAGACAGCTGAATCCGTCTTGCAGACAGTCCTGGTAAGCCTTAAAGTAGATCATGCTTATCAGTTAGTGGATAGCTGTGCTCTCCTGCTAAAGGCAATCTGGAAAGCAGAAAGGCTGAGCCTTTTCCAGCCCCTCCCGCCAGTGCACGGGAAAGATCAATGTATGCTTGTTCTCTGTGGCCTCCAGCACGTGGCTGTTAAGCGAGGGTCATTGTTATGCAACCTAATTTTAAACCATTAACAATAGTAACAATACACTAATTGCCCTACTTAGATGCAGCCTGTCCAGAACGACATCACCCTGAGGCGGGTCACTCGGAGTCAGAGAGAGCGGATGCTAAGGGAAGCCCTGCACAGACCAGGACCATATGCAGCAATGCTGGTGGAGGCGATGATTCCTCTCTACATTAGGATGTCCTGGCGCGGAAGAGTGTGCTTCCACGGAGCACCCAATAAGGCACCTCTCCCCAGGAACCTCCTGCGGATGCTTTTCGAGCAGCTCTCTGAGAGCTTTGTTGAACTGTCCCAAGAGGATTATTGTTCAATCCCTATATGTGTGGACCTACTATTTATATAGTTTGACATTTAAAATTTTGTATATAGTATTTCTATTTTTTCTATACCTGTTTTTTAAAAAATAAATGTTTCCATGTTTATAGCACTTACCGCCTGATCCTTCCCCTGATTCTGAGTCCGGGTTAACGGGCGGGGAGGGTTGGTAGGGGATCTCTGTGAGGGTGATGAAGAGATCCTGGCTGTCAGGGCAAGCGGTATTGTGTTCGCTGTCGCCTGCGCCGTCCTCCACAAACCCTTCCTCATCTTCCCCATCGGCGAACATCGCCGAGGAACTGTCCAGGTACACTATGCCATCCTCAGAGTCCACGGTCACTGGTGGGGCAGTGGTGGCAGACCCACCGAGAATGGCATGCAGTGCCTCGTAGAAGCGGCATGTCTGGGGCTGTGCTCCGGAGCGTCCGTTTGCCGCTCTGACTTTTTGGTAACCTTGTCTCAGGTCCTTGACTTTCACATGGCACTGCATCGCATCCCGGCTGTATCCTTTGTCTATCATGGCTTTGGAGACCTTCTCGAAGGTCTTTGCATTCCGCTTGTTGGAGCGCAGCTCCGAGAGCACAGACTCCTCGCCCCACACAGCGATCAGATCCATGACTTCCCGGTCAGTCCATGCTGGGGACCTCTTTCTATTCTTGGATTGCCCGGACTCCTCTGCTGGAGAGCTCTGCATCGTTGCAGGTGCTGCGGAGCTCGCCCCGATGTCCAACCAGGACGTCAGATTCAAAGTGCCCAGACAGGAAAAGGAATTCAAATTTTCCCGGGTCGTTTCCTGTGTGGCTGGTCAGAGCATCCAAGCTCGGACTGCTGTCCAGAGCGTCAACAGAGTGGTGCAGTGTGGGATAGCTCCCGGAGCTACTAAGTTCGATTAGCATCCACACCTAGCCTAATTCGAGCTAGCCATGTCGAATTTAGCACTACTCCACCTGTCGGGGTGGAGTACCAAATTCGAACTAAAGAGCCCTCTAGTTCGAATTAAATGGCTTCCTGGTATGGACGATTGAGCGGTTAGTTCCAATTAACGCTGCTAAATTCGACTTAAAGTCCTAGTGTAGACCAGGCCTTAGTGTCCTATTTACTCACCAGTGCTGGGTTTTCTGCTTAGTTTCCCATAAAGAGATTTGATTTGATTTGTCCATAGTAAAGTATCTCCTTGTAGCAGGAATCCAAGAGTCTCCCACACAAGAGTTGGATTTACATTTACAATCCAGGGCACCGAGGTTGACAATCTACAGACAATGTCTAACATGTACATTTGGAAGATTTTATTGACTGAGTAAACTCTGGCAGCCAAACCTTGGATCGGTCAATAACGAACATCTCTAATTAATCTCGTAATAGAAAGATTGTCTTGCGGCCAGGTCCTTTGGATGTGGAATTATGGAGACTAGCTCCCTTTCCACTGATGATCACACAGCATCCCTCAGGCAATTACAGCAACTGCCTAGATAGAAGAATGACTGTAAGAAAGTGTTTAGTGAATTTTTAAGCTGTCTCTAACATGGAGTAACAGCTGGAAACAAGTAGTGGAGCCAACACTATATTAGCATCCAGCTCTCTGCAGGTCACCAGAAGATTATCTAGGGAACATGGTCTTGGAATTGGTGCTTTCAACAAGTTCATAGCCGTGGAAGCAGTCTGTCTGCATTTCTAACACACCCCGCGTTTAGTTTTCCTAGGCACAAGGGAAAACCAGCATGGGAGAGGAAGGTGGAGAAGATGTTACATGAAGGAACAGCTTTCACTAGATAGGGAACCATGGGGAACATTGGGACTTGGAAGCCGCTAGAAGTTAGCTGGCACCCTGCATGGAGAGCTGTCAGGGGATGCTCCATAGAGAGAAATGCAGTATTAGGCTGTCATACAAAAAAAATCTGCTGTTAAATTTGAACTCAATGTCTATGCTGAATGATATTTTCTAACTAGAGACCTAGGTCATATGATTAAAGAGTGTGTTGAAAAATCAGAGTGCAATGGACTCTATCTAATTGAAGTGTAGGCCTGTCATATGGCAGCTTTCTTTCCCGTGCTCTATTTCGCTTGTAAAAGGTTGCTGCTTAGGGAGGGAGTAGGTCTAAGGAATAAGGAAGTGTTATTTACTCCTCCTCATAACACAAGAACTAGGGGTCACCAAATGAAATTAATAGGCAGCAGGTTTAAAACAAACAAAAGGAAGTATTTCTTCACACAATGCACAGTCGACCTGCGGAACTCTTTACTAGAGGATAATGTGAAGGCCAAGACTATAACAGGGTTCAAAAAAGAACTAGATAAGTTCATGGAGGATAGGTCCATCAATGGCTAGTAGCCAGGATGGGCAGGGATGGTGTCCCTAGCCTCTGTTTGCCAGAAGATGGGAATGAGTGACAGGGGATGGATCACTTGATGATTCCCTGTTCTGTTCATTCCCTCTGGGGCACCTGGCACTGGCCACTGTCAGCAGACAGGATACTGGGCTAGATGGACCTTTAGTCTGACCCGGTAGGGCCATTCCTATGTTCTCATGTATAGGCTGTTATGGGAAACCCAGATGAGCCTGACAGAGCTGTTTGCTTTCTTAAGGGGTTCAACAGAATTGCAGCTATTTGATAAATACCGTCTATGGTAAGTTCTCCTTGGCTGTCAGCACAATAAGGGTTCATCAGAACTCTTTGTAGTCAGGCCTGGGTTATAGCATTTGTGGCTTCTAGAAGGAGCTTAAAGAAGAAGGGCTGCCTTGCTCCTAATGGCCAAATGGATACAAATTGCAGTCTGTGCGCTCCTAGGGCGGGCTGGTGATATAGGGAAGGAAGCGGTTTGGCACCGATGTGACCTGACTTATGGGGACACTTGAGACCCGGTCTCCATCTCTGGTGCAGTTTGCACGTGGGCTGTGCTACAACAATGCAATAGCTACCCGCTCTATAGCAATGTCCAAAGCAGAAAGCAGGATTTCCTGTGAGTCTGTCTCCCCTACACCAGACAATGGGCAGTCTGACAACTGGAGACATTTCTGCCTTTCCCTTTTTACAGGGGAGAATACACAGAAACCGCCCGCAAGGTCACAGAGGAAATTCAGCATGAAAGATAGGAAAAGGTTACAGTGCAATTTGCCATGCCCAGCCTTTGCTGACCTGCATGGAAAGGGTCAATGAAAGCACAGGGTTTGACATAAGCTTTCCCTGGCGCTTATGGAAATAGCATTACACTGCTGAAGGGGCAGGCAAAGATTGTCTGCCATGTCCATTTAGGGGAGGAGTTTCAAAAGCACCTAAGGGAGTTATTGGGGCTTCCCCTGGGAGGGGGGTGCCTAATGCCCTTAGGCATTCTGAAAATCCCTCCCTTAGTCTGTGAACTCTTTGGGAGAGGGACTATCTTTAACTATGTGTTTATACAACCGTTACAATGATGAAGGCCCAGGATTGGTTGGGGCCTCTGAACACGGCTGTAATGCAAATAATAATATGGAAATGCGGGCTGTACACAACCCTAATACCGTTAGGGCCTGAGGGGGAAAACACAGAGTATCAGCTAGAGGAGGGTCTGCTGCACAGATGGGACTGAGATGTGAGGTTCTTTAGTTCAGGACCAGAGGATGCTCTGTCTAGAGAATTGTCAACAACTCTCTCTTCCCTTCTAGAAGGTGCGCCTGCATGAAGGAATATTCTTCAGGGCACTGGTTCCTAACATTCAGACCTGGGATGAGTTCTTTTCTAGAAACGTTCACAACAGATCAGAATGCCACAAACATTTCGGGACTTGTTATGGTCACTCATGTACAAGCTGCTTGAGAGACCCTCTTTCCCCCCGTGTCCCACAAGGCACTTGAAACTGACTGGACTGCCCTGGCTCTTCAGCCTCAGCTTCCATCTAGAATGGGGTAGAACTGAACTTTTCCAATTCAGGTCCAGTTCCCATCTGCAGCTCGCCCTCCTGCAAGATCTTCATCATCGTCTTGCTCCACGCAAAGCTCACTTTAAAGCCTTCCTCTTCAGCTCAGTCCATCTTCAACCATCTTATAACCTCCCAAGGAAAGTCCCTGAAAAGGGGAGACCATCTCTTTTATCTCATTATTTTTGTTGAGGGTAATTATTGTATATTGTATGCAGTGTCTCAGCAGTTCTTAGGATGGGGACTTAATTCAGTTCTGAAATAATCTCTCTCTCTGTGCACGTGTGCATATATGATATTATACAGCACTGTATGTTCTGCCACTGCACATTCAGCGGTGTTAAAACCCAGGACAGCTGTGAAAGAAAACGTTGTGAGAACAGCTCCTCTCCATACTCAGCAAACTCTCCAGTGCAGGCTTCTCTCTCTTCTTCTGAGTTTAAGTCTATGTCTCTGTCTCTTGTAATCATAAACACAACAATTTGTCCAAGAAAAGAAGAATCTAATGCAACACAAACATGCGATGGAGATACCTCCAGGCTGAACATAGCTTTGCATTTTATTTTTTATCCCACAGTGCATTCCCTGTGTGGTCAGAGCCAGACCCATTGCCCTGGACAGGCATTGTTTTACCTGATACTTATTCCAAGTGGATTTTATTTACTCAAGTCTGCAGAATGACAAAGCAAGTTTTCTTTGGTATTTTGAAGGACATGAAGCTTCAGAGGACAGAAAGCAAATGGAGAATCTATCTATATATACAGATATTTATACAGCCCCCATCACCAGAGCATCTATGAAAATGAGCACACTGTTCTGAAAGCAGATTCAAGACTGCTGTTTTCTTCAGGCTTTAATTAGATTTGTTGCACGCAGGGCTGCTGTGTGTGGGCGAGTGTATTAACATTCTTAAAACATCATAAGTTTCTGTTCAGTTTCTCAACCTGGAAACTGAGCATAATTTACTTACAGTAACTGGCCATTCATCATGTCATGTACTGCATTATTAACTCACAATGACAGGACAGTTAATAGAGAATATATGAGAACTGAAGAGATATTAATTCTCAGTAAGACCCCAAACGTCTCTCTGATATGCTCTGCTTTTCTCATTGCTTTATTACATGATTAACTCCTGTGGTTAAACAGAAGCCTTAAGAAAGAAAACAAACTCAATGTCATGGTTTGTTCTGATTCCTCAAGGAGGAAGGTACACTGCAAAACTTCCATCTCCTCTTCATCCACGCAAATAGGCTTCTCATTAAAGGATATATGTCTTGTATGCACCCGTGTAATATCACACACCAGCTCCTGACTTGCATGCAAAGCCACTGGACGCCAAAATCCAGAATCACTGCAGGGCTTGACAGCAAGGGCAGCATCTCACCTTAGAATTCTGGAATCATAGGAGCCTGGGCATTTCAATAGGCTTCTATCCATCCTTTGGTTTGTTTATTTCATTCTTCCCTGTAATCTGCATGCAAAGTGCAGCATGCATGTAACAAGCCTTGGGCCACAAGGTTCTTCTGCAAGTTGCCAGGATGTCAGACTCTGGGAACATCTTAAAAGTCGCCTCCTTTAGAAAGCTTAATTTCCTGCCTTCCATGGGGGAGACAATCAGTCACTGGTCATGAGCTGTCCAAGAGCCCGATCCCACAAATACCACATGAGTAACTCTATTTTTGTGAGTAGTTCCGCTGATTTAAGGAACATTGATTTCAATGGGACTAATCGTGCAGGTAAAAGGACATGGCCCCCATCCTCAAATGTATTCAGGAACCTGAAATCTACTCATGGCCAAGATCCTCAAAGGTATTGAAATCAATGTGAGTTTGGGCCTTCAGGCCTTTGAGGATCACAAAGCAAAATGAATAGGGCAGAATATAATGGTTATAACAATGGCTAACTTAGCAGCCCAGCAGCTAGTGTCTAGTAAATTTATGTTTTCATAGGTGGTAGAAAGGACAAGAAGTTCTGAACAGGGACTCATGGTGGCAGGTTTTTTTTCTATTAAACTATTTTTTGAAATTGAAGGGTTGAAATTTAATCACAACTTCCCATGACTGAACGTAATAGTTTTTTTATTCTGGCTCGCGTTTCAAGTCAGCTGTGTGAACGGTACCGCCCGTGGAACTGAGCTGATAAATAATTCATTTTCTAGCAATTGGGCTGGTGCAAAACTACAATTAAAATAAATCCCCTTATTGCTGTGCATCTAAACTAGAACCTCTTCAGAAGCTTAGTCAAATGGGGTCAGGAGCCAGCTCAGCCCACCCGGAGTTAGACTGGCAAAACAAGTCACTGGAAAGATATATCACTCTTTGCACTTTGGAACTTTGCCTCTTTCACCAAGGTTCCTTCCACTTGCAGGAGAGTCTCAGACAGTCGAACGCTTCGCCCAAAGTCAAACTCTCTCACTTCTATTTTTGGATGAATGTTTTGCTCATGATTTGACATGCCTAGAGACTCAAATCCCCACTGTACCCCTCCTGGGGAATAAACCACAGACACTTACAATGCAAGTGTGTCTATGAACATGTTCAAAGGAGCCCCATCTCCCTGGGATGGAGACCAGGGGGCATGCAAGGAAGGATTATTCAGGTTGGTGTCTCTGCTGGGTTTAGGGTGACCAGACAGCAAGTATGAAAAATCAGGATGGGGGTGGGGTGTAATAGGTGCCTATATAATATTAGGCCCTAGATATCGGGACTGTCCCTATAAAATCGGGACATCTGGTCACCCTAGCTGGGTTCAGTCTGAGACTGTGGCGACACTACGGAACTTTCAGCTGTACTAGTGCAAACACTTTAAGCTGACGGAGGAAAAAGCTCTCCCATCAACGTAATCCCTCCAGCCCCTGCGAGCTGCGGTAGCCACGTCGTTGGGAGCAGCTCTCCTGCTGACATAGCGCTGGCCACGCCCAGGGCTTAGGTCAGTGTAATTTACATCACTCAGGGACATGGTTTATTCACACCTCTGAGCCACATAATTTACACTGACGTCAGTTGTCCTGTGTACATCCCCTGAGTGCTAGCATATTATGGCACGCACTGCTAAGAATATATGCCACATGGTTGGGAAATCTGCACAATCACAATAGGGAATTCCCTGGATAACTGGCTAGGCACCCCAGATGTCACCAACCCCTTTGTGTTTCTTAGCAATCTTACCTCTCATGCTAAGAGTCCCCCTGCTGAAGGTGGCTGACTGCATGCCAGACCCTAGTCTAGTCAGACACTATACTCAGCTGCTGGAAATATTCTGGTGTCTTGTTGCTTTCCCCTTATTTCTCTGGCTCACCAATTTTTTTTAGGCAAAAAGCAGGGAACACATCTTCTGAGGCTGCAGACATGACTTCTCAGAGGGTCTATTACAAATCAGATAAGGCCTGTGCTGTAGAAGGTGAGGTCAGTTTAGCAAACACTGCACTAGCCTTGTGCCAGAGGTGAGACGTACTAGGTGGAAAGTCAGGTCAGGTATAGCCACTCATGACCTGGACATTTCACTGATTCTCAGGGATTAAGATTCTGAGAGGAACATTATGAGCTGGCTCCTCTTTCACCTTACTGTAATCTCACAGATGTTTCTGTGCTGGAGAGAATCACCTCTTTAATTCACTCCCCAGGCTGAGAGCAAACAAGCATACTGAGAGCTGTATTCATTGTACCCTAACCTGCACAAGGATCCTCCAGCCCACAGGAGAAGAGAAGGAAGAAGAAAAAAAATCTGTAAGTGACTCTGAGGTTAAATAAATATCATGGCATAAATAAGCTTGCAATGGGAAAAAGCAAGAAATGGCTCAAATGCCTAAAGCACCAGCAATTTTTCTAATATTTGTAATGCTTTCTATTAACCAAAGTTATTGAATGAAGATCCTTTGTGTGTTTTCCATGAGAAACTGAACATAGTTAAAATGTAATTTTAAAACTGCATGGCCTATTCTTCATCTTGCAGCATGAAAAATAAACAAACAGAACAGCTGCTTTGGCCAAGTGGAGGCCAGGAAGGCTGAGGGGAGTGGCAATGGGACATGGAGCACTGCTTCACAGCTGACCTAGGTCCATAGAGACCAAAGTAATTAGCCATCTGACATCCATTTGATGATCCCTGGGAAATGTGGGGGTCTCAGTTCTTAAAACACTCAAAAGCACAATCACAATGAATCCTAATTGGTACCCTTGTTGGCAGTCCACGCACAGAGGCTTAGGCTTTGATTCAACAAACTATGAGATCACTTTTAAGTATGTGGTTAAGTTTCACCCCTCTTCAGAAAGCACCAAAGCACATGTTTAAGGATTTTGCTGAATCAGAGCTTATGCCAGAAGAATGCATCTTGCCGCACCTGTTCTGAGGACAAATAAGGAAGTTCATTCTCTACAAGCTGCGGATCCAGTACCTTTCATTACATTATAATTCACTACCATGTATCTATGCATACACACATATAGTCAAGGTTCTGTTCTGTGCACACACTTCAAACT
Source organism: Mauremys mutica (assembly GCF_020497125.1). Taxonomy (NCBI): domain Eukaryota; kingdom Metazoa; phylum Chordata; order Testudines; family Geoemydidae; genus Mauremys; species Mauremys mutica. The sequence continues at coordinate 131,864,450 of NC_059073.1, read as the reverse complement.
CATAGTAGCTTCAGAAGGTCCTTGGGTACCCATCTCTCACGACAGAGAAACTTTTCATTATTATCCGGTATATCTCAGGAGATGAAGAGAGGGGAATCCTTCCGGCTAAATCACAATATTTTATGAGAAAATAAAAAATATCACCCATTGTATTGTAAATACATATAAATTCCTCATCTTCATTTCCTGGCCATAAACATGTTTGTTTTATGATCACAGTTGTTTTCTTTTATTAAAGAAACTCTAAATGCCCAAGGCTCAGTTTCCGAATGTTTAAGATATGACTCACCAATTAAAAATTAAAAAGAGAACAGTTTATCTTTGGTTCTTTTTTAGGTAATATTTTAAAGACAGAGGGATTGTTAAACAAAGGCTGCTGGTGTAGAGTGTTAAAACTTCATTTTCAAAGAAGCTCTTTGAAAAATTGATCATAGCAGGATATTTCTGTGGTAGAAGAAACTGATAAAAAATTAATTTATATTTTTAAGAAATCTGTGATTACAGTTCACTCTGCCTCTGCATTGGAGCTCTGAAGCATGGAAAGTGTACTGATTTGGTTTCTCATTTTGGATTTTTATTGGCTAGGAATTAATAGGAATATTCATATTCCTACTGCCAAAAGACAGCCCAGCACTGCCGCCTCTCATAATTTTATCATGAGCCTCGCAATGTGGGCTGTTTTACTGAAAGCTCCAGCTCGTGGGGATAAATGAGATTTTGTGAGAATCTTGGCTTTCATTTAAAAAAAAAGGGGGGGGCTCTTGCCCCCATGGTGGCTTCAAAAATTTCACCAAGCATCCTAAAGGCTCAGAAACAAGATAAAAAATAACCTAAAATTATTATTTGTAAATCTCTTGATTTCTGGGGGCCTGACTCATGATTTTTCAGCATTTGGGGTTAGCAATACTGGCAGCAGTGCCAATGCTCTCTAATAGGGCTGCAATATCTTACGGTAAGAACCACAGAATCATAGACAGGTAGGCTTGGAAGGGACCTTGAGAAGCCATCAAGTCCAGCCCTCTGCACAGTTAGGGTGACCAGCCAGCAAATGTGAAAAATCAGGACAGGAGGTGGGAGGTAATAGGAGCCTATATAAGAAAAAGCCCCAAATATTGGGACTGTCCCTATAAAATCGGGCCATCTGGTCACCCTGTGCACAGTTGTAGAACTAAGTAAACCTAGCCCATCCCTGACAGGTGTTTGTCCAGCCTGTTCTGAAAAACCTGCAAGGATGGGGGTTCCGCAACCTCCCTTGGAAGCCTGTTCCAGAGCTTACCTACCCTTACATGTTTCTCCTAATTTCTAACCTCAATCTCCCTTGGCACAGATTAAGCCCATTACTTCTTGTGCTACCTTCAGTGGACATGGAGAACAATTGATCCCCATCCTCTTTATAACTGCCCTTAACATATTTAAAGACTGTTAACCTTTTTTAATTTTTGTTGTTTTCCTCTGGACTCACTCCAATTTGTCCACATATTTCCTAAAGTGTGGCTTCCAGACCTGGACACAATACTCCAGCTGTGGCCTCACCAGGACTGAGTAGAGTAGTAAATACAACACTCCTGTTAATTCATCCCAGAATGATATTAGCCTTTTTTGCAGCTGCATCCAAGTGTTGACATATTCAGTTTGTGATCCGCTATAACTCACAAATCCTTTTCAGCAGTACTACCACCTAGCCAGTTATTTCCCATTTTGTAGTTGTACAATTGATTTTTCCTTCCTAAGTGAAGTACTTTGTACTTGTCTTTATTGAATTTAATCTTGTTGAATTCAGGCTAATTCTCCCATTTGCCAAGATAGTTCTGAATTCTAATCCTGTGCCCCAAAGTGCTTGCAACCCCTCCCAGCTTTGTGTTATCTACACATTTTATAAGCCTACTTTCCACTCCATTATCCAAGTCATAGAGGAAATATTGAATAGTACTGGACCCAGGACTGACCCCTGCAAGACCCGAATAAACACCACCTCTCAGTTTGACAACGAACCATGGATAACTACTCTTTGAGTATCAGAGGGGTAGCCGTGTTAGTCTGGATCTGTAAAAGCAGCAAAGAATCCTGTGGCACCTTATAGGCTAACAGACGTTTTGCAGCATGAGCTTTTGTGGGTGAATACACAAAGTCTTGCATCCGACGAAGTGGGTATTCACCCACGAAAGCTCATGCTGCAAAACGTCTGTTAGTCTATAAGATGCCACAGGACTCTTTGAGTATAGTCTCTCATTCAGTTGTGCACCCACTTACAGTAATTTCATCTACACTGCATTTCCCCAATTTGCTTATGAGAATGCCACGTGGGACTGTGTCAAAAGCCTTACTAAAATCAAAATATATTATATCTAATTCTTCTCCCCCATCCACTAGACCAGTAACCCTGTCAAAGAAGGAAATTAGGTTGGTTTTGCATGATTTGCTCTTGATAAATTCAAGCTGGCTATTCCTTATAACCCTGTTGTCCTCTAGGTGCTGAGAAACTGATTGTTTAATAATTTGTTCCAGTATCTTTCCAGGTACCACAGTTAGGCTGCCTGGTGTATAAGTCCCCTTTTTAAAGGCAGGTACTATGTTTCCCTTCTCTAACTCCCTGTAACTTCTCAACCATCCTCCAGGAGTTCTCAAACACCCTTGCTAATGGTTCCAAGATTGCTTCAGCTAGTTCCTTAAGTATAAGAGATCACAAATTGCCTAGGCTTTTGCAGACTAATGATGAAGGAAAGCTAAACTGTTCCTTACAAAATTCAAAGCTACTCCAAAGTTACCTGCCTTTTAAAAAAACAAACATACACAGGCCTAGTTCATCTGAAGAGTCATTAGGTATGGGAAGAGCACAGGCTGCATATGGCACATGTGTAGAGGTGAGGGCATAGCAGGTTTTATTTAAGCTTTCTGTCCCCTCCGATCCTAGGAGCTACTCTATCTTGTGCCAGCAGGTAATGGTCTGCAGGAGGCTATTCCAATGGCCTTGATCTCTGGAGAGGCATCGTACTCTGGTCCAGCCCTTATTTGTCCTTCTCTACCACTCCTCCATCCCATCCTCAGCTGCCGCCTTAAGGCAGCTTTACTGGAGCAGTGCAACGGGATCTTGCCCTTTGAGTCACGACTCCTGGGGCAGCCCAGCCGTGCCCTGCCCTATATTCCAGGGGCTGAGCCTGGAGGCTCAGTCTAACCCATAATAAGTGACAAGAGCACCTCAGCCCTCAAGGCCCTGATCTGGGACCTGGGAGATCACAGGATGAGTTATAGGAGCTGAACTTTCACTTGCTAACATGTAGGGTTCATTTTGTAGGGCTAAGTACGAACTTGTCTGTTCCTTAGGCAAAACAAATTAAGATAACTAGAATACCACAGTTTTAAAGGCATGATAGAATCAGGGAGGCGGCTGAACTATTTATTGTGCAAGGACAGAGAGAATGTGAATTAGAAACCAGACTTATATTAATATGTAAAGCAGCAGGCCGTCTAATAATTTCAAGACTTAATTATACTATGAATATCATGAACAGCACTATAGAAATCACATCTTTTCCAAAGAATCCCCCAAATTCACGAGAAAAAAATTACTAATTCATGAGGAAGGAAGTATTTCATAAATTATATAAACAACAGAAAAAAATTAGTCAAATAGCATTTCAGGAGTGCTATATGGTTGTATGCCACATGTCCTATAGCAACCAAACATAATTACTGTTCTAAGTAGGAACGAAAGCTCTAAGGGGGCTGAGGTATGTTTGACACTGCTCCCTGCAAAATTATTTCACAAGAAAATGCATGTGTCTGCCTGGCAGCTGCTGATGTCTTACTTCCTATGCATCAGCTTTGTTCTTTGTTTCCGTAGCAGACCCTTTCCTGAGCCTGTCTGGCACCACTCGATGTGCACAAGACTGTGTATCTTCAACAATTTTATGAAATTAATACCAGCAGCCACATCACTGTAAACACATGCAGAAAAGTGATAGAAGGTGCTGAGAAAGAAGGGACCAGCATGAATGTACCATAGCTGTTACCCTGGCAAAGGAGCAATGCTGCATCACAACAGGAGGGCTCATTATAGATACAGCTGGGAGACAGATAACGATTTGTTCGGCACAGTTGATGCTATTTCCAGACAGTTTGGTAACTTATTTATCTGTCCAGTGAAGCACAGTATATTTAATATTTTACAATGAAAAATACTTTTAAATGTATCCAAAACTTTTCCTACTGTGTTGCAGAGACAGCATCTTGCATCTGAGCTGGAAATGTGCAGTTCAGGAGTTGGGAATTTCCTCCCCTCCCAATCTCTCCCCCCAGTGTCCCCATCTATTACTCCGTGGTGAATATTTGCAGTGTAGTTGTAGCATGTGGGTCCCAGGATATGAGAGTGACAAGATGGGTGAGGTCATATCTTTTTCTGGCCCAACTTCTCTTGGGGCAAGAGACAAACTTTCGAACTTGCACAGAGCTCTTCTTCAGGTCTGGGTTTTTCAGGTGCCAGGCCTGGAGAAGAGCTCCCTGTAAGCGGGAAAGCTTGTCTCTTTCAGCAAGGTAAGTTGGTCCAATAAAAGATATTACCTCACTAACCTTGACTCTCTGTTTGGTGAATAGCAATTGATAATTAAACATGAGGCTTTTCCCTTTCCTGGGGAAACACCCTCCCCACAAAAAAACCCCAAAACAAAACCAAGAACCAGCAGCATTAATATCCACACGATGAAAGGGGTGCTTAACCAATAGAAACTCTCTCATGGACCTATTCAACAGCAAGAGGAACAAATTAACCCCAGGTGATGATAATGCTAAAGGATAATAGTGCTGCAATACGTATTCAGGCAAAAGTCCATCTGATTCAGCAGGACGTTGGCTGAATAAGAGCTGTGGCACTGGACCTAGGGCGTGCCCAACACATTTACTTACAGCCTGTTAATAATATACAGATATGGAAGAGTTCATACGGCTAAATGGCATCCCCTCCCTCCTCCTTGGATAAGAACTCTAGCAAGCTCGAACCAGCATAAAGCACACAGGCAGAATTGTTATCTAAATACTGTCCTTGACGACTACCTCTCTTTTCTGTTCATGAATCATTCACAAAACAATCTCACTTGCTCCTTATTGTATTTTTCACAAGTAATTTAATAAAAAAAGACATTATTTATACCTAAGGCCCTACCAAATTCCTGGCCATGAAAAACGCGTCACGGACTATGAAATCTGGTCTCCTCCCGTGAAATCTGGTCTTTTGTGTGCTTTTACCCTATACGATACAGATTTCATGGGGGAGACCAGCGTTTCTCACATTGGGGGTCCTGAGGGAGTTGCAGGGGGGTTGCAAGGTAGTTTTAGGGGAGTTGCGGTATTGCCACCCATACTTCTGCGCTGCTGCTAGCGGCGGTTCTGCCTTCAGAGCTGGGCTCCTGGCCATGAGCCACCGCTTTCCAGCCTCAACCCCCGCCTACAATAACCTTGTGGGCCCCCCCGCACCTCCTTTTTGGGCCAGGACCTCTACAGTTACAACACTGTGAAATTTCACATTTAAATAGCTGAAATAATGAAATTTATTATTTTAAAAATCCCATGACTATGAAATTGACCAAAACGGACCATGAATTTGGTAGGGCCCTCGTTATATGTAAGCTTCTTTGGAGGCAGGGACTGTCTTTTTGTGCTAGTACAATGGAGTCCTGGTCCACCATTATTTGTGGTGTGTGGCCAGTCACTTAGAGAGGCTTTTGCTCCCTGACTGGACAGATAAAACTTTTAAATTGGAGAATAAAGCATATGGATTGGCAAGTAACCAACAGTGCTAAAGAAATAATACATAAATATTCAGCAGCCAATCCTGATGTTCACACGTGAGCAGCCTTGTTCTCTTGTGGATCAGGGCATTCTCACAAAGAAGAGCCAAAGACGTCTCACAAAGGCTGAATAATCTCACAAAGACTGGTATGAGCACATTCAAACCAAACCAATTGTGTGAATTCAAACAAATGTTCATGAACATTCCACCTGCAGAGTTTGACCAGTTCTAAATCAGACCATCAAGCAAAAGAAATAAGACTTTTTCTAAAGAATTAACTGCCTAGACGTAAAGACCACAGGACACTAAGCCACTGCAAACTATTGTGTGACTACTACCTATTGAGATAACTAAAAAAAAAAATTCTGTGACCAAACACAAGTATATTAGGCTCATGGCAGGGGAACCTTGGTGAAGTTCTATGGTCTGTGTTATACAGGTCAGACTAGATAATCTAATGGCCCCTTCTGGCTATAAAATCTATGAAACTATGTAGATCTGAAATTAATTAATGCACATGTTCAGAGTCAAGTAAATGTGCATATATTTGATATGACTTTAAATTAGTGGCTGTACTGGAAGCTTCTATCTTTCATGGCAGCTCTTCAACATGCCTTAAAACCTTTTTTTTTCTTTTTCATTCTCTTTTCTACTACTGCTAAAAATTAAAAAAGGGAAGTGAGCTGCAATAGCATTATGGGCTAACCAGGGTGTTTAGGGCACAGTGTTCCAGCAACACTGTCACAGCTCTCCGCTAGTGTCAACATGTGAAAAGCAGAAAGCAGAAGTGAGTTTTGACCACAGTTATCTGTCAGTCAACTGGCATTATCAGTCTCCCTCTCTACTCATAAAGCACCCCACCACTGAGGTAGCTAAACATTTTTAATTAACCCGAGCTGCCATAATTAATCGTAGGCAGTGCCCAGGGTTGTAGGGAAGCAGTGATCAGGGTAACATGGAGCAGCATGTTGGCTGGACAAAAATGACCTCTCCTGACTTCTGGCTGAAGTGTCATGGGATAAGGCAGCAAACGGTGGGATCTTTATATCTGCAATGCCCCCAGCCATTGCGCTGTCCTGGAGGGGGTGAGGGGTGAGGGAAGTGGCACCTAGCAGTGCTCTCTAGTGACCCCTGTAGGCCCACACAACAAATACTGACCCTCCTTAAGTAGCTATATCCAGCCCTCATCTCCTGGAGTGACGGTTCTTGGAATGTGAGGTCTTTGGGGCATGGAGTGTAGGGGGGAAATCGGAGCTTTCTCAGAGTGGGGGAAGTAACACGATGATCCCATATTAAACCCACCTAAACAGGACAATCCAGCTCTGCTCTGTGCTGACTTTGTTCTGGCTGGTTGCTGAGGGGCTTTCCAGAGAGAGGGTGATTTACATGCCTCCATGTGCTCCAGAGGCCAGATGTCCTGGGAGGTATGAAGAGCGTAGCTCTGGCTTTGATGGAGATATGAACGTAGTGTGTAATGAAATCTGAGGTAATATCTGCCTCACAGGGGTGCTGTGAGGAGTGATGTTTGTAAATCACCTTGAAAATGCAAAGCCCTGTATGAGCACTAAGTATTATTCTCATCATGGAATAATCAGCCCAAGCGTTCAGTAATCAGACCCGAGTGTATGTCACTGCTTTATTACACTTCCCTTTGGCTGGGCTAGAAATGGTTCACAGAGAACTATACAAATAGCACAGCGGCTCAGACCTGCTCCCAACGAACAGTTTTTAGTAGTATAGTAATAAGTTATGACAGAGGTTTATTCCTCAAATGGATTAACAATCTCTCTCTTGCAAATGAGTCTGTTTTACTTGGCAAAAATTTCTGAATGTGTTCTCCTTCTTTGAGCATACCAACCAAAGGCTGTGTGTGTAAAGTCTATTCCTCACATAAGTAAAGGAAAACTTTTGCTCTCATTTTTACAAACAAGGAAATTTGGCAGCTTAACTGTTAAATCTGCCCATAATTATTCTGTGTTGAGATCGCTCTGATGTCATTGCTGTAACTTGATCCTTCCACTTTTTTTTTTTTTGCTCTGGATGCCTTTAAATAGCAGTTCTGTGAATATGTTTTGTACTGATCTCTCTGATGAGTTCTAGAAGGCAAATACCGGTGCATCTGATATAGATGAAAGCAAAGAAAAGCAATCAAATTTCAACCATGTCTACATCCTTAAGAGTGAGCCCATCAGTCCATGGCTATCGGTTTGACACAGCCTTGCGAAAGAAAGCCGTGGCCAATATCTATGAAAGCACAGATCAGGAATCTCTTCAGAAGCTCTTCAAAAACTCTGGAGACAAGAAAGCAGAGGAAAGAGCCAGGATCATACTTGACACTGATCAGGATTTGGAGGAGAAAACACGAGCATTAATGGCACTAAAGCAGAGAACAAAAGACAAACTTTTCCAGTTTCTGAAACTTCAGAAATATTCCATTAAAGTTCATTGAACTATCCAAGGAAAAGGGGATGGAAGAAAAGCTATATTTAAAGAACAAGACTGAGTTTGTGAAATCTTAACAAATGTGATATTCTCCACAACCATGGAAGCTTCTGGCAGGACAAGTGAACCTGAAAAACTGGTCATAAGCATTCAGTCCAATTCTACACACTGCAAAAAGCTTCCCGGAGTGATTAAAAACTCTCCAAATGCGAAAGAACTGGTGTCAGCAACAAGAGAACCAGAAAAGCCTACGCATGAGTGAAAGAAACCAGTATGTTTGGCAAGAAACATACCCAGCGCGCTTCCAGGCACAGAACTATGGGACAATGACACAAGCACACAATCAGACTCAATTTTCTCAGTAAATCTGAGGTGAAAGCAGAATAGAACTTTTTCTTCTACTTGTTTACTGATTTCATCTTTTTTTTAAAACTCGTTTTTACTGAATGTTTAAATGATTTCTAAGCCTCACTGTTGTCTACTGGGATGGAGGGTTGGAGTGATTGATCAGCTATTGATCATTTATTTTGCATTTGTTAAAATGCATTAAAAATATACCACATGGGTGTAACAAGTTCAACCTTCAGGGAGTGCATTTTCTTTAGAAACACTATGCAATTGTATCTCTTTTCTCATTGTTATGTGGTATATTCGTATCATGAATTATTTGCACAAAAGCAAAAATAATGAAGTTCCTTCCCTGAACTGAATTTACTGTGAAAGTATTTTTTAAAGATATTTTGTTCATTTCTCATTGATATTATTATGCCATAATTACAGATCTTACTTGTAGATAGTGTGTTAGATATTAGAAATACTCCATGGTAATGTTTTATGACAATGCTATAATTTTATCAACTATAATTTATTGCATATGGAGAGCTACAAACCTAATAAATTATAATGATACTATATAACCTCTTTTGTGTGCAATGCTTGATTCTAAAAGAGGGTGGGTTTCTATGTTCTTGGCTTTTTACCTTTTAAATATATCCTTTTGGGGGGATGTGGTGAAATATGAGATCTCTTTCCTTAACTGCCAGTCAATCCATTTGGAAGCAGATTCTTAAAACTCCTTGGAGTAAAATCCTGGCTCCATTGAAGTCAATGGGAGTTTTACTATATTGACTTCACAGAGCTGGGATTTCACTCCTCGTTACTAAGCTCTGACTTTGGTGCATCCAGGAAGCTGCTCTGATAGAGCCTAAATGGAAATCATCAGACTCGTAACTGCTGATTCTCTTAGGCCAAATTGCTAATGGTTAATATTAAATCAATGGGTATATTTTGCATTTTCTCCCTGAAGCCTCCAATATAAATTATTTAGAAAACAAATAGTAGCAACCAAAAATAAACTATCTGGTTCCCCCCAGGCTCCCATCTCTCCTGCAAATGAGGGGATTTATGGATAATCCACTGAAATCAATGGAATTTCCATAACTGACTTCAATTGTAGCAGAATCAGGCACTTACAATCTCTCTAGCTGTTTATATTGCAGCGCTCACCATGTTGCTTATGCGCAAAGTCATTAAACACAGCTACAGAATACCTATTTATAAACATGTCCTCTAATAATCTGCCATCTGAAAAAAAATAAGTTCCCATGACCCTGCTTACTCCACTGAAAGTTAAAATGATTCAGAGGAGTAATAGGCCAGCTGCTGCTTTCTTACAGTGAAAAAATACAAATGGACTATAAATCAGGTAGGCTAGAAATGGCCCCTTTAAATTACTTAATAGAGCAGGTAATTGTATTTATTTATAGATTTGTAAAGCGCACCCAGACATTCCCAAGGAGCACCGACAAGTTTAAAAATGAAATGCCACCGCACACTGATCAATATTAGCTCTAAGTAAATTCCCTCCAGGATAAGGCAGGCGCGGCCCAAAGATCCCGCAGGCAAAAGCCTGAGAAATTATTTGAGTCTTAGACCATACCTTGAAGATCAAAAGACTTGGAGTCTGTCAGACCAACAGCGAAAGTGAGTTCCAGAGCTGAATGCCCTCCATGCTGCGCAAATGTGCAAATCTAGGGGTCAACAGCAAAAGCAAACTGCATGTAGAATGGGTTTATTTATGCAGCAGTTTGGGCTGCTACATAACGGATCTAGTTGTCTCCCCTGCCAAAGGCAGAGCTGGAAAGAATTGGGATGCAAGACTCCATACTGGAACCACCAGTCTCCAAAGAGCTGATCAAAAAAATATTTGACTGAACAATTTACCCATAGAAAAGGCTATTTCATCAAAATCTAAATGTTTCACAAGACCATGTAGATTCTGACAACATGCTGTATGGAAAAGTTTTGAAATGATTCATTTAGACCAGGGGTAGGCAACCTATGGCACACGTGCTGAAGGCGGCACAGGAGCTGATTTTCAGTGGCACTCACACTGCCCAGGTCCTGGCCTCTGGTCTGGGGGGGCTCTGCATTTTAATTTAATTTTAAATGAAGCTTCTTAAGCATTTTAAAAACCTCATTTACTTTATATACACCAATAGTTTAGTTATATATTATAGACTTATAGAAAGAGACCTTCTAAAAACATTAAAATGTATGACTGGCACGCGAAACCTTAAATTAGAGTGAATAAATGAAAACTCGGCACACCACTTCTGAAAGGTTGCTGACCCCTGATTTAGACTTTCTCATTTCATTTAGATAACATAGAAAAGTTTCTTTTAGACGTGTTTGGTTTCACTTCATTTTACTCTGATATTATTAATTTTATAATATTTTACTGTTTCAACATAATCTACATGGAAGGTTTTGAAAACGTCGTTTTGATGTTTTTGAATCAAAATATTCAGTTCCATGAAATATTTCAAGATTTTGACATTTTGTCCTGATTCAGGGCAAAGACAAACACAGAAATATCTGAATTTCCCACAGGATGGAAATTCCGTTTTTTGCACCTTTGTATTAAAGATACAGGTAAGCAATCTGTTCCATTTTATACAAATTAGTTGTAGCCCTCAGGGTTGTAGCCCAGTGGCTCTGGCATAGGTGCCTGCCCCTGCTATAAACTGCTACGTGCAGACCTGCAAAAATTGGTAAATGGCTCCCTTGACCTATCTGAACTCACTTTTAAACTGGAAACACCAGGATTTGTGGATTGGGGAAGAACACCCGTGGCATGCGGCCGTGCAACATCTCCTGGCTTGAACAAAATGAGACAACAACATAATATATTAATATAGACCCTGGTCCTGCATTCAGACCCATGTAGGCAGACCCCTGTGCCTGGTCAGAGCCTCTTTAAGGGACTGCACTGTCACAATCCTTCATCCCAGTTGGGGCCATACTAAATGGCTTACGTGATGTGTATGTCTAAGGTGTCAGCGCCAAACACTGGGCCTGATCCAAAGCCCGCCGAAATGAATGGAAATACTCCCACTGACTTCAGTGGGCTTTGGATGAGGCCTATGATGAGTTGATGCAGTCACCTCGAATCCCTCATTTGAATGTGTGCCGCCATCTGTGGTGGGACAACACACTGTGTGTGCAGATCCCCTCGACGACTGCAGGGAAGTCACTCAGGGGATTTGTATTACATAGTTTTTTCCATGTGATTTACACAAAAAATGGGCTTGTGTGGGAGACAGAAATGCTCTAAGAATAGAATCCCTCGGGGTTGATATACCCATGGAAGTCCATATTCCTTTGGTTAGTATTATATACTGGGAATGGAGAGGCTTGCTCGGAAATCATACTGCAGGAAGATATTTTAAAAATGCTGAAACAGCTGGTACCAACTAATGTACGTGCTCGCCTCCTTTGCTTATCTGAAATCAACTGCTGTCACTTCCCCTAATACCGTTAAGCATCCTACATTCCATTCTGATCTTCACCCACTCTCCCCCTGTATCAGGGCTGCCCAGAGGGGGGAGCAAGTGGGGCAATTTGCCCCAGGCCCCGCAGGGCCCCCCACGAGAATATAGTATTCTATAGCATTGCAACTTTTTTTTAATGGAAGGGGCCCCCAAAATTGCTTTGCTCCAGGCCCCCTGAATCCTCTGGGTGGCCCTGCCCTGTATTCTTGGTTATCAGGCCTTATACAGTTTGCATTTCCCATGAGAAATAAATGTGTTGCTGTCAATCCAGTCACTCATTCCCATAGCCCCAAACCATCACACAGCTTTGCCTGGCTGGTAATCTGTGCTCAAGACAAACTGAGCAGAGGAGGCTGCAAGTCAGGACCAAGGTGCACACAGAGCTGTGTGTGTGGGCCCAGAGGTAGAGTACCAGGGCCTGCATGTGATCAGGAATGAAGTGCACTGGTAGTGCTTTGGAAGCAGAACCAGAGGCAGGACTGGACTAGCAAGTGTGAGGACTCAGGTGTGCGGAAATGTGTATTTTATAGCCTGTCGTTTTTTGAGCTGTCCATGTCAGACTTATCAACAACAATATTTCTGCCTATCGCCAAGGCACCTCCACGCCCCACATCTCTAATAATAACCTGACACAAATCAACCGCCTATCGCAGAGCCCTCTGGCTTGCTCTATGCCTGCTGGGAAATGTAAGTTTGCACCTTTGGGGACAGTATATATGAATCCACTGTGCAGACTAATGGCCAGGCAATTCCTGCCAGTGACAATGGGTACTGGGAAGCTTCAGTCCCCAGATGGCTATCTTCCGTGCGATAGAATAGTATGGCAAGTACAGCTATCTTCTGTGCTACACATTACCTATAACCTTTCCCCACCCAATGCTAACCAGTACACTGGAGAAGCTCGATATGGTGGCTGCCAACTCCTTCCCTTGTAGGACGGGAATCTGAAAGAAGCGTCAGCAACACCAATTAAAGCATTTGCTGCTGATGCTTCCTAATACAGCTAAGATGGTCATGGTCATGGCAATTTGCATAGCATGACTGATCACATCCTGTGATTTAAGAGTTTATAGTCTCCCTTATCTAATTACATTGAAATCATTAGCCCAAATGGGTTCCCTGAAGAATAAAGACTGTTCAAAAAAGTCACTTGCTTATTCATTTTCTGTGGCTATAATCTGCATTTCTGCATCTCATTCCTGCATTCGTGACCTTAACTCCATTTCTGCTAGGCTTATATGTGATGCATGGTAAAGCAGCTCATGTTTCTGTCATTGCTACTCTTCCCCCCGGTTTGTTAGGCCAGCTCTCATGGTATAACTGCAGGGAAAGTGTTTGCAAGTCACACTGTTTGTAACACAAGTTTCATCAAGCTCTAGAAATGATCTCTCTCTCTGCCAGGTTGATGTTGCTCACTTGCTTTCCTTGCTGCCCTTGGAAACGCCACCCAGGACACTAATCTGAACCTCTGAAATTCAGTGCTCATGATGGCCCATCTACATGGACGGGTCCCGCTGGCAGGAGGTGATGCTCTTTCTGACGTTTGCACTACACTACTGATATAATTCACACAGAATAGGTGTGTCGGGGCAGGTCATCCGCATTGTGCTAGGCCCTTCCTGAGCACTTTTTGGTGCAGACTCTGTGTCTGTCAGAGTAAACATGCTGCAGTCATCAGACAGTGCAGAAACGCAGCTGCAAGATACAGAATCTATTGTCAGTGCTCCCCTTGCAACAGAAAGAGGAAAAGGCCTGTTCAAGGTATTTCCTGCCTTCAGGAGCCGTGCATTTCCATCAATTCTTTTCACTGAGTCAAACTGGCTACACTAGGTATCCTCGTGTCCTAGAGACCGCAGGAACATGTGTCTCATCAGCTAATTTTAAACTGCTACACAAGTGACACCGTAAAGAAGACTATGACCAAATGATTCTGCACATGTGTTCTATCTGTCTTAATAAGTAATACTGGACCACAGCAAGGAAAGAGACTCTGGAGGTTCACAGTAAGTGAAATGAGAAATATAGGTACTTCCCTGGCTGGAAGAAAAGCTGTTACAAGTGGAGGTTTAAAAGAAGACTATGTTTTATTCAACACCTAACTAAAAGTGTCACTGTGTGCAACATCCCAGTGTGCCAAACTCAGAGCATCTTCAGGAGAGAGGAAGGTATATTCAGACTAACTGGGTGCAATGTATAAGGAGCCCAAGGGAGGCAATCCTGAGGACAATGACAGTAGTAACATAATCCCAGAGGAGCATCTCAGGCCTTCTTCCTCACTAACCAACCAGATCCCAGCATCATCAGGTTTCCATTAGAAAGATCATTCTTATTGTCTGTCCCTATAGGAAAATGGCATTTGGAATATGTAAACATTCTCTGGTTCCAGATGTGTAGAGAACAGGGTTTGAGATGTTCCGTGATGGCAGGATTTGAGGTCCTGTGGTTTTTAACCTCTTGTGGAAAGTACATGGTGCAAATAGAGCTGATTATGATGGTCCATGTCAGAATTTGCATTATTTCTAAAAGGACAGGCTGCTTGGGTCAGTGGCAGCGTTTACTGATACAATGTCCCTTGCACTACACTGGGGGATGAGACAGATTAAAGATTCACCCTCAGCTGGACGTAGCTGTCAGTCTTGTGATTTTTTCTCAAAAGTCCAAAGAACAAACTCTTTCCATAAGCAATGGATGTGCAGAATTCAGCAGCATAAATATACCAAAGAATGCTATGCTGCCTACTGCTGTCACAAACTGGGTTGGCACCTTCCAGCAATAAATAGCTGAACACTGAGTACATTCTAGCCCAAGGGCCAAGGCAGCAGAGATTGTTCTATGTAGGTAACCATATGGCTCCCATCACTGTGGTGTCTGAATGCATTGGTGTATTGTATATTATAAACCTGGCATCATAGAAACAGGATAATACACAGGAGGCTTTTGTTTCCTGCCTTACAAACTGGAGCTGCAAAAGCTATGGAAAGAATGTCAGGACCCCAGGCTAAAACTACAGTGAGAGCATAGATGTCTGCTGGTTCTTGACAAGCAGCTCCCAAAAGAACAAGAAAAGAAACAGCTGTGACAAACATCTGCTGTTTGGGAACTACGTATTACATAGGTCTTTCCAACCTGGCCATCTGAAATAGGTACTGAGCAGCAGAGAGAGCTTCTTCTGCATAGGGTCCTGAAATGGGTCAAGAGTGATCTATTGGTTAATGGAGTGATGGGCTCAAGATTGCAAGGTGTTGAGCATTCTGGCCCCAATTCAGCCCCTAGGACAAGCAGTGAGCCAATGAAGAGAACTCCAGAGGAAATCCCCTCTCCACCATGCAACCTGAAGGAACCTAGAGTTGTGATTGTGACAATGCAACTTTACCATCAGCTGGAGGCTCTAAGCAGTGGTTTGTGGTCACACGGAATCATCACTTGTTATTGAGGTAAATTAAGACACCAAAAGAGAGTAAGAACATAACTAAATACAGTGATGCCCAGGCACATAAAGGCAGCTTAGTATCCGAGTTTTAAGATAGTTTGGCTCTGTGCAGTATTACTAGTGTTTTCTCTTTAAGCACCGAAAGCATACTTCATCTAAGGGCGAGCAGAGATGATTTTATTTTCACTTTTAACATGCCTCTATCACAAGTGCTGTAATGTGGTGCAAATTTAGAGCTGTGTGTGTGAGGTTATCATAAACAATTGGCCTGAGGTCTCAATGTAAAAATGCCCTTGGTGAAGCAGAATGATGCCACAGCACAATTTTCCAGAGGCTAGACAAGGCTCTGGTTATGAGAAGCAATGCTGTTATCTTTGCATGCTGTGAAATATAGTTATCAAGATGCGGTAGGAGATATGCACACAAGATCCCATGTATCTTTGCAACAGCTGAAAAATAAAGCTATAAGCTATGTGAAAACTGACATTTCCCTGCAAACAAGTACACCTGCTGCTCCCCCCCCCAAAAAAATAGAAAAAAGAAAAGTCTCCAGTGAATTCTCCCTGAAGAATGCTCAGCAAGATATTTCTTTTTAACATTTTCATTGGGAAAACCTGAAATTTTTGGTGAAAATGTTAAAAAAAATCTCTACCCTGGATGAACTCCCCAAGAGTTCACAAAGCAAAAGCTGTTCATTTTCAACTAGCAAATTCAAAGAAAGAATGAAAAATATTTTGCTTATTTACAGAACCACTACATGCTAATTTTCCTGTTTTGGCTGGTACTGAGAATTTTTATTTTTTGTTGTTGTTCAGCTTTAGCTAAACTAAACTAAACTAGGTCCTGTCTGCCTAAATTTCACTTGGAGACAGGGTTGCCAACTTTCTAATGGCACAAAACTGAACATCCTAGCCCCGCCCCTTCCCTGCCCCTTCGACCCCCGCTCACGACATTTGCCCTCCCTCGGTGGTTCGCTCTCCCCTACCCTCACTCACTTTTACTGGGCTGAGGCAGGGGGTTGGGGTGCAGGAGGGGGTGAAGGCTCTGGCTGGGGGTGCAGGCTCTGGGGTGGGGCCGGGGATGAGGGGTTTGCGATGCAGGAAGGGGTACAGGCTTTGGGTTGGGATGCAGTCTCTGGGGGGTGGGTGGGGATGATGGCTTTGGGGTACAGGAGGGGCCTCCGGGTTGGGGGGAGTCTCAGGTCTGGGGCAGGAGGTTGGGGCGTGGGGTTACCTCAGGCATCTCCCGGTCAGAGGTGCAATGGGATTAACGCAGGCTTCCTACCTGTTCTGACACCGAATTGTGCGCACGCCGGAAGCGGCCAGCAGGTCCGACACTATTAGGCTGGGGGCGGGGTGAGCAGGAGGTTCCGCGTGCTGCTCTCATCCATCACAGGCACTACCCCCCCAGCTCAGAGCCGGTGCTCAGGGCGGGGGCAGCGCACGGAGCCTCCTTGTCCCCCTGCCTAGGAGCCGGACCTGCTGGCCACTTCCTGGGGTACAGCGCGGTGCCAGGACAGGTAGGGACTAGCCTGCCTTAGCGCCACAGCACCGCCGAGCAGACCTTTAATGGCCCGGTTTGTGGTGTCAAAAACCAGACACCTGGTCACCCTACTTGGAGAAGCAGTAATAATGAAATCACAATCTAGCCAGAATATTCACCTCTCTTCTGATCTGAAATGGCCTTTTATTATAAAATCCTCTTTCCTCTCAGATAACAAACTTCTTAGATGATTTTGGTGTTCAGTAAACACATGTATGACACCACCTAGTTTGTGGGGAAGAGCTGTGGGGGATATCAGTGCTAGCTCACTTTCTTCCTTTGCTTTAGTGAACAACGTAAAGCCCCTCTAACAATAAGCAGTTTAAAATCACCTTTCATACAACAAACCTCAGGGTAATGGGATATTTTCAAAGCATTCCAGTGAATAATGCACTTACAAATCACAGAATATTTAGCAAATAAGAGAAGAAAAGGCCAGAATTACTAATGCCACCATCTACAGAATTGCAAGGCTACTTATTACACACAAAAAACTACGTTAAAAACCAATAAGGGTCTAAAGTTAAACATTCAAAAGTTAGGAAAAGGCAGAATTAAGGTGGTCCAAGAAAACCTAATTCAGCCCCTTTGTGCATATGCATTATGATACCCCCTTTAATTATAGGATCACATACTAATTTTTCCACTAAACCCCTACCCCCTTCAGTGCACAGGAAGGAGGGTGCTCTAGGGATTGATTGGGAAGGAGATTGTTGTGTGTAGGTGCCCTGATTCCCCCGGTATAAAAGCTGCCACCCATTTGCAGCTTACACCAGTTATAAGTCAAGACTCAACTAACCAAGCAACAGTGTGGACTATGAACCCTACGGCCATGTAATTAAGAAACACAAAGCCCTGTTTACTCCTTAGAACGGAAAGGTCTCAGAATGACCAAATATGGATCTGGAACCCTGAGTGGGTGCAGTTGAAATGAGTCATATGTCTGACCAGTTCTTCTATCGCTAATCATCATGGAAACAATGTAACAGAGCCTTAGGGTTCATGATTCTTGATGCTGGCCTCAGCACTGTTTATACGACAAACAACTGTGCTTACATTGCTAAACTCTACCTATTTCCTGCCCTACTCCCACTGAAAACTGAACAAACTCTAGTCAGTCTGCGGCTTGTGGCAATCATTTTACATGTGCTGAAAGACTGAGGATGCCATTCCATTCATCCCCAAGCTTAAGGGCTGCATCTCCAAGTCTCAAGATCAGGGGACCCCGTCCTTGTTTATCAGCTCCTCCTTTCCAGAGAGAACATGTTCCCTTATGGTAGTGTGACCAGATGTCCTGATTTTATAGGGACAGTCCCGATTTTTGGGTCTTTTTCTTATATAGGCTCCTATTACCCCCGACCCCCTGTCCCAATTTTTCACACTTGCTGTCTGGTCACCCTACCTTATGGTAGCAAAAAACCATGCACATGGGAAGAGAATTAAATCTCTCGGACTGATCTTGTTTGGGACTGGGAAGAATATCTGGTGACAGTTTGGTGCATCTGAAAGTCAGCCTGTCTAAATCTCAGTCAGGAATGGCCTTTCTTTCAGGCTTCACTGTGGCCCTAGAAAAGAATCTGATTTTCTACAGCAGTGGAGCCAGAGGTCCACTGTGCCCAGCGTTAGCTGGCTTTCCAGGGCACCAGCTGCACCATCCCACCCAATCTGGATCAAATAAGAAAAAATTGAAGTTTTCCTTTTGTTGAAGTCTCTGCGTGACAGCGTCAGAGTCTCCTGAGGGAGTAGACACAGTAATAAATCTATGCCGCCGGTGTCTGCTCACCTGTGTTCAGAACTAGCTCAAAGGTGACACCATTTTCTGCTTGTAGGGGAGCGAGGGGTTACACCTATCCATCCATCTAACTTATGTCTTCTTAAGGCACCTGTCACTGAGGTATCTGAGTGACAGGGTTACGTTGCTATTCTAGTTTTCCCGGTTCATTGCTATTCTAATCTTATTGTTGCTCTCAGATATTGCAGGATGCTTTCTGCTTACTGTGACAGTGTTACTTTTGCGGGGAAGAAGGCTGGTGATGAGGAGGAGGAGGAATTGATTTTCATTGCTTTTCCAACCAAAGTTTGGAAAATAGAGAGGCAGGTTTTAAGCATCAGGAAAGGGCCAAAAATCTATAAAAACCTCTTTCTATGCTAGAAAATAAAATCAAGGCAATTATCTTCTCCCTGAGGGGCTGAGAGAATTCTGATGTTCTAGGGCTGCATATTCAGTGGAGTTAAGGAAGTAGGAGACATCTGCAATTAATTAATAAGTGCTGGTTCTTTTTATGTCCTATATAATGTGATTAAAAGCAGCGTTTCTGAGAATGTGCTTGTGGGGTCTGAGATCTGTGCAGACTAGAGAGATCCTGGACTGGGACGCCAGACTGAAAACTTGTCCACTGTCGGGAATTTTGAATCCAGATCTATATCTCCTGCTGATTTTTGCAGGAGGCCCAATTTTCAGTGGGCCAAATTGTAATGCTGAACCAGAACCCCTCATGTACTCCCAGCTTTGGAACAATTCAGAGTTGCATAGAAATCCTGATCTGGCCTTGCTAGTTTAGCATCGTGCAGCAGTGTCATGGGCCAATACTCGGGGATACTCCTAAAACGCCCATGTCCAAGATATCAACGCTCATTCAAAGAGCATTAGTATTCATGGAAATAAATGATCAGCAAAGTCAGCTTAAAGTAAGTTATTCACCTTGAGACAACTTAGGCCTTTAGCTCCAAGCATGTTCATTGGAACAGTTTAGGACCTGGAGTGAAATCCTGGCTCTATTGAAGTCAATAGCAAAACTCCCATTAAGAACAGAAGAATGGCCATACTGGGTCAGACCAATAGTCCACTTAGGCCAGTATCCTGTCCAGGGCCGCCCAGAGGATTCCGGGGGCCTGGGGTCTTCGGCAGCGGGGGGCCCCCACCGCGGGTCTTCAGGGCCCTTCAGCGGCGGGTCCTGGAATGGAAGTGGCGGGGGGTCCTTCTGCCCCAGAGCAGAAGGACTCCCCGCCGCTGAAGACCCGGAGCAGAAGAAGCTCCAGGAACCCAGGCCCCGTGAGAGTTTTCCGGGGCCTCCGGAGCAAGTGAAGGACCCCGCTCCAGGGGCCCCAAAAAACTCACGTGGGGGCCCCTGCGGGGCCCAGGGCCTGGGGCAAATTGACCCACTTGCCCCCTTCCCCTCTGGGCAGCCCTGATCCTGTCTTCCGACAGCGGCTGGTGACAGATGCTTCAAAGGGAACAGAACAGGGAAATGTATTGAGAGATCTATCCCCTGTTGTCTAGTCCCAGCTTCTGGAAGTCAGAGGTTTATGAACACCCAGAGTACGGCGTTGCGGTGTTGGCCATCTTGGCTAATAGCCAATGATGGACCTATCCTCCCTGAATGTATCTAACCTTTTTTTTAACCCACTTATACTCGTGGCCTTCACAACATGCCCTGTCAATGAGTTCCACAGGTTGACTCTGTTGTGTGATGAAGTACATCCTTATGTTTGTTTTAAACCTGATGCCTATTAATTTCACTGGGTGACCCCTGGTTCTTGTATTAGATGAAGGGGTAAATAACATTTCATATTCACTTTCTCCACACCATTCAGGATTGTATAGACCTCTACCATATATCTCCTTAATTGTCTCTTTTCTAAGCTGACCAGTCCCAGTCTTTTTAATCTCTCTCATATGGAAGCTGTTTCATACCCTTAATAATTTTTGCTGCCCTTTTCTGTACTTTTCCCCATTCTAATCTATCTTTTTTGAGATGGGGTGACCAAAACTGCAGACAGTATTCAAAGCGGGGGTGTACTATGGATTTATATATTGGTAGTATGATTTTTGAAATATTATCTATTCCTTTTCTAAAGGTTCCCAACATTCTGCTTTTTTGACTGCCGCTGCACATTGAGTGGATGTTTTCAGAGAACTAGTCACAAGGACTCCAAGATCTCTTTCTTGAATGATAACAGCTAATTTAGACCCCCTCATTTTGGCAAACATAATGCCAACTATACACACAATGTGCATTACTTTGCATTTATTAACACTGAATTTCATTTGCCATTTTGTTGCCCACTCACTCACCCAGTTTTGTTAGTTGCCTTTGTAACTCTTTGCAGTCAGCTTTGGACTTAACTATCTTGAGTAATTTTGAATTGTCTGCAAACTTTGCCACCTCACTGTTTACCCCCTTTCCCAGATCATTTATGCATCTATTGAATGGCACTAGTCCCAGTACAGATTCTTGGGGGACCCCCCTATTTATCTCTCTCCATTGTGAAAACTGACCATTTATTCCTACCCTTTGTTTTCTGATCTTTTAACCAGTTTCTTATCCATGAGAGGACCGTCTCTCTTATCCCATGGCTGCTTACTGTGCTTAAGAGCCTTTGGTGTGGGACCTTGTCAAAGGCTTTCTGAAAACCTTGACTTCAACAGAGCCAGGATTTCACCTCAGGTGTATAAAGGCTTTTAACATCTAACTGCTGCCAAACACATACTATTTTTATTTTTAGATTCTCTAAATCCTGTCCATGCTTTCCTATAAATTTGTTAGTCTTTAAGGTGCCACAAGTACTCCTGTTTTTTTTGCGGATACAGACTAACACGGCTGCTACTCTGAAACCTATAAATTGGGTGTTTTAATTGAGGCATAATCTCCATGGAGATGTGTTTAATGAATTATGGGGGGAAAACACATTGACTTGAAGCCAAGGACATGGAGACTCTTTGGGTTTTCCCTGTCTACTAAACAAGTTATAAACAGATTTCATAAACAAAAGTGAGCAATAAAGTATCCACCATGTGAAATTAGTTAGCTGCAGCTCAGTTAAAAAGAATGACCTACATGTTGTGGCTAACTAAAAAGATATTCTTTGTGGGGGAAATATTAAATTTCTGCTAGCTGAATTATTTTACTGCCTTTCAGGCACATGTTTTTCAGCACAGAAAACCTATGTTATCATCAAGTCGAACTATCAAATCTAGTAGTAGAACAACTCAGAAGATCACTAATAATTCATACACAGACAAACCTGACCTGTTTAAAGGTCCGTTACTGGAATAAAAGACACTGAATGGAATATGGGTCACACAACAACAGTTCACAGCTTCATTTTAGCTGGAGAAATCCACAATTGAACCAACTTTCCAAGATAAGTATAAGCATAAGCATCTATGTCTCTAAGATTCTTTTATTGGGATTTTATATACATGTATTGGTACATACAAAGGTTTATGAATCATTAACACACAACATACAATATCAATTTATGAACACAAGAGACCAAGGAAGTAAACATTCCGGGCCAGTGTCTTAGCTGGTGCAAATTGGTGTAGCTCTGTTAAAAGTCAATAGAGCTATGCTGATTTACATCAGCTGAGGATCTGACCTATTACGTACGCACAAATATTCCATTCTCCAAGCCAATCCCATCTATAACCAAAAATAGTTACCTTTCACACACGGGGTAACTAAAACAGACAAGCCCCCCCCCCCAACTACATGAGACAGCCTCTCTAGCCTCCTTTCTCTTAAAAGAAGTTTATACTGTACTGCAGACAGTGAACCACTCAGAGAAATGTCCCTTTTTCTCTCTACCAGGGTAGCTCTAACTTCAGCTCCCAGGGCATCAGAACTGGGCGTCCTTTCAACTGATCTACAATGTTGAGTGATTTGATAAAGCAGTTTCCAGGAGAGAGCCATTTAAACCAGTCCATTCCCAAAGTAAACTCTATATTCCACCAAGAGCAGGACCCTGGTCTACCCTCCTTCTGTTCAGATCCCGCTCATGGAAATAGAGATTAAGCAACATAGGTCTGGACCTGGTACCCTGCAGTCAGTGGGGAAACTAAGCCCATAGTTGAGATGTTAAAAGAAAAGCCATCTCTCATATCTAGAGTACACATCCCTATTTGTGACCCTTAAACCCAGGTGTAAGGTGGAAAGGCCTGACACGGCTGCATACAAGCCATCAGAAGTTCAGCCTCCAGTGCGTAGCTCCATAGATATCAGCAGAGCTCTACAAGTCTGCATGGCCCAATCTCCACACTTTACCAAGCACAACATATTCAGATACACACACCTCTGGGTGCAGGGTGCTCTGCATTGCAGTAGACTGGAAACCTCTTTTATTTCCTTTAAGGACAATTAATTTTTTTTATTCCTTTTTTGTTTTAAAGCCCTTCCAATTAGGCCACTCACTGCTGGTCACTCTCCATTTGCAAAGATTACTGGGCGCACACTTGTAGAAGAAAGACAAATGCGACTTACTTGTTAATTTATTTTCTGCAAGATAGGATGTCCAGCAGGTATTAGGGCATATCTATCAAAGCAATTACTGGGAACTAGTAATATGGCATTTTAATAATCTAATTACTCCCAGCTGCCTGCAGAGACTCTGATATGCATTTCTTTCCTGCTCAGAAAGATTTCAATGGAATTTATAGCCTTTTTATATTTACAAGATCCTTCTTCTAGGGGAATAAGTCATGTTGGATTGCATGTTCCAGCACACCAGACATTGAAATCACATTCCCTGCAAAATCAAACACGTGATATAGAACAAAATAGATATGGCATAGGATGAAGCACACACAGCATACTGTATCTGTCAAACAGGCATACGTTACACTGTGAATGTCTGAAATGTACACTACAAATGACCTACCCAAGAAGCAGGATGGCTATGCTATTGGAGGCCAATGTGGCAGGAGTGGTTAAACTTCTCTTTCTCTCAGACTTCTTTGAGCCACTAATAGCTCTGCCATCATGGAAATCTCTAGGCAGGGGACATCAAGATTTGTTCCTACTGTTTTTACAATGCCCTTTTGTTATAAATCTTTACACACTTGATTGCAGGGTTATTGTCCTCTCTGTCATGAGTAAATAAATTAGGTGTAATTTAATATTTGATTATAAGATTTACAATTCTATTCTTTACAGCTTCTCAGGTGAGCACTCTGTAATTAAGCTAAGTGAACAGCTCCATTAATTCTTTTCACAATATGAAGTGTTGTATATGCTAAGTGTAAGAAGGCAGTGCTAAGTCAGGTGCAGAATAGGAGAGTTGTTTAAAGAAACAGTGTCCTCCCTTCTCTTTCTCCTCCTCCAAGCCTCTTCTCCTCGATCCTCTTCTCCTTATGCAGGATAGCAAAGGAGGTTGGAAGTCACCCTTCCTCTTTTAAAGGAAAGAAATCATATCAATAACTAATCTTGCCTCAAATTAATACATGTGTGTGCTTATATGTGGTTAGACACACACAGAAACACAATATACATTTCTAGAGGAGATAGCAGTCCAAAGAACAAGTATACACCTCTACCCCGATATAACGCTGTCCTCGGGAGCCAAAAAATCTTACCGCGTTATAGGTGAAACCGCATTATAGTGAACTTACTTTGATCCGCCGGAGTGCGCAGCCCCGCCCCCCCAGAGCACTACTTTACCTCATTATATCCAAATTCGTGGTATATTGGGTTGCGTTATATTGGGGTAGAGGTGTACTAAAAAAGCCCAAATTATTGTGTTATAAAAGTCATAGATAAAGTATGAGACCTTATTAGATATCCATGGAAAATATTCTTTCCATTGTCATATGTCACAACCCTTACTTCCAAATAGCCTATGCCACTATTCAAACAAATATTCAAATGCAGTACATTCTTTTATGTTATTTAATGGTCCCCAGGTATAAAGCTAGGTGAAATATATGCAGAGAATAGTTTACTCACTGATTTTACCCCCTTTCTGTTTGCAAATTATCCACAACAGACTTTGATTTCAACTAATTTGATCATTGTACAAAATGAATTGATGAATGGTTTTATGTGCACACATTTCAGACCAGGGGCCACTCTCAAACCAGTTGCCATAATTATTGTTTAAAGTATTTTCTGTTCACAATTCCCTATTTGGACTGTGCAGTTCATTACCTAAGTCAGGAGGTATTATTTTCTGCTCCTTGATGAGATGGCTCTTAAATCTAAAGCTTTCAAAATGGTCCCCCAAAACTCATGCTGTGAATTCTTGCATATGTCCATATTTTGAACAATTATGTGTGACACTTTCTGTTTCTGGGAACATTGCTGTAAACAAATATTTGCTCATACAAATATCCATGGAAAGTGAATAAAACAATTCACAAATAATATTGAAGTGAATTTCAGATTTTTGCTTCTTTGCTCATGTGGTATTTAACCAACTCAACCTGGATGTTCCTTATTCTGGTACCACTAGTTCTTGAAGAAATGGAAGTCTTACACTTAGACAAGTTACCTTGAAGCAGGAGACAAGGCATCAGATTTGAGCCTTGTGCTTCTAGTGCATTCCCCTCTTCCCTGACCCATAGCACAGTCACTCTGATAATGTGAGTATACAATAGCAAAGTGACTGCGCCTGAGCTAAACAGTAGGGGAGAGCAGTTTAAACTAGTTGGTCACACCCAGGCTGTTGAGAAATACATGGAAATACTAAGGCACTGCTTTGTTTTCTCATGGAGTTGCTGGTCTTTGACAAATGTGACCAAAGCTTTTTGTCACACGATACCGGAACCCTCATGACTAACAAGACGTTATGGGGACATTTATCAGAAAAGTCAGATTTAAATTAACTGGACAAGCTTTCTTTGAAGATAATGCCCCTGCTTTTTCCCAACAAAGGTTTGACTAAACAGATCACTTTAATCTTTAGCAGTGGAAAACATGCCTAGTTACCAAGTCGGTCTCAACATGGTCAGTTGATGCTATGCCAGGTGATTGCACACATTTACAGAATGTTCGTCGTTTATTTGAATGCTCACTAATGTAAAACTTATTGTCACAACCTCACATTTTTTAATACGCATTATGGAGGATGTTTCTTTTTCTATTGCTAAAGTCTTTTCACACACATGCCAACAGAAAAGTGGCCTCTCACAGAACCACAGAGGAATCCACTACCCTGAAGACCAAGCTCAGGATTTCAAAGCCACCCAGAGGATTTAGAGACCTAGCTTCCACTAATTTCAATGGGAGATAGGTGCCTAATGCCCCTAGGGTGATTTGAAACTCTTAACCAGGTTTGGGCATACAAACATTTCACAGTTTTTCCTGACATTTACAACAGGGAAGTCAAAAACAAGTTCAGGTGTTTAACTTTAGCCATTTTAAAAAGCAGGAGTTGAGTAATTTTGCAACATTACTCTCAATAAAAAACACTGCTAACACATCACTATCTGGCACATGATAAAATCGTGTGTCACAAAAAGAGACCTACATTATAAACCTCCCTGGGAGTAATACAGCTCCAAGGTATGTTTTTTGCACAGAATTTGGTAGACATATGCAGATCGTGTTGATTTAAGGGGTCTGGAGAGCCCCTATGTCAAACATTGAGCATAACAGGACTTTCGAATGACTGACCCTTAATTGTGCCTGACTTAGTATTTCCTATAATTGGCCTCACTTGTTGACTGCCTTTGCTCTAGGGAGATCATTACCAGTTGCTTCTAACCTTCCTTGATTCCCAGTAAAATTTTGTTTACTCAGTGTGCCAAAACAAAAACAAACAAACACACAAACCCACCCCTTCCTTCCATATTCCCAGCACAGCCCACACAACCCACTAACTGCAGAAAATGCTGTGATAGTCCCTTACAGTTTACCTTCAGGGACAGCTTTGCCATTAAAGGGAGACACCTTGGAATAACTTAAAATAAGCCTCTGCACCGTGCTCAATGCACCGGCTCCATGAATTATTGCAGGAAAGGCTTAAAAATAATATTTTTACAATGTGCTGAGTTGTGGAACTTCTGCTGTTTATAAGCGATGGCGCCAAGATGTGCCGTCTGTTGTTCCTGACTGTTTTGTACAGTCCTTACAGCCGTTCAGCTATGCTGCTGAGAAACTGCTGCTCAGGTCTGTTTTGGGGTGGCTAGAAATCGTTACTAAATACTCGGTGTGCGTGCGGGTCTCCATGCGTGCGTGCAGCGGCTAGCACAATGGGTGCCAATTCCTGACTGGGGCTTTTAGGCATTGCTACTATATCCATAAATCATAATACAGTTGAACCCTGTTATGTCGCCGGCCTAGGGGTTTGCCAAAAATTGTCGAGATAACCGATGATCGAGATAAACCCCTATCCACCCCCCCACCCCTGAACTCCCCTGCCCTCTCTCCAACACCCCCTCCCTGCCCCCTTACCGCGGTGCCTGCACGTGGCTGGATCCGGCGAAGCGGGACGGGGAAGCGGGGCCGGGCGGCCGTGGACGGGGACCCGGAGCCGGGCAGCCAAAGAAGCGGGACCCGGTAAGCGGGCCGGGCGGCAGGCGAAGTGGGACCGGGTAAGCGGGGCCGGGCGGCAGGCGAAGCGGGGACCGGGTAAGCGGGGCCGGGCGGGCGGGCGGCAGGCGAAGCGGGGACCGGGTAAGCGGGGCCGGGCGGGCGGGCGGCAGGCGAAGCGGGGACCGGGTAAGCGGGGCCGGGCGGGCGGGCGGCAGGCGAAGCGGGGACCGGGTATGCGGGGCCGGGTGGGCGGGCGGGGACCGGGGAAGCGGGGCCGGGCAGGGACCGGGGAAGCGGGGCCGGGCGGCGAAGCGGGGACCGGCGAAGTGGGGCCGGGCGGACGGGCGGGCAGCAAAGTGGGGACTGGGTAAGCGGGGCCGGGCGGGCGGGCGGCAGGCGAAGCGGGGACCGGGGAAGCGGGGCCGGGCGGGCGGGCGGGGACCGGGGAAGCGGGGCCGGGCGGGCGGGCGGCAGGCGAAGCGGGGACCGGCGAAGCGGGGCCGGGCGGGCGGCGAAGCGGGGACCGGCGAAGCGGGGCCGGACGGACGGGCGGGCGGCGAAACAGGGACCGGGGGTGCGGGGCCGGCGCGGGGCGGCGAAGCGGGGCCGGGCGGACGGGCGGGCTGCGAAGCGGGGACCAGGTATGCGGGGCCGGGCGGGGGGGCGGGGACCGGGTATGCGGGGCCGGGCGGGCGGAGACCGGGTATGCGGGGCCGGGCGGGCGGGGACCGGGTATGCGGGGCTGGGCGGGCGGGCGGCGAAGCGGGGCCGGGCGGACGGGCGGGCGGCGAAGCGGGGACCGGGGAAGCGGGGCCGGGCGGGCGGGTACGCGGGGAACCGCGGGGCTGGGGAGCCGGGGCTAGGGCAGGAGTCGCGTGGCCGGGGAGGGATGCGGCAGGAGCCGGGCAGGGCCGCCGCCGGAGTTACAGTCGAACCCATTTATCTCGACCTCGGTTAGTGGCAAAAGCTCTTCTGTGCTCGAGATATTAGGGTTCGGCGAGATTAAAGAATCGACATAACCGATGAGAAACCGATAAGACAAAGAGGGAGTTTGGCGGTTCCACTACTAAAACGTCGACTTAATAGGGTTGGCAAGTTAACCGAGGTCGAGATAAATGGGTTCGACTGTAATATTAATAAATTACATTAATATATAAGTAACACTCGACAGCTGAGGGGTCCCTCCGAATTGTGGACATATCTTTAAAGTACAGATGGGCCTGAGCTAGCGCTCTGGATCTGAACTGTTTGTGCATTAGAATCTGAACTCGGATCCATCTCTTAGTTTACAAGCAACATTTAGAGGTGTCTGAAATCTGGATTTTCTCTTTCAGACCTAATCCTAGCCTGAACCTTAATTCCCAATAATAAATGTGAACTTGCCCTAGGGCCAACACCTGACTACCAGACAACAAGGCAATCACAAGAAATAGGAAAATGTGGAAAGACGTTATTTGTATTGTGATAGTGCTTACTGCACTGTGCTAGGCACTGAGTCCCTGACTATTAACTTTAATCAGAGGTACCAGTTAGTTCACTGAACAGTTTTTTATTTTTAAACCTCAGAGTAGCTAAACTCCTAAATTCCTCCACAGAAATGCGAAAGGATCCCACATGCCTGAGACGTCCCCGTGAGCTGTGCACCTGGAATTGGAGCACACGCACAGCCTGGCACTTTCTCTTCTGGGAGATTACATTGAATTTAGCTCCCCCTTGTCTTAATTTTCCTCCACAAACTCTCTTGGACCCAGATCATCTCCTTCTGCTCCACTGGAGCCATGCTATCAGTGAGTTCCCCTGGCTGGAGCTGCCCTTGAGACTTCCTGAGGGGATCCTCCCCGGAAAGAGAGAACATCCTCAGGCTGTATTATTCTTTCACCTCAGTGTGGGCCTGGGACTCCTCTAATGTTCTCTGTGGGTTCCGAAGGAGAGAGCTTGGAAGGGAGAGATTATAGGTATATGTCACCTCTGTGCAGCGATCTTGAAGGGAATGAGCTAGGCCTTGGAAAATCAGAAAACCCATTTCATATATGTTTATGTAACACCTAGTCCAATGAGGCTCCTAACCTTGACTGGGGCTTCTGCTCTGACAATACAAATAAGTAATAAACACACATCTTGTGCAGCTCTGCAGAGGTGAGTCAGAGTCTGCAGCAAGGAAAGCTGCATTTTTCTCCATCTCGCATCAGTGGTGAGTCACAATGTAATTGTTTCCCATGCATAAAACCCTCTCTCAATATTTAATTGTACTCCTGTGCATTGTATATTGCATATATTGTATCTATGCTTCCCTTTGTTAGTAGGCCTTCCAAATCACTTTGTATTCATTGCTTTGCATTGCCTGTTTGTATGAGGTAATAGAGCTATATCCAGGTGCTTTGTTTAATAATAAAGGCCATAAGCATTCTCCATTTATTTAAAAATCAATTAATTTTCTTATCACTCCTCTTCTTCTGTGACTCTGGCAACATTACTGGGTTCAGCAACTTGTGCCAGTGTTGTGAAATTCTCATCACAATCTAGGTCTGGCAGCATGTGATGGAGAATGAGCTTGGGTAAAACCAATTAATATCAATATCGACTTTTAAAATATTTTTAAATAAGTCAGACCTATATAAAGCGCACAGTACAAGCTTATATAATGTATGTGTATGGAACAGTGTGGTCAGGCAGATTTCACTTAATTGAAAGAAGTTTCCTTTAAACAATTTTATTTTCTAACAAAACCAACAATTTGAAGAAGCTAAGAACAGAGTTTTAAAATCTGCAGCACCATCACCCTCTAGTGGCTGAAGTAACAATAAAGTCATAAAAAGAACAGGAGTACTTGTGGCACCGTAGAGACTAATAATCATAGTAATCAACACTAAATCTATAAAGAACTGATATTGTAACACAACCCTAGAACTAATACCACCAGACTAAAGTCACAGTTGTAAATACTTTAGTTTGCCATCTGAGCTTAGGACAGTACAACAGTCCTTGTAGGAAACAGTGTAAAAGCTAATTGAGGGTTCATCCCCAATTATTACAATGATCTTTAAGTCAACAACATGATATTGTCTTAGAAAGTCTGTGAACTATGGTTGAAGAGAGGGTTAGGCTTAAGAGGAAAGATATGTAGACAAGAGATTCTCAACAAGTTTTATTTGTTACTCTTAGGAGTGGGTTTATTTTGGAATTTTACTTTTTGTCTGTTGTTGTGGTTTTGTGTTGCCATAGTGAAATTTAAGGTTCTGAATAACAACAAAAACCAACCCACTCAGAGCTATTAATGTTAAAAAATAAATATGTTTTAGTATAATTTCCCTGTTAAGATGCCACACTGATGACATGACATCCATCAGCATAGCTTAGTGACCGAGACAGACCAGTCGGATTCCCAGCATGTCAGGCAGGCTCACAAGTGACAAAACAAGACCCAAGGCCAAATCCAGAAATGCTGTGCCAAGCAATGTTACTTATGCATCAGCAAGTGGATTCCAAAGAGCCTGAGTGAGTGTAAGCAATTCGAAGTGACATGTGAGATTGACATGCTGAGGTGCTGGATGGAAGAAGGTATAAGTTATAGCGGAGAGTGACCTGGCTATCACTTCCCCCAGCTGCCTTTCCTGCTATCTTCCTGCCTTTCCTGGGCATGGGTGACCTGGCGTTAGCCTCCTTTCTGAGGAAAAGGGAAGGAATGAGATGTATGGTTAGAGGAGGGGAGTGGGAGTCAGGACACCTGGCTAGATTCCACTGCTCCAAGATTCCCTTGGCCAGTCTGTATAAGGGTCACTGCCTGAGTTTGTTATGGTGGATGTTTGAAAGGCACTGTGAGATTCACAGAAGAAAGGTGCTAAATATCATTACTCCTTATTGTTCAGAAAGTAATGTGCCTTTAGAGATTATTTAAAATATTTTCAGTCCATTAAAAACTGAGTCCTTCAGCCAGACTCAGCAGCAAGCGAATGATGATCCCTGCACTAATCACTGGCCAGACCATCTGTATTAGCCATGACAAGGAATTACTAATCCTTGTTATTTCTATACCATTTACATTAGTGTTTCCCTCTTGCATCAAATGTGGGCTTCACCTCAAGCCTCTGGGAGACTCATCTCTGACTTTGAGCCCTTTTGGGCCACATCACTGCTGACTCTGCTAAAACAAGTCCCAGGACGTGAGGGGCTGGGCGGGCCGAGGAGACATCTCGGAGCAAGGACCCTTTGTGGGGAGTGCCTTGTGGAGAGTTTGTCTTTGCACCCTTCTTGCTGTCAAATGCGGTAAGGCCACAGGCACTTACTTCTCTGCAGCTGGACAGCAGGCACGGACTGGAGGCTGCTGCCGATTCACTCGTACCAACAACAGGGAGACTCGAGCAGCTCACGCACCCAACAGGAAGTCACTGCAGAGCGAGTCCGGCTGGACGGGAAGTAGGGCAGGCGGGCTCCCTGAAACTGTGCAAGCAGCCGGGTGTGAGGCAGTCAGTGCACTGGGCACCGGTTTCCTGTTGGGCCAAGGAAAGCCCTGAGGGTTCGGGGTGACAATGGGGTTTGACCCTTTTTTCAGCTATGAATCTCCCAGGCCTTTCCCCACATTTTATCCAGTCACACTGTCCCTGCAGGAGGGACTGTGTGCTGGAGGCTCAGAGGGGGACTTGGGATTGGCTGGGGTAAATCCATCCCAGCCCTGCTCCGGGCAGCCCAGAGCAGCCTCCTGAGGGGGAGCTGCCGGCAGGGCCATTCTCCCCTCTGCTGCCCAGAGCCACTTGTTTGGCACAACAGCCCCAGGCAAATTCCCCAATTCCCTGGTGGGACGGGAGCCCAAGTCATTGGGGAGATCTCTGGGCCCTCTAGGGAAAAATCCTCGGGGTAAAATGTTGAGGGGGATATTCCCTCACCCTACATGTACACGGAGCTAACGGGCCAGTCTGCCAGCTCCTGTCTCACACCTTTGAGTCTGCAGTGGCAGTGATTCTGTGCAGTGGGCTTTGTTACCTGCCAGTCAAACCCACCTGGTCAACCCTTGCTGGTGCTGGCTATACCACTGTAGTAGAGGCATGCACTGCTGGGCTTCCTCCCAGGGACCAGCCTGGGACAAGGGATGTTGGCTGAGAAGTTTTTCCCACTGAGCTCCCAAGAACCATTTCACCCTGTTGTTGACTAGGCATTCATACAACAAGTGATGGAGTGGCATATAAGTAGATAAAACCAGGAAGAAGGGCTGGAGGAATGCAAGACATATAAACACAGAAAGACACCCATTAGACTGTATTGTGACGAAACACTCAGCTGGAAACACAAGAAACAGACACCAAGTAAGGTCTGCAACATTAACAACTATAAGCCAAGATATTTACAGAATCCTTGCTGAGCACATGTGGGTGACAGCGCATGTTTCGCCTACTGTCCCAACTCCATCAGATTTGACCTTGAAAATAAACAAACCCTGATCTATTGCAGGCTTCCCAATGACTTTTGCCCCAATTCTACAAACACTGAAACATGTGCGCAACTTTATTCACACATATAGTCCTATTGCACTTCTTTGATTCGATCTATGAATCAATGGGCCTACTTGTGTGAATACAGCTAGGCACGTGCCTAAGTGTTGCAGGATCAGAGTACTTATCTTCATTACAATGATAGTTGCTTCACCTCAGTGACTCGGTGGCTTGCGCAACATGTTTCTTGTTTCCAAACTTGTGCTATGGCAACAGAGAGGAATAAAAGCCATTTTTGACTGGTGTTCCACACAGTGGCCATCACTGCTGTCACTATCGTATGCTGTAATTTGAGAAGGAAACTGTAAATGCAAGATGGGTAAAGCAAGAGTGTTTTATGGATTGTACAGCAGGGTTATACCACCAGTAGCTGCACCTGGCTGCTAATACCTGTACAGCTGCTGACCTTAGGGTTCTGCAGACTAATATCTGTCCTGGAATCACATGCTTTAAAATCAAATATATTTGATAAAGCAGTTGGCAGGACAGCTGAGATTTGGGTGCAGGCACTTCTCCTGTGCAGTGTGTGTTGATCTGAGGCCTCTGACATTGGCAAAGCAATTCTTGATTGTAAAAGAAAAATTGTCCTTAAAGCCAGGGCAGGGTTTGGGCTGCCAAATGATGATAATAATCGTGATAAGGACACTGGGAAACCCATTTTATGACTTCTCTCTGATAGAGTTATCAGAGACTTGCATTACTTCAGACCTGAGAGTCCTCCAGAAATCTGCTGAATTCCTGATGCCTAGGCTCACTGGACCTGGACTCAGACTAACCGCACTCTCTGGGCTCATGGGTTGTTTTGGATGAACTTGAGAGAACTTAAAAACAATGGAGGTCGAACATGGGCAGGAAACACTGACGTGGAAACAGGAGCTCAGGAGTTAGCCTACAGAGATGATCAGCATGATGCATAAACTTCCCCATCTCTGAATTCACTTTACCTACCAGGGGATGGGAAGTGGCAGCAGTCAAGAATAGGCATCTTCAGGGAAAGGGATACTGTATGATAGCCTGCAGTCTGATTTTTTCCAGTAGAGATTTTTTTTAAACTATATTTCCTAAAAATCTTCAAACCAAAAGAACATTTACTGTTTGGATCAAAAAGTTCTGTGAATTCTTTTGTTTTTCCACAGAAAGTTTTTGTTGTGAAATTCTTAATCAAAAACCAATAAATTTCAAGCAAAATGGAAACTTTTCATGAAAACTTTGTGGAAAAAAAGTTTTGACAGACATTTTTCAGCTAGCTCTAGTTTCTTGCCTAGTGGATGAATATGCAGCTGCTATGCCACTTTGGGGGAAACCTGAACAAATCTTTTCTATTCTAAGGGAACTGGAAAGGGGGGGGGAGGGTATAACCGGCTGGATAACAGAATTTGCTGTTATTCTGGTTCCTGATATACCTACTGTCAAACTGAAAGGGAAATTTAATGCTGCCAGTGGATTTGTTTTCAGGCAAAGAATGCTATTCAACAAAGGAAAAAAAGTCAGGCAGCATATCCCTCCCTCAAAAATGCACCTGATTTACAAATTTCCTTTTGGTCTTGGGAAGGTTGAAGCAAATGAATGGCTTTGTTTAATAAGGAACAAAAGCCTCCAGGATTCCCTGGGCCTGACCTTCTCTCTCACACCAGCTTTACACCAGTGTAATTCCATTGCTTTCAGTGGGGTTATTCACTCACCCAGTGACAGTGGGAGAGGGAGCAAGCCCTGTATTTTGGTTGTGATATAATCTGAACTCTCCTTGGGAATGGGGTTTTGGGCAGAAGGGGACAAGATCAGTCTGGGGTCTTTTCTGGAGCTCCACAGACATTTTAGCAATGCGGGTACTATCATTAATTTTACGGGGAGTTCACAATCTGCAGCAGGGAACACTGAACACTGCATTTTTAAAGCAAATTGTTCTGCTTTTGTTTTGGTCTTTGCAAAGGAATATCTATAAATGTAATCAGCATAAAGACTGCTAAGCCTAAAGTAAATAGCTAAGCTGATGAGCATGTCCTACAATAAATGTGGATCAAAGAACTTCTTAGTAAATGGCAATGATACAAATATTTAAAGCTAAAAGGTTGCAATCAAATTTTGGAAATGGAAAATCTCCCTGCTGCTCGCTTAGTGATTCTGACACAGGTTTTCCAACAGCCTGTATCCTATACCATGACTTCTATTTCTAGAGCAGGTCTTAGTTTACCTGATTGTTCTTGGGAAGAGAAAGAGAAAATGACATCTCTGCTTTCTTTGACTCTCACTTTAGCCTGGCTTTCAATGACTTAAACCACCATTCTAGTGTACTCACGAGGGTGAGCCAAAGCTACCCTCAGGAATAAAAACCAGAGATAGTAAAGACCAATGTGCTATCTAGATAATACGCCTACCAATATAGGATTGATCCCTACAGTAAATACTCTAATTCATCGCCTAGTCGTTCTTTTAAATATCTGGAACGGTAGAGACCTTCCACTACTGTGGAGACACTGTGCCACAGCCTCACAGAGCTCACTACCAGGAAAGTATTTTTCTCATTCTTTTTTCAAAGTTTCCCTTTCTACAAGAATCTTTAGAGAGATGGATGAAGTGTGACTGCAGAAAGCAGCAGACTAACCTACTGCCGATGACTGCTGAGAATAAGAATACCTACTGCTAAGTTACTTCCAAGGCAACAGAAGTGTTGGGAGGGGAAGGAGATGAATGCCAGAGGAGGCAGGTGGCTGTTACCAACTTTACAGCACATCTCTATTCCCTATAGCATAGATTAACTCTTTCAATATCTGTTCTGTCACTGGCCAATAACAATATTTTAAAATATGCCATAGAGTTCTGATTATTAAGTGATGGTCCTTGTTTGTTTTTCGCATTCCAGGCAATAATACAACATGGGTATCCAATCCCCCAGTAGCTTGATAGATAGTGCTCACTGCTTTGTCATTGTGTATACATTTATTCATCATAAACATGCTTCATTAGTTTCCCAAAGACTAAAGATTAGCAAGTTCCCTCTGCAGTGAGCACTGCTAGAAGCAATAAAAATTATGCAATCACTGTTCAAGAACGTGTATCTTTTATGAGCATAATAAATTGCATGCGAATTGCATCGCACCAGCAAAACCCTGCATAGATCCCAAGTTAAAAGCACAATGTGTTCACTGAAAGCAGTATGTCAAAGCTTCCCTTAATTGTGATAAATTCTGCTCCCTCATCCGAGAAGGTGACATTTCACGGCAAATAAGCCCAAGAAATCAACTGGAACAAGGAAGAATTTCCAGTTTTGTAAGTGGTTTCCTGTAATGAACAAAACACAGCATGAAAGTGTTAGGCTGCATGTCTGGTGCATGGTTTACAGAGCTTTGTTAATCCAAATCAAGCTGGTGGAATTCAGTGCAAGAAGCTAACCAGGGTTCCTGAGACCCGACTGAATGTCACAGGGAGAACTTATAAATATATGAGATTAATAGAGAACCTGCTTCTCAAAAACGATTGCTCTATACTTTCAAGATCATTCCACATCCAAACTACTTTGCTAAAGCCAATAGAATGAGATGTTCGTAAGGCTCCTGTTTGTGTTTGTGTGTGGCTTTCTTATGGTCTATTCCGCGTACCATTGAAGTCAAAGGCAGTTTTGCCTTTCTGGCAGTCAAGATGGGCTTCAAAATGCAGCATGAGTATTTTGGCCAATAATATTTTTATTGACATGTGCTCCTGTGATGAAGTGGGACTGTTCTTAATGCTTCCTCAGAATACTGTGTGGGTGCCTCAGTTTCCCCTATGCATTTCTTAAGTCTCTAGGGGGTGAGATTGTTGCAGAGCAAAGGGCCAGTGTGCATAAATGGCCGACACTCTATCTCCTGGCAACTAATGGCCAGGGCTCTTCCCCCCCGCAAGGGGATAGCTAAAGGTGTGGGAGAACAAAGAGATCAGGTGATCTCCTGGCCTGGGAAAGGAACAAAACCCAGAGAGGAGGGGCTAGGGGGGTCAGTTTGGAGCTAGCTGGGGACGAGGGGTGAGTGTAGACATGGGTGTCTGGCTCGCTGCCCCCCAAGATGGACCCAGCTGAGGGGTCCTGTTTGCTGTACCTACAAGCTCTGTTTTAGACCGTGTTCCTGTCATCTAATAAACCTCTGTTTTACTGGCTGGCTGAGAGTCATGTCTGACTGCGAAGTGGGGGTGCAGAACCCTGTGGCTTCCCCAGGACCCCGCCAGGGTGGACTCACTGTGGGAAGCACACAGAGGGACAGAGGATGCTGAATGCTCCAAGCCAGACCCAGGAAGGTGGAAGCTGTGTTAGCGTCTTGCCCTGAAGACAGTCTGCTCACAGAGAGGAGACTTCACCAGAGTCCTGACTGGCTTTGTAGGGAGCACTTCCAGAGCATCGCCCGGGGACTCTGTAACAGCTCCATCTGCACTTCTGAATGCTGTGAAGCCAGCAAGCCCTCTCCAGTGTTGTGTTTGGGGTTGGATGGGATAATTCCCCCTCTTCCCCCCAAAAGAAGGGGAAACTTGACTAGGCCCATGTAGCCTTCAGGGACTCCATGTAAATCCTGCAGAATCAGCCAAACTGCTCCA
The DNA here is from genome assembly GCF_020497125.1 of Mauremys mutica. Classification (NCBI taxonomy): domain Eukaryota; kingdom Metazoa; phylum Chordata; order Testudines; family Geoemydidae; genus Mauremys; species Mauremys mutica. The sequence goes on along the minus strand of NC_059073.1, from coordinate 131,827,125 downwards.
GCAGCAAAAGTGTTTCAGAGCTCTCTCTTCCCCCCCCCACCCCCGAGTGTCTGAGCAGAAATTCACTTTAAACAGGCTTTAATAAAAAAAGAAGGGAAACAACAGATACTTCAAAAGAAACAGCAAGACTCTGCTTGAGGTATAACAGAACCCAGCCCCCAGTCCTGCCACCACCTCCCAGACTCATGGACCAGCCTCCAATCTTTGCTCTGCTAACCTCAGTTCTTTCCCTTTGGCTTAGCAGCTCCTCCGAGTCAGCCTCCTCTCTCAACCCTTTCTATCTCTGTGGGTGCAGGGCCAACAGTGATAGCTCCCCATCTAATACATCCAAGGACCCTTGCACATGCCTTTGCTGTGCAAAAAGGCTGAAAGGTGAGGAGAGGGGCATCCCGGTACATGTCAGACTCCCCCCCACCATACCCCTTTTCTGTCCCTTTACATAGCTGTTTTCCTGCCTCTCATGCACTGGATGTTGTAAAGAAACAAAGTTCCTAGTGCCGCCTCCAAGTATAAACAAAATAGCTCAGAAAATGTACGGAGAGTCTTTTGCAAGATTTGGTTTGAACTCTTGAATAAATTAGCACCCGGATTTCACTGGGTTCTCAGTGAGCCATGAGCCACATCACAAACCCATCCAGCACAGTCAGAGCAGGCAGATGTTCAGTGGAAGCGTAGAGGCTGGGAACATGGCCTAGGAAGGTGCACAGACAGGAGCAGGAACTAGACTTCTCTCCCCCCCCCATACAAAGTTTTTATTAAAGTGTTTCAAGGAGTTGCCTTGTTAGCTGCTGCTGCAGGGACACAAAGCGGGGCCCTGCAAATATATTCAGCCTCATATACCAATTAGAGTGTAAAGGCCTGATCCAAAGCTCAATGAAGTCAACGAAAAGACTCCCACTGATTCCAATGGACTTTAGATCAGGCCCTAAAAGGGGAGCAGTTGAAGAAAGCTGCATCACTGAGTGTCGATGGTGGGTGCTGGAAACTCAGGGGGCTCCCTGCCCACAATTACTGCCTCTTAATTTTGAAGTCCGAACCTTTCCCAAAATCTTCCTGGCAACAAGTTACCTTCCCCACATCACCATATGTCATTAATCATGCCTGGAAAAAAATAAATGAGAAAGCCTGGGGTGTTGGAGGGTTCTAGGAAGTCTGTAAGTGCCATCAGCAGTTTCCGTGCTAACAGTCATGCAGAACATATAATTTCATGGACTCTCCCGGTAAATGTGTGTTGTTGAAATATCAGAGAAAAGCAAGCACAGTAATTCACAGCCAAAGGGAATTTGCTTAAAGATTCAAACAAAACTTCACAACAATTTTTCGCGTGTGCAATAGTTTCCCAGATTCAACGTCCTCCAGAGAGGAAGCAGAGTCCACCAGAAGCTGGGAGCTCACTCCAATTCTCTGCTGAGCGAGACGGAGGAACCTACTGTGCCCATCACCCTCCCCTAACTCAGACTGGTCTGGCAGACATCTCATGATGCTTTCCTTTAGGAAGGGCTAGCTCCAGGCTGTGGGAAGGGAGGATTGTGGGATTTCGGTTACAGGGAAGTTCTGGGGAACTTTTTTCTGAGCTTGTTTTGCAGCTTCCTGTCTTATGAGATTTCCATACACCCCTGCTGGATGTAATCATAAACAGGAAAGTGTGGAGCCAGCTGGGGACGAGACAGTCTCCTCCTCTCAGATCTCCCTCCCAGAAATATTTTAATTCCAGTTAAAACTGACAGATAATGAGCTTCTTGAATAGCAGAGTTTGGGAGGAAGGGCAATTCCTGCTTCTGACATGGAGATTAAAGCGGAGTGTCCTTGCTCCTGACTCAATTTACAAATGTCCTTCCACCCTTCCTTCCTGTCTCCTGCACCTCCTAGCGAAGGGTGTGTGTGTATTTCAGGGTGATAGTCAAACTGCCCTTCCCGCCATTGATACAAGTGTAACCCTTCTGCCCCTCTGAGTTGGCAGCAACAAGGGCCGGGTTCAATATCCAGGGGTTCCGTTTCAATAACACAATGCAAAACCGGCTCAAGCCCCCACCCAGTGACCCGGGACAATTACCTACCACCACCCCGGGCGCCTTTAGGAGGCAATACTTCCCCACTCGCAAGCACAGAGTCCGAGTGTAGCAAAATCCTCTTAATAAAGGAGGGAAACAATGCGGCATCACGTTGGAGAGACACCACAAACAGGACTATACACAAACCATAAGCAAAAAAACCCACTTCCAAGTACATTTGGCACTGTCCTTTCCCCCTTAGGGTCTTAAGTCCAATCACCCCAAAGTCCAACAACCCAAGAGTCTCTGTCTCTGGTCAGTGCCACCCCAGAGTTCAAAAGTTTATCTGCAGAGTTTTACCCCCCCAGCCTGGGTGGAAATGGGGGGGGGCACACACAGGGTGTTAAAGGACACCTTACGTGGGCCAGGGCCGACTGCCCCGCTTCTCCGTGGAGTTCTGCTGCAGCCTTCACCACGACTGGCTCCACTCCACCAGCTGTGCCGCTCCTCCAGCCAACCCGTGAACCGCATCAGCCGTCCCCACGAACCGCTCCACACTGCTCACTGTTCCACAGGCTGCGCCAACGTGCTGCAGACTGCTCCGCTCTGCCAGCTGCTTAGCAATTGATCTTCAGGCTCCCCCACTCAGTGATTTCAGCTCAGTAAGTTTAGCTCTTTTAGTGATTTCAGCTTTTAGTGGTTTTAACTTGAGCCCCAGTGCCACCTTGGCCCAACATGAATTCAGATCAGCAGCCTCCAGATGGACTTCTAAAGGATTCAAAATTAGCTCTGCTCTTTAACAGTGGAGAGAGGAGGATGTGCAATTGGTGTTCCAGGCCCTCAAAAGGGGCCCATACCATCAGGTACACACACCAGTCCCCAGCCTCTCTCTCGTCACTGGGTTTTGGAACCCATGTCCCTTGTCTAGCAAGTACTATTTAATGTAGGTTGAGTCATTTCTGTCATAAAGCAGTCTCATAGTTCCTCATTCATATAATTAAGGTAACAGCACTTTTTTCTCCTTCCTGCCCCAATAACAAAGAAATTGGGGATTCCACAGTGTGAAAATAACCATCCCATGCTGCTGTGTGTTATGCTAAGTGGAGTGGGTTTACCAATGCAAATGCACATTCCTAAAATTCCTTTGCCCACTCCTCATAATGTACCACCAGATGTCAGGGTAGATCTCATCCTGACTCTGCTTACACAAGTATACATGCGACTCCCTTCGTCCCATCCTGGTGCTCCCCAGAGGTTATCTCTATAAAGAACTGAAATGCATTGGGCACGTGAACCTTTAGAACCCTGGCTCCTGAAGAGAAGGGTGAGTGAAAAGCCCCATGGGACACGACACCCGCAGCCCTGGCATTTTGGTGCACAGTTCCTGGGGCTGCAGCAGAGCACTGCCTGGTTGCACTAGGGCTGATGTTATCCCCATTTACTCTGGGGGCTCTACAACAGCAGGACTCCAAGCTCATTTCATTAATACCCAGAAGGAGTAACATGAGCAGCTCTATTCTCAATATGGCTACAAATAGACGAGACAAGCTCTTTGTGGCAGGGACTGGGCAATAGTCTATGTTGCTGCAGTGCCTAGCACAAGGGGGCCCTGTTTTCAGTTGGCCCTAGGCCCTAACTCTGAAGTGAGCTTTCCTCCCCAAAAACTATTACAAACTTTTGTTTAGAAACAGGTGCCTGCTTTTCTTTAGGGTCACCGATCTGGTGACACCTGAGAGTTACCCCAGTTTATGCCCTTACAGCAAATATGATCTTCTTTGTCAAAGTACATTTGCAGATAGAAGAAAACAAGCTGCCCCAATTATGCTTTGCCATTTGTCTGACATTTTCATTATCCCTGACACAGTACCCATCGAATATTATCTTGAACTCAAAGCCATTTCTGACAAATTAAGTTAGAAGGAAGTAGTGGAAAACTAAAAGCTCCACAGCTAATCCTGCCACCTGGAAAATCAGCAGAGAAATATAATTTTATAGTCTTTCAAATTAAATCAGATTCTGTACTCTCTGCTGATGAGTTAATCCAATACTGAATGGAATATTTCCACTCAGCCATGACTCTGCTCGGACGTATTTGATTCATGACAAAGCAGTTCCAGCTCACAGAGATGCTGCTTTTAATTGTATTCTGTAGTGATTTCTTTTAATTTTACAATTTGCCTCAACAGTTATCCATTAAGAAGCCATCAGCAGGAGGTGGCCTTTAATTGAGGACCCTGTAGTTCACACAAGAAGGATTGTGGCAATGGAGCAAACATGTGGGCTTCCATTCATGGGCATTTTAACTGGAGTTTCAATCTCATTTTCACAGCAGCATGCAGAGTTTGATCTGCAATGGGATCCACGTGGGTGGGTTCCTGTCCTCAGGTGGCATCCAGCTGATGTCAGAGGGGGTCTGCACAGGTGCAGGACTCAGTCTGCATGGATCCGATTGCAGAATCATGGCCTGGCAGTGCCTCTTAACGCCCAGTGAAGCTACAGTGATTCTGGGTGAGAGTCACTAGTTCCCACACCTCCCTTCTGCCAGCTGACAGCCTCGGAGCATATCCTGGGTGAAGAGACGGGTGAGAACAGCAGGTAGGTACTATTGCCAGCTGGAATCAAGATTGAGCAGCCCCAAAGTTGCTCTAGCCAGAGCCAGGGACCAGAGCTGGGGCAGAGATTCAGGGAGCTGTAACCAATTTCCTGACAGCTCTCTTTCTCTGCTGCACTAGCGGAGATCTGGCCCTCAATGCATTCAAAAGATGCAGTTTTACCTAAAGATGACCTGGAAAGGATGGGCTTGTTCAACACCTCAGTCCCATCAATATAAATATTAGAGCTCACCACAAACATAGCCTGAGAGATCCCCCAGTGAAATCTGGGGAGACCAGAACTGACATTTCTAAGATTAAAAACAAGCAGGGGGAAAAACAATTAAAATTTTTCCAGGCCCTTTAAGTATATTATAAGGAGGTGGAAAAGGGCAGAAACCCAATTTTTAAAAAATCCTTCACCAATCACCTTTATCTGATTACAAACATGGAGCAAAGTCAATATGGATTCAGAGCTAGCTTACAGAATTGGACCATATCTTTACAGTTTCTTACTTGATGCAAATGGCTAGTGTCTCTCACTGCCTCACTTACCCATCTCCCACACTTAGCACAAGATTTTCAGAAGAGCTCAGCATGCTATGTGCATCTTTGAAAAATTGGCCATATGGAAACTGCTTGGTGCTGAGCAATTTTGAAAATCTGGCTGCAAGTGGAACTGGACTGTTGAAAGAATTTGAGTTTATGCTTTCTGTAAAACTAGACTAGCTGAGATCTGCACCCCACTAGCAATATATTCTTTTCAGACCGTCTTTGTACATCATAAAGAAGCAAAAAAGAGAAAAAGCCCACAACTTTCCCCTTTGCAAGTCACGTTTAAACTACAGACAGACAGGTACTGATGGTGCCGTAATTACCTAGTTAAATATGTGAATGAGGATTTTGTGCCACTGGTAAGCCAAGTGCCAGCTCTGGCCAAAGCCTAGCTGAGAACTGACAAACTCACAGCTGGAAGTCAGGCCAATTCACTTGTGTATTAGTGTAGCTCAAAGGGATTGTTAAATGTATACGAATGCATTTGTTGCTTAAACTTCATGAAAACTAATAGGGTACTGCATGCATTGTTTTCATTTATTTGTATCCTGTTAGAATGTGTTAGCAAACATTTACATTGTATATACCCTGTAACTAAGCCCAGGTCTACACTAGCGGGGTTGGTGTGGTGTGATGTGGTGTTGACCTGGCCATGAGGACGGTGGTGAATTGACCACTGTTGCTCCCCCGTCAACTCCGCTTCTGCCTCTTGTGAGCTGGAGTTCTGGAGTCGACAGGGAGCGCGATCGGCGATCGATTTTATCGCTTCTACACTAGACGCGATAAATCGACCCCCGACAGATCGATCACTACCCGCCGATCCGGTAACCCATCAAACCAGAAAGAAGCCCCGTGTAATTCAAATGAAGAACATTAGCAAGAAAGTGATAATTCTTGTGCATTTGAAGACAAGTGGTCATTGTGTGTGAGGATCAGAGATCAAAGACTCTAAATCAGTGCTGCAATGCGGCCCATCAGGGTAATCTGATTGTGGGCCCCAAGACATTTTGCTGGTGCTGGCCACTGCTTCCTGCAGCTCCCATTGGCCGGGAACGGTGAACCACGGCCACTGGGAGCTGCGGGGGAGAGGGGGGAGGGAGGCCAACCCTGTGGACGGTCAAAATGTCAGCAAAATGTCTCACGGCCCACAATCAGATTACCCTGATGGGCCACAGGCTGCCCACCACTGCTTTAAATGAACTCCTCTGTCCATCAACCAAAAAAAGTGCCCACGTGGATAGTGACCCTGTTGGCTTGTTTTCTGTGAGAAGAAGCTATAAGTGTGGACACAAGTTAAAATTCTTCATCTCTGGACTGTTGGGATTCCAACAGGGCATACTAACCAAACGAGAAGACGGAAATCCCCAGAGTTATTCTGTGTAGCCCCAAAATACTTTGGGGAAACCGACAGATTACTATATCTCTGCTGCTACCTTTTGAAAGAATAGATTGACTCACCTGTACTTATATTTTTACCTGCTTTAACCACTCAATGACTCTCATTCCCTTTCCTTACCTAATAAACCTTTAGTTAGTTTACTATAGCACTGGCTTACTAGCATCATCTTTGGTGTAAGATCTAGGATGCAAATTGACCTGGGTGAAGGGCTGTTCATAACCTGAATTCAGGGCCGCCCAGAGGGGGGGGCAAAGGGGGCAATTTGCCCCGGGCCCCGGGCTCCGCAGGGGCCTCCAAGAGAAGAGCGGAGGCTCCCACCTCCGCCCCTCTCTTGGAGCCGCGGCGCATCGAGCGCCGAGTCTCCTGCCGAGCCCCTGAGCCCCGCCCCGCTCCGAGCCGCGTGGGGAGAAGGCGGGGCAGCTGCCTCCGCTCGGCGTGGAGCTCACAGCCCCGCCCCCTCACCACGCGGCTCTGAGCGGGACGAAGCTCAGGCCCCTCCGGAGACGCGCTCCGGTAAGTGGGGGGGGGGGGAAGCGGGAGCTGCCGGGGCCGGGGGTGGGAAGCGGGACCCGCCGGGGCCGGGGCGGGCCGGGGGGATGGGGGGAAGGGAAGCGAGACCCCCCGGGGCCGGGCCGGGCCGGGGGGGGGAAGGGAAGCGAGACCCGCCGGGGCCGGGCCGGGCCGGGCCGGGCCGGGCCGGGGGGGGGAAGGGAAGCCTGACCGGCCGGGGCCGGGGCGGGCCGGCCCGGGGGGGCGGGGAAGGGAAGCGAGACCCGCCGGGGTCGGGCCGGGCCGGGGGGGCGGGGAAGGGAAGCGAGACCCGCCGGGGTCAGGCCGGGGCGGGGAAGGGAAGCGAGACCCGCCGGGGTCGGGCCGGGCCAGGGGGCGGGGAAGGGAAGCGAGACCCGCCGGGGCGGGGCCGGGGCAGGGGGTGGTGGTGGGAAGCGGGACCGGCCGGGGCCGGGGTGGGAAGCGGGATGGGCCGGGGCAGGGAGGGGAAAAGGGGGACCCACCGCCGCCGAAGAGCAGCCCAGTCTTCGGCGGCGGGGGGCCCCTTCTGTTCCGGGACCCGCCGCCTAAGTGCCCCGAAGACCCGCGGCGGGGACCCCCCCCCGCCGTGGGTCTTCGGGGCACTTTGGCGGCGGGTCCCGGAACGGAAGGGGCCCCCCGCCGCCGAAGACCCCGGGCCCCCGGAATCCTCTGGGCGGCCCTGCCTGAATTTGTTGCAATATTTGCTGTAAGTGACCATCTATCACACAGTCCATCTTGCCTAGGTGGCAAGATAGACTGGAGTGTCTAAGGGGACTGTTGGTGACTGCGTTATAAGACTATTGTAGTATTTTGGGAGTTCACATTTGATGCTGGGTTGCTAAAATGTAATTATAGAACACAGCACCTGTTTGGGGTGTCAGCCCCGCTTTTGACAGTCTGCCCTGAAGTAGACACTCATGGTCATGCGCCACTCCAGTCAGCATGACAATTGATGTCCTATCCAGCTTCTTGGTTGACCTCCCAAAGTTTACCTTAGTAAGTATGAAATGGAAGCCTCCGTATGTAAGGGTGTATTCTCTGTAGAAAAATACTGAAGTTTGCTGAAGAGCTTTAGCTGGGGTTTCTCTGATTTACTTGAGAATCTATTTAAGTCCCAAACTTCACAAGCTTAAGGGTCATGAAACACTGGGTATTTTCCAGTATGTCACAATTACAGAAACACCTGCACTAAATGAGATTGTGATAAACTACTGTGAAAATCAGCATAGGGTTCAATAACCCTCAAAATTTATCAGCCCTTCTCTGTGGGGTGCTCTAATGATTGCTCAGTGCTGGGCTGTTTTATGCTACCTGAACGATCCACTTGTTTCTTTCCTACTCATTTCTGCACTGAAGTTTAACACCTCACAATAGTTACCGCACAGCTGCACTGGCAGAATTCTAATAGCACACGGGAGTCACAGGAAAAAGGAATGCAAGAAAACAAGATTGAAGATGAGCTTTGCATCTAGAATTGCTGAAGCTGGAGATAGTATCTATATGAGGAGCGAGGATTATGGACCCAGGTCCTGAATATATCCTCTCCACCCCGCCACCACCCGAGATGGTTAGAGGGCTGACAGATAAACAAAACGCGCACATCTGTAGTGACATCTGAGCACTGGGGAGGTGAAGTCTATTTACACACCGTGGCCTGTGTTTTCAAAAGTGACTGATGATTTTGGGTGCCTCAGTCATTGGATGCTCACCATGAGATGCCTCAAAAGGGCCTTATTTCAGAGGGAGGGTGCTCAGCTCTGACAATTGGACCCATTCAATCTATCACCCTTTACACAATTCATGCCTATATGTGAGGAAACCAAAGATACCTGATCCCTTTAGTCCAAAGCACAAACCCTGGGTCTGAATCCAAAGTATAAGGAAAATTCTTTCTTCACCTGTTGGCCCCCCAGAGAGAGAAGGGTTCTCTGGGAGACCCTCCCTATTCCTGCATGAACCAGGGCATGGCTCACATTCCTCCCTCTTGATCCTGTAGGTGAGTCAGCAGGTGGCTGCCTAGCTCTGCCATCCTACCAGCTTTTAAGGGCATCTGGCTCCTTGGGGCAGAATTTTGACCCCATCCTGCTGGATGTTCCATTGCTGGGTCCATTCCCTCCTTCATAAGTGTCTTTAGGTAGCAGTTATACAGTATAGATATAGGTCTACATTTAAAGAAAGATTTGCCACCTCACACAGACAAAGTGATATCATCAATAAAAGCCATTACTGGGATAGAAATGAATTGCTCGTGTTGGAGGATAAATATTAAAGGAGTAGTTGATTCTGAGGAGCTTTCCTAATCACAAGAAAAGACATCCTTAGCACAACATGGTCTTTATGGTTTGGATTTTTATATTCTTTTGCTAGGTTACAGTATTTTTTAAAGACATAAGCAAATATCCATTAGGCTGCAAATGGCAGCAAGGCCATGGATTGTGATTTCTGACCAGAGAAAATGTTTTCTTGCAACTTTTATTCACACTCTTTGCAGATTTTGAGTTTCTTGTATGATAAAGAACATGCTAAAACCAAGTTCAAAGTCCCATCCCCCTCTGAATCACACACCTTCTTAGGTGAGTTTATTCAATGGCAGAGGAATTGTCTTTTAGCTGTGCATGTGTGGACTAATGCTGTCATCTAGTGGCCATTTATGTTTATCCTATAAATGTCTCATGGCATTTGCCAGGAATTTTCTCTCATTTAAAGGGGCTTCTCACTTTGAACTGGAAGATTAACTGCTTTTCAAGTTAAAAGGGAGGAAGAGGGAAAGAGAATTTTTCTTCTTGGAAGTATCAGCCCGAAAGTGCTTATATACTACAGCATATTGAATAGACTCTTTATCCAGCAAAAACCCAACCTGTTGGCTGCTAACCTTAACCACTGAAGACTCAAAGGGTCTGTGGTGCTACATTGAAATTTTAACCCTGTGTGTATCACATCTTTCTGATTAGCTGAAGGAATTCTGCCTATTAAGGCAGGATTAATTTCTGCAAATGGAATTTGTCAAGTCACACCGCGTGTGTCAATGAGGACATACAAATACCAGTTCAATGGACATATGCTGCAGTTCCACCAAATTAATGACTCATTAACATAACTAATCTAAAGCAAAGGATGGAGAGAAAGCAGGAGATAATTTATGCCAAACATCACAGCAGTAACACCATGAAGGGAAACAGTCAGTGGGAAAGCAGCCATGATTCAGATTACTCGTGGCAGACTGGGAAGGAAAATCTGAAAGGTGCTCCTTCAACCTGAGCTTAGCTCTGTTCCAAATGCAGGAGAAGCTGTTGGCACTGCCATTCCTTTTATAATCACAATAGACGTTTGAAATAAAGGGAAGAATTTATCTTTCTTCTCTGGGCAGCTGGTGACAGATTATCTGAGGAGCTGTGGAATTTCCCAAGGCCCCATATAAAATCACTCTCCCAGAAATGTTTAATTAATCATATTTAGGGCTCTTTGGACTTCACAGGGATCTGTGTTGGTAGCTGCTTTACCTGTAACTGTCTGGGCTGCAGAGTTTTAATTGGCTTCCTCTAAGGAGACTCAGGAGAATCATAAAAGGCAATTTTCAGGGATTCAAAGGACACTGCAGAGTTTGATCTTCTTGCGTGGCCCTGTGTGCAATCAATCACTGGCTAGGAAGGGGGAAGCAGGACTGAAAGACTAGGATGCATAAAGACTCAAAAGAATATAGAGACAAGACATTATTCAAAACCAGAGGCCTGATAGGCACCTTTGCTGTCATCTGGGGGCTTGACTTGGGCAGGGGGCAGCTGTCACTTGACATTCTGGGGCTCCTTCTCTCAATAGCTACTTTGGGACTATATTTTTCAGAGGGGCACGTGTAGGGATAGAACCCTTCTGTGTGTGTCCAGTGACGAGGAGGGAGGATAATAGCCAAGCAAACTGCAGTTCCTGTGCCCAGAACTGCCCCCATAAATCACCCCTGGGGCATACTTGGGGAGAGGGGTCACCGCCGCAGGAATGTGCTGCCCTCTCTTAAGCCTGGGGCTCTGCATGGCCCCAAAGGCTGTGATCTAATGGCACGATCTAACTCGTAGTTTGCACCAGCCTCTTGCAAACCCTGAGAGCCACTGTCATTGTTTCCCTTTCCTCTCACTCTTGTCAGCAGCAGCAGGCTGCTATTCTCTCACGGCCCAGCCTCTGGGTTTGCAAGGCACAGGGGAAGCTGGGATTGTTATTTTCCATTTTCAAGGATGGTATATTTTAAATTCCATTGAAGTCCCCATATCTTGGGCTAGGTGTAGGGTGACCAAATGTCCCATTTTGGCCGGGACAGTCCCTGTTTTAAACCCTCTCCTGGCTGTCCTGACTTTTTTGGCAAAACTGGGCATTTTGATCAGTCGGCAAAAGCAAATGGAACAAATGCTCATTTTTGTCAAAAAAAGTGGTGCGCAGAGGAACGTGGGGCATGGGCGAGCGGTGATGCCAGCCCTGCACAAGTGGGGAGGCAGGGCTTGAGTGGGGGGGCAGGCAGGGCTCAGGTGAGCAGCGATGGCAGCCCAGCACAGGGAGTGGGAGGCAGGACTCCGGTGAGTAGCTTGGGTCAGCCCCCCAGGGGAGGAGGGGTGCGCGCAGGCACGCACACACACACACACACATACATAGTCTAGACCAGGAGCCAACCTAACCTGTCCTTTCTCAGACAGCCCCATATGTATCAGAGGAAGGTGCCAGGAGTCCCATAATGGAAGGTTGAAATAACCTACCCATATGGGGAATTTTGTTCCTGTCCTCCATCAGCTAGTGATTGAGTCTACACTGAAGCAGGAAGGTTTACATCCCTGATACATTTTTAACCCTTCCTTATAACATGACGGGGAAAGGAGTCGAGGAAAGCTGGCTGTATTTTAAAGAATCCTTATTGAGGTTGCAGGAACAAACCATCCCGATGTGTAGGAAGAAAAGTAAATATGGCAGGCGACCAGTTTGGCTTAACAGTGAAATCCTTGCTCGTCTTAAACACAAAAAAACAGCTTACAAGAAGTGGAAGATTGGACAAATAACCAGGGAGGAGTATAAAAGTGTTGCTCAGGCATGCAGGAGTGAAATTAGGAAGGCCAAATCACACTTGGAGTTGCAGCTAGCCGGAGATGTTAGGAGTAACAAGAAGGGTTTCTTCAGGTATGTTAGCAACAAGAAGAAAGTCAAGGAAAGTGTGGGCCCCTTGCTGAATGAGGGAGGGAACCTAGTGACAGAAGATGTGGAGAAAGCTAGTGTACTCAATGCTTTTTTTGCCTCTGTCTTCACAGACAAGGTCAGCTCCCAGACAGCTGCACTCTGCAGCACGGTATGGGGAGGAGGGGACCAGCTCTCTGTGGAGAAAGAAGTAGTTCGGGACTATTTAGAAAAGCTGGACGAGCACAAGTCCATGGAGCCGGATGCACTGCATCCGAGGGTGCTAAAGGAGTTGGCCGATGAGATTGCAGAGCCATTGGACATTATCTTTGAAAAATCATGGCAATCGGGGGAGGTCCCGGATGACTGGAAAAAAGCTAATGTAGTGCCCATCTTTAAAAAAGGGAAGAAGGAAGATCCAGGGAACTACAGGCCAGTCAGTCTCACCTCAGTCCCTGGAAAAATCATGGAACAGGTCCTCAAGGAATCAATTCTGAACCACTTAAAGGAGGGGAAAGTGATCAGGAACAGTCAGCATGGATTCACCAAGGGCAAGTCATGCCTGACTAACCTAATTGCCTTCTATGATGAGATAACCGGCTCTGTGGATGAGGGGAAAGCAGTGGATGTGCTATTTCTGGACTTTAGCAAAGCTTTTGATACAGTCTCCCACAGTATTCTTGCCAGTAAGTTAAAGAAGTCTGGGCTGGATGAATGGACGGTAAGGTGGATAGAAAACTGGCTAGATGGTCAGGCTCAACGGGTAGTGATCAATGGTTCCATGTCTAGTTGGCAGCCGGTATCAAGTGGAGTGCCCCAAGGGTTGGTGCTGGGGCCGGTTTTGTTCAATATCTTCATTAACGATCTGGAGGATGGTGTGGACTGCACCCTTAGCAAGTTTGCAGATGACACTAAACTGGGAGGAGTGGTTGATACGCTGGAGGGTAGGGATAGGATACAGAGGGACCTAGACAAATTAGAGGATTGGGCCAAAAGAAATATGATGAGGTTCAACAAGGACAAGTGCAGAGTCCTGCATTTAGGACGGAAGAATCCCATGCACTGCTATAGACTAGGGACCGAATGGCTGGGCAGCAGTTCTGCAGAAAGGGACCTAGGGGTTACGGTGGACGAAAAGCTGAATATGAGTCAACAGTGTGCCCTTGTTGCCAAGAAGGCTAATGGCATTTTGGGTTGTATAAGTAGGGGCATTTCCAGCAGATTGAGGGATGTGATCATTCCCCTCTATTCAGCACTGGTGAGGCCTCATTTGGAGTACTGTGTCCAGTTTTGGGCCCCACATTACAAGAAGGATTTGGATAAATTGGAGAGAGTCCAGCGGAGGGCAACAAAAATGATTAGGGGGCTAGAGCACATGACTTACGAGGAGAGGCTGAGGGAACTGAGATTGTTTAGCCTGCAGAAGAGAAGAATGAGGGGGGATTTGATAGCTGCTTTCAACTACCTGAAAGGGGGTTCCAAAGAGGATGGATCTAGACTGTTCTCAGTGGTAGAAGATGACAGAACAAGGAGTAATGGTCTCAAGTTGCAGAGGGGGAGGTTTAGGTTGGACATTAGGAAAAATGTTTTCACTAGTAGGGTGGTGAAGCACTGGAATGGGTTACCTAGGGAGGTGGTGGAATCTCCTTCCTTAGAGGTTTTTAAGGTCAGGCTTGACAAAGCCCTGGCTGGGATGATTTAGTTGGGTTTGATCCTGCTTTGAGTAGGGGGTTGGACTAGATGACCTCCTGAGGTCCCTTCCAACCCTGAGATTCTATGATTCTATGATTATGTGATTGTGGCTCTTCTCACTGTCCATATCATAGAATCATAGAATCATAGAATTAGACAATCATAGAATGTCTAATCCAGTTTTGAATCCTACAGGCCTTCTGGAAGTGGCTGCTGCATGCTGATTATGCTTCATCTATAAAGGTGTTGCCTCTCATTAGCTTTAAAATGGTTGCCTTTCAATTTCATTGTGTGTCCCCTTGTAATATGAGAGAGAGTAAATATTTATTAATTATTATTAATCATGTGTAGTGAGGCATCATGTAGGAGCCCCACTCATGGACAACAACCCCAGCTGGGCCTGGTGCTGTACAAACACAGGACAAAAAATGGTCCCTGCCCCCAAAGAGCTTAAAACCTAAGTGATGATTTAATAATCAAAATAGGAGCACCCCAGTCACCTTCTCTGCACAGTTCATTCTTTCACAGCCCCCATTTCTTCATCTTTTCTCTACATTAAATGGCCCGAATCAGTGTGTTATTAACTCTTTGAGGATCTGCTTCTTCTGTAGTTTCACTTGGCCCTAACTCTAGTAACTGCTCTTTTTTTTCTCCAGATCTGTTTTAATGCAGCCCAGTAGCTTTTCCTTCAGATGGTGAAGGTCGGCTGCTTTTGTGTGATGCAGTTTCATAAACTCTTCAAAAATCAGGACAAATTATAGTCACAGCTCTGCTGCTAATTCTGAACGGTCTGTTTCTCAGGAAAGGTTGCCCGGGGCCACGCAGGAGCTGTCATAAACAAATGACATCACTCTAAACCTTTAGAGATGAGACCTGCAATCAGGGCATGCAATACATTCCCCACAACTGAATTTACTGTTGGAGCTCTGAGGTACCAAGAATGTCCCTTGTTGGTGATGAGCCCTGGTGGTATTATTGGCATGACAGTAGCATCTAGAGGTCTCCTCTGAGATGAGGGCCCCGCGGTGCTGGGTGCTGCACATGCACAGTAGCAGACAGTCCCTGCCCCACAGAGCTTCATCTCTAAGGCCACAACCCTGAAAACACTGAAGTGTGTGATTAACATTTATAAGCATGAGAGGTCTCACTGAAGTTAAACATGTGCATCAGTGCTGGTAGCTCTGAGACGCTGATAGACAAGACAAAGAGGAAGGGAAAGGAAGGATCATTGCCTTTATTCTGCAGATGGGGCATCAAGGCACAGACAGACTGACGCCCGGACTGGCAAAGGTATTAAGGCATCTAACTCCCCTTAATGTCAATGGGAGAAAGGCTCCTAAATACTTTTGAGGATCTGGACTTAAGGGAGTTGGCCAAGGTCAAAGAGGGGTGTGTGACAGAGATGTGAACTGAACCTAGATTTCCAGGGTCCTGGCCCAGTGCCTTAGCCAACAGACTGTCCTTTCCTGCTTGAATCCCTGAATACTAAGTAAAAGATCTCTTGCTATCAGCACAGAAGAGTCTAGTTCCCTGATGGAGAGTTTCCTTCCACTTCTGGAGGAAGTGGAATAGCCTCACTACTGTTGCTCGTGCAGAAAGCAGGGACCTGTGTTATGAGCCATTGAGTAGTGCTGTGGAAGAGCGTGAAGAGGAAGCCTGCCATAGGAGAGTCACAACCTGCAGAGAACGCTGCTGGGTGCACAGCACAGCTTCTGCTCTGTTATCGCATGGATGAGGCATAAATAGCCATGCACCCGGGGGTCCCCATCATGGACTTACACTGAAACTAGGAAACTTTTCCAAACCCCTGTCAGTTCCCAATTCAAAGAAGGTCAAGTTTTGCCCCATGTGCTAATCATTTTTTAAAATATTCCTTCAGTTGTGTCTCTCTTACTTTTCACCAGGCCCGCTGACAGCAATTCCGGGCCCCAGGGCAGAACAGTCAATGGGCCCCCACGCACTCACAAGCCACACAGACGCCGTCCGCCTGACGTTTGGGTGGTGCTGCACCCGCGCTGGCTGGTGCCCAGCGAGCTGCCGGCTGGGCGCGCTCTTCCAGCACGGCCAGGGCTTCCACATGCCCGCCTGGTAGGATTGCCAACTGTCCAATCGTGCAAACCCAAAGACCCATGCCCCGCCCCTTATGAGGCCCCGCCCCTTCTCACTCCATCCCCCTCCCTCCATCACTCACTCTCCCCCACCCTCACTTTCATCAGGCTGGGGCAGGGGGTTGGGGTGTGGGAGGAGGTGAGGGGTGTGGGAGGGAGTTTGGGTGCGGGAGGGGGTGAGGGGTGTGGGTTCTGGGAGGGAGTTTGGCGCAGGAGGGGTGAGGGCTCTGGGAGGGATAAACACTGGATAAGTAGATGTTGCCGTGGGTCCATTAATATACCTCACCCATTGCAAGAACTGCTATAAATTGGTACCTTTCAGCATAAGTACCACTCTGCACACTCATGGCCGTTTACCAGCTCTACTGCTAGGGTATGCGAATCAGCCTTACCTTATTATGTATGCGTTATGATGTACAAAAGTTTCTCTGATTTTCTAACAGCAATTCAAGGTCTAGAAGCCATCTCCCTCTACACTGCAGCACTTTCCTGGGAGTCAGACCATTATGCCTTGGGACTGAGAGGCTCCAGTGTGCTAGGTGTTGTCCAAATGCATAGTATGAGACTGGAAGCTCTTCAGGGCAGGGACTATCTAAATAGACAAGACAAAGAGCATAAAGGGAAATGGAAGCACAGAGAGGGGAAGTGACTTGGCCAAGGTCATACAGACCTAGCAAAAGACCTAGAACCTAATAGCAATATTTTTTTAAGTACATCAGACGTAGGAAGTTGGCCAAACAATCAGTGGGGCCACTGGACGATGGAGGTGCAGAAGAATCACTCACAGAAGAGAAGGACATTGCAGAAAAGCTAAATGATTTCTTTGCATCCGTCTTCACTGCAGAGGATGTGAGGGAGAATCCCACGCCTGAGGTGTTTTTTTTAAGTGACAGATCTGAAGGACTGTCCCAAATTGGGATGTCAATACAGGAGGATTTGGAATAAATTGATAATAAGTCACCAGGGCCAGATGCTATTCACCCAAGAAACACTGTGAAATTGCAGAACTACTAACTGTGGTATGTAACCAATTACTTTTATCAGCCTCTGTACCAAATGACTGGAGGACAGCTAATGTAACACCGATTTTTCAAAAGACCCCACAGGCAATCCTGGCAGGTACTGGCTGGTGAGCCTAACTACAAGGCAAAGTGGTTGAAATTATCATAAAGACCAGAATTTTCAGACACAGATGAACACAATATGTTGGGGGAAGAGTCAATGCAGCTTTTGTAAAGGGAAATCATGCGTCAATCTATTAGAATTCTCATATCTCCCACAGAAGCCCCACAAAGACAGTATCAGCAACAGGAACCCAAAGAATCCAGGTAGATGAAAATACTCCTCAGAGCAGATGACCAGGAAAGCCAATGGAAAAGAGAGAGAGACTTCAACTCCTCCAAAAAATCACCTAGGAAGTGCCACAACCAGGTCAACCACATTGAATAATATCTGGCACACTAGCAGACTCAGCTTCCAGAGGGGGAATGACTGGGGACACAGCAGCGATGGATGCCAGGATATCCTTGCAGGAGTAGAAAGAGCAGTTGGACATTGGATGTAAGTCTCAGAACAGAGAATGCTCTTGAAATCTAACCTTAAGTTGGACCTTTTCTTTCTCAAGGGCTTAAGACTGGTCTGTCTGTAAAGCGTTGTTTGATACTGTGTATAATGGAACCTTCTGTACATACAGATCAATTGCATTGCTCTGGAATTCTTCCTGGTGTGGTAGCAGCAGTAGAGCATGCTATACTGACAGAAGCACTGTTTCTTTAATTCCCATTTATTGCTGTGTGAGGAGCGGTACCAGGCAGCAATGGAAAATGCTCAACAAGACTCGCTGTATAAGATGTAAAAACAACAAGGAGTCCTTGTGGCATTTTAGAGACTAACAAATTTATTTGGGCATAAGTTTTCATGGGCTACAGCCCACTTCATCAGATGCATGGAGTGAAAAATACAGTAGGCAGGTGTGTATATATATATATATATACACACACACACATCACATGAAAAGATGGGAGTTGCCTTACCAAATCGGGGGTCAGTGCTAACGAGGCCAATTCAATCAGGGTGGATGTGGCCCATTTCCAACAGTTGACAAGAAGGTGTGAGTAGTTGATACTCACTTGTCAACTGTTGGGAATGGGCCACATCCACCCTGATTGAATTGGCCTCGTTAGCACTGACCCCCCACTTGGTAAGGCAATGCCCATCTTTTCCTGTGCTGTATATTTATACCTGCTACTGTATTTTCTACTCCATGCATCTGATGAAGTGGGTTATAGCCCACAAAAGCTTATGCCCACAAGGAGTCCTTATTGTTTTTGCTGATACAGACTAACACAGCTACCCCTCTGAAACCTGTGTAAAATGTGAGCTTCTTAAATCAATCTGTGTGAGACAAAGCAGTTAATTACTGTACAAGTACACTTTTCAATCTAAATGCCCAAATCCCCTGTGATTACAGACACAGAAAGCATTTTTAGACTGTTCGGAGGCTATACAAACCAGCTTGGCACATCTGAAAGTGCTCCTGGGAGAAATGAGAAGACACACGTCAAACAGAAGGAACCAGCTGTGTGAATCCACAGAGATGTCTCCATGGAATAGGGCTCTTCCAGGAATTTGATACCATCAGCATCCAAAAACAACGAGGAGTCCTTGTGGCACCTTAGAGACTAACAAATTTATTTGGGCATAAGCTTTCGTGGGTTAGAACCCACTTCATCAGATGCACGGAGTGGAAAATACAGGAGCAGGTATAAATACATGAAAAGATGTGAGTTGCCTTACCAAGTATGAGGTCAGTCTAACAAGACAATTCAATTAACAGCAGGATACCAAGGGAGGAAAATCACTTTTGTAGTGGTAATGAGAGTGGCCCATTTCAAACAGTTAACAAGAAGGTGTGAGTAACAGTGTGGGGAAATTAGTATGGGGGAAATTAGGTTTAGGTTTTGTAATGACCCAGCCATTCCTAGTCTTTATTCAGGCCTAATCTGATGGTGTCCAGTTTGCAAATTAATTGCAGTTCTGCAGTTTCAAGTTGGAGTCTAGTTTTGAAGTTTTTTTGTTGAAGAATTGCCACTTTTAGGTCTGTTATTGAGTGACCAGGGAGATTGAAGTGTTCTCTTACTGGTTTTTGAATGTTATGATTCTTGATGTCAGATTTGTGTCCATTTATTCTTTTGCATAGAGACTGTCCGGTTTGGCCAATGTACATGGCAGAGGGGCATCAGCATCCAAATTATGCATAGATCTAAGATTTGGGTTGGGTTTATCTCTAATTGTCCTCTACCACCAGATCCTTAGTAAAATAAAACTAAAAATAAGGTAAAGAGAAGCCTTACACACAAATGCTAAATACTTGATAAGAGAGAACTCCCCTGTGCCTCCCTCTACATTTCCCCAGTTTCACACTGACTTTGATATTTTACTGTAATGCAAATGGTGTAAAATATTTTCACCTAAAAAAATAAAATGCAGGCCAAATTTTCTAAAGATTACTGCCAAGAGACAGGGTCCAATTCTTAGTTAGGTTCCTAACTAGGGCCTTCAACACTGGGAACAAAGGTGCATTTTGACAAGACAGCTAGCTCCTAGTGTAGGCAGGGCAAGTAGTAATTTTACCTTAGGGTTTGCCCTGGCCAGCTAGATCGAGGTGAGACTACAACTTGCCCGGTCCACACTAAGATTCTACAATGTGTTAGCTTGCTCAGTGTAAAAACATACCGTCTTCCTAGTGTAAACAGGTCCTTTGTGGCCAAATTTTCAAAAATGCTATTTGCCCATTCCTATTAGATTCCGAATGAAGTCAAAGGGGATGCCCAAGTGCTCAGCACTTCTGAAAATCAGATTACTTATTTATCAGTAGGTGTTTATATATGGACTTAGGAACCTAATTTTAGGCATCTATTTTTGAAACTTTGGAATCCTATAACTATTTTCTCCCATCAGATTGAAATAATAAACTGCAGATATCTACCCATGGTGAATTATACCACTCCATCCACCTTCCACGCATGAGTTCAAAGGCTGAAAAAATTGGATATGCCGCTAAAAGGCTTACAGTGTGAAAAGAAACTATCATACTCAAAGCATCTAGTATTACATTATTGTACTTCACCCAGGAGATAAACTGTATAACTGATCTGTCATTCATCATACATAATTAAGGAGCTCATAAAATATTTACAAACACCTGGATACTGAAAGGATGAATGAAGGTTCCTGGCTATTTGCAAGGCTAGCAGCAGCAGAGTACATGGCACAAGCACAAAATAAATACACAGCACTGGATCATGAGTCGAAACACTTTTTCAATCAGAGAGTGGTGAAGCACTGGAATAGGTTACCTAGGGAGGTGGTGGAGTCTCCTTCCTTAGAGGTTTTTAAGGTCAGGCTTGACAAAGCCCTGGCTGGGATGATTTAGTTGGGAATTGGTCCTGCTTTGAGCAGGGGATTGGACTAGATGACCTTCTGAGGTTCCTTCCAACCCTGATATTCTATGATTCTATGAACACAGAATGTGTGGAGCCCTTGTTATTTGTTATAACCTTTCTGTTAAGCATCCTCCCCTGGTCTCAGCAGATGTGGAAGCCACTGGCCTTTGAGGGTAGAATGTGGTCCTAAGAATTCCTCATTCTGGAATGAACAGGACCAACTGAGTAGTTCTCAACCTAATTTAATTTCCCACTCACAAGGTGGGTGAGGTAATATATTTTATTGGAACAACTCCTGTTGGTGAGACAGACAATCAGAGAACGCCGAGTGGCTCAAAAGCTTGGCTCTCTCACCAACAGAAGTTTGTCCAACAAAATATCTCACCTCACCCACCTTGTCGCTCTAATATCCTGGGACTGACATGACACAATTTCCACAGTCAGTCATTACTGGCTATTGGAGAGATGCTTTGAACAAGATGTATAAAAATTGCCAGTAAGAAGTTACTAGTTGATTTTCACCAGTATTAGAGTCCAGCAAGGCTCTGACAATCAATCATTGTATAGTCCATTACAGTAAACAATCTGGCCATTCAAGGATGAGAGTAATTTAGTGGGTAAGTATTCGGGCCCCAATATCTGACTACGCTGCAGTTAGTTGAGAGAAAAGAGCCCTATCATATCATAACTTCATGTTAGATTGTATTACACTCAGGGAGATAGAATTGAAGAACACTACAAGAGGCACCTTATAGATACTAAATAAAACTACTTATAATAATCCAGCACAAATTGGAGATGTCACAGCTACAGTATGAAGCGTCTGTTATTCATTCCTACTGAATTCTACCCAACTGTGAATAAGACATTTGTCAAATGTGAGGCAGCCCTGTTTTGTGTGTAAACAGTGGTGTCTCCCAGGGTTCTGTACTGGGCCCACTCCTAGTCAATATATTCATAAATGATCTGGAAAAGGGGTAAACAGTGAAGTGGCAAAATTTGCAGATGATACAAAACTACCCAAGATAGTTAAGTCCAAAGCAGACTGAGAAGAGTTACAAAGGGATCTCACAAAACTGGGCAACTGGGCAACAAACTGGCAGATAAAATTCAATGTTGATAAATGCAAAGTAATTCACATTGGAAAACAATCCCAACTATACATATAAAATTATGGGGTGTAAATTAGCTGTGACCACTCAAGAAAGATCTTGGAGTCACTGTGGATAGTTCTCTGAAAACATCCACTCAATGTGCAGCAGCAGTCAAAAAAGCAAACAGAATGTTGGGAATCATTAAGAAAAGGATAGACAATATGACAAAAAATATCATATGGCCTCTATATAAATCCATGGTACGCCCACGTCTTGAATATTGCATGCAGATGTGGTTGCCCTGTCTCAAAAAAGGTGTATTGGACTTGGAAAAGGTTCAGAAAAGGGCAACAAAAATTATTAGGGATATGAAATAGCTTCCGTATGAGGAGAGATTAATAAGATTGGGACTTTTCATCTTGGAGAAGAGACAACTAAGGGGAGAATATGATAGAGGTCTATAAAATCATGACTAGTATGGAGAAAGTAATTAAGGAAGTGTTATTTACTCCTTCTCATAACACAAGAACTAGGGGTCACCAAATGAAATTATTAGGCAACAGGTTTAAAACAAACAAAAGGAAGTATTTCTTCACACAACGCCCAGTCAACCTGTGGAACTCCTTGCCAGCGGATTTTGTGAAGGCCAAGATTATAACAGTGTTAAAAAAAAACTAGATAAGTTCATGGAGGATAGCTCCATCAATGGCTATTAGCCAGGATGGGCATGGATGGTGTCCCTAGCCTCTGTTTGCCAGAAGCTGGGAATGGGTGACAGGGGATGGTTCACTTGATGATTCCCTGTTCTGTTCACTCCCTCTGGGGCACCTGGCATTGGCCACTGTTGGAAGATAGGATACTGGGCTACATGGCCCTTTGGTCCTACCCAGTATGGCCGTTATTATGAAGACAAAAAAGGTTTCTGTATGAAAGGTCACATTGATATGACACCTAATGGCCTGAGGGAACTATATTAAATTAAGTGCATTACAGACCAAACGATTGCTTTTGCCTCCTTTTCAGAATAATTGCATCTTCGAAGATGTAAGTGACAGACACCTGGAAGTTTCTGCCTCCCTCTCTCCCTCAGTTAACATGTTTCTAATTACACTAATATAAGAAGCTCTCCCCCCCCCCGGCCCCTGGTCCAATTCCATTGCTTATCATAACAAGAAGATAAACCCTTTGATGCCCAGCAGAAGGCAAAGCTCATGGGAACAGAGAATGCCTTCTGTGACCCCCATGATGCAGGGCTCTTGAATTCTGGGCTGCCACATCATATCCCAGATGTGGTGTGGGATAACCCCACTTTGCAAGCACCTGGCTGAGAACAAGGGTTTACAAACAGGATACAAAGTGTAATAGCAATGGTGGAGACCTGCAGAGCACAGACCACATTGTTTGCCACGCAGTTAGCAGCAAAGTGGGCTGCATAATCTGACTTTGCACTGGTGCCTGTCCCCTTTGCTCCACCAACATATTCAATTTTATCCATTTTTTTTGCCAGCCAGCTTCTTATACTTATCTCCATGCTGAGTCCGGCTTCTCTGTGTTTAAATCCCTCTGAAAAGCTCCCCTCTGACACACTGCTCACCATGAATCAAGTTGATTTGTAAATCAATTGCCTACTATTGTCTCCTTTTCTCTGTCTGCCTGGCTGTCTCCCTTTAGAATGGGAGCTGCTTGCATAGGCGGCAGGTTTGTATAATTTTTGGTGGGGCCCAAAATGGTGGTGCCCCCCCGCTCCCGCCTTGTAAGCCGATATAAAATGAAGCTACAACGCGTCAGTGCCACAAGATTACAAGGGTCAATTAAAAGTGGAAAGTCAGAAGCAGCACTTGCCTACTTCAATATACAGTATTATATTTTGTTGCACCTGTTGTGATGAAGTGGGAATGTTCTTAATATTTTCTCTGAATACTGTGTGGGTGCCTCAGTTTCCCCTGCAAGATGCCAACTGAAGGTGTTGGGGACAAAGAGATCAGGTGGCCTCCTTGTCCAGAAGAGACACAGAGGCCAGAGGAGGGAGTGTCAGTTTGGAGCTGGCTGGGGAAATTGGGAAAGACCCAGAACTTGGTTCTGGGCTCCCCACCCCCCAAGATGGACCTGACAGAGGGGTTCTGTTTTCTGTACCAACAAGCTCTGTTTAAACTGTGTTCCCGTCATCTAATAAACCTTCTGTTTTACTGTCTGGCTGAGAGTCACATCTGACTGCAGAGTTGGGGTGCAGCAACCTCTGGTTGCCCCAGGACCAGCCTGGGCAGACTCACTTTGGAAAGTGCATGACGTGGAAGGGCATGCTGAATGCTCTGAGGTCAGACCCAGGAAGGTGTAAGCTTCTTGCCCTGGAGACAGTATGCTCCGAGAGAGGAGGCTCCCCCAGAGTCCTGACTGGCTTTGTATGGAGATGTTCCAAAGCATCACAGCATCCCCTTCCACACCGTGCACTTCCCAGAAGTCCGCACAGGCACTGACACTCCCTCCTCCGGCCTTTGTCTCTTTTCCAGGCATTAGGAGGCCACCTGATCTCTCTGTTCTCCAACACCTTCAGTTGGCACCTTGCAGGGGAAACTGATTTGGGAGAAATGAAGTAAAAGCTGCCCAAACCGAGCTTGAGCACTCCTGAATTTTGAGGTGTTCAAATCTGGAAGGCAGGTGCTGGGGGTGGGAGAGGGCTGTGGGCTCCATGGGGGAGCATGGCAGCAACTGTCTGGAGCTGCATGGAGCCAGATACGCTGGTCTGAGTGGCACAGTAAGCAGTTTGGGGGTTGGAGAAGAGGTAGGGAGTTCCGGGGGGCAGTCAAGGGACAAGGAGCAGGGGGAGTTGGATGGGGCAGAGGTTCGAAGGGGCAGTCAGGGGACAGGCAGCAATTGGATAGGCATGGGAGTCTAAGAGGTTTATCAGGGGACAGGTAGGGGGTGCGGTCCTGGGGGGGGGAAGTTGGGTGGGGTCTCAGGAGGGGGCAGTTGGGGACAAGGAGAAGGGAGGCTTAGATAGGGGCTGAGGTCCCAAGGGGCAGTTAGGGGCAGGGGTCTCGGGAGGGGGTAATTGGGGAACAAGGACCAGTGGGGCTTAGATAGGGGGTGGAGGTTCTGGGGGGCAGTTGGGGCAGGGGTCTGGGGAGGGGGCAATCAGCGGACAGAGGCTGGGATTCAAAGGGCTCTGGGCTGCTGGCAGCCGCGGGGATCCCAGAGCCCTTTAAATCCCAGCCCCGGCTGGGAGTCAGAGGACTCTGGGCTGCCTGCAACCGCAGGGAGCCCAGAGCCTTTTAAATCCCAGCCGGGGCGGGAATCAGAGGGCTCTGGGCTGCCCGCTGCGGCGGGGAGCCCAGAACCCTTTAAATCTCAGCCGCTGCTGGGATTTAAAGGGCTCTGGGTTGCCTGCAACCGCGGGGAGCCCGCAGCCCTTAAAAACTCAGCCGCGGCAGGGATTTAAAGGGCTCTGGGCTGCCTGCAACCGGGGGGAGCTGAGACCCTTTTAAATCCCAGCCGGCGGCCGGGAATCAGAGGGCTCTGCGCTGCCCGCTGCGGCGGGGAGCCCAGAGCCCTTTAAATCTCAGCCGCGGCTGGGATTTAAAGGGCTCTGGGCTGCCTGCACCCGCGGGGAGCACAGAGCTTTTAAAATCCCAGCCGCGGCCGGGAATCAGAGGGCTCTGGGCTCCCCACCGCGGCGGGCAGCCCAGAGCCTTTTAAATCCCAGCCGCGGCCGGGAATCAGAGGGCTCTGGGCTGCCTGCAACCGCGGAGAGCCCAGAGCCCTTTAAATCTCAGCCGCGGCTGGGATTTAAAGGGCTCTGGGCTGCCTGCAAACGCGGGGAGCCCAGAGCCTTTTAAATCCCAGCCGCCGCCGGGAATCAGAGGGCTCTGGGCTGCCTGCAACCGCGGAGAGCCCAGAGCCCTTTAAATCTCAGCCGCGGCTGGGATTTAAAGGGCTCTGGGCTGCCTGCACCCGCGGGGAGCACAGAGCTTTTAAAATCCCAGCCGCGGCCGGGAATCAGAGGGCTCTGGGCTCCCCGCCGCAGCCGGCCGCCCAGAGCCCTCTGATTCCCGGCCGCGGCTGGGATTTAAAGGGCTCTGGGCTGCCTGCAACCGCGGGGAGCCCAGAGCCTTTTAAATCCGAGCCGCGGCTGGGAATCAGAGGGCTCTGGGCTCCCCGCCGCGGCGGGCAGCCCAGAGCCTTTTAAATCCCAGCCGCGGCGGGGACTCAGAGGGCTCTGGGCTCCCCGCCGCGGCGGGCAGCCCAGAGCCCTTTAAATCCCAGCCGCGGCCGGGTTTCAGAGGGCTCTGGGCTGTCTGCTGCGGCGGGCAGCCCAGAGCCTTTTAAATCCCAGCCGCGGCCGGGAATCAGAGGGCTCTGGGCTGCCTGCAACCGCGGGGAGCCCAGAGCCTTTTAAATCTCAGCCGCTGCTGGGATTTAAAGGGCTCTGGGCTGCCTGCAACCGCGGGGAGCACAGAGCTTTTAAAATCCCAGCCGCGGCCGGGAATCAGAGGGCTCTGGGCTCCCCGCCGCTGCAGGCAGCCCGGAGCCCTCTGATTCCCGGCCGCGGCTGGGATTTAAAGGGCTCTGGGCTGCCTGCAACCGCGGGGAGCCCAGAGCCTTTTAAATCCGAGCCGCGGCTGGGAATCAGAGGGCTCTGGGCTCCCCGCCGCGGCGGGCAGCCCAGAGCCTTTTAAATCCCAGCCGCGGCTGGGAATCAGAGGGCTCTGGGCTGTCTGCTGCGGCGGGGAGCCCAGAGCCTTTTAAATCCCAGCCGCCGCCGGGAATCAGAGGGCTCTGGGCTGCCTGCTGCGGCGGGCAGCCCAGAGCCTTTTAAATCCCAGCCGCAGCCGGGAATCAGAGGGCTCTGGGCTTCCCGCTGCAGCAGGCAGCCCAGAGCCCTCTGATTCCCGGCCGCGGCTGGGATTTAAAGGGCTCTGGGCGGGGGGGTGCTCCAAGCAGGGGAGAAAAAACATTGGTGGGGCAGAGCCCCTGCTTGGGATTTATTCATGGGGCTAAAGCCCCAGAGCCCCATATAAGTCGGCGCCTATGGCTGCTTGAACCGGGGCTGTTTGGAAAGTGTTGAGCACACAGTGGGTGCTACTACAAATAAGCAATAAGTAATAGCAGCATGGATGGACAGTCACTGATTTTTATGTGTTTAAGAGTAAGATTAGAGATTGTAATGAATCTTCTGTGTTTGGCTGCATAATCTCCTATGAACTGGAGGTTTGACAGAGGGAGTTACCCCAAGGAAAATACACCTGTTCATTCAGTCCTGGGGAATTCCTATTTGATCTCATTGCTTTCGGGGCAGGGACTGTCTATACAGTGTTCATCATAATGGGGCCAATCACCACTAAGGTCTATCATCTTAGTTCAACAAACCCCTCAAGCATGAGCTTAACTTGAAGGGTGTACTTTAATTGGATTTAGGTCAATTGGACTTAAGCATGTACTTAAATAATCAGAAGCTTTTTTGTTATACTATACCAGATTCTCCATGAGAATGAGTGATGGATCACTGACCTGTATTGTTACCCCAGCCCAGAAGATTGGGTTCTATCCCAGAAACCTAGAGAATAACCATAATTCCACTGTTAATGACTGAAAGCCCCAGGACAAGGGCAGAAGAATGGCCCTGAAAGTGATCAATATGAAGAAAGAACTTTGACAATAGAAAAATCAGACCAATATGACGACGTATTACGTACTCTTCTGCCTGTTCTGCTCTGGCCCTGGAGTGGAGATTAGTTTGGTATAAGCAGTGGAACATTTAATAGGTGTAAGAAAATTCACCTTTGCTCTACCTTGAATTAAAAACATAAATTTAATGGATGTTCTGTTTCTTTGCAATGTCTTTCCCATAAAACGTCTCCTAAAAAGACCCAATCTCAAAAGGATAACTAATAAAAGCACTTCATGTGGTTATTTGAAACAAGCAGAATGCCACAGGATTGAACAATTACCTGCAATGACTGTTGGGAAGTGGCTGTGAGCAAAAATCAGCTCTTTCCCCAAGTACAGATCCATAATCGGTGATGGGAATGGGGTAACCCCAAATCGCTCAGGATGAGGCTCATAGACGCACGATGAGCAAAATATGAAATAAAATGCAACTGGTTAATGCTGAAAAATGTGGAAACCTGAATGACTGTTGCAGAGAGTGGGAGGTCAGAGGCGGATGAGAGCATTAAATAACAGAGGTGTCCCCCTGATCTAAGGGATGGGGTTGAACATGGGCATTGCGTTTTATGACAGAATCATACTGGAGATTGCCTGCTGCCTAATTTGCTTAATTACTCCCCCCTTCCCCCCTTGTGTCACTGTGTGAGCAGCAGAGAGCATAGCACCTTGTCCCTGCTGCCAACCCTGCACAGAGGAAACAGTGTGTCAGAAATGCTGGATGCCACAGGAGGGACTGCCATTATGTAGGGCGAACCTCACACATACATTAGGTGCTGCCTTTACACAGGGCAGGCTAACTCATCTGCTGCCAACACTTCCCATGGAGCATCATTACTAACCCCTGGGGATGCTGCCATAACCCAAGGAAATGCTACCTTCCACAGGTTGCTGTTTAGAGTAGAACCCCCTATGGAGGTGCTGCCTGTCATTTCCCTAATTCCCCAGGGACATTGCTGTGTTTGCTCACTGGAAAGAGACAAAGAATCCTGTGGCACCTTATAGACTAACAGACGTTTTGCAGCATGAGCTTTCATGGGTGAATACCCACTTCATCGGATGCAAGTAGTGGAAATTTCCAGGGGCAGGTAGCAAGCAAGAAGCAAGCTAGAGATAACGAGGTTAGTTCAATCAGGGAGGATGAGGCCCTGTTCTAGCAGTTGAGGTGTGAAAACCAAGGGAGGAGAAACTGGTTTTGTAGTTGGCAAGCCATTCACAGTCTTTGTTTAATCCTGAGCTGATGGTATCAAATTTGCAGATGAACTGAAGCTCAGCAGTTTCTCTCTGAAGTCTGGTCCTGAAGTTTTTTTGCTGCAGGATGGCCACCTTAAGATCTGCTATTGTGTGGCCAGGGAGGTTGAAGTGTTCTCAGAATCTTAAGGTGGCCATCCTGCAGTAATTTGGGGGAAATGCATTCAGAGTCTCTTGTGTTTGCGATTCACTTCATTTTCTGCTGAAACCCCTGGCAGTTTCCTACCAGAGCAAACAGTAATTCTGTTGATGCTACAGAAAATGAAGTCCTGCACAGCAGTCAATAGAAAATAATGGATATCAATTACACAGCTGGAACTGCTGACTTGATCAGATTTTGTAACTCTTTAGGGGTCTGTTTAATAAACCCATTGAGAGAAGTGTCATGTCTTTTATGGGAATACGTTCCAAGGCTTTATTTTCTATGAAGAAACGAGTGGCAGTTACACACAGCACTGCTTAGTCTGCCATAGACTCCTGAAGAATTCAGAAGTGATGGGAGATGGACATAAGCTATTTGTTCTCTAATGGAGGGATTACTTCGCCCACAATGGGAGGTACTAGCTACTGAAAACCGGATTTATTCCTTTCACTCCGTTTCAATCCTATTTATGAGTTTAGGGAATAAACTTGCCATGAGTGATGTAGCGAAAGCTCCGCCGGTAGGGAGATACAAGACCAGACGAGTTTGGGCAACCCAGCCAATTCATCAGCACTTAGCTTTTGCTGTATGTTGTTGTTGTTTTGCATTGTCAAGATGACACCTTCCCATGCACAAGAACTCTTCTAAGGGATCCTCAATCTTCATAAAAGCCCACTGGGAACAGCCACCTCCTACATGATATATCAGCTAGAAGTCAGACAGGACAAGCCCAGCCAACTAGCACACAGCCTGTACTTGGCTGTCCCCTGGAAGCAGCTACAAGACTGGTGACCTCATGGTGCCGTGAAATTACCTCTCTACCCTTTCTAGTTTCAGAGCGATCTGGGTGTTAGACTTCTGCAAATAAGTCAGCTTTCACAGAATCCTCCTTGATGATACGCTACCATTGAACTGGAAGATGCTTATACATGCTGCTCCTTCATTTCC
Organism: Mauremys mutica; assembly: GCF_020497125.1. Classification (NCBI taxonomy): domain Eukaryota; kingdom Metazoa; phylum Chordata; order Testudines; family Geoemydidae; genus Mauremys; species Mauremys mutica. Next base: position 131,797,572 of record NC_059073.1, on the reverse strand, counting down.
TACAATGCTTTAGCTCAGCTTGAGTTTGGATACGAGCTTCTTTGTTTGCAGAGACCCTGAAAGGGTGCCTGAAAACAGCTCTAGGTCAGGCCTGTAAGGGTTTGGCCTTGATAATGGAATCACTGCGTGAAATTCGATGGCCTGCATTGTGCAGGTCAGAGTCGCTCAGCGTGTCTCAATCTTTTCAGATTGGTGACCCCTCATTTGAAGTCAAAAAAATTTGTCCCCCCCACCTTTACTATAAAAGTAAGAGTAAAAATATATTGATGATAACAACAATAAGTTCGTATAATTTATTTCCATGCGTGTTTCAAGAGGTTAACAGAATACTTGACTGTGAAGGGTAAAGCATGTGGGGAGTGGGGGAGTAAGATTTTCTTTGCTTTAGACTTTTCAGCAATTCACGACTCCCCTGAATGCCTTTCATAACTCTCTTGAAGGTCACAACCCACCCATTGAGAAACACAGGACTAGATGATCATAACAGTCCCTCTGTCCTTAAACTCTATGATATCTATGAAAGCCTCTACAAGACGTGTGATCTGCTTATAAAATGATATTCAGGGAGAAAGTGGTCCCTGTGCTGAAACCCTTAGTATATAGGCCTTGTCCTGGTGGCAAAGGGTTGAATTTCATCCTATTCCCTCACTCTGCTTCCAGTATTAAGAGCAGCTACATATTTGCAAAGGGATGATAACGGAGCCATTCATTTAAAGTGCAGTGAAAAATGGGGTTGAGCACACAAAGTGATTTAGCTTTCGTCTATTCTTTGCAATATTTTATTTGTGCTGCATTTTCTTTTATTCCTATCACCTTGAGCTCTAAAATTAGGAATGCAGCTTTCTTACGTGGCATCTTCCCTATGGTAAATCTAATTAAAGAGCCATTAAAGTGCATGTTAGCTCTATTATATGAAGGTGACCTGAGTGCCTGCTAAATGTTAACAGCATTCCCTGCTAACTGGCATTGAATGGAGAACATGCACTAGTAGTTTTATTGATGGAGCTTTTAAATTAATATAGTTATTACATTGCCTTGTGTATTACAGAATACTGAATAAACATGTATCGTTCTCTGGTAGCCAACGTGTTTCATATGCTCCTTCAGTGCTCTCAGAGAATGACATCTGTGACAAACACACACACCGGCACCTTTCATACTCATGCGGGATGAAGAATACCAATGACTGTGGATGAAGCAGGTAAGGGGAGAAATACACGAGCAGCCACTACAAAAGTTTGGCCACCTGAAAAGTGCTAAAATGCAATGAAGAGTGGGAGGAAAGTCAGGCTGTTCCCAGGGACACTGCAAGGAATAACGGGCCTCATCCAAAGTCCACTGAAGTCATCAGGAATCTTCTGTTTAGTTCAGTGGGTTTTGGATCAGGCTCCTAACATATCACAGCTCATCCACATGCCCCCTCCACCCCAGTAAGTGGAGAGTTCACCAGCATAGAGCAGGCGTAGAACTAGGCCCACGGTAGCAATGCTAGACTACATGATCGTGAGGCATGGACAGCATGTGAGAGCAGAGGGCTTGCTGGATAACCACAAGAAAGGAGCTAAAGCCATTTCAATGCAGAACATGCTTTGCTTTGCAGATGCACTGGGCCTAGGCCTGTTTGGTATGAAAGTATAATCCTGTCAAATTATTCAGTGCATGGACAGCAATTCTGGCCTCCTCCTCCAGTGCACATGGTAGCTATAGAATGTCTAAGCAAACCAGACCTTGTAATCCATGCATGACATTACCCATTTCCTAGCCAAGGGATATTGGCTAACATTTTTAAAGCTCTAGGACCAAAACCTGCTCACAGTTACTCTGATACAAACCCGGAATAACTCCATTGATTTCACTGGATTTACAACAGTATAACTGAGAGCAGAATTTGACCCCAAATGTTCACATTTGGAAAACAATTGGGCCACCTCCAACAGTTCTATTCTGACTTCACGGACTGCCACATCCCCACACAGAGCAAACCCAGCTGACAGCTAACACTGAACTCTCTCTTTTACGAGTAGGCAATTTGTCCGATGTAGGTTAACAATAGCAAAATGCTAATGATCAGAATAATAACTGAAAGCAGCGCCCATCCATTATTGCACTTTTCAGACACACTCCCTAGGAAATATCATTATGTTAAATGAAATCTGCACCTTGTGCTACAACAAAGTCAGGGAGATTTGCATCCCCAAAACGATTTCCTTTTGGTAGTTGCCTTATGTTTGACTTGGGAGTTCACAAATAATTGAACTACTTTAGCTGTTTTAGCCTGGCAAGTAACTATTGCCAAGTATGATATCAATCCCTGGGAAAAGATGAGACCTTAAAGCTAAAGTAAATGAAGCTTTCAACTTATGAAAAAAAATCCAGGAAGATGAAATGCAATTAAGGCCGGACAGAAAACAAGAATTCCATTTTGTTAAAAAATGGGGAGGGTGTTGAAATTTGTTTGAGAGACACACACCACCCCCCTACACCTCAGAGTAGCCAATAGCCCAGAGATTAGGACAATCACCTGGGATGTGAAAGCCACTACTATGCACAGACTTAAACCTGGGTTTCCATATCTCAGGTGAATGCTTTACCCACTGAGCTACTCTGGGATATCTATCCATCTCCCAGAATAGTCAGTAGCTCAGTGAAAACCCAGGTTTAAGTCTGTGCATATATAAGTCTGTGAATATATATATGGAAGTTAAAGCAAAACTGATGTTTTTCTTCAAAATCATTCTGCAGAAATTTTTGATGAGTTCCAACTGCAATATTTTTATTGCAGGGCTTTAAAACAAAAGGCATCTTCTGAGGCATGTTAGCAACAAGAAAAGGGTCAGGGGAAGTGTGGGCCCCTTAATGAATGGGGGAGGCAACCTAGTGACAGATGATGTGGAAAAAGCTGAAGTACTCTGTCATAGGTTTCTCCCCCACTTGGAGCTTTTGGGTTCACAAGATGGGGACCTGCATGGACTCCCCTAAACTAAAATCCTAGTTTAGATCTGATACGCTGCCATCAGTCAGTTTTCTAAGTGTCTGACACACTGCCTGTTTCCCCAAACTTTCCCTGGGGAACACAGATTCAATCTCCCTGACTCTCTACACACAGGGAAGCAGCCCACTTCCCCCGTCCCTCTCTCTCCTAGCCACTCTGGAGAGATACACACCGATTCAACTCTGTGAATCAACCTCAGGAGGAACTCACTCTTCCCCCCTCCCCTTCCCTTGAATCTCCACAAGAGAAGGAATTAACCAAGTCCAAAGAAAAGAAAAGAATTTATTAAAAAGAACAAAAAAAGAAAGTACACTATCTCTGTCATACCAGGATGGAACAATACACAGAGTCTAAATTATAAACCTGGAGAGAACTCCCCCTCCCCCTTTCTTTCTCAGTAAAAGCAAAGTACAGCAATAGAAATAAAGAGATTACTTCAGCAAAACACACAACTGCCAATGCAGAAATAAAAGTAAAAAAAAATACTAGTTCACCTTTCTAATACTCACTAGACTGAATAGAAGAACAATACTGCAGAAACCTGGGAGGACTTGATTAAGATGTCTGGACTCCCTTAACTCCCAAGAGAGACTCTCTAAAACAAAGAACAGAAAAAAAAACTTCCCTCCACAGAGATTTGAAAATATCTTGTCCCTGATTGGTCCTCTGGTCAGGTGGTCATCAGGTACTGCTTGTTAACCCAGTACAGGTAAAAGAGACCTTAACCCTTAACTAACTGTTTATGACATACTCAATGCTTTTTTTGCCTTGGTCTTCACAGACAAGGTCAGCTCCCACACTGCTGTCCTGGGCAACACAGTATGTGGAGGAGGTAAGCAGACTGCAGTGGTGAAAGAACAGGTTAAGGACTTTTTAGAAAAGCTGGACATGCAGAAGTCCATGGGTCCAGATCTAATGCATCCAAGGGTGCTGAGGGAGTTGGCTGATGTGATTGCAGAGCCATTGGCCATTATCTTTGAAAACTCGCGGTGATCGGGGGAGGTCTTGGACGATTGGAAAAAGGCAAATATAGTGCCCATCTTTAAAAAAGAGAAGAAGTAGAACCTGGGGAACTACAGACCGGTCAGCCTCACCTCAGTCCCTGGAAAAATCATGAAGCAGGTCCTCAAGGAATCCATTTTGAAGCACTTGAGGAGAGGAAGGTGATTAGGAACAGTCAACATGGATTCATCAAGGGCAAGACATGCCTGAACAACCTGATTGCCTTCTATGATGAGATAACTGGCTCTGTGGATATGGGGAAAGCGGTGGATGTGATATATATTGACTTTAGCAAAGCTTTTGATACAGTCTCCCACAGTATTCTTGCCAGCAAGTTAAAGAAGTATGGATTGGATGAATGGACTATAAGGTGGATAGAAAGCTGGCTAGATTGTCGGACTCAACAGGTAGTGATAAATGGCTCGATGTCTAGTTGGCAGCTGGTGTCAAGCAGAGTGCACCAGGGCTTGGTCCTGGGGCCAGTTTTGTTCAACATCTTCATTAATGATCTGGATGATGGGATAGATAGTACCCTCAGCAAGTTCGCAGATGACATTAAGCTGGGGGGAGAGGTAGATATGCTGCAGGGTAGGGATAGGGTCCAGAGTGACCCAGACTAATTGGAGGATCGGGCCAAAAGAAATCTGATGAGGTTCAACAAGGACAAGTGCAGATTCCTACACTTAGGATGGAAGAATCCCATGCACTGCTACAGGCTGGGGACTGAATGGCTAAGCAGCAGTTCTGCAGAAAAGAACCTGGGGATTACAGTGGATGAGAAGCTAGATATGAGTCAGCAGTGTGCTCTTGTTGCCAAGAAGGCTAATGGCATATTGGGCTGCATTAGTAGGATCATTGCCAGCAGATCGAGGGAAGTGATTATTCCCCTCTATTCGGCACTCGTGAGGCCACATCTGGAGTATTGTGTCCAGTTTTGGTCCCCCCACTACAGAAAGGATGTGGACAAATTGTAGAGAGTCCAGTGGAGGGCAACGAAAATGATTAGGAGGCTGGGGCACTTGACTTATGAGGAGAGGCTGAGGGAACTGGGCTTGTTTAGTCTGCAAAAGAGAAGAGTGAGGGGGGATTTGATAGCAACCTTCAACTACCTGAAGGGGGTTCCAAAGAGGATGGAGCTCGGCTGATCTCAGTGGTGGCAGATGACAGAACAAAAAGCAATGGTCTCAAGTTGCAGTGCGGGAGGTCTAGGTTGGATATTAGGAAACACTATTTCATTAGAAGGGTGGTGAAGCACTGGAATGGGTTCCCTAGGGGGGTGGTGGAATCTCCATCCTTAGAGGTTTTTAAGGCCCAGCTTGACAAAGCCCTGGCTGGGATGATTTCATTGGGGTTGGTCCTGCTTTGAGCAGGGGGTTGGACTAGATGACCTCCTGAGGTCTCTTCCAACCCTGATCTTCTATGATTCTATGTAATGGGCTGTGCGTGAACAGAACTCTGTTCCTGTTAGAAACACATTTATTTTGGCCCTGATTCCCAATTACACTAAGGCCCCTTTGCACCATTCTAGCAGTGTAAAGGGACCTTTAAAATTAGCTTAACTTACTTAAAGGTCCTTTTTCACCTCCGAAGTCGTATAAAGGGGCCTTTGTATAAATGGAAACCAGGGCCAAAACTGTTCAAAAACTGCAGAATCCATAGGCAATGTGTTTTCATGTTTTTGTGCGTGATAGCCAGGACCAACTACACAAAGGTTCGCTCCACCCCACCCCACCCCTGCTTAAAATCCACAGAGTCACCATCTTATCCTGCTTATGCCTTACAGTAATTGGTCTACGGGAACAGGGTTTGGTTCATAAACAACACCGCACAGAAAGAGGGACGCTGTTGAATGCTAGAGAGGAGTTGACACATCACTCCCATAACAGGACACAGCCTGTGACAGAGGCTGCAGATCTGAGGAGTCCTGTGGAGCTGCAGAGGAGAAAGCTCCCCAGGCAGAGATTGGTGCAGGTGGAAGTCCCTTTTCATTTGTTTCAGTGGAAGCTGCCTGGTTGGACTGAACAACTCCATTCAGCAGGTAGGAAAATCCGCTGTCTACAGGTTAACAACGCAGGAATTAATTTACAAGCATTTTCATCCATTTAGTAGCCTCAGACTGACATCCGAAAAGGCCACTAAGGCTTGGCAAGAGGATAATTACTGTTTTCAAAATCTCCTCAGCCAACCTGACGTTTCATGCTTGCAGCTGATCATAACCAGAGTGACAATCGGGCTGCTGTTCATGCCTCATAACAAAAGCAATGACTCAGGCCTGGTTCTCCGCTGCCCTGCACCTAGCGCAGTCATTAACACTCTGAGAACGGTGAGTGTAAAAACACCAACAACCCTGAATTCTCCCCTCACACTAGTGGCAGGATTTTATGCCCACTCATCTTGCAGGTTCCTGTTCAGGAAAGCACTTACGTGTATGCTGGAAATTAGTGGAACTTAAGCGTGTGATTAAGTATTTTTTTGGAGTGGGGTCTTCTTTTGCACCACAAAGAATGGTAATCGGCTTCTTCAGTTCAACTGTGGCCTTTTAAAATTAGTATCCCATGTGAATCCTGCAGTTGAGCTATTCTTGGGTGCATTTGCTCTAAGATGAGCGGCTCCTCTGGAAACAAAAGAATAGAAATCCTTTGATTAAATGACTTCTGGTGACAGCAGCAGTAGGGGCAAATATATTTACTCTTATTGCTTCTTTGAAGAAGAGAGGTTTTTTGCATAATTAGGCAAACAATCTTCCACGCTGACAACTCCAGAGACAGGCAAATCTGTTAGACCAACGCTAAAGGCTAGAATGTGGTGTTAATGAATGAGGCTGGGTTTAGATTTAATAGTGTTACCAGCAACGTTTAATACTGGATAGAAAATGCCCCATAATGTGATTTACAGGGGATGTTGTTCTTCCTCTGAGATACATGTTCCAGGAGCAGGCAGTTCAGATTTGCTGCCTCCGGAACTTACATGCACTTAGGAAGAATCTGTAATAGCCACTTTCTATGGTTTAAGACGACATCTAGCTGGTGTCAATTTCTATTCCTCCCAGCCACCCCCTGCCACCCACCATTTCCTGTACAAAAAGGAGAACATTTGACCCACAGACGTTGCTAATCAATTCTTTCACATTCTCCTGGAGAGTTAACTGCATGCAGCATCGGCAGCTGGCCCAGTGGAAAGGGAGAATGCTTCATCCCAACCAGCCCCTTGGAATGAGTCTAGTTCTGAGCTGCTTTTTGACACCCTATGCAAGATGTGGAAGCTGCCTTGGCCTCTACGTCTGTATTTTCCGGTTTAATTTGCCAGCATCCATATGCACTGCTTAAAGCACAAGGAGGACTTGCTAATACAGAGCAGCCATTATTGTGAGAACATCTGTGAACTGTTGTGTTTCACTGGGCTACAGCTAATGCCTATTGTGTCAGGGTTTGAACGATTATTTGATTGTCTTTCAAATGTTCTCCTCTCTTCTCTTTTGGATTTTGTTGTGTAGGTTTTAAAGGGCAGTGCAGCCAAGAGATAAGAGCCCCCTGGGATGTGGATCTTGTGATTCACAAGCAGTACAACAACTGGTACTTTGGGGTGGAACCCCCATCTACAGGAATACATGCTGCAGGCACATACAGTGCTGGCTGGTTGAAATACTCAGGACGGATAAACCTGAAAGAATGAAGAGTTCTCCTAAAGCAGGAGCTGGATTAAAAGGCAAGCTGACTGTGTTCATTTGGCCTGAGCCCCCTTTACAAAGAGCTTGGGCAAACATGTACAGATCCTGAAAACTGAACAGAGAGATTACACCAGAAATGCATTGCATCTGAGCAATCCAGTAAGGAATTCCTTTTCCTTTACAAGGTTCCATGTGCTCGTTAGAGTGTAAACTCCTTGCAGCAGGGACCATGTCTTCCTAGGCCTTTAGTGCACACTTTTAAAGCCTGAAGAAAAAATAAATAATCATAGTACTAATATTCATGTGCCTTGATATCATAATAAGCATTTCCTAACTAATCTTCCTCCTTTCTGGGGCAGCTTTGCATTTCTTAAATGCCCTTCCCAATGTCACTCAATGAGTCTTGATTCTCCCTCTGGAGGATTACATCTGCAATCCAGCATTAGCAGAATCTGAGTTAAGACTTGTTTGGTGAGCATAATGTTAATGTTCCCTTTCAGGTGGAGCATTGTGTGTCCATTGCACTGTGGCATTATCCCTGAAATGTTTCCACTTGTATTCATTTTCTGATGTGTTTTCTTCTTTATTTGTTAGTTTATATTTCTTTTTATATTTCTTTTATATTTCTTTTGTAATAATCCTTCTGCTGTTGAGATATATCTCTGCTGAGTGCAGAAGCCACAAGAAAACCAATTAAGCTAAATCCACAGGTCTTAGAGCTCCCATTTATTACTATTAGAGAAATATGTTAACCTGCGAATAACTGTTCTTTAAGAACCATTGCACGAAGTGTGCAGTTGGCCATTTTAAGATATGATGAAGTTTTTGTCCATAAATTCAAGAAGCAAGTCAAAGAAGAAAGGTAGGCCACGAAAATTAGACATGCACAGCTTGGCTAGCTGACAGCTAAGATTGGAGATGACAGAGGTCTTACAAAATACAGTATTTGAAGCATGGGAGCAGTAAGGAAGAAAAGGAATTGTTTGGAGTGGTCCAAAAGTCTATAATTACTGCAGGAGTAAATGGCGCACAGTGCACTGTGTGCTGTATAGGCACCGTTCTCTTCAATTGTAGCAAGAGCAATGGAAGAAGAATGTAATAAATAGAGCCCTCAGGATGACTGCTGCCCATCTAGGGAGCTTGCCATAAAGCTGGACTTGACAATATTCTGATTGGTCTTTCAATTCAGAGCATAAAACTTTACAAGCCACTCCGCTAGCCCTATTCAGCTGTGCTCCAACTGCCTTAATCAAACTGCTTTGTCATTATTAACTACAGATCTTCTGAGAAACCAAAAAAAAGATGAAAAGGAGAGGGGGACTAGTGGTGAGAGGGGCATATGTGATGTAAATGAGCTGTTATATTTAAGATCCTGCTAAATTTCATATGAGATAATGAATTAAATGAAGTAGAAAGCATGGTATGAACTGGAAATTTGCTGTAGTGACTAATGCAATTAATCTCTGTTGAAATAACTAAACCTTTAAATTTGTGCTGCATGAACAGTGTAACCAAAGGGCACAGGTATGAACTAACCCCCTCGCACTCAGAGAGCATGCATCCACCAGGCCATGGATCGCCAGCATTCCTGTTTTTTTTCTCCTGCTGATGATAGCTCATCTCAATTGATTAGACTCTTCCTGTTGGTATGCATACTTCCACCTTTTCATGTTCTCTGTATGTATAAATATCTCCTGTCTGTGTGTTCCATTCTATGCATCCGAAGAAGTGAGCTGTAGCTCACGAAAGCTCATGCTGAAATAAATTTGTTAGTCTCTAAGATGCCACAAGTACTCCTGTTCTTTTTGCAGATACAGACTAACACAGCTGCTACTCTGAAACAAAGCATTCCTGTTGTCCTCTCTCCAGTGCACACAGCATGTTCATTCTCAGCTACTTCCCTGCCACAGAGTGAGAGTTCCATGGCCCTTCTGCTTGTGCAATGTGTCATTTGCCATTTTTATGACAGATTTGTTTTGAAGAGCAAACTGGCTTGTAAATCAATTTGTGGCACCTGGGTGGAACCCAGCACATAGACACCATGCTGCAGAAGGCAGGGCAAACATCTAAAGAGAAAAGAATAGAACAGCTGAGCACAGCAGTAGCTGCTGTGCTATTTAATGAAGTTTTATATTTAAGAAACATCCATTCCCTTCTGGGTATCAACATCCAGCCCAACTTCACAATTACATTGTAACAAAAGGGTTTAAGGCAGGTGGAGTGAGCACACTGCAGAATGGTTCGCTCATAAATTATCTGGAGAAAGGGGTAAACAGTGAGGTGGCGAAGTTTGCAGATGATACTAAACTGCTCAAGATAGTTAAGACCAAAGCAGACTGTGAAGAACTTCAAAAAGATCTCACAAAACTAAGTGATTGGGCAACAAAATGGCAAATGAAATTTAATGTGGATAAATGTAAAGAAATGCACATTGGAAAAAATAACCCCAACTATACGTACAATATGATGGGAGCTAATTTAGCTACAACGAGTCAGGAAAAAGATCTTGGAGTCATTGTGGATAGTTCTCTGAAGATGTCCACGCAGTGTGCAGCAGCTGTCAAAAAGGCAAACAGGATGTTAGGAATCATTAAAAAGGGGATAGAGAATAAGACTGAGAATATATTATTGCCCTTATATAAATCCATGGTACGCCCACATCTCGAATACTGCATACAGATGTGATCTCTTCACCTCAAAAAAGATATACTGGCACTAGAAAAGGTTCAGAAAAGGGCAACTAAAATGATTAGGGGTTTGGAGAGGGTCTCATATGAGGAAAGATTAAAGAGGCTAGGACTCTTCAGCTTGGAAAAGAGGAGACTAAGGGGGGATATGATAGAGGTATATAAAATCATGAGTGATGTGGAGAAAGTGGATAAGGAAAAGTTATTTACTTATTCCCATAATACAAGAACTAGGGTTCACCAAATGAAATTAATAGGCAGCAGGTTTAAAACAAATAAAAGGAAGTTCTTCTTCATGCAGCGCACAGTCAACTTGTGGAACTCCTTACCTGAGGAGGTTGTGAAGGCTAGGACTCTGGCAGTGTGTGATGGAGTAGGGACTGTCTGTGTGGGGGATGGGAGAGCCAGGGAGGACTTTAGGTGAGGGACAGAACCTAAGCCTGTAACCTGAGCCAGGGAGGGGGGAGGTGTGTCAGCACCTTTGCCCAGGAAGCTGGACAAAGAAAGGGGCCGGCTGGAGGGAGTTCAGTTAGTTCAGTTTCAGTTTTGGGCTGGGTGGTTGGAATTCAGGGAATCTCAAGCTGGGGACTAAGCTTCCTGAACCCCAGAAGGACTTGATTGAGGGGTCCTGGTTGTGCCTACAAGCTCTGCTGTATCCTTCGTTCCTGTTGTCCAATAAACCTTCTGTTTTACTGGCTGGCTGAGAGTCACTGTGGGTCCCAGGAAGAGGGGTGGAGGACTGGACTCTGTGACACAGTGTTTAAAAGAGAACTGGATAAATTCATGGAGGTTAAGTCCATAAATGGCTATTAGCCAGGATGGGTAAGGAATGGTGTCCCTAGCCTCTGTTTGTCAGAGGGTGGAGATGGATGGCAGGAGAGAGATCACTTGATCATTGCCAGTTAGGTTCACTCCCTCTGGGGCACCTGGCATTGGCCACTGTCGGTAGACAGGATACTGGGCTAGATGGACCTTTGGTCTGACCCGGTACGGCCGTTCCTATGTTCTTATGTTATGTTCACTCATTGGACTTCAAGAGACACCAGCGCTGCAGGTTTAAGACCAGATGGGACCCCTGGTCTGTGAAGTAGGAAGAGGAATTTCTTTCCAAGTTTGATTTGCTGAGCTCCAAAGGCATTTCCCTATCTATCCCTCTCTGCTTTATCTCTATGCTTCTCCTACTCATCGCCCACAACTTCCTCATTGTGGAAAGAACGAAGCTTTTGGCCTCCTTTTGGGAATGTGTTATAAGAGAGATGCTGTTGGCGACTTCCTAATATCAGCCACCATGATGCATCAACTAAACAGGACTCTGGACTTAGTAGTTACAGCCCTCTCTGTTGGTATTAAGGTCAAGAAACTTCTTTCCAGTTTTATCAAGCCCCTGAGCACCCAATGGATCCAGAAAAGAAAAACCTGTCATGCTCTTCCCAGCTTCAACCCAATGAGTCTCTTATGCCAGTTATTGGACTAGGTGATTATTGTCTCTAATTATTATTTTACTTTTATTAGGCCTGACACCTTTCCCCATTTTATTACCAAATAAGTCCCACCACTACGACAACTTTCTCTCAAGGTCAGACATATTTGATTTTTCCAACTGCACACCAAGGAGAAGCCAAGACTTTTCCCTGCCTGCCTCTTTGTATCTTTTCTGTCTACCAGGCTCAGCATTCTATTCTGCTGCCTCCCTTTCCTTTTTTATTTGTGTCACTGTGTTTTTCAGATTGCAGCTCAAATAGATTGTGGTCAGTCTGTTTAGAGGACACCACCGGTTTGATGTAAGCAGTGGAATTGCATTTTTTGTTTTTGAAATGCCAGTAATCCCTGTTCTGAGAAGAGGAGAAGAAAAAAGACATAAGTGGGTCATCAAGCAGAGGGCCAATGGGTATCTGTTGGTACCTAATGGCAATCTAACTTCAATGCCCTGCTGTTATACATTGTCATTCTTGTTATTTTATATTAAATAACCATTAGAGCTATGCGTGTATTAGCTCTCCTCAACTTTCATGACAAAAAATGGATTTGAGCAGGCATTTTTTAGATGAACGAAGTGCTGGCAATTTCACCAGTTGTGAATGGAAAATTGTTTTCTGGACCTCTGGACTTATTTTATTAGTGTTTTTAAATTGCCTATCACCATAATATCTAGGAGTCATTTTGTGAATTACAGAAAGCAAAACCTATTCCTTAAAAAAAAAAAGAGGAGTTTTACTTTCACAGTTTTTCATAATCTTCAATAACGTGTCAGCTTCACTTTACGGATGAAATGTTTCACACACTAAAGATTGAGGCATGTGGTGAAAAAGTAAAAGCACAGGGATAAGTTCAATCAGGCAGTCCATCTCCTGTCCCACCAAGGTGCCATGAGATGCTCTCATGTTCCCAGCTCTGCTCCCTGTGCCAGGTCATGTATCTGTTCCCAAAGGCCATTACTCTGAGCACTGCCATTAGAATGACTGTGAAAGGAGAACAGCATCACTTAAGGGACCAAGGTTATTAAAAAAAGCAGGTGCTTTCAGTGTGTCTAATTAGCCCCTTTTAGTTGTGGCATGTCACATTAGACTGCGTCTACCACACAACATTCTTTGCATGTAGGAAGGGCAATTTGAAACAGGGTGACCAGATAGCCAATGTGAAAAATCAGGATGGGGGGTGATAGGTGCCTATATAAGACAAATCTCTGAATATAGGGACTGTCCCTATAAAATCAGGACATCTGGTCATCCTAATTTGAAAAGTTGTGGTATTCTGAAAATTTGAGCCTGAAATAGTGCTGACCACAAAAAATGATCATTTGTGCTCAAGTTCATAAAGGTTAATCTGTCACTTCACTTAATTTGGGACATGATATACGAAAATACTGTGCTACCCAGAAGTTATCAGTGATGGGCAGCCTGAGGTGACACACACATCAGCAAAGTTATCAGAACTTATCCCATCATTCGCTGTGAAAGACCACAGCAGTGAAGATATACCCAGAGATTCATAGATCCTTAAGGCCAGAAGGGACCATCAGTTCATCTTGTCTGACCTTACAGATGTTGGCAATGGACCTGATCCTGCATCGCTGAAGTTAAGGGGATTTTTTCACATAGGCTGAAATGGGATCAGAATCTGACCCATTAGGACTGTCCCTCATTTAGGGTGTATTGGGGACTGTGTTGGAATTGCAAGCTATCACTTTGAGAGAGAGAGAGAGAGCGAGCGAGCGAGCGAGAGCGAGCGAGAGCGTGTTATGGTGGAGTTCCAAGGTCCTTCTTGCAGGCTGGGTGCTCTGAAGTGAAGCGTGCAATCTGGAGTGTAGCTATCCATTCTACAGACAGACAGCCTAGGATAAGATGGGGTGAGTTGTGCCTGTTTTTTTTTTTAGGGAGCAGCCTGCTTTGTCTCTCTGTTTGTCTCTGCATGCTATTCTGAATTCTAGGAAGTAAAGCAGTGTTACAGTATAACCTCTCAGCAAGAATATTTTGTGTGTTTAACATCTCTGTGTGCAGGCTGTGAACATAATACCATCTTACTGGTATTTCCCAAACATCTGATAACCAAAGTGAAACCATGTAAGCAGGTAGTTTGCTTTGGCCATAACATAACATGCTTCAGAGTCTCACATCTCTATGGAAGGATCATCTTAGGAGCCCTCTACTGAGCTGCTATGCATCAGTCCACTGCTAGGGGCAGCCAAAAGGTTAAGAGTTTAGCGGACAATAGAAGTGTAGAAGATTTGTGCAGAATGTATCGCTGTCTCCATTCTTACAGGGATGTGCAATCACAGAAATCAAAATGAAGAGGCTAGTGCTGGAGATAAGGACAATGAATTTCTCTTAGTCTTATGACAGGTACTTCCAAGGTTAGGGGCAGCATGGGACTCTGACAATATGGGACACTTCTTCTATTGTGTTAATGAACCTCATTTGCTACCTGAGAAGCATGGTCACTAGTGTTAACCGAATGCCTTTAATTAATATAAAAGGCATGTGAAAATTTTAATTCACTGAATCTTTGTCAACTGCATAGAGCAGTATAACCCCTCTGTAAATGTGATTACAGCTATTGCACTTCCAAAGGTAACTGGAGGACATTCCATTAGCTGTACATTGGGTACAGTATGTATTTTGCTTTTACTCCTATTTATTTTAACTTCACAGCAACATAAATTAAATTTACAATGATATTCAACAAGTGTCACAAGCAGGATTAAAATTCAATTAAGCAGGGAAGAAGGGGGTAGGGAAGACTGTAAATGGGAAAAATTGACCTCTATAGTATATCAATACTGCCTGGGCCTCCCTTCCTGACTCTGCATTAACAGACTGTCAATTCTGCTGCAGGCAGAGCCGGAGTTCTATAGAGGCATCTTAAAAACCTGTCTCTTCACTGACTGGTGCGGGGGGAGGGGGAGAAACCGTGTGATGTATACTTGTAGCACTTATCCTACTAGCCCTGGCATTAATTTCCCACAGCAGAATATTTGCTGAGCATCTGTTTTAAAACAACGGACTGAGATAGCAAAAACAAAACAGGACAACATACATTTTAGCCCATGGCATACAGCCACAATACGACTATAACGAATGTGCAGGGGAATCAGTGCAAAAGGCTACACTGGTTAGACAACCTCCTGCCTCAACAGAATGCCACAAAGCACCTGCAAACCCCGGGTGAAATTCACCCCTGTGCTGAGAGGGGCCAGCACCAGAGCTAGGTGCCCCTATGGCTCTAAATGGACCATAGGTGGGGTATAGGCCCAGTGACAGGGTTGGATTCCATCCACTCTGAGCACAATCTGTGCCCCCTTTATTAGCAAACCATCTCTATGAACCACATGCTTTTTCTCCATTGCTCAAGCAATCACTTAAGGCAGGATTCAACACATCCAGTCCCTGAGGTGTACATAACGTATACAATGCAAGATGAAATTCAATGAAGATAAGTGCAAAGTACTACACTTAGAAAGGAAAATCAAATGTGCAACTCCCAAATGGGGACTACCTGGGTAGGTGGTATTACTGTTGGAAGGATCCAGGGGTTATTCAAGTTGTGATTCATTATATGAGTCAACAATGTGATGCATCTGCAAAAAAGGCTAAATATTGTTCCGGGGAGTATTAACAGCACTGTTGTATGTAAGACATGGGAGGTAATTGTCCTGCTCTACTGGGCACTGGTGGGGCCTCAGCTGGAGTACTATGCCCAGTTCTGGGAACCCCACTTCAGGAAAGATGTGGACAAACTGCTACGAGTCCAGAGGAGAGCAACAAAAATGGGAAAAGGGTTTAGAAAACCTGACATGAGAAAAGGTTAGAAAACCCCTAGGCCTGTTTAGTCTTGAGAAAAGAAGACAGAGGAAACCTGATATTGCCTCAAATATGTTAAGGGCTGTTATAAAGAGGATGGGGATCAATTGTTCTCCATGTCCACTGAAAGTAGGACAAGAAGAAATGGGTTGAATCTGCAGTTTTGGTGATTTAGTTTAAAACTTTATAAGAACATAAGAATGGCCACACTGGGTCAGAACAATGGTCCCTCAGCCCAGTATCCTGTCTTCTGACAGTGGCCAACGCCAGGTGTTCCAGAGGGCATGAACAGAACAGGCAATCATCAAGTGCTCCATCCCCTGTCTCCTATTCCCAGCTTCTGGTAAACAAAGGCTCTAACTAACTATAAAGATAGTTAAGCTCTGGAATAAACTTTAAAGGGAAGTTGTAGAAATGTCATCAATGAAAGTCTGTAAGAACAGGTTATCATAAAATAAATCCCTGTCAGAGATGGTCTAGTTTTGCTTGGTCCTGCCTCAGCACAGGAGGCTGGACTAGATGATCTCTCAAGGTTCCTTCCAGTCCTACGTTTCTCTGATTCTGAGTATTACAATACAATACAATAAGTCAACATATTAAAATTTAGACTTTTAGGTTTCTTTCCACTTCCAAACCTTCTAAATCTCAGATATCCCTTTTTACTGTATGCATGTCTCTGTTTTCTTTAACATCAGAGACCAATTCATCCCACGAGGAGTTAAGAATCTTCCCTGGTCTCATTTACTGTACACACAGATTCTGCAACAGGCTAGAGACGGCATATGCAAGTGCAGCATATTATTTATTAGATTTATTTTATTGTTTGTTTGATTTCAGCCTGGAATTAATCTTTCCACCTTAGTAAAGAAACTCTGAAATGGGCCTTGATTCATCAGTGGGACTTATACACATGCTCAAAGTCTGCCTTATGTAAAAGTTATTTGCTGAACCAGACCATGGAATCTAGGAAAACCTGGGAGAGACTGAGCTACAGCAACAGCATTGATACTCAATGTTGTTGGGTGTTGAGACATTAGAGAGAAAAGGTGGGGGACAATCTTATATTGGACCAACTACTGTTGGTGAGAGAGACAAGCTTTCGAGCTTACACAGAGCTCTTCTCCAGGTCTAGACAGCAATTGGCAGCCAAGAAACACGTCCGTCCAAAGGAAGTGTAGGGGCTGGCAGTCTGTCTTACACAGGTCAACCAACTCCCCAGATTCAATTAACAAAATATCAACACTTGCCTCAAAAGGATTATACTGCGGTTTGATCTGTAGTGTTTCTTTAAAACTTAAGTCTGAGCTCCAATCTCCAAGACGGTGAAAGGCCCATAAGATTTATTCTTCTGCTGTAGGTTTTTCTGCTCATCCATGCAGGTTATTTTATTTGACAAGGTGCTTGTTTTAATGGGAATGGATGTCACATCTCATAGCTATTCTGCCTTTGAGTTGGTTGCCTAGAAGTCAGTTATTTTTTCCTTGGTTTTTGTTTTCTCAAGATTAAAACCTGGCAATCAGCTACTTGCAATTAGGCAGCCCCTGTTTCGATAGGAATGAAAACCTGGCAAAGGCTGAATGATGAATCAAATAGGGCTGGGTGCTGTGGAACATATAGGGGTAGATGTTGACCCTCATTAGCATTTCTGTAGCTTCTGCACTGGTTAAAAACAAAAACCACCACTATCTAAATGTGTAACAGATGCACAATTGCTCTAGGGAGCAGTGCATTATGGACACACAGCCAGCCTCACATCCTTCACAAGCAGATGTTCTCTTCAGGTAGATGGCAAGTTCAAAGCTAGTCTGGCATTTTTATTCCATCATGATTTTTTCTGAGAGAGAGTTCCTATAGTTTTTACTTTTTTTTTTAATCCTGCCCTTTAAATGTGGTAAATCCTAATGTAGAACAAAGAACCATACATTGAGAATTAAAACAGAACTAGGTGCCACTTGGAGGTGGGATGCAGGGGAAATATTATGCAAGAGTTCTTAATGAATTAGACAGTGAAGCGCAGCCTGGCAAGCAGGAAGGAGCAAAGACAGCAGTTCAGGGGGTGGCACATTTCCCTCTCACTCAGCACTGAACCGCTGCTTCAGCACCAGGCTACAGAGAACTGTGCTGCTGAAGGGGTGTGAAGAAAGTTCTCCATTCTCCCAAGGGGATTCCATGTAGCCAGAAGTTTTTCCGCTAGTTTTTCTAAGTGGCTAGAACATCTTTTGAAGGCTTTAGGATGGGGGAAAATGCCAAAGCTTCAAGGGGATGGATGGGGGTCAGGGGAGCCAGCTTGCTCCTCTGTTCTACACACAGCATTGACTGGTATGGGAGTCTGTACAATGATTCATAATAATTAACAACACTGCACACTTAGTTATTTCGATTTCTACAGAACATAAAACGCTCCTGTCCTAAAACTGTGGGTGTTCTTGACAGATATTAAAAACACAAGCCACCTTAGACAACAGCAATAACAGCAGCAGCTTCCCCAAAGCAGAGAGAGGACCAAAAAAACAAACAAAGAAAAAAACAGTTTCTGATCCCAGCTCACAGTTACACGCAGCTCAGCCCACAATTCCACCAAGGAAATGAGGATTTATGGTGTCCCCTGAAGACTGGCAGAGCTCTGTCTTTCAGCCAAAGATCTCAAAATAGTTGGACAGCAAAACCATCTGCATTTTACAGATGGGGAAACTGAGGCACAGAGCGGCGGCATGACCTACCCAAGACATATTGTGACACAATGGCTGTACCAGAAAGAGAACCAACATCTGTCAATGTATAGCTGTGCCCACTGCCTTCCAACAGACATTCCAGGGGTTAGTATTACAGTTGGCTGGAAAACTGTATATGTCTCACCAAAAAACCGGGTGGAAAATTCCCTTTTGAAGTTTTCCCATCCAGAAATTCTGATTTTCTTGTAGGAAACTTAAAATATGTTGGACAATATTTATTTCCCAAGCTTCCTTACTGTTTCCCAACTTTTTCCAGAAACCAATACGAAAGTCCGGGGAGAAGAATCACTTTTCACATTTAAAAGGAACACGCTACCTCTTAAATGTTAAGTGTTCAACAAATAAAAAAAATTGTTCCCCTCTCCCATCCCCCACCCCCAAAAAATTTCATTTTGGGAAAAATAAAAAAATGTTAAAAGTTAAAAATTTCATTTTCAACAAAACCCTATTTTCTGATAGAAAAAAAGTCATTGGAAAACTTGTGACCAGCTCTAGTTAGGATGTTTCTCACTCCCACACTAATTGCAAATGCATTGTACAGTAACTGATGGTATCCCAATATTTTTGGGACTCCAGGTTGATTTGATTACTCAGTCACCAGCTGGGGTTTCAGGAGGAAGGAAGTTTCAGTGGGAAGGGTTCACTGAAGGACACTTGACTTCATTAGGTACTGCAGATTACAGTTTTGGCCCATTACTAATAGCAACTTCTAAAGCACAAAAAAGATTCCTGAGAAAAACCTTAGTGGTAGGGTGACTAGATGTCCCGATTTTATAGGGACAGTCCCAATTTTGGGGTCTTTTTCTTATATAGGCTCCTATTACCCCCACCCCCATCTCAATTTTTCACATTTGCTGTCTGGTCACCCTACTCAGTGGGTAAAGCTAAATGCCAGGCAGCGAGAAGCCAAGCAGCTGCATCTGCCACTGGCTGGTATTTAAAGCTCAGGACATTCATTTATCACTAATCCTACCTTTTACTGCTCTGTCATTTCCCAGTCTGTGACATTCCACTAAAGTATGAAAGACAGAAAATTAGAAACAAGAAAATAAGGGTTAGTTCAGCTTATTTGGAAGAACGTTTTTGCCAAACTGGGAAATGATCCTTCACTTGAACGTGGTTTGCAATATGGAAATAAAATATTCACATTTTATTAGCTCTTTGTAGCTGAGCCTCATCTCAGCCAGAGATTTCACAGGGTCCTTATAATCTCCTTTAATCCTGGTGGAATAACTAACCTGTCAGCTGTAGCTGGCATTTTTCAATTTCAGACACCAAAGTGTACAGGCAATGAAGTTTGCAGGGCTCGATGTGAGGAGTTTACCAGCATGAAATTTCTGACAGTGGAAGGAATTTTTCAAGGGATGTTATTAATATGGGCCTTCTAGTGAAAACATGAGACTCTTACTGGTGCACCAGATGTTTTGTCACTCATCTATTTCACGTTCCAACTCCCCAGCTTGTTGGTAATGGGCTGTGGTCATGGTCCTGCCACAACTCAGTAACTCTGCATCCTACTCATGATTCAGGAGCTCTAAGATCCACAGCATTCGCTGCACAGAAACTGGAATTTAATCTCTGTCTCCCACCCATTAGCACATGCTCATAATTAATCCTCTGCCCTGATTTCTCTGATACAAGATAGCAAACTCCATGGACACCTACAACACATGACTGGGAAGAAAGAGGTGATTTCCCGAGGAAGCCAGTGAGACATCGAATTTCTTATAAAATATGCTGTCTTTTACAGAACTTAACAAATGAGAGTTCTTGGTCTAGAGCAAGTTGTCCTTGATCAACAGAGGAGGAGATTGCTGGCAGCAACCAGGCATGAAACAGAACAGCCAGTTTTGCCAGCTGCAGAATAGCTTCCAGCTGGCACGTAGTGCACTCAGAGGCAGCTACTCCTTCGCTCATCTGACAAGAGATTCTATGAAGCCTGGGAAGAGCCTTGGATGTGTGGGAAAGAGAGGAGTGGGAAGAGGGAGTCTCTCCCTTCTATTGCCCCTGAGGCTCAGATGCAGACAGTAAGGAACAAAGGCCTGGATAGAAACATAGTGAATAGGCTGAGAGGACAACAAAGTGACCAGTCAAGGCTGAAGATGCTTCCTAGTGGACAGAGCTAAAGTAATTTTCAATTCCCATTCCTGGCAGAAAGGCTGTGCTGTGAGACTCGGAAGCTGGTGGGATAGCGTGTGGCAATGAGTAGTTGACTAGATAATACAAGTTCTTTCTGGAAACAATTTAACTCTTTCCCCCCCAAACTCTTAGCAGAACATGCATACACATTTCCTCCCTCCACTATAACATTTTGAAATCTAAGTGAGGCTTGTGGCATCGTTGTAAATAAGTCAAAGCTCCATGGGGCAGGTGAGTCTATCACAGAGGAAGGATGGTCCAGTGCTGTTGAAGTCATGACTGGGTATTTTAAACTTTTCTTCCTCCCTAGGAAGTGTCAGGCTCTCATAAAGCATTTATGTGAAACTGTCATTGCACTAAACGTAATGACACTTGACCGAGTGCATTAACACAGTCACAATTTTTTTTAAAGTCTATCAGTTTTGTTCAATTTGACTCTAAATCTGTCCGGGTCTCACTGAGTTTCATTCCCACAGATCCTCTGTCCTTCAATCCATCCATCCCCGGGGGTTCTGGCTGCTTCTCCGGCTGGTTGTCCTTTGCCTCCTCAAACTGTTCTTGGTTCTCAGGGAAATCCCATTACAAAACAAGCCGCGCAAAGCTGTGTATACAGTTGGGACGCACTGGGAACTGAGTTCAGTCTAAAGTGGCTGCAACAGAGGATCTGTTATTTGCTGATAACGTATATGCCATGATAAGCACAAGCCTTGGTAAGAGGGTTTAATAATGATGGGAAGGAGGAAGAGAATGGTCCTGCTAGTGAAGGCAGAGGGCTGGACTTGATGACCTTTCGGCAAGGGCGGCTCTAGGATTTGCGCCGCCTCAAGCAGGGTGGCACGCCGTGGGGGGCGCTCTGGCAGTCGCCGGTCCCGCGGCTCCCATGGACCTCCTGCAGACGTGCTTGCTGAGGGTCCGTTGGTCCCGCAGCTCCGGTGGACCTCCCGCAGGCATGCCTGTGGATGCTCCACCGGAGCCGCGGGACCAGCGGACCCTCTGCAGGCACGTCTGCGGGAGGTCCAGCGGAGCCACGGGACCAGCGAACCCTCCGCAGGCATGCTTGCGGGAGGTCCACCGGAGCCCCCTGCTGCCCTCCCGTGGGACGCCGCCCCAAGCGCGCGCTTGGCGCGCTGGGGTCTGGAGCCAGCCCTGCCTTTCGGGGTCCCTTCCAGTTCTATGAGATAGGTAATACGTCCTGCCTCAGCAAGAGAGAGTGTGCTAGTTTCAAAGTTAGCACTATGTTGAAAAATTAGAGAGAGTTCAGAGAAGATCTCCAAGAATGATCCGTAAGATGCAAACGTGGTCAGGAGAGTCCAGTACAAAGGGGATAAATATTTGATAGCCATTGCAATGAACATGTGAAAAGGATGGACACTAAGTCCCCCCAGACCGGGGCACAAGGACAAAGGACACTGCACACAAGATGCAGATAACTCCCACACAGGTGAGCACTGCTCTCTGGAGGAAAGTAGGCAGATTTTCAAAAGAGCTTGTGGGATAT
Source organism: Mauremys mutica (assembly GCF_020497125.1). NCBI lineage: Eukaryota > Metazoa > Chordata > Testudines > Geoemydidae > Mauremys > Mauremys mutica. The sequence goes on along the minus strand of NC_059073.1, from coordinate 131,775,558 downwards.
TCAGCTCTTTCGAAAGCCTGGCCCGTTCTGTTGGTCTGAGCACTTGGAAATCTGCCCGTGTGTATTTCTGGAGGCTTGGCAGGGCCTAATGGCCCAGCCAAACCCATCTATGCACAGCTTTCCCCTCATTCTTCCTTTGGTTTGGTGACTCTTCTGGTTTCACTATATTGCTTTTGGCCCATCTCTCACCTATGACTGCAACGTCGCGATAAAACCTCCCTGAAATAAACCATTTTGCTTCAGCCCTCCTGCTCTGTCCCACCCCTTGTGGGGGTAATTGCCAGACTTTTCAATCAGCAGATTTTTGTTTCTTTGCTTTTGCATTTGACAGTGTTTGTTAGTTAACGGATTTACTTCAGTGAGCAGGACACTCTAGACCATCACTGGGCACAAAACTCTGAGGACAGAGGGTAGATTAAAAGGCTGCATTACCTTTTAATCAGTCTTCAGTAAGAAACTGGAGTGGGACAACCCATGTCACAGCTTTCCAGTGTCTCCTAGCCATTGTGATCAATAAACAATTACCAAAGACGATGTCAGGAGAGGGGAAGGCTGGTGTAAATGTTTGAAAATGAAAAATGAGATTGAGTATCAGCGTTCTGTATCGGAGGCAGCTCTTACTCCATATGATCTGGGGCAGCCAGACAGCTCTGAGTCCATTTCACTGTATGTCCACTCGACACACCAGAGAGGAAGGTTCACTTTTCAGGCATAGTGTCATCCTCGTTGTGGCTGATCTTCTTCTGACACTTTCCCTGCATCTTAACTGTTCTTAACTCTGCGGGAAGTTAGTTACAATTCACACCTTTCTTTGATATGTAGGAAGAACGGGGCAGTCCCATGCTACTCCAAATATATGCTGGATAAGGTCAAAAGACCCGCATTCTTGTGATTTGGCCTTCATTGCTAACTCTGCTAACAGTAACATCATAACAACCTCAATACCAGAGACAGCAAGATCCCATGGATGAGAAATTGGTCTGAAACCTCTGGAGACTTGGATTCTAGTCCCAGCTCTGCTACTCCTGACCAAAGGTCCGTCACTTTCCCGCCGAGCCTCTGTCCCCTCTCTGTCTATTTAGAGTGTAAGCATCTCAGGGCAGGGACTCTCTCTCACTATGTGTCTATGCAGTGCTGAGCACAATGAGGCTCTAATCCAGGGGTAGGCAACCTATGGCACGTGTGCCGAAGGCGGCACGCGAGCTGATTTTCAGTGGCACTCACATTGCCCGGGTCCTGGCCACCCATCCTGGGTGCTCTGCATTTTAATTTAATTTTAAATGAAGCTTCTTAAACATTTTAAAAACCTTCTTTACTTTACATACAACAATAGTTTAGTTATATATTATAGACATATATAAAAACGTTAAAATGTATTACTGGCACGCAAAACCTTAAATTAGCGTGAATAAATGAAGACTCGGCACACCACTTCTGAAAGTTGCCAACCCCTGCTCTAATCTTTGGCCTCTCCTGTCATACAGATGACAACAAAAACCTCGGCCTAACCTTTATCCCCAAGTCTGGCTGTTCCTACGCTTTCCTGCATCCACATCTCTTGTAGCTCTGGAATTCAGAAGCTGCACCTGCCCCAGTGAGCCAGTAATTTATACAGGGTCCTAACTCCTGCCAACAGGTGAATGACTAGAGGAGCCCGGCGGCTCCTGCTATCCTGATATATACACACAGCAGAGGTGAAAGTAAGCCGGTCCAGTCCGGTACAGCGTACCGGCAAGAGCCAGTACGCTGTGCTGGACCGCACCGGCTTCCACGGGGATTGAAAGGGCTCTGGGCTGCCCACGGCTGCGGGCAGCCCAAAGCCTTTTAAATCCCAGCCGCGGCTGAGATATAAAGGGCTCAGAGCTCCCCGCGGCTGTGGGCAGCCCAGAGCCCTTTAAATCTCGGCCACGGCTGAGATATAAAGGGCTCAGAGCTCCCCGTGGCTGTGGGCAGCCCAGAGCCCTTTAAATCCCGGCCACGGCTCTGGCAGCGGGGCTGGGGCCAGGATTTAAAGGGCTCTGGGCTCCCCTCAGCAGCAGGAGCTCTGAGCCCTTTAAATCCCTGCCCCAGCCTCACAAAGCTTGGGGTTTCAGGCAGCAGGAGCCCAGGCCCTTTAATTTGCCCCTGAGTCCTGGTGGGCTCCCAGACACCTCTTCAGCTGGGAGCCCCTGGTTGATTTAAAGGCTCTGGTTCTCCCAGCCACAGCTGGTGCCCCAGGGCCTTTAAATCTTGAGAGGCCACGCCTCTTCGGGATGAGGCCACGCCTCTTCAGGGTGAGGCCACGCCTCTTCAGGGTGAGGCCACGCCCCCCTCCGGACTCCGGCAGTACCGGTAAGTCCTGTAAGTTACTTTCACCCCTGACACACAGATGCCGTAGAAAGCGTTTGAGCCCCTGGTGAGCTCAGCTCCTTCTCCTCTAAAAAAACCCCATTTGCAGCACAGCTGCCTTAGAACAGCAGGTAGCTGGTTCTGTGGCTAGACACATTAAAGGACCTAGGGAAACGCCTCTATTCAGACACTTCGGTGCCGAGCTCATTTGTCAACAAGAAAAGGAAGCCGAAGTTGCTGAGATAACTGGTTTCAAATTCCAAACTCATCTGGTCCTCAGGGCTAAAAGCTGGATAGCCTGATGCAAACAGATTCAAATGGACAGAGTCACATCTGAAAGGTGTGTTCCAAGTAGGATGACCAGATGTCCTGATTTTATAGGGACAGTCCCGATTTTTGGGTCTTTTTCTTATATAGGCTCCTATTACCCCCCACCCCGTCCTGATTTTTAACACCCTACTTCCAAGCCTGCCTGGCAAAAGCAATAGCAGTGGCTATGTCACTGAAACTCCTAGAGGCCAGGGACCTTTTTCCTGCACCAGCCCATCCAATACTGGATTGTTAAAGTATAACACATAGTGCTCCGACAAATGCAAAATGTATACCCACTGGCTGTTTCAAATCCACCCAGGGCCTGGAGAGGAAGAGATTAATGGTCTGTCCCAGAGGCAGGGAACTAAATTGGCCTTGTCCAACAGCACCCACCAGAAGTATCAAGCCTAGAGGGATGTTCTGTTCTGTTTTGTTCCTTATCCTGGGCTAGACAGACTGCTAGCAGGGTTCTCCAACAGTGTGCGTGTGTGAGAGAGACACACGCAGAGAGAGAGAGATACTTCTGGGACTCTGCGTGTGCATGCACACACGTGTGAATGAAAGAGAGATACACTCTCATCTGGGATGCTCGTGACCTAACACTTGCCCACCGTCATTCAGCATTTCACTGCTATGGTATGATTGCGATGTCCAATCTGATGCAAAGGGGGATTTGCCAATTAGTGTTTTTTAAAATCACCTAGTTCTCAGGAGAGAGTGTTTGTGGGCTAATCCTCCTCTACTTATATAACAGCACATGCAATGAGATTTGGCTGTTTAAATCTTTGGTAGCAGTGATAATCAACATTTGTCACTTTTGGCAGTCATTGTTAAGCTCTTTAAGGCTGATATCGCTTATGTAAATCCCTCAGCATTGGCCTTAGCAAAAATAAATAATAAATTCAGGGTTCTGGCCCAGTAAAGGAGATTAGTACAGCCCAAAAGGCAACTGCAAGAGAAAGTCATAAGCCAAATTTGTTGCCTTACAAGAATAGTTATTTGCTTTAATCTGGGAAGGACATAAAACTGAATTTATTACAATTCTCTTGAGATGCAGCTCAGTGCAGCTCCTGAACCAATAATTTATCTTGCATCTTCTGAGGAACTTAATTTTCTATTTTAGTAACAGAAATCATGCGGAGAGGGTGCCTCTGTTAAAAGGTGCCAGGGAATATTCACTATTACAAAGTGGCACATCTCTCTTTGAGCATCTCCTCAGGGGCCAGAGACCTTGTGTTTAAGCATCAAGGGTCTAGGCCAGGGGTCGGCAACCTTTACTATCAAAAGAGCCATTTTGCCCCCTCTTCCACTAAAGAAAAATAGTCTGGAGACGCAAAACATACCACTGCTTATAAACTTTTTAAAGTTTTAATCTTTTTTTAATTTTACCTGTTACAACAACAGAATACAACAAACAGAAGTGCAGTGTGCATGTGTAGGCCTACTTTGAAATAAATTAAACACTGAACTATGCAGGCCTTTTTGAGTCCTTCCCGTATTTGTGTAAAATTAAAATAAAACGTAGCCCACTTTAATATAAAAAAACATATAGTTGCAGCTTAGCAGTTTTAAAAAAGTAAACATAAAATTAGGAACGTTTTTTGACAAGTCCATTTCAGTGTGCTCTCATCCTCTTCGGGTTTCTTTCTCAGCCAGCAATCAACCGAAGCACCTGAACATACAATAAAAAACTACATCAGCTCCGGGTCTGAAATAAATGTTTTTTTCTGAATAATAATAGCCTATTAAATGCTAGTGTACTCACCTGTTTAATGTGACTTCTGTTTCTGAAGCTCGATGCTGATCTTCCCTATGTCGGGGCTGTAAGATGTGACTTTGATCTTCACACAGGACTGTAGGCTCTCATTTGTGAGGCGGGAGCGATATTTGGACTTTATGAAGTTCATGCTCGAGAAAACTTGCTCGCATAAGTATGTTGAGCCAAAGATGGACAGGACTCCAAATGCATGTTCATATACGTGTCGGGAATGGCACTCCATGTTTCAAAAACAAGTTTGTCGGGTTTGGGGAGGTTTTCAATATCATTCCATTTGTGCTCTTTAGCGAGAGTGGCCTTCTGACGGGTGACTTCTTCGAGATCCGCTGTCAGGCTTTTGAACTTGGACACCCATAAGTCTTTATCCGCTATGTCGGCCAGTTCAATTTCAAGATCAGGCTGACTTATCCCTGTGAATGCAGATATGTTCAGCAGGGATGGGTCAATGTCCAGTGGTGTGACAGGGAAGGACAGAGTGTTTTTTTCCTTTCTGAACTCGCTGAATCTTTCTCCAAATGCAGCTTGCATTGCCATAATTGCACGGTGTAAATAATCACAATTTATGTGATTGTTCTCTTCTTTGAACTCTCTCAGGGAGGGGAAGTGAGAGAGCGTACCTCTCTGTACATTTCTGGCAAACACTGTCATCTTGCACTCAAACGCCAGAACATCCTCCAGCAACTGCAGGGCCGTGCTTCCCTTTCCCTGGAGATTTTTATTCAGCGTGTTTAAGTGACTTGTCATATCCACCATGAAATAAAACTTTTCCAGCCAATCGAGGTCTCCCAGTTCGGGATAGCTGAGGCCTTTGCTTTCCAAGAAGGTTTTCACATGTTCCAGACAAGCAGCGAAGCGTTTCAGCACGTCTCCCCTTGACAGCCACTGAACTCTGTTGTGCAGCAGGAGATCCAAATATGCGCTTTCGACTTCATCTAACCATGAACAAAACTGTCGGTGGTTTAACCCGTTTGCAATTATTTTGTTCACTATCTTAATAACGAGGTTCATCACTTCCACACATTCAGGGGGGAATGTTTGAGTGCACAGTGCTTCTTGGTGCAAGATGCAGTGAAACGTCATCAGCTCTCGATCCAGCGACTTTTGAAGTAAATTCACAAAGCCCTTCTGTGCTCCTTTCATACTGGGTGCACCATCAGTAGACACTGACACCAGGTGAGTGGTGTTTATTCTTTTGGCTTTTAGACAACTCAAAACAGCCTCACAAATGTCCTGTCCCCGCGTTTGGCCCTTTAGCGGTATGAGTTCAATCAGTTCTTCCTGCGGCCCATCAGAGTTCACATATCTGCACAGTGCTGTCTGCTCAATATCGTTTACATCACTTGACTCATCACAGGCAATTGAATATGCTTGAGCTGAATTGATGTCATCAATTTGCTTACTGGTGATGTTTGTTGCCATTTTAATGGTCCTGTCCTTGACGGTCTTTGCAGAGAGAGGCATTTCTTTAATTTTCTGAATAATTTCCTGTTTGTTTTTGAATTCGGAGAATAGATGCTCTGATATTTTTATGAACGATTCTTTCATGTATTCGTCTGTGAACGGCTTCCCCCTCCTTACGATCTCATGAGCTGCCACAAAACTAGCAGCTGTAGTTGAGTTTGGAGAGTTGATCCACTTCTTGAAAGTATGTTTGCTCTGCTCAACTTTCCGTAGTAGTTCCGAAATCGCTCTCTTTCGCCCATCTTCAGTTGGGTACTTTTCAGAAAATGCTGAGTGCTTGTTTTGAAAATGTCTTTCAACGTTACATTTTTTGTTGTTTGCTAATTTCTCGCCACATATCAAGCACACAGGTAAGCCAGCGTCGTTGGCAGTGAAGGCAAAGGAATCTGTCCATGCAGAATTAAACTCTCTATTTTCTTCTGAGATTTTTCTTTTTTGGGATGTATTCATGGTTAGCTTACCGCGGGGGTTGCACACTCAAGAAGCCGCCTGCAGGTAAAGGCGAGGGCTACAGACGTGGATGTGACGCATATTTTAATTGACAAATTATAAAAACTTTTTAAAAATTCGATGTTTTAAAGTATCACCTCGAACTCCAAGATAACTGTGCAACAAAATAAACAAAAATAAAATAATATATAAATAAAAATTAAACTAATAAATAACCGTTATTCTTTTTTTTTCTTTTTTTTTTCTTTTGTCAAGGCCGAAGGGAGCCACAACAAGGAGGCTGAAGAGCCGCATGCAGCTCCGGAGCCACGGGTTGCAGACCCCTGGTCTAGGCTACCAGTGGGCCTGCTGTTGTTGCTGCTGTGTGGTAAAAGCACACACAAATAACGCTTGCACACACACGAGCATGTAAAACAATCCTTTCCTCTCATTTGCTCTGTTTCCAGCTTGCCCAGTGGAAGAAGCATGCACTAGACACGTCCAACAGGCACAAAAACACTTTCTTCTTGTCACTCCTTTATTTGTGTTCAGGGTATACGAGACTGTGGACCTTGTACAGGATGATTCCACAAGGCAGTGGTTTTCAACCTTTTTTTTCCTTTGCAGACCCCTAAAAATTTCAAATGGAGATGTGGACCCCTTTGGAAATCTTAGCCATAGTCCCCCTAGAGGTTCACAGACCAGAGCTTGAAAACCACTGCTATAGCGAAGTGGGAGAGAAATACAATGGCTGTGCAGACAGACTTTCTATGTATGGTACTTAATACTTAGATAATAAAAACAAGTCAAACAGTTGCTGGCCAGATATAAACTCTCTCTGGACATGCCTGGCCAGGCAGCCTGCACTATGCAGTATGTGAACAGTGACTCAAGTGGGAAACTTTAAGGGGAACTCTGGAAACCTGAGAGAAGGTCATCCTGCAGGGAGGGAATATCTGGGTGGAATCTCTGGGCTAAGCTATACAAGAGCTCAGGCTACGTGGTCAGAGTGCTCCCTATGGAATAACGTAAGCTTGAAATGCTGTTTCCAGATGAGAGGAGGGATCGTGCACAGAGGAAGTTCCAGCACTGAACTCAACAAAGCAGAATGGGCGACTGAAAGCTCCATTGGCCTCCCAGCTCTCCGCTGCCTGCCCCAAAACTAATTACCCAGCCTGAACCCCCTCTGCTTATCATCAGCCAGATCATCAGCAGCCACTCTCTCTTGCTCCCCAAAGCCAGTTACTGTCACCAATGTGGGTTACACATCTCTTTCCTTGAATCCTGCTTAGTTGAGGTTAGAAGGCTCAGGTCCAAATTAACATGCTAAAGTCATCTTATTTAGATACACCTGATTCTTCACAAATTGCTACTTTACAAATGGAGACTAACCAAGGCAGTGAGCATCTTATCCACAGCTCTTCCTTTGTTACAGGAGAGAGCGCACCTCCCAAACACACGCCTCTCATCCTCTTCCAACCACCCCGGTTAGATTTTCATATAGCTGCTCTTCCTGTAGTATCTTTTCACATTGCATGGGGAGTAGCCTGAAGGGACACTGATTAACAGGACAATTACTCTTGGCTAACTAAAGAAACTCAGCTAGGCAAGCAGAGATCGAAGATGTCTCTGCTCTTCTGCTAGACTCTGTGCATTTTATTGTTATCTCATCACATTTCATCTACCTGTCACATCCTGCCTGACACCTAGATTGGGAGCTCTCTGGGGCAGGGACTGTCTGCTCAGCTATTTGTTTGCTCACCATGGAGCACAGTGGGGTTCTGATCCTTCACTGACATCCTAGGTGCTACCAGAATATAAACAGCAATAACCAAAAGGCAGAGGAAGGAGGGTGTTCAGTGCAGTGCAAGAAGCCTGGACATTTCTTAACCTATTTGGCCAATGGTCTGATATTTACTTGGATATTTATACTATGAATAATTCAGCAAACTTGTAAACGTGGGAGAGCATAAGCTGAGTAATTATCTGGAAATGTCACGGGCAGTATAATGCACAATATGCACTGCAAAGTATAAAGATCAAGCCCAAACTAGAACAAGCAGCAATGTGCTTTTGTTGAAAAACTAGGAAGGTCTGATGTGTTATACAACAGGAGATTTAATTTAGAGCAATGGCTCATTTATCAAATTTATATTCTGATCAAGTACTGCAACAATAATCCTGAGAACGGTTAATGAATGCATGTGAATACGTCTTTACTGTATAATCTGTTTCAGTGTGGCTAACATAACTACCATGCTTTCCTCTTGTCTCTAAATAATAAGCTTTCGCATAATTCATTTGTGTAAGAACAAAACACAGAGCGTATTATTAATACTTTTTCTCCCCTCTCATATGCTTAGGGCATTTATTGTGTATAAACTTGATTACATAGGTTCCAGCCAGGAATTTAAAATGGGGGTAGAGCAAACAAAGCCCAGGTGCTGGTTTCCATGTAATTTTGGTGTATTAAAAACAATCAGTTCCACATAAATATTGAAATTAGTGAGGATGCAAATACACAAATTAAAAATGAATGACTTCTAGGTTCCTGTGCGGTGGGAATGCCTGCCCCAGACAGATCATGCTGAGCAATGTGACATTCATTTTAGAGTGAAATTCGCCTCTGTTGTTGGCAATGATGAGGTCCACGCACCACCTAAAGCCCAGATCCTACAGAGAGCATCCTCACGCAGTCAGAAGCTGATGATGGCGCAACAGTTACACCCACCTACAGTTCAAAAGAGCTTTAAAGTGGATGGGGGCATAGCAATCATTTCACTGTCCTCCCTTGGTTTGTCTCCCCACCACAGCAGGGGCCCATTTCAACTTCTCTCCAGTTACAAAATGTACAGTATTTCATAGCATGAAAGTTTCACTTCCTCTTCCAGGTTTCTACTGAGCAGCTCCTTCCAGCAGGGTTTCAAGGAGGCAAGTGGTGGTACCAGACCAGAGTTCCCAGCATCTGCACGTGGTTGTGGCATGGGGTAGGAATCTTCTTAAAAATGTTAGGTTCAAATCTTGCAAACACTTATGCACATGATTACTCACATGAGTAAAGGCAATCTCTTTTAAAACAATGGATTACTCACGAGTAAAGTTATATGTATATATATTTAATTTTCTAAGTGTCACTGTATTTGTATGTAGCAGTACAAAGGAGCTGTCCTTTTTGTCATGTCTGAACAGTGCCTAGCACAATCATGCCCTGATTCTTGCCAGGGTTCCTAAGCACTACCATAATACCCACAACAAACAGTAATACCATATGTTCATTTTTGCAGTATTGGCCCATTGTTCGCAGGGGTTTCTGAACACCTAATCGCTGCAAATAGCTAACTGCAACTCTGGGCATTCATGTCCCTGTTCCCTTTTACGTGTTAGAAAATATGACCTAGTAAAAAGTGAATTAATACTTGCTGGCAGCCATTAGCTTTTTTCTTTTGCTGTCACACAAGAACTGGGAAATTCACTCAAGAGCAAACACCAGTTACAATAGACCATTTTATTCCCTTTAGTTATGAAATTTTGAGCTTTCTGGGATTAGACATAATAGGAGAACACTGAAAAGAAGGTTTTTTTACTCCAGTCTGGCACTTTGTTTAAGTTTTTTGTGATTCTTTCCTAATTAAAATACCGATAAAAGCCCCAGTGGCAGCATGTCATGCTTCTGTGGGGAACGTAATGATGCTGTGGAGGACAATAATGCTGGAACCACTTATTTTTAACTACTCCGTTTTTGCCTGTGCAGAAGAAGAAAATACAATGAGATGCTATGACTATATACATTTTCCTGAACAGGAACATAAAAGACCAGGAGCCCACAATAAGAAAGTATTTGTAATGGGGAACGACAAGGGGAACTATCCAAGATGACAGATGAATATGTATCTTTTCACAAAATGGGCTCTGGGTCACTATTTGAGCTTTTGTGTTTCTCTCCTGGCTCCTTGGAGAAGAAACAGGAAAATATAAAGTTACAGCAAAAAATTGTTCAATTTTTTGCTCTTTTGCTATAAACTTTTCTGTTTGTTTAATGCATTAAAATGTTAGCTGCTCTGGAAAAGCATTAATCAATTTTCTCATTTTTTATTTCAGGCTATTTTCTTTGTATAGTTAAGAACATAGGAATGGCCCTACCGGGTCAGACTAAAGGTCCATCTAGCCCAGTATCCTGTCTGCTGACAGTGGCCAGTGCCAGGTGCCCCAGAGGGAATGAACAGAACAGGGAATCATCAAGTGATCCATCCCCTGTCACTCATTCCCATCTTCTGGCAAACAGAGGCTAGGGACACCATTCCTGCCCATCCTGGCTAATAGCCATTGATGGACTGATCCTCCATGAACTTATCTAGTTCTTTTCTGAACCCAGTTATAGTCTTGGCCTTCGTAACATCCTCTGGTTGCTGTTGTATTCTCTTCATACTCTGGGTAATGTTGTTCTGAGCTGATTTCTGTATTTGGCCCGTGAAGGAGTAGAAACTGGTTACTAAACGTGATGCACTGAGCTGGAGGTGGCAATGAATGTCAATACAATATTTGAATTTCAATAAAATATTAGTTAAAATGATGACATGCCTATAGTTTTATCAATGGGAACATGATTCTGACATCAGCTAGGTGGACAGGTAAAGTTTCCTATTAACTTTTAAGTGCTCTTCATAACCCAGAGGGAAGTGGCACTTCAGAACTGAAATGGCTTGTCTATGATTTTAAACTGCACACAGTTTGTTTAAATACTATGAACTTGTTAAATGATAAATTTTCTACTAATAAAAGAAAATATTGAGTTCTGGAAAGAAAAATTATACCTAGGAAATAGCGCTTTAATATTCTAATACAGTCTTCTACATTAGTAGGACGTCAATTGTTTCAAGTTGTGCTTTCCTTGTTCTTTTCTGGTAGCTGAGTTGCCAAATTATGCCTTGTGGATATGTTTAATAGGCTTATAAAAAAAGGAAACTTTATTAGCTCAGTGCAACTTCACTTTTCTTCTGCATCATCATACTGCAGGTTGTATGAAATCAGTGTTCCCACTAAGGAGCACCACCAGCTTTTTTGCCGCCCTAGGTGGCGGAAGGTCCTGCCCCCAAAATGCCGCCTCCGACAGAGGTGGCGGAAGGTCCCGCCCCCGAAATGCTGCCCCCGACAGAAGCGTCAGAAGGTCCCACCCCCGAAATACCGCCGACGACCAGGGCAGCCGAAGATCCGGCCGCCGCAGTCGCCACCCCCCAAATATTAGTGCCCTAGGAGACCACCTAGGTCGCCTAATGGGTTGCACCGGCCCTGTACCCACTAGAATCTCTCTTGGAGCACTAGCCTCAGCCGAAAGGTGTGAGATCCTCCCTGGAAGCAGTTATACTGTATGTATGTTTTTAAAGGCCTCAAGCTCTCATGGCTGTAAAAGCCCTTGCAAATTGCTCTTACCAAACCTTTTCATAATTCCATGCAATGAGAGTGGCTGTGCTCATGTGAGGGACTGACATTTAGCTTCAAGCAAAAATGGAACTTTGCACTGAACTGACTTCACCAATGATATGGAGGGAAGAAGATTCCAACATGGTGGGAGGGGCACAGTTCTACCTCTCTTTATAATGTTATAGGAAGATGCTCAGCCAGGCTCTGGACTCCGTCTGGCAGATACAGATCAGAGAGTGGATTTAACCTCTCAGCACAGTTTTCCCCTTCTGAATCTCAAAACTATTTCCCCATGCTAATTTTTCCCCTACTGTTACTCACACCTTCTTGTCAACTGTTGGAAATGGGCCATCCTGATTATCACTACAAAAGTTTTTTTTCTCTTGCTGATAATAGCCCACCTTAATTGGTTAGTGTCATAGCTGGTATGGCAACTCCCATTTTTTCATGTTTTCTGTGTATATATATCTTCCTACTGTATTTTCCACTCCATGCATCCAATGAAGTGGGTTTTAGCCCACAAAAGCTTATGCCCAAATAATTTTGTTAGTCTCTAAGGTGCCACAAGGACTCCTCGTTCTTTTTACTGTAATAAGAGGTTTTTTTGGTGAATAGTTTATTCACTGAAAAATGCAGTTGGGGTCAACAAACTGTTCTCCAATTCAGATCAAATGTGGTGAATAGTTCTGGCCAAAAGATGGAAAACACAGTTCCAAAAAAGTAAAATGGTTTCATTTAGACATTCTACTCCTTGCTAGCCTAGGTGGCTCCTCACTCAGCTGGCCAGCTTCTGAAAATCCACATCATACAGTGCCATGCAGTTGGGTGTCACTGGGGTGGCAGCAGCAGCAGCATGCAAAGAGGGAGCCTCAATGTGTAAGTAGGGGGCAATGGGAGAGGGAACAAGGTGAATGTTGAGCTCAGAAACTGGAAATAAAGACAAACTTTACTTTGTTCATCTGCGTGGCAGCCTGTGCTATTCAAATGGACAAGAATCATCCACGTTATTAAACTGCAGGCAGTTCTAGAGTTGCTCAGAAAGCAGGAGGCTTCTGTTCACATTTCTGACTTCCACTGGTAAGGAACAAGCATCTACATCAGTCCCTTAACCGGCAGCCAGGCAATTGCAGGACAGCTTCCTGGGACATGTCTGTGACAACTGGAAGTCTCTACCCAACACCCCTGTGCTGAACCTATCCAGCCTGTATTCTACCCGTGCCATGTCCATAATTCTGTGACATCTCTCCTGGGCTGAACTCCTTTGCAAACAGGCAGGAGAACGAAGACAAGGGAGGAGGCGGCAGAGGAGGAACGTGTTCCTATGAAAATGATCGTGTCTGAATATCAATTAGAGCAGTGAAAAAGTTTTGTCACTAATAAAAGTAAGCACTGAAGCTTCCAGCTTCAAATTCCTGTAATTATCCAGCCAATTATGAGCAATTTTCATGCACTTCATTTAGAAGGAAGGTGGAGTACCTTTCCCAGCTTAGCATATTTTAGGATTAACCACTTTATCTCCCGTGGCATGGGGACACCACTTGGTCTCATGGACGGGGCCAAATGTTGCCAAACAGCAGGTGATAAAGGGCCATGTCAAGTTATAACGTATGAACTTATACACCAAAAACAAGATGCCAAGAATACTTTTCCAGTCATGGCTGGCATGGTCTCCTTTTGGGCGGCACCAACTGGAGTGATTTTTTTTTTCAAATTTCATTCTTGGCTAAAAGTTGTATGCAATGTATATTCAGGTGAGGTGTCCAACTTTTGGGAACGTCTGGTCGTACAATGGTACATACCTGAGACAAGTCTTAAGAACATATGGATAACAGAGAGAGGGAGAGGGGGACATTTTACGAACACAAAATCTGCTTTCTGAGAAGATCAGAAATAACCATGAATGTGCCAGGGATAATATCTACTTAGCTTCCCTGAATGACTTAACATTTGTCTTTGCTATAACCAAGCATTTGTATAGCATTATGAGGTTTTTCCTAGGAAGCGGAGTAATGCTTTATAGAAAAACATCACTCGCTCCAAAGTTCGGGTTGCAGCTGAGTTTCTGATCTGAACACTTCACCCTTATGAATGGTGATCACTTATGGGTTTGGATAAACCTGAGAACACCAAAGACTAGATTTCCAAAGAGTTAATAAAGAGCCTCTTGCTTCCTGTCATTTCTGCAGCTGTGGGCGCAGACAGAATTTCAGTGCATTATAATGTTTGCAAGTACAGTCTCTTTTTCAAATTTAGCCCTGTCTCTGAATCAGCGTCGGACCCAAGTGCATTGTGGACCGCCCATGCATTATCCTGTGCTGCCTCTGCAAGTCCTTCGATACCTCTGGAGCGTTTGCAGTGCCTTTGGGCCCATATTTTTCTCTAAAACCCCTCAGCTTGTGCTGTGCAGGCACATGTTGCAAAAACAACTCTTCAAAAATTGAACCCAGAATGCTTTTTGCAGGAAATGGGAGAAAGCACGGAGCTGGAGGGATAATTATGATGGAGGAAATTCCCTGGCAGTTATGGACTGAAGTCCTAAATGCAATGGGCCATTAACTTCCAGAAAATGCCCAATCCAGAGATAATGATATAAATGTATTATAATATGCAAAGGAACAAACCTGACCTTTTGTGAATTGAGAGAAGTTGAACAGCACAGAGCCATGGACACAATGTGCTGCTTATTCTTGTCCTTTCCCAGGTACAGGAGCCAATAGGAAGCCAAGCTTTCAATCTCAATGTTCCATTTAATTCCTAAATTGCATTGGTCACTGCTTCCTGAAATATATTTGGTGGGTGGAACCCCTAAGGGAAACGCAAGGAGTGGAGGTGTCAGTGCAGTACCCAGGGGCTGTACTATTTAGTAGAGGTAAAAAAGAACATTGCTTGGGGAAAGAGAAAGTGCTTCACATTCTGGATCCGGAATGTCTCCACCTCGGGTTAGGTTTTCCAAATAGTTCAGCACATTGGGTGCTGAGCACTTCTGGAATCTGGCCCTTTATTTAAGCAATAAAATATTAAGGGCAGATTCCCATTTAGGCAGCTAGTGTGTCTGAAGCTGTGCATGGTAACGGACATAATGAATGGTGCAAAACATCTGCCACCTTATTGATATTATTTGCTAAATGCTGATGATGTGCAAGATCCAAAAATCAGTCCTTGTCCCAAGGAGCTCACATTCTAATAGGCAGACACAGGTAAGACAGGATGAGCTAGAAGACCAGGGCAGATATTAACTTAAAGCATTAAATATAATATATTATATAAATTCTCTGTTTCATACAAATGATTGTATCCAGTAATGTAAATAGATTAAGGGTTTAAAATTTCACAGTGTTGCTGTGTTATGGAGGATAATTCATCATCACACCCTTTGGAAAGGGTCTGGCTGTGATATATGCGCCATTCTATGCACGTTCAAAGGTTCTCAGAGCAATTTGGGGAGCTGAGTCTAGTACTGAGCCTTGTGAGAGGCTACGGTCCTGTGTAAATTAGCTGGCTCTAAAACATGGGTAGGCAACCTATGGCACAGGTGCCGAAGGCGGCACGCAAGCTGATTTTCAGCGGCACTCACACTGCCTGGGTCCTGGCCACCGGTCTGGGGGCTCTGCATTTTAATTTAATTTTAAATGAAGCTTCTTAAACATTTTTAAAACCTTATTTACTTTACCTACAACAATAGTTTAGTTATATATTATAGGCTTATAGAAAGAGACTTTCTAAAAACGTTAAAATGTATTACTGGCACGCGAAACCATAAATCAGAGTGAATAAATGAAGACTTGGCACAGCACTTCTAAAAGGTTGCCGACCTAGAAGTTTAGACTCTGACTAAAGATGTAGGTTTGACTTGTGTGTCAAAACAAAACAACCACCCGGCTTTTAGAGTCTCTGTATCCTACTGAGCAAGGGCCAGATTTTTAAAATGGTATTTAGGTGCCTACCTCCCATTGACATAATTGTGTTTAGGCTGAAATCAATGGAAGCTGGGCCCCTAAATATCTTTCAAATCTGGCCCAAGACACCCTGTGAATGTTAAATTCCAGTAGTGAATTATTTTGAACAATTCATTGACCATGATGCTGCAGTACTGATTTTAAATTTATTTGTAATGGGACCTCCCCCTGAGATTTTCCTTTTTCTCTATAAATTTGTAACTTAACATTTTTAAATCTGTGACAACGTCACAACTTTCCCCATTTTGAGGGGGTGGGGGGTGTGACACACACACAGTGATTTGGGCTTCAGACATACTCAGGTGGCTCCTGAGATTCAGAAGCCAGAATGGCATCAGCAAGACTGACACCTAACTCATTTTTCAGGGGAGAGAACCTGAGCGTTGCAAGTCCAGGACATAGTGTGCAATAATGAATATGTTCAGCCCTCAGAAAAGGCTGCTAGGCAAGGCAAAATATTGATTCCAGCATGAGGAGGAAATGAAGAAAGATGGTGTGCTTCATCCTATTGATCCTGTCTATTAGCAATAATGGCTGGTCACTCCCTCCCACCAACTGCTCTCCATTTCCCATGGAAAGGGGGAAGTGAGGTTCAAATAGGAAAGGCCAGGAGGCATCTCGAGGGGCTTATTCTCAGGGAAACACAAATGTATCCAACATAGGAATGTAAGGTAGGACCCAGCTCACACCGAGAGCGGGTGGGAATGGTGCCCACCTCCCTTAGGGATTATCTTGCAGGCTAAGGAAAGAAGTGCCCAGTGCCCCAGAGAGCATGATGCATGAGCTTCACAGAGTAGGCATGAAGCCCTATCATGCCCCACACACAGGAGGGCAATAAAGAAGGAGGTGTATGCTGGAGCCTAGGGATGTGTATTAAAAGGTCAATAAGGGCAGCGTCTCGAGTGTGCCTGTTTGCAGATGGCAGGGAAGAGGCGATCCCTGTCCAGACTGATGGCGCTGAGTTCAGTCCAAGGCAAAGGCCGAGCGTTCAAGCTGCCTCAGTCTTGAAATGATTTGGTCCAAACATCCCCCATTAAAAGTCTCCTGTAACTACCCCCAAAAGCATTTAGAGAGGCCGGGAGTGGGGAGGGGGAGATGGAGGGGACACCAGAAATTAGCCCGTCTCTCTGCAAAACTCATCACAATGAAACAAAAACAGGGTGAGTAAAAAGACTGGCTTCAATGAAACCACTAACGCGTCTCTTCTTTCAGAAACGGCTTTGCTTGCCGAGAGCCTATTCAGGGACAGTAGGCCATGGGGACGTTCCTTTTACTGGTAATAACCCGTCTCACGGGGGTGCAGTGACATAACCAGTGGGTTTGGCATTAACTAAATCATTTCCAAACAAGAGCCTCCTTGTATCACACCTCACAACACCCGCACTGTACCCTGACCTGTTCATTCTTCACATACTGCACTTGGAGCTTGTGTGTATTACATGAGGTCTAATTGTGTTGGGAGTACAAATGGTTACTGGTGGAGGAAGCCCAGTGGTCTTGGAATGCGATGTTACCAGTACTTAAGTACTCCCTAAATTATAATTAATTATAATGAATCTACAATTAATATGAGCGAGCCAGAGAGCTGGCTCAGGGGAAGGTAATTTCCAGGGTCTCACAGCTCTAATTGAAATTCTTTGCATTGTTTTCAAAATAATGCATCAACCTATTTAAAGAATAGGTCCTAAAAGCCACTTCTTTTCCAATACCTTTAGCCATTGGCACAGAGAAGGAGTCCTTAGCGTAAGTGGCTATAATGCACTTATCTTTATAAACCTCAATGCTAGCTACAAGAGAGGAAGCAATTCCATGCTCTAGAACATCAAGGCTCTATTGTTCTCATAACGTATTAGTATGCAAACAGTGCAGATTAATACCGCTAAAAGCCTTTATTAATTGATTTGAGCTCCCAGTGAAATGAAATTAGAAACTCTGTTTTAAAAAGGTGAGACACAGTGGATGCAGCCAGCCTGCCTACTGTACTGGAGGAGACAAAGTGAACAAAGGAAATGTTTATTAGGCAGAAAAAGTGACAAAACATGCCAGGTTGAGTATCCAGCCTCTAAGTGATTTCAGATACTGATAGAACAATTCTGTTGGCTGTTATTCTACTTGTAATATTAATACAATGAAACATCCAAAGCCTTACTCCTTCATTCAAATAAATATAGATTTTTATCTGTCAGTAGAGGAAGCTACTATGTTGGACAAACTAGTTTGTTTTGTGTTTAGTGCAGAGATCACACCTCTTAGGCCTGGTCTACACTACGAGTTTATATTGAATTTAGCAGCATTAAATTGCATTAACCCTGCACCCGTCCACACAACGAAGCCCTTTATATCAATATAAAGGGCTCTTAATACCGATATCTATACTCCTCCCCAACGAGGAGAGTAGCACTGAAATCGATATTGCCATTTTGGATTAGGGTTAGTGTGGCCGCAATTCGACGGTATTGGCCTCCGGACGCTATCCCACAGTGCACCATTGTGACCGCTCTGGACAGCAATCTGAACCTGGATGCACTGGCCAGGTAGACAGGAAAAGCCCCGCGAACTTTTGAATTTAATTTCTTGTTTGCCCAGCGTGGAGCTCCGATCAGCACGGGTGGCAATGCAGTCCCAGAATCAAAAAGGAGCTCCAGCATGGACCGTACGGGAGATACTGAAGCTGAGCTCTGTATGGGGAGATGAATCTGTTCTATCAGAACTCCGTTCCAATAGATGAAATGCGAAAGCATTTGAAAAAATCTCCAAGGCCATGATAGACAGAGGCCACAAAAGGGACTTAACACAGCGCTGCGTGAAACTTAAGGAGCTGAGACAAGCGTAACGGAAAGCCAAAGAATCAAATGGATGCTCACGGAGAGAGGGAGGGGGGACTGAGGACTCCAGCTATCCCACAGTTCCTGCACTCTCCAAAAACCATTTGCATTCTTGGCTGAGCTCCCAATGCCTGAAGGGTCAAAAACATTGTCGCGGGTGGTTCAGGGTATATGTCATCAGCCCCCCCCCTCCCCCCTGTGAAAGAAAAGGGAAAAAAATCGTTTCTCACCTTTTTTCAATGTCACCGTATGTCTACTGGATGCTGCTGGCAGACGTGGTGCTGCAGCGCTACACAGCAGCATTCCCTTCCCTTCCTGATGGCAGATGGTCCAATCTGACTGGTATCTGCTATCATCCCGTGAGAGCTCCTGGCCGGCCTCGGTGCGGTCGGCCGGGGACGCCTGGGAAAAAAATGGGAATGACTCCCGGTCATTCCCTTCTTTAAGCTTTGTCTCCTGGAGATTCAGTCCTGGCTGGAATATCATAGCAGCTGGAGGCTCCCTCCCCACCCCGCTTTTATCTCTACTTGCAGATGCAATAAAGTCAGTGTTGTTTCGTCATGCATTCTTTATTACTTCATCACACAAATGGAGGGATAACTGCCACGGTAGCCCAGGATGGGTGGGGGAGGAGGGAAGCAACGGGTGGCGTTGTTGCAGGGGCACTCTCTAGAATGGCATGCAGCTCATCATTTCTGTGGGATGTCTGGGGCTCTGACCCGGAGCGGCTGTTTGCCTCTCTGGTTCTTTAGTAGACTTGCCTGATATTCTAGGTAGGACTGACTCTCCCTTTAGACAAAACTTAAAGAAGGGAATGACCTGGGGAGTCATTCCCATTTTTGTCCATGTGCCCCCAGCCGACCTCACCGAGGCCAGCCAGGAGCACCCATGACAGCAGCAAATGGTACAATATGACTGGTAACCATCTCTGCTACCTTGCAAAGGCAAGTGAATGCTGCTGTGTAGCACTGCAGTACCGCATCTGACAGCAGCATCCAGTAGACATACGGTGACAGTGGAAAAAAGGCTAAACGGGCTCCATGGTTGCCGTGCTATGGCATCTGCCAGGGAAAAGGGCGCAAACTGATTGTCTGCCGTTGCTTTCACGGAGGGAGGATTGACTGACGACATTTACTCAGAATCACCCGCGACACTGTTTTTGCCCCATCATGCATTGTGATCTCAACCCAGAATTCCAATGGGCGGTGGAGACTGCAGGAACTATGGGATAGCTACGGGATAGCTACCCACAGTGCAACACTCCAGAAATTGACGCTAGCCTCGGTCCATGGATGCACACCGTCGAATTAATGTGCTTAGTGTGGCCGCGTGCACTCGACTTTATACAATCTGTTTCCAAATACTAGTTTCTGTAAAACTGGAATAATCCTGTAGTGTAGACATACCCCCAGTGTGCTCTTTCCTTTGAGTTTCCGTGCAAATAATACCTCAGTAGTGCTGCTGGAGGTGCCAGAAAACAAATACCTAGGTCCTGTCTGGTCATTACAGCTCTCCTAGGAAGGAGCATTAACTTGGATAACCTTGCTCACTCTTAGTGTGCATTGTCATGGTGTACTTATATGATATTCCCCCATCAATTTAAATTGGGATGCAGTATTCTTCTCTCTCTCTCTTCTAAACTGCTTGATAGCATAGCTGAGCACTGTGCAACAGCTGTATGTGTTCTGGAAAGGTGAGGCTGCCTTTCACTAGTAGAAGAAGTGATCCTATAAACCATCTGGGCTTGGTGCTCATATTGAGTTCAGCCACAGTGCCAGGTGCTGTGGGCATACTGGATTTGTGAAGTGCTAAGATTCATGTAGTGCAGTGTTTCTCAAACTTCTGTACTGGTGACCCCTTTCACATAGCAAGCCTCTGAGTGT
Source organism: Mauremys mutica (assembly GCF_020497125.1). Lineage (NCBI taxonomy): Eukaryota > Metazoa > Chordata > Testudines > Geoemydidae > Mauremys > Mauremys mutica. The sequence goes on along the minus strand of NC_059073.1, from coordinate 131,755,169 downwards.
GACCCCCCCCCCCTTATAAACTAAAACCACTTTAATATATTTAACACCATTACAAATGCTGGAGGCAAAGCGGGGTTTGGGGTAGAGGCTGACAGCTCATGACCCCCCATGTAATAACATCGCGACCCCCTACGGGGTCCCAACCCCCATTTGAGAACCCCTGATGTAGCGCTTCTAGTGTAGACCTGTCCTATAAATCTCCATATACTTCACTCACAAGGTGAAGTCCTGGCGCCATTGATGCCAATGGGATTTTTTTACTAGCTTCAACAAGGCCAAGGTTTCACCATACTGCAAATACAGCACACACCTCTGCACAAGGCAAAACTGAGAGCACTATATTACATACACACTGGTGCAGATTGTACATGTATCTCTGCACAAAGATACGTTGAGAGCATTGTTTCCCTTAGGTAAGAAAGGCATTGATTTCATTCATTCCATTTTTTCCCCCAGCCCTCCACGATTTGCTCTTTTTTTCATTTGTTCAGCCCCTGAAAATGGAATGTTGGAATTATAACAGACTCCAGATTAGAACACAGGCAATTTGTGAACTGTGGGGTGAATTTTTTTTTTAATATTACGAGTTACAGTTTGTGCACCACAATTTAATTGCATTTGCCCTCCAGCCTCCCAATTAAAAATAATGCAGAAAGCAGCACTTTTAGGATGGAAATGAGAGAGAGCAAATTCACAAAAAAGGAAAAAGTGTGTTTGGAGAGCAAGAATAATTATTGCCAAAGCAATAATGAGGAGGAAAGGAGCATTGTTCACCATTGTATTCAGGGGCAGAAAATGAGTCATTTGAACCTTGCAAAATAAGGTCAATTCATATCGAGGGAAAGAAAACTGTGCCTATAAACCCTTGCAGAGTCAGGTGACTAGCAGTGTTTTACCTGTGGCTCTGAACAGAACAACTGGAAATATTTAGGCAGCAGCAGGAATACAAAAAAAAAGCCATTTTTCAGGCATTTTGCTGTACTCTATAATTTTAATATTAAACAAAAGAAACATTCAGAGTGATGTCTCAATCCATCTGTTAATTGCCAGTTGCCTTTCCCATGACTCACATTCTCTAGAATTTTCAATGCAGATCTCATTTTGATGACCACTCCCTCAGCTGATGCACAAAGAACTTCCACAATATCAGACCGCCCAGCCCACCCAACACCCTGGACAGACACAGAACATGCAAGCTCTGATTTTATGAGTTATTCTTTACTCGCTTTTTCCTTTAGGACACAGAAAGGAAAGGGGTAAATAATACATTTGTGCTACCAGGTAAACTCCTGTGAATATTCAAGTGGAATATTCAGGAAGACAAACCACCCTGAGATAGATCAACAGAATTATCTACTTGCCTGTATCTATCATATCTATCAAGTGTATCCACTTGTATCTATCTTGTCCACCTACCTATCCATATCTCCTATGTCCACCTGTCTATTTACCTCTCTATCTGCATTTCCAACTCAACTGTCACCATACTAAAATACAATTACAGGAGTAACTTTTTGTCTGAGAACAATTTCCTCCGCTCCTCCTTTTATTTTTAAGATAATTATGGAGAAAGATACCTAGGGGGAAAGGGACCACCTTTAGTCTCCTTCATTGGGTGAATCCCCTAGAAAGTAGTGTGTTTATCATCATACTGTAGGAGCTCATTCCAATCTACAGCAGTAGGGAGCACCAGCATCTAAGGACCCTTCATTGCAAATGCTCTGTCCCTATCTCCAAAGAATCCTGCCCTGGACCCTATTATTTGTGATGTCCCTGTAGGACCATAGCATTCGTAGAGTGAGAGGGGCATTCCTGAGGCCAGGACCTTGAAATGCATCCAGCATTGAACAGAGCGCCAATGTAGAATGCAGAGCACTTGCGTTCTAAGCTTTCATCCCTCTGCCCCAGGCAGATAAGCTACAGCATGTTGGATCAAATGAAGCTTTCACATGGCCTGCAGCATCAGCCTTAGGCAAAGGGGGTTGCAGGAACACAGCAAAGAGTCAAGGAGTGCAGCCTACTTGCTAACACCACACACACACACACACCCCTCCACGAGGGGCATAGCTCCCAGTGCTGGTGCACTGTCTACACTGGTGCTTTGCAGCACTCAGAGGGGTGTTTTTTCACCCCCCTGAGCGAGAAAGTTGCAACGCTGTAAAGTGCCAGTGTAGACAAGCTCTAAGACTATGCCAGTCACAGGGCAGATGCACTAAGGATGCATCCTCTTATTTATTGGTGGTCTCAGCAGACAGACGATCACATACCATGTTCCTGTGTATGGAGCCATGGGTACTATTAGTGGATTAGCGAAAGGTCTGGTTGTTTCCAAGCTATAGAAATAAGCAGCCCAGCGGCAGGAAGTTAATAAATATCAACTGTCTGTAGTTTGGTGTATGAAGGGAGACATTTATTTCCCATGGGTCTGCAGTCAGAGTTTTAAAGTTCCTGGCCTTGAGTTTCTAAATTAGAAAAAGCAGCAAAGAATCCTGTGGCACCTTATAGACTAACAGACGTTTTGCAGCATGAGCTTTCGTGGGTGAATACCCACTTCTTCGGATGCAAGAAGTGGGTATTCACCCACGAAAGCTCATGCTGCAAAACGTCTGTTAGTCTATAAGGTGCCACAGGATTCTTTGCTGCTTTTACAGATCCAGACTAACACGGCTACCCCTCTGATACTTAAATTAGAAAAATAAACTGATAAAGTATAGAGCTCCAAACACTTTCTTACTCCTGATTAAGTCACTTTCCATCCCATTTCTTAGTGCAGGACTGGATCCTGATTATGGAAAAAAATATATATATTTTTTTACTTTGTTCACAGACATTCCATGGTAGTTGGCAAACACAGTGGATGCATGCACCTACTAGATAAATGCCAATTTTCATTCCATATGCCTGTCAGTCTCCTTTTCTTCCTTCATCCCACAGATACAGAGATATTCCTCAGCTGCTGGCTTCCCTTGAGCAGAGGCTCTGCAGTGATTAATAAATTACAGTCCAAGCTGAGACTCATCTCTTTCTGTTAATGCAGGACCCTTTAGAGAATATTACCTGATAGCACAGTGTCACATCACTTCGGTAGAGCAGCTACTGTGCTCTGAATATTCTCCACAAAAAAATAACCAAAGATAGAAATAACTGCACTGATTTTGTTTCCATTGCCTTGGGCTTGGACATTTTGGGGGGGGGGGGCGCACAGCAGGATATCAAAGTGATGACTATGTTGCCTCTTTTGCTCCACCTCTGTCCCTGAGGAATTTGCAAGTCAGAAATTCTTTAAAACAGCACCATTAAAGTGGAAGTGCTCAGTAAAATACTAGCACCCATAAGGCAGGAAATGAAGGCACATGCAAACCCTGTATGCCTGGAATGACAGGTGTGATTTTCCATGGGCGTGGGAATGTGCTCATGCCCTCTTCGCTTACAGCAACGTCCCTTGCCTCATACGTGAAACGAGGAAATGATGAAGCAGCCAAGATCTTTGAAGCCTGGGAACCTGAATGTTAACTACAAGTCAGATTCTACTTACCACCATTCTGGAATATTTTACAAATTCTGATTGTAACTTTAGATACATTATACAGCACCTTCCCTGAGGACTATGAATAGAAAGTAGTTCCATAAGAAAACCAGAGGAAAAGAATTCCTGTTCTTGCCTATATGAATACAGTATCTCACTCCAAACCAAGGCCTTGTAGAGAAAAATCAAATCACTGAGCACAAACGCCGAATAATCCCTCTAATATAAGTGACCTTCTAATCTCACTCCTTCCAATCCACATTCTGGATCTGATCTGGATGTCACTAAAGTTCTCTGCACTATTCATGTCTTTGCATAGATAAAAAGATGATAATCCACAGGATTTTTCATGTCTGTGGTTTTTCTGTGCTCATACTGGTCTGAGCAATTTAAGAATGTGAATGTTGTATCACTTCACTATGCTCTCAAATGAACACACACAGGAAAACAGTAAGACACCCTATCACCTGTGGATGAACACTTTTCACAAAACAATCACTCTATATCTGACCAGGGCCATCCTTAGGATTTATGGGGCCCTACGCAGTATTATTGAACTGGTGCCCCTATGCCGTGCAACTGGTGCCCCTACGCCAGTGCATTCGGCTTTTGAATATGGCCCCTGCCTTATGCCTAGTAAAGAGACTGCAGCATGCGCTGGGTGAGTGGGAGACAACCCGCTCTGACCTGCTGTCCTGGTCATAGGCGTGGACTCCGTGGGTGGGTGCTCCGGGGCTGGAGCATCCACAGGGAAAATTTAGTGGGTGCAAAGCACCCACCAGCACCAAGCTCCCCCCCTCTACCCCCGTCACCAGCAGCCCAGTGCTTACCAACTCCTCCCCCTCCCTCCCATTGCTTCCAGAGCACCACAAACAGCTGATTCGCAGTGTTCAAGCTCCAGGAGGGAGGGGGAGTAGGCAGGGCAGGGGCTCAGGGAAAGGGGTGGAGTGGGGGTGGGGCCTGGAACAGGGGGGTTGGGTTGAGCACCCCTGGCAAGATGAGAAGTCAGCACCTATGTATGGTCCCAATGGTGCCCCAAATTTTTGGGTACCCTACGCAGCCATGTATGCTTAAGGACGGTCCTGATCTGACTCCCTCAGTCCTCATCCTCAAAAGGAAACCTGCACAACACCTTCAAGAGAGGAGCCTGTGAGCTTGAATTCATAGCTTTGCTAGACACCAAAAAAATCAGACTCAATTAGAGACACTGGTTTTAGGTCTCATTACAACAGTCTGCAACCCACTAATTCTCCTTTGTCCTATGACAGCAGAGGTGTTAAATTACTCACTTCAGTTTAAAGGGTTTCTTGCAACATGTCAAATCCTTATGCTTAGAGCCCTGCAAATCTGCAGATACCCGCTTTATATCCATGGACCATGTTTGCAGATCGGATGGGGATAAAATTTTGTATCTGTGCAGGGCTCTACTTACGCTTAACAATCTGTTCCACCTTGTATGTAGCTGTGACACTATCACCTTTCCCAAACCTGAAGAACTACTCTGTGGAGCTCAAATGATTGTGTTTTTCACCACCAAAAGTCTTCACCCCCGCCCCCAACCTTATCCCTGGCCAAGGGGCTGTTCCTTAGAATGATAATCTCTCACAGGAAGTACAATGGGCAGTGTCAGTAGCTAGGCCTTTCAGAGGCAGAAAGTCAGCCTCTTTCACCAAGCTGTTTTTCTTGTTGTCCTTGATTTGACTCCCACACAATCGCTGTTCAACTTCCCTCTGTAGTTTATTGACGTGGCCCTTGGTCTGACATTATTCTAGATATTTCTCAGTTTAGCGTCACTGCTGTGTTCCTGTTTTTTGCCTCTAATGTCCTAACATTAGTCTTGAGAGCAGGTATTTTTCCCCTCTTGAATGCTACCTTTCCTTACGTGGGGGGGGGGGGGGGGAAACCCAACAACCCCAAGACCACAGTCCTTTGTGCTTAGATGAGTTGCGTTTTTGATACAGCCCTTTCTAAAACTTGCCTGCGTCATCCTAGCCATAGAGTTCATCACTAATGGTGATTGCTTCCTTGTGTCAGCATTTCTTAGAAATTCTCATACAATATTGTATCTAACTTTCCCCCATTTTTTACTAGTGATCAAAGTTGTGGGGCTAAGGAGCCAGGACTCCTGGGTTCTGGTGCTAACTTTGCCAGAGGTTCACACTGTTACCTTTGGCTAGTCATTAATCCTTTTTCTGTCTCAGTATATCCACCTGCAAAACAGGAATAGAACACTCATTAGCTTTGTTAGGAGGGGCTGTCTGGATTGCGGAGATGAAAGGGACATAGTAGCCAAGGTCAATTTATGGCCAGGAGGGGAAAAAAGGAGGCAGCAGGGGAAATAGTGAGATGAGCTTTTGCCATGTTCACAAGTTTCATGTGTCGCTGTCAAGGCAAGGTCTGTCTTTAGTGTGACCGGGAAGCGGACTGTATCATTTTGTTATAAACCTTGTAACCTCTGGAATGTACCATCAGCTGAAGTGGTAACTGAACATATCTGAGATGGCCTGACAGCACCACAGATTTTATTTTTATCTGCTTCTCTCCGTCGCTTGATTTTTGACTTCCTTCTCATTCCCTTGGGCTTTTCCTCTTTTCCTGTTGTATCCGCTTGTAGCTACAGATTTAAAGCATCTAGTCCAGTCTCTGTGACTGTGCTCAGCAAGGAAGAAAGGGTCACATATTCCTCTTTACAGATCCCAGAGCGGAGGTGAGAAAATAGGCAGTGTTCAGAGTACTTGAAAAGCTGCTGCTCTCTGATCTACTAAAGCCCGATTAACTAACACAAGAGGCTGAATTAGTTAATGTTTGTAAGAAGCTTCAAGAGCGGGAGATGAAAGTGTGATGTGCTGTTACATTTCAAAAGAAATAGTTTATTGCAATTAATTCTCTACATTGCCTCCCTCATTCAGACCTCCTGCTGCTAGATGATCAGCTTATCACCAGGGAGAAATAAATGAAAGCTCTGGGTCACAGGGGTATGGATCTGAGAAATCTGGACACTCTCTTTCTGCATCCAAAAGTTCTGTAGCCACTGCTCTTCATCCCATCCCTGCATGACAATACAATCCCACCACCCAGCGTTTGTTTCCTGGAGCCCAAAAGTGACGGTCTACCCTATGCAGCTGTTCTGTGAATGCCAAAAGCAATGTAAAGTTGCTCCTATTCATGTCAACGCAGAATGTCGGGCACCTGCGAGTCTTCTTCAGTTAGGAACTTCATGATTAACTGCTCTGCCATCCACAATGTCATGACAGTTAAGAGCACAGAAGAGCAGTGCGGGATCCATCCCTTCTCACAAAGATGCCGCAGTGCACAGCAAAGAAGGGCCGTTGCAAAAATACCACGAAAGAAAGCCGGAAGCCCACAGAGTGCTGGGACAGAAAGCAATGCATCATGGGACATTGAGCCCGATCCCAAGATGGGCCGCGATCTGCTCCGCCTTCCCACAACACCTAGCGACACAAGTTGTCAAGCTGGACTGTGGGATGGGTACCCACAGTGCATTGCTCACACTATCACGATGGTACCCCCACTGTGGATGTGATCTGCCGACAGAGGGAACAAGTGTGAACATGAGATTCCGATTTTTATGATGTTGACTTTTGGGTGTCAACATCACTTTTGTCAACAAAAGTTGGTAGTGTAGACAGGGCCTATGGGAGGAATGACACTGGCCCAGGCCCTTAATGCAGTGCAGGTGAGCCAGGAAACCTTTTTACGTATGGACTTTAGAAGCTTGGTGCAAAGGTGCAAGCCTTCCAGGGGCTGGTCAGTTTAGAGGCAGTTACTTCAGGGCACCCCAAACAATCACTCACAGCTATCAATAAATCCTGGATACCCTGATGCACTTCCCTGACACAGTGCTCTGCCCCAACATCCTTTGTGACTCCCAGCCCAGACTGTGCCCAACAACAGACCCTAGTTGCTAGCTTTGAAATAAGGTATCTGGAGCTTCTGGACCTTTTATTGTTCATATATTAACAAGGCTATGTATGATCCCAGCTGATATCCACCTGCACTCTGAGTAAATCCAGCTGTGCCCTGCCAGATGTATGTACCCAAGCCCAAAAAGCACCTCCTCCTCTGCCAACACCTGACTGCATCCCAGCCAGAGGAGATGACTCACATGTAAAGCTACAAGTCTGTGGGGTATTTAGTGCACTGGATGAGATACACCACATATTGTGATAGGCATGTGTAGGACCCATAAAATGTTGAAAGGTGTGTTGTGCTATTGACCATAGTAGTGGTGGAGATATGTCTGCAGGTTTTGCATCTGTTGTTCTGGCAGATTCTGGTGCCACTTTGAGTTAGAGGGTCCTGCTCTGTGGGAAGTTGACTTCGGATTATGAGCTTGGCACGTTGTTTAAAAGGTCAGAACAGGAGGTTTGAGAAAGATTTCTTTCAGGACGTGGCCCCACATCGAGTATGGGTTGTAATTTTTTTTTAAATGAGATCTTGTCCGAGTTCCAGTGTGGGATGGTAGGTGACAATTAGGGGTGTGCAGTCGGAGGGAGTTCTGTATTGAAGCAAGTTCTCTCTGGGTATTTGGGGGACCCATTCCATAATGTGATCTACTTCTCTGGTGGCGTGTCCTTGTTTGCTGAAGGCAGTTTTAAGTGCGTATCCCAGACTTCCTCCTCAGAGCATATCCACTGATTTGGGTCACAGATCCAGCAACCACTCCAAACACAGAGAAATCCATTACCTACAGCCAGATACCACAGAATATGTTCCACGGAGAAAATCTAGGATATCACAACCCCTCCCCACCAACCTCATCAGAAGAATATCTGGCTTCTCAGTCCTCATCCTCAAAGGAAACCTGCACAACACCTTCAAAAGAGGAGCCTGGGAACTTAAATCCATAACTTTGCTAAACACCTAAAATCATGGATTCAGAGGAGACACTGGTTTTAGGTCTCATTAAGACGATCTGTAACCCATCTATAACTTTGTCCTAGGACTGCAGACCTGAAGAAGAGCTTTGTGGCATTCAAAAGCTTGTTTCCTTTATCCAATGAAGTTGGCCCAATAAAATGTATTACCTATTAATTTTTTAACTGCGCAATTTAAAATAATTAACCGTGATTAATCACACCGTTAATGGAATACTATTTAAATATTTTTGGATATTTTTACATTTTCAAATATATTGATTTCAATTACAACACAAAACAAAGTGTACAGTGCTCACTTTATATTCATTTTTATTACAAATATTTGCACTGTAAAAATAGTATTTTTCAATTCACCTAATACAAGTACTGTAGTGCAATCATGAAAGTTGAACTTACTAATGTAGAATTATGTACAAAAAACCTGCATTTGAAAATAAAACAATGTAAAATTTTAGAGCCCACAAGTACACTCAGTTCTACTTCTTGTCAGCCAATCACTCAGACAAACAAGTTTGTTTACATTTACAGTAGATAATGCTGCCCACTTCTTGTTTACAATATTAGCTGAAAGTGAGAACTGGTGTTTGCATGGCACTGTTGTAGATATTTATGTGCCAGATGCACTAAAGATTCATATGTCCCTTCATGCGTCAACTACCATTCCAGAGGACATGCCTCCATGCTGATAACAGGTTCTGCTCGATAACCATCCAAAGCAGTGCGGAGATGCCACCAGCAAAATGTTGATTTTCTTTTTTGGTGGTTTGGGTTCTGTAGTTTCCGCATCAGAGTGTTGCTCTCTTAAGATTTCTGAAAGCATGCTCCATACCTCGTACCTCTCAGAATTTGGAAGGCACTTCAGATTCTTAAAACTTGGGTTGAATGATGTAGCTATCTTTAGAAATCTCACATTGGTACCTGCTTTGCGGTGTGTCAAATCTACAGTGAAAGTGTTCTTAAAACATGTACTGGGTCATCCTCCGAGACTGCTATAACATGAAATATATGGCAGAATGAGGGTGAAGCAAAGTAGGAGACATATTATTCTCCCCCAAGGAGTTCAGTCACAAATTTAATGCATTTTTTTAAAAAGTGAGCATCATCAGCATGGAAGCATGTCCTCTGGAATCATGAAGGGGCATATGAATGTTTAGCATATCTGGCACGTAAATATCTTGCAACGCCGGCTACAAAAGTGCCATGCAAATACCTGTTCTCACTTTCAGGTGACATTGTAAATAAGAAGCGAGCAGCATTATCTCCCATAAATGAAAACAAACTTGTTTGGCTTAGCGAGTGGCTGAACAAGAAGTAGGACTGAGTGGACGTGTAGTCTCTAAAGTTTTACATTGTTTGTTACATAACTGCACTCAAACAAAACAAACAAACATCTACATTTGTAAGTTGCACTGTCACCATAAAGAGATTGCACTACAGTACTTGTATGAAGTACATTGAAAAATACTATTTCTTTTGTTTGCCATTTTTACAGTGCAAATATTTGTAATAAAAACCAATATAAAGCAAGCACTGTCTACTTTGACTACTGTATTGTAATTGAAATCAATACATTTGAAAAAAGGAGAAAAACATTCAAAAATATTTAATACATTTCAACTGGTATTCTATTTAACAGTGCGATTTAAAACTGATTAATTTTTTTTAATCGTGATTACATTTGAGTAAATCGTGAGAGTCAGCTGCGATTAAATTGACAGCCCTACCTATTACCTCATCCATCTTGTCTCTCTAATATTCTGGGACCAACATGGATACAACTGCACTATAAAATTGCAAATTATGCATTTTCAACCAACAATGGACAGTATGGCTCTTTATCTCAGCTGAAATCAAACTGATAATTTCCTCCCTAATTCTTAGATAATGCAGGATATTTCTGCAGGTTTTGAAAGTGTTAAAGCTAAACTTTTTTATTAGATTGCTCATTGAGTCAGCATAGGATGCTTCACACAGTGGAACACCAGCCTCTTCTCCTGAGAGAATGGTGGATTGCAACGATACTGTAAATGTTGATTATCATGAGAAGATTTGCATTTTTTCCTCTGGTTAGCATCATCAGGATTTGCACTCTAGTAACTCAGATTTTAGACATGGGGGGGGGGGAGATGCGGGGGGGCTTCCATTAATATGTGCTTAAACCACAGGAAGCTTCTTAAGACAAACTCACTCAGTTTCTGGTTGTGACATGGAACATTTGTTAAACACACACATTTCCTTTACCCCTGACTTCCCACCCAGTGGGGGCAGCTGTAGTATTAGCAGCCATATGGTATTAGTTTCAGACCACTTATCTGTAAAGGATGTACCAGACCTGATAAGAGAACTACAAAAGGCAGCAGCTTTCCGCACAGCAGGATAAACAAATTTGGAAGTATAAAGGGGGATGGGAAGCATTAGTTTTAATGAGGCACAGCCCAAACCACACTGCAAAACCTAATTTTGCTGTGGGGACAAGATTTTAGTCAGACAATTTTCAAAAACTTTGATGCTCAATAAGCAGTAATCTAGCTTTCCTGAAGCTCCTGGTTCGGTTTAAATGAAATAAAATAACTTTCACTTCATGAAGTGATCACACACATTTTATATATTTTTTCATATTCTAGTTTCATATAGCATTGGAGGCACTGTTTAAATACAAGAAATACTGCTAGAAATCCATTTTAAAAAAGAGCCTCCACACTAAAAAAAGCCTGACTGAAGCAAAAGCCCTGATACTGTAGAGCAGTGTAGTAAGTGTTAGCAAACTAGATCCATTTCAAAAGGAAAACAAATGAGATAATTTAGCAAACATTAAAGAGATTGCAACAAAGCACTTCTAATTGCAAATGAGAGGCCAGAAGGAGAAACAGGCAAGGAGGAGCTTGTTGCAAATAGGAAATTTTAAACCATGTGCAGATTTTCCATTTAAAAATAGGTCTTTTCCTGTAATGTATTTGCGGTGGGCCTAAAGTGGCTCGGATCATGTGTTTGCTTTTCAGGAGCATTTATACAGGTAGAGTCATGAAAGGGACACTCAGGCTCTTCGTGGTATACAGCAATGAAAAACAAAACTATAAAAATATAGTTATCTTTTAATACTAAATCACCTGTATCTCATAGCACTTTACAAAGGCAATCATTATCCTCCCCAACTGGCACTGGGGAAACTGAGGCACAGGGTTGAAGTGATTGGCTAGAGGTCACCCAGCAGGCCAGTGACCAAGCCAGGAATAGAACTCAGGTTGTCTGAGTTCCAGTCCTGAGTTCTCATCCACTAGGCCACACTGTCACCTGTAAATAGACCTTAAACATTACAGTTTTGTACATTAAACATACACAGTATTTAACACCTCCGCAAAAGCTGTTCTCAACCCCGATACCTCAGTCTGTTGCAAAACTCATATTTAACAAAAGAACTACATGAAAAATCCCACAAGAACGTTTGAGTTAAGATCTGGACCAAGGAAATAGACCTCCCCATACACACACACACACACACTCTTCAAAGTCCTGCTATGGGCCTCCTCTTAGAAATGCCAATATGCAGAAATCCACCTTCTTCCCCCACATCCTCCTAACCCCTCTGTCATGTCCACCAGAGGGGCAGGTCCCCAGGGTGGGATGTAGGAGTACACAGGTCTTGTTCACAGAACTGGAGGAAATGGCAGATGGAGACCTCCTGCTACGCAGAAAGAAGGGGGAGCCTGTGATCAGCCCCAGCCAGGACTGCAGTAGATAGAGAATTGACCTTATTTCCCAGGGTCTCTAGTTATCCTGACCGAGTGCTCTGGCAGCATGCAGCGGAATGTCCATGTACTAGGCTGAGAGACTCCAGCCTCTGGAAGCTGGTGGTATGGCATTCAGAAGCAGGGCTGGCTCCAGGTACCAGTGAAGGAAGCAGATGCCTGGGGCGGCCAATAGAAAGGGGCGGCAGTCCATCCATTGTTGGGGCGGCACGTCCGGGTCTGCGGCGGCAATTTGGTGGCGGGTCCTTCAGTCCCTCTCTTCCTCTTTGGCAGCAGCTCAATTGCTCTACTCAAATCGGGCTTTTCTCCCCCCTCCCTTTTTTTCTTCGCCGCTTGGGGCAGCAAAAGAGCTGGAGCCAGCCCTGTTCAGAAGTACTGGGCCCCCATAATTCCCATTGATGGCAGTAAGAGGTACAGGTATGCTGCAGCCTCAATCAGACCACAGTCTGGCCCCAATTCAATTGCATATTTGGATGCAAGCCAGAAATTGAAGAGACCGGGGACATCGTCTGAGCCCATGCAAGTTACGCAGCAATGAGGCAGACTCTCAGCTCCCCGGGACACATGAGCATCACCCCAGGGATTGAAGCAATGCAGCTGAACACTGCTAAACTCAGACGTGCAGAGCAGCCAGGACCTCCCACTAATTTTCAGGAGAGCTGAATGTCACAATTCAGGGCAACTGCACACACATTTCCCCTCCATGGTCCAACAAGGGCTCCTGCTCACCCCAAGAGAGGAGATAGCTTGGGAGTATTTCCAGGCTGCACAGTTCCCTGCCTATTCCCCAGCAAGCCAGACTGCCTCAGCGGCCTGCTTTGCCGTCTCCTCAGAGGCTATAAACCAATCACCACACAGCTCTTTATAACCAAGCACATGTATTCTCACCATAAAAGCACTGCAGCGAACACATTAAAAACCTCTACACATGCTAATGAGCTTACCAGAGAGCACCTCAACGCCAAAGCCCTGGCTTCTGTCAGTCCTTCCAACACTTACCTGGAAGGGCTGGGGTCCTCCCTTTGAGCAGCAGGCCCTGTCCGTTTGCTGGGTCAGAAAACAGGCCCCCCGAGTCAGTTTAAACTAAGGGTACGTCTACACTACGGGACTATTCCGAATTTGCATAAACCGGTTTTGTAAAACAGATTTTATAAAATCGAGTGCGCGCGGCCACACTAAACACATTAAATCGGTGGTGTGCGTCCATGGTCCGAGGCTAGCGTCGATTTCTGAAGCGTTGCACTGTGGGTAGCTATCCCGTAGCTATCCCATAGTTCCCGCAGCCTCCCCCGCCCCTTGGCATTTCCGGGTTGAGATCCCAGTGCCTGATGGGGCAAAAATCATTTTCGCGGGTGGTTCTGGGTACAGCCTCACCCCTCCCTCCCTCGCTGACAGCGGCAGACAACCGTTTCGCGCCTTTTTTGCTTGGTGAACCGTGCAGACGCCATAGCACAGCAAGCATGGACCCTGCTCAGCTCCATACCGCAATCGTGGATGTTTTAAACACCTCGCGCACTCTCGTGCAGTATATGCTGAACCAGGACCTTCGAACCGAGGCGAGTAAGAGGCGGATACGGCAGCGCGGCGATGACAGTGATGAGGACGTGGACACAGAATTATCTCAAACCGCGGGCCCCGGCGCTTTGGAGATCCTGATGGTAATGGGGCAGATTCTATCCATTGAACGCCGATTTTGGGCCCGGGAAACAAGCACTGACTGGTGGGACCGCATTGTGTTGCAGGTGTGGGACGATTCCCAGTGGCTGCGAAACTTTCGCATGCGTAAGGGCACTTTCATGGAACTTTGTGACTTGCTTGCCCCTGCCCTGAAACGCCATAATACCAAGATGAGAGCAGCCCTCACAGTAGAGAAGCGAGTGGCGATAGCCCTGTGGAAGCTTGCAACGCCAGACAGCTACCGGTCAGTCGGGAATCAATTTGGAGTTGGAAAATCTACTGTGGGGGCTGCTGTGATGCAAGTAGCCAAAGCAATCACTAAGCTGCTGCTACGAAAGGTTGTGACTCTGGGAAACGTGCAGGCCATAGTGGATGGCTTTGCTGCAATGGGATTCCCTAACTGTGGGGGGGCGATAGATGGAACCCATATCCCTATCTTGGCACCGCAGCACCAGGGCACCCAGTACGTAAACCGGAAGGGGTACTTTTCAATGGTGCTGCAAGCACTGGTGGATCACAAGGGACGTTTCACAAACATCCACGCGGGATGGCCAGGGAGGGTTCATGACGCTCGCGTATTCAGAAGCACTACTCTGTTTAAACGGCTGCAGCAAGGGACTTACTTCCCAGACCAGAAAATAACAGTTGGGGATGTTGAAATGCCTGTCGTTATCCTGGGGGACCCAGCCTACCCCTTGATGCCATGGCTCATGAAGCCATACACAGGCAGCCTGGACAGTGGTCAGGATCTGTTCAATTACAGGCTGAGCAAGTGCAGAATGGTGGTGGAATGTGCATTTGGCCGTTTAAAGGCGCGCTGGCGCACATTACTGACTCGCTCAGACCTCAGCCAAACCAATGTCCCCTATGTTATTGCTGCTTGCTGTATTCTCCACAATCTCTGTGAGAGTAAGGGGGAGACCTTTATGGCGGGGTGGGAGGCTGAGGCAAATCACCTGGCCGCTGATTACGCGCAGCCAGACACCAGGGAGATTAGAAGAGCACACCAGGAAGCGGTGCGCATCAGAGAAGCTTTGAAAACGAGCTTCATCAATGGCCAGGGTACAGTGTGACTGCTGTGTTTGTTGATGAACACCCAACCCCCTTGATTGACTCAGTCCCTGTAAGCAACTCCCCCTCCCCCTTCGAGTACAGCTTACTTATGCAAATAAAGTCACTCTCATTTAAAAAGCATGAATTCTTTATTGATTCATTATAAAAAGAGGGAGAGAAGTAAGGGTGTGCTTTGGGAGGAGGAAAGGAGGGATGGAGAAGGCCATTAAAAAAAAAATTCAGAGTAACGACATCCTTCTGGTTGGGCTGTCCACGGGGGTGGAGTGGGCGGGTGCACGGAGCCTCCCCCCACGCGTTCTTACACGTCTGGGTGAGGAGGCTAAGGAACATGGTGAGGGGGGAGGGTGGTTATACAGGGGCTGCAGCGGCACTCTGTGATCCTGCTGCCGTTCCTGAAGCTCCACAAGACGCCGGAGCATGTCAGTTTGATCACGCAGCAGCCCCAGAGTTGCATCCCGCCACCGCTGATCTTCCTGCCGCAACCGCTGATTTTCCTGCCGGTCTTCCTGCCGCCACCTCTCATCTCGGTTGTCCCTCCTGTCCTCACGTTCACTGGCCTCTTTCCTGTAATTTGAAACCACGTCCTTCCACTCATTCAGATGACCTCTTTCATTGCGTGTAACTTCCATAATATCCGAGAACATCTCATCTCGCGTCTTCTTTTTCCTCCGCCTTATCTGTGCTAGCCTTTGGGATGGAGGAGGGACGCTTGAAAAATTTGCAGCTGCATGAGGGAGATAAATATTTAGAAAGATACATTTTACAGAACAATGGTTATACTCTTTCACAGTGAAAAGCACTATTCACCTTACATAGCACATGTGATTTCCCTACAAGGTCGCATTTTTCATCTTAATAGTGCCTGCTTGCAGCTCTTGGGTTACAGATCTCAGACACAGGTCCAGGCATCAGGATTCAGCTTGCATGCGGCCATGGTAAGCCACTGTCTCAGTGATTTACCCCTCCCCCCCAACGCATGGCTAATACCACGCTAGCTCCCTGCTAATCAACAACCTTCCCCCTCCCCCCCACCCACTGCTTGTCCGGTAGCTTGGGGAAGATCGCCTCGCCGATGACCAAACAGAAAAGATCATCGGCATTTCACTCCTCCCCTCCCCCCGCTTCGCTACGTGCAGGAAAGTGTTTTTTTTAAGCTGCTGCATTCCACGAACCCAGTAGAAAAATGGCCACCCCCTTACTTAAATTCCTGATTTCTAACCAGGTTATCCTGAACGATATCACTTTGCTGAGGATAACAGAACAAGATAAAGAGCGGATGCTTCTTGAATGCCAGCAGTCACCGGGACCATACGCCGCTATGCTTTGCCACGCAATGATACCTGATTACTTGCTACATGCATGGCATGGTAAAGTGTCCTACCATGGTGGGCGGAACAAGGATGCCTTGCCCAGAAACCTTCTGCAAAGGCTTCTGGAGTACCTACAGGAGCGCTTCATCGAGATGTCCCTGGAGGATTTCCTCTCAATCCCCGGACATGTTAACAAACTTTTCTAAGTAACTATACTGTCTGCGAATGCGTCCCAAGTCCTCAGGGCAAATCAATCATTAAAAAAGGCTTGCTTAAAAAACACTGTTTGCTATTTGCAAAGGTACACTCACCAGAGCTCCCTTCCATGGCGTCATTCTCTGGAATAGTTGCTTGTGAGGGCTGGGAGCAGGGTAATTCCGTCAGGGTGATAAAAAGCTCCTGGCTGCTGGGGGTCACGGAGTGCTGTGTGCTCTCTGCGAGGTCTTCCTCTTCTTCTTCCTCTTCATCTTCCCCGTCTGACATGGCAGAGATTACAACCCCCACCTCGGAATCCACGGTCAGGGGTGGGGTACTTGTGGCGCAGCCCCCTAAAATTGCATGCAGGTCATCATAGAAGCGGCATGTTTTTCGACCTGCCCCGGACCTTCCGTTTGCTTCTTTGGTTTTCTGGTAGGCTTGTCTGAGCTCCTTAACTTTCACTCTGCACTGCACGGAGTCCCTGCTGTGGCCTTTATCCGTCATAGCCTTAGAAATTCTTTCAAATACTTTTTCATTTCGTCTTTTGGAACGCAGTTCTGTTAGCACTGAATCCTCTCCCCATATAGCGATCAGATCCATTACCTCCCGAGCGGTCCATGCTGGGGCTCTTTTTCGATTCTCAGGAGACTGCATTGTTAACTGTGCTGATGAGCTGTGCGTGGTCACCTGTGATGATGAGCTCTCCACGCTGTCGAAGCAGGAAATGAATTTCAAAAGTTCGCGGGGCTTTTCCTGTCTACCTGGCCAGTGCATCCGAGTTGAGAATGCTGTCCAGAGCGGTCAGTGGTGCACTGTGGGATAGCTCCCGGAGGCCAATACCGTCGATTGCGGCCACACTAACCCTATTCCGATATGTTAATACCGATATTAGCGCTACTCCTCTCGTCGGGCAGGAGTACAGAAACCGATTTAAAGAGCCATTAAAATCGATATAAGGTGCCTCCTAGTGTGGACGGCTGTGGCGTTAAATCGGTTTTAGGCTCCTAAAACCGATTTAAACGCCTAGTGTAGACCAGGCCTCAGGCTATTCATTCAAGAGTCCTTTCTTTGTCTGTGGATTCTCCAGAGGCCAAGTTTCTACTAGTATACGAGATCCTCCAGCAGGTGATACCTCTCTGGAGATGTTAAAGCCTGTCACCCCCGAACCTGTTCTTAGTTCCCGGAGGGCTGTGGTCACTATCTCCCATGGAATTACATGCAATCCCTGGCACACAATAATACAATACAGTAAGATCTCCTGAAGAAGTTGCCACATCTGTCACACTGACTACCACTGGAACACAGGCCACTTATTCTGGTGTCTAGTAGTGAGTTCACAGCTTGACCCAAGGCAACTGTTTTTGGAAATCTTGGTCACACTGCATAAGAGTGCAGGGTTTAAGAGGCACGTAGGGGATTTTGATACTCAATTCTTATTAAATTTTAAAGGAAACTGGGCGTTCAATTTCTTAGGCAGCTTTGAAAATCTCAGCTCAAGAGGTTTGCAAACTGGATATTCATGAAGGCATTTGCTTATATCTTCTGTAATCACTGTTCAAAAGCAAGTAGGTGCTCAGAAACCATGGTGATGGTGCACTGCCAATATGACATCCTAGAGAGAGACTTTCATCTGTTTCAGTTTACCTGCATTGGTTACACTTGACCTGGCTGAGTCTGTTTTTCCTCATTTATTCTTTTTTTTTATTTTTAGAAGATTGTTGTTGCAGCCTTGGATCTTGGACAGTTGTGTGCAGAGCAGAATGTGATAATTCAGCTTCCACCTTCCAGAATTTCAAGACGATGGTTTAGCTGAGGTTCTGTGCAATTGGACATGGACATTTAAATGGAAAAGTTCTTCTAGGAACCACATTGTTACCTTTATAAAATTGCTGGAAGGCTCTCAACCGAGTTTTACATAAATATCTTTAGTTTAATTTACTGGGGAAGGTAATTAATGCTGGGAAGTCTGACTGCTTGGCAGAATAAGTGGTTCCAGCTAACCAGTCCTAGATCTTATGGTCCATGGAGGAATTTTATCTCATTTGTTCCAAAGGTTAGACCAGCCACTGCAAATTGTTGTTACATACTGTGGGCCAGATTACTGGCATTACAATAACCACAGATCATGTAAGCAGAACAATCAGGATGGCCTTACTAGCTTGCCACAGTCACTGCAACTGGCTCCTGGTCTCCCACTTTGTTTGCTGAGCAGAGGTGGGATTGCCAGCTACCCTGTCACTTTATGCTCTCTGCCTTCCACCCTATCACCAACTCAGTCCCCTTGTGTGTGTCAGTTTCTCCTCTGAAACAGCATCACTGGTTCTCTGTTCAATTGGCTGCACTGGGCAGTTTTAGTCCCTCAAATGCACCCTGCAATCCTTTGCACTGGTGCTTCATATGCCACCCAGGCTCATAGCACATGAGTGGTAAAGCCAAGAACAGAACCCAGGTCTGCTGACTCCCAGGCCTGTGCCTGGGACTTTACCACCTGTTTAGCATGGTTCCAGGGCACCAGTAAAGCCTTATTGCCGGGTAGTAACAACTCAGCTTGGAATAGCAAAGGAAAAGTCCAGCCAACATTGCTGGCTCACTACCTAAAACCAGGAGTGAGCTCGCTGAGGAACTAACTAAACAGAAGGAGCAGGAGAAGGAGCAATAAGTTGGTATTCTGCTTTTTAATAGGATTCCCCTAGCTATGATTCAGCCTTAATTAACTGCCACATTTGCTTTTGGTGTCTTTGGTGCATCACGCCTGACTACACCAGGAAGCTCACCTGAGATTTTGCAGTGATTCTTACAAAGGGTGAAGAGAAAAAACAAACATCCTTAGATTATACAGTGTTTCCAAAAGTGCTTAGTCTTGGTGTGTCTCTGGAAACAGACACTTCCTGCAGCAGCACACCTGGCAGAATCACCTGTGCCAACTTAAGAGTGAGCGAGAAGACAGTCTCTTTGGAGCTCTCAGGTGAGATGTCAGCAAGTTAATGAACATTTCTCTTTGCAGACGCAACTGGCTGTAGGAATCCCTGATAAACTACGCCCCCCCGGTTTTTAACACTGACATTTCCATTGTTTCTTGCAGAGATTCCAGCTGATTGGGATTGCAAACACCGTTGGGACTATTATAGCACCACTGAACAGTCAAAATAATTTGTGCGGTCATAAAACAAAAAACCTCTTATGTTGGACTGCAGTTTGGTAAATGTGTGTTATGTTTGTGTATGGTTTATTCCTTGCAATGAAATTGGCAGGATCTAGGGCACTATAAAGAAGAAATCACAGCAGAATGTACCCACCACTTCAAAAATTATAGCAAGTCAAACATATAAGCATCTTTGGAAGAGTGAAAAGGATCTTCCTTACTGTCTTATCTCATGCACCGGCCACAGAGCCCAAGTACCACAGGCAGCGGCTATCCTGAGGTCTGAACATTTGGAGGGGAAGCAGCTAGCGTGATGATAGGTTATGCAGAAACAAAGGAATAATTGTGGAAATCAGAGAGAGAGTGCTGGCACTAGTTAGGTACTTGCAATCTCCTTGGGACATGGAACAGAAAGTCAGTCCCTCTTTATAGAGGGCCTGACACAAAGGGGTCCTGGTCTAGGACTAGGGGGTTCCTAGGCGCTGACGCAATACAAAAATAATAATTACGTGGTCCTCATCACAGTAGTATCTGACCCCTCACAGTCCCTTTGTGCAACAGGGAAGTGCCATTAAGCCCATTTTACAGATGGGAAACGAAGACCCTCAGTCTCAGTGCATGTCTACACTGCAATCAGAGGTGTGATCGTAGCTCACGTAGGCATACCTGCACTAGCTTTAATGTAGCTAGCATGGCTAAGAATAGCAGTGAAGATATGGCAGCACAGAGTGTGCTAGCCTTCCTGGAATCCCAGGTACATTCTCGTGTTGCTAGCCAGCGCTGGGATCTGTACTTTCGTAGCTTCACCGGCTTTAGATACTAAGATGGATGGATGGTTGGTAGGAAGAAAGCCTCAAAAAGAATAAATGTAAAACCAAAAATGGTTAGTTTAGAAGATCATTAAACTTCTCTAAAGTCCTGACAGTGTCATTATTCACTGTTGATCTCCCCCGATAGTTCTGCATGAGCAGCTCACATGCCTGTGACATAGTGTTTAGCTATTCTATAGCATCAAATGGCTGTGTTCTGTCTGATCCAATCCCTTTCCATCACACAGTGTTCTGTCTGCCCTTCCCCACTGCAAACATATCTAGTGTAGGGTGACCAGACAGCAGGTGTGAAAAATCGGGACGGGGTGGAGTGGGCGGGGGGTAATAGGAGCCTATATAAGAAAAAGACTCAAAAATCGGGACTGTCCCTATAAAATCGGGACATCTGGTCCCCCTAGGCTAGTGTAAGTAGTGATTTTACATACACATCAATACAAGCTGCTTCCTTTTGTTTTCATCCATCCAAGATTGTTTCCCCTGTACTTTTTCATCCCATTTGATTTCCTCTAGGAGGTTCTTTGCATTGCACCTTCATCACAGAACAAGGGAGATTGCTTGCTCCTTAGCATTTCTGTCAACTCATGACAAATGCTTCATGACATTACCAACTCGCTCTGAGCTTTTGAACCCTCCCCCCCCCCCCAAAAAAAAACCCAAAAACAAAAAAAACCCCATCTGACTCAGGCTGTTTTTCTATTTGCTGCATTAGAGCTCTATACATCCTGCTCAAAACTATTATTTGCAAGCTGCAGCCCATCTCTGCTGCTACAGAGTAGAGCTGTACACACAATATTTGCAGACAGAAACTACCTAGTGAGATTTCTTCTTTCTGCAAAGGAGAATGGGAAAAAATAAATCACTTTTTGCTAGTGTAGTTTTGTGTATTTGCATAAGAAGGATCCTTTAGTGAAAACTGTTTGATTTGTGAACACTAAAGCAGTGTTTCACATTGTGGGAGTGCACATTTGCATATATGCGCTTACCTGCATCAATAGTGAATTTTTAATTTGGGTTTTCCTCAAAGCAACACCTCATGAACACAGCTGTAAAGGAGCAGAAAAAGAAATACCATGCGCCTTCTGTGAAGAATCACGGCTACGCACTACAGCCTGGATTTCAGATTGTGTAGCAAGCCACAGAATAAGCCAAGTGTGCAAAAAAATGGTGCTGGGTATTCTGAATAATCAGTGAAGGATCACAGACTGCACGGAGACATTCCACAAACAGCAAGAGTGGGAATTCCTAGCTACCCGTTATGCATCATTCACTCAGCTCTAGTCATGGCCATTACGTGTATTATCTGTCCACATCCCCTCATCCCTCCACTCTCCAAATCTCCAGGAAGCTTCTGGCTCCCTCTCTGTATCCCCTCCCCGCTTTGAAGATCCCTGGGGCACATGAAACCATCCCAGTCCTGCCAGCATGTGCAGGTCAGAGTCCGTGCTGAATCCCAGCACCATCTGGTTCAAATCATTTGCGTACGGGTCACTTACTGCTTCCAGCCTGAAAAGCATTTGGCTGCATCACCTAGAATGTTGTTACATTAACCTGGGAGTCACCACTTAAAGAATTGTTTGCCGCATGAATCCCATCAAGCACAGAATGACTGCTGGTCTCAGAAGGAAGTGGTGTACTGCTGGCTCATTAATTAGTCCCTGGAACCATGATTCCAGCTCATTAATCCCAGGCCTTTACTGGCATGAAAACTATTGGTTTCGATAGAAATTATCCCTCTCCTCCAGAAGACCTAGCAATAGTTACTGGGGCTCTGGTGACACTGCACTGGGGTGGGGGGAGGGGGATGTTCCTCCAGAACAGTCTAAGCCAATGGTTCTCAATCTATTACCATTTTGGGCCGCAGATGCAGCTCTCCGCTTATTACGTGGGCTGCATCCACACAATAGATACACGACCGGTATGGCCCAGAGGACGTCCCATGTGCCAAAGCTGTGCGCTGATTGGGCTGCAAGTGGCCCACAGGATGAGACTCACTAGTCTAAGCTGAGCTCCCATTGAAAATTACAGAAATGCTTTTAATCGGAAAGTAGGCGAATCAGAGCAGAAAGAGTCCTTATCGGAGTCATGTGATAGCCCCAGCTGCCTTCAGCAGGATTAAAAACACATCTTACGCTGGTTTTCACAACCTAGGCATAAATCCTGAAGGTCTTTTTGGCAAGGTCAGGTTTTGGCAGGGGCCACAGATGTTAATGCTCCCCTTGGAGGACGTTGCTTAGAGCACAGGGGTAAGCCCAAAAGACTCCCACTGATTTTGCCAACATTCAGACCAGAGTGCCCATATGTGGCACCAAACCTCAGCTATAGGGTGGGCAGCCCAGAGCCCTCACTTTAAGCTGTGCCAGATGCTACAACTGCACTTAGGAAAAAGTATTTTCTTGCATGTTATTGCCCTGTAAGCTTAAGTCACCCTATGCAATGCAACATCATGCATAAGCTTCAAGGACCTGGTCCTTTGAGACCTCGGTATCATATGCAAAGGTGATGACAACAATACCTTGAATTTCTGCACCGTCTGTCATTGCGAAGACTCCCAGAGTCATTACAAATGTAGTAAATGGATACACCACTACACTGTATGTGAAGGTATAAAAGTTACAGTCGAACCTCAGAGTTACAAACTGATTGGTCAACCACACACCACATTTGGAACTTGAAGTGAGAAATCAGGCAGCAGCAAATATAGTACCATGTTAAATGTAAACTACTAAAAAAATAAAGTTTAAAAAAGATTTGACAAGGTAAGGAAACTGTTTCTGTGCTTGTTTCATTTAAATTAAGATGGTCAAAAGCAGCATTTTTCTTCCGCATAGTGAAGTTTCAAAGCTGTATTAAGTCACTGTTGAGTTGTAAACTTTTGAAAGAACCACCCTAACGTATTGTTCAAAGTTACAAACATTTCAGAATTACAACCAACATCCATTCCTGAGTTGTTCATAACTCTGAGGTTCTGCTGTATTTCACCCACTACTGAAATGCAGCCACTTCTGGTACGGTATGTAGCAGGCAAGAAAGAACAGGAAATAAAGAATCACATGGTGTCTAATTGAAATTGCAGGAGGAATTACCTGGGTTATAACTTGGCCAGGAGAATCACAGAAATGTAGGGCTGGAACTGGAAGGGATCTTGAGCAATCATCAAGTCCAGCCCCCTAGGGTAAACGCCTTCATTTTACATGTCATCCCAAACAGCAGCACCTCTGGCAGCACAGATCCCCGAGATCATGCTGGAGCATTGGGCTCAGCACTGATACAGAGGGAAGAGTGCCACACAGATTATGATGTGGGTCAGAGATTCAAAAAAAGCCTGACGTTAGGAGCCCTCATCCTATTTCCAACAATGACTTAGGAGGCTAAATATCATGGATGTCAATGGGACCAAAAGTTCCATTTTCAAGAGTGACTTAGGAGCCTGGGAGCTTCTGAAGTTTCCACCCACATGACATGCCTTGTATTACATCAGCGCACAAACTGAAATGAGCTAAACACACATTATGAAAATAGCTCTGGAAAACAAAGGATTTTGTGTTTTCCACTGGGCAGCTTCCACTATGGTTTTGCCATTAGGAACAATAAAACGATTTATTTTTTTAAAAGGAGTAGGCAGGTCCGAGACACCCCCAGGACCATGCATTGTGCAGACTCAAAGATAGGCAGAGGCTAACTAATAGAGGTCAATAGAACTGAATTTATCACAAACTTTTTCAAAATTGGCAGCACTTAACAGTACTATTTAATCACTGAGATTTCACAGTGCTGCATTCCCTACAGCGTCTTTCCAATTCACAGCCACACACAACCCAGTGATTTCATCTACTGCTCTGTCTCCCTTGCCAAGTAATTGTGATGAGTGATTATATTGGCAAGGTTTATCCTGGCAAGGTTTTATAACTCTGGGGTACTGGATGTGACCAGCGTTCTCACAGAGTGACAAGAGCGCCGCTGATTTTGCTTATTCATGGCAGGCAGGAGTCTGCTGTGTGTCTGGGAAACCGGAAGGTCAGCAAAGGAGTGATGGGAGCATAAGGGCAGAGGAGACAGACACTTACATTCCACAAAGCCCTGTGGAAACAGATGGATGCTGTTCATGAACAGTGGTCCATCCTCGGGGGCTCAGAGAGACACGCTGCACCTGCCAGGCGACAGTCCCCAGCTATTTTAGAAGTTTAATTTTAGAATAACTATTGTCTGGCTTGTGTTTTCTTGAGCTTCCCCACTCCCTGACTTGGCTGTTATCAAATGAGCATTTCCTGCTACTGACCACACATGCCAGTCAATGTACGTCTGGCATGTGAGCTGGGGATGACAGCTCTTGCTCCCGGCTGCTGGGACCGGGCTGAGCTGGAGGATCCGGGACACAAGAATCACCCCAAAGCACACTGTGGAAGTACTATTTCCCCTGACTCCAAGAGGTGAAAAACCAGCAGTCAGCATTGTTCCTAGGAGGCCAGTCACTGGACTCAGTAACAGGGTCTCCCTACAGGAAGGCTGTCGAGACAATAGATTGGGCTCCGTTACTTCTACTGTGCAAATGGCTGAACCCAGCCTTACTTAATGGCACGTCTCCAGCCTTGAAGCGATGAAGAATTGGGCGTGCACACAGGGCAGAAGCATAATTTGATTTTCATTTTAGGCTAATGAGCTCTAAGGACTAGCATGGGACCCCAGGAGCTCATTTCCTCTGTGAGCACAGACGGACTGGAGTCCATTCCTTTTCTCAGGCAATACGGTAGTTGCCTGCATCTAGCCCATGAAGTGCCATCTTCATCCCAGATAACTCAGAGCAGCCCTTACGTTGAGTGATCCACAGATATTTTCCTTCAGAGTTACCAGACATGTGTTAACATTTCCTATCAGGATAAGCTTGGTGACATTGTAACATGTAATTTACCTGCCCACCCTTGAGACAAAGATCTTGTTAAGTCATGCACGTGCTGTAACAGACAGATATTGCACCATAAAAGGCTACATTACAAGGTGACTTTGCAGGAGGAGATTTGCTGAATTCACTTGCAAACTATCACCATTAACGATCACCATGGTGCCCATGCAATTGCAGCTGGCTAGAAGGCTCTTGCTGTTGGCCCCATGCACTGAACCCCAGTATTCAAGAGGAAGGGTGAGTTGCTCTCAGATGGGCTGCATATGGAGGAGCCCCGGCCTGGCCACACGAAGGGTGTGAGGATCGCTGTTTCTTGTTGGCAAGGCTTTCAGTTCCGCAAGAGGATTGTGGTAGAGGTGGCTTAGAGGTCAGAGCCACTTCAGATACTGAATACACACTGCACTGCCCCATAGCAAGTAAAGACTTTTCAGCCATTGGATAATGGGATCCTAACAGTCCTTGTTAGTACAGAAACAACTGAGGGCCAGACCACGTGCCCCCTGCAGACCCACACACACTCTGCAAAGGGGGGCCAAGCTAAGGTGGCCACTCTCACATTCCCAGAATGCTCTGCCCCCACCAGTGCAGCCTGGAGGGTGAGGTCCCACCAACAGGGGCGGAGCAGCACAGTGGCGCTCCCCTGTCCAATACCAGGGGTAACCTGGTCCGACTTTGTCCGAGTCCCAGTCCCAGTCCCAGTCACCGGACAGGAGATGAACCCTGGAAAAGCAGGGCTGTCGGGTTTAACACCGGATGAGTGGCCTGCCTAGGTTCAGCCCTCACTGCAGCACCACCGCCCCCTGCCTGTGTGATATTCAATATGCTATATGGAGATACACCTATCTCATAGAACTGGAAGGGACCCTGAAAGGTCATCAAGTCCAGCCCCCTGCCTTCACTAGCAGGACCAAGACCTGATTTTGCCCCAGATCCCTAAGTGGCCCCCTCAAGGATTGAACTCACAACCCTGGGTTTAGCAGGCCAGTGCTCAAACCACTGAGCTATCCCTCCTCCCTAGATCCCTGATGGGGTACAGGGTGAGCTAGAGATGCACAGTCCCCCCCTGCCTGCAGCTCTGCAGAAATTAGTCAAAGAGAGTGCAGTCTCAGCCTGTTCTAGGGGACTGGGAAACCGGCAGCAGGGGGTGGGAAGTTCTAGGAACCATAGCCAGTTGCATCTCCATGACTAGGGGACAGGTTTCAGAGCCTTTACTCTGGGGGAGTGGGATGTTCACACATGTGCGTATGCAACTCCTCCCCCTTGTTGGGCCATGTCAGGAGTCCTACATGCAGGGATTCTCACAGAATTCTTCTCCCCTGCAGATCCTCCTGGCTATTCTCTCAGCGGGGATGAGATGGGCCTTAATAATTTAAATGGTTCGAGTACAAAAACAGAAGTCTGGGTCTGGTCTTGCACTTGAAGTCTAGATATCCAGCCAACACAAAGCCTGGAGCTTGGTCACAACAGCAAACCCCAGGGCTCCATAGCTGAAAGGCCATTTATGCACAAATAGATGAATGGGACTTTCAGGAAGCGCTAGAAGGGTTAAGGGCCTCTCGGCATTTCCATTACAAGCCTGAGGGTACAATCTATAACGTAGCCATGAAAACTGGCTTCGTGCTGACACTTCCCAACTATACAAGATTTTTTAAAAAACACAAGTTTTCAAAATTAAAATGTACCGTCAACTTCCCACTGCCAACCTCCATCACCACCAGCTCTCATCTCAGTGGGGACTTTCTGCAGCTTCCCTGTGCTGAGTCCTGCACCTGTTGTGCTTGTGCCCGCTTTCTCACACGCGTGCAAGTGCAACCCCATCACTCCTGTTCCTGTATGAGTGCAGTGGGCCTTCACTCCAGGGTCCTACTCAAACTGACCTGTTTCTAAAACCCTCTGTGGTTTGCTCCAGCGTACCTCATGGAATCCAACTCTTCTCTACCCTCACTAGTCCCCTTGCCCATGCAACCCTGGGGCTAGGCATGCTGGAAAGGAAAGAAAAAGCCATTAACGTTCTCAGTAGATGGAGATTCTGGTTGTCTCCTGAAATGCCCTTGACATTCATTTTTTATTGTAGATCATTAATATTTACATCAATAATAAGGAGAACAGGGATATTGACTGACTATTTTTATGACTCAGTTACTGTATCAATTATAAATTAACGTATTTTTTCCTCAAGTAAAGTACCATACGAGGGCTAAGAGCAAAAGGCAGGTTCCATGTAGAGTCATCATCAAGCACTTGCCCCATACCTGCTCCAGTGGAGGAATTGGGGACCAAGACACCATCCTATCATTTGGGTAGTATGAACAAGGAGCACCCCCCATCACACCTGTGTCTCATGGATAGATAGGAAGCACAAAGAACACTCTCTACCCCTCCAAGCTGGTACAGCGCCTCATCCTTCTCCACAGCTGCTCTGTTTGTAGAGAGCAATCAGTCTGTGACCCGTTGTCTTTAATGCTGCCAGGCTGATGGCTTCTCAATCTGCCCTGGTCTTAAACCATTGAGCAAAAATCTCCCTGTTTCTGATGAAGGTGATGAGGATGGAGTGGTGGTTACCAACCTAGAGAGAATGTCGAAGTGGCAAAGTTGGCTAGATAACTTTGCTATGCACAGTAAGACACACATAGGAGGGTCAAATAGAACTGTCCGGGAAGAAACAAAGCCAACTTACCAATGCTAGGACACAGGGCAGCATGGCCATCTTCTGACTCAGTACAGCACAGCAGAAGCATCATCTCAGGAAACGCTTCTCCAATTTGAATATGGTGTGAAGGTATTGCTTTCTGGGCGCAGCAGCAGGGCACCCGCCTTGCCCCTCTGCAGCAGCATCTGGGAAGGTATCAGAATTATGCACTAGGAAAAGCTGGTGTCAGGGGCACATTACACACTGAATAAGTGTATTGCTTTCCCCTTTAGTTGTTGGACCCCAGGGGGGATAAGAGCCTGGAACTGTTGCCAGCTAATGGAGTGAATCCTTTAGCACATGTGGCAGTGGCCTGTGTGTTTGGTGCTGTACTTCCCACAGCACAGGGCTTTTGTTACAGACACCGCCCAGCACTTGCATTGTGGCTTCCCAGAGTGACCTCTGTGCATCTTGGGGAGAAGGATTCAATGGCTGGAACTAGTGTTGGTTGACTCGGAGACGTGTTCCTAAGGGCCAGGATGATACCTTCCAATCTTCTGCCCTCGCAGTTCTATGAGGGCACTGAGAGTCCTGTGCATGCGAATGTGGCCAGCAAGAGCAGTCAGGAGGCTGTGATGGGAGGGCATTAGGACCGGGGCTAGGCGACAATGATGCTTGGTGTTGGTACTGGGTCCCTTCATCACAACGGGGTACATTAGGGAAGGAGCGGTACAGACCTGTTTACCCTGGGTCTCCAGTCATGCCTTAGCAATTTCTAGTTGCAATCCCCATAAAATGGGCTGAGCCTGGGACTGGGTGTTGGAAAAATTTTAAAGTGTAAAATGAATCAATCCAATAAAATAAACAAGGTACAATAATGGTGTGACAGAGTCCTCCCCTGTGTTCACACCCTACACACTATTGTAATGATCTTTGTACAAAAGTATGACTTGTAAGAGATCATTTGAGAGCTCAATTTGCTGGTCAATATTGTCTTGATAAAATGTGTAGCAACACTGCATGTAAAGTTAAGATTTTCCTTGTAACCATTTCTGACATGCCTCATTACTTCAGCGAGGCATGGTAAGGCACCAGGGTTTCAGGGCATGGGTGACACAGCTGCTCACTAGTCTGGATTATACCACAGTAGGTCACAAATAGACATGTTATAAAAACCTCAACAGAATAGAGCACAATGCATTCACCCTTCTGATACAATTGAGAGAACCAAATATGGAGTCAAATATAGTAAAAATCTTGAGGGAACCAAATATCCCGCAGAATCATTATAGACAGAGATTCCATGCTTGAATAATAAAAAAAGAGTATAGCAGCAAGAATATACTACCAGCCACCTGACCAGGACAGTGATAATCGTGAAATGTTCAGGGAGATTAGAGAGGTTTAAAAAACCCACCTACCACACACAAAAAACAGCCCCACACAAGAAAACCTAATAATGGGGGATTTCAGGTATCCCTATGTTGACTGGGAACACATCACCTCAGGACGGAATGCAGAAATACATTTTCTAGACACCATTAGTGACTGTTTCTTGGAGCAACTAGCCCTGGAAAGCACAAGGGGAAAGGCAAGTCTTGATTCAGTCTTAAGTGGTTCACAGGATCTGGTACAAAGGTGAACACAGCTGAACTGTTTGGCATATTTGATTAGCTTGAAGAATCCTGTACAGCGGGCGGCTTTCTAATATATTCCCTGTATGAAAGTTCATACAGAATATTTAGCATTGGGAAGTAACAGTCCATAACATCAATGTTAGTTACTTAGCATGCAGAGAACAATACCCTGGTGTTCTATTAGCCGAGAGGAAAGCCACCGAGTATCACTCTTAGCATTGTAAATATTCCTTAAGACCACATCTTATTAAATAGAATATTTGTTCTTTATATTAAAAACACATCAACTGATTATTAAAAACATATATTGATGTCTACCAGCTGCGGAATGGCTCCAGGGCTTTATGTAGCTAAACTTTCCACAGCAAGCTCTGTCTGGAGTGCTTTGAGCCTTTTCCAAATGAACCTCCTGAGACAGGTGTACTGATGTTGATATGCAAAGTGAAACTGGATATCCAGATTTCCCCTCACATTAACAAAAACACCACACACATAAAAGCATGACTTCATTTTCCACCGAGAATGTACTGAAGCCACTGGCTAAAAAGGTGGAGACAGGCAGACATGAAAGGCCGGTAGTGTTGTGCCCATCCCCACTGGTAGGATGACATTGTTCTCTGAAGGCCACTTATCACCTTCACTCCTTTTCCTTTTCCACTTCCCAGGCACTTTTCATCTGAGAATCTCAGAGAGTTTTACAAACACACACTCCTTAGACTGAGCTCTCCAGAGCTGGGACAGTCTGCTGTGTTACTGTTCTGAACTATGCCCAGGAAAATGGCATCTTCATCTTTGACTGGAGTTCCTTGGCATTATAATAAATAGTATCTCACAACCCTCCTCCTGGGAGTTTGAGAGCAATTTCATCCCCATTTTACAGACAGGAAAACGGACCGAAGTTATGGGATTTGGCCAGCTTCATCTAGTATGTTGCAGGCAGAACTGGGAATAAAACACAAGGCCTCACTCCCAAACTGTGCTCTAACTAGGGCAGGTCAAATAATTTCCATGATAATGATTTTTGATGGAAGACTGCATTTTTTGAACAAAATGCAATCAAAAAGGCTAAGTTTTCACAAATGTTGGTGTTTTCATCAAAAGACAGAACCCCAAACTTTTCAGTTTTCTGCGCTTGGGGTTTTGTGTCCACAAAAAAAGTAACTCGTCTTAACTAGCTATGTTCCCCCATTCTTTGCGCTGCTTCTACAAAGAAAATATTTGATCAGCATTTAAGAGAAGAAACCCCTTGATGGTGCCCAGTAGCAAAGCAATTGTTTTTATCCATGATTACCTACGGTTCTGTCTCATTGAGGATTACAGTGTGTACATTACTGATCTGAAATTGAATAGTGATACCTCTTCAGGCTCGGTGAACTGAAAACTTAACTTCTCTCATAACCAGGTGGAAGCATAACGCAAGCTGCACCCTGCTACCACTAAGGCTGAATGGTGCCTTTAAAAAAATCTACATGGCAAATATGTACAAGAATGGGTGAGAGTCCAGGTTTGCTCCATCAAGGGAGAAGGTGGCATTTACCTTGTCAGTGTGAGAGAGTGAGTGACACTCACAGACAGTGTTTGCATGCATGGGGTGGAATCATGGCTGAGCCATGCTGAGAACACACCCACTGCTTTCAGGCAGGTTTGTACCTTGCATGGCTCCGCTGTGCCTCCGCTCCTGCTATCTGTGCTACTGTGGCTACACCATTATTTATTCTTGCACTTGCTCTCATCAAGTTAGTACAAGCATGCATACACAAACAGGAAAGATCAGCGTGTGTGTGTGTGTAATCCCTCTCTGTGCTAAGGAGTTGTGTTAATAACCCTAAAAGTTTCATAACATTTTTATGCTATGTATGTTTGCCAAAACAATTTTTGAATTGCTTATAATTTTAATACCAGATTTACTAGTATTTAACCTTCATTGAAGCCTTTTCTGAATCATCGAAATGCAGCCTTTTTGCACTATATTCTTATGCACTTTAAAAAGCTTAAGACGTCTCCGAGTTAGAAGGAAAGTATCTGAGTGACGTATTCTTGTCCTGTCCAGTCCAAAAAGAAATTACCCTTCTGCTCAGGGGCGGCTCCAGGCCCCAGCACGCCAAGCGCGTGCTTGGGGCGGTATGCAGTGGGGGGTGCTCTGCCAGTCGCCGGGAGGGCGGCAGGCGGCTTCAGTGGACCTCCCGATCCACCAGAGCCGCGGGACCAGCGACCGGCAGAGCGCCCCCCGCTGCGTGCCGCCGTGCTTCGGGCGGCAAAATGGCTAGAACCGCCCCTGCTTCTGCTGAGACCAAACGTAGAAAGTTTTTGTCCAAAAGGGAGTGTTTTGAGAAAGCTCTGGAGTTACAAGTGAGTGAAAACAGAGGACGTTAATGGAAGCTGAGTGGCAACTATTTCTCCTTGGGCGTTAAGTCTTGTGAAATGACAGATTTTTGGAACAGCATGTCCTTCCCATACAACCTCAGCATGAAATCCAGTTGGAGTGACAGTTGAAATGCAAAGATAATCACGTTCGATAAGAAATCATAGCACACCTTCTGTCACAGTTACTAGCACCTCAGCCACTGAAGCTGTCTCATGTAGAAGCAGGAGGGGTGTGTTAACTTGAACCAGGACAGAACACATGACAGATAGTATGCATCTTCTATCCACCTAAATAAATGTTAGTTCATTAAAATAGCAAAACGGACCCAGTGACAAAGCCAGAATACTAAATCCTCAGCAAGGTGAAAAGGTCCAAATGTAAACACCATTGCCAAGAACAGGTTGTTCTGGAGTCTGTGTGCTGGGATTTTCCATTATTAATGGGTGGTAAACAGTGGTGTTTGTTGGCAAAGAATCAATTAATGTTTGCTTCCTTAGCTCCGTTCTGCATTAGCCTCAATGTTTTTTATAGAAATTTTTTTTGGTTGTTTTTTTTAAAGGGCAAAAAAGTAAGCTGTATGTTTATTTATTTGGTGGGAAAGAAGCCAACATCCTGAGAATGGCTGTAATTGTGAAAGAGAAACAAGTGAATGCGATATTTAATTGTAGGAGTCTATTGTCCTCTGCACTGCGCTGTTGCCTGAGAGAGCGAGCATGTGCACGTGCGTGGGCTGGGATCGTCAGGGACCACAATCACACTGCCACGCTATCCGCACCAGGGGCTGGTGGGTTCCTAGGCACAACCACCAGGAGGCCAGTGAAATCAGAACACTGATTCTGGGGGTCACACTTGAGAATTGGTCATGTGACTTCCTTGCATATACACTTCTACCCCGATATAACATGACCCGATATAAAGCGAATTCGGATATAATGCGGTAAAGCAGTGCTCCAGGGGGGTAGGGCTGTGCACTCTGGTGGATCAAAGCAAGTTCGATATAATGTGGTTTCACTTATAACACGGTAAGATTTTTTGGCTCCCGGAGACAGCGTTATATCGAGGTAGAGGTGTAGCTAGTCACTGAGAATGAGCAAGCAAAGGCCAAAACCATTGTGTGAATGGCACACAGAGCCGGGAACCTTGTTAAGACCACCGGGAGCCCTGCTAGCTGGACAGGGCTCAAGGAAAAGAACTCTGGGAATTGAATTCTCCACTCTGTTTTACTTTCTTCGTCTTATAAGACACTGTCTGACATTACAGCGCATGCTTTGCCTCAGACCCATCCACTGTCCCTCTGGGAGCATCTTTTCGGTAACAGTTCCTGGGCCTCCGCTTTGCTCAAAGCGGGATCCTGTTGCTCCACTACTCCATTCCTGGGCCCAGGGGGTCAGCATCTGTTTCTTGCTGTGGCTCCTGCAACAGGTCCAAAGGAGCTCGGACTCTGTAGGAGACTTCCCTTCCTGGGAACTAGGCAATCAGCAGACACACACAACAAGCCAGCATCTATTAGTCAGCAGGAATAGAGTGTATAGCAGGGTTGGGCAAACTTTTCAGCCTGAGGGCCACATCTGGGTATGGAAATTGTATGGCGGGAAATGAATGTTCATGAAATTGGGGGTTGAGTGCGGGCTCTGGCTCTGGGGTGTTGCCAGAAATGAGGACTTCAGGGTGCGGGAGGGGGCTCCAAGCTGGGGCAGGGGGGTGGGATGCGAGCTCTGGCTGAAGGTGTGAGCTCTGGGGATGAGGGGTTGCCAGTGGAGGAGGGTGCTCCAGGCTGGGGCAGGGACATGGGAGGGGGTCAGGGGTGCAGGCTCTGGGCGGTGCTTACCTCAAGCAGCTCCCAGAAGCAGCGGCATGTCCCTCCTCCGGCTCTACACGGAGGCGTGGCCAGGTGGCTCTGCGCACTCCCCTGTCTGCAGGTGCCGCCCTTGCAGCTCCCACTGGACATGGTTCCTGGCCAATGGGAGCTGTGGGGGCAGCGTGCGGAGCCCCCTGGCTGCCCCTACGTGTAGGGGGCGGGGGAAAAAGACATGCTGTTGCTTCCGAGAGCCACATTGAGCGAGGCAAGCCCCAGACCCTGCTACCCGGCGGGAGCTCGAGGGCTGGATTAAAACATCTGGAGGGCTGGATGCGGTCCCCGGGCCATAGTTTGCCCACTCCTGGCGTATAGGGATATGGGGCTATAATGGTAAAGAAAAGCCTAGACACAACTGTCACCTACCCGGTCAGTTCCCCTTGCTTGTTTAGGGGATTCCATCTTACTCCCGGCATGGAAGACAGACTGCAAGCCTGCAGCCAGTCGCCCTGGCCCATGGCCCACGGGGAGAGCAATTTTCTTATACAAGCCCCATAACACTTGTGTCCATTGTTTCAGTTCCCAGTCACACTGTGCCCCCTTTCACTGTACTGCCCCCTCACCTCAGTTCAGATGGGGCGGGGGGGGGGGGATTGTGATGGGTAATCGCACATCCATATTCCAAAAAATCCCCTTGGCCAGCAGTCATTCTAAGTTAATGATCTGGTCATTCGTCTCCACTGTCAATAGTTATCTTGGAGATACATGCTGACAGTCCTTGATAGCTCATTCATACCAATCTTGACATTCCCCATTCCCAGTGAGTGTGTCTCTGGATCCAATAGGTGGCAATGTGCAAAGTAGGCAGGTAAACTGAGTCACACTCAATTTTCATAACCATAGTGCAGAAGTTTCCTCACATTTGTCACACAATCGACACTTTGGTGGCAGGTAAGTGATAGGCTGCAGATTTCCTTCTGTGTTTTTCTGCTTCACGAGCATCCCACGCTAAACCCTGGGTTCTTCACTAGAAAGTGCATGTGCGCACTCCAACACAGCCGAGTTATACAGCAACCCCACAGGAGAAAACAAGAGGGAGGCAATTACTCCTCTGTAATTGATTAAAATCCGCCCTGGGCTAGTGTGACTGAGCCAAAGTGATATTGAACCATAAACTCTGCTTACAGCCATACACACCAATTACCCAGAACTTGTGTGGGGGCCACTGCCCGTGCCAGCCCAGCTGGAAGAAAACACTGCACCAGAGATAGTGCTGGCATGTCAAGGCGAATGCAAAGGCTCTATTTGGGCAAGTCACTGGAAGTTTAAGCCTGTGCCCCCTTGGAAATAAGACCTTGGTAATCCATGGGATCTGGGACACTGAATTCATTTCCCTCACAGGGACAAATCAAATAGAAGTTCATTTCGTTACTGGCCAGGGAGCCCGCAGTTATGGATCTTTCTGGGTCCATTTCTTTTTCCTGTTATGCTCAAATTCATGTTTGTGACCCCTACAATGGAACCACTTCCAGGACCCCAGGCAACCTGTGCACTTCTAAGGAGAACCTTCTAAGAAAGCTTAAAGAAAAGAAAAAAAGAGAGACAAGGACATTAAATAGAGTGGGAGGGTGTATGTAGTAGGGTTCTGCCGGGGCTGTGGTACTATGCAATATTTTTATTAATGACTTGATAATGGAATGGAGACCATGCTTATCAAATTTGCAGATGACACCAAGCTGGGAGGCGTTGCAAGTGCTTTGGAGGACAGGATTAGAATTCAAAATGACCTAGACAAATTAGATAATTGGTCTGAAATCAACAAGGTGAAATTCAGTAAGGACAAGTGCAAAGTACTACACTTGGGAAGGTGGGGGAAATCAAATGCACAACTAGAAGCTGGTTGGGTGGTAGTAGTGCTGAAAGATGTAGGGGTTATAGTGGATCACAAATTGAATCAGAGTAAATCTGATGCAGTTGTTAAAAACAAACTATATATTCTGAGACGTATTAACAGGAATGTCATATGTAAGATAAGGGAGATAATTGTCCTGCTCTGCTCAGCAATGGTGAGGCTGCAGCTGGATTACTGTATCCAATTCTGGGTGCCCAGCTTTAGGAGAGATTTGGATAAATTGGAGAGTCCAGAGGAGAGCAATAAAAAATGATGTCAAGTATCAGAGGGGTAGCCGTGTTAGTCTGGATCTGTAAAAGCAGCAAAGAGTCCTGTGGCACCTTATAGACTCAGTGTCGTTCTGGAGCATGAGCTTTCGTGGGTGAATACCCACTTCATCGGATGCATCTGACGAAGTGGGCATTCATCCACAAAAGCTCATGCAATAAAAATGATAAAAGTTTAGAAAACCTGACCTGTGAGGAAAGGTTTAAAAAAAAAAAAAAAGGGTCTGTTTAGTCTTGAGAAAAGCTGTCTGAGGGGGGACTAGGGTGGCCAATTTTCATTGGATGTATTCCTGGAGATTTCATCACGACATAATCTTTAATTAAAGATTAATCTTTAATTCCTGGAGACATCAGGCCAATCCTGGAGAGTTGGCAAGGGGTGGGGATGGGGGACGAAGAGGAAAGAGACCTCATAATAGTCTTCAATATGTTAAGGGCAGTTATAAAAAGGATGGGGATCAATTGTGCTCCATGTTCACTGAAGGTAGAATAAGTAGTAATGGGCTTTATCTGCAGCAAGGGAGATTGAGGTTAGATAATAGGAAAAACTTTCTACCTATAAGGCTAGTTAAGCTCTGGATCAGGCTTCCAAGGGAGGTGGTGGAATCCCTGTGACTGCAGGTTTTTAAGAACAGGCTGGACACAAACCTGTCAGGGACGGTCTAGGTTTACTTGGTCCTGGCTCAGGACAGGCGCCTGGACATGAGGATCTCTTGAGGCCCCTTCCAGGCCTACATTTCTATTAAAGCACCCATAGCAACCAAGTATAGAGTCTACCTACCTAGATACTTCTCTGGCTCCATCAGTATAGTATCCAACACCGGATCACCACCAGTGAAGCCAGGAAATTCATTTTAAGGCTGCAATACTGGGCTTCAGTGCTTTTCTTCCATGGTTTGGTGAACCAATTATCTCCTTTCCCAAGCAACTTGAATCTTGGCGCTATTGGGCAAGCCAAATGCTTCCAAACAGGAGTCAGAAAATATTTGCCTGTGCCCAGATTGACCTGGCAGGGATGGCAGAGAGCTTTATAGTTTCACAAGAGCATTCTAGCCAGTCAATACAGAGTATTAGTCATATGACTACATGACAGCCATTTCTGTCACTCCTCACTCATTCCATACATAAGATATATCCTGATAATCAAAGCAATCTCAGTTCTCATCCATCCAGGCTGCCACACCACACTCATCACCACAGCATCCAAGCGTCCCTCTGTATATTTCTATGACTATGTCGCCCTCTCCCCCTGACTCAGTTCTCCTTTTGTGCCTCTCCATTTCTATGCTGGATCCTGAGTATTTTGCATCAGCCAGATAACAGGCTCCTGAAGAGGAGGACTATAATTTAGACTCAGAGGCTGGGGTATTCACCAATCCCTTCTTTCTTCACACTGATCTGAGCAAAGAGTGAGTCTCTGTCTGAGGCTGGAAATTCCAAGCATGTGACTAAGGGCATGGCTACACTTGCAGATGTAGAGTGCTTTGAGCTAAAGCGGCCTTCGTAGAGCGCAGTAGGGAAAGCGCTGCAGTCTGTCCACACTGACAGCTGCTTGCGCACTGGCGTGGCCACATTTGCAGCGGCATTGGGAGTGGTGCATTATGGGCAGCTATCCCAGCATGCAAGTGACTGCAACATGCTTTTAAAATGGGAGGGGTGGGGTGGAGCGTGACAGGGAGTGTGTTGTGTGTATGTGGGGGGAAGAGAGAGTGAATTTTTTCGGAGATGAGAGCATGTCAGCATGCTGTCTTGTAAATTCAGACAGCAGCACCTCCCCCCCCCAGCATTCCACAGCAACAGCTTATGTTCTTATGTTCTTAACAGCTTGCATGCCGGCTGTCAGAAACGGAGCTTTGAAAGGGCATTTCCGCATTCCTAAAGGAGTTCAAAACAATGACAAGAGTGGCCACTTGACTTAAGGGGATTATGGGACATTTCTGGAGGCTGATCACAGTGTAGTAACGCAACACCTCATTCACACTGATGCCCGAGCATTGTAGCCAAGGCGCAGCAAACGTTATTCCTCTCGCCAAGGTGGAATACCAGCAGCGGTAGCCGTGGAGTCAGAGCGCTCTACGTGCCTTGCCAGTGTGGATGGGGAGCAACCTAGTGCACCGGGACTCCTTTATTGTGCACTAACTCGCAAGTGTAGCCAAGGCCTTAGGAGCCTGTTGGCCCCTGGGTGGGGAAGCTAATCCTGGCATCCCCCCCTCCCCGCCCCCCCTACCCCCCATGAGCGAATACGTCCTCTGTGTCATTCTAATGAATTCATTACAGAAAGGATTTTTGGGAGTGCAGCTTGAACACTCTCCCTGGGCTGGGACTTGGCAGGTGAGGTTACTCAATACCTATTATTCTTATGCTGGTTGTAGGCCACAAAGGCATTACTGGCATTGATTTTATCATTTCCTATTCCTTACACACTGTGTCTGTGATTAAACGCAACACTCAGCTTCCATTTTAAGGATAAGAGATTCATATTTTTGTCCTGGTAACCAGGTACAATGCTGTGATTTGTAGGTCACCTTTACAGGGGAGAGGGGCATGTACATTGCAAATGACATTAGATTTGTATGGAGGGAAGGGGAGAGGGGAGTTACTTGCCTAAACAAACAGACCAGTCCTCCCATCTCCCAAACAGATCATTCAAACACGTTGTGTGGCCTACATGTAATTGACAACACAAACCCCAAAGAAGTCAGATTTCAAGATGGTTTATTTCTAGCATTGCTATTGCTTTTAAATATACTCACATTACAAATGGCGCATACACAAGCGAGCTGTGCTTAGAAGAGAGGTTACCGGGCTGGGCTTTTTCACATACAGAATGCAACCACTGCCTCTTGCATGAAAAACTGGGACACTGATTGCAAGGTGTATAATACATATCTATGTAATGCAGCACCAACAAGCCCAGCATACACAATAGGGGTTGTTGTTTTGTTAAATGCAGAGCTATGTATTTAGATATTTCAAATACTGTAAAGATAGATTGGTTTTAGTAACTTTTAAAAGCTCTCCGATTTCAAATACTGAACACTGGTTTGGCTATTGAAAAAACAAAGTCACAAAGACATTATTTATAAGTAGAAGGGAAAAACCACCATTTGCCAGGGTGGCATTTATGCTGATCCCCAAGTAGAGCTAACTTATTTCAGAAACATGTTGCTAGAATGGGGGACACTGGTGACATCTCTCTCTGTGCTGGTTTTGGACCAGAGGAAGGTTTACTGTGGGTTTGGATCTGCCCTTTGCTGAGGATGCAGGTTTCTGACAGTTTGTTTGAATTCCACAGAGGGATTTTTAGTCTGCTAACATTTGGTCTAGTACAAAAGAGAGGGCAGATTTGATCTACACCTATTAATAAGCAGCTGGCCGGGGGAAGCTTCCCCCAAGACCAATCCATGCTTGGCCTTTTAATAGGAGAGGAGGCGGCCCTCTTCACATTGCATCCGATTTGGGAAAACATCATGCCACAGACACGAGTAATCCCCAGACGGTGTGTCCAGCCACTGGCACCCAAGGGCCAGGCTGTTTGATTCTTAGGGTACGTCTACACTACAAGACTATTTCGAATCTACTTAATTCGAATTTGTGGAATCGACCTTATGAAGTCGAATTTGTGTATCCACACTAATTCAACTGTCTGAGTCCACAGTAACGGGGCCAGCGTCGACTTTGGAAGCGGTGCACTGTGGGAAGCTATCCTACAGTTCCCGCAGTCCCCGCTGCCCATTGGAATGCTGGGTAGAGCCCCCAATGCCTGCTGGGGGAAAAAATGTGTCGAGGGTGGTTTTGGGTAACTGTCATCATTCAACCGTCACTCCCGCCCTCTCTCCTTGAAAGCGCCGGCGGGAAATCTGTTCGCGCCCTTCTCTGGTCGGTTACAGCTCGGACGCCACAGCACTGCGAGCATGGAGCCTGCTGCGATCATCGCTGCACTTATGGCCATTGTCAACTCCTCGCACCTTATCGTCCACCTCTTCCACAGTCAGCTGCTGAGAAATCAGGCGAGGAGGCTCCGGCAGCGCGGTGAGGACAGGAAGTCACAGAGTGGCGCAGACCTCTCACAAAGCAGGGTACGCCGCGCAGTGGAGATCATGGTGGCAATGGGTCAAGTTCATGGTGTGGAACGGCGATTCTGGGCCTGGGAAACAAGCACGGACTGGTGGGACCGCATAGTGCTGCAGGTCTGGGATGAATCACAGTGGCTGCGAAACTTCAGGATGCGTAAGGGCACTTTCCTTGAACTCTGACTTGCTGTCCCCTGCCCTGAAGCGCCAGGTCACCCAGATGCGAGCAGCCCTGAGTGTGCAGAAGCGAGTGGCCATAGCCCTCTGGAAACTTGCAACGCCAGACAGCTACCGGTCAGTAGCGAACCACTTTGGCGTGGGCAAATCTACCGTAGGGCTTGCTGTGATTCAAGTAGCCCACGCAATCGTTGAGCAACTGCTCTCAAAGGTAGTGACCCTGGGAAACGTCCAGGTCGTCAGAGATGGCTTCGGCGCGATGGGATTCCCAAACTGCGGTGGGGCTATAGATGGGACTCACATCCCTATCCTGGGACCGGCCCACCAGGCCAGTGAGTACATTAACCGAAAGGGCTACTTTTCTATGGTGCTGCAAGCACTGGTGGACCATAGGGGACGTTTTACCAACATCTACGTCGGGTGGCCGGGCAAGGTTCATGACGCGCGTGTGTTCAGGAACTCTGGTCTGTTTAAACGCCTCCAGGCAGGTAGTTTCTTCCCGGACCACAAAATAATGGTTGGGGGATGTGCAGATGCCTACAGTGATCCTCGGGGACCCAGCCTACCCGCTAATGCCCTGGCTCATGAAGCCCTATACAGGCGCCTTGGACAGTGAGAAGGAACTCTTCAACTACCGGCTGAGCAAGTGCAGAATGGTGGTGGAGTGTGCTTTCGGACGTCTCAAGGGGAGATGACAGAGCTTACTGACTCACTTGGACCTCAGCGAAAAAAATATCCCCGTTGTTATTGCTGCTTGCTGTGTGCTCCACAATCTCTGTGAGAGCAAGGGGGAGACCTTTATGGCGGGATGGGAGGTTGAGGCAAATCGCCTGGCTGCTGATTACGCTCAGCCAGACAGCCGTGCCGATAGAAGATCCCAGCGGGAAGCGCTGTGCATCCGGGAGGCTTTGAAAGCTAGGTTCCTCGGAGAGCAGAGTAACCTATGACTCTCCAGTTGATTTACAGAGAAGCTGAACCTGAGCCTGTTTCAGTGACTGTTGACTTCGATCTGCGGTTACATACCCCGTTCTCCAGGTTTCCCCCCTTCCAACACACGTTTTAAAATAAATTTAATGGAACACTGATTATTAACAAAGTTTTCTTTAATTATGAATTCCTGTTCAAGGGTTGAAACATGGACGCAGACTGTGGTGGGTACGGTGTGCACTGATGTACAGACCGCTTCTACACTAGAGGAATGACAGGCTCCTGCTCCTACAGCGGTCTCTGGGGGGAGGACGGTTGCAGGTGGGTTTGCAGGAAGGGGTGAGGGGTGCCGTCTTTGGGACGGAGTTTGGATGCAGGCTCTGGGCTGGGGGTTGGGGCGTAGGAAGGGGTGAGGGGTGTGTGGGAAGGGTGAGTATGTGTCCGTGGATGAGGGCTCTTGCTGGGGCTCAGGGCATCGGAGAGGTTCATGGATAGGGTGGAAGGGCATGGTAAGGGCAGCCTGCCTTGCCATTTGTGGATGGCAGGCACTAGGACCCTGGGGCAGCATACACCTCACAGACTGACCCGGGGCAGCATACACCTCACAGACTGACCCTGGTGCCTAGTGACTGCAGTCTGTGTGTGTCCTGCTGTTGATCCTGCC
This sequence comes from Mauremys mutica, assembly GCF_020497125.1. Taxonomy (NCBI): domain Eukaryota; kingdom Metazoa; phylum Chordata; order Testudines; family Geoemydidae; genus Mauremys; species Mauremys mutica. The sequence continues at coordinate 131,713,423 of NC_059073.1, read as the reverse complement.
CCCAAGTCTGTACCCTGGTAATGGAGGCTGTCCTATACAATTAAAAAACCCCTCCCCGCCCCTTCACACAAAGTCTTCTGACAAGGAAAACGTGACGGAAACAGTGAATAACAACAAACTACTCTTAATACTCAACTACACAGTGGGGGGATGAAACTTGGATTTGGGACTGGGTGATCCAGGAAGGGAAGCACTTCTCAAAATGTATGGCATGAGAGCTGTTTGGTACATGAGCGCTCTGCTGGGGTGGAGTGACAGTTTTCACGGCCCCTAGCGCCCCTCCTTCTTGTGATTTTGGGTGAGGGGGGGACAGGACTATGTGGCGGGGGAGGGCGGTTGCAGATACAGTTCAGGGGGGCTCTCTGCTCCTGCCTGCGGTCCTGCAGAACATCTACAAGGCGCCGGAGCGTGTCCGTTTGCTCCCTCATTAGCCCAAGCAGCGTTTGAGTCGCCTGCTGGTCTTCCTGCCGCCACCTGTCCTCCCGTTCGCTGTGTGAGCGCTGGTGCTGACATAGGGTCTCCCTCCACTGTCTCTGCTCGGCCGCCTCGGCTCTGGAGCAAGCCATCAGTTCCGAGAACATGTCGTCCCTAGTCTTTTTCTTTCGCCGCCTAATCTGCGCCAGCCTCTGTGAGGGGGAAGCCGGGGCAGTTCGTGAAAGAGCCGCAGCTGTGTGATGGGAAAAAGGAAGTGATTTCCTTGAAAAGATACATGTTTGCGAACACTGAACACAGTCTAGTCAGTTTCTGAGAACAAGACCATACAGGGCACCTAGTCTCACGAGCTCTCAGGACAAGTTCGAGATTTTGGAATACGCTTTCATTGGCTGCGGTCGTGCACAGGAGATCGGACAAGCGGGGCGGTACAGCTGAATCCGTGTAGCAGCCAGGCCTGGTAAGCACTACACTATAGGCTGCTTAACAGTTAATGGATAGCTGTGCCCTCCCGCTGAAGGCAATCTGAAAAGCATAAAGTCTGACCCTGTTCCAGCCCCTCGCGGCTGTGCCCGGGAAAGATCACTGTATGCTTTTCCTCTGCGGCCTCCAACACGTGGCTGTTAAACGAAGGTCATTGCTATGCAAAGTAAAAGTCAAGCATTCACAATAGTAACAGTACACTAATTGCCCTAATTAGATGCAGCAGTCGCCGAACAAGATTACCCTGAGGCGGGTCACTCGGAGAGAGAGAGAGAGAGGATGCTGCGAGAATCCCTGCACAGACCAGGACCGTACGCTGCCATGCTGGTGGAGGCAATGATTCCGCTGTACATTAGGATGGCCTGGCGCGGAAGAGTGTGCTTCCACGGAGCACCAAATAAGGCACCTCTCCCCAGGAACCTCCTGCGGAGACTTTTCGAGCTGCTCTACGAGAGCTTCGTGGAAGTGTCCCAGGAGGATTTCTGTTCCATCCCTATATGTGTGGACCTTCTTTTTATATAGTTTTATATGGAAAAGTTTTTATATAGTTTTTATATATTTTTTATTCCTGTTTTTTAAAAAATAAATGTTTCCATGTTTATAGCACTTACCGACTGATCCTTCCCCTGATTCTGAGTCCGGGTTAATGGCCGGAGGGTTGGGGAGGGTTGGTAGCGGATCTCTGTGAGGGTGATGAAGAGATCCTGGCTGTCGGGGAAAGCGGTATTATAAGCGCTGTCGCCTGCGTCGTCCTCCACAAACCCTTCCTCATCTTCCCCATCGGCGAACATCGCCGAGGAACTGCCCGTCGACACTATGCCATCCTCAGAGTCCATGGTCACTGGTGGGGCAGTGGTGGCAGACCCACCTAGAATGGCATGCAGTGCCTCGTAGAAGCGGCATGTCTGGGGCTGGGCTCCGGAGCGTCTGTTTGCCACTCTGACTTTTTGGTAGCCTTGTCTCAGGTCCTTGATTTTCACGCGGCACTGCGTTGTATCCCGGCTGTATCCTCTGAGTGCCATGGCTTTGGAGACTCTCTCGTAGGTCTTTGCATTCCGTTTGTTGGAGCGCAGCTCCGAAAGCACAGACTCATCGCCCCACACAGCGATCAGATCCAGGACTTCCCGGTCTGTCCATGCTGGGGACCTCTTTCTATTCTGGGATTGCATGGACTCCTCTGCTGGAGAGCTCTGCATCGTTGCAGGTGCTGCTGAGCTCGCCCCGATGTCCAACCAGGACATCAGATTCAAAGTGCCCAGACAGGAAAAGGAATTCAAATTTTCCCGGGTCGTTTCCTGTGTGGCTGGTTAGAGAATCCAAGCTCGGACTGCTGTCCAGAGCGTCAACAGAGTGGTGCACTGTGGGATAGCTCCCGGAGCTACTAAGTTCGATTTGCATCCACACATAGCCTAATTCGAGATAGCCATGTCGAATTTAGCGCTACTCCCCTCGTCAGGGTGGAGTACAGAATTCGAACTAAAGAGCCCTCTAGGTCGAATTAAACAGCTTCCTGGTGTGGACGGTTGAGCGGTTAATTCGAATTAACGCTGCTAAATTCGATTTAAAGTCCTAGTGTAGACCAGGCCTTAGAAACATAGTGGGTTGAGTCACTCCAGGGATCTAGCAGTAGGTAGCATTACTCAGTGCCAGTCTCATGAAGAATCTGACTGTGCCGAGCTTCTGGTGGGAGAAATCACTGTGTGGCGGCTGCTTCCAGTTGTCATGAGCAGACGGACACTCAGTCCTACACAGCTGTACCTTGCTGATCCCAAGGGCTCTCCCAGGTTTAGAAGCTTTAGCCCACCCTGAAAAGAAACGCTCAGTGCCTGACATGCCTGTTTTGTTTCAGAGAAAAGAGACTTCCAGGCATTTTGGAACATGCTTTCTGTTTTGGCACAAGAGCAAGGACACCGTGTTATATTATAAAACTGGGATTTATGAGGATCGGAACCCAGAGTGGTTGGGGCAAGTCTATCAATCCCAAGTAAAGTGGACAAAGATGACAAATCCTGGGGGAGATGGCTTCTGACCCACCTGGCATGTTAGTTCATTGGCCTAGTAGATACATTGAGGAAATGGAAGTCACAAGGAACCTCTTGGTTCCAATTCCAGCTCTGCCACTGCCCCACTGTCTGATCTGTATCAGGACAAGTGACTGCTCTGTGCCTCAGTTTCCCCATCTGTAGCATGGGATAGGATACTGCACTCCTTCACTTGTGTGTTGGGAAGTTTTAATTTATTCATATGTGTAAAATGCTGACACCTTCAAATGGAAAGTGCTACAAAAGTGCCAAGTCATTTCATTATTGTCGTCATCCTAGGATTCATCCTGCACGTGTACTTCTACGGCTGTTGGAGTCTAGGAATGCCCTACAGGGTCAATTCTCTAGCTTTACCTCATTTTAAGCGTTGTGAGCAATTCACTGACTGTCAGCTGGTCTGTGATAATGGGTGAGCCCCTCTGCAGATAACAGGCTTCTATAGACATGCACTGACTGCCCGACAGATCCTTTGAGCGCTAGAATTCACTGTTACAAGTATTAGTTGCTGAGTCCTCAGCAAGAAGTGGAAGGGAAAAGCCAAAGCTAGGTTATTTGAAGTATGAAACCAGCAAGTCTTCAGTAATGACAGCATGACATCTGTGTGACTTTGCCTCCTTTGCTGTTTTCAGAGCTCGCAAGTGCTTACTATTAGGACACCATATGGCAACATCGACAGGAGACTAGTTTTAAGGAAGAGCTGATTTGTGATTTCTAGGAGATTGAATCATTCTCTGTGCAAATGATTCAATAGTTTGGTTTAGGGAACTCTCAAGGTCACATCAGCTCAGGCTGGAATATTTCACAGACTTTGCTGATTAATAGTGTCCTGCTCATCAACTGTGCTTCACTGTCCAATGGGCACAATCAGCTGAAAAGCCATCCTTTAGCCCTGTCCTGACTGAGTAAATATAGACGGCCTCTCCCACGTGAGAGCTGCTCTCTGCTATATTTCTAACCACCCTTCCTGCCAGTACTGTATACAGAAGGACTGGGTGGTTAACTTCAATTGAGTGTTTATGGGATAAGCCACAGGAGCCTAATGCAATACTCCTGTACAGATTCGACGTGACGGCCCCAGTCCTACACCTCGCTCGGCACAGACGCGCCGCTATGCCAAGAAGGAGCTGCACTGGTGTAATGACACAAATCCAGCCACACACAACTCACCGCAGGGTCTGGGCTGGGCTTTTGTGCAGGTCTTTGTGGTTCAGCATCTGGGAGAAGAATACTAAGTCAATGGCAATGAACATTTCTGAGGTTTCAATTTGGGGCTGTTTTATCAATATCACCTCGAGCTGAGAGTTCCCTTTAATGCACTAAGCCATGAACAATTACAAATCTCTATCGAGAAGTGAAGGCATGTATGACACATTGTGGTAATTTAGAGGTATAATCTCAGCCGGCACAGGCCAGGCCTCTCCAATTGCAGGTGCAGTTTACACCTGTGGAATGAGCTTCAAGCATAGATCTGAGAAGTCTGGGCCTCTAATTACCTTCAACTAGAGACCCAAAGATCAGGATGCAAATACCATAGGTGAGAGACACACCCTGGTGACTGTTTACTCCAAAACACATGGCACTACCAAGAGCACCACACACATTGTTGGCTGCACATTTTGCATGACCACACAGAGGTGGCAATATATCTGTACAGATCCCACACTAGGGCCCAATCCTGCCATTTGTTTTGCACAGGTGTACTCATCTTGTATGCCTTAGGAATGTGAAATAAAGAAAGGAGAAAGTTACACAAGTGCTGTGAACAGTTATATTTTCTACATCCACCAGTACAAATACTAACTTACTTGATTGGCCTAAGTGTATGTTACTGAATAAAACAGAAAAGAGAATTAAGGCTATTTGGCTGGCAGCACCATAACTGTGACCCCAGCGCTGCCTTCACTTAAGAGGCAGAGAAAGATGGAGGAGGATGCCTTTTTGAACTAGATTTTCACCTTTTTTGCTCTTCAGGATGGAAATGCTCAAAAAGAAGCCCTAAAAATCATTCTAATACCAGCTAAAGAAACACACCAACAGGGAGATTTTCAAAGGTATGAGGGGCTTGACTGCCCATCATAATGGCTCCTCCACCAACTCCCACCCCTTGCTCAAGGGCATGACCAGAACATAGGGGGCATGCATGACCATGGGTTCCTTATGCTCAGGTGCTCCCTGGTTGTGAAATTGGCCTCTTGAGGCTGTTGGCAGGCTCTGGGGCTGGTCTGATTAAAGCAGAGGGATCAGCCTAACACAGCCTACCGTGGATCAAAGGATTGCAAAGGCCACTTTCTTCCCATGCTGTGTGATAGTTGTACATAGCACAGCAGAGGCTCATATGGGGAATTTGAACACCTATAGAACTCAGGACAAGCTTCCCCTCACTCAGCGTGTTGCATCTTACTGTAGAGGCTGCTCCTATTCCAGGATAACAGCCTACCACTGCTCATAGGCGGCAGGTTTGTATAATTTTTGGTGGGGCCCAAAATGGTGGTGACCCCCCGCTCCCGCCCTGTAAGCCGATATAAAATGAAGCTACAATGCATCAGTGCCACAAGATTACAAGGGTCAATTAAAAGTGGAAAGTCAGAAGCAGCACTTGCCTACTTCAATATACAGTATTATATTTTGTTGCGATGAAGTGGGAATGTCCTTAATATTTTCTCTGAATACTGTGTGGGTGCCTCAGTTTCCCCTGCAAGATGCCAACTGAAGGTGTTGGGGACAAAGATCAGGTGGCCTCCTTGTCCGGAAGAGACACAGAGGCCAGAGGAGGGAGTGTCAGTTTGGAGCTGGCTGGGGAAATGGGGAGAGACCCAGAACTTGGTTCTGGGCTCCCCACCCCCCAAGATGGACCTGACAGAGGGGTTCTGTTTTCTGTACCTACAAGCTCTGTTTAAACTGTGTTCCCGTCATCTAATAAACCTTCTGTTTTACAGTCTGGCTGAGAGTCACATCTGACTGCAGAGTTGGGGTGCAGGGACCTCTGGTTGCCCCAGGACCAGCCTGGGCAGACTCGCTGTGGAAAGTGCATGACGTGGAAGGGCATGCTGAATGCTCTGAGGTCAGACCCAGGAAGGTGTAAGCTTCTTGCCCTGGAGACAGTCTGCTCCGAGAGAGGAGGCTCCCCCAGAGTCCTGACTGGCTTTGTATGGAGTTGTTCCAAAGCATCACAGCATCCCCTTCCACACCGTGCACTTCCCAGAAGTCCGCACAGGCACTGACACTCCCTCCTCCGGCCTTTGTCTCTTTTCCAGGCATTAGGAGGCCACCCGATCTCTCTGTTCTCCAACACCTTCAGTTGGCACCTTGCAGGGGAAACTGATTTGGGAGAAATGAAGTAAAAGCTGCCCAAACCGAGCTTGAGCACACCTGAATTTTGAGGTGTTCAAATCTGGAAGGCAGGTGCTGGGGGTGGGAGAGGGCTGTGGGCTCCATGGGGCAGCAAATGTCTGGAGCTGCATGGAGCCAGACACGCTGGTCTGAGTGGCACAGTAAGCGGTTTGGGGGTTGGAGAAAGGGTAGGGAGTTCCGGGGGGCAGTCAAGGGACAAGGAGCAGGGGGGGTTGGATGGGGCAGAGGTTCGGAGGGGCAGTGAGGGGACAGGCAGCAATTGGATAGGCATGGGAGTCCAGGAGGTTTATCAGGGGACAGGTAGAGGGGTTCAGGGGGGAAGTTGGGTGGGGTCTCAGGAGGGGGCAGTTGGGGACAAGGAGAAGGGAGGCTTAGATAGGGGCTGGGGTACCAAGGGGCAGTTAGGGGCAGGGGGTCTCAGGAGGGGGTAATCGGGGGACAAGGACCAGTGGTGCTTAGATAGGGGGTGGAGGTCTTGGGGGGCAGTTGGGGCAAAGGTCTGGGGAGGGGGCAATCAGCAGCCAGGGGCTGGGATTGAAAGGGCTCTGGGCTGCTGGCAGCTGCGGGGAGCCCTGAGCCCTTTAAATCCCAGCCGCCTCCCCGGCTGGGATTCAAAGGGCTCTGGGCTCCCCGCGCTTGCAGGCAGCCCAGAGCCCTCTGACTCCCGGCCGCGGCTGGGATTTAAAAGGCTCTGGGCTCCCCGCGGCTGTAGGCAGCCCAGAGCCTCTGATTCCCGGCCGCGGCTGGGATTTAAAAGGCTCTGGGCTCCCCGCGGCTGCAGGCAGCCCAGAGCCTCTGACTCCCGGCCGCGGCTTGGATTTAAAAGGCTCTGGGCTCCCCGCACTTGCAGGCAGCCCAGAGCCCTGTGACTCCCGGCCGCGGCTGGGATTTAAAAGGCTCTGGGCTCCCCGCGGCTGCAGGCAGCCCAGAGCCTCTGACTCCCGGCCGCAGTTGGGATTTAAAAGGCTCTGGGCTCCCCGCACTTGCAGGCAGCCCAGAGCCTTCTGACTCCCGGCCGCGGCTGGGATTTAAAAGGCTCTGGGCTCCCCGCGGCTGCAGGCAGCCCAGAGCCTCTGACTCCCGGCCGCGGCTGGGATTTAAAAGGCTCTGGGCTCCCCGCACTTGCAGGCAGCCCAGAGCCCTGTGACTCCCGGCCGCGGCTGGGATTTAAAAGGCTCTGGGCTCCCCGCGGCTGCAGGCAGCCCAGAGCCTCTGACTCCCGGCCGCAGCTGGGATTTAAAAGGCTCTGGGCTCCCCGCACTTGCAGGCAGCCCAGAGCCCTCTGACTCCCGGCCGCGGCTGGGATTTAAAAGGGGCGAAACCTAGCTCCAACTATTGGTGGAGCAGAGCCCCTGACTGTAAATATTCCTGGGGCTAAAGCCCCAGGAGCCCATATAAGTTGGCGCCCATGCCACTGTTACCAGCTAAGGATTGCTCTGTTAGCTCAAGTAGTATTGAAGGCACATTTAAGGTACTAGGCTCTGATCCCATTTTGGGGGGGGGGGGGGGTTGGCATTACAAGCCATATATAATAATTGAAGGTTATCTTGTATGCGTGTCATCTTGTGTCAAAGGGGTGGGATGCAACTTCATAATATTGTCTCTTCAACATTACCGCTGAATATGCCAATGTGATAATGGGCAGGTTGCCAAACTACTCAATTATGTAGAAGATTGTCTCAAGTAATCACCCATAACCAACTTGTAAGGGGTTTTTGCTTAGATGGATGCAGTCTCCACCTCCAGCAGTGAGAAACAGATAAAATATTGTCCCAACTAAGAGACCGAAAGAGTTATTTGAAATACTGTTATATCTCCTGACAAAAATTAGGGCTTTTTGCAAGAATTCAGTGTGTACTCACAAAACCTCACAGTTGTAAAATATTCAATTTAAACTCACCCAGTTACTTACATTTTCCATGCTAACAACTATGATTATATAAATGCATTTTAATCCTGGAGCAAAACATACATCCTACGTCTTTGCTTTGTGCTATTACTCCAGCCACTTTCTTTATAACGAATATTCATGGGTGTTTATTGGTGTTTTTTTGTATTTAATCTTCTATTCTTCTTTGACCCATACAGTACACAAAAGGCAGTTTCAGGAGCTGCAGACTGTGATTTAAGATCAGCCACAGTGAGTCTATTCTTATGGAACTGATGTGATTGAAAGCCCATAATTCACCACACTGGGTGTCTCTGCTCATGAAGTTGTAAGCAGTTCTTTTTTAAAATCTTGTCACTTTTAATATTTATGCATTAGATACATGAACAATGCCTACCCGGGCTTTCAGCTCACTCCCCTGCTTCAAGCAACTTGCACAGCAAATGAGATTTTGGGGTAGAAGGTTAACAGTGACCGCCTTTATATTCTTATCCAGGGTGCTCTTTCCGAGTGGAACGTGGGGGAATGCTCACCAATAGCTGCTTCTTTCCAGTACAAGAACTGGGATCCTGTTGGAAATCTTGGCTGCCCCTTCACTAATTCTCCCTTACCCCGGGCTGATCACTCCCGAAGGGAAACTGCACTGCCTGCTTTGTTCACAGCATGGAATTAAGAAAAGAGAAACACCTTTGTTCCATCTCCATATGTGCATTATTAACTATGTTCTTTGGTCTCCAGGTAGGAGAGCATGTTTAAAATTTACTTACACTCGTCTAGAGAGCGGAGTAGGTTTAGAGCTAGGACGAACACTGGAAGTGCTAATTTGCTCCACCTCCTCCAAGCCCTTGCTAGCCCAGAGACTCTGCTTTTCCTGTCACTCCTTTTCTACCAGAGAAATACAATAGCACTCAGAAGACTCACAATGGTGCTGGCACTAACACGCTCTCCCCCCACTTCTGTATTCCCTCCTTTCATCTCTTCTTCTGGTTCCCTATCGTTTTCTTGCTAGGCAGCGTAGCAAGGAAGTTTATATAGGAGGAGGGAAGGCCAGCCAGTGTACATCAGCTCACCCTCCAGGCCTCAGGGTCTGATTACAAGACTGGGAGCTCCATAGCCCTAATCCCAGCTCTGATTCTGTCTGTACCTTTGGCTAACACGTCATTTATGATTTCAGGGGTTATGGTAATAAACAGTATCCATGGCAAAGTACATTAAGCCATTCTCAATTAGCTTCTTGTGTAAGCAGCCTTGCTAGCAATACACAAAATCTCTCAGGGTAGAAAGTTCTCACAGAAGAGAAAAAATAATAAAACCAACCTTCTTAAACCACCAAATCACATTTCAGACCAAATGGCTCTAACACCACTAGTCATAGACTATCAGAGTTGGAAGGGATCTCAGGAGGTCATCTAGTCCAACCCCCTGCTCAAAACAGGACCCATCCCCAGATCCCTAAATGGCCCCCTCAAGGATTGAACTCACAACCCTGGGTTTAGCAGGCCAGTCCTCAAACCACTGAGCTATCCCTCTCTCTATTTTATCCTCCTGAGAAATTACAGAAGTCGGGCTGATTAGGCCTTAACTACACTGAGGGGAAACTTTAAAATACCAGCAACCAGGGGAGTGAACTGCACCATTCTATTTTGCTATTTATTGTTGTCACTTCCAATTATTTTGGTGGGGTCAGGTGCAATAAGTTGCTACTTCCATCAGGTCAGACTCTGTCTTTGGTATTTTATGACTCACAACTGCCCATTGAAAATGTGACAATAGCTGCTTAGACATATCCCAACAGTCATCAGTCATGTCTCATTCTGCACTTAAATTGTCCCTGTTTCAGAACCAAGGAACAAAAACAAAAGACTAGTGGCTGCATTATTTTATGTGCTATCACCATCATTTTAGTCACCTCTTGATAGACACCAGTGGGTCTTGTAAAAGAGATGCAACTCCTGCTATTTCTTAGTTATGCAAAATAGCTTTTCTTTTTCTGCCTGAACTAGCTACATAAACATGATAACCAGCTCATCAACACCAGCTTTTGACAGTGCCTCATTGCCATTAATATGCAAATTAGAAGCCCACACATTGATTAAAAACATATTAGACAAAGGCTATTGGCAAAGATCTATGCGCTTGTTACGAAGCTTGATTAGTGAGCAGTGGACTGTGTAGAAAGAGTATGTTTAAAGTGCTTCCCTTCAAGCACCTGCACTGATTGGTATGACAAACCCATCTCTGCTATTCAGGGAAATGAGCCCCTGCTACCACATATACTAAACTAATATAAGCAAAGCCAGTAGGTACTTATTTCCAAATGAAATGCTTTCCATCTTTAGTAGTTTAAAAAAAATAAAAAGAGAGAGCGCTCTATATTCCCCAGCACTACCAGGGAAACGTATGGCTTTGAATGATAACAGTTACAAGACAAGAGAAAGAGTCATTCTTATAAAGGTAGGGGTGTCCTAGAGAAAATAGTTCTGTTGCACATCAGCCTTCAGAGGAGGCTTAATTAGGGATGTAGCACCAGCTTATAGATGTGGTAGGGACAATGCAAAGGAAATACTGAGGCTTTGGCTCTGATGATAGCACCCATTTGCCAAGGGGATAATGTACCACACAACATATGCCAGCAGTCAGACACAACGCATCTCATCAATCAGAAAAAGAAACACCTCTGAGGCAGGACAACAGGATTCCATAGTCAACCATATCAAGAGCTGTGCAGAAGCCAAGCATAGGAACGTATATGGATGTTGTGACAGACTCACCATCCTGGAGCAACTCCTCGTAGCAAAACTCAGCACTGGGACACTTCTGCCTCCTTTCATCCTCAGGCTGCTGCGGTCTGGTGATTGAGGTCTCAGGCCAGGTCCCACTAGAGTTCCCCCTTTGGGATCATCACACTCCCATACAATACTGGTCACCAACACAACACCATCCAGCCCTCCTGAGCTGCTCTTCTTTCAGAGAGCTGGCTGCTTCACCCTAGCAGAAATCAACCCCCCCAATGAAACTAAACAACTTCTGCTGTTCCTGCCTCAGGGTGGAAAGTTCTAGGCTTGATGCTTTAGTCCCTCTGAGCTCGTCCCAGCTGTCTGTTCCTCTTCTAGATCACCAATCCACAGGTCTACCTCACTGGAGCTTAGCCCCCACCTACACAGGACTAGCTCCCACAGGGGGTCTTCTCCCTAAGAGAGGAAATCCCATACCCCTTCCCCCCTAGCTCACCTCCCTGCTGGCTCTCTCCTTCCACTGCTCTGAGCTCCAGCTGCATCTGGTAACTAATTGTGCCTAATGCCACTCCAGGTGCAATCGTGTGGGCTAATTGAGTGCTCAAGCTCCTGTTAACCCTTCATCTGCCAGGGTGGGGTATATACACAGCATCACAAATGTTCATGGCCAAGTTAGCCTGTCAGTGCTACCTGCTCCATATCCTTAGACTGTGCCTACGTGGAGTGGCCCCTTGGCAAGCTGCTCTGTTAGCATGCTAAGCAATGTAAGGCTGGATCCTGGTTAGTCAAAGAGGTCTGTTGTATCAAGTGCTGCTTTTGTGGAGCGCTGACAGGATCGTGGTTTGCATTACATTGTAGGGGAAATGGCCTGGGAACTGCTACAGCGGAGGCATTTTATCGAACTCCTGAACCAAGATACAGTAATACATGGGAATGAGATTAGAAAAGCAGAGCGTTCTTCATTCTTAACAGGGCTGCAGCGCCTCAAGGCCTAGCTCTTGAAGGCTAGATCAACACAAACTTCACTTTGTCAGCGTCAATGGTTCCATCATCATCTCTGTCCTGACATTCTGTCATCTGAAGGAGGGAATTAGAGTAGAGTATTTACCCTGCAGCCTAGAAATTGATCTTATTGCAATAATGCAAATGGGGGACACACTAGAGCAGTGATCCCCCTATTGGGGCATGGACGAACACTGGGGGAGGCAGGGACTCAGCTCTGCTCCGGCCCTGCTCCCAGCTGAGGCCCCAGCCTTGGCCCCTGGCTCCTGGCCCAGCCACAGCTCCGCACCCAGCCGTGGCCTGACTGCAGCTCCACTCCCCACTCCAGCCCTCAGCCTTGGCTCCCGGCCTCGGCCCCCGTCCCAGCCCCAGACCTGCCCATTGTCACAGCCATGGCCTCAGCTCCTGGCCTGCCCATGGCTCCAGCCCCAGCCCCGACCACAGCTCCACTCCCAGCCGCAGGCTGCTCCAGTCCCTACTATGGCCCTGCTTCTGGCCCCAGCTTCCAACTGTGGCTGCGGGTGGGGAGCACGGACAGGGGTAAGGGGGGGGGGGGGCACAACTTTAAAAGTTTGGGAACCACTGCACAAGAGAGAGAAACATTTACCAGCCAGCCTGTATATTGTCCTTATCTTACAACACAATGGCCCTGGATCTTCCTAGAGAAATTCTGTGGGGGTGTGAGTGGACTTTCAGTGGGATTTAGCAACACAGTCGCATTTGATGAGCTGTCATCAGCTGATTCAGAATGAACCCAGAGAACGGCAGAAGACTGCTAGTTATAGCCAGAAGAGGAGACAAAAATAGATTCTTGCATACATAATTTGGAGATTATAGAATGAGGTTTTTAAGGTCAGGAGTTGCTAATTAAGTTGATGCAATGGGAAGATAAAGAAAGCAGTGCCTGAAATAGTTGTTAAAGAGAAATTAATCATAGGAAAAGAATGCCATCAGAATGTACCAAGTGCTTCGTACATCGTTGTCATAGAGTTTTATCTATGAAGCCAGTTAACAAGAACACATGTATTATATCTGCTGTATAATACCTTAGCTTAAAAACACTGCAAAACAACAGCAGTGTTTTGCTTTGCTAGAGCTTTCCTTCCAGTAGCCATGCCAGTGTCTAAACAGCTGTGCTAGTACATGCCACAAAGTTCTCTTACAGCGCTTCTCTAAAGGATCAAGGTTTCATCTTTTATTATTAGACTTCTAGGTAGCTACTGGTGCTAACAATGGTCCATTTAGATTCAAATCTTCAGTAACTGCATACATGGCAAGAGATAAATGAACAAAATGACACTGAATTATTCAGATCTGTTATCTTTATAGTATGTCACATAGAACTTTAAACTGGAAAAATGCTTGGCCTTAAAAGAGATTAAATTTGCTTATATAATCTATGGAAGTTCCACATGAAAAATGCAGAGGATATTTTTTTAATGAGGGAAATAAATGTAAATGTCTTCACCCTTCAGTCTAATGTAACCTTAGGGGATGCAATTGTTTTATTGCGTTCCATTTCAAAAGGGCACTAATGTATCTATACATAGTGTTTAAGCCTAGTGTAGAGCAGTGATCTACTTGACTCTGAAAACACAAACACATCAGAAAGTGCACAGCCTGGAAGGAAGTTCTGTAGGGATCAGTGAGCTCCCACTAGGAGATTTGTCTTTTTATGTCTCTCTTTGAAGGCCTAATAAACTCAGCAAAAGCAAGAGATTAGAAGGATTTGGAGACAAAAGCCTGATAGACTGGCCCAGGACAATACAGACAACTAAAAGGCAAATTTTGTGTTGCACTAGTTACTTCACTTTGAAACAGGCATTAAGCTGGGGAATGTGCCAGGGCATCTCGATCCCATCACAAACCTCTTGCTTTCTGGTGCACAGCAGCCTGGCCTGATGCACCAGTCACTATACAATCTTCCCACTAATCTCTGAGCCTGATTGTCCTTTACACAAAGACCACTTCACACCACCCTGGCAGTGTAAAGGTGCAAGGCTGCCAGAGTGGCGTAAATGAGAATCAGGACTTCTGGCTTTTGGCCAGGCCGTTTGAGTCAAGTTAATGGTCCACTCCATGCACATAAGTGCTCTTGGGGAGAAGGGTGAACAGATGCTTCTGGGAATGGCTATAAGTAGCGCCCTACCAAATTCATGCTCCATTTTGGTCAATTTCATGGTCATAGTATTTTAAAAATTGTAAATTTCATGATTTCAAATATTTAAATCTGAAATTTCAGGGTGCTGTAATTGTAGGGGTCCTGACCCAAAAAAGAGTTGTGTGTGTGTGGGGGCGGGGGGTGTCGCAAGGTTAACGTAGGGGTGGGTTGCAGTACTGCTACTCATACTTCTGCACCACAGCTGGTGGCGGCGGTGCCTTCAGCGCTGGAGAGCAATGTCTACACATCTGCCTGGATTGTGAGTCTCTCTGAAAACACCAAATACTGACACTACAATGGCTTGTCATGTGGTTCTTTAGGGGAAAAAACTGTGTTGTAATTAATTTATTGTGATTAGCTGTCAGAAATCACCAGCATCCAGGCCCCCGAGTTTTTGGGGATGAATTTTTCTCCATGGCAAATCACCTGTGCAGCAAGCTGCATGGAACTTGGAGAGAGAAGCATAGGTTGGAGGCACAGTTGCCAACTTTCATGTGGTAAATAAGCACCCTGACCTTCACAATGAGCTAAAAATCAAGCTCATCCCATTTCAAAACAAGGCCAAAACAAGCCAATCCCTAAGAACCCCAACGCTCTATGTGACTAGACCCCTCCGGCGTACAGTCTTGGACTGTTTGGGGCCTGCTGTGCACCCCTGACTCTTTCCCACCCTCGCCCCTGCTTGCCGTGAGCCAATTAAAAAAAAAGGAAGCAACAAGCTACAAGCCAAAAACTAGCCAACAAACAACTCACAAGCCAATTAAGCCAAAAACAAGCCCAATTTCTGCGGGTTTTTTGGGGGTTTGGCATGTCTGGTTGGAAGTCGGAAGAGTTTGAAGGAGGCATCAGGAAATCGGTCTTTGTGCCAACTGGCAGAGGGCACAGGGTGCATGAGAGTTATAGGGATCACCTGGGGCTGGGATCTACATACTAGTTTGCCAAGGAATGTCATGTAAGGTCTCTAATGAAAGCCTGTGTCACACTGGTCATCATAATCATTGCAAGATATATGTATGGAGAATATGTGAGGAGTTATGCATATATCCCCAAAATTCTGTTCTCTAGGTCTGTGAGTTAAGGCAGGTCACCAAGAGTTGATCCACATATAAGGCAGGGAGAAGAGATGCATCTCTCTTTCTGGCTGGTTGTGTACAAATTGAGTATTGTATGGTTCACAATGGATGCCCATTTACAGTCTGAGCAAAATGCCAATCCAGGGACTGCAGAGACTGCAGGAAAAAAAACCAAACATAACAGGGGTTACCCTGTTTAGGAAAAAGACAGTGAACTTTTGGAACTATATTTGGGATGCAGATGAACCCTCACTTATCCATCCTCAAGGGGAGACAAGTTGCCAGCAAGCCTGGGCTCAGGAAAGAAGGGTCTTCACCATCCTGGTTTAAAAACACGGTGGGAAAGACTTTGGGATAAGCAGGGACCTTCTTAGACAAGAGGACGTCTTGTTAGTTGAGTTTAGGCTCTAGAATGCAAGTTATGATTTTATTGTATAGGTAACCCTTTGGTTCCAATATGCCAGTTTGCAATCACATGACTCTCTATCCTTTGTTAAATACACTTATATTTGTTATTAGAGAAAACAAGTATAAGTGCTGTGTGTTCAACAGAGCTGTATTCTAAGGGGTAACTACTACGCTGTGGGGCACTGGTCTTTTGGCAACAGCAGGCCTGGTATTTCTGTGTGTGTCCAGTGGATAAGAGGCTAGACAGTGCTGGGGGACGCTCAGAGGACTCAGAAATTGGAGTGTGTCTATCACTAGCCTGCATGAGGGACAGTGAAGCTAAGGGCAGGTGATAGTGAGGTGCCTCACAGCCTGGCTGACCCTGGGAAGCATCACAGAAGAGTTTGGTGGTGGCACCAGGAAGTCCGTCTGTGTGCACATGGCTGGAATGCTAGCTGCAGTTGTAGCACCTCTGCAGATAGTTCTTTAATAAAGAGCCAGTTTAGCTTTAGAAACATGAAGTCCTCCCATGTGTTTACCCAGAACACAGTACATGAACAATCCCTGTAAACATGAAACCACACAACAAGCAGCCCACTCATCTTTGAACACTCCTCCCTCAATCATATGAACACTATTAATGCTGGAGCATGAATTAATTACGTAGGGATTGCTCTGTATTTTTACTATCCTCAGAGAATTTGCTTCTGCAATGCACCCAGCCCTTTCCCTTTGCAGGACCGTTTCACATCTGCAGTTCACTGAACCCTCAGTGGCCTATGTCCCACTGAGAAAAGGTTCCTGCCAACTTTTGTCTTGCATTGGGCAATGTAACCAGATGCAGTCACATCTGCAGCCATGCTCTGAAATCTTTCTGATTAGAAACAGGTAAGACCCTTATGAATTATATGTTTTATGCCATTTCTTTAAAACAGGAGGAATTAGTTTAGATAAATCTTAAAATGAACAGTTCTGAAAGGAGTTCTTCAATGTCACCCTTCCTAGGTATGAGCTGCAAGTTGGCTAAAGAAACAGGACAGTTTGGCTAGAAGAACCACCTAATGCTGAAAAAACTCAGTCGCCTGTTCTCACCAGCTTCCCCCAACTCCACTGCCCCAGTGAGCACAGTTGTTGCAAGAGGCCTTGCTCTTAGAGTGAGATGTGTTCTTTAAGGAGGCTTAAAAGCCCATAGGCTTGAAATTAGGTGAAGGTTTCTAACCACCAGAGGAGTGAAGTTCAGGAACAACATTCCAAGGAGAGCAGTGGGGGCAAAAAACCTAACTGGCTTCAAGACTGAGCTTGGTAAGTTTATGGAGGGGAGGGGATCGTGGGACTGCCTACAATGGCATGTAACCAATTTGCAACTGCTAGCAGCAACTATCTCCAATGGCCAGTGATGGGACACTACAATGGGAAGGTCTCTGAGGCCTGGTCTACACTGGGGGCGGGGGTCGAACTAAGGTACGCAAGTTCAGCTACGCGAATAGCATAGCTGAACTCGAACTACCTTAGTTCGAACTACTCACCCGTCCAGACGCCGCGGGATCAAAGTCCACGGCTTCCCCGTCGACTCCGCCACCGCCGTTCGCGGTGGTGGAGTTCCGGAGTCGACGGGAGCGCGTTCGGAGTTCGATATATCGCGTCTAGATGAGACGCGATATATCGAACTCTCAGAAGTCGAACGCTACCCGCCGACCCGGGCAGGTAGTATAGACGTAGCCTGAGTTACTACAGAGAATTCTTTCCTGATGTCTGGCTGATGGGTCTTGCCCATATGTTCAGGGTCCAGCTGACCACCATATTTGTGGTCGGGAAGGAATTTTCCCCCAGATCAGATTGGCAGAGACCCTGAAGGTTTCTCACCTTCCTTTTCAGTGTGGGGCATGTGTCACTTGCAGGTTTAAACTAGAATAAATGGTGGAGTCTCTGTAACTTGAAGTCTTTGATTTGAGGACTTCAGTAACTCAGCCAGAGGTTAGGGAGGGGGTGGGTGACGTTCTGTGGCCAGCATTGTGCAGTAGGTCAGATTAGATGATCATGATGGTCCCTCCTGGCCTTAAAGTCTATGAGTCTATAGGGGATTAGGCCCAAGACTTTGAAGCTCATCTCCTACTGTCCCAGCACTCCCAAAACAATCTGTTTATGGCCGTTTGTGTTGCTAAGCAAGCATTCTGCTCCATCCAAGCCAACTACAGCTTTTCAGTGACACAGTGAATTGCAGTAGTTTAGCCAAGCATGGAGTGATGAATGTGCTTATCACTGTGGCCAGATCCTCCTGGCCAGCCGCAGAGCAGTAACTAGGACTATCCAGGTGTACAGGGGCAATAAGGAGTCTAAGGTTGCAGTCTAGCTTGAACATGAGGGGTCAGACGCCCCTCAGAGGAAAGAACAATGCAGCACAGTAATATTTCCCTCTTCTCACTGACACATCCATCTGGCTCCTGCTGTTCATCCCTGCACTGGGGCAGCAGGAGATGGCTCTGCCTGCATCAGATATGAAGGAGACGCAAAGCTGCTGCCAGCTGTTGTCTCAATGGTTTTACTTAGACTTTATACAGAGACTGTCACCAGTGCCTAAGCCTCCTCTCTTCCCCCTCCTCCCCCCCCCCGCCCACTCTTCAGCACCTTAGATAGAGACTTATAATGGGCATCTCATGGACTCATAGACTCATAGACTTTAAGGTCAGAAGGGACAATTATGATCATCTAGTCTGACCTCCTGCACAATGCAGGACACAGAATCTCACTCACCCACTCCTGTAACAAACCCCTAACCTATGTCTGAGTTATTGAAGTCCTCAAATTGTGGTTTGAAGACCTCAAGCTGCAGAGAATCCTCCAGCAAGTGACCTGTGCCTCATGCTGCAGAGGAAGGTGAAAAACCTCCAGGACCTCTGCCAATCTGACCTGGAGGAAAATTCCTTCCTGACCCCAAATATGGCACCTGCCCTGCCACATGCAGTGATCTGCCATGTGATGTTCCACAGCTCCCAGAAACTGGCCTGGGCTAGTTCAGGGCCATTCTCTAGGCCCTGATGGGTCTGTGGGGCATCTCTGAGGGATGGAGAGGAGACTGCCCACTGGCACAGGCAATAACATCTCTGTGCCATAGCCAGCATTCAAAACAACAGGAAGGGCCCTTCACAACAGCAAAGGTGAGGGTGGTTTTCAGCTAGTTTTTAGATTACCTTGCTCAGGAAGAGGGAATTAGACACCAGTTGGAGGCACTGGCTGCGTCAAGTGATGGGTTTTGGCCCATTGGTCAGACTACTCCATGTTGAGAGGCACGTGTAAATTTGCATCCCCATGTGCAATTCAGGCATGTATATGTGGGAAAGGCTGCAACTTCCTTTGGCTGTCGTGGTGATAAATGCTGTGGGGCAAGGACTGTCTCTGCGTGGACATACACTGCCTAGCACAGGGTAGTCCCAACTTCCATTGGAGTCTAAGTACTACTGCTACTGAACTAATAACAACCTGTGCGTCACATACCATTTAACTTTTACCGACACGTACATACCTAGCCCATCACTACAGTTGCCTAGGAAACCCTATTTAAAACATGTAAAGCGAAAGCAGCATCAGTTAGTAAAGAGGTCAAAGCACTGAAGAGATTGTCTTCTTCATGACAACACAGTGTGCTAGCACCTCCTTCCTTCTATGATATGAGGGAATGAGGATCGTTTGTGACTTAGATGTTGAGGTTTTCACACAAGGTGGAGCACTGTGTTAGTACACTGAGACTTTCCCAATTATTACTCCTACCTGAACACCCAGGAGAGAGATTCATCTAAGGTCTACTTGCTGTTAAATCGTATTTTCCTCCACCAGACATTTCCCCATCTAATATAAACAAAGTGATGAAAGAAAAATCAGTTCCAGAAAGGCTGTAATTAAGAAGTACTTCTAACTTATTTCGTCTGTCCATTTCATAGACAGTATACATTCTGCAGCTATCGAACAGTGCATGCATTTCAGGCAAAGAACTGAATACCCCCTCTGCATAGGTAATGACAGCTGTGTATGAGCGGTGTGATGATGGAAATGTTTGTGCCCAGCTGCAATCAAGAGTTATTTGAGCAAAGCTATTGTGCTCTCTTGCAGTCAGTCTTTGATTTTACTCACCTCACTCCAGGAGAAGAGAGGACTTTTTAAAAGCATTTGTGCTAATTATAAACAAGCAAGATCATGTATTTCTCTCGCTCTCCTTTATTAGCTTTTAACAAAACTAAATACAGGCCATTTGTAAAGGGTGAGATTTTCAAAGTGGACAAAGGCATTTAGAGACAACTCACTAAATTTTAAAGTGAATTGTGTCTAAATCCCCTAGTCAACTTTGACTATCTCAGCTAAAAAGTCTGTGATTTGAAGGGGATGGTCCCCCTGACCTTTCAATTTCTATTTTTATTTACTGAGACATGAATGTAGCCACTACTGACTCTTTTTCTCTATTTGTCAAGCCAGTTACTCCAACTATTAATTGAAGGAACCTTAATAAATCTGTTTAAATTCTAAGTAAAAATAGTGGTAAATCCCCCCCAAAAATATTGGAGCTTTTCCATTAAGTAGAGCATTTTGCCACCAGATTTCATTTGAGCTATGCCAAAGAATTTTATAATTCAGATAGCAGCCTGACTTCTTAGCCTGGAGGGGGTCTATTTAGTCTTCATTGCTGGCAGGAGAAACTCTGCAGGATTCCACAGAGCAGCATCTATTATTGATCTTAATCCTAATTTAGGAGATAATCACCTCACTTCTCTCCCACAGTATTGAAAAAAATGCTCATGTAAAAATGAAACTGGTGAGTTTTGACTTTTAATTATTTTTGCAAGAGAAAGAAAAAATTTCCACTGGTACACATTTGCTTGTTTTCATCATAAGGGCAAAGCAGGTGGCAATATGGTGAGGTCTTTGCAATTCTGGCTGAGAGAATCCAAAAGCCAGAGGTACAATAAAATATTACTGGCAAGAGATAAACCTAAAGAGCTCCTTCCCCGTATAATCATTTTTTTGAAGAGCATGAAGGAGAAGCTACAACAGAAGTCACTACGTGCCCTGTGCTTGGCTGTGGTTAGATCTAAGACTTCAAAGAGAAAGCA
This sequence comes from Mauremys mutica, assembly GCF_020497125.1. Taxonomy (NCBI): domain Eukaryota; kingdom Metazoa; phylum Chordata; order Testudines; family Geoemydidae; genus Mauremys; species Mauremys mutica. The sequence goes on along the minus strand of NC_059073.1, from coordinate 131,692,770 downwards.
GTCACATAACAAATAAATAAAATTAACACTAGCATTTCAGTGCTATTAATAAAAAAATAAATGAAGTTAGCCTCTGAACTGCAGTTTTCCAGGTAATTACCCAAATTTAAATGTTAAATGCTTGACAAGAACACCATGCTGCCTAGCACCTAAGTGCCAGGAGCAATACCTTATTTGTTTGTTTTATTAAGTTGTAGCCAGGTGGACAGAGATTAATGACCTGTACATGATTTGTTTGCCTCTCTATCATACACACAAATCTGCAGGGCATTGTGGTGGCCTGTGGATTCAATTAAAAGTATCCCTGATCCTGTGTCTGGCTAATTTCCAGTAGCTGCAGGCCAGTGTCCTTGCAGTGTCCATTTGCACCTTGCTGTGACTTCTCCTGGTAAAGGAACTGATGAATCACTGTTCACTTCGACAGTGTGAAGCAGCCTCTAGTTGAGTGTGCACAGAAAGGAAACGTCAAAGCCTATTATTCAGGAGGCAGCAGAAAGCAAGGACAGAAGCAGCCCAAAGAGAATCACACTATTGCACATGCTTAAAACAATCAGGAACATTCCTCTACAGAGAAGGTTTATCTTTACATTGGAATTCATAGGATCCCAAAGTCCCCAGAACCTTTTAAATGCAGATGCGTTTTATAGCTCATACAATCCACATTTGTTCTGCATTGTCTCCATCTCTTGGAACTTGATAACATTTAGTCCAGTTCCTAAAGATCGGTTAGGTAATTAACTTGGGCTCTCTCTGCTGGCTGCATGACTTTGCCACAGAAAAATTAACAATACTGCAGGATATGGCTTGCCAGTGGCTCCGGTTATTTTTGTTATCAATCTACCACCAAGTCAGTGGACAATAAATGCTTTCCCTGTGGATAAATAATCAATATCTACAAAGGGGCACCCGGATAAATGGCTTTTATCTTGGAAATTCAGATCTTTTCCTGAGCTGAACCCTTCTCCCTCCAAACCCTGTTTGCTCCCTGTAAGTGACACCAGTTCAGCATGCACACTCTGCCAATGGGACCCTGTAGTGAGGCGGCCGCCCCAGAGAGGGACGAGCCCTTACAGACGCCAAAGTGGGCGGAGTCACTGGAGCCTGCGCCCGCCCCTCAGAGGTCAAGGCGCAGGGCAGGAAGTATAAAAGCCCAGCCCCAGGGCTCAGAAGCTGCCTGGCTGCCAGAGAGGCCAGATGCTGATGCCCTAGCTCCCGCTGGGGAGACTCCTGCTGCCTGCGACTGACCCGAGGACTGGCCATACTTGCGGAGACTGGACGCCGACCAGATGCTGGAAGAGCCCCTAAGCCGACCGGTACAAAGGGACCCCGAGGAGCTGCCCAGTTTACCCCTCGCTCAGTACCCCGAGGAGTCCCTGGTGTGGGACGCTGTGGAAGACGCCGCTGAGACACAGGTACCGGTAGAGGGGGAGGTCGGAAGTGGCCCGGGGGCAGCCGACCCTAGTCTGGCTGCAGCACACCCAGAGCCAATGTCAGTGTGTTGCGGCCAGGATCCCCACTGACAGCAGCAGGCTGCCTGCCGCTGTTAGGGCCCCGGGCTGGGACGCAGAGGAGTGGGTGGGCCTGTGTCCCCCCTGCCACCCCACTCACGGGTGGCAGTCTCCCCCTCGCCCTGACGCTCAGGCCCAGGAGCCTGGGCTTAAACTACTGAACTGCTTTGCTCAGCCCCTGCCTGAGGGCCTGAGCTCCTGGCTGTTCCTTGTCCTACCAGGCTAATTCGCCGGTGCACAGGACTCGTGTAGTGAGGTGGCCCGTCTCCCAGCTGCCCCAGAGAGGGGCGAACTCCAACAGCGGACGTTTACAGACCCATGGCAGTGGCAGGTTGTAGACAGAAATTAGTGAATGAATACTGCACACAGTTTGAAGGGATACCGCCCCAGAACACCAAAGGACCAGCCTTGAAGGGTTTAAAAATAGATGCTCCAGAACTCCTCGACAGTTATTATCCTGTTGAACTCATTTGCTTTCAATCATTGCTATGAACAGTGGATGATGTGATATAGGATAACTATTTAGGCCCAAATCCTCTGCCTAAGAGCCATTGCTAGTATCTGGGTTGGGTGCTGGGCAAAAACATGGGAGAAATGAGGGTGAGGCGCTCTCCCCGCCTGATTTTAATAAGCAGCAGTGGAGACTCTCCACGGAATCGATTGTGTCCCAAGAGCGTAGGCCCCAATTCAGCAAAGCATTTAAGTTGTGCTTAAGTCTCTCTCTGCTCAGCCCAGCGTGTGCTTAACTGCAAGTGTGTCCCTTCCGTGGGGCACAAGCACATGCTCAGAGTGGCTGAATCGGTGCCTGAATAGCAGCATGGCCCCCCTCTCACCGCAGTGGGCTGCACAGACAGGCGCTGGATGAGCTGCATGGGAGTGATCCCGATGCTCCTGCCCTCACTCCCATTCGGCACTAGGCCTCTCTATGCATGGGGAAGGGCCGGGACTTGTGCCGTGGTGTCAAGTTCCCCAGTGCAACGTGAATACGTAACCGTCTCAAAGACACGTCAGGCACTGGGGTTAAATTCAGCAAGTCTAACGGAGTCCAGAGGGAGTCTTAGTTGGCCTAATTTACGCCTGTCTGTCCTTCCCACCCCTCACCTTCTTGCGCCTGCTTCCCACTCCTCAGTACATGTACCACATTAACAGAGTCCTTTATACTTCAGTAGGTGGGATTAAGTAGGTGTCAGGGGAGCATAAGGGAATCCAGCTTTCACATCATGAACCTCAACTCTGAGCTGGGTTCCTTTTCCTTTATTTTCACAATTTTCCCTCTGTTGTCATTTACTTTCTAGAAAAACACCTGGTGCACTGGGCAAAATATCTTTTTTTATAGCGGAAACATCAATTCACCTAATCACATTGTGCCACTAGCATGGCATAGGTGTTGTTGTTCCTTCCACTGCCTTGAAACATTCCAAACAGGCAATTTGCTTCCTAGGAACATCATGTGGATAGACTAATGTCTTTTGTAGGTTAGCATTCAGCAAAGTCGATAGTGGGGGTAGCGTTCATCTAGCTTCTAGGAATCAAACTTGAATGGCAGGAAAAGGATTTTATTCCTTAATTTTAGCTTTCATTGTTCAGTGAACCATATGTATTTTTTCTGAGGACAAAGAGGAAAGGAAAAGATTCATCCATTATACATACCCCGTGATTCATTTTTTTTCTTTATATGTTGACACAAATCATGCCGAAGAAGGTGAAGAAATCATGTTTATTTCTGGTTGAAGACTGATTACATCACAATCATGGATAATTTAATAGAGCAATTTTATATTCTCAGAAGAAATCTAAGAATAAATATGAAAAAAATAAAATATTTTATTTCCACTGTCTTTGAGGATGAGTGATGTTTAGATGCTGTTTCTTAAAGGATATTTATCATACGTTAGACCGTGTGCTGAATATATTATCTTGAAAGGGTAAAAAAAAAAATCCATCCAAATATTTTAACTCACCACAAAATTAAAAAAGAAAATCCATGTATTTGTCCAAAGTGAAGATTTAGTTATACGTTAATTAATGAATCCACATAGGAAATGCTCATTGTCCAAGAAAGCATCCTTTTTATTGGTTAATAGACTCTTCTTTGCAGAAAAAATCTTGATGTTTTTTCCTTCTTTTGACTGATGAATCACTATTGATTCTTCAGGCTGTAATACAAAAAGGAAGCAGAGATAAGTTTCTTTCTTGTTTCTCCTAGTTTTTGTTTTTGCTTGTTTGCTGCTGCTGTATAAGAGTCTCTCTGTGCACCTATTTCCATCATTTACCCATGTAACCTTGAGTACATCCTATGTACCTGACTGCTTATTCAATTATATACCATCTTGTAATTGTTCCTAGGAGACAAAGGTAGAACAAGATTCAGTGATTAGAAGTTGAAGCTAGATAAATTTGGAGTAGAAACAAGGCACACATTTTTAACAGTGAGGGTGATTAACCGTTAAAACAACTTACCATAGGTTTGTGGTGGATTCTTCATCACAGGACTCAGTTACATCAAGACTGGATGTTTTTCTAAGAGAGATGCTCTAATTCATCCACAGCTATTGCCTTGTAGCAGAAATTAATTCAGAGAAGTCCTATGACCCGTGCTATGCAGCAAGTCAGAATAGATGATCACAATGGTTTCTTTTGGCCTTAATCTCTCTGAACCTATCAATCAAACGATTACTGTAGTATCTGAGCACCTCACAAGCAGCTTTATCCTCACAAACACTTCCGGGAAGAAAAGAAATATTAGCATCCTCATATTACGGATGGGGAATTCAGGCATGGAGCAATTAGGATCTTTGCTCATAGTCATGGAGAAAGTCTGTTTCAGAGTCTGGAGCTGAACCTACATCCCAGACCAGTGTCTTCATGGCAGCACCACCCTTCTTTTTACATACGTATTTCACTGTACCATTGGGTTAAACAGTCACCTTCCTTTAAGTCCTCAGTATAAACCTAGAGTTTGTGCACACTAGGCAATATATTTTTGACAACTGAGAAAATTTCCAGGCAGTAAAATAACATGATCTAATATTTATAATTTGTGAGATGGGCTCATGTTTACTTTTTAAAATTGAAGTAATTTCTCCATACACCAAACACCAAGAAAACAAACAAAAACACAAATTGCACAAGCCATTCAGTGGTTTTCATATTATGATCAAAGCATCAGAGGATATCAGAGACATCTTATTTTCACTTATATTAAAAGGGAATGGAGAGAATTTAATATTGAGGGGAAATCTTACACATTCGCTTTTTATAGGCAGTGTAATTATTCAGATCATCTCTGGAAGAAGCAAAATAATGACAAATTAAAATGCCTTTGAATCCCATCTACTTTTATAATTGTTCATCTGCTATAGTTGTTATTGCTCTAAACTTCTCTGTATTTTAGTCAGTATCCTGCACAAGACCAAAAGCACATGGAAAATTTCATCGCTATTAACAAATGTTGCAGTCATCAAGATAAAAAAAACATTTTTAATTTGAAACAGATGTGCTGTGTAGCTCAGGTATTTAAAGATATCTCCTGAAATGTAATGGAAATCTAGCCTTAGAGAGAGAGAGAGATCATTCCTGAAGGATAAATGTAATTTATTCTATAGCTTTCTTAGGATGGAAGCTACTTGTAGAACAGAATAAAAACAAATACAGCATAATAAAATATCACTCCTCTAAAATGCAACCACATAAAACCAAAATGATGGGGTCAAATTTAGAAGTTGTTTGCAAAAATGCATTTATAGGGCGGAAAAAAACCCTAAAGGTTTATGGTGCTTTTTGAAAGTGCTGAGGGATGATATGAGAAGGTTTCTGTGATGGGGATGGAGTTCCACATCATAACAAAGCGAATATACTATTGCCTGCCAGCTTGAGAGGCAATGGTGAGCTCCCAAGACGGTGGTAATTTTTAAGGGCAGTCAATGTGAGGTTCAAGGAGCAGGATTCAAATGAAGCCAGTGCCAGGAGCTTGTAGGACTTGGAAAACCAGGAGTGCCAATTTAAAGTCAATCTGCCACTTACTTTGCTGATTCTGGACAAGACCACATGCACTGGACCTTGCAAACATCTTATCTTTTTAAGTTTTAATTTTAAGTTTGAGGCTAACACGGGATGGGTTTGAGGCATTATCACAGGTGAAAGAAGAGAACAATCCGAATGAACTTTGGAATGAAATGACAACTGTCATGCTCAAATCTGCCAAATAACACGTTCCAAAATGTCAGCATTGGACCACACTATGGTTAACAGAAAAAGTGTTTGGACTGGCAAAAAATGATGCAGAATGACAGAGTGACTTGAAGACTGAAGCACCTAGGAGAGAGTACAAAGAACTTAACAGGCAGATCTGAAAGCAGACTAGACCAGACAAGAGTGACTACATCAGGGCAAAGTGTGAGGAACTTGAGAGTCACAAAAAGAGTACTACAAAAGGTAAGTATGTTCATAATGGTCAGACTTCTTATCAGAAAGTTTCCCCTATAATCAAGCATAATACAAGATCATGATGGCAGAGTCCTCACTGAAAGTGATGATATTAACCATGCTTGGACAGATTACTGTGCCAATCTGTATGCCTCAGCAGAGCCACTTATAATACAGGACGACAGAAAGGAGCGCATAGAGCCAGAATCATCAATCCTGTGAGTGGAACTGGTGCGTACTATTATGAAAACAAAGCCTGGGAAAGCACCAGCGGTAGATAACATACCAGTAGAATTGTTAAAAGAAATTAGTGACCTCAATACTGATATCATGGAGCAGGCAACCGCAAGTGATTTACCGGTGAGCAGGACGTGCAACATGGGTGTATTCTGTCTCCAAGCCTTTTCAGCACATACTCAGAATTTATTATATGACAAGACCTGGAAGCTTTTGACAGAGTGGAAAGAGCTGCGACTTCCATTGGTGAACATGTCTTAACTGACCTCACAGACTCCGATGACATGATGCTCTTTGCTAAAAGCACCGATACAAATGTTGGAGTTTGTAAAAACATGTAGTAAGGAATATGGTCTATACCTGAATGAGGTGAAAATGAAATGCATGCACACTGACATGATTAATAGGATGCAAGCAAACATCATGATTCAATTCATGAATTCAATTATTTGGGATCGTATATATCCAATCAAGGAGGCTGTTCCAAAGAAATCAAAAGATGACAAGAATGTCTTGCTCAGCAATGGCCTCCCTCAGGAAAGACTGGAAAAACAAAAAGACTGGAAGGAGGAGAGGGAGGGGGGAAGTGGGCTGCTTCCCCGTGTGTAGAGATTCAAGGAGTTTGAATCAAGGTATCTCTCTCTCCGGAGCAGGCTGGAGAGAGGGAAGAGAAGGGAGGGGGAAGGTTCCTCCTCTGTGAGTGGATCTGTGTTCCCAGGGAGTGTCTTTGAAGGGAGACGGGGGGGACAGAGGGGTGTCTCGATTCACCGAAATAATCGAGTGGTGGCAGCGAGAAGGAACCCCACCCTAAGGGTTAGGGTGGTGGCAGAATACATGCGGGTCCCCATCTTTGAACCCACAAGCTCAAAGTGGGGGTGAGATCCCATGACATCTCAATTGATTAGACTCTGCCTGTTGGTATGCATACTTCCACCTTTTCATGTTCTCTGTATGTATAAATATCTCCTGTCTGTGTGTTCCATTCTATGCATCCGAAGAAGTGAGCTTTAGCTCACGAAAGCTCATGCTAAAATAAATTTGTTAGTCTTTAAGGTGCCACAAGTACTCCTGGTTTTTTTTGCGGATACAGACTAACACGGCTGCTACTCTGAAACCTGGAAAAACAATGGCATCTCAAAATGTGCAAAGGCTCAATTGGTGACAAGCTTATTTTTTTTCACAGCAACTTACAGATGTGAAACTGCACAATTGCAGGAGGAGTAAAAAAATACACTTTTGCATGGCAGCCAACATATGGGAACTCGGATTGGAATGCCCCATATCCATTTACTGCTTTTCCCCATCTCTTGTATCTTGGAATACAAAATTCTTTAGGGCAGGAGTGTCTTTGCAACCCTTGTCTGTGCAGAATCTAGCACAATGGGACCCTAATCAGTGTCTCTAGATGCCTTCGTAATACAAATGGAATGTAATAATAATAATAGCATGGTGTAGAGGCACGCCAAGAACCTGTCTCACAACACATCCCCTGCCCAAAGGATAGAAAATGGGGGTGGTGGTGCTGGTGGTGGGGGGGGATGCTACTTCTATGTCCGGGTAAGGAGGGAAGCAACAAGACGGTGCATGAACACTAGACTGAGGAGAAGATAATTCTGTGATGTTCAGATACGACTATGATTAGAAGCATATAAGTGCAGACAGACAGAAAGCAAAGAGTCTGTTCCCTTTTTGCCAAGATGAATGTCCTGATTCTTGTGGCATCAGATATCTATCCAATTGCACAGCATCCCGCAGTGTCGGATGAAATGGACAGACAGGCATCCCATGTCTTTGTGCCTGCAGCTAATGCCTGGGAACTACAACTACAAAGCCCAGATAACGCAGGAACAGAGGAAATGGGGAGCTATTGCAATGCATTATTGTCTCAGCGCCTTCTAAATGCACATGGCCTATGTTAGATCCTAGAGTTAGGCACATGTTTCCTCCCCATCAGGCTGTAAGTATTTGTTTACACTTTCTTAAACAGAATGAAAAAGAATATGGAAATGCAATCATGGCAAAGAGTGACATTTCTCCAGGCACGATATTTACAATATTTTGATTAGCTCAGATTTCTGAATGGCAAAGCAGCTTATGTTAATAAATACCCAACTCCAATTAGACATCTGCATTCACAGTCTAAATAAAACCCACAACCACCAAGCATGTCATTTGCTTCTCAGTGGGCTATCAATCCCCTGGGCTTTCGCAAGAAGATGCACAATGATTAGGTGAACAGGCATGGGCAACAATCTGTCATGTGTTCATGATCTTCAGAACACTCTTGTCCAGGATGACATGGCAACTGCCAATCTCCAGTTGTTCATTTGGGCACCATCCTGCGCTCCTCATTCAGGAACAATCTCCCATTGGCTCCGTGGGAACTTTACATTAGTAACAACTACAGGATTGGGCCCATCTTCTCTCATTTGATTTCCTCCTCCGAAGCCCTGGTTTTGGGTATGTCTACACTACAGCCGGGGGTGTGAATGGCAGTTCATGTAGACCGACCTGTGCCAGCTGTACTCTAGCTAGCTTGCTAGCAGTAGAAATGAGGACGCCATGGCTTGGCCTTCAGTGGTAGCTGCACAAGCCCACCAGACTCCCCAGGGCACGTACTCACTTGTGCCGCCAGCACTGAAGCCTGCACCAAGACGTCCTCATTCCTAATTTTAGCAAGCTAGCTAGAGCACAACTAGTTACTCCTGAGGGAATTCTGCAGCAAAAAATTAAAAATTCTGTGCACAGTATTTTAAAATTCTGCAAAAATCTATTTATCAATAATAAATGTGGAGGCTCCAGCATGGCAGTGGGAAGCACAGGCCACTGGCTGAACGGGACATGGACTTGGTGGTGAGGCTGCACCCACCCCTGATATAGCACAAGGGCTGGACCTGCCCTAGAAATGTCCCAGGGCCCTGCCCCTCCATGCCAGCCGCACCAAGCATGGGCAGGCAGGCAGGCTTAGCCCAGCAGGATCCCAGTGTGTGGGGGGAGAGTTCTGTGTGGGGCAATCTGGGTCTGGGTGGCTCAGTGGGAGGTCTGGGTGGGTGGGGATCTGGATGCACAGGGGCTTGTTGCAGGGTTCCAGGTGCAGGAGCAATGGGACTCTGCAGGGGATCCAGGCAGGGCCGGCTCCAAACCCCAGTGCGCCAAGCGCGCGCGTGGGGCAGCATTTTAACGGGAGGGCGGCAGGCGGGTCCGGCGGACCTTCCGCAGTCATGCCTGCGGGAGGTCCAACGGAGCCACGGGACGACCGGACCTCCCGCAGGCATGACTGCGGAAGCTCCACCGTAGGCATGGGACCAGCGGCACGTCTGCGGGAGGTCCCGCGAAGGCGCGGGACCGGCGCCCGGCAGCGCGAGCGGCACAGCGCGCCACCCTGCTTGGGGTGGCAGAATTCGTAGAGCCGCCCCTGGATCCAGGTGAAGGTGGTTGGGGCTCAGCAGGGGGTCTAGGTGTGAGAGGTTTAGCGGGGGGGTCTGGATGCAGCTGGTTGGAGTTTGGGTGCAGGGACTCATCAGGGTGGGGGTTGGAGTGCTAGGGGACTCACCAGGGGGGTAATCTGGGTGAAGAGGGATGGGAAGGGGGTCCAACTGTAGGAAGTGAGGCTCAGCGGGGTGAGGGTTGGTGTGGGAGGGCTTGATGGGGGGTTCTGGGTGCAGGGATTGCGTGGACAGTGGAGCAGCTCCCCATACAGTGACCCCTCCCCACATGGCTGAGGAGCAATGGGAGTGGGAGGGGCAGAGCTTTCTGTAGCTGGGGGGGGGGTGTCTGACCTGGCCCAGGCTGCTATTTCAGGAGAAGAGCAAGTCTCGTCCTTCCCAGCCCAGCCGGGACTAGTAGCTGAGCAGGGTAGGAGCCACCAGCTGAGGCATCCTCAGCTCCACATCCCCCCCTCTCCCTGCAGTGATTTACCTCTCCGCCAGCTGCTCCAGGTACCCAAAACGATGCGTTCGCATTGCTGGGGAGGGGCACATGACCGCTCCTGAGGCTTCCCTTTGCTTCCCCTTCAGAAAGTCATTTTTCTGCAGGGAAGCAAAGAAATCTGTGGAGGACATGAATTGTGCGCATGCACAGTGGTGCAGAATTCCCCCAGGAGTAGCTAGTGCAGGTGTGTCTACACAAACTGCCAGTCTTACCCCTGGCTGCAACATAACGGAACCCTTTGAGAAAGGAATTATAATTATGTGGGGTGCAAGAATGGCACCTGGGAATGGATAAATGACTAGTTATAAAAATACAGAGAGCATGTGAGAGCTCCAGCAGATAACAGGGAAGTTTTGCTGGTAAAAGAAAAAAAACTGAAAAGAGGGAAGATAAAGTTCCTGTTCATGGAAGTTGGTGTCATTATTAGCTACATCATAAGACACTAACTACTAGGGGCTGAGGAGAATCTGATGTGTCTGCTCCTCATCGCCTACAGCCAAGACACATCTCAAGCTCTCAGTACTCTCAGGTAGATATAAATCAGGACAGCTCCACAGCAGCCAATGCAGCTACAACAAATTACAACAGCTGAGGAGCTGGCCTCCAATGGTCTATTAGCTACAAATAAGATAATAAAAGAAACATGGTTTCCACCCAAGTTGTTGCTGGTTGCATCAGACAGACGTGAGGCCCAACAGAGCGGCTGGAATCGGAATACAACAAATACAAGGGACAGATTTTGAAAGCCCTGTTTTACCGCAAAATGGGTGTGTGTTGTGGTCTGTCTGGCAGTGAAAGCAAGATGGGAAATGCTGCAGAGACCAATGAGAGACACAGCATTGCAACGATGGAACTGGAGCCACACGAGGGGACAGTTTCTCTATCTCAGAATCTTCTTCCTGAAGTCTAGAGTCTCATTAGTAGTAATAGTATTACAGTTGCACCATGAGGCCTGCACTGAGATCAGGGCTCCCCTGTGCTAGGCACTGTACTCACACATAGCTAGTGACAGTCCCTGCCCCAAAGCGCTCATAATCTAAACAGACAAGACAGACAAAGGGTGGAGGAGAAACTGAGGCACAGAGAGGGACAGTAGCTTGCCCAAGGTCACGCGGCAGGTCAGTAACTAAGCCAGGAACAGAATCCAGGACCCTGACACTCAATCCCTCCCGTATCCTCAGATGAGGGGACTGGGGCACAGGGAGATTAAAGGGCAGATTTTTCATAAGTGCTTTGCAGCCATAACTTCAGCTGAAGCCAAAGGGAGCTGCGGCCTGAGTAACTCACCCCAGCTCACACAGGGACACTGACAGAGCCAGGAGTCGAATCCCAGTGCAGTGCCTTAACCAAAAAAATCCTTCCTCTTGGCATGAAGGTCAATAGGACTGTGCTTGTAAATCACTTAGCCAATGGGAGTTAGGCACCTAGGTGCTTTTGAGAATCAGACCAGGAGCCTACCTGCATCTTTACGCATCTAAATACCTTTAAAGTTCTGGTCCACTGGCATTTTTTAAACTCCCACCCTGCAAGCCTTATTTCTATATGAAAAACCCCTGAGAACTGATCCGGAGCTGCAACAGGGCCCATACGTTCATTTATCCAAGCAGAGATATTTCTAGTTGAACATGGTGATGAATGCAATCTATTTTACCTGTTTACTGTATGTGCATGCTAATAAATAAGGAATAATTTTTACGAATTAATATGGAATGCTAAGATTTCTTCACATCCAGAATCTGTAGGTACTGAATGATATTACTCACCTAACTGGGGGTTATTTTTAGAAACATTTTTATTGGCTCTTTCCAGACTATATGAAACAAACCAGAAAAGAGCCAAGAGTTTTGTCACTTATTGTTTGTCATCAACAATGAAGAGCAAGGCCAATTATTATTAGCAGGTAAATATGCCAAATTATCTGTGATGGGATGTTAGATGGGGTGGGATCTGAGTTACTACTGATAATTCTTTCCTGGGTGCTGGCTGGTGAGTCTTGCCCACATGCTCAGGATTTAGCTGATCGCCATATTTGGGGTCGGGAAGGATTGGCAGAGGCCCTGGAGGTTTTTCGCCTTCCTCTGCACTGCAGCGTGGGGCACGGGTCACTTGCTGGAGGATTCTCTGCACCTTGAGGTCTTTAAACCACGATTTGAGGACTTCAATAATTCAGACGTAGGTTAGAGGTTTGTTACAAGAGTGGGTGGGTGAGATTCTGTGGCCTGCGTTGTGCAGGAGGTCAGACTAGATGATCATAATGGTCCCTTCTGACCTTAAAGTCTATGAGTCTATGTGACTGTCTTCAAATGGTTCCCAGTTAATGTGACCCTTCCCCCTGTTATTGCAGCCCTGCACAAATCCTGGCTTCCATTTGCCATCGGTCCCCATGGAAACTAGGCTGCTTACGGTGACTGTGATCCAGTGCAAGAGGACACTCACAATCACACACCATGCCATGCCTCCTGCTTCATGAACCATTCTGTTCGCTTGTTGTTCATTTTGCAGGGGCGGGGGTGTAAAAAGAACACATTTATTTTTGGAAAGCAAGTCAGACAATGACTCAATCACCTTGGCACTGTTTACAAATCCCTAATTAAAGGTTTAGTTCTCCTCCCCCACTGCAGATGTTCCAGAGTCCAGCCTCATTTCAGAATGTTTGTGTATTTGCATGTGTGTTTGTGGGCATGCATGCACGCAAGAACTATGTATCTAAGCTATAGATTCACAAGGTAAAATTTAAAAAAGTAGCTCTCACTCATCAGCCTTGCACATGAATGTCTAACTCTCACCAAACCTGCCAGGAGGACTACACAACCACTGGGGTGAACATATTCTACAGCATCGCAGATTTTTGCTGCTTTTATAAGAAACCCTCTTCTGTAACTGGTTCTAATCCCTTCAATCCCGAGGTTCATTATAGGATCTCAAGTGGATCTGTATTTTCTTTTTTATATATAAAACTTAAAATATTTATGGTTTTGGGGGGGGGGGGGAATAAAGAGGCTCTTAGATGTAGCTTTGCATATTCACTGGCCAATGGAAAATCAGAGCTGACAACGCTAGCTGCATCCCTCTACATCGCTTATTAAATGCTGAAATATCAACCTAGTCAATTTCAGCAATTCTTTCCCCCTGCCACTTCTTCCCATCTTTGGTCAACCAAATTCAGCAGACCGGCATCCAGGATTCAGATCTGACTCTGAAAGTCCTGTAATGAAAGGTGGGGGTGGGGGGAGAAAGAGGGGAAATGTGAAGAGTCAGTTATATGGACTTTGAGTCCCAGCTTTGCTGACCGAGCCCCAGGACCATCAGCTTTGATGCTGAGAAATGAAGGAAGGTCAGAATAACATGGGCTGCTAAGCAGCAGCTCAAAGGCTGCTATTCAGTGAGTTATTTAAAGCATAATTTGGGGATGGATTGGCTGTGTGTTACCCTCTGGAACGCTTTCAGTAGCTGTAATAGAAATTTATTGTTTGGTTCACTCTTGTTTTATATGGCTCTTGTCTTACAGTTGCTCTCCAGAAGCCTAATCTGCTGGGTAATTTTGGAGTGCGATCATCTTTCCATGCCCAATCTGTCCCAAGAGGGCATGTCTTTCCTTTATAAAACATTTTTGAAAGTGTGCCAGGTTCATAAACTGTTTTTTGTTGCCTTGGATACAGCAGTTCCCTAGCAAACCCTTTGTGTTGAAAGGATAAGGGGAAAGTATCATCACTAACCAAAGATAACAGGAATGTTTAAAGGGGTGCAGCATATAGGAATAGGAATTGGCTAGGTAAGACATAGGTATAAGTTAAAGCAATAATGCAATGAATCTACAAGCCTCAAGGCCTGTAAGACAACAGCTTAGTTAAACTAATCAAGCCGCCCCAAAAGCCTTAGCATAAGCAGCTAACCAGGAGTAACCCTAGATTATAAAATATCACAAGAATAGAATGCTGTAATAGACAGGTATATTGCTGAAAGAATGGATGTGTCTTGAATCACTGAAGTTCACTGGCTGAGAAATGATTAGAACAACATTTGCCAGTGCTATTCACTTATGCCAAAGATCTTGTAAGTAAAACACCTCCATCTGCACTGATTTCATAGACATGGGCCATCATCTGTGTTAGGGCAGACCTGCATAATGCTTAAACTTTCTAAAATCTTTTAGCCCTTATTACTGTAATACCCATACTACACACTCATCCAAGCCCCAGAGAAATGCTTGCTTCAGTTCAGTTGCCTGCTTGCTATAAATAGAAGAGACTCCTACATGAAGCAATGTGCCAGATGTATTCCAGGAACAGATTTGGTCCAGATGAGCTTGGTGCTGGACTGGGGGAATTAGGGGAGAAAGGTAATTGTCGAGAACCCTTTATCTTATCACTAATTCTGTGCTGGCCTGGTACAGTCTATCTTAGAACAGACCCTTCTAGTGCATCATCCCCCATCAGCTCCATCTAAAAGAGGACACAGCCCCAAGAATTTCTTCAAATGAGCGAGTAAAATCTGTTCCAGACCAATTATAAAAATGAAGTTTTTATTTTGTGTAAATCCAAAATGCCGACCCTATTCTGTCTTACACATCTGCACTTCGCTATAGGAAATGAAGAATTCTATATTCATCTACTGAGTCACTTAGCCTCAAAGAAAATGGTATAAGAATGAACAATGAATAGACGAAATAGAATAATCAAAGCAATTTCCCATAGAAATTGGTCAGATGAACATCTTTATTTGGCATTCTATTATTACATTTGTAACATACGTTCCTATGAATATAATAGTAGGTTTCCCCTCTTATTAAATGCCCATGAAGAACTCGTGAGACATTACCAGATTTAAATAATTATGAGTAAGTGATAAGACACTATATTTAGAAGGAGCAATAAGAATATTAATTTGTGAAACAGCAGAAGGTCCTTTTAAAAAAAAAGAAAAACTGTCCACGTGAGTGATACTGTGAGTGATACTGTGATCTTAATGCAGGCGTCCTCACTTTTTGCCAAGATGAAAGTGACAGGGGCCTCCTGCTCAATAATTCATGCTTTTTCACAGCTCTAGAAAGCGTTGGGAATATTTGAACATTTCACCGAGTCTTGACACTAAAAGGGTATAATGCTACCTGCCTCTCTGGTGCCCAGATGTGGTAATGAACCATTAGAAGCCTTCTAGGCCCAAACTACTAACTGTAATCTCCTTCTGACAGGGTTACTTCAGCCAAAAAAATAGGAGGATTTAAAGGTTCCAAGTCTTCCTCCTCTCTGGGGGATGTGGAAGGAATTGCAGGTAGCAGCCATTTTCTCTCACGCACCTTACTTTCCTTTGATGTTCTGTATAATATTTTCCTCCATCCTGATGTCTTTTTAGCAGGTGGAGCAACAGGCCCAGTTCCCTGTTTTGCCAGTATGCTGCTCTTGTGAACAAATGACGCCCTTGAGTTTGAATAACTCTGAGAAGTTAAACAATCTTGGCACAAAGTAGGGTTCTTCCAACTTCTCCAAACTTTATTCTGAGCTCCATTCAAACCCTTCCATCTTTTTGTTCGGTTTTGTTCCCTCTAGTGAGGGACATAAAAGGATCAGAAAGAATTACCAGCTAGTGAGTTTGCAGCTGAATGTTGCAAATTCTTTTCCCAGGTCATAAGCACAAGCTGAGGAAATTCCAAAGCTCTGCAGTGGAAACATTCTGCTTTAGGTTTCTTCTACAGTCCAAGAGGCTAGAGATTCTCTCTCTCTCAAATTTTAATCAGAGCAGGTTGGGAGGAAAAATTCAGAAAAACAACACTGGGATACAGAGGAAACATCTTTCTACAAGGACCAATCCTCTAAGATTTGAAGATGACACCTTGTTAATTGCAGATGACTAAAAATATGCAATTGGTGATTGAAGAGCTGAATAAAGTATGAGGAATGGATACAAAATAAAAAATGTGAGGTTACATAGGTAACTGTGCAGAAGGCAACCTTGCTGATGTTGCCAGAATGAGAGACAGCTTCTTTAGCAGATCTCTATTTACCATCCAATTTATTTCAAATTACATCCATGAGGCTATTCTGCTATGCAAATGATTTGCTTTAGCCTTTGCTGTCTGAACAATAAAAAAAAGTCTATTGAAAATAACCCTTGCCTCTGAAATTAATGCTGGGTCATAGCCTCGGGGTCGGAGGGGTCCTAAAGCTCTTCTAGATTTTTCCTATGTAGGAGCAGACTCAGGAAGGCTGGCACTGGCAGGGGGAGGGTAAATGACAGCTCTCTGCGTTAGAGAGCAGGGGCTAATCCCAGCCAAAGGCTACAGATGTTCTTCTGGGATTCTGCTGGTAAAGACGGGCAGTTCTGTTTTCTGGCAGATAGAGCTCTGCTTATATAGCTCCTGTCCACGTAATAGCTGAGTGCCACACAAACCCTAAGCCTCACAATGCCACTGTGGGTCAGGGACATATGATCATCCAGCTTTACAGATGGAGAGCTGAGGCACAAGACATTATGCGACTCCCCCACAGTCACACAAGGGCTCTGGGGCAGAGCCTGGAACTGAACTGAGACCTCCTGAATCCCAGTCCTTGCTTATTAGGAGGTCCTATGGGGAAGTGCTAAATCACTGCCTTGCAGTGACCTCTGTTCCACACCACCCATTTATGGAGCTTCATTGGTCACTACAGGAAACAAAGGGTAGGAATAAATGCTCAATTTTCAGAATGGAGAGAGGTAAGTAACGGGGTCCTCCAAGGATCTGTACTGGGACCAGTCCTAGTCAACATATTCATAAATAATCTGGAAAAGGGGTAAACAGTGAGGTGGCTAAGTTTGCAGATGATACAAAACTATTCAAGATAGTTAAGTCCAAAGCTGACTGTGAAGAGCTACCAAGGGATCTCACTAAACTAGGTGATTGGACAACAATATGACAGATGAAATACAATGTTGATAAATGCAAAGTAATGCACATTGGAAACCATAATCCCAATTATACATACAAAAATGATGGAGTCTAAATTAGCTATTACCAGTCAAGAAAGAGAACTTGGAGTCATTGTGGATAGTTCTCTGAAAACATCGGCTCAGTGTGCAGTGGCAGTCAAAAAAGCAAACAATGTTAGGAACCATTAGGAAAGGGATTGTTAATAAGACAGTAAATATCATAATGCCACTATATAAATCTCTGATATGCCAACACCTTGAATATTGCATGCAGTTCTGGTCGCTCCATCTCAAAAAAGATTTATTAGAAATGAAAAAGGTACAGAGAAGGGCAACAAAAATGATTAAGGGTATAGAACAGCATACATATGAGGAGATTAAAAAGACTGGAACTCTTCAGCTTGGAAAAGAGATGACTGAAGGGGGATATGATAGAGGTCTATAAAATCATGGCTGGTGAGGAGAAAGTGAATAAGGAAGTGTTATTTACTCTTCACATACTATAAGAACTAGGGGTCATCCAATGAAATTAATAGGCATCAGGTTTAAAACAAACAAAAGGAAGTACTTCTTATCACAATGCACAGCCAACCTGTGTAATTCTTTGCCTTTGTGAAGGCCAAAAGTATAACTGGGTTCAAAAGATAGATCCAATAATGACTATCAGCCAAAATTGTCAGGGATGTAACCTCATGCTCTGGGTGTCCCTAAGCCTCTGACTGTCAGATGCTGGGACTGGACAACAGGGGATGGATCACTTGATGATTGCCCTGTTCTATTCATTCCCTTTGAAGCATCTGGCACCGCTCACTGTCGGAAGGTGTAACATTGGTCTAACCCAGTATAGCTGTTTTTATGTTCTTACAGCTACCCTTTGGTATCACAGATGTTGCAATTCTTTTGTGCTCCTACAACCTCACCCTCCCAGTGGATTATCAGTGACTGGGGACATAGGCCAGGGCTCATGCTAACATAGGGCTTGTCTACACTGGCACTTTACAGCGCTGCAACTTTCTCACCCGGGGGTGTGAAAAAACACACCCCTGAGCGCTGCAAGTTACAGCACTGTAAAGTGCCAGTGTAGACAGTGCACCAGCCCCAGCGCTGGGAGCTGCGCCCCTCGTGGAGGTGGGTTTTTTATAGCACTGGGAGAGCTCTCTCCCAGCACCATGCCACGACTACACCAGCTATGTTAAAGCACTGCTGCAGCAGCACTTTAACGTTGCTAGTGAAGATGTGCCCATGATGTAATGGACTTCATGCAAACCAAATCAATCTAGGGATGTCAAGTTCTTCAGGTGGAAAATCCTACAGCAATGCAGTGAATATGCTAAGATAAACGCATCTAAGACAATGACTGGAGAATGACAATGTGCAAGAAATGGATGTTAGGTTCGGCCAGTGGATTTAGCCTAAATTTATGTAATATAAAAAAAATTACCCTAATTTGGGGGCCATTCAGACACACAATGAATAAATAAGATCACAGCAAATGTGATTCACACTAGGCATCTTAGAAGGGCTCACATCAGCTGCGGAAATTGTAGGGGGAAAGGCTAGGCTTGCTCTTTGAGGAAAAAAAACAAGGCTCAGAAATTACTTCTCCCTTCTGGTTTGGCATAGCCCTGATTTATCCTCCTGAAAACTTCTGAGTCCTCTTAAACCACCTAAAATGTCTCAGAAACTAATGATATCTTTTAAATCCTTCATGTCAGAGTAATATTGAATACTTGTACCTGGAACCATTCCCAAAGCTCAAAGTATATTAAGAGAGATTAGTTCATTCATCTACTCTTTGGTACTATGTACCTTTATAATTTTATTTTAATAATTTATACAAATTGGCAGAGCAGATCCCCCTTGGAAAGTTGGCTAATAGGTAATTGCTTTATATCACAAAACAAATGTATTGACTTGGAACCATCTAATGTCCTTACAGTCAATGTCCTTCCCGTAGAGAGTGCACAAGAGAAGCTCCAAACTCAATGCCTTTAAGCTTGACTGATTGTGGCATCTGTACAAGGACTGGACGTTGTTGGCATGTCAGCCTGGTGGGTCACTGCTGTCCATTTGTTTTTCACATAAAAGGATGCATCTTTCAGGCTGGAGAAGTGGACAGACAGGCAAGCTGACCTCACAGCTGTTCCCTGGTTTGTCTCGAATACAGAATATTTCAGTGTTTAAGGAGAGAGAACGTTTCAACGGGATTATGTGACTGAGTCCAGACCCACACTTCAGCCCTAATCTCATGCAATGGCTTTTGGTTTAGTTTTGAAAAACTTCTCCCTGAACCCACAGAAGGCTCTCAGTTCTCACACGGGGTATTTCCTTTCTTCTTTTAAAGAAAGTCATAAAACCTATTCAATAGCTGCTTTTGCTTTCTGGCAAAATTATGCTACTCTGTTTGTCAGGTTCCATATTTGTCCTGCAGCCTGTCATCCCCTGTGCATCACATCTGTACTCCGTGTCCTATGAATATTAAGGAACATGCCTGGGATTAGGAACTTTTCTTTGCATTATTTATTGTTTTTATTTTTTGGCGTTTTCTCCCTGCTGAGCTGAAGACACAGATACAGTTTTATTAAAGAGGGAACATATATGTATTCAGAAGGATAATACATACTATCAAAGTCACTTAAAGTGGACTAATCTGTGTCCAATATTCTTTATAAATTAAAGCACTGACTGCACGTGGCAAAATGCAGACCAGCGTAAACTATGAGAAGTGCAAGTTATGAGTATAAAACGTTCAAGCTGTGCTGTAAATTTACACAGCACTTTAGAGAACAGAGATAAGAAACATTCCCTGCCCAAGGAGCTTACAACCTAAAGATGAGATAAATATAAAGCAAGTAATAGCTAACAGCTCAGGAGAGGGATGGTCTGATGGATACAAATGAAGGAAGGGGGGATTTTCTACAGAAGTGTGACTTCAGATGGGTACTGAAGGGAGAAGTGGAAGTTGTTTAGTAGATGAGGTCAATGGGAGTGTTCCATCCCTTTTAATTGTTGTAATATGCTAACCTTCGAACAACCATCGTTACACAAATTCCTCAAACTCAGCTCACCTGGCAGGAAGATCACACTCCTCTGAGCCAGAACTGAAATGCACAAAATCAGTTCAAGTGGTCCTGCTTTGAGCAGGGGGTTGGACTAGATGACCTCCTGAGGTCCCTTCCAACCCTGAGATTCTATGATTCTAAGTGTCCGGCATCAAGGCATAACTGGTTTCCTAGAAACCATGATAAGCTGAAAGCAGATTTACACCTGGGGTGGAGCCGTGAGGATGTATCAGGTTACCATACATCTGGTGCGCCAGACCAAAGCCAACCATCACTAATGAAATCTTAATGAAAACAGAGATTGAAGTAGAAAGCACAGCACAACACGAGATTCATTGTATTTTCAGCTAATTTCATTCCTTGTTTGAATTTTCTCACATCTCTGCACACAGATTTTGGCTGAGCTGAGAAGCATAAGTGCCAAATATACCACTTCTTCCCAAAGTATTTGTGACCTATTTGAAAACAGAACATGCTCAAAACTTGTGAGAAAGCCTGTTCTCATCAGGCTTCCATGCCAAAGAGTGATATCCAGAATGCTTTGCCACAACAAAGCTCTAGAGGAACAGGTAAACAAAGAACAAACACTGCATTTCAGGTTCAAAGAATGCAGTCAGACTGATCTATATTCAGCCCTGCCTCTCTCTACAGGTACCTACCAATATCTTTGTGTCTATATTTGTAAATCACTTTCGGATCCTTGGATGAAAGGCATTATGGGAGTGCATAGTGTTTTTCTTATATCTACATCTACGATCACCCACACCAGACAGACAGATAAGTACTACAGTTGAACCCTGTTATCTCGACGGCCTAGGGGTTTGCCAAAAGCCGTCGAGATAACCAATGATCGAGATAAACCCCTATCCACCCCCCCACCCCCTCCCTGCCCCCTTACCGCGCTGCCTGCACGTGGCTGGATCCGGCAAAGCGGAGCCGGGCGGACGGGCGGGCGGCGAAGCGGAGCCGGGCGGGCGGCAGGCGAAGCCGGGACCAGGTATGTGGGGCGGGGACGGGCAGGGACCAGGTATGCGGGGCCGGGCGGGCGGGCAGGGACAGGCAGGGACCGGGTATGCGGGGGCGGGGAAGCGGGGACGGGCGGGCGGGGAAGCAGAGCCGGCGGGCGGGCGGCAGGCGAAGCCGGGACCAGGTATGTGGGGCGGGGACGGGCAGGGACCAGGTATGCGGGGCCGGGCGGGCGGGGACAGGCAGGGACCGGGTATGCGGGGGCGGGCGGGCGGGGAAGCGGAGCCGGGCGGACGGGCGGGCGGCGAAGCGGAGCCGGCGGGCGGGCGGCAGGCGAAGCCGGGACCAGGTATGTGGGGCGGGGACGGGCAGGGACCAGGTATGCGGGGTCGGGCGGGCGGGGACAGGCAGGGACCGGGTTTGCGGGGGCGGGCAGGCGGGGAAGCGGAGCCGGGCGGACGGGCGGGCGGCGAAGCGGAGCCGGCGGGCGGGCGGCAGGCGAAGCCGGGACCAGGTATGTGGGGCGGGGACGGGCAGGGACCAGGTATGCGGGGCCGGGCGGGCGGGCGGGGACAGGCAGGGACCGGGTTTGCGGGGGCGGGCAGGCGGGGAAGCGGAGCCGGGCGGACGGGCGGGCGGCGAAGCGGAGCCGGCAGGCGGGCGGCAGGCGAAGCCGGGACCAGGTATGTGGGGCGGGGACGGGCAGGGACCAGGTATGCGGGGCCGGGCGGGCGGGCGGGGACTGGCAGGGACCGGGTATGCGGGGGCGGGCGGGGAAGCGGAGCCGGGCGGGCGGCGAAGCGGAGCCGGGCGGGCGGCGAAGCGGAGCCGGCGGGCAGGCGGCAGGAGAAGCCGGGACCAGGTATGTGGGGCGGGGACGGGCAGGGACCAGGTATGCGGGGCCGGGCGGGCGGGGACAGGCAGGGACCGGGTATGCGGGGGCGGGCGGGGAAGCGGAGCCGGGCGGACGGACGGGCGGGCGGCGAAGCGGAGCCGGCGGGCGGGTACGCGGGGAACCGCGGGGCTGGGGAGCCGGGGAGCGGGCGGCTGGGGACACGGTGGGTCGAGGACGCGGGGAGCCGGGCGGCTGGGGACGCGGGAAGCGGGCGGCTGGGGAACCGCGCCGCTGGAGAGCCGGGGAGCAGGCGGCTGGGGACACGGTGGGTCGGGGACGGGCTCGAGATATTAGGGTTCGGCGAATCGACATAACGGATGAGAAACCCATAAGACAAAGAGGGAGTTTGGCGGTTCCACTTGTAAACCGTCGACTTAATAGGATTGGCAAGTTAACCGAGGTCGACATAAATGGGTTCGACTGTAATAGGAAAAGTACTCACTTGGTCTGATGTTTGGAGCCCTTCAGATGAGCGTGATACTGTTCTATTGAGTTTAGAGTGACATTACAGATGTTACAAGTGTAACTACGCTTCAGACCTGTGAACAAAACCCAACATGGTTAGTTGCACTATGTTATTAATAACACAAACCAGCAGTTATTAGGAACAAGCTGTGCATTTTTGTGTCCTAAAGTGGGAGCTACAGCAAAAAAGGCTGACCAAGAAGAGACCTGTTGTAGAAGTGGCCTAGCTCATTTATGCATAATCTCTTTTGTACGTTGTAACACAGGAAGAGCTCTCTCTTGTTCTGCCAACAACTAACCACTTGGGAAAACACAATGATAATACCCAAGAAATAATGCATATATGAGCAACTGAATTAAGGATTTATGCTCCCGTTTTTTCAGATGCAATTTGCTATTCTTCTTACACTCTGTCTGTCTGTACTCTGTGCACATTGTCTTAGACAGCCATCGCCATTCTATACATGGCTTGATCATCATCTTTATATAAATGGCCTAATCTTTTAATTGCTAAATGCTTCCTAATGCAGATGAAGCCAGAGTGAACATGGAACAGAGGGAGAAAAGAATCCATTTCTTTTCAGACTGTGCGATTAACTCCTGCTGGCTCTATGGCCTACCATGTTTAGAATAAAAAAGGCAGCTGGATAATATAAGCACGTATGAAATTCACCCCAAAGAGAATAAGGTTGAAAATAAGAAGGATTGTTTTAAAAACATCCAGCATAATTCTCATTAATTAGAATACACTCAACCCATACATCTCTCTTACCATTTCCAATTTCTTCTCAACAAAACGATTCCTTCCCTACCAACTTATGTCCTTATATAACATCCAGCATCCTGAAATGTAAACATCAGTGGAGTCTGAGCAATAAGGGAGAACATCACTGCAGCCCATGAAGTAGAGTAAATACCAGTCTCCTGTCTATTACTATTATTATTAGACTAGGCGTCTCCCTCCCCTATGATTTGCCACAAAAGTGACTGTATGTGAACTGGTGGGTATGAGAAGTTCTGCCTCTCTCTCTCTCTCTCTCTCTCATTTTGTTTGGTAGTTGGCACAGTTCAGCGTGACTCATTATTATTATTATAGTGATAGACAGAATGTTCAGAAGAGCTCAACACACACAATCAGGGACAGATCTTCCAAAGGGACCAGCTGTCCTGTAACCAACCAGATCTGCAGGGTGCATGTTGACTGCTGAGCCCCTTTGAAAATCTGTCCCACGCTGGGTGAGCTGATCACTTGAATATTGGATCCATGTTGCAGGGTAGCCTATCAAATCCAGAGCTATGTGCTAAGATGCCTGACACATTTATAGTTGGTTGCAATATCTGTCTAGGGCTCTCGATGATGGTGTTCTACTCTTCCACACAAAGCAGTTCCTGACATGCTAATTTTAGCTTTCCTGTTCTTTGTTGCAAAAAATAACAGTAATTGCTATTTATACAGGTGCTCGTCTGGCTGCTGGTCAGCTGAATACCACTGAACAAGAAACAACATCTCAGTGGGCTCACCAGTGTTAATGTTTTCATGTAGCATGTATTTTTTTTTAAATAACGCTAACTGATGCCTTTTGCTTTCTATTGTATTGTTTATTCAATTGCTGCAGTTAAATGGGGTCTCTAAAGTAAATGTTTAGCATTTTATCATGATGTGAACTACAGGAGGCATACTCTGCATGTGCAGCAGATCAGTTAAATGAGCAAGTAAGGGCAAGAGGAGATACTGCATGGGAATGTGCCACCTCACCGAACTAACTGCTCATCTATTTAAAATACAAGCACTCATTATGGTCTTTATTTCCTCCTGTAACAAAGTTGTTCCTCTACAGGGCAAGTGCTTAGTTGAAACTGCACTGTTTATCTAATTCACGTTTTTGCCTCCAGGCTTAGACTGCAGGGCAGGGAACAGGCAATTAAACAGATCCATACACATTTACAAAAGTAGGAGATGCACAAAGATTTATGAGCAAAATTGCAAGGAGAATTTCTCTGCATCTTCATGTGAAAGTCTCTGAACTAAAGAACTAACTAAAATCCAGGAAATCAACGCGTGGCCTGGCCCTGCTGTTTAAACTGGAATAAATTGCAATTTGGGCATATAAAATTCCTCTGAATGAGGTCTCAGATGCTCACCATAGAGAAAATGAATTTATTTATCAAAGAGTACATGCACACGCTGCTGTGAGTATGCACAATTTCATAAACATGATGCTGTAAAGTGCAATGCAAAGAGGAGAAAGGCCATCAGGGATGTGCTCTAGAGTTACATTTTACTGCAACTTATTTCTGAAGACATGTCTGATAGTAAATAACTTGTCAACTAATGTACAATACAAACACAAACAGGCAGGTTCAGAAGGTGGAGGCTGGTCTATGCACCCCATAAAAGGTTACTTTACAGTGAAAAATTGAAATAGCTCTACGGTTAATATAAAAATGTAATCCTGTAACAGCATCTTGATATTGTGAATGGCAGGGGTACTGCAGAGTCCCTTCCAATACTGTCCTTTCCAGTCAACATTGTTCCAAGTTGTCTTCTAAAGTGAATGGGCTCAAATGGTTCAGGAGTAATATATAAGCTTTCAGAGCTGTTTAAGGAAAATAGATACTGAGTAGGAATAAAGCTTGAAAACCAGAGTCATCCTGGGCTCTCCAAGAAGATACAGAGTAACCTGTACCAAAAGCTTTGCTCTGAAAGTGAATTTATTTTTATTTTTTGGCCTGGTAAAAATCTCTGTTGCCAAAAATTATTATTTAATGCTGACAGGGCGCTCAGTGCTGTGCAATACACAGAAATAACGACTGCCCCTGCTCTGAAAAGCTATAAATAGGCCCCTAGAAGACAAATTGCACTGGTAATCTGAGAGGTGGTGATAAAATACACTTCCTAGGATAGCATGCTGCCTATTGTCTTTCCAAAGTGCCCTACATTATTTTTTATTTGCAACAGTATGGAAAAAACTGTGCTTTATGTTCCAAACCCCAGATATTCAGACTTGGGGTCTTGGAGAGCTCCCCACTTGTCTGGAGAAGATGTTAGGCTGCTTAGTGCATGACAGATCAAGTAGTTATTTACATACTAATGTTCTCATTTCATCTTATTGGACAGGTTTTCATCCCAAACATTCTTTAATGATGCTCTACAACCATGGAATAAAGCGATATTGTTGGAGAAGTTTCCTTAGATCTGCAGAAGGCTACTGACAACGTAGAGCTCAATTAATTTTTGGTCTTGTTCTGTTTTCATAAATGAGTGCTCTAGGTCAGGAAATGGGGGCTTAGCGTGGCTCCTATTTTTTTTCATGGCAGAAACTAAAAGGTTATGTTATAGAATAAGAATCACAATGACAATCACTCTTTGCACTTATAGAATACGTTTCACTGGAGGATTTCAAAGCACTTCAACAAAAGGTATCTATGCCTCACCACACCCCTTAGTACATCTGTTTTACACCAGGATAAGCTGAGACACAGAGTGGTTATGTGGCTTGTCACAGAACACATCACTGGTAAAACCAGGACGAGAACCCAGGAGTCCGAACTCCCAGTTCTGTGATCTACTCAACAATGTCTCCTTGTAGCAGAATGAGGAAGCTCTTGCAGCTTATCATCATTGGGGGCACATCCCCAAGGATGAAACTGGGCTACCTTTTATTCTCTCTCTTTAGGAATATCCCTTGTAGGCAATGTTTACCTTGGAAAGTGCTAATGCATATGAATAGGCAGTAGCCTGTAACAGTGGCAATTCAGTTGCAACTATTTGAGTTGACATGGACAAAAAGACTTGGATAAATTGCAATCCAGGTTTTGTTTAAAGGCTTACTGAATGTGCTGCCACTGAGGACAGGCCATTTAGGATACAAGGAAGATATCACATAAAGCTTCAAGGTGCTACAGTAATGAATGAAACCGCACAAAGCACAGACATTTACATGTCTGAATAATAATTAAAGCATCCTGGGCCCATCCTTAAGAAAGCTTGACTGCAAGCTGAGAGCTACGCTGTTTTGCCCCAGCAGTCGAGGTGCAGTTTTTCACAGCGGCCCTTGCTGGAACAGTTTAGGTACAGTGGTGGGCAGAGCTAGCAAAAGAATGTGGCACAGCCCCAGGTCTAGAGACAAGGGAGGGGGAGAAGACAGGATCCCTTGCTGCAGGGCCACAGAATGCTGCAAACCACGGGCTTGATCCTGTTCATGGAAGTCAGAGTGGGACTGTGAGCACTGCTCAGGACAGGCAGCAGAGGCTCAGGTGAGGAAAAGGGCAGGATGATTGGCAGCAGCCCTTTTACATCAGCCTAATTGGCTATGGCCTGGCCTGGCCCGCTCCGCCCTCCCTCACTATAAAGAGGAAAGGAAGTAGCCAGATTCCTTCACTATCTCTGGGATCTGATTACTGTCCACTCTTGCAGCCAGAAGGAAGATTGGAGACAGGAGCCCAGTAAGGAGAGATTTATGCTCCTATAGTAATGCTGACCACTGCCCAGTGGCAGGAAGGAATTTCTCACCCCTCTTTGGCCTGCAGTGCTGAGGTGCTTTTCTCTTAAAGCCTGGGACTGCTCTGAATAGTTACTGGGTAATAATGGCACCTTCTTACTCAACAGATCTGCTCCCTGTGCACGGAGTCCAGTCTGACTCCGGTGTCCAGTCAACACAAGTAGGAGACTGAGCTGGATCCTGCTCCCTCTTATGCATCGATGTCGACAATATTGTTTCCTATGGTATAAGCAGGTTCAACCTGTGCAAAGCTGCTGAAGGAAACTGGGCACTCAGGTGTTGCCGTAAAGGAATCACACGCAGGTGTACTGGCAAGAAAGTGCTCTTTACTTCATGGTACCAGTCAGTTGGCATTGGTCAAGTTTACAACCCTGTTACATGGCAAGGGTCAGTATCCCCAGACTCTTAGTGGCTACTCTTACAGTCACTCAGCTCATAATTTGGCTTACAGAGCCCTTATTACTGATATATGAGAAGGAAAGGACTCAACTTGCTTTCAGCTCCTACACTGTTTGCAGGGCTGAAAAGAAAAAAGAAATAACCTTTAGTTTGTTTGAAAGGAGCAAATTAGGCATGGAGACGATGAGACACAATATAATTCTTAGCATGCCTAGGTCCCAGAAGGAAGATTCCTTTCTCTTTAAAAAGTACACACAACTCAACTCCATTATTCTTCTCTTTGAAAAAGCAACATGCAGGTTTCAGAAAAGCATTACAGAAAGTCACTTATGTCAGTCGTTTAACATGTTTTCACTGAAAAGGCAGGGAGGAACTGAATATTATGTTAAATGCTTGTATCCCTTGTGGCTGTCCTTGAAAAGGAGATGGTAATCCCAAGGCTTTTTTTCCTATAAGCAAAATTCTACATAAATGAAATACTTAAATACAGATCCTCATGCTTACAATTTCCCTATTTTGTGGCCTCCTTTAGAATTGTGTGTGTAAGAGGGGCTTTTTCTAGGATTAATCTCTCCCCTCCCTTTAAAAAATATATTTTAACCATCTAATAATTTCCCTGGTATCTCAAACTGTATTATCATTGATATTATACAATGACCTTACAGCAAACTGCTAATGCTACAGTAATTTCACTTATATTCTTTGAACAAGAAAATGAAATTGCAAAGTTCAGAAAGGCTTGGTGGTTGGATTTCTGGTTTGCAGCGATTCATTTGTGTGAAGGTCTGAACAGAACATTTTAAGCTTAACTGAAGAGCTCTGTTTAGAAATGCCAGAGCTGTGGAATTTTTAGCTATGGACTGAGCCCTGTTTTAATTTACCATGTAATGGTGACCTCTTAACTTTCCACAGTATTTTTTTCCCCACAGACACAGGTATACAAGTATGCACTTCAAATATTTAAAACTATAAAAAGTAAAAGTTGCTGTAATTCAGTCAGAATATGTAATATATGGCATCCTTAAATTTGATCTATTTATGGCTAATATATAATTATATAGGGCTTTTTTCCCCCCACTCTGCTGTGAGCCCTATAAAATCACCAGTTCTAACAAAAAAAATTCATTTTTGTCTATTACATGTTCATAACGATGTTCTGATTTTCTCTAGTGTTTTTTAATTTATTTATATGGCTTCTAATCACTGCAGTATCTAGGGATGATGTTGGTAGACATACAACCGAGAGTATTACTTCAGATTAAAAAACAAGAAGTAGCAGGGATGAGAATCTAAATATTCCAAAAGTTAATAGAATTTACTGAACAAGTGGCTATTTCTTATGGGATTCTAAACTTGGTCATGATTGGGCATATAATTATGGACTACTTCTTGCCCCATTAATTTTGATTTGGCAAATCTGGTGATACGGCTGTTATCACATACCAACAAAACTCTTATAGTTTATTATTTTGCTTTTCACTCAAAGGGCCAATTTTCACTTGGAAATCAGCCAATTTTTGTGGAAAAATAGTCTCAAAATATGGCTATTATCTGGCAAAACAGGCCCATTTTTGAATTTGGAATAAAATACAAACTGAAATGTCAAGTACTTGAATCATCTCTAATTTCAACACTGGAATGACATGTGAAGTATGAATTTGGCAGGGTTGGCTTTGGGTTTAGTCAGGATATGAAAAACAGAGTGGGAATGAAAAGTCCCCCACAGAATCAGATTGAATGAATGTTGAGAAATAGGGCCATTTTTCTCCCAAGTGGACAACACATCAAGGTAGAGGATTTTCCTGATTCAACTTTCTATCCTGAACTTCAAAAGTTAAAAATTTCTGCCATGTGTAATAATTTAGACTTAACGTTTTGCCATTTTTCTCAAGTAGCTTTTCTCCTCTTATTTCTGTCTATATAAAAATAATCACATATCATGTTAAGATCTTCTTTACAAATATTTAAAGGATATTTCATTTGAAGTTCATGGTATTTTTAAAAACACGCAGATGACACTGACGCTGCCAAATAACCACTGCAGTTCTCAACCAGGGGTCCGAGGCCCCTTGGTGGGCCGTGAGCAAGTTTCAAGGGGTCCGCCAAGCAAGGCCGGCATTAGACTCACTGGGACCCAGGGCAGAAAGCCAAAGCTCCACCTCCCTGAGCCCTGCCACTCGGGCCTGAAGCTGAAGCCTGAACGGCTTAGCTACACGGACAGGGCCCACTGTGGCGTGAGGCCCTGAGCAATTGCCCTGCTTGCTACCTCTAATGCCAGCCTTGGTTTTTATATGCAGAAAAACAGTTGTGGCACAATGGGCTGTGGAGTCATTATAGCATGTTGTGGGGGCCTCAGAAAGAAAAATGTGGAGAACCCCTTCTATATAGCATAGAAAATAAAAGGATTCAGCGACTCTTCTAAATGCAAGAGGATAGTCCGGACGCTGTCAGGAGCAGAACAGAAACTGCAAACATATGGATGGATGCTCCTATTTCTCAAAGATTGCTCCCAGCACCATAGCAAAGACTAAGCAATGTTCTGCATTTATAGCTCAACGCTCCCTCCAGAGCTATTAGTATCTATTTCTCCACCTCACTGCAAATGGAGGCAAAGAGACCAACATAGCCTTGTCACAGTGATGGGGGAACAAGAAGACTGAATAATCCCTACTGACACCAAATGCTCTTCAGAACCTCTTTTTGCAAACTGGGGCTTTCAATGAAGCCAGGTTTTAAACTTTTAGTCAGCAATCAGGACTGCAGTGATAGGAAGTTGGTAACACTTTACATTAAGGTAATAAGGTTTTAATGCTCCGTTGCTAGTTGAACAGCATATACTAACAGTCTTGTTGAATCGTAATTACTTGTGTAGGTGGAAGCATTGCCAGCAATTATAGCTCTTAACTGGGGACACTGAAAGCTTTTTTCCCAGAAGGAAAAGTCCTGTGTCAAAGTTATAGAGTATGATTAATAGCAGGATCCTGTCCTACACATCAGTCAACCAGCATGCAGAAGTTTCCAAAGTCCTAAGGCATTCTTAATGTACTTAGTGTCATCTCATCCTATGCTGAGATTTACAGCTGGGATGTCTTGTTTTCCTCCTGCTAGAACATTTGATTGTAGAAAGAGTAGATTGATTTATATTAATATACATATTCATTTCAGCATTAGATATATGCGCACACATTTTAGATATACTGCTATAAAAACAAACAATTCACTTGGTGAAAAATAAAGAATTGGAATGACATTAAAAACGTCATTGGGCAAATTTCATACGAAGCGTGCTCCTTTTGTTCGTGCTGTGAGTGTCAGATCAATTTCCAAATTTCTCTCCCCTATCACTCATGAAGCAGCACGCTCATACCATGAGTCAGAGTTCTGATGGTGCGTGTGCACACAATACAAACCACAGGCCTGCTGCTGTCTCCCACTGAAGTAAATGGTTGTCTTCACTGGGAGCAAGACCACTGCAGAGGCTTTAGCAGTTCTGACGTTATAAATTTGCTGTCAACATAACAACGTTAACACTTTTTGGCCAAGTATAACTGGATCCACCTCTTTCCTCATTACTACAACTCAATGACCATTTATTAAAAAAGTTGCATGCCACCTTTTGACGATATCACCCAGAACCATCTAAGTGTGAAAACTGGTGATACAGAGAGAGAATGGCCACTGAAACAAGCAAATCTTTCTCAAAGGCAATAAGACCTTCCTAGAACATTTAAAGGGGTTAAAATAATAAGGAATTCCATCTGACTATTTAAATTGCTTCTTCTATATATGGAAATAGGAAATCATTATTTGGATGCTAAGAGGCAGAAAAGTCAAGCTTTCCTTCTACTGCAGTCTGATTAAAAAATGGAAATGCACAAAAAAAGAAACCCTTACCATGTTCATTGAACTGGAAGACCCTTGGTCATTGGTAATTTAAATTACAAAAGGAACTCACTAGCTTTTGCAGTGTTAACAAATCAGAGCTTTCCCAGCCTACGGAATTGCATTAGTCTGAGGCAAGTTCAGCAAGTGTGTATATCTCTGTCCTCGACACTGAATGAAATGACAGTTTCAAGGACATAAAAGCATATACGTGTATCCAAAGGTCCAGATTTATTTTCCAGTGACTCCAGCAGTGTCAGAACATTTAGTAAAAGTTGCTGTAAAGAATATTAAATCAATCAGCATTTGAGGTACTGTGACTGCAGCAGACCACTCAAAAGAGCACAACACACTCATTGTGCCATCTAAGCCATTCAATCTTCTCCTGCGTCTCATTTTATGATTATCTCCTTTGAGACAGACTAGTTTAAGTGCTGAAGGTAATTGGTAAGATCCAACAGATGTCAAATCAAATTTCTCCACAAAAAAAATATCTTTTCAGAAATCCATCTTTTAAAGCAAGCAAAGATGGGAAGAGAGAAATGCTCCAATCTTTAAACACGGGCTAACTGCTTGTATGTACTGTGTGGGAAATGAATAGAGTAGTACTGGCCCCTCAAGTAAAAAGTGAACAAGAGAAGCAATGAGACACTGCTTATTGGACCAGCCCAAGTCCCTCCCTTCCTCAGATGTTGACTGGTTACAGGGACTATTTGAGAGTTGAGAACTAGATGAATGGCTGGACTGATCCACTATGACAATTCCTGTGTTGCTAAGAAGCATCTTCAGACCTTGAGAGATTCTTCAGGAGCTTCCATAATCATAGTGATGGAATGACTATGCTTCTCCTACTCCTATAAAATTCTGTCTGGAAGCTGCCCTTACCAATTACTTATTCACTGTAAAACGTATTTAAAGCCACGTGGAAGGGAAATGCACCTCCTATATTGAGTTAGGGCCTGATTTTTTTAAAACTTGTGCGTTATACACAGGAGTAGACCTCTCTTCTGTGAGTGAGTAGCCAACTTAAAAAATCAACAAGACTACTGTACTCAGGTGAAAAAGGACTTTCTGATGTTTGCAACTTTAAGTCCCCCCAAATGCTGCATATATTATTAGAGAACCATTCCAATTCCTTATAATAATCTCCTTCTCCATACATCACCAAAGATTAATTAATGATAGGTTTCAAAGCTTTCTGCTCTAGCTGACTATTTACTTGGACCAATCCTGTCTCCTATCTTCTCTTACTACAGAGCCTTCAGCCATCTTGTGGCACCTAATTTGGCAGTACAATTTGTAACTTTATTCTTTTTGCAGTCTACATTAGCACAATGAGTCAGAGACACTGTATTTGTCACAGATATTCTCAAATACACCTCATTGTGGCTCAAGCGCCTTTCTAGTCTGTATTTGTTTCTCTATAGGGACATGTGTGATTATACACACCCTGCTGCTTATTCTTTTTAAATGTATCCCTGATAATATGGGGTCATATCTTCTCTAGCACATGATTTACAGCTGTGGATTAGGCAAATATTAGAACCACATAGGATTTTATTACATCAATAGATCATTATAGCACCAGATAGTCTCTGACAAAAATAAGAGCCCAACAAATAGACATGACACACTGAGGTCCTTTCCTAAAACTGGAAATATTGCCTAGGTGGTTATTCCAGCCAAGAGAACAATGACGTTGGACAGGGAGAACAAGGTTGCACCATCATTGGGATCCTGCTAGGATGTTACAGACACCGTCAGACATGTTAAATGCACAGCTTTTTAGTACAATTCTTCATCTCATGGGCAGCATCGTGCTGAATATGCTGATCAGATAACAATGCCTAGTGTGCTGGCTAAAATGCTAGCAAATGGGTTTGTTTTCCATAATGCTAGATTATGATTTTTTTTTAAATCAAGCCAACTGGC
Source organism: Mauremys mutica (assembly GCF_020497125.1). Classification (NCBI taxonomy): domain Eukaryota; kingdom Metazoa; phylum Chordata; order Testudines; family Geoemydidae; genus Mauremys; species Mauremys mutica. The sequence continues at coordinate 131,659,664 of NC_059073.1, read as the reverse complement.
AAGGTCTGATACAAAGTGAGACTGATGTAAAGATTCTCCCTTTTTAAATATCATTTAGAGGCCTCATCCTGCCTTGATTTTCACCAGATACTTTAAGAGTCATAGCTAGTGGACATAGCGTCCTGGACAAATACTTGTGTGTCCTCTATTACTCCATTCTGCCTCTCCTCTTGAGGAAGCAGACAATGGACCGGAATGCAAAGTCTACTTCGCCACCTATGCTTTAGGCTTGAGATGCTTACATTCCGAGCAGTGTGATTTCATGGGTAATCCCTCATTTGCTAATCTCTCATAATAAAAAATTTATTGTGCAGAAATATTCACTACATAACAATTCTATTTTTTAATAAAACCCCTTAATTTCAAACTTAATCCAGCCAAGAATTTTGCCACATGCAGTCTGCAGCAATATTGTACATTTAGCTGCTACTGTGTATGCACCAAATGATTCCAAGATCCATTACTCTTTGTTATTTAGTGTGTTCACTTGAATGCATGTAACTGTTTAATTTAAGACATTCATTTAGCACAGTTGTCTTGAGCTGCAATTACCTTTGTGCAATGCAACCACCATTTTTACACATAAAAATATAGTGTCGGTGATGTCACATAACTCATCCTTCTGTAAAAGCCTCCCAAGTACTTGTCGATGATGCAGGCAATCATGCCGGAAAGGATACTGCTTGATTTATTCTGCAGTCTAGTTCCGTAAAGATGAATCTCACTCATGCTTTCAAATTTGTTTGACTCACTCATGCTGAGTCTAAGTTCTACACTTTGAAGTGTTTTGGAAGGTCATCTTGGACTATAATATGTTACTTCTCTGTTCTTGAAGTAATGAGTAAGACTTCCTGTGAACCTGATGAATTACATATGCAAGCTGTTTGTGCACATAAATCCAGCTATTCCCTGTGATTATCAGGTGCTTCTGAACAGTTTTCTGCTACTTTTAAAATCAGAGCAATAATGCCAGGAGAGTGCTGTTTATGTAAAGCTGCGAAGAAATATTGCTTCTTTGGAAAGAAAGGGAAGGGTAGCAATCAGCTTTCTGATTGTCACTAAAAACAGATTCCATTGCACAGCAGGAGGACTAGTGCTCAAGAACATCAAGCATACTTCCGATAAGATACTTTTATGTAAAGTCAAAAGTAAAACTTCCTAAACCAGTAGGTGGAACCCAAAGGTGAAATTCACTTCTCTGTAGAGGGCCAGCACAGAACCTATGCACCATTTAAGTTGCCTTAATGCCCTGGTGAATTCAATTGTACATCCATAACTTGTTCCAGATTCCACCATGGCCATTCCTGAGTCTCTTCACTCAGATTATCTTAATTAATACTGCAAGAATATGGCATATAAAATCCTGTGGAAACTGTTTACACAGACAGCATGGACACGAGTATTGAAAGTGTGTTTCATATCAGTTATTTGCACATTCCTTAATAAGGCAAAAATTAAAATTTTACTTTGTTTTTTTTCCCCCCCAGCAACTAAGGAATCCAATGGTAAAGCCCTTGTGGATAAAGTCTAGAGTCATACATTGCTTGGAGAAATTTCTACTTTTCTCTCTTCAAAGCAGTAAACTTGAACCTGATTTTAACATGGGCTGAGGATTTTGTTCATTTTCATCAATTTTAATTTCATGCCACTCATAAAAAGCTTGTAGCCAAATTTGTATGAGGAAACCTTTGATTAGCAAAAGAGTCGTTTATCATTAACAGACCCATCAATATTGAGTGAGCTTACAGCCAGATCCTCCTCTTAGCCAGGTGAGGTGCACCAGCTGTGTAGCTCAAAAAATGGATATTAGGTCAGCATCTGTGTGCACTATAAAGTATTCTTTGCTAGCTGACATTTGAGATTAAAATCAGGAGTCATGTACTGAAATTATCATGAGGCATGGTGCTGGATTTCAACAAAATGCTAAACTATTAAGCAAGGGAAAGGCTTACAAGGAATGATGAGGATCAAAAAGATCAATGTAACCAGCTCAGAAACAACACACTTCTCCCAATCAACTAGGCACAGTGGGCCAAATCCCTAGCTGGAATAAATTAGCTCCATTGAAATAGTGTACCAATAATGACATTGGTACAGACAAATCAATGGAGGTACCCGACTTTACATCAGCTGAGGATCTGGGTCAGTGCTAGCATATTAGTTGCACTGTTGCATCTTTTGTCAGTTACCAAAGCACCTCTAGCCAGCAAGAACACAGCAATTTATAGGGGATTCCATTTTAGCCTCTTGACCAATATATGCTGGCAAGCATATTATATATATTTTTTTATATATATATATAGTGACAAAGTTCCTCCTTTACCTTGGTGGGTCCTGCGCTTATTGGCGGATTTGCTCACCTCAGTGATCTTCCCCTCTGGTGGAACCCACAGTCTGGGTCAACTCCTCCTGTGTCTGATCAGGAGTTGAGAGGTTTGGGGGGAACCCGGGCCCGCCCTCTACTCCGGGTTCCAGCCCAGGGCCCAGTGGATTGCAGCTGTCTATAGTGCCTCCTGTAACAGCTGCATGACAGCTACAACTCCCTGGGCTACTTCCCCATGGCCTCCTCCAAACACCTTCTTTATCCTCACCACAGGACCTTCCTCCTGGTGTCTGATAATGCTTGTACTGCTTAGTCCTCCAGCAGCACACCCTCTCACTCTCAGCTCTTTGCACCTCTTGCTCCCAGCTCCTCACACATAAATCTCACTTACTAACTGGGAGACTTTTAACTAGTTCCAGCCAGCCCTTGATTGGCTTCAGGTGGCCCAATCAATGTAGCTATCTCCACTGCCTTCTTGAAAGATCTTAATTGGCCCTAGGTGTCTTGATTAACCTGGAGCAACTGCCATTTGGTTACCATGGTACTAGGGATTTGGTTAGCCTGGGGCTAACATACCTGTTATATATATATATTGTGATGGGGCAAGGCCAGATGGCTACAGTAAAGTAGTAAGGAACAGGTATGTTAGCCCCAGGCTAACCAAATCCTTAGTACCATGGTAACCAAATGGCAGTTAGGGTTGGGTATTGATATCCTATCAATAAAATGTATTCTCTGCAGCATTTATACATTAGTATGCATTAAGCAGAAAAGCTGGCCTGTATCCGGTGATGAGCTACCAAAATCTTAGGAACCGGTTCAATACCGGGTCTTCGGCGGCACGGCTCCGGCGGATGAAGTACACCTCCCACCCATGCCCTGCCTCCGACTGCCCCCCTCAGAAACCGCAACACATTAACACCCCCCCTGCTCCTTGTCCCCTGACCACGCCTTCCCGAGACCCCCAACCCTAACTGCCCCCCAGCACCCCACCCCCTGCCCAACTCGCCCTGCTCCTTGTCCCCTGACTGCCCCGACCCCATACACCAACACCCTGACAGACCCCCAGAACTCCCACACGGCACCTACCCAACCCTCCCTTCCTCATCCCCTGACCGCCCCCCAAGAACCTCTGCCCCATCCAACCCCCCCTCCCAACTGCTCCCTGTCCCTGCCTTATCCAACTCCCCCAACCCCTGCCTCTTACCCCCGCTGGGGCTGGGCCGGAGCCGCGCCGCATAGCCACATTCGGGGCCTGGGCCAGAGCCGCGCCACGTGACCGGAGTTGGGGGCTGGACCGGGCGGCACCTGGAGCCCTCCTCGCGCCCCATCCCCGCCCCAGCTCACCTACAAGAAGACCTGCTTCCCATGAATCAGCTGATTCGCGGGAAGCAGGGGAGGGGGAGGAGCAGCTGGAGGGAGCGTCAGGTGAGGTGGTGGAGCTAGGTGAGCTGGGGCCAGGGGCAGGGCAGGGAGCTGCCACAGATTTTGTTAAATTTAAAAGCCCTTTTAGAACCAGGACAATCGGTTCTAAAAGGGCTTCTAAATTTAACAACTGGTTCCCGCGAACCAGTGGGAACCGGCTCCAGCTCACCACTGCCTGTATCTTTACTTAGGCCTAGTCTACACTACGGGGTTAGGTAGAATTTAGCCCCGTTAGGTCGATTTAAAAATGACTGCATCCACACAACCAACCCCATTCCATCGACCTAAAGGGCTCTTAAAATCGACTTCTGTACTCCTCCCCGACGAGGGGATTAGTGCTAAAATCGACCTTGCTAGGTCGAATTTGGGGTAGTGCGGATGAAAATCGACGGTATTGGCCTCCAGGAGCTATCCAAGAATGCTCCATTGTGACCGCTCTGGACAGCACTTTGAACTCCGATTCACTAGCCAGGTAGACAGGAAAAGCCCCGGGAACTTTTGAATTTCATTTCCTGTTTGGTCAGCGTGGCGAACTCAGCAGCACAGGTGACCATGCAGTCCCCCCAGAATTGTAGAGCATAGAATGTTTCTACGCTCCCCCTATTGTCTCCGTCCCTGTGGTTAACGCAGATTAGAAGGCGAAAAAAACTGCACTCACAATGACATGTTTTCCGAGCTCAGGCAGTCCACCCGCACTGATAGGGCACAGCTTAATGCATGGAGGCATTCAGTGGCAGAGGCCAGGAAAGAAGTAAGTGAGCGCGAAGAGCGGAGGCAGGTCACGATGCTGAGGCTAATGGGGGAGCAAATGGACATGATGAAGCATCTGGTGGGGGAGCAAACAGACATGATGAAGCATCTGTTGGAGCTGCAGGAAAGCCAACAAGAGCACAGACCTCTGCTGCATCCACTGTATAACCGCCTACCTTCCTCCCCATGTTCCATTGCCTCCTCACCCAGACGCCCGAGAACGCAGGGGGTGGGGGGAGGCTCCAGGCACCCAGCCACTCCACTCCAGAGGATGGATCAAGCAACAGAAGGCTGTCATTCAAACAGTTTGATTTTTAGTGTGGCTACAATAAGCAATGTGGTCTTGTCCTTCCCTCCTCCCCCACCCCACCCGGGCTACCTTGTCCGTTATCTCATCATTTTTTTTAATTAATAAAGAAAGAATGCATGGTTTCAAAACAATAGCTACTTTATTTCGAAGGGGGGAGGGTGGTTGGCTTATAGGGAATTAAAATCAACAAAGGGGGCAGGTTTGCATCAAGGAGAAACACACACAACTGTCACACCGAAGCCTGGCCAGTCATGAAACTGGTTTTCAAAACCTCTCTGATGTGCAGTGTGCCTTGCTGTGCTCTTCTAATCGCCCGGGTGTCTGGCTGCTCAAAATTGGATGCCAGGCGATTTGCCTCAACCTCCTACCCTGCCATAAACGTCTCCCCCTTAATCTCACCGATATTATGGAGCACACAGCAAGCAGCAATAACAATGGAAATGTTTGTTGTGCTGAGATCTGACCAACAGCGCCAGCAAGCTTTTAAACATCCAAAGGCACATTCTACCACCATTCTGCACTTGCTCAGCCTATAGTTGAACTGCTCCGTACTACTGTCAGGCTTTCATGAGCCATGGGAGTGAGGGGTAGGCTGGGGTAAGTGTGACCGCACAGTGCTGCCAGCTGGGAGAGCAGCCTGAGGCAGAAGCCTCCAGCTCGCATGATATTCCAGGCAGGACTGAATCTCCATGAGACAAAACTTAAAGAAGAGAATGACCTGGAGTCTCTGGCTCCCATTCGGTACTCTAAGAGGAGGATAGCCATGTCTGTCCAGGCGACCCTGATTGACCTCACTGAGGAGGATTCCAAGGAGTCCTCCCAGAGCAGCAGTACCACGTCTGCCAGCAGCACCCAGGAGGACCAGAACAGATCCCCCGAGCTCCCCACTGGGGAGCAGGAGAGCAGAGTTGCAGCAGAAGTGGTGGAGCCGTACACCATGCCCTGGAGGTTGCTAGGAGCCGGGCAAGGAAGACGTTCCCAGAGCCCCCGGCCAAGTTACATGTTCGACGAGGATGGGTACCAGTCCTACTGCACCGTCTGCTGCGAAGGCAAGGAGCTGCTGCTGTGTAGCAATGCCAGCTGCTGCAGGTGCTTCTGTGTCGAATGCTTGGAGGTCCTGGTAGGGCAAGGTACCTCAGCCAAGACAAAAGAGCAAGAGCCCTGGAGCTGTTACATGTGTCAACCACGGAAGTGCTATGGGGTGTTACAGCACCGACCAGACTGGAATGTACGGCTGCAAGACTTCTTCACCAGCGACAAAGGACAGGAATGTGATGCACCTAAAATCTAAAAAGGACCGCACATTTCCAGAGTCATTACCTTTGATAACAGAACGTCAATGATTGCACTGGCTACTTAGATCACAGCAGCCCCCACAGTAGACTTGCCCACAACAGCAGTGGTGATGGTCAGGGCCAGCTTTAGGCCGATTCAACCGATTCCCCTGAATCGGGCTCCACGCCCAAGAGCCGGTGCGCCGTAGCGGGGTGGCCTGGCTTCCCCAGGGGGCAATTTAAAGGGCCTGGGCCTCCCAGCAGGGGCTGGAGCCCCAGGCCCTTTAAATTGCCACCAGAGCCCCTCCACTGGAGCCCTGGGGTAGGGCTGCGGGGCTCTGGGGGCTATTTAAAAAGTCCGGGGCTCCCATTGCTTCTACTGCCCCGGCCCTTTAAATAGCTGCTGGAGCCCCGCCGCTTCCCCAGGGCTCCCTCGGCTATTTAAAGGGCCGAGGTGGTAGAAGCAGGGGAGCCCCGGACTTTTTAAATAGCCCCCAGAGCAGGGGGCTCGGGGGTTATTTAAAGGGCCGGGGCTCTGGCTGCCTCTGCTGCACCCCCTGCCTGCACCAGCCCCGCACTCCCTGCCCTGCCCACAGCCAGCCCCTGTCTCCAGCCAGCCCTTCACCCCCTGCCCGCAGCCATCCCCTGCTGCACCCCCTGCCCACACCAGCCCTGCACCCCCTGTCCTGCCCGCACCAGCCCCACCCTGCCTGCAACCAGCACTGCACCCCCTGCCAACAGCCAACCTTTGCCACACACCCCTGCGACCCTGCCTGAAGCCAGCCAGCCCCACACACACCCCTGCCCCCCCTGCCCTGCCCACACCAGCCCCGCACCCCCTGCCCTGCCTGCAGCCAGCCCCTGTCGCACCCCCACTTCCTGAAGCCAGCCAGTCCCGCACTCCTCTGTCTCCAGCCCTGCCAACCCCTGCCGCACCCCCCTGCGGCCCTGCCTGAAGCCAGCCAGCCCACCCCAAACCCCCATCTCCAGCCAGCCCCGCACCCCTTGCCCTGCCTGCAGCCAGACCCTACCTCCAGTCAGCCCCTGCCCTGCCTCCATCCAGCCCCATGTCCACTGGTGTCCTGCAGTTCCCAGGGCAGTAACTCTGCACACCTGCTTCAATGAGAGGGGGCAGGGAGCAGCTGGGACCCACACATGGCCACACCCTAGGGTGACCAGACAGCAAGTGTGAAAAATCAGGATGGGGGTGGGGGGTAATAGGAACCTATATAAGAAAAAGACCCAAAAATCGGGACTGTCACTATAAAATTGGGACATCTGGTAACCCTAGCACACCCCCAGGGAGTGGCGAGGACCCACACATGTGAAACGGAGCTCATTAATAACCGATCAACAGCATATATGACGCAATGTATATAATATATAATTTTATTATGTATATAGTTATGGAAAGTAATTAATACATGGAAGAAATGAAAGGCTTTTTTTTACGTTTTTTTTTTTGGTCATCCCTGCCGAGGCCGTGCCAAAAATGTTCGAATTGGGCCCCGCACTTCCTAAAGCTGGCCCTGGTGACGGTGAGCTAAGTGAGCTCCATGCTTGCCATGGTATGGCATCTGCTCAGGTAACCCAGGAAAAAAGGCGCAAAACTATTGTCTGCCGTTGCTTTCACGGAGGGAGGGGCGACTGACGACATGTACCCGAAACCACCCGTGACAATGTTTTTGCCCCATCAGGCATTGGGAGCTTAACCCAGAATTCCAATGGGCGACGGAGACTGCGGGATAGCTACCCACAGTGCACCGATCCATAACTCGATGCTAGCCATGGTAGTGAGGACGCACTCCGCCGACTTAATGTGCTTAGTGGGGACATACGCAATCGACTGTATAAAATCGATTTCTAAAAATCAACTTCTATAAAATCAGGCTAATTTCGTACTGTAGACATAGCCTTATCCCGTTCTCTTATGTTAAATATCCCAAAACGCCTTGCATTTAATGAAGTAAGCTTTGGCTTAAGTAGATAGGAAAGTTGTCAGGTTTTATCATAACAACAGGCAGGGAGTTACTCTCACAGGCCAGTACTGGAATGTCCCAAAGGAAGAAGACAAGACATATGATTGTTCTACCCTAGTAAAGGCTTACAAGGTGCCGTCACACTTGGTACCTGGAGTGCAGCAGACGTTCAGAATAAAGAGATAAGGGGTACACCATGGTATCAACAAAACAAAGCAGAAAGCAGATTGGTTAAACTCTAGTTTCAGATGACAACACTACCTTTTACCAGTAAACAGGTAGGGTATAAAAAGATGGCTTTACGGTTGTAACGGTGGGAGCACACCTTCTGTGTGAGATGAATGTAACAATGCTGCATGAGTCAGGCTCCCAGAGACTGGTACGAGAGAGAACCTTTTTCCTGTGCTACATTGTTATTAGCTTAAAGCAATAAACCTGACTGAGACTGATTATTTGGTCTTTTGAATATATTTCATAAGAAACCAAAGTGTGGTTGCGCGCGCGCGCACACACACACACACACACACACACACACACACAGATAATTAACCCTTTCTTTGCTTGACTAGAATATAACACAGTGTAAAAAGCATCACTCCTGGCATACAGCTTCAGCAGCCCTTTTTGTGACAGCATCCATGACGCTAAATGAGAACGATACAATTCCTGCAGGGGAAAGAGGCTGCAAAATCTCTTAACTAAAATATGTTTTCAGACCGACTTTCACATTAAAAATTTTGAAGTGTGAAATTATAGGAATATGACAAAGAGAAATAAAATTAGCTCTGGATAATCTACAAAATGGAACCAGCTTTAAACAGAGAATAAAGGACAACAGTTAACATGGGAACTACAGGGCACAAGATCAAAATTAATGATATTCTGGCTGACTCGCTTATAAACACTGCCAGCCTAAAAGGGTGACTTTGTAAGATACAGGTCTTCTAATCAACTGAGGTCTGGACAAAGTGACGTAGAATCCAGTATTAGCGTGGAAGGCCTTTTTGCCACTCAAACAGAGAAGTGCTCACATCAGTAAGAGCAGCTCAAGTTGGGAGTTTTTGTGCTAGTCCCCGAAAGCTCTGTTTAAATAATCATAGAATCATAATGCTAAGACTGTGACCCAAACTGACAGTAGCGAGGAAATCCCAGGCAAGGCTGATCTCGATCCTTTGATTTTTACTCTGTGCACTGAGCTGGATCTAAGAAGGGTGGCTCAAACACCAAGGCTAAACAGAATTTTTCATTTCACATCAAATTTTTTCATTGAAAAATCTAAGTTTTCCACACAAAAATTGTAACGAAATTGTTTTGTTCAAAGTTTTTTTATGGAAGAACAGTTGGATTTTTTGGCAAGCTCTACATAGGGGTCACATTTGGTACAGGTTTAAATTATTACAGACATATGTCTGTTTGAAGATAGAAGGTGTCATTAACTGTGTCACAACAGTGTTAGCTGCCTTCAGACACCAGCTGACTTTTATGCTTAGGCTCATGCAGAACGTTAATGGCTAGATTTCAAAGAGCTCAGCGCTTATCAGGTGTATGATGGATACTGAGCTTTTCTGAAGATCTGGCTCTCATTTTGGTGCCTAAACGGAAGCTGAGATCTTTTGAAACTCTTGCTTTAAATCTGCCATGAGCTGCCAGCTGCTAACGCCATGGCATAGCATACTTGGCAGGATGGCTATCTATCTGACCTGGGTATCTGGGCATTTTCACACAAGACATCCCAATAAAAAACAAAACTCTAATGCACCAATAGCCCCACCAAGTACAAGTGCACTGCTGATACTGACACACGACAAAGGAGGACTCTTATCTCTGGACCAAAATGTGCCAAGATGTACAAACCTCAAATGCCAAAACACATGCCACCTGTTTTCAAAACTGTTGGCCTTTCCTTCCCTAACTCTTTGCCAGAGAGCATAGGTGTCGGAGCATTGGCATAGAACTTCACAGGATTGGTCAAGACAGTTGGAATAGATGGGATGTGGAGAAGGTAAAGTGGTTTCTAAAGGGAAGTGAGCCCAGTTTGATAGTGGTTTTTGTTTCAGTTATACGGGTGAGAAGTAATGAGTCAGAATTAGGAAGAACTTAAAGATTAATGTTCTTTCTGCACTTGTGTTTACCATTGCACTATCATAACACATCAGAGTTCCCCTCCATGAAACCTGACATATATTCATGTAAAATTGAATAAGTGCCTATACCCTGCAAATAAAATATTAATAAATAAAGTCATTAATGTCATTCTGCATAAAGTGCTTTAAAACACATTCCACAGGAACACTTGTTAAATTCTTTTTCACTAAATAAAAGTGACAGCATAGAACCAAAAGTTCTTATATTGCATATAGAGAAATTATGGCCTGAGGAGACACAATAAATCCAACTCTGCCAGAATTTTTTAAAATATATCTGCATCTAATCACTATTGGTTTTTGTTGCTATGGGAATATAGGTGAGTTTTCCAGCGATGACATTCCTGCATAACCATCTCCATTCCGAAATCTAGAGCCCAGACGACACCAAAGATCACTAGATTTTATTCTAGAGAACCACCGTTGTATTCTCCTTTCTGAGGCAGTATCCCATCACCTCTCCCTGCACCTTTGCATTCCTCCTCCATGCGGAAGCTGAATGGTCTCTGGCAGAAAGCTCCTGTTCCAAGGGGCTAGCTACAGAATTCCATTTTCCCAGCACAAGAAATTCAAGACTGTCTCTGAATTTATGTCCCCATTTTTCTATTTTTAAAAAAATCAGGGTTTTTACTGCTTGGCAGTCAGAGAAATCCAAAGGAAAGACCAGAACAGACTGGTGCCTAGGAAGCATATGGAGAGTTGTACTGGCTCTGTTGCACTATGGCTTCTGGTGGTGTTAGTAGTTAGGCATTCTGCTTGAACTTTTAAATACTTGAATTGGGAAGTTCTCACTCCCAGCAGCCTAAACCTCTTGGTACACTGGTATTAGAGTACGTTGGCACAGCAGTCCCATCCTGAGCTGTTTGGCTGTTCTTCTGGGACGCTGGACCCTATTGAGCAGTTTCCTAAATTGTGATTGAGACTTGTGTGTACCTTTCGCAAGACCTCAGATGAGGCTCTTCTTGCAGACCTTATGGGCAAGGTTAAATAATTTCCCAGAACTGTGCTAAGCATTCTCGTTGGGAAACAATCTATTTCCTCAAAGGTGAAATAAATAAGGAATTGGTAACAGTGGGCTAGAAAGACAATTCTGCCTGATTTTATGCTTTCTAGAAATCTCATTTTCTTTTTTAGCATCTAGGTCTGGTATCATACCAAGTGAGATGTAGAGGCAGCTAATTTGTCATTGTACAGAAGTACATAGAAGTTAAGGTTATAAATACCAACAAGATAAAGTCTTTATATTAAATTATCAGCTCACTCTCTCCATTCAAAGGTATACATAGGACATAGCAAAGGAAAAGACACACAACTCACTCAGTGAAACACAGACATTTCAAAGACTGGACCAGCTTTCAAAGTGAAAGTATTTTGATATATAGTTTCAGCTCATTGCTAGCAATAAGCAGACCCCATAATTAAATTCCCCATAAAAACCCTTTCAAAGATCTGTCAATTTCTCTGCATGGCCTTTGCCCATGCAGTGACCACCTCCTTTATAGGAGGAACAAGAGAGATCAGTGAGAAAAAATGCCAAATGAGAAGCAAAACTGGTGAAACGTGACCTAATGGAGCAAAAAGCAATTTGCTTTATGCTTGGTGAAGTTTGGGGAAAGTTTAAAACTGCCAAACTGGAACTCAATATACCTAAATGCAGCAGCTTCCATTCACTGTTGTTGAATAGTCACATATGTTGGGTAGGAAGATTCCAAACTTTATACTCTTGTTATTATATTTGTAAACTTTTATCCTTTTATGGTTCCACTAAGTCTCACTATCTCCATTGAAGTTCAATCACGGACATCGCTGAGCGCGATCTGCATGCCAGTCTGACGACATTGATTGTGCCTTAGCACATAACAGGAAAGATTACAAGAAGGTTGTCGTTACCTACCACGAAGTCCTAGCACCAATCCTAGCTCCCCATCCTGACATGAGGAGCTGATGCAAAACTCTATCGACCTCTTCACTGGCTCTTGTGTACTCTGCTCCAGAATACTGCTCACCCGCTTAGGCACATATCACTTGTCAATTCTCAACTTAACATCGTCATGTGGACCCTTACTGACGCAGTAAAACCAGGGCCACAACCATAGCTTCCCATACTGGCGCATATCCACCCATCTCAAATGCATCACAACACAAGACTTTTTCAGATTTTCCATCGTATTTGTACTGGAAGGCCTTTTTCCCCCACATGAAGACCTAAATAACATACTGACTCAAATCCAGAAAACCTTTATTTGCTTGCAGCAAAGAACTCAAAACTCGATGGCGTGGAAGGATGCCAACCTGCCGAATAAACACCTCATTAAGGGGAAGGAAAGTGCTTTTAATTTTTCTCTTCCATGGTATGTTTTCCTATTCAATGCATGGAATGGGACCCACCTCACTCTCCCGCAATCCACTCTCACTTCCTTTCCTTAGTTATACTGGGTCATAACTGGAAGACAGGATAAATCACTAGCTGTGCTAAGACTGCACACCAAGCTCTAGAGGCACCCGCTGTAATGTAGAGGTAATTCGAGTGACAGAAATCTTCTGTCAATTTTGCAGAAAGATAACCTGCTCAGACAGATAAAGTCCTCATACACGCAGAAAAACTGGTATGCTATTTCACATATGGCTAAACATAACCAGGGCTGCAAACATCACTCAAATACAGCAAATCATTAGGGGAAAACCAAAACTCCATGTTCTTGTATTGCTCATGGAAAGAACATTACAAAGCTTTGAAGCTTGTCACCAGGTAGAAAAGGCTGTCCGATGACAGCATTAGCTTTTTTGGACCTGCTGACTATCAGAGCTGGAGCTTATGAAGAGATTGAGTTGGCACATCTGACACCTGTGTAGGACACTTTAGGCAGACACTGGACAGGATTCTAATCTGAGACATGCGAACATCCATTCCTGAACAACATGAAAAGCTTCCTCTGCTCAGGCAAAGCATCTGATTTCCAGGGCTGTGCAGTCATGATCCCACATACCTCAGATTAGATCTGAGCACAGAGAATAGAGAAATAATGCCATTAAGGAGGCTTTTTAAAGTGTTTATTTATTACTTCGGAAAAGAAAATAAGACTTCAAAGTTTCAGAATAAACACTTGGCAAAAAAAAATTTTTTGATGCTTTCGCTTTCTATAAATCTCATTTGTCCAGAGCTATAACTCCACATTTATTTTTCCAAATACAGATTCATATTTAGCAATACATATTTTATTATAATCATTATCAGAAAATCAAGATTGCTGGAATTTTGTACTTCAAGCTACACTGCTCACTCCAATACTATAAAATGCATCAAACATTAGGTTCTCAGTGTAGTCAAAACAGAATTAATATTTAAAACATGATGTTGCAAGCCACCTGGGATGACTTGAAAAGGAAATGAGTTTCCCATCCAGTGAATACTGAGAAAATATAACCTATGAGGAATGGAGAGCATGAGAGAGTACAGTCTGCACAGCTTATTGACAAATGCAAAAAGAATATGAGAGAGAGTAAGCTGGGCAATTTTGCACTGATTAAAGCAAGTTACAATCCAGAGGTCTGCCTTCATCTCTCTTCTTGTCTAACAGAAGACACCGTTAGCTTCCCAGCTAACAACATGGAGGAAAAGGTATTACAGTCAGTCTTTAATACAAAATGTGAAAAAGACCATTTTCTGGCTACACCATTCTTCTGAGAGTTGTGGCACAGTTTGTAGAACAAACAGTCTTAAATCCCTTCCATCTGCATCAGGACAGGGCATTAACGCTGATGCTGAATTTGCATCTCTGAAGAAGGAGCCAGATAAAATGAATGCAGCCCATTAGCCGGACACGGAACTATTTAAAAGCCAAAGTAAATGATGTATATATCCCTAAAACCCAGTGAAAGATTCTGCACTTTCCTTTTGGGAAGTAGGACACGAGCTCTTTAGTTTAGATGGAACAATAGGAGGCTTCAGTCAAGGCACACAAAGAGCCTTGGAGAGTTGCATAAGCCTGATGCAGCTTTTCCTTATTAGATGCAGAGGTGCAGACACAGGGGTGGAAGGGTGCTTTTCCTTATCTGTGCTGGCAGCACTCTTCAGAGGATTTGTCTGATGGCTTTTAGTCACAGATACTGTATTAGGCTGACAGCCTCAAGTATCTAAATAGAATAGATCACTTGGCTTCACTTCTCCTTGCCTAAGGGAAACTGTGCGTCCATGAGGCTCTCGCTTCCTACAGGCAAGGGCTGAAGAGTCAGGGCTGGTTACGTACCTGCAACCTAGATTAAGAACTATCCTTTTGCCTCCAAAAGTTTCTTCAAACTTCTCAAACAGGGACTTCATCCTGGGATAAAGGTTAGAGTCCTAGCAGACAAACACCGCTGAGACTGCCACCCACCTGTGTGGACAACCAGCAGCTAAGAAATCCTCATGAGCAAGAGCAGTGTGAATGCCACAACAACAGTGTGGATTTGTCTCCAAAGGGCTCAGGCCATCACCAGCATTTCTTTGCCAACTTCACAATCTGATGGCAGTACTGGCCCAGACAGCAGCACAATGCAGTGTTTGCTGAGCCATCAATCCAAACACAGGTGTTTTGCTGCCTTTGCCACTATCTATAGCAGCTCTGCCATGTTATTCCTAGAATGACATTGCAGTGCTGCTTTGTACTCACTGAGCTGTTATGCATTCAATGTAATTCCTGCAAAGACTGAGTGATTTTATGCCCAGTAGCTCAATAGTTATTAGTTAGGCATAGTAGGATCTCAGCAGTAAAATCTCATTTTTCAGGGCATAAACTGATCACTGCAGGAGTCAGGAAGGAGTCCTTTGTCCCAAGTACAGCAACACTCAGCTGGTCCAGTGAATTATGGAGAGTGACAGATTTCCATCTCCCTCTGAAGCATGAAATGTTTGCCACTTCCACAGGCAAAATACTAAACTTAGCAGGCAGGTCAGTGATCTGATCCATTATGGAAAGTCCTACATTCCAGTGATTTTACAGAGCTGGGGGTGTCCGTAGAAAGAGTGGGGGTTATAATCAAGAATTGGCCTTTTTTTCTAGCCACGCATACATATATACATGCATGCATGCAACACTTCTTTTCATGTTCTGGAGAGTCAGGTCTGAGAAGGGAATTTATAGACAATTCTCTTCTTTTGAAAGATGACTTTGTTAATGCAACACCAGTGGAGAAAACATGTTATAAGTGGATTCTGACATTTTCAGCAACAAAGGATTAATCTAGTTTACTAGGATGGTTGCTGTTGGCTTAATTGCTAACAATACCTGGTAGAATTTCTGGTTGGGAATTTTTTGTCAAAATATCTTTTTCATCAAAAATGCAGATTCCTCTGTGGAAAGTGTTGGTTTTGATTAATTTTCCGTTTTGAAACATTTTTTAAATGAAACATTTGAAATTGTTGAAACAGCCCATTTCAACATTTTCAAAGGGAAAAATTCTATTTTTTCAGATCAAAATAACTGTTTAAAAATTAAGTTAATTTTAATTTATATTTAAATTTAAAAGGTCAAAACCTAAACCAAAATGTTTTAAAATTACTGTTTGGATTGATCTAATCTAAAGTTTTTCTGGATTTTCAGTTTGTGAAAATCTGATTTTGACCTTTTGTCCCATATTGGGACAGGAAACGTATTTAAAAAATTGAAAATTCTTGTAGTATGAGAAAACAGTCTCCCGATCATCTCTAATCTCTGCAGTACTATGTGGATATTGGGGATACCAAGGCCCAACGGGGGTGCTAGAAGGGAGCAAATTTGAATTCTCTAAATTTCCTTTCTGGACTTTGGAAGAGAAAAACATTTTGCCTCATTTTTATTTCAGGCTCGTGTGTGTGCTATGGGCATTTCCAAAAAGTGGCTGTGAAATCCTTGGACTCTTCGCAGCTACTTCAGTTCACTGAACACAGCATAAGAAGCTGCAAGTGTAAACAGGGCCGAGAGCTCTTGCTGAAGTCCACCCTGCGAGTGATGCAGGAATTAAACCCTGTGCTTGTTCTGGGCAGGGACTGACAAATTGGGACAAAACACCTGCCCCTGGAAAACATCAAACA
Source organism: Mauremys mutica (assembly GCF_020497125.1). Lineage (NCBI taxonomy): Eukaryota > Metazoa > Chordata > Testudines > Geoemydidae > Mauremys > Mauremys mutica. Next base: position 131,643,410 of record NC_059073.1, on the reverse strand, counting down.
ACTGCCAAATTTTTATTTATTATGAGCACCATTTCCTCCTGCAGGAGAGACATGTGACCACAAAACTCACCACACTTAGCCACGTAACTACCCAACAAGGTGGGGATGGGAGGACAAATGCAATAACTCAGGTGTCAAAATACAGACTAGGTACAATTTTCAAAAGCCCCTAAGTGATTTCGGAGGCCAAGACTCACTGAAAGTTACTAGGACTAGGGACCCTAAGGCGCTAAGTCACTTTTGAAATTGGGGATTTAGGTGATTAAGTAACTTAGGTGCTTTTGAAAAACTGATTCATTATATTAATAATGGTAATTCTGGGGTATTAATAATATTAATTTGGTTTGTTACACAAAAATTTATTGTGGATGATACAAAGTTAGGATCTGGATTCACACCCAATCTCCCCAAAGCTCAAGCGTGAGGAGATCTGAGGTTCTGATTCGGGAGCAGCTCTAACCAATCAGAATGCAGATTTACTGGAATGGGCCTGAGTCCCATTTTATCTGAAGGAGCCTAAATCAGGAATAATTCCATGGAAGCCAAGTTACACTGGCGTTAGTACAGTTTTAAGATCAGAATCAAGCCCTGTATCCTTTTCCAATAACTCCTAAAATCAACCACTCGGTTCAGATTGTGATGTGGATTCAAATGATGTTCTGCAATTATTATACCAGCTAAACAGGCCCGTTCCCCACTGGATTGAGTCTATAAATGGAAATCACAGACAGTTATGATCAGCAAATGAGGAATTTCTGTTTGTGGTTAGACCCTTAGGGTGTTATGATCGTATGTCATGCTTATCAAGTAGTATGTCAAGCCTCTGACATGTAGAAAATGATGTGAAATCACTTGAAATTACATATGATTGCTGAATGCCTGAGAGAATAATGAATAGTGAATAACATGCCTCGTGTGTGAGCAGCCACTAATGTTAAACAAATGTCATCTCCTTTCCGTTCAGAAGATTTTGAAATACTAATTTCACAAGAGAGAACTGCAACAAAAACTATGTTTAATAGCAATAACAGCACAATTTAACCCAACCAAAAAAAGGGAATTAAACAGTAAAGTGATCATGTGACTGGAGGAGGCTTGGAGCAGGATCTTATCCTATGAGTGTATAGGATTTGCTTAAGAGCTTGGTCCTGACTGCACACACTTTTTGCAGATGAAATCTTTGATAACATTTCTGTAAGTAGATTGCTAGAAGATGGCCAGAGGTGAGCTTTTAAATGAACTGGGCAGATTGTCTTTGATGGTATTTGGAAGTTTACGTCAATATTGGACGAGATTCTCCTGGCCAGCTATGCTACGCTCAGTGCAAGTCCAGAGAAATGAGCAAAGCACTGCTCCTCACTCTCAGAGAGAATGGAAACCAGCCCAATCACAATGTCCAGGTGGAGCAGCCTTTAGCCCACTCTAATTTACACCAGCTGGAAGTGGGAGGAGTCACCTGGATTGAAGAATGGCCCAACAATATCCCCTTTTCTCCTGCACCAGGAACCAGCAAAGGTCTTGTGGAGGAGCTACTAAAATGGCCCTGTACTTCCGAAGCCTTCTCCTATGCAGGGGAATCCTTCTGGGGCCACTGAAGTTGCAGAACTGGGTCCATTAGCTGTACATTCAGGTGTTTTCTCCTTCAAAATGAAAAGTTTGATCACTGAAATTGGAAAAAGTACCCCCCAAAATGCCCAAAACTAGCAGCAAGGTGCACTCTTTTTCTCTCACAGATGTCTGTGTGCATCTGTGCACACACATTTATGTTTCCTTCTCTCCTATAAATTGCATTGTCCATTAATGCATGATTTACTGATACTAGATTATCTGCAAATCCAAACTATGTTATGGAGGTCAGAACAGCAGCACATTTTCAAAAACGCAGTACAGACCAGTAGGTACCTTAAACTCCTCCATTTCTAACTCTCCTAGACAATAACTAAATGAATAAAACATTCCACAATTGATTTATTTACTGCTACTAATGTTCCCAGCCACACATGAGGTCAGCACAGTTCAAGGTAGCAAGCACTTCCATATTACTGTCCCAGTTTATTCTTCACTGCATATGTTCAGCAAGGGGCAGTGAGTCAGCCTATGAATCATATTTATGGTATTGTGAGCCACACTGGCTTTCCCTGTGTAGCACACGAAGAATCTGAGAAAGCATTAGAGGTTTTATTTGAAGCCTAGAAATTCATAATCTACAGTATGCCTATTAGTTATTGAAGGGAGACAGTAATTTCCTTCAAAGGAATAAAACTGAAAATGATATGGAATGTCCTGCTGTGAAACCAAATCCTTGCACTGCTTTGAAAATCTGAACTAGTGCCTCTTCCTTTGTCTATTTCAATTAATTATTCCTGTATGCACATACTGGGCCATATTACATCAAAATGAAACTTGTGCCTTAAAAGGAGCTCCACAGTTTTCCCTTTTTAGGAATTCTCACACTTTAATGATATAGTCTTCTCAGCATTTGATACTGGGACATGTCCTCCACTGGGGTAAGTCGGCACAGCTCTATTAAATGAAGCGACACTGATTTACACCAACGGAGAATCTGAGTCAAACACTCAGACATATTTATGCAGAGTATTTATCAGACACAGGACAGTGAAAGGAGGGTCAGAGACACTTGTTGTCTTTCATAACCAATTATAGTTAAGCCTTGAGCGGGTAGCTACCAAGCAAGAATTTCGGGGTGAGGCGCACACCTGTGACTGACACAAAGGTAAGACTCAAGGTCAATGTTAAGTATCAGAGGGGTAGCCGCGTTAGTCTGGATCTGTAAAAAGCAACAGAGTCTCCTGTGGCATCTTTAAGACTAACAGATGTATTGGAGCATAAGCTTTCGTGGGTGAATACCCACTTCATCAGACGCATGTGAGGTCAATGTTGAGAGCTAATAGCCTTACATGGGCTGCGGAGCAAGTCACTTCCAGTTACCAAATGGGGACAGCCCTTTTGTCATTTGTTTAAAATACAGGCCATTCAAACACTAAAGAATGTAGAGGTCAAGTCATTAAGATGTGTATTTCTATAAGAGCTGAAGTGCTGATAACTCAGGCTGAGGCAGCGAGGAACATTTGCTCTCTAAGCAAACATTAGACTTACAACAGACAGGTTATGACTTGTCTCCTTTGGTGCCCTGACATGGTCTGATGCTATACTTGCTGTTTAAGCAAGTGGAGCAGGGTCAAGGAAGGTCCTTTAGCTGATCGGAGACACTTGCCTAGCATAACTTCGGTGAGAAGGCAAGAAACCTCCAGAGAACAGTCACAGTAAATACTTTATACTTTTTTAGTGCCTTCCATCCAGGAACGTCACATCATTTCACAGCCACTAATTACATCTCACAACACATCAAATGAGATAGGTGTTCTGCTCATTTTACAAATGCTTCAATGGAGGCAAAGGACATCCTTTACCCAAGGCTACACAGCAAGTCAGTGGCAGAAATGGGAATAGACCCCTGGAGTCCAACTCCCAGTCCCACCGCGCTAAGTACTAGACTATCGTTCTCTCTGTCACGTGGCACCAAAAAGAGTGATCCTATGTTTGCCAGGGAATCGCGACACGTGCTAATCTCCAAGATCCTCTTTCTTTGAAAGAGAGACACAAGATATGCTAAAGGACCAACTTCGGAATGATGCTGCTATGACTGCAGAGTGTTATCCCACAGAAAGGTGTGCAGGTTGTCACCCTATTTGCCTTATCGACCACAAAAACAAGAAAAAAGGAGGCTCCTTATAACCTAAATGAAATAATGTATATACTTGTGACTGTGTTTTGAATATTGTCTCAGGGGTTGTGGTTTTAAAGATGTAACTGAGCCTGGTAGAAGGCCTGAGCTAATGTTTTAAAATTTTATATTTTTAAAAAATAGTATTCATCTTACTGAGCTGTGCTGATTTTAAAACACGTATTTACTGTATTGTGTGCTATGGCCTAAGGCTCAGACACTACATTAATAAACTATCCTAGGAAAAGGAACGTTATGAAGAGCTGCATATGAGCAGCATGAGCCAAACACTGGATCCTTTCCTTCTACAAGGAGACAAGGCTGGAATCTGCTAACTGCTAATTGAAATGATTAAGGTGAACAGAGAGAGACTAGGCTGGAAACACATTACAACCTACAGAGGATGAATCTTCCTTCTCAAAGCATAGATGCTTTACGTTCAAGGCAGGCTCTTACCTCTCAGCTCTCCTAGATCCAATGTCTTCCCTAGTTGTTGTAATAAGTCGGCCCTGGCTGCGTTCTTTTTGTGCTTTTTGCCATCATAATGTTGTTGTGCCATCATGGGGTTATTGAACCAGGCTGCACAGAGCTGGCAGTACCTGTCTGAGTCTCTTCTTTGGTGAGGTGAAGACACCACAGGAGAACTATCCGCATGTGGCTGCTTTAGTGAACTCAGAGTGGTTTCTGGAAAAGAAAACAATCAGACATGGCGTTTTCCCAGCCCAATCGCTATTCATACCATACCAGAACCTTACATAGACACTCCCCACATTTGACACAAAGAAGAATTAGCAGCAGTTAGCACCTTCCATTGCAAATATTGCTGCTATACACAGGGCCGGTACAACCATTTAGGTGACCTAGGCGGTCGCCTAGGGCGCTAGGCTTTGGGGGGTGGCATTTTCTTCAGCAGTGACCACGGCGGCTGGACCTTCGGCTGCCCTGGTCGCCGCCGGCATTTAGGTGGAGGGAGCTGGGGCAGGGGAGCGCGAGGAGGGCTGCCTGCAGCAAGTAAGGGGGGGAGGGGGTGGCATGCAGGGGAACTCTCCGCCCCAGCTCACCCCTGCCCTGCCTCCTCCCCGAGCACATTGTGGCCACTTCACTTCTCCTGCCTCCCAGGCTTGCGACGCCTAAGCTGATTGGCGCCGCAAGCCTGGGAGGCGGGAGAAGTGAAGCAGCGATGGCATGCTTGGGGAGGAGGCGGAGCAGGGGTGAGCTGCTTCACTTCTCCTGCCTCCCAGGCTTGCGGCGCCAATCAGCTTAGGCGTCGCAAGCCTGGGAGGCAGGAGAAGTGAAGCAGGGACGGTGTGCTCAGGGAGGAGGCAGAGCAGGAGTTAGCTGGGGCGGGGGGGTGCCTCATGGCGGAGGGGGGGAGCTACTATGGGGGGGGCGCCTCAGGGCGGGGGCTCGGGGAGAGGGGAGGGCGCAAGGTGGAAGTTTCGCCTAGGGCGCGAAACATCCTTGCACCGGCCCTGGCTATACATATTTGGATGGTATGGCTTGGAAATCTACCATCACCCTTAAAACAGAAATGTTAGTGCGCTTAGGCAGCATGAAACTATTCCTCAATTATTTGCATTACACCAGCTCAGAAAGTAAAGCTTCTTTTAGTTGTAGTTACATGGTTCATCATAAAACTTTACCTATTAAAATGTTCTTAGTAAAACTGCTACTTATATATAAACATACTGGTGAAGAATAATCAAAAATAGTAATCAAAGAGCATAACCTTATGTATGGACATTCCATGTATAAAACCAAACATTTCTCAGGGTAGCAAAATTGTTAGGTTTATAGTCATCTGAACATTCTTGTTCTCAGTTTGTTTGGTTTTAGAAAATAATAGAAAAAAACCCAGAAGAATTTTAAAATGCCACAAATAAAGATAGTATTCAGTAGTCAATTCCCTCTCTCAAATATCTTAATACACTATTAATAGGTGCCTTTGACATGTCAACCTTCTGATTTAGCCTCTCAGTCCTCTTCAAAGTCACCAGAAAGCTCTAGCAGTCTACTTTTGAAAAAGTGATCCTAATTCAAAAGGTTTGAAAAGAAAAATGGATCACTAGTCATAATGCAGTACAGGAGCAGCATGTGTTTGCTGTGGCCTCTCTGCTGAATTTAGTACAGCTGATAAAAGAAAAAATAAGTTATAATAAAAAGGTAAACATTGTGATGCTGTTGGAATACCAGAATACACACTTATTAGTACTTAATTGGCACACCCAGCTCACATATTCTTTTAATGTGGTTTTCCATTTTTAGATTTTAAATAAAATTTCTAATATCAAAATAATTACTTAAAACTATGCTCTCAGGAAATATGCTTCTTGGGATAAGAGTAGGAAAATTTGCACTCTAAAAATCAGTTTGAGAGCTCTTCTGATCAAAAGGTTTCACTGCTATTCTAGCTCAACTCTAATGAGATTGCAGCTGTAGGGACTGACAAAGTGATGAAACAACTTCATTATTTGAGTCTGCGAAGTTCCTCAGTGATCAAAATAATGATATATTTAGACACATAATTATGACCTGAACCCTCTGTAATCTCCCCCATGGTTCAAGAGTGTTAATGCAAGTTGCAAATCTTCAGCTGACCGGTATATGAAAGGATCTCTATTAGCTTTCCTTAAAGAAATTGTATCTTGCCTCTA